>NC_060130.1:397414133-398851588 GCF_021461395.2 Schistocerca americana
TCGCTGCTGCTGCATCGCCTGGTTTGTTGTGTTGTTGCAGATAGCGAGGACAGCGAGACGGAGGGCGGTCTGGGCAACGTGGCGCGTGTCGTGATGCGGCCTCCCGGGCAGAGCGGCAAGGCCAAGCGCGGACACCTCTGCTTCGACGCCTCCTTCGAGACCGGTTCGTTGCTCTTGCTTCCTGCTCCCGCTACCACCTCTGCTTGCCATTTGCCACTATACCACTGTATGTTCTATCTTGTTTTAAGTAAGAATTGAATTTACACACAAGGATATTTGAACTGACGCCTCATAGCAATGAGCCCTCCTCTCCAAGACCCCAGGTCGTTATGACTCCAGCGAGCTCGATAAGCTACGTAGCTGTTCCAGTGTGTCAGCGGAGGAACTAATAATCGTCGGAGTTCTATCAGCCTTCATCACTATTATGTTATAGAAAGCTTTTGATAATAAGAACGTCATGATTTATCCCCAAGACCTGCTAATAAAATTTATTTTTTGAACAACCAGTTTCGATCCACCGACCATCAGGAGATTCCTGTATACGAACTGAAATGACATATTGCGGTATCGGCCAACTACCAGACGGCTTTACTATAAAACAGGCACTCCACCAGTCACTCCGCCCGTTTTCTCCATGCTGCCATGAACGCTTATGCCACCACCAATTATGTGCGAGCATCCCCTCTCCAGAGCTCCAGCGGCGAGTTTACTTAAGTTCAAACATCGACTCATTGAGCCGCATTTTTGTGTGTTTACCATTTCATAATATTTAAGACGCTCATAGCCGTCAGGGTTCGTCATCAACGGATTAGTCATTGTACTGAAGACTGGCTGAAGTACAACCTTTGTATCTACATATATTTCAACATTCAAATCTGCTAGTAGCAACTGACGCTGCAACTACAGCAAACAAAGTTATCTATTACTTTTACAATCTGATTTCAGTTATTGAATAAATTAATATCTGAATTCTCTGTCCATAAACCGTGTCTGTTCCTCACACCAGTATTCACTAAAGAACCACAAAGCGTTCGAAGGAAGTTACAACGTATTTTAAAAAACCCTTACAAAATTAAACTGTTACTATTCTGTTAGCTAGCCAACGGCCGTGCCGGAGTGGCAATACTGGTTCGTGACAGAAAAACGAAGTTAAGCAGTGTCGGACTAAGCTAGCACTTCGATGGGTGACTGCCGAGCGCTGTTGGCAAGTGGGATGCACTCAGTTGTTGTGAGCCAGTTGAGGGTCTACTTGATTGAGAAGTAGTAGCTCCATTCACGAACACTGACAACGACAGAAAGAGCAGTGTTCTGACCAAATGCTTCTCCATATACGAATCAAATGATGCTTAACCGCTGAGGATGACATGGCAGTCGGTCGGTACCGTTGGATATTCCAAAGCCTGTCCAGACGGAATAGTAGTAATAGAGTATCCTGCTAACTAATGTACTTACCTCATAAAATGTCATAAACTCACATAAAAACATTTACATCATACTAGACGATATAAAATTAATGACATCGTATTTTAAAATCTGTGAATTCGTCACAGAACCTAGGAGTACTTCGCATACAATAATTTAATCGACTATGGTAAAGCACTGTTATTGCATAGTAATAGAAATTATATCGTCAGTCGTAAAATGTGCCAAAAAGTGTACTCGTACATGCTATACCAAGAATCAGCAATAAAGCTATGAGCCGCGGCATTCTGCATATTGCCGACAGGCAGAGTTGATCACTGTTTGCAAGATGTACCAAAGATAACCTAGATGCCTACATGCATCGGTCGTTCCCATAAGACTCCAGTGAGTAGTGTCTTACGATACTGTACGTTATGTTTCATATGTTAAAATGAGGAAATGTGATACCAATAACCGTTTAAAATTCTTCACGTAACATAAAAGAACAATTTAGGCGTGTTACAGGCACAGCTGCGGTGACAGAAACAAACTGCGGGAAAGTAACAATCCACATATACACATACTGTTCAGTGTGAAACAAATTACAGCCACATTCACCATATACACTGTTTCCTTCCAGCATCGTCCTTTGAGGGACAAAATATACTTCAGCCTGAAGTACGTGGCGCAACACGGAAGCAGATTTGAAATACGGTACGTCGCCTGCTCCAGACATTAAATTTCAGTAAATGTGTGTTCCAATGACATCAGGAAAATAGTAATAAAGTTACCCTATACAAAATAGGGAGAGAGTATACATATAGTTACAAGTATGTTTTAGATTGTACAACGCACACCCAGTGAAATAATTATATTCAGTGACAGGCTAAACATGTAGTATTGTCACTAACTGTGAGTTGACACAGTGTTTAGAACTACACGTCAATAAAATCACTGATTAAGACGATAGATACACACAGTGAATGCCTAAACGAAGTGCCTCAGTATGATATAACAGATGTAAAACGATTACTTACACGGACTAATACTTTAATCAAAATGTAACATAATTGATAAAAACTTTGATAAGAGTTTAAAAATGGCTCTTAGCGCTATGCGACTTCACTTCTGAGGTCATCAGGTCCCTAGAACTTAGGACTACTTAAACCTAACTAACCTAAGGACATCACACACGCCCATGCCCAGGGCAGGATTCGAACCTACGACCGTAGTGGTCACGCAGTTCCAGACTGTAGCGCCTAGAACCGCCCGACCACCACGGCCGGCTTGATAATAGTCACATATAATGTCATACCAATAGAAAATTGTTCCAAAATAGCAAAATCATGCTGATTAAAAATATATTGTATAGAATGTACCTTGTACTTCACAGAATACTTGTAATGTAACTTCATCCCTAAATACTGTCACCCTATTTTGTAGAATGACAGTATTACTATTTCCTTTAAGTTACTGGAAACTAAATTTATTGTAATTTGAAATTATGTGGTGCAGGTGAGATCTACACCCCAAATCATCTTTCTTCATACTCCGCTTAACCTCATGCGTATGTATATACACTCCTGGAAATGGAAAAAAGAACACATTGACACCGGTGTGTCAGACCCACCATACTTGCTCCGGACACTGCGAGAGGGCTGTACAAGCAATGATCACACGCACGGCACAGCGGACACACCAGGAACCGCGGTGTTGGCCGTCGAATGGCGCTAGCTGCGCAGCATTTGTGCACCGCCGCCGTCAGTGTCAGCCAGTTTGCCGTGGCATACGGAGCTCCATCGCAGTCTTTAACACTGGTAGCATGCCGCGACAGCGTGGACGTGAACCGTATGTGCAGTTGACGGACTTTGAGCGAGGGCGTATAGTGGGCATGCGGGAGGCCGGGTGGACGTACCGCCGAATTGCTCAACACGTGGGGCGTGAGGTCTCCACAGTACATCGATGTTGTCGCCAGTGGTCGGCGGAAGGTGCACGTGCCCGTCGACCTGGGACCGGACCGCAGCGACGCACGGATGCACGCCAAGACCGTAGGATCCTACGCAGTGCCGTAGGGGACCGCACCGCCACTGCCCAGCAAATTAGGGACACTGTTGCTCCTGGGGTATCGGCGAGGACCATTCGCAACCGTCTCCATGAAGCTGGGCTACGGTCCCGCACACCGTTAGGCCGTCTTCCGCTCACGCCCCAATGGAGGGACGAATGGAGACGTGTCGTCTTCAGCGATGAGAGTCGCTTCTGCCTTGGTGCCAATGATGGTCGTATGCGTGTTTGGCGCTGTGCAGGTGAGCGCCACAATCAGGACTGCATACGACCGAGGCACACAGGGCCAACACCCGGCATCATGGTGTGGGGAGCGATCTCCTACACTGGCCGTACACCACTGGTGATCGTCGAGGGGACACTGAATAGTGCACGGTACATCCAAACCGTCATCGAACCCATCGTTCTACCATTCCTAGACCGGCAAGGGAACTTGCTGTTCCAACAGGACAATGCACGTCCGCATGTATCCCGTGCCACCCAACGTGCTCTAGAAGGTGTAAGTCAACTACCCTGGCCAGCAAGATCTCCGGATCTGTCCCCCATTGAGCAAGTTTGGGACTGGATGAAGCGTCGTCTCACGCGGTCTGCACGTCCAGCACGAACGCTGGTCCAACTGAGGCGCCAGGTGGAAATGGCATGGCAAGCCGTTCCACAGGACTACATCCAGCATCTCTACGATCGTCTCCATGGGAGAATAGCAGCCTGCATTGCTGCGAAAGGTGGATATACACTGTACTAGTGCCGACATTGTGCATGCTCTGTTGCCTGTGTCTATGTGCCTGTGGTTCTGTCAGTGTGATCATGTGATGTATCTGACCCCAGGAATGTGTCAATAAAGTTTCCCCTTCCTGGAACAATGAATTCACGGTGTTCTTATTTCAATTTCCAGGAGTGTAGGTACGTATGTAAGTCGTAACTTGCTGCTGGATGCAACGTACAGAGTGTTAAACTGTTGTTACTGTCATATTTACTATTTCAACTGGAACCACTATGCACATCTCTAAATCCTCGCCGCGCACGATTAGCCGAGCGGTCTATAGCGCTGCAGTCAAGGACTGTGCGGCTGGTCCCGACTGAGGTTCGAGTCCTCCCTCGGCCATGGGTGTGTGTGTGTGTGTGTGTGTGTGTGTGTGTGTGTGTGTGTGTGTGTGTGTGTGTGTGTGTGTTTGTCCTTAGGATAATTTAGGTAAAGTAGTGTGTAAGCTTAGGGACTGATGACCTTAGCAGTTAAGTCCCATAAGATTTCACACACATTTGAACAATCTAAATCCTCTTTGGTTCAACTTGTCAACAGCGATCAGCTGTATGTAGAACGCCTCGCTCGTAAGGATCGATGCTGGCTGTTCACACAACATGTATGAGTGCACCGTTTGGCATATTTTGTGATTGACGATGTAATTTCTAATACCATGTGGCAACAGGTAACTCTGTATGAGTGCGGTGTGTCTATGTATTTCATGATAGGCTTCATCATAGTCGGTTACATTATTCTATGTGTTTTACTTCTTTTCTCAGTGGCGAATTCATAGTTTTTAATGCACAAATCAAAAAAAGTTTTGCATTACGTCGGTTTCGAAAGCTCCGGAACCTGTACAGAAACTTGTAATAAAGATCAACATAAACTTCATTTCCACCCTTTCTATTGATCATGAGAACCACACATTGTGTGTTGCACCACCGTACTGCGAGACCTCCACAGGTGTTGGTCCAGACTGCTGTATACACAGGCACCCCTAATACCCAGACGCACGTCCTCTTGCAGTGATGCATGCCTATATTAGTCGTGGCATACTATTCACAAGTTCATCAAGGCACAGTTGGTCAAGATTGTACCACTCCTCAACAGAGATTCGTCGTAGATCCCTCAAGGTGGTTGGTGGGTCACGTCGTCCATAAACAGACCTTTTCAATCCCAGGCGTTGTCGATAGGGTTCATGTCTGGAGAACATGCTGGCCGCTCTAGTCGAGCCATGTCACTATCCTGAAGGAAGTCCTTCACGAGATATGCACGACGGGTGCGCTCATTGTCGTCCATTAAGACGAATGCCTCGCCAATATGCTGCTGATACGCTTGCGATATCGCTCAGAGGATGGCATTCACGTACCGTATAGCCGTTACGGCGCCTTCCATGACCGCCAGCGATGAAGGTCGGCCACACATAATGGTTCAAATGGCTCTGAGCACTATGCGACTTAACATCTGAGGTCATCAGTCTCCTAGAACTTAGAACTACTTAAACCTAACTAACCTAAGGACATCACACACATCCATGCGCGAGGCAGGATTCAAACCTGCGACCATAGCAGTCGCGCGGTGCCAGACTGAAGCGCCTAGAACCGCTCGGTCACTCCGGCCGGCGCCACACATAATGCCACCCCAAAACAGCAGCGAACCATCACATTGCTGCACTCGCTGGACAGTGTGACTAAGGTGTTCAGCCTGACCGGGTTGCGTCCATACACGTCTCCGACCATTGTCTGGTTGAAGGCATATGCGACGTTCGTCGGTGAAGAGAACGTGATACCAGTCCTGAGCGGTTCATTTGGTATATTGTTGGTCCCATCTGTACCGCGCAGCATGGTGTCGTAGTTGCAAAGACGTGAAGTTGCGCATCATGCAGGCTATTGCGTACAGTTTGATTCGTAACACGATGTCCTGTGACTGCACGAAAAGCGTTATTCAACATGGTGTTGTTGCTGTCAGGGTACCTCCGAGCCATAATCAGTAGGTAGCGGTCATCCGCTGCAGTAATAGCCCTTGGGCGGCCTGAGCGGGGCATGTCATCGGCAGTTCCTGTCTCTCTATATCTCTTCATGTCCAAACAACATCGCTTTGGTTCACTCCGAGACGATTGGACTTTTCCCTTGTTGAGAGCCCCTCCTGCCACAAAGTAACAAGGCGGACGGGATCGAACCGCGGTATTGGCAGCCTAGGCATGGATAGACTACAGACAACACGAGCCCTGTACCTCCTTCCTGGTGGAATGACTGGTACTGATCGGCTGTCGGACCCCCTCTAACAGGTGCTGCTCATGCATGGTTGTTTAGGTTTTCGGGCGAGTTTAGTGACATCTCTGAACAGTCAAAGGGACTGAGTCTGTGATACAATATCGAAAGACAATGCCTACCTTCAGGAGTTCTGGGAATCGGGGTGATGCAAACCTTTTTTTGATGTGTGTATGTGACGCCCTTGATTTTATATCGCGTAGTATGGTGCTGTAATTCTTTTTATGTAAGTGAAGCTTTATTACCTGAGGATTGTCGTTAACATGTAAATCAGATAACAGGATAGTGAAAGATTCATCTTGTAACGCTCTTTATGAAATTTCATTTCGTGTACAGGAACCTGACTATATTCTTTACTCGAATAGCAGCTCTGTGAGTTAAATCATAATGTTCTACTGATACACTGACGGAAAATAAATCGCAACATCAAGAAGGAGTTTTGCGACATGAGAGAAAGTTATTAGGCGTGTTTCTGTATCTGAAAGATAATGTCATTCAAATTTCGCGCCATTTGAGTAAGAGTGCCGCTAATAACGGCACTATGACGAAGCAAACCCTCCCGCCGGAGGTTCCGGTCCTCCCTCGGGCATGGGTTTGTGTGTTGATCATGGCATAAGTTAGTTTAAGTAGTGTGTAAGTCTAGGGACCGATGACCTCGGCAGGTTGGTCCCTTAGGAAATGACACACATTTGAACATTTGAGGAGGCAAAGAAGGTCTGCTTTAAATACAAGCTGTATCCGTTTGAGTGTTAGTTACCTTTGAGATTTGGTGTGGTGAGTTGATATTAGTCAAGAGTACCACTAATGTGTCGAGACGCCCTTATCAACACCTCACAGAGTTTGAACGAGGTCGTGCAACAGTGGTACGATACTGCATAAATACGTGGCGGGAATGTAACCACTGCACATGATTGCTGGTAGTGGTGGTCACGACATTGTTTCGTCGCAAGTAGATAGGGTTCCGAGCTGTGACGTGGCACTACCGAGAGGGAAGACCATAGTGTTCGGAGTATGGCTCTGACGCATCTTAGTGGATTTGCAGCAGTGATTTGAGCAGTAGTTGGCACCACAGTGGCACAACGAGCTGTTACCAATCGATTACTTCAAGAACAGCTCCGAGTCACACGCCCTGGCTGGTGCATTCCACTGACCCCAAACCACCGCCATCAGAGACTTCAGTTGTCTCAAGGGACAGCTTATTGGAGGGCAGGGTGGACGTCTGTTATGTTTTTTGATGAAAAATGTAGCAGCCTCCTTGCCAGTGATGGCCGTGTGTTGGTTACATGGAGGCCAGTTCAGGGCCTCCAACGAACCTGCTGCACACAGTGGACCTACACCTGGAGTTACGGCTTGAGGTGTGATATCTTATGACATCAGGAGCACTCCCATGGTTACCCCACGCAGCCTCACTGCATATTTTATACGTCAGTCTACCTGTTATGCTTCCATTCATGAACGGCATTCCAGTGAGTGTTTTCCAAGAGGATAACACCTGCCCACATACTGCTGTTGTAACCCAACATGCTCATCAGTGTTCCGATACTTTTTCTTGGTCTTCTCGATCACCACATCTGTCTTCAGTCGAGTACATATGGGGCATCATTGGACGATAACTCCAGTGTTACCCACAATCAACATTAACCGCCCGTTTACTGACCGATCAAGTGGGAAAGCATGAAACTCCATGCTACAAGGTGACATCCGGCACGTGTAGAACACAGTGCTTGCACGTTTCCATGTTTGTAGTCAATATTCTTGCTGTTACCCGTTTGCAATGGCTTATCTCGCGGCTTCACTAACCTGTGATTTTGCAATTTTTGCTGCTACATTAACCTGTTACCTAGACAAATCTATACCCGAAAGTTAATTACACTACACTGATTACTTTTTGGTTTATACTTTTTTCCTTCAGTGTACTTATGAGCTATATGGCGCCGCATCCTTCAAATATATTGTGATAGGTATCGTTGGCCTGCATGAAATGCCGTAGTTATGACAGTAATCATCACTGACCTTCTGTAATAAGATTGCACTGTAATGAATTTCAAGATTCTAGCGAGCGACGATGCAACCCCACTGTTCATTGTCGCCTTCATAGCATTTGTTGGATCATTTCAGTCTGCTCTTAAGCATGTGACTGTTCATTGTCTGCGGTTCTGTAATGTGTTTCGAAGACAGTGTTCAGAGCCCTAAGTTGCGGAAACGTTAAGGAAGAAAGAAAGGAGAAGCTGATAGGTCAGAAGCGCATGAACTATATTGGCAAAATTGTACTCGGTAAACGTGTTGGAGATGACTGCAGAACTTTATTGCCACCAATAATTTATTCCATCTGCTTTCCTTGAAAGGTAGGTCTGTAGCTGACTGGCCGCTTCTTTTAGTTACAGATGCAAAAGACTGCGATGCTTTTAAACGACTACAGCTGAACAAAAGCAACATCTTTACTCAGAGTTCTACAGCATGGATGCAAAAAATGCACAATACTCCTATATGGCTGGTCTTATGATTGTTGATAACGTGAAACAAAGAAGGTTGCACTAAATAGTGCCTGATGATGAAGCAGATGATGGTTTGATACCGGTTCACTGTACAATACCCGTCCTGCATACAGCATGTAGAGAGACCTTCAGGACTTTTCACGCAAGTTCTTGAGGTCCAGTAAGCACTGTGTAACAGCATCTGATCCCAAAAAACGTTCTCAAAAGAGCATGAGAGCCAAGCAATTTAGCATACGTGGTGCAGTTTCTCGGCCATTCAGAAACCTTGTTGACTATCATATATCTTTATTTAAATCATTATCACTCATTCCGTAAGAAATTTTCCAAAAGGTATCTGCCTGTAGCTCTGACGGTGAAGAAAATGCACGGAATTTTTCAGGATGAACATCAAATTAATGTGTCCTGCGAAGTGTTCAATAACTTCAACATATCATTTGGGTATCCTTGGTCTGACGCTTTGTACTACATGTGACTCTTTAGTGAAGCAGATACCTGCTGCTAGCACCATTGACAAATCCGGATTGATTTTTCAAAAAGAAGTTCACTTAAGAATACGCTATCTTATACGAGACGGTGATAAATTAAGTTTTTGGTGTATACAATCTTGCCATTGACGAAGACGTAATGTTTACTTATCATGATGAAGTTGCCAAGATGGGGCAGGACGAAGTGACTTCATCACTGTTTCATTAATTGTTATATTACTCGAAAAACAGGCATCATCTGAAGAGAGATCTAGATTTGAATTCCGATAGAAGCGCTGACCAGAATAAAATTTCTGTCATAATGTATTTTCTGTATATGCTAGTGCACAGCCTGAAAAGGTTTACCAGAATAACTTTCATCTTTCCCATAAGACGTCATTCTGTTTTCCCCGGTGATCAAGACTTTCCTTAATTTCATATAAGAAAAAGTCACATCGTTGAAGTACCTGGTGACTTGGACACAGGCATTACCTGTTCTCAAAAACGTCCAACACCTTTCTGCATCTGCCTCACGAAGACTGGGTGTTGTGTGATGTCCTTAGGTTAGTTAGGTTTAAGTAGTTCTAAGTTCTAGGGGACTGATGACCATAGATGTTAAGTCCCATAGTGCTCAGAGCCTTTCCGCATCTCCAAAGTAGACCAGTCAGTGATATTTATCGTGAAAGAATCTGTTGACTACCAACTGATACCATCTACGAAAGAAAACAATTAAATAGAACTAAGGGCATAAAACTGAGCCTTGCAGGAGCTCGATCTTGTACGATACAGTTATAAAGGACCTTAGCGTACACCTGCGCTTCCAGTCAACGTGAAGATTCCCGTAGACTTATGACTTGACTTTGTCAGATTTACAACAGTGTAGTCAAGAATGGGAAGTTGAAACCTCAAGACCTCAAAGGGCGTAGCCTTTTTTCGAGTGCCAGCCGAAACGTTTTGAACACACTGACTGCCTGCGGAGAGGAAGAAGGTAATGGTCCGAACATGCTTCAGACTGAATCTAACCACAGTAGTGGAGAGGGCCAGTGAATGTTTGTTTGATCAGTTAATTAGGTTCATAAGGTATAATTAGTCCACCTAGCGAGTTATTTCTTCATACTACCAATACATTTTCTGACAAAACAGCCTATGTCAGTGAGGACTATACTTTGAAAGAAAAATCCTGTTAGCTACACTAAAAGGTAAGGTAAAACACTGTCATAAAAATGTTTTGGACATTTTCAAGGAACAACATAAAAAATATAATTAATGGCAAGACGATGTACAACTATTTAGAATGTTTTATCGCTCTCCTGAGAAACGAAAATTTTTGCAAGGGTTGTTTTTGTTATGAAGCCCTTCTTATTGTCCATCATTTGAGACCTTTCAGCCAGACAATGTTTCGCGAGTGGGGGCAGCTTTAACAAATTACTTACAGTGAACTGAAGACATTCCCGAGTGCCTCCCTGTTCCCAGGTTTGTGAAAAATCCACGCCACTCCCTAAGCCTACTGAGAAAGCTACTGTCATACTTCCGATGCCGTTTGGAAAGCCTTTCGCAAATCCTGTTGACAATCGTGCTTATCTCAAAGACCATAGTGAACTGTATGGAATAAACTGAAAAAGATACCTTATACCTTCAGTAAGGTGACGTTACGGAACAGCATCCTCTATACATTGAAACTCAGAAACTTAACGAGTGTACTGCTGTTGGGATTACTAATTTTAATATCTACAGATACTAGTTTCCGGAAGAGGGTGCCACAACTTCTGTCGAACCTATCAAACAGGAGGTACTGTGACGTGGTCAGCGACACTCACGCCAGATTTCACTGTTAACAGCAAGTCTAACTCACGACTTATAGTCGTCACCCCTCCCAACAAGTTACCTCGGTGTTGCTGTGTCTTTCTAAGGACTAGTGAACGCGTGTTCAAGTACGTCTCTCCATTGCCAAGATTTTATCCCTTTTGTAAAATATACTTTTTGCGCCAGGTGTTTTTTCTCGAAATTATCAAATTTATGCTAATTTTATGAAAACTACATTGAGTCTAGAATTCTCTGATTAATTAATATGAATAGCATTAATTTATGCTTAATATTGTTTAGTTAACGAATTAAGTTCGTCTCCAGGTTTTTTACTACAGGTCGTTGAAAATATACTTCAGTGTTATACTTCGGAAAGAGTGGTACCGGAATGTTGTTTCATCGGCTCAAGCAGAATGAATTGAACTCATAACAGAGCTCGGACCTAGCGCTGCTAGGAGAGGTATCAAAAGCGCTTTCATTTGAGAAGACACAAAAACAATTTGAGACGTCAACTGCAGGTAAAATTAGTCGAAATCCCCATCCTAAGCAGAAATCCGTTACCACTGCGTGGCACCATCGGAGATCAGTTGGCAGAAGACGAGATCGAAGGCATACAGCCGTGACCAAAAATGACTGTTGATGGTTATGCCACCGCAGATGTAGCTGACTGGTTTCAGCTAGTTGTTCACTAAAGAAGGACGTGGTGCCACTTGCAGAGCCCGACTCCTGATTTAACACAGTGCATGTAGCGGCTCTCTGGTGAGCGGTCTGTCGCATTCCATTGTAATCGCTAGGTCCGCTGAACACCGCAAAAGTGGTACCGAAATATGAGGAAGAGCAATGGAACATAAACGCTGGCAAGTACGTGTACTGAATCATTCTAAATGAGCAGAAGCAAAGCAGCAAAATTGTTCAATCAAGTAATTAACTGAGGGCAACTGCTTCCTAAGAGGAAAGTTGGCCTACTGTTGGACGCGGCTTAATAAATCAGTAAGTTACCTAGTGGGACTGGTTAGACAGTGTGTTCACCGAGATAGGCAGCTGTGGATCAGCTGCTGAGGAAAAAACTTTGGTCGCTTCCATAAGCGGATTAAATAAAAAAATGTCTCATGACTGTAGTGATGTCTCATAATTTGAAATTAAATAATTCTTTCAGATTATTAAGTGCTCGTGGACTTGCTATAAATGACAGAAATGGTAGTGTACCCTCAAGGAACCGTCCATAACAGAAATTGTCTAGGCAATACAAGTATGTCTAATACCAAGGGAAAGACATGTTATGTTGGGCTACGTTCATTCCAGATCCTCTTGCGGTATTAGAAGTCGTCACAGGATGACCACTACTTCTTTTTCGATGGGGCGGTAAGTGTCTGAAAACAGCCTTTTTATCCAAAACATGAACCTTAATGTCGTTAACTGCAGAAAGCCGATAACAGACTATCGGAAGTAGAATTTTAATTCCGAGCTATCCGACAAAAATACGTATATTGTAAGAAAGACAATTCCATGAATATGTTTGTGATGAGTGGTGGGTGGTTTTGAGTAATAACGTTTTACGAAAAATCGTTTATGTCAAATAATGCAATACATTACTTTAACTGCAAGGCTGAATGTGAAGATACTTATAAAATTGTGATATTTAATAACGCGAAATTTTCTCGCAGTAAAGGCTCTGTATTATTAGGTACAGTAATGACGCTGCCGATGAATGTAATGAGTGTTTTAATATTGTATCTGTAAACTGGCCAAAAGACTTAACTGACACCTGCACGGAAAACTTATAAATCAAAGCGTATGACTGCGTTCTTTCCGGTGCATTGCCACTTAAAATAATGAGTGATTTTTAACTAATAGCATTAAAAATCCATGGAAGAAACCTACAATGAAACATAATGCAAAGTAGTAAAGGCGTGGATGGCGACTGAACTTATCTCAGAGAAGAGCTATGAAATGTTCTCGAACTATGGAAATGTGGAACTAAAGTACTATTCAGAGATAGTACGCTATGCTTCTTCGTCGGTTACGTTGTGTCCTCTAGTTCTCTCACAGTTGAGCTAAACGGATCGCACGTATGAAACTTTTTACTCTCTCCCTGTCTGAAGTAGAACGTTCACCTATTTTGTTTAAATTCTGTCTGGGAAAATAGATATCTCAAGAGGAAAAGTGAAAATAGTCCTAATATTCCAGTTCCGAGTTAGATTATTTTGACGTTTCCCTTGGTCACTAGGCGAACTCCGGAAACAAATATCACAAGCGAAACATTCCCGTTACAGAATCTCTTCGGTCAATTCTCAGCTTGCTGAAAAGGATCCTATCCACAGTGGAAGAGAACGGAAGAAGCAATCAAAAAGAAACAAAAAAACTCAATCTCTCATGATTTTATTTCATGAATAAAGATCTAGAAACCGCCTTTTATTATAAACTAACAGCGGGTGAAACTGCAGTTAGGAACAGTGTGATATTACGCAGCCTTGACCCTCCTCCTCCGCTAGTCCCCAGCCATAATAAATACATATGTTGTGGAAAACTCTCCGAAAATTTGCCGGGTTCCCGGGTTCGATTCCCGGCGGGGTCAGGGATTTTCTCTGCCTCGTGATGGCTGGGTGTTGTGTGCTGTCCTTAGGTTAGTTTGGTTTAAGTAGTTATAAGTTCTAGGGGACTTATGACCGCAGCAGTTGAGTCCCATAGTGCTCAGAGCCATTTTCTCCGAATATTTCTCAAAAACACTCTCGAAGATTGTGTGGCAAAACTTGTCCCACTCATGTAGAGAAAGTTTACTGTGAGGACGCTGTGTCTCACAGAGTAGTACGTGATTTCCCAAGGCGAGATGAGAATGTGTATTTCACCTATATTAACGCCCTGCCTCTCCCAGCTCTGCTCGTAATATTACTTTCTGTGACAAAGTAAAGTCGTCTAGTATTGTGGGTTGGGAGACCCCGAGGGGTAAGTTCAGTCTCCTAAGTGGAAAGAATTTATTGGTATGGTTGGGAATTTTTCCTTCGAATAATGTAAGTGTTGTGTCCAAAGAATAAATGCTGAGTGTAGGTGACAGTGATGAATGTGTTTGGCGTCTCAATGTTATGTCTCTGTCGTTGTTGATGGTGAGAGAGAAGGAACAGGGTGTATCCCGGGACCGGAAAATAGACATCTCCACACGCATTACACAAAGAAGCCCGCTTCCGCCGGATTGATCACTATCAGAATGTGACACAACTTCTTTACACGAGACACTGGCGAGGTTGGTTTGGAGCATAGTACTGGATATGAAGTCTGGTGATAAGGAAGGTAATCCACCACTGGCCTTTCCCTGGACCGCCAAATATCAGCGATGAAAATTTCTTCCAGTGGCTGAACAGGCTACTTAAGAGGCGAGCACATGCCCATGTTATAGAACTTCTTCTACAGTTTCTTACCATTTTAATTTTACATAATTTAAGTTTTTCATTTACCTTTTATTACAGTCCACCTTGGGCTCGCCATTGTCCACACTATTCATTGGCATAAATCCTAAACTGCAAGAAATTCATCTCAGAAAGTTTGACCGAGGAATTCCTTTTTCCCAGTCTGGAGTAAGGGAACTCATCTATCTGAATCCTAACAAAACTAATATCATCAGGAAGGTTGTATGAAACAACATGGTCGTCTCTAACTAAAAATCGTCTCGGAATTAAGAGGCTTCCTACAAGAAATGGTATTGAAAATAAAAAACTAACTAAATTAAAAAAGTGCAATTAAAAAAAGAAAAAGCATATTCCTGTTAAACAGAAATTGACGAGCTACGTTGACGACCGTTGCTTGTTCTCCCTTTAGTCAGTAAATTGCAGCGATCGACTGCGTTCATTAGGTTTATGCTCTCTAGGCCCAAGGAACTTTTACCCTACATTGCGGAGATGCGATGACTGTTTTAATAAGATGGGGAAAGAGTCCTCCTCGGGAGTCACTCGATCTTGTAAATGAAACGATGTAAACTGTATTGGTCTCGATCAACGCCTCCTGCCCGATGCATGAGATGGATTATTTGGTTACTTCAGGTTGTACTATCCCATCGTCCACCTCCGTAGCGCAGCGGTAGCATTACCACCTACCACGCAAGGGGGCCCGGGTTCGATTCCCGGCAGGAGACTGGGTGTTGTGCGTCCATCATCTTCATCATTGACACGCAAGTCGCCAAAGTGGCGACTATCGTGTACACCCGTCAGCTGTCGTGATGTAACAACCTTGTCTACGGATATGGGTTGTTTACGTAGTAATGGCGCGTCAAGCCTACTCTCTGATGGACGAAAAGGTATTATAATGTTAATATAATATAAGTTACATGCTAAGAGATACCCCACACCGTATGGTTACGCATACTTGCTACAAACGAGCAATACTAAGTGCGAAAGATAAATGACACACATTTAAATTACAGTAATTGTTTTCGTCTCGTCGTAAGCTAAATTCATAGAGTTGCATAGTTGTTTGTAAAAATTGAATGACCTGGAGTGGTTGATACTGTTCGGGAAGCAACGGAAGTATGTTCCCTTATATGTGTAGGTTGGTGCAAATATTGTGAACAGCGTCAGATGCTGAGTGATCACTAAGATGGACATGGAGATGCTGCGTACTCGTGTGAGATAGCGTTTTAAGGATGTGACAGTTCGAAAGGGCTCTCATCGGGGGACACCATTTGGCTGGTGGGTAGAATGGTGCAATACCCAAGTTTGTGGGTCATTTGGATAAGACAGTTGCCCCTTGTTAAATTGTATGGGGACATGAGGATAGACGTCCTCATCTTTAAAGTCCCGGTTGATCGAGTCAGACCACCACAATCGAGAATCTTATTGTGGACCACCAAAGATCGTAGCCCGTTCACATACGTGCGTGCCTTCCGATAACAAGTAATGGACAGTCTGCAACATACAGGGTCATCCCTCATCATTGGTCGGAAACTAGCGGCAGCTGAAAGGGTAATTACTATCCCATGCATAGCCTGCCATTGACACCACAATACAAACTGCAGCGTCGGGAGTGGTGCCACGAATGAGTAGCATGGACCAGTAATTAATGGCGTCGCACTGTGTTCAGTGATGACTTACAGCTCTTCACCACCCTGGATGAACATTGTCAGCGATTGTGCCGGTGACCAGGAGAGAGATGCTACATTTCTAAGAGGCACAGAGGAGTTACTTCTGGCTTCTTGGTGTTAGGAGCCATCCTGTATGACTTCAGATCACGTAAGGGAACACCAACGGCGTGATGGTGCGTCTCGGATATTGTGCATCTTCAAGAGTTATCTCTCATATGACAGTATTGTGGTGCAATATTTCAACAGGACAATTCTCGTCCACACGTGGCGCGTGTCTTCACGAAACATCTGCGTGATGTTGACATTCTCCCGAATCCATTAAAATCCCCTCTTTCTGATAGTACATGTGTGTGACAAGTTCCGTACGTCAATTCTGCTCCAGTTCCATTATCCGGGATAACAATGACTAATTACAACAGTTGTCGGCAATCCTGCATCTGGAACACACAAAGGGCTTTACACGGCCTTCCCAACCGAATCACGATATGCACACAGACCATAGAGGGTGTACGTCATACCGACAAATACGTTCGTACTGCCAATTTATCTGTAAACTTGACTAGATTTTGTAATCCCTGAAATGATATCGTATACTCTGTAAACCCATGAAGTTTCATTTCGTTTCTTCTTCCCAGTCAGTTTGCTTCCCTTCCTGTGTCCGGCAGTGAAATTAAACAGACGGTAGGGGATGTGAAATTGAGCGTGTTGAGGTAAGTCATTAATCGACTGAAACACGTTTCTAGCGTTAAGAAGTATTGAACGAGCAATATTTGTGAAGCACGGGTTTGTAAATTGCTTAAGTTTCATATACCTGTGCGCTTTAGCGAATCTGTTGGTTCTACCTCAAGAAACAATTCACGTTTGTCCATTATGTGCCCGCCGGCCGGGGTGGCCGAGCGATTCTAGGCGCTACAGTCTGGAACCGCGCGACCGCTACGGTCGCAGGTTCGAATCCTGCCTCGGGCATGGATTTGTGTGATGTCCTTAGGTTAGTTAGGTTTGAGTAGTTCTGAGTTCTAGGGGACTGATGACCTCAGCAGTTAAGTCCCATAGTGCTCAGAGCCATTTTCAATTATGTGCCATCGCCGTGAATTTATCACAGTGGAGAAACAATATTGTACTATTGGTTAAAGAAAACATCTTTCGCCCACAAATTATTAGCGCAAGGCTGTAGAGTATCTTTTGTTTGCGTATCAGAGTTTAAAGGAATAGTATAATATCATGTGGTATACCAACAAGTAATCAGCAACGTGACTCTGAAGTACAGACCGCGAAGAATATCAGATAAATCTCGTACAATACTAGTTCGTTTATTGTATCGACCATTTGGATAAAGTCTGGTTTTGGTTTCTTGTAATAACGTAAAAACGCATGATTTACATACTACACAGACAGTTATTCTCATCATCATATTTCACAGACAAATTTGCGTCGAAACGTGGAAATATGTTCCTCCTTACATTTGATGCTCTCTCTCTTTCTCTCTCTCTCTCTCTCTCTCTCTCTCTCTCTCTCTCTCTCTCTCTCTCTCTCTCTCTCTGTCTCTCTCTCACTCTCTCTCTCTCTCTCATGCTATAAGGTCTTCATTGGTTGAACAGTTACTCGCATGTTACAAAGTGATTTTTTAAGATTTTACATTGTATTCGAGCTTAATACACGGTGTTACAAAAAGGTACGGCCAAACTTTCAGGAAACATTCCTCACACACAAATAAAGAAAAGATGTTATGTGGACATGTGTCCGGAAACGCTTAATTTCCATGTTAGAGCTCATTTTAGTTTCGTTCCACCTACACTCAATGGAGCACGTTATCATGATTTCTTATGGGATACTCTTCCTGTGCTGCTAGAACATCTGCCTTTACAAGTACGACACAACATTTGGTTCATGCACGATGGAGCTCCGGCACATTTCAGTCGAAGTGTTCATACGGTTCTCAACAACAGATTCGGTGACCGATGGATTGGTAGAGGCGGACCAATTTCATGGCCTCCACGCTCTCCTGACCTCAACCCTCTTTACTTTCACTTATGGGGGCATTTGAAGGCTCTTGTATATTCAACCCCGGTACCAAATATAGAGACTCTTCGTGCTCGTATTGTGGACGGCTGCGATACAATACGCCATTCTCCAGAGCTGCATCAGCGCATCAGGGATTCCATGCGACGGAGGGCGGATGCATGTATCCTCGCTAACGGAGGACATTTTGAACATTTCCTGTAACAAAGTGTTTGAAGTCACGCTGGTACTTTCTATTGCTGTGTGTTTCCATTCCATGATTAATGCGATTTGAAGAGAAGTAATAAAATGAGCTCTAACATGGAAAGTAGGCGTTTGCCGACACATGTCCACATAACATATTTTCTTTCTTTGTGTGTAAGGAATGTTTCCTGAAAGTGTGGCCGTACCTTTTTGTAAAACCCTGTATAAGTATTCACAAGGATCATTTGTTATTTATCGACTTAAGGGGAATGAGGTAATCGTTTATAATGTACCAGTGCCTGCCGTAAAGTAATCCCTCAGACTTTTAAATTCTGTTCCCAATATCGGTTGAGATTTTATTTGTCAATCATAATACACGATCGACTTCATCTACATCTACATGCATACTCTGCAAATCACATATAAGTCCTTGCAGACGGTTCATTGAACCACCTTCACAATTCCCTATTATTCCAGTCTCCTATCGCGCGTGGAAAGAATGAACACCTATATCTTCCCGTACGAGCTCTGGTTTCCCTTATTTCATCGAGGTGATCGTTCCTCCCTATGTAGGTCGGTGTCAACAAAATATTTTAGTATTCGGAGGAGAAAGTTGGTGATTGTAATTTCGTCAGAAGATTCCGCCGCAACGAATAACTCCTTTCTTTTAATGATTTCCATTCCAAATCATGTATAATTTCTGTGACACACTCTCTCATATTTCGCGATAATACAGAACTTGCTGCCTTTCTTTGAACTTCTTCGATGTACTCCGTCAGTCCTATCTGGTAAGGATCCCACACCGCGCAGCAGTATTCTAAAAGCGGACGGACAAGCATAGTTTAGGCAGTCTCCTTAGTAGGTCTGTTAAATTTTCTAAGTGTCCTGCCAATAAAACGCAGTCTCTGGTTAGCCTTCCCCACAACATTCTCTGTGTCTTCTTTCCAACTTAATTTGTTCATAATTGTAATACCTAGGTATTTAGTTGAATTTACGGCTTTTAGACTACTTTATCGTGTAACCGAAGTTTGAGTTCCTTTTAGAACTCTTGTGGATGACCTCACACTTCTCGTTATGTAAGGTCAACTGCCATTTTTCGCACCATTCCGGTATTTCTTCTAAATCGTTTTACAATTTGTTTTGAGCTTCTGATGACTTGATTAGTCAATAAACGACTGCGTCATCTGCAAACAACCGGAGACGGCTGCTCAGATTGTCTCCCAAATCGTTTATATAGATAAGGAACAGCAAAGGGCCTATAACACTACCTTGGGGAACGCCTGAAATCACTCCTGCTTTATTCGATGACTTTCCGTCTATTACTACGAACTGTGACCCCGCTGACAGGAAGTCGCAAATCCCGTCACATAACTGAGACGATATTCCATAAGGACGCAATTTCACTACGAGCCGCTTGTGTGGTACAATGTCAAAAGCCTTCCGGAAATCCAGGAATGCGGAACGGATCTGAAATTCTTTGTCATTAGCACTCAGCACTTCATGTGAATAAAGAGCTATTTGTGTTTCATAGGAACGATGTTTTCTAAACCCATGTTGACAGTGTGTCAATAGACCTTTTTCTTTGAGGTAATTCATAATGTTCGAACACAATATATGTTCTGAAATCCTGCTGCGTATCGACGTCAACGATATGGGCCTTCAATTTAGTGGATCACTCCTACTAATTTTCTTTAATACTGATGTGACTTGTGCAACTTTCCAGTCTTTGGGTACGGATCTTTCGTCGAGCGAACGGTTGTATATGATCGTTAAGTATGGAGCTAATGCCTCAGCATACTCGGAAAGGAGCCTAATTGGTATACGGTATGGACCAGACGACTTGCTTTTATTAAGTGATTTGAGTTGCTTCACTACTCCGAGGATCTTTACTTCTACGTTACTCATGTTGGCAGCTGTTCTCGATTCGAATTCTGGAATATTTACTTCGTCTCCTTTTGTGAAAGCGTTTCGGAAGGCTCTGTTTAGTAACTCTGCTTTGGCAGCACTGTCTTCGATAGTATCTCCGTTGTTATCGTGCAGAGAAGGCATTGATTGTTTCTTGCCGCTAACATACTTCACATACGACCAGGATCTCTTTGGATTTTCTGCCAGGTTTCGAGACCAAGTTTCGCTTTGGAAACTGTTATAGGCGTCTCGCATTGAACTCAGCGCTCAATTTCGAGCTTCTGTAAAGGATCGCCAATCTTTGGGATTTTGGGTCTGTTTAAATTTGGCATGTTTGTTTCGTTGTTTCTGTAGCAGTGGTCTAACCCGTTTTGTGTACCGAGGATTATTAGCACCGTCATTTGTTAGTTTATTTGGTATAAATCTCTTAACTGCTGCCGATACCATTTCTCTGAATTCAAGCCACACCTGGTCTACACTTACATTATTAATTTCGAATGAGTGGAGATTGTCTCTCAGGAAGGCGTCCAGTGAATTTTTATCTGCTTTTTTGAATAGGTATCTTTTTCGCTTATTTTTCGAGGATTTGGGATTACAATATTCAGTCTCTCTACGACAACTATGTGTTCACTAATCCCTGAATCGGTTTTGATGCTTGTTATTAACTCAGGATTATTTGTTGCTAAGAGGTCAAGTGTATTTTCACAACCGTTTACTATTCGCGTGGGCTCATGAAGTAACTGCTCGAAATAAATTTCAGAAAATGCGTATAACACAATTTCGAATGATATTTTATGCGTATCCGCGGAACTAAACTTGTATTTTCGCCAACATATCGAGGGGACATTAGTTACCAACAACTGTTATCGTATGGGTCGGGTACGTGTTTGAAATCAAACTCAAGTTTTCTTTGAACCTTTCAGCAACTGTATCATCTGAACTGGGAGGTAAAAGGATCGAATTATTATTTTATTTCGGTTGTCAACAATGTTCCTCTGCCCATACTAACTCACAGGAAGTATCTACTTCAATTTCGCGAAAAGATAAACTACTTTAGAAAGCAACAAACACGGCACCGCCTACATCTACATCTACATCTACATCTACATTGATACTCCGCAAGCCACCCAACGGTGTGTGGCGGAGGGCACTTTACGTGCCACTGTCATTACCTCCCTTTCCTGTTCCAGTCGCGTATGGTTCGCGGGAAGAACGACTGTCTGAAAGCCTCCGTGCGCGCTCTAATCTCTCTAATTTTACATTCGTGATCTCCTCGGGAAGTATAAGTAAGGGGGAAGCAATATATTCGATACCTCATCCAGAAACGCACCCTCTCGAAACCTGGCGAGCAAGCTACACCGCGATGCAGAGCGCCTCTCTTGCAGAGTCTGCCACTTGAGTTTATTAAACATCTCCGTAACGCTATCACGGTTACCAAATAACCCAGTGACGAAACGCGCCGCTCTTCTTTGGATCTTCTCTATCTCCTCCGTCAACCCGACCTGGTACGGATCCCACACTGATGAGCAATACTCAAGTATAGGTCGAACGAGTGTTTTGTAAGCCACCTCCTTTGTTGATGGACTACATTTTCTAAGCACTCTCCCAATGAATCTCAACCTGGTACCCGCCTTACCAACAATTAGTTTTATATGATCATTCCACTTCAAATCGTTCCGTACGCATACTCCCAGATATTTTACAAAAATAACTGCTACCAGTGTTTGTTCCGCTATCATATAATCATACAATAAAGGATCCTTCTTTCTATGTATTCGCAATACATTACATTTGTCTATGTTAAGGGTCAGTTGCCACTCCCTGCACCAAGTGCCTATCCGCTGCAGATCTTCCTGTATTTCGCTACAATTTTCTAATGCAGCAACTTCTCTGTATACTACAGCATCATCCGCGAAAAGCCGCATGGAACTTCCGGCACTATCTACTAAGTCATTTATATATATTGTGAAAAGCAATGGTCCCATAACACTCCCCTGTGGCACGCCAGAGGTTACTTTAACGTCTGTAGACGTCTCTCCATTGATAACAACATGCTGTGTTCTGTTTGCCAAAAACTCCTCAATCCAGCCACACAGCTGGTCTGATATTCCGTAGGCTCTTACTTTGCTTATCAGGCGACAGTGCGGAACTGTATCGAACGCCTTCCGGAAGTCAAGAAAAATAGCATCTACCTGGGAGCCTGTATCTAATATTTTCTGGGTCTCATGAACAAATAAGGCGAGTTGGGTCTCACACGATCGCTGTTTCCGGAATCCATGTTGATTCCTACATAGTAGATTCTGGGTTTCCAGAAATGACATGATACGCGAGCAAAAAACATGTTCTAAAATTCTACAAGAGATCGACGTAAGAGATATAGGTCCATAGTTTTGCGCATCTGCTCGACGACCCTTCTTGAAGACTGGGACTATCTGTGCTCTTTTCCAATCATTTGGAACCCTCCGTTCCTCTAGAGACCTATTCAGGGATTAGTGAACACTACCGTGTTTAGACTATCTGTTCGGAACACCGTTAGGTTCTTCGCAAAAATTTCGGCTGAGCTTATATCCTGCTTTAGCCAGCTTTCAGTGCCTATAACGATTTGACCATCTGTGCTTTCTATTAGCGCTTTGAGATCTGGTACTTTCCTAACACAGCTACGACAGTTTATTCCTGTTATACCTATGGTTCCTGTATGTGCGTTCTTCCTGTGTTCAGCCTGCACCCTTTGTGACTGTGGCCCGTCTTGTGTTTTCGAAGACGCTCTAACGTAAAAAAAAACCTAATCCACGCCACACAGCTCCTGCTAGTCGTGTAGCCGCCTCCTGTACTTCACTGTATAGTTGTTCCGTTTTGTAGCGTGCAATGTGATGTTGCGTAACTTAAGTACACTATGTGATCAAAAGTATCGGGACACCCCCAAGAACATACGTTTTTCATAATAGGTGCACTGTGCTGCCACCTTCTGCCTGGTACTCCGTATCAGCGACCTCAGTAGTCATTAGACATCGTGAGAGAGCAGAATTCGGCGCTCCGCGGAACTCACGGACTTCGAACGTGGTCAGGTGATTGGGTGTCACTTGTGTCATACATCTGTACGCGAGATTTTGGCACTCCTAAACCTCCCTAGGTCCACTGTTCCCGATGTAGTAGTAAAGTGTAAATGTGAAGGGACACGTATAGCACAAAAGCGTGCAGTCCGTTCTCGTTTGTTGACTGACAGAGACCGCCGAAAGTTGAAGAGGCTCGTAATGTGTAATAGGTAGACATCTATCCAGACCATCACAGAGGAATTTCGAACTTCATCCGGATGCACTGAAAGTACTATGACAGTTTGGCGAGAGAAGAGAAAACATGAATTCCATGGAGGAGCGGCTGGTCATAAGCCACACATTACGCCGGTATATGCCAAACGACGCCTCGCTTGGTGTAAGGAGCGTAATCATTTGACAAATGAACAGTGGAAAAACGTTTTGTGGACTGAAGAATCACGGTACACAATATGGCGATCTGATAGCAGGGTGTGGGTAAGGCGAATGCCCGGTGAACGTAATCTGCCAGCGTGTGTAGTGCCAACATTAAAATTCGGTGGCGGTGGAGTTGTGGTGTGGTCGTGTTTTTCAGAGGGGGGGGGGGGGCCTTGCACAATTTGTGGTTTTGCGTGGCACTATCACAGCATAGGTTTACATAGATGTTTTAAACACCTTCTGGCTTCCCACTGGTGAAGAGAAATTCGCGCATGGCGATTGCATCATTCAGCACGATCGATCACCTGTTCATAATGCGCGGCCTGAGGCGGAGTGGTTACACGACAATAACATCCCTGACATGGAATAACCTGCACAAAGTGCTGATCTGGATCTATAGAACACCTCTGGGAAGTTTTGGAAAGCCGACTTCGTTCCAGACCTCACCGACATACATCGATACCTCTCCTCAGTGCAGCACTCCGTGAGGACTGGGCTACCATTCCCCAAGAAACCTTCCAGCACCTGACTGATCACATGCCTGTGAGAGAGGAAGCTGTCATCAGGGCTATGAATGGGCCAACACCAAAATTGAATTCCAGCATTACCGATGGAGGGCGCCACGAACTTGTAAGGCATTTCCGTCACGATACTTTTGATCACATAGTGTACGTCTGTGCGTGAGAGACTCTCAGAAAACTGAAAACACGAATTCGAAGAGTTCGTCCATACGAGGAGCAACGGTTTCCTTCCGCATGACAATACCAGACCAAACACGAGCGCTGCGATATCTCCAAGAAACCGATACCTTGAGTTCACTGTGCTACATACAGTCACGACTTGGCGGCGTCCGGTTTTCATATATTTCCAAAACTTATGCAACACCGTCGAGGACTTCGCATTGATAGTGACGAAGTGGTGCAAGCAGAGGTGGCGTTGTGGCTCCGTCAATGAAGTGAAACTTACTTACAATGACGGCATCAACAAATCGGTCTCTTGTTGGGAGAAATGCGTTCATTGCTAGGGTGACTGTGTTGAGAAACACACTTGAAGAATAAAGAGGAAGAACGTTAATAAAATTTGTTTTATTTAAAAAGCCTTAAGAAATGTCACATCAAAAAATTCGAATGTAATACTTCTGAGCACGCCCTCGTAGCAAGTGTCAAGATACTTCCTATGCATTCAGTATTCATCCGTTTGTCTTAGTTGTTCATGTTTCTTGTATTGGTACCAGAGAGAAACTGCAAATTTGCGTACTAGGTTCTGAATTTTCATTTGGTTACGTGTAGAATAATTTGTGGTGTCACCGCCAGACGCCACACTTGCTAGATGGTAGCTTTAAATCGGCCGCGGTCCATTAGTACATGTCGGACCCGCGTGTCGCCACTGTCAGTGATCGCAGACCGAGCGCCACCACACGGCAGGTCTCGAGAGACGGACTAGCACTCGCCCCTGTTGTACGGACGATTTTGCTTGCGACTACACGGACGAGGACTCGCTCATTTGCAGAGCAGCTAGTTAGAATAGCCTTCAGCTAAGTCCATGGCTACGACCTAGCAAGGCGCCATTAGCATTACATTGCATTTATCTAGAGAGAGTCTCACTTGTGTCATCAAGAACGCTGTATACAAATGATGGATTAAAGTTAAGTATTCCAGCAGCTACGTACTTTCCTTTATAGCATTCATTACGTATCCTGTTTCAGGCCTCACGCCACCCTGCGTGAGTTAGCGCGTGCATCTTGGCCGCCTCTTTCTATTAGTGTACGTAGTGTTGGCAAGTCTGCCGACACTACATAATTTTAGGCCTCACTCATATGGCATGTGTATGTGTTTTTATGTTATGCAGGATACTTAATAGTTTTAGATTACTATTTAGAGTCGCTGGCACTTGATCAGAGAAGAACGAAATATGTCATTAAGACACGACATCTGACACAGATCTTTGGACTGCCAAATTGTTATGTGGGCTAGATTCCCAAAATTATTTGCCACCCGCTCAAGGCATTCTCTCATATTAATTGTCGTTGCCTCTTCCATTACTAGTGCAAACACAGCATCTGATTTAACTTTTGTTTATCGCGCGTTCCTCCCAAGGGACAGGAAAACAGCGCAGTTGACTTCTGTACATAAGAAGGGTAAATGAACGGAAGCGCAAAATTACAGACTGATATCCTAAAAATCGATTTGATGCAGACCTCTCGAGCATATTCTCAGTTAGAATATAATAAATCACCTTGAGATGGAAAAGATACCGTCAACAAGTCAGCACGAATTTAGAAAGCTTCGGTCTTGCGAAACTCAGCTAGACCTTTTCTCACATGATACCCGGCTAAACTTGGATGAAAAGCAACAGGCATATTCCTTATCCCTAGATTTCCGGAAAGCGAAGGTACGAGCGTACGGAATAGTTTCTCAGTTATACGAGTGTTCCAAGAGGTCTTAATAGACCCTCGTATGTTGTCCTAGAATATGAGTGTTCATCAAAGACAAGGGTATCGTCAGGAGTGCCTCAGGGAAGTGTGATAGCACCGCTTCTATTCCCTATATACAGGTACTTTACTGATCTGACGGACATGGTGAGCAGTGACCTGCGGCTGTTTCTTTTCCATGCTGTGGTATCCAGGAAGGTGTCGTTGTCGAGTGACTGTGGGAGGATACAAGACGACGTAGATAAAATTTCCAGCTTCCTCTAAACGTAAAAAAAAGTAAGTTTATGCTGATGAGTAAGAAAAATAATCCCATAATGGCCGAATACAGTTTTACTAGTGTGCTGCGTCACACAGTCATGTCGATTAAATATCTAGCTGTAACGGCGCTAGACGATATGAAATGGAATGATCCCGTAAGAGCGGCAGTAAGGACGGCGAATGGTCGACTTCGGTTTATAAGTGGGGATTTTGGGGGAGTATGGCCTATCCACAAACGACCCCGCGTATATAACATTAATGCAACCCATTCTTGGGTACTACTCGAGTGTTTGGAATCCTCACCAGGTCGGAGTAAAGGAAGACATCGAAGCCATTCTGAGGCGGGTTGCTAATTTGTTACTAGAAGTTTCGAAGAACACACGGGTAGTACGAAGATGCTTCATGAACTCAAATGGAAATCCCAAGAGGAAAGGCAACGTTCTTGTCATGGAACGCTACTGAGAAAATTTAAGTAAACCGTATTTGAAGCTGACTACAGAATGAGTGTATTGCGGCCAACGTATATTTCGCGTAAGGACCATAAAGGTAAGAGCAGTTCCGTTGGTGATAATGATTCATATGACTTACTCCGTAAAATAATTTCATATCAAACAATTCACCATCCCTAAAACGATTTTTATACATAATGTGACAACAGATATTTGTTCTGGGAAAGCAGGGTGCTCTAAGTTCTATAGGAATCAAAGTGGCTTAAGGGCAGCCATAGCTGCAGACAGTACTGATATGACGAACACACGTCTTACGAACTATAATTTCCGTTTAATTAATCTCAATTAGAGTTTTCTGTAAAACTGGTGACTGTGACTCGGTAATACGAGAACGTATACTTTCGGTCTATCGAAACGACTTCGAATACTTAAAAAGCTAAGTGCTTCATGTAGAACAGCTGCAGATTATTCAGATATTTGTGTTAGCCGATAAAGAAGTACATAAAAATCCCAAGGACCCTAGAATTCTGCCGATAGCGTATCTCGTTAGCACAGCAGACTCGAGCTGATGTAACGCCTTGGAAGATGTTTTGAAGTAGTTCTGCGCTACACAGCAAAAGTAAATAAATATTCTTATGAATAGCCTTAAACCAAAGGTTCAAGGTTCATTGTCACTCTTCTTCTCTCTTCTCGTCCTCCCACTCCCCCACCCACCCCACCCTCAAGCTCTCTCTCTCTCTCTCTCTCTCTCTCTCTCCCTCTCTCTCCCTCTCCCCCCCCCCCCACCCCTCTGTTGATATTATCGAAGAACTTGTTGCGGAAGTACGTCGTTGCATCCATTCAGGTGCTGGTAACAGAAGCAATAAAGCACCATAAAACTCCGTGGGCATAGGGGTTTACTGCCTCTGCCGAGCATTCATGACACATGAAATGAAGTTGCAGTTCAACAAATATTCCTTCTGTATTTCTATAGTAGACAGAGTTACGTTTCTGGTACATATCTCTTTCAGTGCCGCAATATTGACCCGCATGCAGTTATGAACGTCGTGAAAAGCTCGTTCTTTCTATCTTTCCTGCCCGAAGACCGGCTGACAAGACTTCCAAGGGAAGAAGCAGGGACACTAAGGAAAATGCAAACAAAGACATAATAAATGAAAAACAGATTATTCCATACGTTTTAGTTTTTCTGCAATGTCTGCCACGTTTTGTGACTATCAATATTCTTCCTAATTGCAAGCCGACATTTAAAATAACATTAATGACCACATCAGTAACTTAAAGAAACAGCGAGTCACATTTTCAGAGGGGACACTAGTAAGTATCCAGTATGGGTTTTAGTCCAGATTGCATTGTTATCAGATATCCCCAAAACGCTGTGTAGTGTTTCGCAATATCTGGCAGGAACAATTTCAGGATGGCGAAAATAGCTCCGTTTGTACTATATTAAAATGAATGGGTAGCCGGCCAGCGTGGCCGCGCGGTTAAAGGCGCAACAGTCTGGAACCGCACGACCGCTACGGTCGCAGGTTCGAATCCTGCCTCGGGCATGGATGTGTGTGATGTCCTTAGGTTAGTTAGGTTTAAGTAGTTCTAAGTTCTAGGGGACTTATGACCACAGCAGTTGAGTCCCATAGTGCTCAGAGCCAGCCAAAATGAACGGGTAAAATAACAGTGGTCCCCATAGTCCAAATGTATGTGTGATGTGTCTGTCAAGAGACGTCAAGAACATTTTCTCTAATGTTTCGGCAGATAGCAGCAATTTACATCTGCAGTGTACAGCTTCAGTCGTTCCCACAAATATTGCTCATCACATCTTTCATGCAGCGCCCAGTGTCAACGGAAAACTTCAGTAGGTTGCCCGTTATAAACAACATTATTTTCATAGCGAAATTTTATGTCCATTCGATAGATCAATCCCTAAACTAGTCTGTTGTAGCCTTCGGTTTAGCGATATGTATTACCAGTGCAGTAAAAAACGAAGAATTAACATTAATCCAGCAGTGACTGAGTAGCGCTGGTGTATGGCGGTAGCAGACAGTGCAGGCCAAGACGGTATATTAGACGAGGCAAACTCTTCATGTTTTAGTGTCAGTGTTGATAAACATCACTGAAACTAATTTCACACTGTTCTAATTAGGGGCGTCACATGACGGTCGTAATGAGTAGTATTTGTTTGGACTGACGTGTGTGTGTGTGTGTGTGTGTGTGTGTGTGTGTGTGTGTGTGTGTGTGTGTGTGTGTGTAGGTAGTTGTCATGAAAGATATACTGAGCGAATAGTTCATTATTGAGAACCTGTGACATCTTCATGACAAGTGTCTATTCATGGTGACAAATGTCTTCCGCTTTGAATGACACCAACTCCAAAAAATTTTTATGTACATTCAGGAGCACTACACTGTGTAATACCCACCGTTAAATGAATGTCTCTAAGTCAGTTTCAAATAATAATGCTCCTTTTTCAATTAACTTCTTACTGCTTATATGGTGAACTAATGTTTGTTACTATCTCAAGTGGCCTTCTTGAGTACACGTAGTTATATATTGACAACCAATATAAGCTGCAGACAGTGTTAAACTACATATTGGACACGTAACAGACGATTGTTAGTGTGGTAAGCTGTTATTTATTAGGAAATATAAAGAGTTGATGAAGATGTACGTCACTAGCAATGCTCTTTCATAATCCGGTATATCCTTCTTATTACTATCTCAACAGTTGTGATCCTAAAGTTTTGGTACTTCGTTTATTTTATATGTGAAAGTGCGTTCTCCAGTTTGCTTTGACATACTATCTCAAAAGATGTGAAAGTGTGCTGTGTACGAAATTCTTCTGTTTTAAGCAGAAAAATCTCTTTAAAAATGCCATTACAAGGACTCAAATTTCACCGAAATTCCTGACCTCCCGTGTGGAAATCTATAACGATTTTCTGAATTTCAGACAGGCCTGGATGAGGTTCGGGTGGATTCATGGACCTCTGTACACGTATCACGCTTGTAGAAGCATTCAAAGCATAGAGTGGTGGATAAAAGTAATTGAATACTATAGGTATGGATTGGAGGAGTATAATATTTTCACTGTTACTAAATCACCATTTTATCTTAGATCGACTGGTTTGTTTAGGACAATTGGATTGGTCCCGTCGTCTTTAGTTTATCCTCCCCAGCTTTTCACACAGGTAAATTAAATCATTCGAATTTGCTGCTGTGTTAACTTGTCAGAACTGATTTATTTTCACAAATATTTTATGTTTTCACTATTTTTGCGCTGTAGAAATGAACTGTTTTATCCATCGTCGTAGTTTTCCCACCAGAAATCTGATGACATTGCAAAGAGATGGGGGAAAGGGGAAGTATGGCGACAGTTCAGAGTGAGCCATAAATCCTACTAAATAGCCACTAAAAATCCATAAAGTAATAAAAAAGAGGATTGTGTTTTTCTTCTGTCTACAGTTGTACCTCGCATTGACTGCCAGATCATTAGTTTACTACCGAGCGAGGTGACGCAGTGGTTAGCACACTGGACTCGCATTCGGGAGGACGACGGTTCAATCCCGTCTCCGGCCATCCTGATTTAGGTTTTCCGTGATTTCCCTAAATCGCTTCAGGCAAATGCCGGGATGGTTCCTTCGAAAGGGCACGGCCGATTTCCTTCCCCATCCTTCCCTCAACCGAGCTTGCGCTCCGTCTCTGATGACCTCGTTGTCGACGGGACGTTAAACACTAATCTCCTCCTCCTCATTAGTTTACGTCTATGCCCCTGTATCATTTTACGGAATTTACAAGTCTTTATTCGTATTACAGTATTTAAAGGACCATTTTCTTATGTTACACCTCAATTAAATAATTATAAGTGACAATCAAGACGACGACGTTAGCTACTTTCTGGGCTGCAGAAATTGGTTGGATTGTTCAGCAGTTGTACTACACAAGAAGCTACGAACACAATAATTTATACAATAAAGTTTCCGTTCTAAGTTAGCCCTAGAGTTTATACTAATATGTCTTGCATGAGGTAATAGATGGAGTCATGCGGTAGAAGTATTAAGTTCGCATGCTACATTAATAACGTCTACGTGTCTGTGACGAAGAAAGAAAATGTGTCAGTAACTACTGAGATTAATGAATACACGTTTACCGGTAGTGAGACAAGCATGACAGACTTTCAGGTTGCATTTAAAATAGTTCTCCAATGTCGATCGCCAACTAGATGTTTAACCCTCGACTTAAGCTATTCCAGTTTTGGGAATGAGCTTTGTGGCACCGTTAATAAGACATTGGAGAATTGGTGCTCGATCACTGTTGGCCATCCTGGTTACCATTCACGTGGATCTTCAAATCATCACCACCACCACCACCACCATCATCATAAGCGTCATCGTTATCACCACCACCACCACCACCACCACCACCACCACCACCACCACCATTATCAGCCATCTACTCTTACTGCCGGATAAAGCCAATCTCTAGACTTTAAAATGTATTGTAGCCTTCATCTTTATGAATCCATATTGTTACAACATATTTTAATGTCATCTACTAATCTTTCGTCAGCTTTTGGTCCTCTCTCAATCCTTGGAATTCTGCAACAAACTGCCTTTGTCTTTCTATCTCTCAATCCTCTGGCTACATGTCATGGGTAACTGCATTTCAGTTATATAGTGATGAGCCAAAACATTATGACCACCTTCTTAATAGCTTGTTTGTCCGTCTTTGGAACGAAATACGTCACCGATTCTGCGTTATCAGGGATCCGACAGTTTGTGGAGGTATGTGGGATTAGATGTCTACTCATAGGTCATGTAATTCACTTAAATAACGGGCTGATGGTTTGCGTTTGCGGTGATGGCGCTTGATTGCGACCTAGAGGGGTTCCCTAGGATTTACATCCGGTGAATTTGGTAGCCGATAAATTAACGTGAGTTCACTATAATGCTCCTCAAACCACTGTTGCACGGTTCTGACCCCAAGGCATCAACAATTATATTGCTAAAAGATGACATTGCCGTCGATGAAGACAGAAAACATCAATAGACGCAGGTGGTTGTAGCTGTCAACCTATCTTCGATTAATACCACAGGTCACATGCAAGCGCACAAGAATGTCTCCGATAGCATAATACTGCTACCATCAGTCTGCGTCAGTGAAGCGCTGCGCGTTTCGAGCCACCGTTCACCTCGATGACGGCGTTTGTGGAGACGACCATCGATCTAGTGTAGCAAAAACGTGATTCAGCATGAGAGCCGACACGTTCCCATTGGTCGACGGTCGAATCCCGATGGTCCTGTGCCCACTGGAATCTTTACTGATGATGTCGTTGGGTCAACATGTGAACACGAACGGGTGGTCTGCTGTGCACCTCTGTGTTCAACAGTGTACGATGAACAGTGTGCTCCGAAACACTTGTGCGTGCACCACCATTGTGCCCTAATGACAGAGATGCCCCAGATCACCATCTGTCCTACTTTACAGACCAGAGAGGCCTCCAAGCCAGACGTTCAGATTACACAAGTAACGGGTAAGGCAAACTCTAGATTGCGGTTTATTGGTAGAATCCTGAAGCGATGCAGTCTTTCAACAAAGGAAAAAGCTTACAATACGTTAGTTCGTCCAGTCTTAGAGTATTGTTCGTCTGTATGGGACACTTACCAGTTATGTCTGATTCAAGAGATGGAGAAGGTCCAGAGAAGAGCGGCAAGATTCGTGACTGGTACATTTAGCCATCGCTAGAGCGTTACAAATATCATAGAAAGTTTGAAGTGGGACACACTTGCAGGTAGACGCCGCGTTAAACGGAAGGGGCTGCTCACTAAACTCCGAAATCCGATCTTCAACGAGGATGTAGAGCATATATTACTACCGCCAACTTTCAAATCGCCCAATGATCACCATTCAAATATATAGGAAATTAGAGCTAGTACTGAGGCGTTCAGACAGTCGTTTTTTCCTTGTGCGATCCTCGAGACGAATAGAGAGGGGGGGGGGGGGGGAGGGGGGTGTATTTGACTTTGGCGTGAATTGTTCCCTCCGCCACACACCGCTTGGTGGCTAGCGGAGTATATATGTAGATGTAGAGTCGTGGATGTCCAACCATTTAGCGCCTAGTAGTAGTTTCATGATTCTTCTACCACTTCCCGTGGACGCTCAAGGGAGCAGCGCATGAAAATTCCACCAGCATCACCGTTTTCGATGTACTCGCTCACAGGCTTTACGTAATAACAATCTGCCTTTTCCTAAAGTAGCTTATATCAATGGATTTCCCAATTTTCAGGCCATAACTTCGCAGGAGTGATTCGCCGTCCGTGTCTGATCCGCTTACAAACTTCTGTTACCGCGTCACATGCCCGTAACGCCATCGGGCGCATCCAGCGTCGCGGTGGGCAGTGGTGATAATGTCTCGGCTTACCAGTGTATCAATTTTATAATTATGTTCTCAACTTGAGTCCGTTCCCTGGCCCACGAGTTAGTTTTCGTGCCTGTCCTGCTGCTTCCCATCATGCATCTACCCGTCGCTCGCCGATCAACCCTCGTTTGTATAATGGTCATCGCATTAAAATTCCACATATCACTACCGTTAAGAAAAAACAGGTAACATATTTTGAATACAAACTTTCATTTCCGCATATCGGAGGCTTGGTTTTTAAAATGCTACTTACTTTACCATGAGCACTGCAGGCCGTTTATACTTTTGTGTTTATTTACACTTATTTGAATAAAAGCGTCCGGGCAACCATGAGAAGACGTTAATATGGGATATATCCTTCCTTCGGTTTTATGACGTCTTGATCTCTGCTGGTGACACTTTCAATGGTGTGTCTGAAAGTACATGGAGAACTGATAATCCATTCTTCCTCAGGATCCGATACCAGAGAAGATGGCGTTGTCCGATTCTGGGATCTGGAAAGAAATCGACGTTGTAATTTATCTCGGAGGTATTCCATTGGACTCAAGTCTGAACGCTCTGCTGAACAGTTCTTCTCAAGAATGTTGCTGTCCACTAACTATTGTCACGCAGAAACCGCTTTATGACTGGGTGCATTGTAATGCTGATACAAACGATGATGGTCTCCGAACTCTTCTTCTAGTGTTCGCAGTCTACAATGCTGTAAAATGTGTTGATAAGCTCCCTCATAGGGGCCTATCCCATCCACAATAAACACCCCCATGCCATAACATCACCTCCTGCTGGACTCACTGTTGGCGCTACTCGACATGGCAGGTGGCGTTCTCCAGCCATACGCCAAACCCAAAACTTTCCATCGTATTGCCACAGAATACGGCGCAATTCATCACTCCAAATTGCCTCATTCCCAGTCACCCACTCTGCAACTGACCCTCTCTTTACACTTCGTCAAATGTCACTTGAGCCTGACTACAGGATTTCATGTGGTTTTTACAACCACCCTTCGCAGTGCTCTGCGTCAGCACATGAGATATGAATGGTCGTGGTTTAACTGTGATTCTTCCTTCGCGTTTCCATTTCACAATCGCAACACCAACTGTTACTTTTAGTAGTCTTAGAAAAGGTAAATCTCCAAGATGAATCTGCTACTCAGATGACATTCAGTGACTACGCCAAAAGTCACTAAACTCTTCTGACCAACCCATTCTGCAGTTAATGCTTATAGTGGTTAATTCTGCACTGTGGATGGGGTATCCGGATACTACTGATCAGATGCTGAATCTTGCTGTCTCTTGCTGTCCACACATTGCCTTCAACTGTCCTAAATGCAGAAACAGATCCATATGTTAAATTTTAATTCATACTATTTTCTTTTCGATACGTTAGTCATATGCTATTTTTATTTTTTACTTATTATCAAACAATTTATTTCGTCATTTCGTTGTTGAAGTTTATCTGTATCAAACGTAAACAGAATAGTGCCATTTTCCACACGAAGTTGTTTGTAATGTGATTCGTTAACAAGTGTTCCTTTTTCGTTTTCGAAATTTAAAGAACAGAAAACATAATTTAAGACTGATAAAATGGTATCTATGGTGCTGAATACATTATCTAGACCACTATTTCGATTCTGAATTTCCAATTGTCCTCATGGCAACTAACAGAAGCAATACAACTGACGTCGGTATTGTTTAGCATAGTAACGTAGGCTGAATCAATGTATTGCTTCTCTAGGATTTGCTCGAAGAAACTGGAGTAAAACATTCTTCAAAATCTACGAACCTCAGTCAAAATCGTAGGTACTTGATAAGGCGCTGCTCCGTTCCTAATTGCGTTGACGTCTTACAAATGACGCATTGTATTATATTCTAAAATCAGGTTAAACCTTTGCTTGATTAAAACACAACGTTTCTTCATCTCTGTAAGAGTGGTGATGGTAAGTTATATATCTGTACCATATCACAAATACCAAGTGTGTTTATTCATGGGTTAGGAACTTTACCGATGAGTAAAAGAATTCGTGTAACATATATAACGAATATCGATATTGTCTTCAACCCATTGACGATGTAACAGCAATGGTTTTATACGACACTGGTGTGAGTTTGCACGGCAGCCAGCTCGAGCGGCTGGGCATTTGCCAGACGGCTCCAGCCACTGGGATTTGGGCGACCCTCCGTGGAGGGTGTCGTGATCAATACTAACAACGAGTGCCCTCATCAACGTCACCCCTCGGCAAAACTGCACTTCCGAATAATTTAACGGCGGGGGAGAAAGCACAGGCCGTTCGTCTGCAGACACGCGCCGCTGGCTCAACAACGCAGCTGCATCGCGTTCGACGTTTCTCCGCCGCCTGTAGCATTACAAGGCGACACGAGGAGGACACTGACTTGTGGGGATGGCAAGCCCTAAGCAGGACAAGAGTCGTTGGGACCCATTCAGATGCCGCATTAAAAGAAAACATCGGTAGTCTCTTTCAGGAGATTATAATTATCCGGGCTGTTATGCCGTGGTCGGTTGATGACGTCACGCCGCGGAGCGGGGGCGCGCGGACACGGAATTTAGCGGCAGTCAGTAGCGAGCCAGTGTGTGTGTTGGACCTTCCATCAAGCTACGGACCCCCTTGAAGATGTCTCCCGCAGTCGGAGACGAAACGTTGGGAATCACCACAGAATTCATCAACCGACCACGGCATAACAGCCCGGATAATTATAATGGACATGATATATCCGGCCGTGAAAGTTTACATTTTAGTATCTTTCAGGAGAGCCCAGAGAAATACTTAAATGCTTCAAACTTCCTCTCCACCCGCAAATGACGTTCTGGAAGTAAAAAGCTTGGGTTTTCTGAAGCGTGCACTTGTTGTGGTCGAAATATGCACGATTAAATAGCAATAAATTGCAAACAGAAAGAGAACTCATGGCTAGGAGGATAAATATAGCAGTTATTTCTACATTGGAAAGAAGTTTGCAAGATTAACACACTTAACAGACTGCAACTTGCCACATCCTGGACTGGCTCAAGAACAACAGGTGCAAGTTGGAGAAGAGAAGGTTGAAATAGTTATGTTAGTTGTATCAGTGAAAGTCTCAAAAGCTACATTTCAGACAGACAGAGAATATGTTACTGTTCTTGACTAAATGAGGTTGGATGAAAGTGAAAGTCTGGAATAAAGTAAATAAACAAAGGAACTGCTGAAAGTTCGAGAAGCTAGAATGTACGAGCGCACATATCTAGGATGAAGACCTTTAACCGACACTGTAATAAGGAATGAGGACATAGTTAAGTAGGATGCAATACATTATCAGATGAAAGAGGAGATTAATGATTCACTGAATGAAAACAGAATTTAAGAGTTGTAGACGATAAAAGTTGGGGTTGTTGCAAGTGTTAAGTGCACTGTGCTTCTTCATAAATTTCTTACGAAAATTTCAGTTGAAAAAGCAGTGTTAGTGTTTGAAAAACTATCTGAATAAAGGAACAGTAAACAACATGTCAATGAAGAATACTCATATATTACATGGAGAGAAAGCAACCCATAAACACAATTAAAATATAATACAGTTTATTAACAGGTACGTTTAAAGGAACAGAAAGATGTAACTATCAGTACCAAGGAATCCGAAGCATAGCACAACCGGCAAATTGAATAGGTTTACTGAGAGTATAGAGACCAATTTCTGTGAAAGACATGACTTCGCGCATAAAAATATGGTGCACGTTGACAAAAACCTAAGAGCATTCTTGAAAAAAAAATTATTGTAGTAGAATATGATTTGATCATGTGCGTTTTCCCTTACAGATGCACAGAAGCAACATCAACGTAACGTCAGCCCATGGTTTTGATAATGGGTCGATAGGAGGTGTTTTCGACCAGTGAGCATTAATCTGCATGAACAGATCCCAAAATATTTGACTTCATTCTTTATCCAACACTTACCGAGTTCATTTCTAGAAGATTTTACTACATCAACATTTATGTTAATCTTTAGCTCCCTGCAACAAATGACCCGATAAGTCAGGATAAGTTACTTAAATATATATATATATATTACATTTTTTGTGTATTTTTAACCAGTTATTGAAGAATGTCTTTTTTCGCATTTACAGCATAATGTATTTCAGTTATTCGTTTAAAATGGAAAAACACATTGTAAAGTATGAACGAGAATGTACAGTTTGTGTGATTGTAAGTTCTCATTAAGACGGAAGACAATAAAAACAAACAAAAGACTTGCTAAAGAAGAAAATCTGTAAATGCGATGTACCAAAAATGTTTATTCAGACTTTCAGAAAACATTCCTCACATGCAGAGGAATAAGATATGTTAAACGGACATGGGTCCAGAAACGCTTTATTTCTATGCTAGAGCACCGTTTCTAGAACTCTTCAACACATTAACCTTCGGAAATACACAGGAAAAGAGCATATTAGCACAGTATCAAACACTTTCCTAAATAGTGTTCAAATGCCGTCCGTTAGCAAGGATACATGCAGCAACTCGCCGTCGCATTGAATCCGTGATACACTGATGCACCCCTGGAGAATTATGTACTGTCCAACAGCCTTATGCAGTGCAGGCACAAAGACTCTGTATATCATGTACCGAGTTTCCATACACAAGAGTTTTAAGATGCCCCCACAAATAAAAGCCTACTGGGTTTAGGTCAGGAGAGCGTGGAGACGAAGGAATTGGACCGAGCTTACCTATCCTTCTGTCTAGGAATTTGTTATTTACGTGCCTACTATAACTAACTCAGAAATGAGGAGCTCCATTGTGGATGAAAGACATGTTTCGTAATACTCGTGAAGTTACGTGTTCTAACAGAACAGGTAAACTATTAGCTAAAAAAGAATTGTAAGTTTTTTTTCAGTTTGGGTGGAAGAAATTGAGGCGCTAACATACAATCACCAATGATGCTGGTCCAAAAAATACTGAAAACCTTTGTTGACGACGTGACAGCATAATTTTGTGCCGGCCGAAGAGGCCGAGCGGTTCTGGGCGCTACAGTCTGAAACCGCGCGACCGCTACGGTCGCAGGTTGGAATCCTGCCTCGGGCATGGATGTGTGTGATGTCCTTAGGTTATTTAGGTTTAAGTAGTTCTAAGTTCTAGGGGACTGATGACCTTAGAAGTTAAGTCCCATAGTCCTCAGAGCCATTTGAACCATAATTTCGTGAGGATTTCCGACAACCCACAATATGGAGTAAGACTGGACCCAGAACGGAATCCTGTGGGTCTCCTTTCCTAATTTCTTTCCTTTCAATTTTTTTCTTCTTTCAACATTGTTTGAATTATTCAAAATTGCCTTTTCCCTTCTTTTTGTTACGTTTGATTTCAATTAGTTCTGTCTCCCATGATAAATATTAAAAAGTGCTCTGGCAATGAAATAAAGCCTTTCTGGATCCATGTCCAGTTAACAAATTCTAATCTCCTAAATTGGCGCATTACATATTCTCACCACTCGCTGTATCATGGCGAACGTGATAGTTCTGATGGTCCACATGTTATGATGGGAGAGGGGAAGCATAATGTTGCATGGGTATAGTGGCCTCTGAATCTTTGAAGATCATACACTCATCAGACAACGTTACTGTGGCTCTTATTCCTTCCTCATGTGCGTCTTTTTAGGTATAAAGTTGACCATGACTTGAGTTTTATGAATAACGGTGTGCGACCACACAGAGCAGCGTAGGTGTAGCAGCTCTTGAAACGAGAGCATATTCAGCAAATGCACTGTCCTACCCGTTTCCAGGACCTAATTCCCTACGAGCACGAGAGAAATAATTTTGGGACCCTTTCTGCATTGCGTACATATGTACCAACTGTTTGCAACAGCATAGATAGAGTATTGGAACTGTATTAATAATTATTTTCTGCCATTTGTAATATCCAGTGGACCATGATGAATGGAGATGACTTCGGTGTAATTGTTGCCTTTGAATAAATGTCATTTCTGGACGTCTCATGGTGTATTCCTTTCAGTTACCTTTTGTAAAATACTGTATCAGTCCTTTATATGTATGGTACATCGTGGAGTTCAATTACTTTTCGCTGACACACCATGCGTAAGTTACTTTCGTAATCAAGTTCTCCACGGCTGTGAACATTCGATTACTGGAATGGAATCATAGCTAGCCCGTTCCTGGAAGAGAATCCAGTTTCTTAACCACTGTAGTATCGTGTAGAGCTCAGCTAATTGAAAGGCACAGATAATATAATGGAGATACTTCCAAATACATTTGTGTAGCTCTTCGTCAGATGACCAGAAGACGCCTCTCGTAGACCATTTCAGAATAAGCAGAACGAACAGTTTGAAACAACACTTGACAAATGTAACCAAATTCGTAGTAGAATGACAGACTTAAATAAAATATAAATCAGTTGTCGAACACACAATTGTTTACTGACAAGTGTTTTGTAAGCGCTGTGATGTGAACACTTAGGAGAAAAGTGAGTCCTCAGTCATGCTCATGCTATATAAGGCGAGTGCAAAGTACTTTCAGTAACATAAATAGAAATAAATCAGCTAAGTAATGTCGTTGTGGGATCTTTCTTTGTGATATTCAGATTCCTAAAATTTGTCTTGAAATTCTATTTATCCAAATACACTTTAGTAAGATACACTTTCGTTTGCACTTCTCATATGAACATACATTGGATGATATTGTGTACATGATAACCGTACTCTTCTGACCCAATCGCAGATGCTCCGTAGAAAATAACACTGAAAGTAGCTTTTTACATCTCCCTTCATTAATTCACACAGTTACCATATATTAATGAATGTTCCAGATACATAAAACGTATTGTGTCATGGCAACATAGAGCACACTAACCTGTGACAGAAAGACATGACATTATGACAACCCAGTGCTTGTGTGTCTGAAACACTACATGCATTGTGACTTTCGGGTTTTGACAGCGAGCGCACGTACTTTTTGAGTCCCAGGGAAGCAGCAAATAAATCTGGATGATATTACACATTGTCGGTATGCCAGAGCGTAAGGAGTTGAATGTTGTTTGTAGCATCGGACTAACGTGAAAATGATTCAAGAAGGAAGGCAGCATTCAACAGCAGTAGAGACAGGATCAGACCGTACGCTTCCAGGACCCTGGAACATTATCCTTGTCTTGAGTTGCGTGACTTAAGACGTCCTGTTACGTTACCCCCTAAAGACCACAAGACGGCCTCTGGACGCATATCCAGGCACACAGTATGCATCGTTGGATTCGACATCGACATACATCTATGTTTACAGGTAAGTCACGGTGTAACCTAGAGAGCGACATGGCCATTCATCAGCTCTTATGACAAGTAAACCCTTGCCAAATTGATTGGAAAGTCCTAGTTCGAACCGCCACACATGCCATTGCACATGGCAGATTGCTGGTTTACCTGTATACAATACTGCCCATTAAAATGCAACAGAAAGAAGGCAGCGGGCAACAACGTCAATTGGATATGAAGTCCACGACATTTTTGTATATGCTAATTATTACCACTTTAGTACAACCGCACGAAGTAGGTAGGAGTCACGGCATTTATATTCTGTATGAAATAAATTATTACACAGTGGGCATTACATTCAGATATCTCATTTCAACATTGCTTGTTTGGGAGAAGATAGTGTTATGCATTGTGCAAAAAGGAGAAGCATCTCCCAGCGCATGTCGGAATTGAACTTGAATCACTAAAACTGCAGTATGTCGTTCCTTGACATTACTGCTCGCTTTGGTGAAGGTCTGAGGACTGTCGTGCGAATATGGAACTGATGGGGCCAAGAGGCTAACAATAAACCCATTCAGGATCTTCGAAGTCCCAATCGAAAACGCCAGAGAGGAAAAAACTGTCCGTTTAGCTCTGCAAGATGGTATAGGCAGGTCACATACCCTGTCTCAAGAAATAGGCTCCTCTGCAAGAAGGGTATCAAAATGGACTTTGGAACGATGTATGGAGCAATACACAGTGTCAGCTGGGTGACCGTTGTGGCTTCACTTGTCGCGGCCGTAGGAGGAGGAACATTGACAGTGGTTCAGCCAACGACATTACTGAACACAAGAGTATACGATATTGCAGTGCCTGTGTTATTCTGATTAAGATGGAAAGGTCCTTTGGACATGCATGTATGTCCAAAGGAACTGGCACTGCGGTGACTACAGCCGTTATGACATACATTAAATGTATCCGCAATTGAGAATAAGGAGAACTATCAGCTGTAGAATGGATTGACGAGAATGAAAATTTGTGCCGGGTCGGGACTCGAACCGAATTTTCGTCTTATCACGAGTGGTCGCCTTCAACTTTGACTATCCCTGCACGACTCATGCCCGGACCCAAACTTCCATATGTCGTCAACCGTGCATCTTCAACCTGGACTCGTACATCCGTTATGTATACAGCTGCACTTTGTCTTCCATTCACAAATACGAAGGTGGGAACTTAAGTAGTAGCAACTATTTATTCACAAACGATACCAAAGAGGTACATATTTGCACCTGTTACTGTCCTTCAAAGTAGTCACGAGCGTTGTGTAGAACCCGTTGCCAGAGATGTGGAAGGCGTAATATGCCGTTAGCAGAGCCTGTTCTGTTGATGGTACGAATGAAGCGGTCTACTGCCTGTCGAATATCTGGAACGGTTCTGAAGCGAATGCTACGAAGTGGTTCCTTCATCTTCGGAATCAAATCTGTCACAATGACCTAAATCCGGTGAGTATGGTGGATGGTACAGTACTTGCCAGCCTCGTCGACCGAACAGAATAGCCACAGCTTGAGCTGTATGCGCCCGCGCATTGTCTTGCAAAATAATGGGTGAGTCGCGCAGAAAGTGTTGCTTCTTCTTTCGCTAAGCTGACCGCAGGCGATGCTCCAAAAATGATCAGTAATAAGACTTAAGTACTTGTGACTTTGATTTGATTCCGAAGATGAAGGAACTACTTCCAGAGATTCGACAAGCAGTAGACCGCTACATTCGCACCATCAACAGAACAGGCTCTGCTGAACATCGCTGGCAACGGGTTCTGCACAACGCTGGTGACTACTCTGGACAGCAACAGGTGCAAACATGTAACTCTTTTGTATCCGTTGTGAATAAATAGTTTCCACTATTTAAGTTCCAGCCCTCTTTTAATGAGTGATACCAAACGATATCTCCCTTGCGGTACATCCATGTTCCTCTCCAAATGAAGCCAGATTTCGCGCTCGTACAAGGAAACACATTGCTAGAACCCTTTTCATTATTTACATAAAAACAGCATAGAAATTTGCATTACACATATTTCTTCCATGCTTATTATCAACCAATAACTAGACTGCCTTGTACATGTGATACTCCGCAGCTTCTGTCAAACAATTAATTATTAATATGATATATTAACAATAACGTAAGTTAAATAATGATATCAATACTTAAACGGTGAATATGCCTGTTACTACTGTTCTTGGAAACTTCAGAAAGTGCAGTTCATGACCCAATAAACAAAAACTAACGAGTCTTGTAATTAAGAGCACGGCATGCACATAGCAAGATATGATGGGAAGCGACACTTAGGATTTGGTGTGGCATCGAAACTTTCAGTGTTATGACCTGTGGCATACAGCTGTGTACCAAGAAATACAAAAAAATGGTTCAAATGTCTCTGAGCACTATGGGACTTAACATCTGAGGTCATCAGTCCCCTAGAACTTAGAACGACTTAAACCTAACTAACCTAAGGACACCACACACATCCATGCCCGAGGCTGGATTCGAACCTGCGACCGTAGCGGTCACGCGGTTCCAGACTGAAGCGCCTAGAACCGCTCGGCCGCGCGGTTTTGGCGCTGCAGTCTGGAACCGCGAGACCGCTACGGTCGCAGGTTCGAATCCTTCCTCGGGCATGGATGTGTGTGATGTCCTTAGGTTAGTTAGGTTTAACTAGTTTTAAGTTCTAGGGGACTAATGACCTCAGCAGTTGAGTCCCATAGTGCTCAGAGGCATTTTTTTTAGAACCGCTCGGCCACCGTGGCCGGCCAAGAAATACAAATAAAATGTTTTTACAATGTGATGTTCGTACAAGTCAGCAGAACTGAAGATACTAGCATGTAATGTGTTTACTACTGGTGCCAATAGCTTTTTGGACATCATCAAGAAAATGTGATGGGTGCTGGCACAGTACAGGAATCTCCCTGAAAATTATATCAGAGGAACTAGAACAGTCATTCGCAAATATATAGGCAACTGAAAATATGTTCACGATTTGTATTGCACAAACCGAGTAACGAGCAGGAGGCAAGATGTATGGAAACTGCTCAAGATTTTAATTATACATGCGTCCTGCTTTTGGCCAGCTATAAGTTTCCGTTCCAACACCGTGCAACCGAGAATCGATATGCTAATCTGGCAAAGTCACCGTGAGCATAAAGGCAATCATTCCACCGACCGACTGATGACCTTAGCACCGAGCGAGGTGGCGCAGTGGTTAGGCACTAGACTCGCATTCGGGAGGAGGACGGTTCAATCCCGCGTCCGGCAATCCTGATTTAGGTTTTCCGTGATTTCCCTAAATCACTCCAGGAAAATGCTGGGATGGTTCCTCTGAAAGGGCACGGCAGACTTCCTTCCCCATCCTTCCCTAATCCGATGAGACCGATGACCACGCTGTCTGGTCTCCTTCCCCCAAAACAACCAACCAACCATGACCTTATCAGTTAACTCCCATAAGATCACTCACACACACACACATACACACACACTCTCTCTCTCTCTCTCTCTCTCTCTCTCTCTCTCTCTCTCTCTCTCTCTCTCTCTCTCTCCACCGACGCACCAGGTTGAAGGTATCTGTTTGGTAAAACATCGTGTCCAGCTGCGTGAAGCCCGTAACAGTCAGTTGCATATCCTCATCCGACAGGAATCTTCGACCCTTGTAGGTCTTCTTTAGGGGCCCGAAGGCATGATAATGAATGGAGAGAGAGGTCACGACTATAGGCTGGGTGCTCGAGTTCCTCCCACTTGAGTTGGCGTAACTTCAACACTACGATATTTGCAAAATGGGGGCATGCGTATTTTCCATAGTCATGCTGCCACTTACCATTCTTCATCCTACGAAGAATGTCTGAAGTTTTCGTTATTCAGCACGTCTGTCCTGTTCAGACACGTTAGGTAATAGCGTTACCACAGTTTCACGTTTCCGCGTTTACCGCACGCACGTCGGAAAGACACGAACGCTACACTAATCCCCCGCCTGCATTAACACCAAATATCTCTGCATTGTCCTAAAAGATACGATCATTGTGCGTCTCTCATTGATCTCCGCGTTTTTTACGCAGTGTTGCTTGTCTATTAGCACTGACATCTCTACACAAATACCGTTGCTCTCGGTCGTTAAGTGACGGCTGTCGGCCACTACGAGGTAATCGCTGAAATTTGGTATTCTCGGCCCACTCTTTACACTGTGGATTTCTGCATACAGCATTCCCTAATGATTTTCGAAGTAGAATGTCCCATGCTTCTATTTCCAAATACCATTCCGCGTTCAAGGTCTGTTAGGCCTCGTTGTGCGGCCATAATCACGTCTGAAACCTTTTCACATGAATCACCAGAGTACAAATCACAGCTCCACTAATGTACTGCCATTTTATGCCTTGTGTAGGCGATATTTCCGCCATTTATATATTTGTATATCGCTAGCCGTGACTTCTGTCGCGTCAGTGTATTCCCGCACCGAAGTTGCGCTACGTTATAATACTCTGCCGCAACGCCGCCAAAACCTCAAACAGGAATTTTTTGACCGCCTCTTACTTCATCTTAGTTATGTGAACTGCGGCACTAATTTAATGAGGAATTTAGAAGACAGACCTTAAAGAAGCATGACCTTTCTGACTTCATGGATTTTAAACGTAGTCACCGTTGTTACTCGCAGCCGCTTTATTAACGTGGCCAAAAATATGTTGTGGCTAACAGAGATCAATCTGAAGGAGAACCGTAAGGTGTGTTTTTTAAGTAAACAACATTTTTTAAAAATATAGTCATGTAGCGAATGTCCACACATGCAAGGTAAGTACCTACATCCGTCAGAAATCCGCATATGCCATAACGGAAGTATTCGGCCATACTTGAATATTTTTATGGGCATTTAAATTGTCTGAATAAATACAAAATCCAGCTTCCTGTAATATATGCGCTGTTATTCGTTTTATGTGTGCACAAAGACAAGCGAATGACCAGTGTTTTGCACTTCCTTGAATGATACAATAACATTGGTTATGAATTTTTGGACCAGATTCCTGTAGTTTATGTTGTGGTGGTAACCACCACGACAGCGGCTATGGAGTGAAAACGGCCATTCAGCAAAAGGCTGATAAAGCAGGTGCTGAGTTCGGAAGTAGGTATTCGGTATACTGTAATGATAGTGGGAATTTTTGTGAAAAGGAGACTGAGTCAGAAGTAATATTGCAGCTTTAAAAAGTGCAGTTTGTTTGTTTAATGTATAAAGAATATAAGAACTTGGTTCTGTTTTGCCTATTTTGTTTTGGGTGTTGTATCATCATCGACTGTCGACGAACCTCGTATAGTACGGACACGAGACAAAAGTCTGATACCCACAGGAGAGGTCTCGCTAATACCGTGTGACATCGCTTATAGCCTTTTAATCACCTCAGTTCGACGAGAAAGAGGGTCTACGAGTTTATTCGCTTATGCCATATCCAGTTGAAGCCACATATTGATGATTAAAATCCGTAGAGTTGCCAAAAGAAAGGCTAGTTGATTGATACATTTACCATTTGTTCCAAATAGTCCCAAACATTTTATATCGAACTACAATCGGGTGATTTATGGAGTCAGTCAAGATGCGATATTTCCCAGAATGTTCATCACTCCTTGATCGCATGCTTGCAGCCCTGTGAACGCCGCTGTTGTTATTTTGGAAGGAGAGAATCACCACACCATACTCATCACGAAAATATTGAAGAAAGAACAACAATAAGCTGCAGAGAATGTTGACAAAAACTTTGAGGTTCATCTTGAGTGTAATCCGAATGAGTGGGCCCAAATAGTGCTAAATGGTTCAAATGGCTCTGAGCACTATGGGACTTAACATCTATGGTCATCAGTCCCCTAGAACTTAGAACTACTTAAACCTAACTAACCTAAGGACATCACACAACACCCAACCATCACGAGGCAGAGAAAATCCCTGACCCCGCCGGGAATCGAACCCGGGAACCCGGGCGTGGGAAGCGAGAACGCTACCGCACGACCACGAGATGCGGGCCCAAATAGTGCTGCGAAAAACACTCAGAAAACATCAAAGAAACTTTTCCAGCCGGAACTACACCCTCGACGCACTGCTTATTAAACGCCTCATTCGGCCATATGTCCATTTGACGCCATCTGTTGTCTCAAAATAGATCAAATGATGACACGTCGTACAATCCCAACAAATCTGGCACCTTCATTCACTGAGTGGCCATGGGCACATCTAAACATTATAGCTGCTTTGTGCTATTAGTTACTTATCTTATTGCGCCAGTTCCATATAAAGGACTGCCACATACAAATCCAGTTTACTGAGATGACTTAAATCAATAGCGAAAAACCTGGTAGTACTTCTATATCTTTTTACGGCTTTCCAAAGATATTAGTGTACCCATTTAAGGGGTTGAATAAGGTTTTGTCAGTTGAGCTTATTTTCCTGGAATTAACTCTCCATACAATGGTCGGAGGCAGTCTAAACTATAAATTCACATCGGCGATGACCGTTTGTTACTCTGTCGCAGGAACTACCCTTCATTTCAAACCGAAGGGGCAATGTATCGATGAAATCCTTAGGGCAAATAAAAGTGGCCAGGACGAGTGGATACGACAGGACATGATCGTATGCGTATAACCACACTGGTAACATGAAAATTTCTGCCGGACCGGGTTCGAACCCAGATCTCTAGCTTTACGCGAGTGGTTGCCCTAACCACCTCGGTCGTTCGCACACACCTCCAGGATTGCCCCAAAACTATATATGTTCTAGTATGTACGTAATTGCATGTCCGAAGGAACGTTGACTCGAACTATACGGACACTGTAAACTTCAGACATTGCCCTACTCTATTACACTTATTATAATATTTGACAGAAGTCTCACGACACGTAAATTAAAACGTTTTCATTCTGAAATATGTTCAAAATAATACTCAGGAACTGTTCCACACTGAGGTGATAATTGTCATGGGATGCCTTGTAATATCGAGTCGGACCTCCTTTTTCCTGGCGACGTGCAGCATCTCGGCGTGGCATGGACTCAGCAAATCGTTGGAAGTCCCCTGCAGAAATTTTGAGCCATGCTGCTTCTACAGCGGTCCATAATTCCCAAAGTGTAGCTGCTACAGGATTTTGTTCGAGAACTATTCTTTCAGTTGTCTCATAAATGTTCGATGGGCTTCATTTCGGGTGATCTGGGTGGCCAAATTATTCGCTAGAATTTTCCAAAATATTCTTCAAACCAATCTCGAACAATTGCGGGTTGGTGACATGGCGCAGTGTCATCCGTAAAAGTTCTATCACTGTTTGGAAACATCTGTTCTGGAACATGAAGTCCGGGAATTGCTAAAAATGGTCTCCCAGTAGCCGAACATATATATTTCCTGTCAATGACCTGTTCAGTTGGACCAGAGGACCCAGTGAATTCCCTGTAAATGCAGCACACGCCCTTACGGAGCCACCACCAGGTTGCGCAGTGCGCTGTTGGCAACTTGAGTCCATGGTTTCGTGAGGTCCACGCCAAACTCGAAAACCATCATCAGCCCTTACCAACTGAAGTTTTGATTCATGTCACCAGGTCACGGTTTTCCATTCGTCAATGGTCCAACCGATATGGTCACGAGCCCAGAAGATGCGCTGCTGGGGATTTAGTGCTATTAACGAACGCACTTGTGTTCGTCGTCTGTTGCCATGCCCTATTAACTCAAAATTTCGTAGTAGTTCCACATTCAGTTCTGTGGCTATTTCACATAGTGATGTTTGTCTGTTGGCACTTGCAAGTCATCGCAAACGCCGTTGCTCTCGGTTGATAAGTAAAGACCGTCGACCACTACGTTGTCCATGGTGGGGGGTAATGCCTTAAATTTGGTTTTCTCGGCACACTGTTGACACTGTGAATTTCGGAATATTGAACTCCACAACGATTTCTGAAATGGAGTGTCCCATGCCTCTAGCTTCAGCTACCACTCTGCATTCAAAGTCTGGTAATTCCCGTCGTGTGCCGATGATCACGCCGTACATCTTTTCATATGAATCACCTGAGTACAAATGACATCTCCGCCAATGCGGTGTCCTTTTATACTTTGTGGACGCAATACTACCATCACATGTATACAGGGTGGTCCATTGATAGTGACCGGGCCAAATATTTCACGAAATAAGTGTCAAACGAAAAAACTACAAGGAACAAAATTCGTCTAGCTTGAAGGGGGAAACCAGATGGCGCTATGGTTGGCCCGCTAGATGGCACTGCCGTAGGTCAAACGGATATCAACTGCGTTTTTTTTAAATAGGTTCCGAGAGCACCGGAATCTGTACAGAATATTGGAATGGAGATCAATATAAACTTCATTTCCGCCCGTTTTATTGCTAATGAAAGCCACACATTGCATGTTGTACCACCACACAGCGAGACCTTCAGATGTGGTGGTCCAGACTGCTGTACACACCGGTACCTCTAATACCCAGTAGCACGTCGTCTTGCATTGATGCACGCCTGTATTCGTCGTGGCATACAATCCCCAAGTTCATCAAGGCACTGTTGATCCGGATTGTACCACTCCTCAACAGCGATTCGCCTTAGATCCCTCAGAGTGGTTGGTGGATCACGTCGTCCATAAACAACCCTTTTCAATCTATCACAGGCGTGTACGATAGGGTTCATGTTTGGAGAACACGCTGGCCACTCTAGTCGAGCAATGTCGTTCATAAGATGTGCATGATGGGTGCGCGTATTGTCGTCCATGGAGACGAATGCCTCGCTAATATGCTGCCGATATGGTTACACTATCGATAGTAAGATGGCATTGACGTATTATAGAACTGTTACGGCGCCTTCCATGACTACCAGCGGCATACATCGGACCCACATTATGCCACCTCAAAACATCAGGAAACCTCCACCCTGCTCCACTCGCTGGACAGTGCGTCTAAGGCGTTTCGCCTGACCGGGTTGCCTCCAAACACGTCGCCGACGACTGGTTGAGGGCATATGCGACACTCATCGGTGAAAAGAACGTGATGTCAATCATGAGCGGTATGTACGGCATGTTGTTGGGCCCATCTGTACCGTGCTGTATGGTGTCGTAGTTGCAAAGATGGACCTCGCCATGAACGCGGGAGTGTCACCGCGCATCATGCAGTATTTCGCACCGTTTGAGTTGGAGCACAACGTCCTGTGGCTGACGAAAAGCATGATTCAACATTGTGGCGTTGCTGTTAGGGTTGCTCCGAGCCATAATCCTTAGGTAGCAAGAGTAGTCCTTGGGCGGCCTGAGAGAGGCATTTCATCGACAGTTCCTGTCTCTCTGCGTCTCCTCCATGTCCGAACAACATCGCTTTCGTTCACCCTGAGACGCCTGACCACTACTTAGCTTGTTGGGAACCCTTCCTGGCATAAAGTAACAACGCGGAGGCGATCGAACCGCGGTATTGACCGTCTAGGCATGGTTAAACTACAGACAACACGAGCCGTGTACCTCCCTCCCGATGGAATGACTGGAACTGATCGGCTGTCGGATCCCCTCCGTTTATAAGGCGTTGCTCATGCATGGTTGATTACATCTTTGGGCGGGTTTAATGACATTTTTGAGCAGTCAAATGGTCTGTGTGTGTGGTACAATGTCCACAGTCAACGTCTAGCTTTAGGAATTCTGGGAACCGGGGTGATGCAAAACTTTTTCTGATATGTGTATATTACCTGCTTTCATCATGACGTATTTATTTTACTAATAGGGTGCTTAAAAATTTTCGTGAAGTTTTTATTACGTGATTGCATGTATGACTTCGCTTTTCATCATAAGTTATATTATGGTTAGTTTGACTGGTTAACTGTGCAATTGGTTCTAAGTAACGCGATCTTGGTACCATTTATAACAGGGTCCGAGGAGTCTCCCGTTGTAGGGATCAGTTGGTTGGCCAATGAGAACTCGCTGGTACTTCTGTTGAAGATTTCTCCTTCCCGGGTTTCTGGTGTAGATGCGTCATTTTCTCAGGTTTTATTAATGATCATGGAGAAATAATTGCTGCCTGTATTAGACAAATTATGTAAGACAAGTATTTGTTCACCTTATTCGGTAGCAACGTGGACCTGAGAGGTAGACTGTATCCGATAAGCAGAGAAACACACTGCTGGATTGTTTAAAATTATTCTATTTTTATTAAACCCAAGTAGAAAATAGAAACAATCATGTATCAGAATTATGCCTTCTCCGTTGTCATTTGGAATTCTAGACAAACATTTACGCGTCGTCTACAGGAAAGTGGGAGCGGGAACATAAAGAATTGCTTTCCAGTTCCAGCACAAGGAATTTTTAATTTCAAAGTCGTTGAGCCTCTTTATTGCCAACTGAAAGTTGAAACGCTACTCTCATTTTGCGTGTAATAGGAGGATACAGTTCCTCCTTATCGATACACTTGCTGTAGGCTATCTTCTCAGTGGAAAAGTACGTGAGTGCTCCCACCCGCTGCTCTATCTAACCAACTGTTTAAGTAGCGCCAGTGTTTCACATATAATTCGTTAGGGCAGACTGCTCTTCGTTTGAATTTAGTTTCAAACGTGCGTGTAAAGCTTTCAAATTATCGCTTTTTCACTCCAAATATAAAGCGGATGAAAGCGATGTTTGCTCTTATATGCGTCGTAAGGTAGCGCTTCCAGTTCGGACATTTTCGTTGCTCGAGTTATGGAGGAGGAGTTCTTCATGTAGGATAATCTTTGAACAGAGGACTCGAACAGCGATGCGCATTTTCCCACTGCAAATTTTACATGTGCACTGATTTTTCTTTCAGAGTGTGAAAAGGTACCGAATTATGCTTTATAGACAACTGCCTTTCCCCGTTCAGTTCTTTACGATGCACTTACACCTGTAATGCTCTCTACCCTGTCAAGACCAAGTTTTCAATGTAATGTGAAACATTAGTCCAACATTTTGAGTAACATACATGAATTTCTTAACCAAAACGTCACGTATTTATTGTCGTTTTCTTCCTCTTGCTCAAAAATTTTACAATATTGTTGCACTAACAAATCTGTTTTTCGTCACTTTGATTTTGTGTGTTTACAATCTGGTACTGAACCTAACATTCTTTTAGCAGTTTTTGCGAATTACATTTATTAAAACAGAACTATTTTGCGTTGCTAATTTTGGGTGCCTGAACTACATGTTTGTCGAGATTTCATATGGTCTTGTGGCATCACGGTACTTAGTTTAACAGTAAAGGGCACCAAAAGGTAACCTTAACAAGCATTCAGCCAGCACTTTCTCATTATTCGCTTGCGTATACCCAATCAGATAGGAGAAAGTGTAAACCTGTATTAAGTATAATCACTTTGACAACTTAAAATTGTTTGCCATACCTGGACTCGATCTCGGATATCGCAGTGCTCTTGCATTGTAGCCTTCAAAGCACAGGGCAGGACCGATTCACATTTTCAAATGCCCAAAGATTCGTCTTAATTTTTTCGAAACTCCTAAGGCGCTGGAAGATGGAAACACGTTCTGTAGTTAAACCGCATTTGTTTCAATCGATCGCTCTTAAGATGAGATCAACCACTCTTTCAAAGTCCAGTACACACACCATCTGATCAAAAGTATTGCGGATTTGGCGACCGGATGTTAAAAGACGGAGACCCACCAGTACAAGAGGAGGTGGGGCTATTGTGTTGGTAGTCCCAACAGCATGTAAGGACGGCTAAATCACGTTATGAAGAATGAAGGCAGCTACACATCGATCCAGAAGGCAAAGCACACCACGCTGATAGTAGACAACACAAGACCTAGGGAGTCGCGCTTGAAAGGGGGAGCGAGTTGTGTTGTCAGTAGAGAACCCGTAACAGCAGATTGAGTTGGTCATGCGAGCTCACTGACGTCGGGTGTGAACTACTCATTCATCTGCATTTGACTGTGATCATGCATACCTCACAAGCCAGCGTATGGCGCAGCGGCGGAGGGTATCTTCTACCGCTACTAGTAATTTACTTTCCTATTCCATTCGCAAACAGAACGAGGGAAAAACGAGTGTGTGTCTGACTCCGTAAAACCGATAATTTTTCTTATCTTACGTTCGCGGTACTTGTGCGATATACACATTGGCAGCGATAGAATTGTTGTGCAACCACTCGAAAATGCTGTTTTCTAAGTTTTCTCAATAGTGTTTTGCGGAAAGAACATCGTCTTCCCTCCATGGATTCCCATTAGAGCCAGCAAAGCATCTCTGTAGTACTCACACGTTGATTGAAATCACCCCCCTCCCACCGGAGGTTCAAGTCCTCTCTCGGGCATGGGTGTGTGTGCTGTCCTTAGCATAATTTAGTTTAAGTTAATGTAGTGTGTAAGTCTAGGGACCGATGAACTCAGCAGCTTGGTCCCTTAGGAAATCATACTCATTTCACCATTTTGAAATCACCGGTAACGTATTAGCTGCTCGCCTCGGAATTGCTTCGACGTTTTCCTTAATACGACCTGTTGAGGATATCAAACACTCCAGTAGTATTTAAGAATGGGTCTTACTTGCGTTCTATGCGCGGTCACCTTTACAGATTAGCTATACTTTCATAATATTCTCCCAGTAAACCCAAGCCGACAATTGGCCTTCCTACTAACATCCGAATGTACTCGAATGTGTGTGAATTCCTAAGGAACGAAACTTCTGAGGTCTCCGATTGCTAGACTTACACACAACTTAAACTATCTTATGCTAGGAACAACGCACTCACCCATGCCCGAGGGAACATCTACATCTACATCTACATGATTACTCTGCAATTCACATTTAAGTGCTTGGCAGAGGGTTCATCGAACCACAATCATACTATCTCTCTACCATTCCACTCCCGAACAGCGCGCGGGAAAAACGAACACCTAAACCTTTCTGTTCGAGCTCTGATTTCTCTTATTTTATTTTGATGATCATTCCTACCTATGTAGGTTGGGCTCAACAAAAATTTTCGCATTCGGAAGAGAAAGTTGGTGATTGAAATTTCGTAAATAGATCACGCCGCGACGAAAAAGTCTTTGCTTTAATGACTTCCATCCCAGCTCGCGTATCATATCTGCCACACTCTCTCCTCTATTGCGTGATAATACAAAACGAGCTGCCCTTTTTTGCACCCTTTCGATGTCCTCCGTCATTCCCACCTGGTAAGGATCCCACACCGCGCAGCAATTTTCTAACAGAGGACGAACGAGTGTAGTGTAAGCTGTCTTTTTAGTGGACTTGTTGCATCTTCTAAGTGTCCTGCCAATGAAACGGAACCTTTGGCTCGCCTTCCCCACAATATTATCTATGTGACCTTTCCAACTGAAGTTGTTCGTAATTTTAACACTCAGGTACTTAGTTGAATTGACAGCCTTGAGAATTGTACTATTTATCGAGTGATCGAATTCCAACGGGTTTCTTTTGGAATTCATGTGGATCACCTCACACTTTCCGTTATTTAGCGTCAACTGCCACCTGCCACAGCAATCTTTTATAAATCGCTTCGCTGATACTGGTCTTCGGATGACCTTACTAGACGGTAAATTACAGCATCATCTGCGAACAACCGAAGAGAACTGCTCAGATTGTCACCCAGGTCATTTATATAGATCAGGAACAGCAGAGGTCCCAGGACGCTTCCCTGGGGAACACCTGACATCACTTCAGTTTTACTCGATGATTTGCCGTCTATTACTACGAACTGCGACCTTCTTGACAGGACATCACGAATCCAGGCGCACAACTGAGACGATACCCCATAGGTCCGCAGCTTGATCAGAAGTCGCTTGTGAGGAACGGTGTCAAAAGCTTTCCGGAAATCTAGAAATACGGAATCAACTTGAGATCCCCTGTCGATAGCGGCCATTACTTCGTGCACAAGAACGATGTTTTCTGAAACCATGCTGATTACGTAGCAATAGATCGTTCCTTTCGAGGTAATTCATAATGTTTGAATACAGTATATGCTCCAAAACCCTACTGCAAACCGACGTCAATGATATAGATCTGTAGTTCGATGGATTACTCCAACTACCCTTCTTAAACACTGGTGCGACCTGCGCAATTTTCCAATCTGTAGGTACAGATCTATTGGTGAGCAAGCGGTTGTACATGATTGCTAAGTAGGGAGGTATTGTATCAGCATAATCTGAAAGGAACCTAATCGGTATACAATCTGGACATGAAGACTTGCCCGTATCAAGCGATTTGAGTTGCTTCGCAACCCCTAAAGTATCTACTTCTAAGAAACTCATGCTAGCAGCTGTTCGTGTTTCAAATTCTGGAATATTCCATTCGTCATCCGTGGTGAAGGAATTTCGGAAAACTGCGTTCAATAACTCCGCTTTAGCGGCACAGTCGTCGGTAACAGTACCATCGGCACTGCGCAGCGAAGGTATTGACTGCGTCTTACCACTTGTGTACTTTACATACGACCAGAATTTCTTCGGATTTTCTACCAAATTTCGAGACAATGTTTCGTTGTGGGACCTATTAAAGGCATCTCGCATTGAAGTCCGTGCCAAATTTTGCGCGTCTGTAAATTTTAGCCAATCTTCAGGATTTCGCGTTCTTCTGACCTTCGCATGCTTTTTCCGTTGCCTCTGCAACAGCGTTCGGACCTGTTTTGTGTACCATGGGGGATCAGTTCCATCTCTTACCAATTTATGAGGTATGATTCTCTCAATTGCTGTTGCTACTATATCTTTGAATTTGAGCCACATCTCGTCTACATTTGCATAGTCAGTTCGGAAGGAATGGAGATTGTCTCTTAGGGAGGGCTCTAGTGACACTTTATCCGCTTTTTTAAATAAAACTATTTTGCGTTTGTTTCTGATGGATTTGGAGGAAACGGTATTGAGCCTAGCTATAACGACCTTGTGATCACTAATCCCCGTATCAGTCATGAAGCTCTCTATTAGCTTTGGATTGTTTGTGGCTGAGAGGTCAAGTGTGTTTTCGCAACCATTTACAATTCGCGTGGGTTCGTGGACTAACTGCTCGAAATAATTATCGGAGAAAGTATTTAGGACAATCTCGGAAGATGTTTTCTGCCTACCACCGGTTTTGAACAAGTATTTTTGCCAACATATCGAGGGAAGGTTGAAGTCCCCACCAACTATAACCGTATGAGTGGGGTATTTATTTGTTACGCGACTCAAATTTTCTCTGAACTGTTCAGCAACTATATCATCGGAGTCTGGGGGTCGGTAGAATGAGCCAATTATTAACTTAGTTCGGCTGTTAAGTATAACCTCAACCCATACCAATTCGCACAGAGTATCTACTTCGACTTCACTACAAGATAAACCACTACTGACAGACACAAACACTCCACCACCAATTCTGCCTAATCTATCTTTCCTGAACACCGTCTGAGACTTGGTAAAAATTTCAGGATTTAGCCAGCTTTCTGTACCTATAACGATTTCAGCTTCTGTGCTTTCTATTAGCGCTTGAAGCTCAGGGACTTTCCCAGCACAACTACAACAGTTTACAACTACAATTCCGACTGTACCTTGATCCAAGCACGTCCTGTATTTGCCATGCACCCTTTGAGATTGCAGCCCACCTCGTACTTTCCCGAGGCCTTCTAACCTAAAAAACCGCCCAGTCCACGCCACACAGCCCCTGCTACCCGTGTAGCCGCCAGGTGAGTGTCGTGAACTCCTGACCTATTCAGCGGAACCCGAAACCCCACCACCCTATGGCGCAAGTCAAGGAATCTGCAGCCAACACGGTCGCAAAACCGTCTGAGCCTCAGATTCAGACCCTCCACCCGGCTCTGCACCAGAGGTCCGCAGTCGCTTCTGTCAACGATGCTGCAGATGGTGAGCTCTGCCTTCATCTCGTAAGCAAGACCGGCAGCCTTCACCAAAACAGATAGCCGCTGGAATCCAGAGAGAATTTCCTCAGATCCAAAGCGACATACGTCATTAGTGCCGACATGTGCCACCACCTGCAGCTGGCTGCACCCTGTGCTCTTCATGGCATCCTGAAGCACCCTTTCCACATCAGGAATGACTCCACCAGGAATGTACACGGAGTGCACACTGGATTTCTTCCCCTCCTTAGCCGCCATATCCCTAAGGGGCCCCATTACGCGCCTGACATTGGAGCTCCCAACTACCAATAAGCCCACCCGCCGCGATTTCCCGGACCTTGAAGACTGAGAATCATCCTCTGAAACAGGACAGGCTGCTGCATCTGGCTCAGCCAGAGACAGCACCTGAAACCTGTTTGTCAGACGCACCGGGCAGGCTTTCTGATCAGCCTCCAGGGACGTCTTTCGCTGCCTGCCACGCCTTGGAACAACCTCCCAATCAACCACAGGCGAGGGTTCAGCCCCACTGCGGGCAGCAACCGGGCAACCACAGTGGCAGACCGATCTGGGGCCAGACGGGACGAGGTTGACATCCCCGTGATACCCAAGTGTGGCTTCCCATAGTGGTGCCCATTGGCAACAGCCTCAAGCTGCACAACCGAAGTCAGCGCCGCCTGCAGCTGTGAGCAAAGGGATGCCAACTCAGCCCTCATCCGAACACAGCAATCACAGTCCCTGTCCATTATAATCGCTGATGAACAACAGTTACTGAAACACGAGTCTGTGCCTAGATAACGCAAGGGAAACACGCAAAGAATGTATGAACTAACGTGTCAAATACCTAACGGCTGCGCTACAATCTGCCTGAATTTACGATTACAGTAACTAAAACTCGAAATTACACCTCCTATACGAAACAATGAACAAATAAGTGAGCTAGGAGTGTACGACTTGCTGCTGGCAGCTGCTTATCCAACGGCGGTAGGAAGCACACTCGCAACTGCGGCGGGAGTTGCCACCAAATCCGTGACATGGCGCCTCTAACCGCGCTGCCACCCTATGGACTCCTGATACTGCAAATCGCTTAGCAGCGCTAAGCCTAGATATATAATCGACGTGAATGTCTGAGGCAACACATTACCAATGCTTCATTCGAATATTATCGGATTGTTTTTCCTACTCATCGTCATTAATTTACTTTTTTTACGTGTAGAGCTAGCGGCTAATTGGATGTTACACAAGTAATAGATTTATCAGGGATCTTCCAACCTTTCTAATCCTCGCACATTGACTGTTGTTGGTGTGGTTGCAAAGTGGAAAAGCGAAGGAACGACTACAGCTAGACCTAGAATCGGTAACCACATGTACTTACGTAGAGCGACTGTTGAGCATTGTGGAGAGTGCTTGTTAAAAATCGCATGAAATCAACGGACAGAATTTATCGTGTGCTCCTAAGTGCTACCAGCAGTCCACGTAGTAGAATTACTGTGCTTAAGGAATCATAAAGAATAGGGTGCAATGGTCGAGCAGCTCGTCGTAAACCACAGATTTCCGTAGACAGTACTAAGCGGCACGCGTCATGATGTAAAGAGCACTGCCACTGGATAGTGATTGACAGAAAACGAGTAGTTTCGAGTGATGAAACTCGCCATACCCTGAGGAAATACGATGATAGTGTTTGAGTTTGGCCACTGCCTGGGGAGCGGTATCTATCATCATGTGCAGTGCTCTCAGTGATGTATATAGGAGGTAGTGTAATGTTATGGGGGTGATTTTCGTGATTAGGCTGTGGTCCCCGAACTGCGCTGTAGCGCCAAAGGGGGAAGGAAATGAACACATTTTACAGCATTATAAACTGCGTGCAGTAGAAAAGCATTTAGAATACGATGATTGTATCAGCACGACAGGGCACAGTGTCATGAAACATCATCTATGATTATGGTTTATGGACAATAACATTCTTCAAATGAACTGGCGTGCCCATTGTCCCGATCTGAGCCCAATGGAATACTTTTAGGATGAGTAAGAACACCGATTTTACTCGCGACCCCACTGTCCTACACAATACCTACTCTGCCATCGTTTCTTGAGGAAGAATTGGCTGCCATTCCTCCACATACATTAAGAGACCTCACTGAAAAGTTTCTCCATGAGATATCAAGGGAGGTGCTGTCCCACACTATATTAATACCTACTAATAGCTCTCCGGGTACTTTGTATTATATAGTGTGTTGTTCCTTTATGTGTTGTGATGACTTAGGTTCAATTCAGATCCAAAACCTTTATATGTTGAATGGGACGGTGAATCATTGCAAAGACCTAAAATAAAAAAGAAATCATGGATGTGGAAGAACTTCATCGTAGTTTCAGATAACGCAAACGTCCTTCACTAGTAATTCATTCCTGCAAATAGAACACCAACTAAGCAACTCCAATAGTACATCGGCTTTCGGCTCGAACACAACGAGGATTTCCTGGTTTAGTAACATCTTGCGATTTTTTTCTGCTCAGCGATATCTCCTGATCAAGTACTGTTTCATTTAATCACCAGTTGCTACCAGAAAAATTAGTCGCTACTGTGCTAGATTCGCCTATTGAAAAGATTTATCCATAATGAACTGTTCCTTCTTTCCAAAAACGTGATGATTTGATTACACTGAGGAAAGTATAACGCTGTGGCCGATAGATGTCTGCCTATTCCGCATTACGTCCCTCTTAAACTGTCATCGGTCTCTGTCAGTCAACAGACGAGGTCGAAAAAATGGCTCTGAGCACTATGGGACTTAACATCTATGGTCATCAGTCCCCTAGAGCTTAGAACTACTTAAATCTAACTAACCTAAGGACATCACACAACACCCAGTCATCACGAGGCACAGGCGAGGTCGGCTTGTACGCTTTTGTACTGTACATGTCCTTTCACGTTTCCTATTCACTATCACATCGGAAACAATGGACCTACGGACGTTTAGGAGTGTGGAAATCTCGCATACAGACGTATCACGCGAGAGACTCCCAGTTACCTGACCACGTTCGAAGTCCGTGAGTTTCGCCGAGTGCCCTTATTCTGCTCCCTCATGATGTCTAATGACTACTGACGTCGCTGATATGGAGTACCTGGCAATAAGTGGCAGCACAATGCACCTAATAGGAAAAACGTACGGTTTTGGAGGTGTCCGGATACTTTCGACCACATAGTGTATATTTGTCCTGCTTCTTACATCCTTGTGTTAATGATAGGCAGAATTTCTAGCTTTCGCTTTGAAGAAGAACCAAGATACCATTCGCGATTGCATATGAATGTAAAATATTTTTCATACTGACGGTAAATTACAACACGATTATTTATTTTTCATATATGTGCAGTGCATTAGTTATTCATGGAACGAGGGTTTCATTTTCTAAATAACAATTTCAGTTCTTTTCTTCATCGATTTGTAGTTTGGAAAATAATTATAACATGTTGCTAAAACAGTTATCATTTATACAGGGTGTTACAAAAATGTACGGCCAAACTTTCAGGAAACATTCCTCACACACAAAGAAAGAAAATAAGTTATGTGGACATGTGTCCGGAAACGCATACTTCAATGTTAGAGCTCATTTTATTACTTCTCTTCAAATCACATTAATCATGGAATGGAAACACACAGCAACAGAACGTACCAGCGTGACTTCAAACACTTTGTTACAGGAAATGTTCAAATTGTCCTCCGTTAGCGAGGATACATGCATCCACCCTCCGTCGCATGGAATCCCTGATGCGCTGATGCAGCGCTGGAGAATGGCGTATTGTATCACAGCCGTCCACAATACGAGCACGAAGAGTCTCTACATTTGGTACCGGGGTTGCGTAGACAAGAGCTTTCAAATGCCCCCATAAATGAAAGTCAAGAGCTTGGAGGCCATGGAATTGGTCCGCCTCTACCAATCCATCGGTCACCAAATCTGTTGTTGAGAAGCGTACGAACACTTCGACTGAAATGTGCAGGAACGCCATCATGCATGAACCACATGTTGAGTTGTACTTGTAAAGGCACATGTTCTAGCAGCGCAGGTAGAGTATCCCGTATGAAATCATGATAACGTGCTCCATTGAGCGTAGGTGGAAGAACATGGGGCTCAATCAAGACATCACCAATAATGCCTGCCCAAACGTTCACAGAAAATCTGTGTTGGTGACGTGATTGCTCAATCGCGTGCGGATTCTCGTCAGCCCACACATGTTGATTGTGCAAATTTACAATTTGATCACGTTGGAATGAAGCCTCATCCGTAAAGAGAACATTTGCACTGAAATGAGGATTGACACGTTGTTGAATGAACCATTCGCAGAAGTGTACCCGTGGAGGCCAATCAGTTGCTAATAGTGCCTGCACACGCTGTATGTAGTACGGAAACAACTGGTTCTCCCGTAGCACTCTCCATACAGTGACGTGGTCAACGTTACCTTGTACAGCAACAACTTCTCTGACGCTGACATTAGGGTTATCGTCAACTGCACGAAGAATTGACTCATCCATTGCAGGTGTCCTCGTCGTTCTGGGTCTTCCACAGTCGTGAGTCGTAGGCTGGAATGTTCCGTGTTCCCTAAGGCGCCGATCAATTGCTTCGAACGTCTTCCTGTAGGGACACCTTCATTCTGGACATCTGTCTCGATACAAACGTACCGCGCCACGGCTATTGCCCCTTGCTAATCCATACATCAAATGGGCATCTGCCAACTCCGCATTTGTAAACATTGCACTGACTGCGTAACCACGTTCGTGATGAGCACTAACCTGTTGATGCTACGTACTGATGTGCTTGATACTGGTACTGTAGAGCAATGAGTCGCATGTCAACACAAGCACCGAAGTCAACATTATCTTCCTTCAATTGGGCCAACTGGTGGTGAATCGAGGAAGTACAGTACATACTGACGAATCTAAAATGAGCTCTAACATGGAAATTAAGCGTTTCCGAACACATGTCCACATAACATATTTTCTTTATTTGTGTGTGGGGTATGTTTTCTGAAAGTTTGGCCGTACCTTTTTGTAACACCCTGTATACTCTTCAATAATTTATTTGTATTCGTATACTAAGTGTCTGTCTGTTCAAAGCTGACGACTAGAAATGATAATTTATGCTGTAAAACGAGTCCCATATATGATTTTAGTTACGTTTTATATTAACCGCGAGAGCTATTACGGTATAATACGAAGGCCTGCTGACAGTAATGTCTACCATATTTCTATACTGTTCCCATGTTTACATGTCATACATATTACTCGGTTGACTTTCCCTCTTCGCTGACGCAAGTTGTAACCCACTGCAGCTAGAGGACTCCGAACTGTAAAACGTACCATGGCGGTGTGCAACGTAAACATATCGGAGCGTTAGAAACAGCATGCTGTAGTCGAGATTCTTACAGCAGAAAACGCTTTTCCAGTTGAAATCCGTGGAAGCTTGAAAGTTGAAAACGATGATGTTTGTGTCGACATCAGTAATGTGCGACGTTTGGTTGTTCGTGCTCGTAATGGAGGAAACCCCGGTGCTAACTTCAACGTGTGTGACAGAGCTTGGAGTGTTTCCAAAAATTAAAGAATACATTCGAGGACCTCACTTCGATAGTTCTGAGCTGTACAAGGAGGGCTGAGCATGTGGCTGTGTCAACGAAGTCAAAAATTCTACACTGACGGTGTCAACAAACTGGTCTCTTGCTGGGAGAAATGTGTTCGTAGCCAGCGACAGATTTTTTTTCTTTTTTTTATATTGGCCCCTACAGCCATATCGATTATGACAATACGCACATAAGGACAACACAACATCCAATCCCCAAGAGGTGAACATTTCCGACACGGCAGGGAATCGAACCCGAGTCTATTGGTTTAGCAATCAGCTGCGCTGACCGTTCAGCTGCTGAGGCGGACTAGGTTCAAATGGTTCTGAGCACTATGGGACTTAACATCTATGGTCATCAGTCCCCTAGAACTTAGAACTACTTAAACCTAACTAACCTAAGGACAGCACACAAAACCCAGCCATCGCGAGGCAGAGAAAATCCCTGACCCCGCCGAGAATCGAACCCGGGAACCCGGGCGTGGGAAGCGAGAACGCTACCGCACGAGAGGCGGACTAGGGTGACTGTTGGAAGATACATATGGGAACACGAACAATAGTGATGTACAATGTTAATATAACTTGTTTTATTTTAAAAGGTTGAATATTTTTCATAAGAAATTCTGAGGCGCTACTTTGCACTACACCCTCGTATAACAGTCGGCATCTAGATATAAGCTGTAAATGTAGCTCCGTGACAAGGACTCTCATGGGATTTCTAAAACTTAATTGCCTCGTGATATACAGCAACGTCACGCAGTTCTTGGAGCCATCTGTGTTAAGAGAACAATAATAACCGTTTTGAGACTAGCTACACATGGAAACCCAAATATTTCATCACTAGTAAAACTAATAGTTTGATTTCTATCCACACTAATGAAATAACAACTAGAAATTGTTTTCCTGTCATCAGTAAACGTTATTGCCGCTGCCAAGAGTTTAATGCTACGTAGATATTGTGCATGTCCAAAAGAATCAGTACACTGAATGACGTTTATCTTCACGCGGCATGATAGGTAACTGCATGCATTACGCTTCAATATCTTTACGGATGTGCTCTCTTTCCGAATAAGTAACGGAGGGAAGTGAATGGTCCGGAAGTATCACAGAAGCTACATGTGCCCTAGTCCATGGTTAACACTGTGGAGCGTAAAAATCAGGCAAGCACTAAAACTAATGGCCTTTATCTTAGGAGTAAGGAATTAACTCTAATGCATACCGCACGAACAGCGTTGGACACTTTTGTTTAGTATTGGCAGAGGAGCTTGTAACTGTATTACCTCTCATTCCTACATACGTTTTGTTTCTTTTCCTATTTACGTACGAACAAGTAGTCGCTGGTCTATACTACATGCAATACGTGTTGCTGTGTAGTTATTTATTTATTCGTCTCAGAAGCATCTAAGATGTACAAAATAATGTACAATATTTACATGTCGTGTGTGTGTATATTTACAAGACAATTATTTAAACTTTTTCCGCCCAGAACTTAGCGACCTCTATTGCATTTGGCGTTGCATGTAGCAGGTCATCTGTTGTGCATGTTGCTGGACATTGGGTACACTAGAGCAGGTGGAGGGTCGTCTGCGTTCCAGAAGTACTTACGCTGTGTAGTGATTGAGTTTGAGTGTTAGCAGGATGAACGGTGGTGTTACCTTTGTGACACAGACCACTTTCTAGCGATTCTATCGTTCCCCTGCTGCTGTCACAAAGACAGGCCCCCACTTTGGGCATTTTGCTGGGTTAATTGCATTGATGCGGTTGTACAAGGGATCTCTGCCACTGTTTTTCGTGCTACTGGCACTGCTGTCCCCCTATCCACAGGTCCTCCTCGCCGTCGACCAGTACCATGGTGGACCAAGGGCAGTCGTTGTCCAGTATTGCTGACGGCCGCTACAGCGATTTAAACTACACCATTCAAAGACCAACCTCTTTGCTTTTAAGCATCTATGCCAATGCTGTTTTCTTACCAAGTAGAGTTCAAATGGTTCAAATGGCTCTGAGCACTATGCGACTTAACTTCTGAGGTCATCAGTCGCCTAGCACTTGGAACTAATGAAACCTAACTAACCTAAGGACATCACACACATCCATACCCGAGGCAGGATTCGAACCTGCGACAGTATCGGTCGCTCGGCTCCAGACTGCAGCGACTAGAACCGCACGGCCACTCCGGCCGGCCCAAGTAGAGTACAGAGTATTGCTGGGAGCGCTATGTTTCCCCTCTTCATCACAGCTTCTGGGCTGCCAGTGACAGTCAGTGGTCCTGGGTCTTAACTTCCAAGGTAATTCGTGCACCGATCCATTGGTCCTTGCAGAACACCTCATAACACACTTTGCCTCAGCATCAGCGTTCTATTCCTATCCCGCTACCTTACTCCGGCAGAAATGCTGAGCTGAACATACCCCTCAGTTTCAAGCTGCATCACTCTGAACCCTATAATGAACCCTTCACGGAATAGGAATTCTTGCAAGCTCTTACCTCTTCACGTGGCACAGCCCCAGACCCAGATTCCATCCACAACCAGATGGCCCAACACTTGGACATTACTCAGAGGCAACAACTCCCCAGCGTCTTCAACCATATCTGGCTCATGGGTTTCTTCCTGTCGCAATGGCGATAGAGTATCATTTTCCACTTCCTTAAGCCAGGGAAGAACCCAACGTCACTCGACAGCTACCACCCAATTAGCTTGAGGAATATACTTTGTAAACTGTTCGAGAGGATGTTCAGCTACAGATTATTTTGGGTACTTGAATCTTGGGGCCACACGGAGTGGCCGAGCGGTTAGAGGTGCCATATAACTAATCGTGCGGCCCCCCGAGCCAGAGATTCGAATCCGCCTTCGGGCATGAGTGTGAGTGCTGTCTTTAGCGTTAAGTTAGTTTAAGTAGTGTGTAAGTCTAGGAACCGATGACCCCAGCAGTTTGGTCACTTAGGAATTCACACACATTTGATCATTCGATCTTGGGGCCTTTTGTTAACGTATTAGTGTGGATTCTGGGACGGATGATCTCCAACTGTCCATTTACTCAGATTGGAAACAGCAATCCGACAGGCTTTTACTAACCGCCAGCACCTTGTCGCTTTCTCTTTGATTTACGTAAGGCATACGACATGGCTTGGCGCCATCACATTTTAGCTACCCTCCTGACTGGGGCTTTTGTGGCTCCCTTCTCATTTTTATCCGTGGGTTCTTATATCACCTACTCTTTTGGGTTCGAGTTGGCACTTCAATCAGCGCCCCTCGCATTCAGGAGAACGGCATCCCACAGGGTTCTGCGTTAAATGTCACACTCTTCCTCATAGTCATCAGAGGGTTTGTAACCTCTGTTCGACCTGTGGCTACCCTGGCGTTGTATGTCCACGATTATTGCATCTGGTGCAGCTCCTATTTTGCAGCATCTACTGAGTGCCAGCTCCTAGGCTCCATCTAACAAGCCGGTGCGTGGTACTTCTCCCATGGCTTTCAGTTTTCTCCCTCCAAAACGCGGGTTATGCCCTTTTGTTGTCGACCCACAGTGCATCCCAACCTAGGACTTTATTTTGGCGACCAGCTCCTCAATGTTGTAGCAAAATCCCACTTATTGGGCCCTATTTTTGATAAAAAGCTGACATGGCTGCCCCATATTCGCGACCTGAAGACTACATGCATGCAGATAGTTAATGCCCTCCGCCTCCTGAGCCACACATTTTGGGCAGCAGTCCATGCCAGTCTTCTCCATCTTTACCGTGCTCAGGTGTTGTCCAGACTAGATTATGGTTCAGTGACTCCTTCCACTCTGCAAGTACTTGACACCATTCACCATTGTGGGGTGCATCTGGCTATTGGTGCTGTTCTCACTAATCCCACTATGTCTCGTCGCAGAAGCGGGGAATCCCCCTTTACACATACGTCGGAGCTAAATCCTGGTTTGTTAAACAATCGCCATTCGGCAATTCCTTGACTATCCCGTGTACCCTGTCCTCTCTGCAAGCAAGCGATGTCTCCTTTCTGACAACCGCCCATTGGTAGGAGTTCCAGTGGAAATGCATCTCACTTCCCTCTGTCAGACTCTCCATCTCCACTCACAGGAATGCACCTCATGTATTTCCTCCAACAACCCCCTTTGGATGGTGCCTAAACCACGGATTGTGACCAACCTATTCCTGGGTCCTAAGGTTTCTGTCATCCCTATGGTTTTCTGGCGTCTTATATGTGCCACCCTTGCTAAGTTTCAAGGTACCACCATCTTCTACATGGATGGTTGTAAGACGATAGTTAAGGTGGGACACACTTTCACTCTTCCTAGTGGCTTAGAACACCATTTATGCCGGTATCATATAGTGTGTTCACAACAGGTCTTCTGTCCCTTCAGCCAGCCGGAGTGGCCGAGCGGTTCTAGGCGCTACAGTCTGGAACCGCTCGACCGCTATCTTCGCAGGTTCGAATCCTGCCTCGGGCATGGATGTGTGTGATGTCCTTAGGTGGGTTAGGTTTAAGTAGCTCTAAGTTCTAGGGGACTGATGACCTCGGAAGTTAAGTCCCATAGTGCTCAGAGCCATTTGAACCATTTTTTCTGTCCATTCACAGAGCCGTCCATTTTGTTTCTCAGACCTCCCTCCACAGTGGTTTGATTTGTACCGACTCAATGAGCAGCCTGCAGACTATCGACTGATGCTACTCTTGTCACCCTTTGGCCTCCGCTACCCTTGACCTTCTCTGCCTTAGGTTGCGCCGCCTGCTCAGTTGTCTTTCTCTGTGTGCCAAGTCAAGTGGGCATCCCAGGTAATCAACTGGCTGACCGTTTGGCTAGAGAAGTAGATATTTATCCCAATTCCCTTTCATGATTCCAGCTGCTGATTTGCGGATCTACTTCAAATATCTCTTTGCCAGAAAGTGGAATGACATCTGGTGCGCTACTGCTCACAGTAATGAACTCAGCACAATCAAGGAGTTTAATGCAGTCTGGCGCTCTTTGTTCACCTTTCTCGGAAGGAAACCACTGTTTTATACCGTCTACGCATTGGCATACCAGACTCAACCATTGTTTTCTCCAGGGTAACGAACGACCTCCACAATGTGTTTATCCAGCTAGACAGACGGTATCCCATAAGTTCGTGGAATGTCCCCATCCTTGGCCTTTCGTGCTAAGTATAGTCTTCCAGAGTCTTTAATTTTAATATCAGCAGACGATTCACGGATGGTTGAACTGGTCCACAGTTTCCACCTTCGAAGTGGCTTTTATTTTCAGATATAAGATTTTGCTTTACTCCTAGCGTAAGGGCAGGGTGGTTGTGGTTTGGACTTATCTTCATGTCTGCTCAATCTGGGACCCCGTGACCACTCCTCCATGGAAAGACGGCTCTTATTTTTTCCAGTTTTTAGATTTGGTCTCACCTTTTATGCCTTTTACTGTGTGTGTTTTAACCTCATTGTTTTATAGGTTTACTCCCCAGACTCGGTCCGCCCACTTTTAGCGGACCCTCTTTCTCCTGTGAGTAACTTCGGAATTGCGGGAGTGAGGACCTCGCCATTTGATCCTATAAACCCTCTCTATCGATCAGTGGGTCAATCAGTCAATCACTGCTCCTTGTACGAGCATAATGTTGCTCCCGTCAACTGGACAGCCTTCATTGCGTAGGGGTTTAGAGAAAATTTAGCAACTTTCCTATATCTACCTACTCAAATCAGTGACCTAATAAAACCCTCACTTGGTGCAGTCTACTCCTGCGAAAATGGGCATCTGTCCCATATCTTCTCATCCTGACCCTGTCCCAGGCGTCAGTTTAATCTAGTACTTTCAGTCGTAGTTAACCTTCCCTCTCGATTTAATCACTGTGAATATGATAAAGCTACTAATACTAAGCTAAGATAATTACTGAAGATTATGAGCTAATTTTCAGCCTCAGGTACTTCGTCTTCCTTAATACAAATTATTCTAAAATATTATCTTTATGTCTTGAGCGTGAGGCATCGCAACCTCAATGATACCTCTAACAGTGTGGGGCGGTTTTTGTTCGGTTTTGAACGTTTGTTGAAGTTTCCAATGTCTGGTTTGTGCGATTTTTGGATACCACAGCTGTTTACTAGGCCTATAAATTATTGGTGCGGACAGCTAGAAAGCAATGGAGAACGTGCAGTCGGTGATCTACAGTCCACAGGTCCACAATGCAGCTTTCCGAAATAGAAATAAAATGTTGTAACTCCCAAAGAGAAATGGAAACGAGCCCAGAACTACGACGATAAATAAGTGTACTGTCGTTGTACGAAGCAGTGTATTTCGATAAATAGTCACACTATTAATTCGTAATTTGCGAATCATTACAGATTTTCATATCTTTCTCTGCATTTGACACAGTTCAGAGACCATTTCCACTCTTAGTTCCATGTATTTCTTGTACTGTTAATTGCTCACCTTAAAAGTGGAAAATAATCTAAGCCTCTGGCCACGCGATTTTCTGTAATATAGTGGGCGGCACACAAAACAAATCATTGAAAATTAAACACAGGCTTTCCAGTAAATTATTAATTAGGAATTAATAAACACCGTTTCAGTACCCTCACTTTTACACATTTACACTAACCAAGGCTGAAATCTAATTCTATCGAAAAACAATTACGTCAATTGTCTTCAGAACAATTACGTGAGCTGTCTTTAGCGCAATATGAGGCTCCGCGGTCATGGTTGCGAAGTGAATCGTAGATGATTCTGTAAACGAGTGAAACAAATCACGTATGACTGACGGCGATTGAATAACTTCTGAAATGAAGATACGTCGGTCTTTATATACTTACGGTGCGCAAGGTGAACAGTTCCGCTCTTAGTTCACTTCCAGCGTCATCAGCAGTACCTATCTAGCCACCATTTTTACAACAACATTTATATCGTTGTTAGCTAAACCTTCTTCTAAATTACCCATGTTGGCCACTATGCAACTTTACAATTCTGGAATACTTACTTCGCCCTCTTTGGTGAAAGAATTTTGGAAAACCATGCTTTCGTAACAGTTCTTCAGCATCATTTTCATTGGTAACATTATCACTGCCACACTGCAGTACTGATTGTGTCTTACCGCCGATTACTACATACGACCAGTATTGCTTTTAATTCTCTACCAGATTTCGAGACACACTCTGATAGTGGAAACTATTAAAAGTATTGCGCACTGAACCCAAGCAAAATTTCGAGATGCTGTAGAACATCGCCAACCTTGGAAATATTGTGTTCATTTAAACGTTGCGTGATTTTTTTCGTTGCTTATGCAATAGAGATCTGACCTGCTTTGTGTACTATGGAGGAGCGGTTCAATTTCTCATTACATCTGGTCTACACTTGTATAGTTAACAAGGCTGGAATAGAGAATATATCTTAAGAAGGCATCAAGCGGATTCTCATATGCTTTTTTTGACAGTTACGTTTTGCCATTATTTCTGGTGACTCTGAATGTTACGGTATTCATCCTCGCTACAACAACCTGGTCATTATGCCCTCTATCCCTTATAAAGCTCCACATTTTCTCCGGATTATTTGTTGCTAAAGGATCAAGCATGTTTTCGCTACAATTTACATTTCGAGTGGGCTCTTGAACTAATTGTTCAAAATAATTTTCGGAAAAAGCATTTTGTACGATTTCGGACGACGTTTTATGCCCGGCTTTAAACATGTACTGTATTTTCAACAACATATCGAAGGCATAACTAAGTCAACACCAACTCTGGTTGCATTCGTGTGGTACCTATTTCAAATGAGACTGAAGTTTGCTATGAATGATTCCGCCAAATGTATCTATGAAGTCGAGGGGTCGGTAAACCGAACAAAACGTTAATTTATTTCGTATTAAGCAAATCCATTACGGATGTTTAGGAAGCCGTGACTGTCTATTCAATGTAAATACAGAAAATTGCCAATAGTCACATTTTTTAAACAGTTACATATTCCACGAACCAGGTTTCGAAAACCTGTTCATAGAATCAAAAGCTATTTTAAAAGGCGACTGGTAGCAATTTTCTGTATTTACGTTAAATTACATAGGTTTTCATGTACCCTTCTACGCATACTAATTCACAGGAACAGTCTTCTTCAGTTTCACTATGAGGTAATCTACTTCTAACAACAACAAACACGCCCATCTGTATTGAGTTTATATTTTCTGAATACCGTTAGGTCGCTTACAAAAATTTCGGGTCAGCCTATCTCTGGTTTTATCCAGCTTTCAGTACTTCTAAAGATGTGTGCTCCATTGCTGTCTGTTAGGGCTTAGAGCTCTGGATCTTTCCCTACACAGCAGCGGCAATTTGCAGCTATAATGCCTTTGGTTCCCAGGTCCACACTCGTCTTGTGTTTGACCTGCACTTGTGTTTGACCAGCACTTGTGTTTGACCTGCACTTGTGTTTGACCTGCACTTGTGTTTGACCTGCACTTGTGTTTGACCAGCACTTGTGTTTGACCAAGCACTTGTGTTTGACCAGCACTTGTGTTTGACCAGCACTTGTGATTTGACCTGCAGTTGTGGTTTGACCTGCAGTTGTGATTTGACCTGCGGTTGTGATTTGACCTGCAGTTGTCAATAAAATTTAAGGAATGAATGTATACAATACAACCTTTAAATTGTTGTCAGCAGTACACCTCTCAGTGAAGGTTAAATTCCACATGTTGTCTGATTCAGACACAATTTTACTTTTACATAACACTTTATGAAAGAAATTGTCGAAATTTGAAAGACAAACTGAAGTACAATTTAAATTCAGTAAATTAGGTACTAGTTAGCACGTTGAACGATATTACTTCGAACGTATATAGTCTTAGATGAGATAATTACAACATGTCATTCGCTTGGTAGTAAAAGTCGATGGACCAAATGATCGTCAGAGAAATGGTACAAGCTCACTTGTAGAAAGATTGCGAAAGAACAGCTGAGGCCTTTTTAAAGAACCACTTGAATTCTTCTGCAGTGCTTGTGGAAATCACGGAAGATGTAAACAGACGTTAGTCTGTTTACGATGATGAAAGTTGGAAGTTGCGGGTGTGGGGGTGTAGGAAGTGTATTTGTGTTAGGCAGCACAGTCGAGAGTTTGGAAGGAGATACGGTGGTACAGTTAGCGTGACGAGAACGTGGCTGCAGGGTGCAAGCTGCGCTGCGTATCGATTTCAGTGCCTGTGGGGCGCCCAGTGCTACACAACGATTGCCGCCTGCAAGCTTTCTATCCTGTATCACAATGCAGGAATGCACATTTTGTGTGGGCAGCGACAGTGTTTCACATCGAAGCTACTCACGAAAGAGAACTGAAAGTGGATTAGAAATCATTTACCGGGAACATTTTTGTAAATCCTTCAGTTCCATAAAAACTGAGTTTCAGGCAGTAACATGATATACACCGTCGAACGCCTTAGACAGATCACAACAATGCAAACTAGCTATATTTTTATCGTTTAACGATTTTAGTATTTGGTGAGAGAATGTATAAATAGCATTCTCAAACGCAGAAAAAGAATGGTTCAAATGGCTCTGACCACTATGGGACTTAACTTCTGAGGTCATCAGTTCCATAGAACTCAGAACTACTTAAATCTAACTAACCTAAGGACATCACACACATCCATGCCTGAGGAAGGATTCGAACCTGCTACCGTAGCGGTCGCGCGGTTCCAGACTGTAGCACCTAGAACCGCTCGCCCACCCCGGCCCGCCTCAAGCGCAGAACCATTTAGGAATCAAACTCTGAGGTACTCGGTAAATTGTTTCTACTTAGTGAGACTACTTTTGAGTACATTAACCTTTCGAATATTTAGGAAAAAGACGTCACTGAGGAAACTGAACGATAACCATGTAAGTCTTCCTAATCAGCTGCCTTATAAAGCGGATTAATAATTGCATACTTTAATCTTTTCTGGAAAAATTCTCTGTGCCAGTTAATCATTACACATACCAATAAGGATATTAGTTATTAAGTTGGAGCAACTTTCCAGAATTATGGCTGAAATGGCATCAAAACAATATAAGCTTTTGCATTTTAGAATTTTTATAAACATATTAATATCAGTGAAGGATGTTGGCACTACTTCCAGTTGCTTAAAATTTTGTGGAATGTCATTTTAAATATATTCTCTTGCTTCATCAGCTGGTTGTATTATTTTACAGATGCATTTAACATAGAAAACCATGGGACTTGTAGTAGTAATCGAAGACCCCGTGACAGCTGAGGACTGTGTAAATACGATTACTACTGTGGACCAACGGCGTACCCTCATGGTTGATATATTCCACGACGACGTTGACTTCTTCCGACAGGAAAACTGTTCGTGCCACAAGTTTACAATTGTACCACCGTGGTTTGAGAAGTATGCTAGTGATCTCACGATGACGTCTTGGCCACCAAGTTTACATAGGCTGATCCGTTGAAACTCCTGTTGCTTGATGTCGGATGCCATCTCCACTCCCGCAAAGCACTGGTCCTTAACTTACGGGAAATGAGTCTCCTGGGCGTAGAAATCTGTAGCCACATACCAGTGGAACTATACAAAGAACTTCTCGTATTCGTGCCACATAGAATCACTGCAGTACAGCACTGCAAAAGTGGACCAATACACCATTAAAGAGAATGTCATAGTGATTTGACAGTGTCGAATAAATCACGGGAGATAAGGTTACGTGTGGAGATAGATGGATCGTACTAGCTGTCGCAATATACATCACACAACAGGACTGCATCTGTAAAGCTAATAACTATTCGTGAATAATGTACATGAGTGAAAACTGCCGATTATTTCGAACACTTCAGTGACGGTCAACTTCGGTGGACAACGTTAGTGGGAGCGGTAAATGGAGTGGGATCATCCTCAAGCAGATTTCGACGTAGGCGAGGATTCCTCCTCCTTCCGTGACAAACCACTCGAGCAACTGTGATGGGAGTTTCTGATATCAAACATTAATGAATGGCTGCTATATCTTAAAGACCTTTTCCTCTATTACTAACAATCGAATACACAATTTGACAACACTGTTTCTGTTGCGTTAAAACGTAAGTATGTGTATTATATGTTGAAATGCAAATATTCTGATTACCATAACAATAGTGGTAGACACTTAGGAGGATGTTGTTATGGTTAGCGGTAGACGAAGTTATGCATTCTACGATAGTATAGCTATGTTAGGAGACAATTATTTACCTATTGTGGCTCACGTCCCTACCCAATGCCAGTTCTGAAGCTGTCTAAAGTAAAACAATGATGATAGTGGCTTTAAATGAAGTACAGATGTGTTTATATTATTTCTGACAAAATACATCAAGCAACTGCGGCATATACGAAAATATGTTAAAAATATCTTTTTGTTACATGTTAATAACCAAATTACGTATTCCTGATGTCGCTTTTCACACTGAATCTCGGGTTATTAAGATGTTGGTTGCTCTAGGAGGAGTCATACTTATCACGTATTTGTAAGCTGATGGGAGAACACTCGGCCATCTGCTGGTAACCACCTCTTGTCCTTGTGCTGCTCTTAAAAGCAGTGCTATTACAAGGAAGTCCTGAAGAACGCACATAGCGTAGGATCAAAATGGTTCAAATGGCTCTGAGCACTATGGGACTTAACATCTGAGGTCATGAGTCCCCTAGAACTTAGAACTACATAAACCTGACTAACCTAAGGACAACACACACATCCATGCCCGAGGCAGGATTCGAACCAGCGTAGGATCTTGAGTTGTTATGGCCTTTATGTAAGTTTCATTTTTTCTTTTACATGACATTTTAATACTTTCAGTTGTTGATGGATAACTTGTTTTTTAACGGACTTCGCGGATAATTTTTTTCGGAAAGTTACTTTCAAACATTTACACAAATTTACAATGAAATAAATAGACTTTCACATCAACATCCATTTTCATACAACCCTTAACCCATAACACTTGGTTTAAAACACTGGTCATTTCGGAACTCTGTAGGTGTTGCTTCACTGCTGATGCACCTCGTGGCAATGAAGTGACTTGAATCCACGCATATACTATGTGGAATTAGCACAGTAAGGTCGACGTCGAGTCGTGGTATAATGGGACAAACGAGTTATGGTGTTTCGACGTGCCCTTTACCTGACCGTGAGTGTAAGTCACGCGATTTGTTGGTTTTTTCAGTATGAGTTGTTCTGAGTCTACAAGGAGTGGAGTATCATTCGCAGCTATGCAACACGCAGTACTAGCAGTGGTTGGAAAAAAGAATCTTAACGGGCATGGCCCTGCGAAGAGCAAATATTGCAATGTGAACTGGACGCAATTGACATTTTTAGTCTGGCATGTCACTAAAGGCTGATTCACCCAGCGGCACACAGTGGACCAAAAAGCAGAGATACAAGACAGTAGCCGACTAGAGGTGTATAGTGTGGACCGACGATGCACGATTTTACCATGCTTCAAATGATGTAAAGCAATAAACGCAGCGACGGCGCAATGAGTCATTTAACTCCTACTGTAAGGAGAGTGAAGTTTAGATACGAGATAGTCATGCGATATTTTTGGAGCAGTTTTTCGTACCAGGTTACCGTGATCATGAACCAGAATGTTTATTTCAACATTCTACAAGTATTCATCATGTTGCACATCTACTTAATGAATACTGTGTGGACCATACCGACTTACCTGACTGCACGTATACATTTATGCTTTGACGAACACTAAACCATCTGATTATTTGGGACAGCGGCCGAAACAGCAATAAAAATCCTCATAATTTGGTAGCTCCACGGTATTTGATCATCACTGAGTGGCATCATCCGAATGTGACATACATGCAGGAGCTTTTCGACTATCTTATTCGCTTCATTGAGCAAGTTACTATCAAGATTACAGGTACTATCACACGTTATCCGTGTGTTGCCTCATAGGTTTCCTGTGTGCTTCCACCGATTAAGCATAAGAACACGCTCTTAAATTTGATTGTTACCTCATCTTAAGATCATTTGTACTCTATCACGAAATCGACATTCATCACTCGAACGTAACTGACAGACGCACTTACAGAATGTAACTAAAATTTTTGTATTAATACAATTTTCTTCCATTTGAATGAGTAAAGAAACTCGATAAAGATTTGTTTACTATGTTTCCTGGTTTTATGTTGTAAACCGAAACGGCTAATTGGTAAAAACGCTGAGAACTGCTTCTTTTTCTATGAAATAGGTTATCATGATGCGAGACGTGAATGAGTTGAAGTAAAGAGATACAAGATACCAGTGTGATTTTGCCTCTGAATACGAAAGCTAACTTTTTTTTCTGATATACTAACTTCCTTAATGCTAAAAGAACTGAGCTAGCATATCCTGTCTAAAAATTCACCCTGTCTATCAGAAATGAATCCTGTCCTTTAGAATGTCACGACTTTAGATACGAGCAAGGCTGCATGAAGAAAAACATTTGAAAGTTGCTGTCATTTATTACCGTCTACATACTATGCACAATTTACCGTCTTGTGAATGTAGCCTTTTTTTCCTCTAAATACAACAAACGTGTGCTGCTAGGAAACTGAATGGATAACATGCAATTAAGAAATATGAATTTTTCCCTTTGTTGCCATTTCATCACAAAATTACCAATTGTTATTTGGTTTACAACAGTCTAATGACACACACCTGAAACTCAACTCAGAGCTTTTAGCGGATTTATCTTATGCTTTCATGAGCTACCAGCTGTTATCACGGTTGATTAGATTATCACAGACGAGGATCTACATAATCAACCGTGACATTGGTGACCAGCTCATCAAAGCATGAGAGCCAGAGATAAGCCAGTAGAAGCGCAGCCCCGGGGCACAGCATTGTAGCGACCCCCTACCTCCATTTTTATTGGAAATGGCCTCGTGCAGACGTATAACAGAATCAGATGGATTGATGTATTACACTGCTTAGACGACAAGAAAATGTATGTTTCCGAATCGCAGTGTCAATTTGAGATATGAATACAGTGAAACAATTTCTTCTCAGCCTGAGTAACAGAGAGCATAACATACATTGAGTGTTGCTTTGTTAATCCGGTAACAGACTGAGGATTTAAATTTAGTAATAGAGTTGCAAACCTCTGAAATCGTAAAAACATTTTTTTGAGTATGGCTTGTAGTACTACATGAATATTGCATAAAAAATTTTATTCTGCTATGTATCATCTCTTGACATTAGAGGAGACTTGGATTTTCTTCACTTGTGCCGATGTCTTCATTACAAAATAGTACTTCCATTCTACATCCTTAACGTTTGCTCTTCGGCTTTCTCTAGTACCATGTAAGCAATTTGGAAGTTTGTGGTAAGGTCTTATGGGACCAAACTGCTGAGGTCATCGGTCCCTAAGCTTACGCACTACTCAGTCTAACATAAACGAACTTACGCTAAGGACAACACAGACACCCATGCCCGAGGGAAGACTCGAACCTCCGACGGGACCATGTAAGATATTCGCTGTTGTTTTAACACACACCCTATCACTTAGTTCCTTCTTCTATCCAGGTTTTACTACTTTTCGTCGCCGTTTCTGTGAATATCTTCATTTCATCAGGCCACTTAATGTTCAGTACCGTTCTAACACACATCTGGAATGCTTTCACATACATATTTCACTATTTTCTCACTGATCGTGGTTCACTTCCATAATGTGCTGTGATCCAGGCGTGCATTCGAAGATATTCGTTTCTCACATTGAGGTCTATTTTTGATACTATTAGACTACATTTGACGAGAAATTTTTTCTTACCGTGATGCTGTCTGCATCTTTGGACATCTTTCTTCGTCCGCCTTGCGTTGTTTGCTACCAACATAACACACTCCTTCACATCGTATACTACGTAGATCTTAACTTTGAGATTAACATCGTTGATAATTTCATTTCCGATGCTCCTTAATACATTTATATTTCTTTGGTTTTCCTCTCAGTTCATATTTTGCACTAAGTAGATTGTTTATTTCATTCAGTAGATCCGGTAATTCGTCATCACATTCTCATAGGATACCAGTATCCTTGTTGGTACACTTTCTTCCTGAATTTTCATTCCGGTGTTGAACCTTAGCTTATTAACTTCATTATTTCTTCAATGTACAGGTTGGATAGTAGAGGGTAAAGACAACATCCTTTCCTCGCGTATTTGTTACCTGAAAAATTCTCCGTTCGTCTTTCTTTCTTAGTTTTCCTTTCTAATCAGTCAACTTTTACTTCATATAAATATTTTCCCGAGGACTTCAAAATATTTGTACCATTTTACGTAGTTGAACGCTTTCTCTAGGTTGAGACGTCATGCGAAAGTGTCTTTTATTATGTGTACCTCCCTGCTAACAGACTCTAAATTTTATTTCCCTTGCTTATGTATATTAGTCAGGTCAGCAACTTCGATGCATGACCTATCGATTTGACTGTATCATAGTTTCCATATTTGTGTGTACTTCCTATCCTCAGGATTATGTGGATGATACTCTTCGGAAAGTCCGATAATATGTCGCCAGTCATTGAGGTACTGTAAAGTGAGTTGATCACGGAAATTTCGACTAAATGTCCTCCACCTCTTCTGCCCTGTTTGATCGTTAGATTTTCAGTGCTCTGTTAAATCCTGACTCTATTATAGGATTCCCTATGTCCTCCAAGGAGAGACCAGGTCTTTCTTAGATTACGCTGGCGGACAGTTACTCCTCCTTGTAGATGCCCTCTCTCTATTCTTTCGTCCTGTGCTCTCCCTTCTGTGCGTTTAGCAATAGTATTCCAGTTGCGCTGTTTCGTTGGCGCTCTCGCTTTTAAAATCCATAGATGTTTTTTATCATTTTCTTTATGCTGGAGTTATCCTTCCAACTACAGTTACAGTCACGATTTCTTCACAATTTTTTCTCGCAGACAGTCATCTTTAGCTTCCTTTCCCTTGCCATTGATTTCCCTTTTAATTGCCTTACGTTGATTTTTTACATTCTTTTCAAGAACTTCTTTGTATTTCCTTCTTTAATGAGTTTAAGAACTTCTTGTGCTATCCACAATTCCCGCGCTGCTAACTTTCTCAGACGTGCACTTATCTGTCCAAATTCTGTATTGTCCTTATTAGACATATCCATTCCTTCTCAACTGAAATATTACAATGTTATTACAAAATTATTGTAACATCTATAACCTCACAGAAGCTTGAACACACATGATTATTCCTCAGATACTTTGTATCTCACATCATCTTACGCTGATTAACCCTAACGATTCTGAGCTTAGATTTTATCATTTTTAAATAGCCATCTCAGCCTATACCGGCATCTGTGTCGTCATAAAATCCGATAGCTGATTATGAAACCTCGGTCTTACAGTGACTGAATCAAGTTGGCGTTTTCTCGTCTCCCGGCCTTTTTCAATTGTAGTTCCGTCTATTTTTATGTTTGAACATTGTACCTGATATTGAAAACTGAAATTTGTTTCCGAACGCTAGGATTCTTATTGTCAAGCCCATATTTTCCCGCTACCTAGTAACTCTTGAATTGGAGAGTGCTGGACTTAAGAATATGTTCTAGATTTATGCATCTAACCAGCTGTGCAATAGAAGTGTAATATATTTTCTGATTGTATTTTAACCACTTAACTCCAGATGCCGCGAATTCGTATCATACCATTCCGATTCTAATAAGCTGGAAGATAACTGGAATGAGATTTTCACTCTGCAGCGGAGTGTGCGCTGATACGAAACTTCCTGGCAGATTAAAACTGTGTGCCCGACCGAGACTCGAACTCGGGACCTTTGCCTTTCGCGGGCAAGTGCTCTACCATCTGAGCTCTCGCATTCGGGAGGACGACGGTTCAATCCCGCGTCCGGGCATCCTGATTTAGGTTTTCCGTGATTTCCCTAAATCGCTCCAGGCAAATGTCGGGATGGTTCCTTTAAAAGGGCACGGCCGACTTCCTTCCCCGTCCTTCCCCAATCCGATGAGACCGATAACCTCGCTGTCTGGTCTCCTTCGCCCGCATCTCGTGGTCGTGCGGTAGCGTTATCGCTTCCCACGCCCGGGTTCCCGGGTTCGATTCCCGGCGGGGTCAGGGATTTTCTCTGCCTCGTGATGGCTGGGTGTTGTGTGCTGTCCTTAGGTTAGTTAGGTTTAAGTAGTACTAAGTTCTAGGGGACTTATGACCACAGCAGTTGAGTCCCATAGTGCTCAGAGCCATTTGAACCATTTGGTCTCCTTCCCAAAAGCAACCAACCAACCATCTGAGCTACCGAAGCACGACGCACGTCCGGTACTCACAGCTTTACTTCTGCCAGTATCTCGTCTCCTACCTTCCAAACTTAACAGAAGCTCTCCTGCGAACCTTTCAGAACTAGCACTCCTGAAAGAAAGGATATTGCGGAGACATGGCTTAGCCACAGCCTGAGGGAGGTTTCCAGAATGAGATTTTCACTCTGCATCGGAGTGTGAGCTGATATGAAACTTCCTGGCAGATTAAAACTGTGTGCCCGACCGAGACTCGACCTCAGAACCTTTGCCTTTCGCGGGCAAGTGCTCTACCATCTGAGCTACCGAAGCACGACGCACGTCCGGCACTCACAGCTTTACTTCTGCTAGTATCTCGTCTCCTACCTTCCAAACATCACAGAAGCTCTCCTGCGAACCAGGTAGGTAACTGCTTTCCAGTGCCGGTGTGGACAGGTGCAAATTCTACACTAAGCTACCAACGCTTCTGACGTGTGCTGTCGTCTCCTCAATGTTTTGAGTGCTTCTAGAGCGACAAAATTTTTAGTTTTTTTCCTGAAATGAAGAAATTTATTCAGACAGTAAGGGATTATATGATAGCATTCACTTTCTGTGTGCTACAGTCTTTTTCGCAAATTAAAAAAAAATTACTCGGGAAAAGAAACGTTTTTCAAAATGCGAAAAATTTTGAAAGGTGCAACCTGGTCATGTACACAGGATCAAATATTCTATTCAAATTTTAGGGAGTTACAATCGAGGAAATGTTGTCAATACTGTACTTAATAGTTCATATATTACATTATTACTCTACTGCACACCACCGGTAACTAAGTGAAATAAAATTCAAAATAGAAATATTACCAAAACCCAATTATAAGTTAAAAACATCTAGAAATAGACACTAATGGAAACCAACACAAATTTCCATTTCTAAGACAGGTAAAACATAAAAGACTCGGTTTATTTGTAAATATCACATACATATTCCTTTCATTCTTTCTTGCTAATGCCAGCACAGAGTCTGTGTCAACATCTTAGAAAAAATCAGCAACGAATCCCCCGCTGTCTTTTATCATCACAGTATGACTGATTACAAAAAACACCCTTCTCACCACTAGTATCTTCATCATCAGCAGAGACCAGTGATACAATTTAGTCTTCAGAGCAGGACGAAGACAGCAGCCTTTGCTTTTTTGACTGCTTTCTTAGATTTACTTGGATTGTTAATCAAATCAATGTTTCTAGCAACAGTTGTTTTATTTATTTGTTTTATTTCACTTCCTCTTCTCCTTCATCGTTTTATTTTCAGAGGAAGTTGTTATTCTACTACCTTTTTTCCACTGTTATTAGTTTCCCTAGCCATTATTTAGGGTAAAATATAGTATCCTGAGGACTTATGATATTCCTCTCCTTTTCAACCCTCCTACGAATTTCTGATTGCCCAGCGTGTGCATATTAGTTGGATCTGCTATTTTCCGTATTGGTGAAGCTACAGTTAACTAATTTAGTGGAGTTCCCACTTTCATTTTCAACTGACATGGTCTTTTCGTTTTATTCTAAAGCTGGGGAGCTTGAACTCGCAGCAGACAGATTGGTTTTTCGATCAATAACATAAGACCAATAAAATTAACACGATGTAGTGGAAATACTCCTGTCTTTCTAAAACCGCTAACAGTGTTCATTGGAGATACAGTAGTCATAGCGTTAGCCACACACTCCAGGTCAACATCTGTTTGCAGATGATTCGTTATCCATGCATCCACACCATGACTATAGAATTTTTCAAAGGTCCAGCTGCTGTTAGTTTTTTGAAGTGTGGGGTGGAAAAGTGATCATTGTAATACCAGTTTCAGATAACTGTTTACCAGGTGTGTCTCATGTATTTCAAGATTCAATAGAACGCGTTCTGCTCTCGTACACTTGACAAAATTGGTAAAACGCTGTTTTTACTTTCGTAAAGTTTTATCGCTTGACCACTTTGGTGGACTTCTTGCAACTACTTTCCCAGGAGAATCAATAAATACCATTATTTCCTTGAAGAAAACACGTGAGAATATCATAATCATTATCATTTGGCGGGCAGACGGTTCCTACTGAACTGACACATGCAGTTATAAACTTTCCTCTTTTTGCTGACGTGCACCTTGTAACGTGTTTTGCGTCTTTAACAGCGACAAGCCGTGGAGGAGTGTCAACTGTTGAGAGCACTGCTTCATCTAATTTTCCAATTCGGTGGGAATAAGTGGGTCTGTAGCGACTGCACACATTTTTTATGTTACTGAAAAAGAAATCAACACCTGTTGCCTCTGACTTTCGCACTGAGAGTTCAGTACGCCTTCGAACAGAACAACGTATGTACTCCACATCATTTATTTTCTAATTATTCTGTTTATTTGGAAATTTTTTCTCATCATTGACACCGAATTCTATTTAGACAAACCAGTATTTTTTTCAAAATTTTGTCTATGTATTCAACCAGACATCGCTATACATCACAATTACTGCACTACTTTCAGTTATCACATCCATACTGTTAATTTAATGAACTAGTTTGACAATGTTGCCTGTTGCACATTATACACATCACGGGCTGCATTAACTGAAATACTTTCGTCATCAGGGGTGGTGAAAAATTGAACTGCTTTTTTCGTGTATTCTGCATCCACTGGTGACAACTTCTTATCAAATTTACTGGGAGGTATCCTTACCTAAAACAAGAAAATAAGTAAAAACATTTTCTTGTACTGTGAGAAATGTTCCACGGTGAAGAACTTTATTGGATTTGAAGGTTAAAAATAGTGTGGTGGTGGTGGTGGTGGCGGCTCTGAGCACTATGGGACTTAAAATTTATGGTCATCAGTCCCCTAGAACTTAGAACTACTTAAACCTAACTAACCTACGGACAGCACACAACACCCAGTCATCACGAGGCAGAGAAAATCCCTGACCCCGCCGGGAATCGAACCCGGGAACCCGGACGTGGGAAGCGAGAACGCTACCGAAAAGTAGTGTAAAACCGAAGCAGAACTGTCTAACCGTTCACATGTTATACACATAACTTTAAAAATATGTACTATTTAGCTCACCGTAATATTCTGTAAATGATGGGTTAACAGTACTTTCAAATATCTTTAATTCGTACACCGGTGTGCAAATCCTACGGACGAAGCTAACTTTCCCACGATATGTCACCGCCATGTAATATAGCTAGATGAAACTTGGAACATACATAGAAAATTTGCTATAGGTTGGTACAGAAGGTAACTGGAAAAAATACGGGCAGAAATGATGATTTTATTCAAAGGCAATAATGACACTGGAGTCAATGCAATTTATGACGTTACAAAAGGCGCGACCCTGGTAGACAACTTATCCGTGAAAGGTGAATGTCCCATGTTCAGTGTTCATGTCCCAGTCTCGCAGACATTTTTAATCTGCCAATTACTTCGATATCACTTTACATTCCCCTGCAGAGTGAACATTTATTCTGGAAATAATGCCCCAGGTTGTCCGTAAGCCCTGTCCCAACAAAATCCCTTCTTCGAGGAGTGCTAGCCCAGCAAGTAGCACAGAGAACATCTGAGAAGTTTTGAATGTTAGAGATGAGTTACTGGCGGAAGAAAAGCCATGACGATAGGTTTTTAGTTGGGCTCACGTAGTTCAGTTAATAGAGCCATTGCCCAAGAAAGGCAACTGTCCAGGGTTCAGGTACCAGTGTGGCCACAGTTTTAAACTGCCAGGAAACTTTATCAGCGGACTCTCTGCTGCAGAGTCAAAATTCATTATGTAAAAACGCAAGTGTTTTTTATGTATAGTGTACCTCTACACACCAAAACATATACATAAAGAAAATATTTAGTGGTGCATATTTACTGAAGTATGAGAGTTGGTGTCTTTTTAAAGGGCGATGCTACTCACAAGCGATCAGTACATCAAACCCAGGCTGCTGTGTATAACAACCAAAGGAAAAATTGAGGTAATTCCAATCAACTGTTGATGCCGGAAGTTACCCTAGCATGGAGGATCACTATAATTTGTGGATGGCTTTGATATCAGTTTTAGTAAAACCAGGACAAGTTTCTTTGACAAAATGATATGGGTAATTTAGTCTTTGGTACAAAGATAAAACGCATTTTTTTTCATTCACCATCAGATAACTAATCATACTTGTGTATTACGAAAAGCAATCTGTATGTGTTTTGAATGGAATCTCCCCCCCCCCCCCCAAAAAAAAAACTGTTAAGGGGGACATTTCGGATTGTATATTTATCCAAGTAATCACTAAGAGACAATGAAATGTTATAAAAAGTTATTAACTATCAATATTTTAGCCTACACATACTTGACGAAACACCTTTTTAAATGTGTGGAACTAGGGACAGCACAAAAGAGCCTTCCAAATTTAGGAGATACGATTGGCAGTGGCGTCATGACTAGCAGTGTCCTAAATCTCTGATCTTTAGAGTATACAGGGTGTTTCAAAGGTACAGGTTCCTTAGTGCACAACAAGGAAAAACGTTCACATGAATACATCTACAAGAGTCCTTGTTTTGAGATACGTATGAAAGTTCACAATTAGCGTGATTGGAGATCATCAACACTTAAAACTGTTAATAAGTGCTAGAAATATCATCTTTTTGCTCGTAACAGTGCATACACTCATCGAATCATCGACTGTTGCACCCTTTCAGAAACACCCTGAACATTTTAAATACTTGCGCTGGTTTCCATGAAAGGTCGACGAAGAGTTTCTCTGTCTGGGTGGTTTGCTGCATATAAACGTGTTTAAGATGCTCCAGAGAAAATAATCCAAGTGATTCAGGTCGGAGGAATGTGCAAACTATCGAAATGGTCTTCCGCTGCCAATCCTCATCTCTTGATAGATACCAGTAAGTGCATTTCCAACACTGTTATTGAAACGTTCTGGAAGTCTGTCATGCATTAACCACATATTTCGTGTTATTTGTAGAGGCACATCTTCTAATAGGTATTGGAGGGTGTGCTGTATAAAGTCCTGTAGAAAGCAGCAGTAACATGTGCGGTGAGAACGTGTGACCCTGTCTGGCATTAGCCTACAATTTCGTTCCACACATTACTCTTAAACTGACACTGATGTCTAGCCTGTAGTCTAAAATGAGGATTGTGATCGGCCAATGTGTTATAGATGTGGATATGTGTTGTTCCATTTCTTCCAACATCAGCCTCGTTTTTAACAAAAACTGAAGAGACAAATACCAGATTGGTAGTTTGTGCAATGAACTATTGGCAAAAGTTTTCCTTTCGCGCGTGAGCGGCAGATGTAAGGCCCTGCTCATAATGAAGATGATACGGATACAGGAGTTCCTCGTGAATAAACCGTTCCTGGGACACCATCCGCCTGACCTACTTGATTATCATACCAAGGACTTGTTCGCAAATGTTATTGAACTGTGTAGTGCGGGCGTAAATTTCTTAACGATATTACTCTGCAGGGGGATGAAACTGCAGGTGGAAGGAGTAGAAGACTGTCTACATGTATTGAACGCCCACAAACACTGCTTTTGTGTCGACGTGCCTCTGCTGACACTTATCATTTGTCTATCAAATCTGTAATTCTCATATGTTTTGGTGGTAAAAGCTTGTTGACATATTTCCTCTTGGCCTGTGTCCGTGATCCTACAGCATACGTTTGCTTGACGACTTTTCTTCTGACGTTTCTCCAGCATGAGTGCCTGGAAATGTCAGCTTCACCCGGCATTGCTGCTCGTAATCTCAAGTCTTCATTACAACGGTCGAACTTCCCTTATCGACAGCCACATCTGACAATTTACTGAAAAGTAAGTGGAGATCCGACGCAGCAAATCACACAGAATTTAAACTGGTTAATCAGTGCGTCCTCTCTTTCGGTGGATGTTCAGGGAAACCTGCCTAGCACAGAAATCGTGTCACATAGGCTGTATGGATTATTAAAAATCCACATAGATGATACACCGTTGATACTAATTGTAAGCCCTGCTGGCTCACCGATGTGCAAACTGCTAAACTTTGGCCTTTCTGCTTCACCTGTACATACTGACACATACATAATGGACTCAGGACATTTCATTCAGATGCTGAAGGAACTGAAACTTAAAACGATGACGTATTCGTCAGCTTTGTGTTGTTTACCACAGTGCTACTCAGTGATCCGATGGAGCCCTAATATGGGATCCATTACCTCACAATACATCACCAACCTCTTTCATGCATGTCTGACCACGATCTACTTCATGTGGAATGGCGATTTATACGAACAGTTCGAAGACGTCACTACGGGTAGTCCACTTTTTCCAGTGATGGCCACTTTCTGCATGGAACATTTCAAAAACAGGCTGTGGACTTGGCACCTTGTAAACCTCAATGTCGTAAGGGACGATACCTTCATTGATTGGAGCTAGGGAGAGGAATAGTTCGGTGACCGCCTAAGACACCTGAACATTCTCACCCCAACATAAAATTTGCTATAGAGGTAGAAAAGGACCAACTACTACCAATTCTAGATGTGTTGATCATGAGGAATGCTGAGAACTTGGGAAGTAGCGAGTATCGAAATCCAAAACACACAGATATCCATGAACTTAAACACCATAATGCAAACTAGAAGTAGTTATGATTAATACTTCCATAACATACGCAAGAGGAATATGTGGGATGCGGCACCACATAGATGAGATGCAACATCTGGAAAGTGTTCTGAAGAACAATGGGTACTCCACCAGTTGCCTAAAAAGTGTCACGAAATCTAACACTTGGCGAAGTGACACGTCAAAAGAAGACGTGTGGTGCAGTATTTCTGTCACACATCCCCAGGATTACGGACAGAATCGGCCATATACTGCGCAAACACGGCATAAAGGCGATTTACAAACCAATCAAGAAAGGTCAAAGGCTCAGAACAGCAACGGACAGAAGGGAGGCACTTGCAACATTGAGAATATACCATTCACGTGTGGTAAAGCCTCTGTCTGCGTGAGCGGACGATCCGTCACCACCAGGATCACTGGATATAGACTGGATTAATGAATGAGGCAGGTGGAGAGATCGGCCGTGGCAGACTAAGAGCTTAGTGAGACCAAATACACTATAAAATACGTCGACACGGAAGTTGTTGCTGTGTAGAACAGCTACCACACCCATTTGTTCATGGGAACCTTAGAATTTCACTAGCATAACAGCTTTAATAAGAAAGAACGAAGTCACAAGCTAAAAGGATCTTGGATTTCCGTGATGCAGCGAACGACCGTAGCAGGTAGCAAGTAGACAACCTTAGTGGAAATGGCAAAGGAATCCTCTCAGACATTCACGCGACACACACATACAATCACAAGCCACGGACTGGATTCCAGTCCCTCATCAGTACTGGAGGGTGAAGCCTTGACAACGGCTGCTACTAATGCTGGTGGAACGTCAAAAGCAAAAACTACCAACAAATTTCGGACGAAGACCCCGAGACAGAAACCAACAGTCAGTATCTCAACAAGTGGTCACAGTGTTTCATTAAAAAAGTGCAGTTATTTTTGCCTTTAAAAGCTCACGAAGTCAGTGCATGGTGGAAGACCTCCATGAATACTGAATTGGGCATAATTTACTTCGATTCTTGTAAAGGAAGGGCATTCTGTGTACGCTTTCTTTTGTACTGTATGTGCTACACGGTCCATAATACGGAACTGTGACTCAAAACTTCAAACTGCACAAGTTTTGTAACGATTGCTTCGTTTGGGGGACGCTCTGCCCTTCAGGTAACGATTCGTAACTAGATTTGGTTGTTGCATGAAGACCTAAAGAGAATCGATGATGGGTAGAGAGGTTGGGAATTGAGCTGAATGTAAGTAAATTTAACGTAGGCGAAGAAATTGATTGCTGTAATATTATACTACTGACAAGATGTCACTGGAAACAGTAATAGTAGTAAGGTACCTGGGAGTAACCATCTGGAGCGACGTGAAGTGGAATGACCACGCAGAAGGGAAATTTAGGGAAAAGCACATGGTAAACTCGGATTCATTGAAGGAACCTTATTGAAACTTAATTCATCCACAAAATAAGTCACCTACAAAACACTGGTTTGACCGATATTTTTGACTGTTGTTCATTTCTCTCAGACTCGTACCATGTCACATTAACAGAAACGGTAGACAAGACCCGTTGCAGAGCGGATCACACGCAATCATCAGTGGTAGACGCTACAAGGCTGATGGTTTGCACCAGCAAGTGGGGAAAGAATAGGTTCATAATCAGCCGGTACGTCATGAAACAGGTGTATGCAGGGTGAAAACCCTCCTCACATCCATATACCCACCATACACACAATTTCCTATCCGTTTTGAAATCGACTGTTATTGACAAGGTGTAACATTAGTCTCTTGTCTACGTCGGTTAGGATATTCTTACGGCCAACGTTCTCACTCCGTGTTTCGATGACCAGCGTGATAAATCATTTCTTCTTGACACGTTTTACGATCCGTGTTGACACACGAACAAATTCAGCAACTTCGTTCACGCCTTGGTCATGGGCTCGTCCAAACCCTGCAGCTTCTTTCTGCCATTCAGCCACATCCACAAGTCGACCTATTATACCGCTCTGATTCCACCCAACTTACTGGAACATACATGTTACCTGGCTGCCACGTTTTACGAAAGCAACGGAAGGTCCATGCACACCTGGAGCCACTTTTTCGTCATCTGCACCGCTCCAGAACAACAAGTGTCCTGTTATGAGGACATGACTAACATGCTGCCTGGTGAGCTTCAAATGGTTAAAATGGCTATAAGCAATATGGGACTTAACATCTGAGGTCATCAGTCCCATAGACTTAGAACTACTTAAACCTAACTAACCTAAGGACATCACACACATCCATACCCGAAGCAGGATTCGAACCTGCGACCGTAGCAGCAGCGCGGTTGCGGACTGAAGCACCTGGAACCGCTCAGCCTTAGTAGCCGGCTACTTGTAGGTAATGGTTTCTTTTGGTTCTGTGTTTCGTAATATTAGTGTGAAGAACATATTAACATTATTATACAGATAATTATTATCATCAAATAAATACAATGGATTGTAGGGCTGCTTTTAGCTATCAAGACAAAATGTCTCAGTTGAGAGAGTGAACGTACTGTTGCTACGCTAGACTGTTCCATCTTTACGAAAAACAGGAGACAACACGATGTAAGTCGTCAGTGAGCGAATTTTGTACATTTTTGGAGATACTCCATGCGCTGCTGTTGCTATGTGGCGTCACAGCTCAGCCAAATTGGTTGGAAGCGGGTCCCTCATAGACACTGACTTCCACAAACTCCCACTCAAAAGAATAACATACGGTGAGATCAGGCCACTGGAGCAATGCAAAGCCGGTACCCCTAATACTGACGATCGATTGTTGAACCAGCTTATTTTAATAAATGTTCTTCCAGGTTCCGTCCTGTTGAAAAGCGAAAATTTCGACATGTTATCACCATTGTGGAAAAGCAAGTTCCACGGCATATTCAGATACATGGTTCCAATAACTTTTCAACAACATTAAATAATTAACTAGAGAGCCGTAAATCTTTGCTCGAGAAACGAAGCGAAACACAAGAAGCTGTGGTGAGTCCATGTCGTGCTCGTGTGTGTGGAAAACGGCTTCAACTTACCCCACGTTCTTGTTCTGCCACGCTTTACGTAAGCAGCGGAGGGTCCATGACCTTTCCCACATAGATGGAACGTAGCCATTTCACTTAAATGTTAAAGAGATGTGTTACCTACCATCCCCATGCTCACAATGAAGGCACTAAACTCTATGCTTTACCAGAATCACACAAATCTTATAGCTTGTAGCACAGATAATTCTGTCGGCACGACGAGTAGACCTCTGTGCAAAACACAACTGAATGCGCTCTGTGTATTAAACGTAGCCCTACGGAAACAACGAATGTCGTTAGATTGCTGCTGCCGTCGTCAAGTACTTTGAGCTGTAAGGTGTTGGGCCGTACTCTCGACGAAAATTACACCGCAGTGTTATAAGGGAACTGCATCCGTTGAGGTAGAGAGCAAAGAACGCCCTTGTTGTTGTGTTACAGCCACCCCGACTCGGTGTAAAAGGGTAACAAATGAGCCAGCGGACCAGAAAACTAGCTGCAGCATGCTGGCCACGACAGCTGCCACATTTATCGGAAACTCACAGTTGGCACCTTTAGTTTTGATGCGTAATTTAATAACTATCGGTAGTTTCTGTTTTTATTCAAGTAGAAGATGTAGCCTTGTGAACTCGTATGAATCTTTTTAAAACACCATGTAATAAATTACGCAAAACTCTCTAAAAGTTCTGTATATCATTCATAGACGAGAATAAACGACTGCAAGATTTGTAAAAAAAGTCGCATTGACAGTAAAAGTTCATGTCGTATTAGTTGACAGACCGAAGCTAGTTCGCAGTAAATAATGGCAGTGTCGTTTGTCCTAACTGCTGCAAACGGTAACTACCTAAATCACTTGCCCTCAGATCCCAAGTGGTGTGTCAACTTAAACAGAGGGACGCGCATGCAGCCACGCATGAGTAGATGACTCTTGGCATGGGTCAGACAATATTTGTTCTGTTCTCATCAAATCATGTTATAGCGTGATCATTATGTTAATGTGTTACAATGGGCTCTCATGAAGCATTCAAAGGGAGGGCTCTTCGGTAGTTTCGTTGTTGATAAAATGACCCGACAGTAATAGCTGTTCTGTGCTTGTGCTCCTAATTACTCAGTGATGTCTTTCGATATTTTATGCAGATAATGTGTTCGTGTATCTTATAAGTCTAGTATTATGCTTATTTTTAACAGATGTTTTTGACGGTGACAGCGATGCTTTCTGTAGTATTATTCGAGTATTCCGAAAACTGTACACAGTAGTACGGAAAAAGTAGTGTCTGTGAATAAGAAAATAAAGCACTCTCTATATATTTACATTAAAGCTTGGTATTAATGCTGAAGCAGACTGTTACATATTGTGAAGACAATGCACAGAAGACCTATAGAAAAATAATAATCTTTTTAAACAATATCCACTCAATCGTATGTACATGAACATGACAAAGGAATTTACTTTTGTCTGTTTTTGGATAATACCTGAAAGAGAGATGCTAGAGACAGCTTTTATTCCATTTGTGTCCCAATATCGTCAACAAGTAAAAATAAAAACAAATTGTGTCTATAGATCATTTTATGTACCTACAAAAATACCATACCGTTCGAAAATAGCTAGGAACGAAAACGATGGAAATTAAGATGTTTTAATTATATTTGTAGCGGCGCGCAATTTAATGGCACTGTACATACATCGCTTACAGTTCTAGAGGGATGATGGGGACGGTTGCGCTTCCTTAGTTTAGCCTAGTGCATGTTTTACTTTGTCGGTGATTATGCTATCACAGCTTCCTTTATTCACCGTTCCTAAGGCGACCATTTCTAAGACGAAGACGGTAAAAAGTCTTGCATGTTATCTTACATCAATGGTAGCACAAAATTATCGTGAAAACTTTGAAAAATTCATGGGATGTTAAGAAATCTTTGTGACATCAGTAGTGGTAATATCGTACGATTATATGATAAGACACTGGAACTAATGATAGCATAAGCAGATAAAACCTATACATAGTGTGGAACATTTTCAGTCCCTTTCGCCGTGCACATATCATACACACTTTCACAATATTGATTACAAATTTATTATCATTTATCACATAAGTTACTAATAGGTATACACTCTGGTGCAAACATTCATCATTTTCAGTCATGGTAAGTAGCTGTTTCTAGAAACACTTGTGTCGAAAATGAGACTCTTGATATTTAACGTTCACTCATCAAAACTTGCTCACGGATGAATTTAGAAGCCATAGAACTGATATCACGAGGAAAGTTTATTCATTCATACCACAAATATTGCCTTAGACCTTCTTATTATTTACATACGAGCATGCATTCCGAAATTTTCACTCAGATTTGAGTGATCATAGGAAATTTCAGACATAATTACACTGTATTAGAGAATGATAATATAAATAATAATTCGCTTTGAACACTTACAGATAGTATCACTTAGAGATAGTATCACCTACGATATCCGCTACGACTGATACAGAAAATATGATCTGTTCATTACAATGTTAACTTCCCTATTAGCTGTGGGAGTAGTCTACTTTACTGCGTGCTTAGGCAAGTACCACAGTGCCGGGAATACAAGGGGAAGCTGAGATAGCCCACGTATGACTTATTACTGTTCGAAAAATTTTGTTTTTTAATAATTGTATAACCAGTCAAACTTCTACGTAAATCAGTGTCAATGATCACCAGTAAAATTTCTGTTACTACTTCAATACTTAGGCTGTCCATATAAAGTGAAACGAGTTGTGTGTTATCTACCTCGTCAATTTAGCAACGAAGTACACACTACTGTCGACGAACAGAACAGATGATTTTCTCGCTGATAGAAGAACGAATTGTGTCTACATCCCGATAAATAACTACACACACACACACACACACACACACACACACACACACACACACACACACACAATCAAACCAAGTTTTCAGTTCTAAGGCAGTGAAGTCTGAGAAACAAAGTTCGAAATGGCAGTTATAAGAAGAAGAACAGCGATAAAAATTGGATAAAAGCATAACATATGGAACAAATTCCACAAAATCGGTAAGTAGAATTTTAAACTATTGCTAAATCATAGCAAAGTAAATTGCGAGAACTGTTTATAACCTATATACACATCGTCACAAATGTTAACTGAATAGTATAAACTGAAATGCGTACGTATTCCAGGTCACTGAAGATGTCTTGCAAAGAATAAAGGCGAAACACGTATGACACTAAAACCGTGTTTTGTTCCGTTGTAATTAGAAGGTCCTAAAGCAAAAATTATCAACATACCGTAATACTATAAATGTCTTTCAGGTAGTTTCATAAATCATTGACTATCACACATTTTCTACAAAAATTGTATTCCATGTAGCCAGAGTAATGAGTATGATACTCTTGTTTGATGAGGTATTTTAAGGGGAGATGCGTCCCTGTAGATCCTGAATTATGGTGCGTATCCTGCCCTTGCATATGGTTTCCCTACAGTTCAGAATACTCGCTTGTAGGAATTACGATGGACCGCAGAATTATACGGAATTCTGCTCACTCGTTTCGTTGATGTTATTTGAGACTATCATCACTTAGCAAAATTTACTAATTACAGAAAATCAAGAAGAAAATCTAGCAAATTTAAAGTATTATATTTCGAATGAAATGAGACTCATCCAAAGTACAAAACACATAATACGCCATAAAATTCACAGAGAAAATTCAGTGAGGGTACATGATCCGGTTGAGACCCTATCAATTTCTCTAGAGAAATTATTAAATATCCTCCGAGCAGAGAGATGTTCTCAATGATTGGATATGGTCACAGGCCAGACCCTACTTCGAGACAGAAACGGAAGTGGTTCACAGAACTACTCTCTTCTTCCAGTCATAGTTATTTGTTGCAGGATATTGGAACATATTATGAGTTCAAACACAGTGACCTATGGGGAAGAGAATTACCTTCTTCATGGAAATCAGCATGGGATCCGAAATCATTGATAATGCAAAATCCAACAATCGTTCTTCACGCACGATATCGTAGTTAACACGAATAGAGGAAATTAGATTGATATATTGTTTATAGACTTTCCAAAACATGTGATGCAGCAGTGCGTCAGAGCCCACCATTTCGTTTGTGAATTGACACAGCTCCCAATAATAAACGACATATTTTTATTTCCATATGAGCTTTCGTGCTTAAATTCTTAAATTTCTTTTGTGTTTGTATGTTTATCAGCAACATTTCCATGTTTTAATAACTGTCTAGTGTATATATATATATATATATATATATATATATATATATATATATATATATATATATATATAATGTGTGTGTGTGTGTGTGTGTGTGTGTGTGTGTGTGTGCGCAGCTCTTATTGTGAGTAGGGACAAGAATTGCACCGTTCAGGTGTGAGCTTAGTTGGTGGCTCTTCGTTCATAGCTCCAGCCCATGACGGCTTCGATGACGCAACTAGAGCCTGTTGACAATGGCAGCAATGTGGGTGGCCGGAAGTGCGGATCTAATAGAGTTACACGTGTCCTAAGTTTCCCTCGATCGGTCCAGTACTACGGCAGCCCCAGGAAATGCCCGCACTGAGCTTCACACCTCACCTGTTGTCGAATGGCAGGTTGTTCCGAGATATGGCGAGCAGCGAAAGACATTCCGGTGGACGAATGAATGGATTCACTGGTTTGTCTGACGAACATGTTTCTGGAGCTGTCTTTATCTGATAAAGATCCTGATGCAGATGGAGTCACTTGCCCCATTTCAGAGGAAGCATAATGTCTGCTAGGATATGGACAGTCCCATAGGGTTGGATTATTGGTAGTGGGAGATCCAGTGTTGGGCGCGTAATGCAGCCCTTTGGGATATGGCTCCTAAAGAGCAGCAGACGCCCAGTGTCAAGTGTGCACTCTGTGTGCATCCACAGGGAGTCGTTCTGGATGTTGAACGGCTATTTCCAGGTGCCATGAAGGGCTTAGGGTGCAGTCATCTGCAGATTGTGGCTCATGTCGATTCTAACGATGTGTGTCGCTTTGGACCAGAAGAGAATCTCTCTGGTTTCGGGTGGCTATCTGAAGTGGTAGAGACTGCCAGTCTTCCTTGCGCGATGAGCCCCAGCTCACCATCTGCAGGACAGTCGAGAGGAGCGATCAGGAAGCTAAGTTGGAGTGCCGAGTGGAGGGTCCGAATCACAGGCTCAGACGGTTGTGCGACAGTGTAGGCTTCAGATTTCTCGACTTGCACCGCAAGATGCGTGTTTTTCTGGTTCCGCATAATAGGTCTGGGGCTTATTACACTCATAAATTGGTTATACGGTTGGTGGGGGCTGTGTGGAGTGCACCGGGTAGCTTTTCGGTTTGGAGAGTTTCGGGGAATTAGAGAAAGTGTGTCAGCCTTAAGAGAGCAGGGCCATCACTGGGCGAAGGTAGACGTAGTATCAATCGGCAGTGTAGTTGAAGTTTGGCGTGGTTGCTTGGGAAAGAACGAAAGATCGAAACGCTAAAAAGAAAGCAACGAAGCCGAAGTCATTAATGGTACTGAAAGCTGGCTTGTGCCGGAGATTAGTTCAACCGAAATTTCTACAAAGGACCTAACTGTGTTCAGAAAGAAAGGAAAAATTTGGTTTTCTGTTACAAGTAGTTTACTTTGTATTGAAACTGAAACAGATAGTTCATGTGAGTAATTATGGGTAGAGGTTACGCTTGACAGCGGGAATAAATTAATAACTGGTTCGTTTCACCGACCTCACAACTCAAAAGATACAGTACCTGAATAATTCAAAGAAAACTTCATTATCATTTCAAATAGGTACCACCGTCATACAATTACAGTTGAAGGTTGCCTCTCTGTACCCTCGACTTGTTGTGGAGAATACATGTTTGAAGCCGGCGAAAGGCATAAAACATCGTCCAATATCTTACTACGTGCTTTCTCCGAAAATTGTTTTCAACAGTTAGTTCAGGAGTCCAATCGAAGTGTAAATGTTTGCGAATACATGCTTGATCTCTTAGCAACAAATAATCCTCAGCAAATTGAGGACATCATAACGGATACAGAAATTAGGGAGCCCAAGGTCGTTAGAGCAAGACTGACTATCGTAACATGCAAATCCACCAAAATTAACACAGAATACATCTATATAAAAAAGAGAGAGAAATTAGCATGATGCCTTCCTAATATATGGTCTTCACCTCTTTCCAACTGACTATGTACGCTTAGACCATATGTGGCTTAAATTCTGTGATACAGTATCGACAGCAGTTACGAGATATATACCAAATAAATTACTAACAGATGGTACTCACTCCCACGGTACGTGAAATAGGTCAGAATGTTGTTGAGGAGGCAACAGAAAAATAATGCCAAATTCAAAAAGAGCGGAAAATCGCCAAGATTTGCTATGTTTTATTGAGTCTTGAAATTTAGCGCTAACTTTAACGCGAGATGCTTTTGATAGTTTCCACAAAGTGGCTCTGTCTCGAAATATGGCAGGAATTCCAGAGATATTCTGGTCGTATGTAAAGCGCATCAGCGGCTAGACACAATCAATAGCTTCACTGTACAATAGCAATACCAATTACTGATAACTTTACCACTAAAGCAGGGTTACTGAAAACGGTTTTCGGAAATTCCATCGCCAAATGAAGCTATTCCAGAATTAGAATCAAGAACAGCTGCCAAAGGGAGTAAACATAGAGGTAAACATCCTCCGTGAAACGAAGTAATTTAATTCACTTAATAATGTCTAGCCCTCCGATACAGACTCTATACCTACTAAGCTCCTTTTTGTGTATGCTTATGTAGCAGCTCTATACTTACGAACCATATACAACCGCTCACTCGATGAAAGATCCGTATTTTAAGACTGGGAAGTGTCCGAATGACAGTTAAGCATCAGAAAGGAAACAGAAGTAATCCGATAAAGTTCAGTCCCATATCACTGACGTCAATTAGCATCAGGACTATGGAACACACACGTAGAGGTACGTACGTATACGTGCTGTGTTCGGATATCATGAATTACGTCGCAGGAAAAGATTTATTGGCTAACAGACAGCACAAAATCAGATAATATCGTTCTTCTGAAACACAAATAGCTCTTTATTATCGCCAAATGATGGGTGATACCGACAGGGGATCTGAAATTGATTCCATAATCTGGATTTCCAGAATGCTTTTGACACCGCTCCTCACAAGCAACTTGTGATCAAATTGTGTGCCTACCGAATATCGTCTCAGCTGTGCTACTGGATTTGTGATTTCCAGGTCACAGTTAACAGTAGGTGGTGCAAACTCATCTAGTTAAAACAGAAGACATATCCATCGTTCCCGAGAGATAGCGGATGTTTCTAATCTATACAAAAGATTTAAGATTCAATCCGAGCAGCCCTCTTAGAATGTTTACAGATGGTGCTCTCATTTACTACATCGTGAAAATGTCAGAAGATAAAAACTAATTGCAAAACTATTCAGATATGATGTATGTACGGTGCAAAAAGCGGCAATTGACTCTAAATAATGGAAAGTGTGAAGGCATCCACATAAGTATGGTAAAAAGGCATCTGCTAAGTTTAGGTTCCACGATAAATCACACAAATCTAAAGGTTGTGGATTCCCATAGGTACTTAGGAATTAAAATTACGAGTAACTTAAACTGGAACGAACACACAGATAATACTGTGGGTAACGTAATGGAAAACTGCGATTTACTGACAACAGTCAGGCAGCAGTAGCCAACCGAGACAGACGCAGAAACAGGGAAGTAACATATTTTGTATCATTTACGAGATCCTAATCAGGAGAGAATTTTATTGTATCATGTGTGTTTAATAGTTCAGTTTCTTGGGTTTGCGCGTGTAAATTTAATATGTAATAGCCACAGTTGCCGCGTTTTAGTTTACGTCGCAAAGTAAACCGATTTTTGTGACATATTACAAGTTAATAATCATGGGCGAGTTATTTAGTTTCACCTCAGTGCTTCAGTAGTTAGGTTTTCGAATATCTGCGTATTACTAGACACAGTTCATGCGTTTCCGTCAGGGTCTAGAGTAGAGTTGCGCAGCACGTACCGATAGTCCGTTTATCTGCATAATTTAGTTTTCCACGGTCTTTGGTATGGATAGGGACTGCTATTGTTGTGTGCTTATGCGAGCCGAGTTGGTGACAATTCGCTCCCAGCTTCAGGCTGTGATGGCTTCGGTTACACAGCTTGAGTCTGCAATGGATGGGCACCACTGTTGTGGGCCGGCCGTGGGGATCCAACGGACGTCCAGCACCCCAGAGTCCTCCGATCGGTGCTCACCGGTAGCCAACGCAGTTAACTGCTCGCACTGAGGCCGCCTTCACCTGTGGTCGAGTGGGCGGCGAAAGAATTCCCAGGAGGGAATTCAGCAGGTTCCAGGTGCTGTCTGTGGCTGACACTGTCACTGAGCCAGGTGCTGTCGCCTGTCCTCTTTCAGAGAAAACCACTCAGCCTGCAACATTTGGGAAATCGCGGAGGGTGGGATTATTGGTAGTTGGGAACTCCAACGTTAGGCGCGTTATGGGGCCCCTTAGGGACTTGGCTGACAAGAAGGGTAAGAAAACCAATGTGCACTCCGTGTGCATACCGAGTGGAGTCATTCCAAATGTGGAAAGGCTCTACCCGGATGCCATGAAGAGCACAGGGTCCAGCCAACTGTAGGTGGTTCCTCACGTCGGTGCCAATGATGTGTGTCAATTTGGATCAGAAGAGATTCTCTCTGGTTTCGAGCAGCTAACAGAAGGGGTAAAGGCTGCCAGTCTCACTTGCAAGATGAAAGCAGAGCTGACCATTTGCAGCATAGTCGACAGGACCGATTGCGGACCTCTGGTACAGAGCCGAGTGAAGGGTCTGAATCAGAGGCTCAGACGGTTCTGCGACCGTATAGACTGCAGAGTCCTCGACTTGGGCCGAAATGTGGTTGGGTTTTAGGTTCCACCGAATAGGTCAGGTGTCCACTATACGCAGGAGGCGGCTACACCGGTAGCAGGGGCTGTGTGCCGTGGAGTGGGCACTTTTTTAGGTTACAGGGTCTCGGGAAAACACAAGAGCTTCAGTCACAAAGGGTGCAAGCTGAATACAGGAAGAACGTAGATACAGGAACCATTGGTATAACAGTTGTAAATTGTAGTAGCTATGTTGGGAAAGTACCAGAGCTCCAAGTTCAAATAGAAACCACTGATGCTCAAATCGTTACAGGTACTAAAAGCTGGCTAAAGCCGGCTATAAGCTCAGCCGAAATTTTTGAAAACAACCTAACTGTGTTTCGAAAGGATTGGCTAAACACGGTTGGCGGTGGCGTGTTTGTTGCTGTCAGAAGTAGTTTATACTTGCCGCGAAATTGAGGTAGATACTTCCTGTGAGTTAGTTTAGATAGAGGGCATTGTTGGTAACCGGAATAATATAATAATTTGATCCTTTTACCGACCTCCCAGTTCAGATGATACAGTTGCTGAAAGGTGCAGTGAAAACTTGAGTTTTATTTCAAGCACGTACCCAACTCATACGATAATAGTTGGTGGCGACTTTAATTTACCCTCGAAATGTTGGGGAAAATATATGTTTAACTCCGGCGGTACGCATAATATATCATACCAAATTGTGCTACACGCATTCTATGAAAATTATTTCGAACAGTTAGTTCATGAGCCCACGCCAATAGTAAACGGTTGTGAAAATACCCTTGACCTCTTAGCAACAAATAATCCTCAGTTAATAACGAGCAAAAAAACCGATTCAGGGATTAGTGAACACAGAGTTATCATAGCGAGATTGAATATTGTAATCCCCAAATCCTCGAAAAATAAGCGAAAAATATACCTATTCAAAAAAGCAGATAAAAATGCACTTGACGCCTCCCTAAGAGACAATCTCCACTCAATACAATTAATAATATAAGTGTAGACCAGGTGTGGCCTAAATTCGGCGAAATAGTATCGGCAGCAGTTGAGAGATTTATACCAAATAAATTAACAAACGACTGAGTTGATCCTTCTTGCCACACAAAACGTTTTAGAACACTGTTGCAGAAACAACGAAACAAACATGCCAATTTTAAACAGACGGAAAATCTCCAAGATTGGCGATTTTATACAGAATCTCGACGTTTAGCACTGACTTCAATGCTAGATGCCTATAAGAGTTCCCACAACGAAACTTTGTCTCGAAACCTGGCAGAGAATCCAAAGAGATTCTGGTCGTATGTGAAGTATGTTAGCGGCAAGACACAATCGATGCCTTCTCTGCGCGATAACAATGGAGATACGATCGAAGATAATGCTGCCAAAGCAGATTTACTCTACAAAGCCTTCCGAAATGCCTTCACAAAAGATGACGAAGTAAATATTCCAGAATTCGAATCGAGAACAGCTTCCAATATGAGTAACGTGGAAGTAAATATCCCCGCAGTAGTGCAGCAACTGAAATCCCTTAATAAAAGCAAGTCTTCTGGTCCTGACTGTATACCAATTACGTTCCTTTCCGAGTATACTGATGCATTAGCTCCATACTTAACAATCATATACAACCGCTCGCTCGACGAAATATCCATACCCAAAGACGGGAAAGTTGCACAGGTCACACCAGTATTAAAGAAAGGTAGTAGGAGTGATCCACTAAATTACAGGCGCCTATCGTTGACGTCGATATGCAGCGGGATTTTAGTACATATATTGTGTTCGCACATAATGAACTACCTCGAAGGAAGCGGTCTATTGGCATACTGTCAACATGGTTTTAGAAAACATCGCAACTGTGAAACACAACTAGCTCTTCATTCACAGGAAGCTCTGAGTGCTATTGACAAGGGATTTCAGATCGATTCCGTATTCCTGGACTTCCACACTATTCCATGCAAGCGGCTCGTAGCAAAATTACGTGCTTATGGAAAATAATCTCAGTTATGTGACTGTATTTGCGATTTCTTGTCAGAGAGGTCACAGTTCGTAGTAATTGACGGGAAGTCATCGAGTAAGACAGAAGTGATTTCAGGCGTTCCCCAAGATAGTGTTATAGGCCCTCTGCTGTTACTTATCTATATAAATGATTTTGGAGACAATCTGAGCAGCCGTCTTCGGTTGTATGCAGATGACGATGTCGTTTATCGACTAATAAAGTCATTAGAATATGAAATCAAACTGCGAAACGATTTAGAAAAAATACCTGAATGGTGCGATGGTGTGAAAAGTGGCAGTTGACACTAAATAACGAAAAGTGTGAGGTCATCCACATGAGTACTAAAAGGAACTCGTTAAACTTCGGTTACACGTAAATCAGTCTAATCTAAAAGCCGTAAATTCAACGAAATAACAAGGTATTACAATTACGAATAACTTACATTGGAAAGAACACACAGAAAATGTTGTGGGGAGGGCTAACCAGAGACTGCGTTTTATTGGCAGGATACTTAGAAAATCTAACAGACGTACTAAGGAGACTGCCTACACTACGCTGCTGCGCGGTGTGGGATCCTCACCAGGTAGGACTGACGGAGTACATCGAAAAAGTTCAAAGAAAGGCAGCACGTTTTGTATTACCGCGAAATATGGGAGAGTGTGTCACTACAAATGATACAGGATTTAGGCTGGAAATCATTAGAAGAAAGGCGTTTTTCATTGTGACAGAATCTTCTCACGAAATTCCAATCACCAACTTTCTCCTCTGAATGCAAATATTTTGTTGACACCGACCTACATAGGGCGGAACGATCACCACGACAAAATAAGGGAAATCAGAGCTCGTACGAAAAGATATATGTGTCCATTCTTTCCGCACGCTATACGAGATTGGAATAGTAAACAAATATGCAGGTGGTTCGATGAACACTCTGCCAGGCACTTGAATGTGATTTGCAGAGTATCCATATAGATGTAGACGACGCCACAAGCTTACTAAAGATACGGCGTACACTACTCTTTTCCGTCCTTTTTAGGAGTATTGCTCCACTATGTAGGATCAGCATCAGATAGTGTTGACAGACGCATCGAAAAAGTCGGACGGAGGGCAACTCGTTTTGTGCTATCGTGAAATAGTGGAAAGGCTGTAACGAATATGATACGCGAGTTGGGGTGGCAGTCACTAAGGCGTTTTTCGTTGAGGCAGGGTCATTGCACGAAATTTCAGTCACCACGTTTTTCTCCGAGTGCGAAAATACCTTCTTGGCCCCCACCTACATAGGGAGAAATTAAATCATTCCAATAAAATTTGATAAATCACAGCCCGCACGAAAAGGTTTAAGTGTTCGTTCTTGCCTAGCGCTATACGGTAGGTTGTTTAATATGGGGATGAGGACCAAACAGCAAGGTCATCGGTCCCATAGGATTACGGAAGGATGGGGAAGGAAGTCGGCAGTGCCCTTTCAAAGGAACCGTCCCTCTACTTGCCTAAAGCGATTAAGGAAATCATGGAAAACCTAAATCAGGATGACCAGACGTGGGTTTGCGCTAATGGAAGTCTAGCTTGCTAACCACTAGTTTACCTCGCCCGGTTGTGCTATTGGAGATTGGAACGATTGAGAAATAGATTGACTGTGGTTCTATAAACTCTCGGCCAAGCACTTAATTTTAAATTTCAGAGTTGTCATGTAGATGTAGTACGATATTGAGATTTTCTTGGAAAAATTCGTGCTTTTGGGGTATCCAACCAGACTTGTTTCAGGATCGCAAATGTTTCAGAAACAGCCTATTACCTTGTATAGAAAGTCATCAACGGTCACGGAGGTGATATCTTATGAGGCCCAGGGTAGGCTAATAGGATCGTTAAAAAAATGTCTCTGAGCACTATGGGACTTAACATGTGAGGTCATCAGTCCCCTAGAACTAAGAACTACTTAAACGTAACTAACCTAAGGACATCACACACATCCACGCACGAGGCAGGATTCGAACCTGCGACCGTAGTGGTCGCACGTTTCCTGACTGAAGCGCCTAAAACCGCTCGGCCACATCGGCTGGCTAAAAAACTTAGCGAACAATATTACTTACCATCTTAGAGTCCTTGCACATGTTGCAGTTATCTATGAGAAAATCCATGATGTAAGCACTGCAGTAATACTTAGCTGGGTCTCGTCGAAGTATCAGACTTGTAGAAAGACTTGCAGCTAGCTCTGTATGTAGAGAAATACAAAGTTGCTCACTTTCGAAACGTAAAGGTCTGGCATCATTTTACTATACCAATAAGCAGCTACAAGTACAGTCATTAAAGTCACACACATATCAGGGAGTTAAAAATGTGTAGATACGTGAGGCACATCAACCATAAGGAGCAAATGACGGGCAATGTATCGTTCATAGGATGCTGAGAAATGTCTGTTTGCCCACTAAAGGGGTCACGTAGTAAACTCTTGAAAGCTACTCTAATGTATGGGACCAGGGGACGTCGGACATACGCGAAGTAGTATCATGGATTTGTTTGACTCTCTGCAGTGTGTTACAGAAATGTTGAAAGATCTTAATTGACTGAAATCCAAGATAGGAAATTCATGACATTTTCTCCAAGACACTTTCGGGCAGAGCTGGTTTGGAATGGAGACAACAGGTTACCACATGCCTTCCCAGAGAGTGCTGAACCGGCTCTCTTTCGTAGCATTCAGTTCGACAGAGCGAACTCGTCATTCTATGCCCTGATTTTAGTTACTTAGTTTCATGTCACACTGATTATTTTGCACGATAAATCGTAGTGGATATGGAACGAGTCATTTAATATTCACATCGCAAATTAGTAATCAATTGATACGGCTACATACTACACATTTTTTAAAATGTACATTAGTAATTAATACCGACCACCTTTTACACATTACAATATTAGAAATTCATCGATGGAAGAGGAAGAATTGTGAAGGGGAAACTTCTTTTTTTTACTATAGACAACCTCAATGTGGAGTAACGAATGTCATTTTTTGTTCTGGTATCGTAATTTTTGACTGTGCGAGCTAACATCCCAAAGACGTTCGGGCTCACATGCGGGTCCCCTTCATTGAAATGTCTTGCCTCGAACTCGTCTAGAGGTCGCATTACATGCCCTAAATAAGACACTTGTGACTCTTTGGTTAAATTGTCTGGCTGCTGACAAGTTTGCGAAACACAAAGTTAATATAACACATAATATTAGAAATAATAATATCGGGAACTAAATTAACGACCCATATATGATGTAGGCTACACAGTTGCGATTTGGTTGGATTATTGTTTATTCAGAAAGCAAACTAATAGCGAAAGTGGTTGTGTTTAGAGTTACTGTTAACTGCGTTTGACGCAGTTCGATCATTCACAGTCTCATCTCGAAATACAAGTTATCTACGCGAAAAGTTAGAATTCACACCAGGCGCGCGGCTGCTCACCGTTCAGAGACCAAGTCCCGCAATACAACACAACGCGAAATTTTCTAAGTCATTTCACTTCCTAGCTGCCTAAAGACCGACTGTCCGCCTTCGCGTCTCAATCCAAACTGTACCCTTTGGTGGCTCCAGCCGAACTGTCCACTTTCAGATCTGCAACAGCCTGTCCCTCTGACCGTCCCCGGCTTCGCTTCCCGACCGCCGAACATAGTCACTGAACTGACTAGTGCAGTTCCCTTTCCTGAAGCCGTCCATCTGATTGGCTACAACTTATTCTTCATTATATTACATTTTAACATATTTAAATAATCAGAGCTTGACCACTTTCACGTTCTAAATAAAGTAAGAATAATACCAATTACATAATAAACGTTAAATTCTTTTACATGAAACTAATACGATTTCCTTTTTAACTTTGAATATCACGGCCAGTAGCCTTGCAGCAGTCTTGCGCCAATGTGCTTTCTGATAATTAAATAAAGTCCAAAAGTAACTATTATGCTCTCAACTTTACAACAAATATGCTATTACCTAATGATTCAATAAGGTGTCATGCTGACGTCGTTCAGTGTGTTTTGTGTGGAGGAAATGATGATCTGATGATTAACTGAAAATACTGATAATTTAAATTTACTATATCGTTTAAACAAATAAAGTTACAGAGTTGATATTTACAACGTTTGTCACGTTAATGAGGCTCTTCTATTTGAAATATAGATCGTTAGATTCGACCAAAGCGTTCAAATTTTATCATTCAGTTCTTTGTTACAAAACTTGTTAATTTCACTTTAACAGTAAATCCTAAACTACTATAGATATGAACAGTAATGAAGTTTCATCGGGATTACCATTAAATATAATGAAGATAGATTAAAATTACTGTGGCTTCATTCCCTGAATTTTTACAGAATTAAATAGTTTTCATAAATGTTTCACTTATTACCTGTCTTAGGGCCGGCCGTTGTGGCCGAGCTGTTCTAGGCGCTTCAGTCCGGAACCGCGCGACCTCTACGGTCGCAGGTTCGAATCCTGCCTCGGGCATGGATGTGTGTGATGTTCTTAGGTTAGTTAGGTTTAAGTAGTTCTAAGTTCTAGGGGACTGATGACCTCAGATGTTAAGTCCCATAGTGCTCAGAGCCATTTGAACCTGTCTTAGGTCAGCCGTATCTAGCACTGCTACGTCTCCTTGGCCACAAACAGTTTCTGTTGGATTTCCCTATGACGTAGGTTCTCGTTTATCCCACTCACACACTACAGCGTTTAAGCCTCATTCAGCACAATAGACGCTTTCCCCATCTCGTGTCGAATCTACACTCTTTGTAGCACACGGTTCTGGACGACAGGATTCGTATCACAATTACTGAAGGCTGAAGGCTGACTCTTTCAAAATGGTTCAAATGGCTCTGAGCACTTTGGGACTTAACAGCTGTGGTCATCAGTCCCTAGAACTTAGAACTACTTAAACCTAACTAACCTAAGGACATCACACACATCCATGCCCGAGGCAGGATTCGAACCTGCGACCGTAGCAGTCGCGCGGTCCCGGACTGCGCGCCTAGAACCGCGAGACCACCGCGGCCGGCGCTGACTCTTTCAGCCATATACTTACATGAGAGCGAAATGCGCGTTAACTCACAACTATAGTGGATTATCTGATATAAATTTCATGAGGGAATAAATATACAGTGAGACAGTAGGCAGAACGTCCTACTCCTTAAACAGATTTCTAGAAAAAGATCGTGGGTGAACACCACATTGTATTCTTATAGCACCTTTATGAGCAAAGAAGACTTCCTTTCGTAATCATAAGTTATCCCAGAAAGTTATTTCATATGTCTTTATTCAATGAAAATAAGAAAAATCTTTCAACTTCCTGGCTTCTCTCTCTCTCTCTCTCTCTCTCTCTCTCTCTCTCTCTCTCTCTCTGTCTCTGTCCCTCCCTCTCCAAGGTTTGCAATGAGTCTGAGTGTTAATGTGGCAGAAGTAGGAGTTCCAGAGTGTTCTATTCCCAGTCTAAGTTCTCAGCAACAGGGACACCAAAACGTTTGAAGTTTCCACACTATTTATTGTTTCCTTATCACGAGTTGCACTAATTATTGGCGTAGTACGCCTAGTTGCGCATAACTAAATATGCTGCGACTTTTTAAAGCTGAGGGTGAGATAATTCGCAGAAAACCAGTCAATTATACCTTTGGGAACTTTGTTTACCATTTCTTTCGTTTCTGTATGCATGCTTGGACTGATTGCAACACTAGTGTTACCTGCAAAGGAAGTAACTCTGTTTGTTCCACATCTCCTGTGTGGTCGAGTTTCTTTCTCTTGTATTTTGAAAAACAGCATAACAAGGCGTAAAAGGAATCGGGCATAGTCTCCGGTACGCGTGGAAAGGTCTGTGAGGTCGTTATAGATATCCATTTTTTCTTGTTCTTGCTCCACAGGTGAATGGTAAATAAAACGGATACCGGCTTATCTATAATGGATAGTCAAATGGAAAAGAAATAAGCATTATTTCAACAGTAATCGCCATAAGTATTAATAGATTTATCTTATAGGGAGACGAGACGCTCATTGTCTTCACGGAAAAATATTTGTGGGTGCCTGCAAAAACCTGATCCTATCCAGGCCTGTACTTCTTTATCCGAAGCAATTCGGCGGTCACGAATGTCTTCCTTCATGGCTCCAGAAATATGGAAATTGCATGGCGAGAGATCGGGACTGAATGGAGAATTTGTAAGGGCTTGCCAGGGAGAACTTTTGCAGCGCCGCCTGAACAATCTTCGCAACATGTGCCGATATTCGGAAAAGGAAGTTGGTGATGGAAATTTCGCGAAAAGATCTCGCCGCATCGAAAAAATCTTTGTTTCAATGATTGTCATTCCAACTCCTTTATCATATTCGTAACACTCTCGCCCTTATTTCGCGATAATACAAAATGAGCTGTCCTCCTTTCTACTTTTTCGAAGTCGTCCGTCAATCGCATCTGGTAAAGATACGATGAAAGAGAATGAACTATCGTAGTGCAGGCAGTCTCTTCAGTAGATATGTTGCACCATCTAAGATTTCTGCCAATAAAACATAGTCTTTGGTTTGCCTTCCCCACATTTTAAGTTGTTCGTAATTGTAACTCATACGTATTTTGGTGAATTTACATCCCTTAAATGTATGTGATTTATAGCTTAATCGAAAATTAAAATATTTCTTTTTGTGCGTACGTGAATTTCCTTACTCTTTTCCATACTGAGAGACAATTACCACCTTTCACTCCATTCAGATATCGTGTCTAAGTCATTTTGCGATTAGTTTTGATCTTCTGATGACTTTGCTAGACGGTAAATCATCTGCAAATAATTTAAGATGGCTGCACAGATACTCTCCTAACTCGTTTAGGTAGATTAGAAACAACAGAGGGCCTTCCGTGGGGAACGTCGCATATCACTTAGGTTTTACTTGATGCTTTTCCGTCAGTTATTACGTTAATTGTCCATCCTAATAGGAAATCACGTATCCTCTGGCAAAACTGAAGCGGTGCTCCGTAGGCGCATAATCTGATTAGAAGTCTCTTGAGAGAATCGGTGTCAAAAGCCTTATGAGTATCTCGAAATATAGAATCAATTTGACCTCCCCAGTCCGTAGCATTGATTATTTCTTACGAAAAAAGAGCTAGTCGGGTTCCACAAGAACAATATTTTCTACATCCGTACTGTCTCTGTGACAACAGAGACAATACCTTCAAGGTACTTCATAATGTTCGAACACTGTATATGTTCTAAAATCCCACTGCAAATCGATGTAGTGACGGGGATGTGTAATTCAGCGGGTTCCTCCTATTTGATTTCCTGAGCATTGATGTAAACAGTGCAACTTTCCATTCTTTTGGTACGGATCTTCCGTTGAGTGACCGGTTGTATGTGATTGCTATGTTTGGGGATAATGTATCACCATACTCTAAAAGGAATACAGTTGGTATACAGTGTGGACCGGAAGCATTACTCCTATTAAGTACTCGATTCGATTCGATTTCTAGAATATTTACTTTGCATTCTTTGGTGGAGGAATTTCAGAAAACTGCGCCTGATAACTCTACATCTACATCTACATCCATACTCTGCAAGCCACCTGACGGTGTGTGGCGGAGGGTACCTCAATCGGTTCTCCCCTCTATACCAGTCTCGTATTGTTCGTAGAAAGAAGGATTGTCGGTATGCCTCTGTGTGGGCTCTAATCTCTCTGATTTCATCCTCATGGTCTCTTTGCGAGATATACGTAGGAGGGAGCAATATACTGCTTGACTCCATGGTGAAGGTATGTTCTCGAAACTTCAACAAAAGCCCGTACCGAGCGACTGAGCGTCTCTCCAGCAGAGTCTTCCACTGGAGTTTATCTATCATCTCCGTAACGCTTTCGAGTTTACTAAATGGCCCTGTAACGAAGCGCGCTGCTCAACCCTATGTGGTACGGATCCCACACTGGTGAGCAGTATTCAAGCAGTGGGCGAAGAAGCGTACTGTAACCTAATTCCTTCGTTTTCGGATTGAATTTCCTTAGGATTCTTCCAATGAATCTCAGTCTGGCATCTGCTTTACCGACGATCAACTTTAAATGATGATTCCATTTTAAATCACTGCTAATGCGTACTCCCAGATAATTTATGGAATTAACTGCTTCCAGTCGCTGACCTGCTATATTGTGGCTAAATGATAAGGGATCTTTCTTTCTATGTATTCTCAGCACATTACTCCTCTTTAGTGAGCCTGTCATTGCTGATATCGCGGAGTGAAGGTATTGATTGTGACTTGCCACTGGTGTACATTACATAGATACTTTTATTAATTTATTTCGTATAAATCTTCCAGTTGCCTGAGATAGTACTACTTTGAATTTAAGAGCCGGCCGCTGTTACCGAGCGGTTCTAGGCGCTTCAGCCTGGAACCGCACGATCGCTACGGACGCAGGTTTGAATCCTCCCTCGGGCATGGATGTGTGTGATGCCCTTAGGTCAGTTCGGTTCAAGTAGTTCTAAGTTCTAGGGGACCGATGACCTCAGATATTAAGTCCCATAGTGCTCAAAGCCATTTGAACCAATTTTTTTTTATTTGATATGTATCGTCTACACTTACAAAGTTTGTTGGTAAGGAGTGGAGGCTGTGTCTTAGGAGAGGTAAAGCAAATTTTTTATCTGCCTTTTCCAATAGATGTATTTTACATTTACTTTTGGTGGTTTTATGTATCGCGGTGATCTGTCTCGTTACAGTGATGTTGTAGTCACTAATCGCTGTATCCGCCCTGATACTGCCCATTTGCTCAGGATAAATCGTTGCTAAGAAGTGAATTATGTTTTCTCAACAGTCAGTGAGGGTCTGGAAGGTACTGATAGGGGTATGGAGTTACTGTGACTTCAGTACCGTGACCAGATAAGTTACTTTCCTCTATTGAGGATCCATGGAGGGATGACATGCTCCACAAAGATAAATGCATACTTCTATCGATACACTATGCCTTCCAGAATCAGGAGATCACCCACGGAATTCCACGACCCGTTCCCCAGACCGCAACGCTCACACGATTGTAGTAAGGTGTTTGTTTTCACACTTTCACGCCGTGCACGCCAAAGGTCATTGGTCCGATGGAGCATGAAACTTGATTCACCTGTAAAGGCCACCTTTTGGCACTCAGTGGATGTCCAGTTGAGGTACTGACGTGCAAATTCCTGGTCTCGCCGATGAACAGAAGTCAGCTTGCGTCCACGTACCGGCGCTTGCTGCGGAAGCCCATAGCCAGCAACGTTCGCTGAACGGTCGGTCGTTGAGATACTGTTGATAGCTGCTTGGTTCATCTGTGCGGTCAGTTGATCAGCAGTTGCACGTCTGTTTACCTGGACACATGTCCGCAGCCGTCATTCGCTCCTGCTTCTATTGCCCTTGGTTCACTATAGTTCCCTCGGCGCTGGTTTTGAATACTGCCACTTTGCCATCCAGAAACTTACCCGTTTCGTATGAATTTCTACCCTTCTCCCTAAAGCGAGTGATTACGCCCTTTTGGACGTCGGGTAAATCGCTCTGCTCCCTCATTACGACAATGACTTGATTGTTTCCTGTAAATGTATCAGTCTGATCTAAGGGTCATGGTACGGAAACAAATGTGTCGAAATTTATAGGCCAAAATCGTTCTGATGCCTCCGACAGTGGAATACATTTACCGACACTGTTCCTAAGATTGTAGGGTAGGGAATTTATAGAAGTGGTAGTACGAACCAAAACAGGAAACGGATGTCTAGTAGACATGGACCTTAATAGCTGTGTAGATTTGTTCACTAGAATAGATGTGTTTTTGTTGGCGCTGCTATGGGCAGTAAAATTTATGATGGCCACTAATCCACTAACCACTGTTGTGGAGGCGAAGATGGCGGTTGAAAGGGTGGTTTTGCGTTAAGCGTTACTGAGGAGCAATTTCAGTCGAACGTGGTACACTCATCACTATCTGGAAAACACCGGGAATAAGACCTGGCTACCTCTTGAAGGTAGAATGGTGCAAGTGTGGAGGGGCTGATATAGCGAAGCTTCCCTTTCTGCATTTTTTGTTTTAATAATGTTTATTAGTGATAACGACATTGGTGTCCATGCACAATCACATTCCGTTCATGAAAATACTGTGCGTAGGAACATCTACAAATACTCCTAAAAAATAATGAGGTAGAGCTAATATGATATTACGGAGTTTATCTGATGTAAGAATTTAAGCTCAATTAAATATTTAAAATATTTTATTATGTACGTGAAGAGTATGGTGAATCATGGCACTAGTGAGCCTTCGTCGACTAACTAAAGTTATAATCTGTCAAGTCTCATCAAAGAAACTGGGGCACTGTCTAATTATACCAAGTCCCAACACATTTAGAAAGTGGGCCCTAGAATTGCTTTCCGTGTTGAGTTCCTTCCCGGATGTGCATCACGTGCCAATTACCAAACTTCTCCGAAAGGTCAACTTCTGATTTAACACTTCTCACGACAAACACCATACCATTGTCGCTAAACTGCCGACAAAATTTATGAACAAATTCTCGGTAAATTCTGCACCACATCTAACTTAAATATTCATTGAGTTATACTTATTTGTTGCACTGCATGAGGTGAGAATTTTAAACGGATAAAGTACATCTTAATATGCTGACGCATAAAGTAAGGCGTCTTCCCTGTGGGAAATGTTCCCATCGCTCCAGTTATGAATACTGAATTAACGTATCACCTCTCGTTCTCACAAAACTGAAGCATAGACATTCAGCTATTGATCCTGAGAACTTTGTCTCAACACTACTACTTTTCTCCTATCTGTAACTTTCTGTTAATTATGCCTCTTCTCAGAAATGGTTATTAAAATTAATGATGGCCTCCCTCCAGCTAAACAAATGCGTGAAAATATTTACAGACATCTCTTAATTAGGTGCATCTCTTGACAAATCGCTGAATATCTTATCAATTTTATTAACACATTTAATAAATTTCGAAGTTTGATAATCAGTAACGGCTTCCCACCAGTTAAGAAACGTGCAAATAATCCAGGTGAGTGTAACTGTAGACAGCGGTTTCCTAGAACTCTCTCTTGACACCTTTATGAAAGTCGAATCAATTCATTAACACAGTTAATTAATTTCAAAGAGTGATGGTGAAATATGTTTTCTGATTATTTGCCATTATGAAACCTCTGGATGTCTTAGAAGGCTCAGGAAACCAGTAATTGCGTCTCAAATTTATCTCTTTTTCTGCCGTTTTTCCCTAATGAGTATCTTTATTCGTTCATGAAATATCACGTCCAACGTGAATAACATAAAATACCACTATGTCATTTTTGCCGCCTGTGTAAACGCCTCCATTTCTCTTTGCTCGGATAGCTTACACTATTCGCAACAGTCGTGATGTTCCGTTCCCAAGTCAATGGCAGCCCTTGTCGTTGGTTGAGGTGAGCCACACCCTGTCCAAGAGCGTCCCGTATGCCTATCGGCTGGTTGTTCATAAACAAACCACAACGGGGCCGCTAGCTGCCCGTCTGCTGCCATACTGCTCACATATCAACTTGTTGTTTCTCTAGAGTTTCTCCTCGTTACGCCACAACAAGGTAAATAACCAGAAATGATCGGTGTAATGTAGAAAGTTATTGGGTGCCTTTGGTTGATCGGTGAGTCCTAACGACATTTCACGCTTACTGGCGGGGTTGGGATTGGGAACAAAATAAATAATCGGGAACAACGGGTAATCGGCTAGTTGCCACTGTCACTTTGAACGGAACACGTGGACTATTCATCTTACATTCTGCATTATCCATGACAGACGCGCATCTTGTGACGAGTAGTGAGAGATATGATATTATTAGCCTCGGACCTATGTCAACTCCATAAAGGCTTTTGCTTACAGTACTCGAAGACATCCTCTGACTGTAGGGAAGGCACACTGTAACTGAAATTGCATTCATGTTCTATTCCTTCAAACGTATATCAACTAAAGTCTGTTGCCGTAGGCTGTCATAGGGTTAGGATTTCTCTGATTAATCTGAAAAACTAGTGCCTAGATATTTTTATTTGTGTCCTTTAACGGATAACTTTAATGGTCTGGGTACTTTAATGTGACTGTGCTGCTGGTCCTGGTGGAGGATCGAGTCCCCCCTCGGGCATGGGTGTGTGTGTTCGTCCATAGGATAATTTAGGTTAAGTAGTGTGTAAGCTTAGGGACTGATGACCTTAGCAGTTAAGTCCCATAAGATTTCACACACACACACTTTAGAGTGAGGGTCGGAAAACGCCATGTACCAATGTTTATTCAGAGCAACTTCGATGCCATTGGACCATACTAACAGTCCCTGACACTTTCCACTCAGGAACACACTCAGCCTTACTCTAAGACAAATAATTTTCTTCTGCATGCGGATGACTCAAATGTGTTGTGATTTCGTTGGTCAGGGTGTGGCAGTTTCTTACAACACTACAGTGGTATCAACGTTCTTAGCTTTTGTGTGAGTTGCTTTCTTTTCGCTAGGTTATGATGTTCTATAACTTTATCATAAGCTGCGTAAATCAAATTATATTTTGAATTATAGGGGTAGTAACAGTTAACCAGTTTACTGCAATAATATTGATTACCGTACGCCACAAAAAGTTTCACTTTTTTCCGGTTCATTCATATGCGCAGTGTCAGTTGAAAATATGGCTAGTATTCACGAAAAAAAAAGTAGGCAGATAGAAAAATCGAAATGTCACTGACGTACAGGGATAATAGTAAAAATCTTAGTACCGAACCATCCGGCACTCCTGAACGCCCTATAATCCTATAAGAGTTACTGAGACTGCTGTGAACAGAGCAGGAAGACTTCGCCATAATTCAACAAGTCAAGATCAAAATGTACGTTGACAATTCGAACTGCAAGATGTTGTAGCTGACAGTAAAAAATCTAGCAAATGAAGACGTGTCAGTGTCACAGCTGGGGATTTATTTCTCTCTTTCCTCCTCCTCCTCCTCCTCCCCCTCCCCCTCCCTCTCCCTCCCTCTCCCCACCCGCGTTCCTTCCTCCCCCCCCCCCTCTCTCTCTCTCTCTCTCTCTCTCTCTCTCTCTCTCTCTCTCTCTCTCTCTCCCCCCTCCCTCCTTCCCTCCCTCCCCTCCCCCCCCCCTCTCTCTCTCTCCCTGTCTCTCTCTCTTTCTCTTTCTCTCTCTCGCTCTTACACACCATGATATGAAATTATAATTAAATCCAGACCATTAGCTGCTTACAGGCGTTGATAAATATCAACGGGCACAGTTGAAAATGTGTGCCCCGACCGGGACGCGAACCTGGGATCCTCCTGCTTACATGGTAGATGCTGTATCCGACTTTTTCTTTCTCGTTTTTTTTTTTTTTTAGTTGATCTTATTTTGTTCTGTATTGTTAGTTGAAATTGTTAGAGGCGGACGTCCGATGACATCCGTTCCGATTCTTCGTTGTTCCGTTCACTCAATTTTTTTTTATTAAAGAGGGTAGCTAACCCTCTGACCGAACAATTCGACTGAGCCATCGTGGACTCAGAGGATAGTGTGACTGCAGGGACGTATCTCTGGCACTCTCCCCATGAGACCCACATTTCCAACTTACTATCCGCACACTACATTTGTAGTGCCCTGCCCATTATACTCAGTACTCGCAGCAGTCAAGCTACCGATTCCCGCAAGAGTTTGAGCAATGTGAGCGCATCCGCACTGCAGAAGATCATTGGCCGGTAACCCTAATCTATATGAAGATGGCATCTTCATACGGTATCAAATTGTTCTGTCAGGTATTACGCATTGTTATTGAATGGTTTAGGAAATACTTGCATAGAAATGTAAACATTTTTCGAACTACGTCAGTATTTCTAGAAATATACATCTGTTCTTACGGTTAAGTAATAATCTACATTCTTATTATATCCCTATAGTAGAAACTGGAAGATCTTTCAATTGTGACATCATTCTATATATTTTTGTTATGTCTAAGACATAAAAAGTGCTGCATATATTAAGCAACAAGATCGTTCATGCTCTCTTCAGATTCTTTCAGGTAAAACAAAACCACAGAATGAGATAAAGTTACTAGTTAAACATAATTTTCAAAATATATTACGCCGAGAGTGATGAGGCTGATGTAGCTTCTGAAACACAGTTGAGTATCAACACGTCGGTACTACTCCTCCTACTTGATGCTATAGACATGTGATGATAGCTTAACGCAGTTGCCCCGTTTTATTGCATACAGGTTCTAGTCGATAGACGGCACTAAATTCAGTACTTCATTTACCAATAACTGTATACAAGCTACATTATTAAGCTGAAGTTGGCAAAACTGCTTTCTGAAATGTAGCTAAATGTAAGGAAAAAATGGCAGGAAATAACAAAAATGATCCTAACAAATTAGTACACAAGTTAGAATTACGATACGAAGTACATGTTATTTTCAAAATGTCAACTTACGAGCACTAGTGAATAAAATTTATACGTACGTCAGTCTCAGTGACAGGATTATATAGTTACCGCTGTAAGTAAAATGCATTTTCTCCTTTGTTATTGTTTCATTTCGATCGCCTCATACGTAAGCGGTAAAAATTGCGTCTTCTTGTCAGTCAGATTCTACAAAAATATAAAACTGGTTGTACCAGTTGGAAGCATACCTGTCGCATGTTCAACAGGAAAATAATACAACAGGTCACGACTTGACAAAGATATATGTGAATATGTAGAGAACGTAATACAATCTGTTTGTGAAAGAAGAATGTTTCTCTCCAGACATTTGGTTAAAATGGATGATGAAAGATGGTCGAAACAAGTCTGGAATAAAATTATGAATCTGAAAGTACAACCAGCGTGTTTTATGCGAACACTAAATGACGTCAAAGAAGCAAACATCCACATAATGGACACACATGACACGAATTTAGTTATGAACACAGGTCAGGAAGTAGTCTTGAGTGACGAACAAGAAAGAAAAAGAAGACAGCCTCACAACATCGAATATTTCCGAAAGCAGAGCTCCGAATATATTACAGGAATGTGGGCGAAGAGGAAGAAGAATGCATCCAGCAAGAATTGAAACATTGATTTAATGTGATCTATAGAAGTACTATCCGAATAAGGAACTAAATGTAATGCATTAAATTTCACTACTTTCACAGATTAAAATGAAGACGATAATATCTGAAGTTTTCAAAGGAGAAAGGCTGATTTACTTGATGGTTCTAGAAAAAATTGTAGATAATAAAACATTTGTGGTCATGAATTATGCCGTCGTTGGTGATGACAGTGATGTACGACTTTATGAATATCTTGCAATGGAGAAGAGTGGAATACGTTTATTACTATTATTACGCCAGCCCAGCTAGCCGTTCGGTTATTCGGTACGAGTCAGTTTTTTGTCAAGTTCGAGACTTCAAACCTAGCATTTCCAATCGTGACAGTACAAACACAGAAGTAGCAAATAAGATTGTTAGACGTAGCGTGTTTCCTGATGAAATATGAAATTTGGACCACCTTGACTTCGAAAGCGTTACGTCGTCAAGATGGCAAGTGGGAAGGAAATTTAGATTTTAAATATGGCGCATGGTGGATAATTTTAAAAAATTAAAGATGGATGAAGGCAAAAAATTTAAAGATGGTGGAGGGAAGGAAATTTAAAAGTCTAAGACGGTATATGGAGAAAATTTGAGATGGTAAATCAAAATAAATTTAAAAATATTAAAGGTAGTTAATGACAAACAATATTTTTTCAGCTAAGGACAGCGCAAGTTTGAACTGATGGGAAATATATTTGCAGCCACTACCACCCAGTTTACAGGAGTAGCCTGTTGGTACACATCGGTGACAGAAGAACGAATTGTTTCTACACCCAGCTAAATAACTGATTTTCTCTCTCTCTCACACACACATACACACGCACACACACACACACACACACACACACACACACACACACACACACACACACACACACGCCACTAAAATGGAACTGGCAATCACAATTAGCCGTTATAATTCAACATGTTCAAAAATACTTATTTATCCATAAAATACGTAAAGTGTGTAGCTTGCAGTGTTATAAAGTACTTTACAGAGTGCTGAAAAGTACGTACACAAGTTGCCTGAAGCCATTTTTTGCGCCATATTAAAAAGTATTTACCCAAAAATTATGTAAATGTACCGCCATGAAGTATATCATAGTACCTAACAGATTCCTGGAAAGATTCAGAATGCTTCGAAATTTTACGTAGGGTATTCAAAAGTATTTATTCAAAGCGTTACGTAAAGGGTGTAACTTGCAGTGTGTAAAAAGTCTGAGGCGCCTTGTCGCGGTACTTGCGGCTCCCCCCGTCATAGGTTCGAGTCTTCCCTCAGGCATGGTTCATGGTTGTGTGTGTTCTCCATAACGTAAGTTAGCTTACGTTAGATTAAGTGGTGTGTAAGGTTAGATACCGATGACCTCAACAGTTGGGTCCCATAAGACAAAAAAAAAAAAAAAAAAAAAAAAAATATATATATATATATATATATATATATATATATATATATATATATATATTGGAAACACTCTGAATGAACGTCTTGTGCCACGTTCAAAAGTATTTATGCAAAAACGCTCGTAAAGCAGTGCTTGCTTGTGTATGTAGTTCAAATGAAGCCTCAAACTATTTTCAACGTCTAAATTATTCTGTGATGCTTATCAAAGGTCAAAAGAAGGCAGGCAGACATCGGCAAGACCGAACTCAATGAATGAGCAGTTTGCTTGTATCGTGAAGTGTTGTGTTACTGTAACATCCAGTTTGCACAATATTACACACACCCTACGTTGCAAAATACGCATGAGCACTGCTGTTGATTTAACTTACAGCTGCAGCAGACCTGTAGACGAAAGTAAACAATGTTACTCTCGCCTCAAAAGCTCGTCTCTCAATATTCCTTTAACACTCGAAATTGTACTTATATTTCGGTGACTAATATTACCACGAAAAACAACTGGCAAAAGTTGACTACAAAATTCTTTCTTAATGGAGTTCCAGTGCCGCATTTGTTTTATTATGTAACAACGTTAAGTACTCGCTCTATTAAATATGTGTGCGTTTTGAGTGAAAATGTTTCCGAAAATGATCTTTTGTACCAACTTTGTAGACATAAGATGTATGGAATGAAAATCAGAAGTATTTTTGAGGAAAAGATGAGCTGTAAAGAGTATATGGTTAATGTTGGACGGTGGGTAGTGGATTGCTAGCGGGGAATGATAATTGCTGAAAGGTAGACTGTAATAATCCGTTAACCCAAATATAAATGTGCTGAAGTTATTGTTGCGGACTGATACTTCAAGAGGTAATTTGAAAGCTACGACGTTCAGACAGTGGAGTAGAGATGCTATCGGAAGGGGATACAAAATTTTTGTAGCGCAAGGTAAAGTAAGTATCCGAATAGTTGTTGTTGTTGCGTTATTCAGTTCTGAGACTGGTTTGATGCAGCTTTCCATGCTACTCTATCCTGTGCAAGATTCTTCGTCTCCCAGTACCTACTGCAACCTACATCCTTCTGAATCTGCTTAGTGTATTCATCGCTTGGTCTCCCTCTACGATTTTTACCCTCCACACTGCCCTCCATTACTAAATTGCTGATCCCTTGATGCCTCAACACATGTCCGACCAACCGATCCCTTCTTCTAGTCAAGTTGTGCCACAAACTTCTCTTCTCCCCAATCCTATTCAATGCTTCCTGATTAGTTATGTGATCTACCCATCTAATCATCAGCATTATTCTGTAGAATCACATTTCAAAAGCTTCTATTCTCTTCCTCTCCAAACTATTTATCGCCCATGTTTCACTTCCATACATGGCTACACTCCATACAAATACTTTCAGAAACGACTTCCTGACACTTAAATCTATACTCGATGTTAACAAATTTCTCTTCTTCAGAAACGCTTTCCTTGCTATTGCCAGTCGACATTTTATATCCCCTCTACTTTGACCATCATCAGTTATTTTGCTCCAAAAATAGCAAAACTCCTTTACTACTTTAAGTGTCTTAATTCCTAATCTAATTCCCTCAGCATCACCCGACTTAATTCGACTACATTCCATTATCCTCGTTTTGCTTTTGTTGATGTTCATCTTATATCCTCCTTTCAAGACACTGTAAATTCCGTTCAGCTGCTCTTCCAAGTCCTTTGCTGTCTCTGACAGAATTACAATGTCATCGGCGAATATCAAAATTTTTATTTCTTCTCCATGGATTTTAATACCTACTCCGAACTTTTCTTTTGTTTCCTTTATTGCTTGCTCTATATACAGATTGAATAACATCGGGGAGAGACTACAACCGCGTCTCACTCCCTTCCCAACCACTGCTTCCCTTTCATGCCCCTCGGCTCTTATAACTGCCATCTGGTTTCTGTACAAATTGTAAATAGCCTTTCGCTCCCTGTATTTTACCCCTGCCAGCTTCAGAATTTGAAAGAGCGTATTCCAGTCAACTTTGTCAAAAGCTTTCTCTAAGTCTACAAATGCTAGAAATGTAGGTTTGCCTTTCCTTAATCTAGCTTCTAAGATAAGTCGTAGGGTCAGTATTGCCTCACGTGTTCCAACATTTCTACGGAATCCTAACTGATCTTCCCCGAGGTCGGCTTCTACTAGTTTTTCCATTCGTCTGTAAACAATCCGCATTAGTATTTTGCATCCGTGACTTATTAAACTGATAGTTCGGTAATTTTCACATTTGTCAACACTTGCTTTCTTTGGGATTGGAATTATTATATTCTTCTTGAAGTCTGAGGGTATTTCGCCTGTTTCATACATCTTGCTCACCAGATGGTAGAGCTTCGTCAGGACTGGCTTTCCCAAGGCTGTCAGTAGTTCTAATGGAATTTTGTCTACTCCCGGGGCCTTGTTCCGGCTCAGGTCTTTCAGTGCTCTGTCAAACTCTCCACGCAGTATCGTACCTCCCATTCCATCTTCATCTACATCCTCTTTCATTTCCATAATATTGTCCTCAAGTACATCGCCCTTGTATAGACCCTCTATATACTCCTTCCACCGTTCTGCTTTCCCTTCTTTACTTAGAACTGGGTTTCCATCTGAGCTTTTGATATTCATACAAGTGGTTCTCTTTTCTCTTAAGGTCTCATTAATTTTGCTGTAGGCTGTATCTATCTTACCCCTAATGAGATAAGCCTCTACATCCTTACATTTGTCCTCTAGCCATCCCTGCTTAGCCATTTTGCACTTCCTGTCGATCTCATTTTTGAGGCGTTTGTATTCCTTTTTGCCTGCTTCATTTACTGCATTTTTATATTTTCTCCTTCCATCAATTAAATTCAGTATTTCTTCTGTCACCCAAGGATTTCTCCTAGCCCTCGTTTTTTTTATCTACTTGATCCTCTGCTGCCTTCACTACTTGATCCCTGAAAGCTACCCATTCTTCTTCTACTGTATTTCTTTCCCCCATTACTGTCAATTGTTCCCTTATGCCCTCCCTGAAACTCTGTACAACCTCTGGTTTAGGCAGTTTATCCAGGTCCCATCTCCTTAAATTCCCACCTTTTTGCAGTTTCTTCAGTTTTAATCTACTGGTCATAACCAATAGATTGTGGTCAGAATCCACATCTGCCCCTGGAAATGTCTTACAAATTAAAACTTGGTTCCTAAATCTCTGTCTTACCATTATACAATCTATCTGATACCTTTTAGTATCTCCAGGGTTCTTCCATGTATACAACCTTCTTTTATGATTCTTGAACCAAGTGTTAGCTATGATTAAGTTGTGCTCTGTGCAAAATTCTACCAGGCGGCTTCCTCTTTCATTTCTTACCCCCAACCCATATTCACCTACTACGTTTCCTTCTCTCACTTTTCCTACTGCTGAATCCTAGTCACCCATGACTATTAAATTTTCGTCTCCCTTCACAATCTGAATAATTTCTTTTATTTCATCACACATTTCTTCAATTTCTTCGTCATCTGCAGAGCTAGTTGGCATATAAACTTGTACTACTGTAGTAGGCGTGGGTTTCGTATCTATCTTGGCCACAATAATGCGTTCTCTATGCTGTTTGTAGTAGCTTACCCGCATTCCTATTTTCCTATTCATTATTAAATCTACTCCTGCATTACCCCTATTTGATTTTGTGTTTATGACCCTGTATTCACCTGACCAGAAGTCTTGTTCCTCCTTCCACCGAACTTCACTAATTCCCACTATATCTAACTTTAACCTATCAATTTCCCTTTTTAAATTCTCTAACCTACGTGGCCGATTAAGGGATCTGACATTCCACCCTCCGATTCGTAGAGCGCCAGTTTTCTTTCCCCTGATAACGACATCCTCTTCAGTAGTCCACGCCCAGAGATCCGAATGGGGACTATTTTACCTCCGGAATATTTTACCCAGGAGGACGCCATCATCATTTAATCATACAGTAAAGCTGCATGCCCTCGGGAAAAAATTACGGACGTAGTTTCCCCTTGCTTTCCCCAGCACAGCAAGGCCGTTTTGATTAGTGTTACAAGACCAGATCAGTCAATCATCCAGACTGTTGCCCTTGCAACTGCTGAAAAGGCTGCTGCCCCTCTTCAGGAACCACACGTTTGTCTGGCCTCTCAACAGATACCCCTCCTTTGTGGTTGCACCTATGGTACGGCTATCTGTTTCGCTGAGGCACGCAAGCCTCCCCACCAACGGCAAGGTCCATGGTTCACAAGGGGGGGGGGGGGGTGATCCGAATAGTATGCCTCACAAATTTCGAAGATTGCTGGGCTGCAGGGAAGAAGGTGCGATAACTGACACAGGGTGTTTCCATTGTTTGTTCTGGACTGACCGTTTTCATTGTTCATAGTACAGAGAACAATAACATATGCCCTCCAGATGGACCAGGACTCACAGAAGGGAGAGCAAGGGTGTACAACAATCTTCTGGTAATGAGTTAACGACTGGTGATTATAGGCAGTGTGTGTTGGATTCGGAAGTTAAAACAATTGTGCAGTATATAATTCAGTCAAAGCAGCATGTAATTTCTACTGTTAGACAGCACGAACTATGTTTATTGGTTTGGTAGGAGCTGTAGGAAGTTAAGGTGCCAGGATAACATTAATTCAAATATATTTTTGAAACAAATTTATTAACAAGAAATATCTACACAACATTTACAAAAAAACACATGTTGCCCAATCTCTCTTTTTTTAAAAAAAAAAATAAAAAGTAACCATTACAGTATCCTTTATTAAATATTAACCGTGATCTAATATTGATGGCAAATAGCGGTGATACAATGATGTCATATTTAAGCTCAAGGCAATTACAATGTCATTAATTGAAACTTAGAGCTGTAACTAGGTAATTACTTGATATCAAAATTTAAGTCCCCAAACTATCTTAAAATGTATATAGGAAATCCTCAAACAAAATTCTTAGTGATAAATTGACATCAATTCAAATTTCAAAACTATCTTCAGATAAAATCAGTTTAGCAGCAGAACTTGAAGTACACAATAACATTTACAGCCGGACCCTTACTTCCAAGTTTTAAACGCACCAATTTCTCTTGGGGCACAATTTAAGATTTACCCAAGTACTGTACGGAAGTACCAGACAATTTCGAAGCAAGTTTAATCGTAGAGCGCCTGCAGATGACGCTGATATGGAGATGCGAAAGGTTCCTGTACAGAAAGTGATTACTTAACCCAGAGGTCGATCTGTCGCATTAGAATTCATGCACGGCTACCTCAGTGGGTTAACAGTGCGGTAAGCTTGCAATCAGATTTTATTTCACATTTCAGTCCTGCGTACACTTCTTGGTGATACATTATACAAATCATGCATACACACAACACAAATGACGCCCACAGGGGCAGACTCAGTGACAGCTTTTACAAATGAAGAGATAAAATAAACAGATCAGTAGCTATGGAATAGTAGAACTACTCAGGTTGGCCTAGTGTGAACAAGTATTCGTCCATATATGCAGCAAGGGTGTTAACACGTGTACCAACACCAATATAGTGCGACCAGCGAGCACTTGAATCCAAGAGAAGTGATTCATTTCAAACAAACGGCCCTCATCCTCAACGAGGCCACGCCATCACTCCAGGCCTAGACAAGACGTTTTACACAAACACGGGTCTGTTCCCAGTATCGGCGGGCCGCGCCCTTACCTCGTGCCGCTACTAACCCAAAACCACCTCGCTTAACCACACGTGCCGCATGCCGGACCACGTTCACTCCACAAGTTACTCTCTGTCAAAGAGAATCTGTACCATATGTTGAAAGGTGCTAAACTTCCAAGTGGATTCGACCTACCACGCAAGACCTGGACTACCTTCAACAGAATCAGTACCGGCCATGGCCGATGCAGGGATGCCTTCTTTCATTGGAAGAAGCTGCCTAATCCAGCCTGTGACTGCGGGGCTCCATACCAGACTGTTCACCACACTGTCAGTGAATGTTGGATACGAGCCTATCACGGTGCTGAAGAAGACTTCTTTTAGCAACAACAGATGCAGCGCGCTAAATTGAAGGACTAGATATTCAGTTGCAAAGTTAAACTTAAGTTTCTTGTGTATAAATACAGGGCTATTACAAATGATTGAAGCGATTTCATAAATTCACTGCAGCTCCATTCATTGACATATGGTCACGACACACTACAGATACGTAGAAAAACTCATAAAGTTTTGTTCGGCTGAAGCCGCACATCAGGTTTCTGCCGCCAGAGCGCTCGAGAGCGCAGTGGGACAAAATGGCGACAGGAGCCGAGAAAGCGTATGTCGTGCTTGAAATGCACTCACATCAATCAGTCATAACAGTGCAACGACACTTCAGGACGAAGTTCAACGAAGATCCACCAACTGCTAACTCCATTCGGCGATGGTATGCGCAGTTTAAAGCTTCTGGATGCCTCTGTAAGGGAAAATCAACGAGTCGGTCTGCAGTGAGCGAAGAAATGGTTGAACGCTTGCGGGCAAGTTTCACGCGTAGCCCGCGGAAGTCGACGAATAAAGCAAGCAGGGAGCTAAACGTACCACAGCCGACGGTTTGGAAAATCTTACAGAAAAGGCTAAAGCAGAAGCCTTACTGTTTACAATTGCTACAAGCCCTGACACCCGATGACAAAGTCAAACGCTTTGAATTTTCGGCGCGGTTGCAACAGCTCATGGAAGAGGATGCGTTCAGTGCGAAACTTGTTTTCAGTGATGAAGCAACATTTTTTCTTAATGGTGAGGTGAACAGACACAATGTGCGAATCTGAGCGGTAGAGAATCCTCGCACATTAGTGCAGCAAATTCGCAATTCACCAAAAGTTAACGTGTTTTGTGCAATCTCATGGTCTAAAGTTTACGGCCCCTTTTTCTTCTGCGAAAAAAACGTTACAGGACACGTGTATCTGGACATGCTGGAAAATTGGCTCATGCCACAACTGGAGACCGACAACGCCGACTTCATCTTTCAACAGGATGGTGCTCCAACGCACTTCCATAATGATGTTCGGCATTTCTTAAACAGGAGATTGGAAAACCGATGGATCGGTCGTGGTGGAGATCATGATCAGCAATTCATGTCATGGCCTCCACGCTCTCCCGACTTAACTCCATGCGATTTCTTTCTGTGGGGTTATGTGAAAGATTCAGTGTTTAAACCTCCTCTACCAAGAAACGTGCCAGAACTGCGAGCTCGCATCAACGATGCTTTCGAACTCATTGATGGGGACATGCTGCGCCGAGTGTGGGAGGAACTTGATTATCGGCTTGATGTCTGCCGAATCACTAAAGGGGCACATATCGAACATTTGTGAAGGCCTAAAAAAACTTCTTGAGTTTTTGTATGTGTGTGCAAAGCATTGTGAAAATATCTCAAATAATAAAGTTATTGTAGAGCTGTGAAATCGCTTCAATCATTTGTAATAACCCTGTATGTACATATATATATTAATTAAATTTTATGATATGTCTGTGTTAGCCATACGCTAAATAAGAAATATACCAAAAATGGTTCAAATGGCTCTGAGCACTATGGGACTTAACATCTGTGGTCATCAGTCCCCTAGAACTTAGAACTACTTAAACCTAACTAACCTAAGGACATCACACACATCCATGCCCGAGGCAGGATTCGAACCTGCGACCGTAGCAGTCGCGCGGTTCCGGACTGCGCGCCTAGAACCGCGAGACCACCGCGGCCGGCAAAAATACACTCCTGGAAATGGAAAAAAGAACACATTGACACCGGTGTGTCAGACCCACCATACTTGCTCCGGACACTGCGAGAGGGCTGTACAAGCAATGATCACACGCACGGCACAGCGGACACACCAGGAACCGCGGTGTTGGCCGTCGAATGGCGCTAGCTGCGCAGCATTTGTGCACCGCCGCCGTCAGTGTCAGCCAGTTTGCCGTGGCATACGGAGCTCCATCGCAGTCTTTAACACTGGTAGCATGCCGCGACAGCGTGGACGTGAACCGTATGTGCAGTTGACGGACTCTGAGCGAGGGCGTATAGTGGGCATGCGGGAGGCCGGGTGGACGTACCGCCGAATTGCTCAACACGTGGGGCGTGAGGTCTCCACAGTACATCGATGTTGTCGCCAGTGGTCGGCGGAAGGTGCACGTGCCCGTCGACCTGGGACCGGACCGCAGCGACGCACGGATGCACGCCAAGACCGTAGGATCCTACGCAGTGCCGTAGGGGACCGCACCGCCACTTCCCAGCAAATTAGGGACACTGTTGCTCCTGGGGTATCGGCGAGGACCATTCGCAACCGTCTCCATGAAGCTGGGCTACGGTCCTGCACACCGTTAGGCCGTCTTCCGCTCACGCCCCAACATCGTGCAGCCCGCCTCCAGTGGTGTCGCGACAGGCGTGAATGGAGGGACGAATGGAGACGTGTCGTCTTCAGCGATGAGAGTCGCTTCTGCCTCGGTGCCAATGCGTGTTTGGCGCCGTGCAGGTGAGCGCCACAATCAGGACTGCATACGACCGAGGCACACAGGGCCAACACCCGGCATCATGGTGTGGGGAGCGATCTCCTACACTGGCCGTACACCACTGGTGATCGTCGAGGGGACACTGAATAGTGCACGGTACATCCAAACCGTCATCGAACCCATCGTTCTACCATTCCTAGACCGGCAAGGGAACTTGCTGTTCCAACAGGACAATGCACGTCCGCATGTATCCCGTGCCACCCAACGTGCTCTAGAAGGTGTAAGTCAACTACCCTGGCCAGCAAGATCTCCGGATCTGTCCCCCATTGAGCATGTTTGGGACTGGATGAAGCGTCGTCTCACGCGGTCTGCACGTCCAGCACGAACGCTGGTCCAACTGAGGCGCCAGGTGGAAATGGTATGGCAAGCCGTTCCACAGGACTACATCCAGCATCTCTACGATCGTCTCCATGGGAGAATAGCAGCCTGCATTGCTGCGAAAGGTGGATATACACTGTACTAGTGCCGACATTGTGCATGCTCTGTTGCCTTTGTCTATGTGCCTGTGGTTCTGTCAGTGTGATCATGTGATGTATCTGATCCCAGGAATGTGTCAATGAAGTTTCCCCTTCCTGGGACAATGAATTCACGGTGTTCGTATTTCAATTTCCTGGAGTGTATACCACTACCGACTCCACCAGAGGGGCCAAAAGTCGGGAAAATACGAAATAACTTTCGGGATGGTTCGGCGCAAGTCACATTTGTCTACACAAGATGAGAATCGCTTTGCACTAGAAGATAAGTTGAGTACATTAGCTTGGAGTCACTACCATCTGAAAAATGTCAGTAACTGATTTTATTGTGGAGCAGAATGAATCCCATATCAGACTTCTTATGCCTCTATTAGTCAGAGGAGGTACCAGGATGGAACCCGATTTCTTCCACATAAAAGGCAGTGACACTAGTTGATGAGCTTTTGGATAAGGTGAATTTTAATTGTATATGTGAAGAAATGATGTTGACTGATTTCGTTGTGTGTGGATTGATTTTTAAACTTAAACCCATACACAAAGATCAGATTTAATTTTCTCTTGCAGTATAAATTACTCTGGAGTGTAAACATATATAAACATTTCAGTGCACGAAGTTCCTTGAAATAGACCGATATAAAGTAAGATCTAGAAAGGCAGAAAGCATAGCTACTTTCCAAGAATCATGTAGTTGTTACAGTTTTTGTAACTTGCTGTAATGAGCTTGTAGGTTGAAGCAGTGAACAGTAAATAGATATGTATGATATACAGAAGCAGAAGTAGTAGGAATCATTTACAGATTTAGGTTGGGAACATTTGAAGCAGCTGGTGCAAAATCAGTAATCATTACTTTTCCTACTTTTAAAATGCGTAAATTGGTTAATGGGTTATTGACTTGAACAGTTTAATGGGTTAACAGGTTAGCGGGTTGTTACAACTTACAATTTACCATTCACCATTTAGTGTTTAACCGATACCCCGTAAATTCGATACAGTGTTAACCAAAGGTTTTGACATGTTTTAAGTTTGGTAAGTAAGACATGATTTTCTACAGCTCATCCTCCCTTCAAAAACGCTTCTGGGTGTGATTTCATATATCTAACGTCTGCAAGATAAGTACAGTGATCTATCTTGAAAACTTTTTATGTCAAAAGACATACACATTTAATACAGTCAGAATTTAATGTTGTTACTTCAAAAACTAGTGCATTACAGAGGACTCGAACTACATCATAACTGAGTACTTTGTCGTCACCTGTCACCAGGTATTTTCCCTTGTAAGTTCGACATCATTAATATATCTAAAATTACGAGTACTGGATGAATAGTGCGATACGAGATTTTTTTGTGAGAATAGCGTTTTAGAGAGGGACGAGCGGATACATTACTCTGTGAACTGTCAACGACACCAGTGAAACATTATTAAAGTTCTATTATTTATTCACAATGCTTACAGGTAGTCGTTCTTCTGCAGCAACGTTGGCTGTCGCTAAGTCAATTGCGTGTTGGACGTCTGTCCAAACAGCTCAGCGTTGCTCGCCCAGAAGATGATGTCAGCGTCCATGGCAGTGCTTCGGCGCCGGCTAGCTGGACAGCAGTCGTTGCCCAGAGTGCAGGGCAAAGTGGTTCACGCGCCGGCTGCTAAGTGTATTCTGTCCCACTCCCAATCCTACGATCACCCTTGATGACAGTTCCCTATGTGGTTGGTTGATCTGTTCCCTACCCGTTGTAGGTTTCAGCATCCAAACGCGCCTGGCTGTTGAACAGGAACGTGTACCCCAAGAGTTCCTATTGCTGGTTTCTGCAGTGAAGTCCAGTGCTGGATTCACTCTGCGATGTGTTGTTACCAGGAGATCAGTTTCTCCATCAGTAGATGGTATGCGGCGAGCAGTACGAAGTTCACTCGGTGAAGGCCATCGTCTTGAGTACATCTTTGAATAGTTCACAGACTGTGCTGGACCACTAAGACATAAATTCACTGCTGTATCGTAATAATGGAATCGAGTGCTATTACCGTGAATGCTATCGATCCCAATGATCAACTCATGAAAAGAGCTGGAGTAGCAACATCAAAAAATTTTTGCATCACCTCGGTTCCGAGAGTTCCGGAACCTGTACAGAAAACTGGAATAAAGATCAACATTAACATCATTTCAGCCCTTTCTATTGCTTATGAATACCACACATTGCATGTTGTACCACCATACACCGAGACCTTCAGAGGTGGTGTTCCAGACTGCTGTTCACACCTGTATCTCTAATACCCAGTAGCACGTCCTCTTGCATTGATGCATGCCTGTATTCGTCGTGGCATACTATCCACACGTTCATCAAGCCACTGTTGGTACAGATTGTCCCATTCTTCAACGGCGTTTCGGCGTAGAACCCTCAGAGTGGTTGGTTGGTCACGTCGTCCATAAACAGCCCTTTTCAAACTATTCCAGGCATGTTCGATAGGGTTCACGTCTGGAGAACATGCTGGCCACTCTAGTCGAGCGATGTCGTTAACGCCGGCCATGGTGGCCGTGCGGCTCTAGGCGCTACAGTCCAGAACCGCGGGACTGCTACGGTCGCAGGTTCGAATCCTGCCTCGGGCATGGATCTGTGTAGTGGCCTTAGGTTAGTTACGTTTAAGTAGTTCTGAGTTCTAGGGGACTGATGGCCTAAGATGTTAAGTCCCATAGCGGTTAGAGCCATTTGAACCATTTTTGATGTCGTTAACCTGAGGAAGTTATTCACAAGATGTGCACGGTGGGGCGCGAATTGTCGTCTACAAAGACAAATGCCTCGCCAGTATCCTGCCGATATGGTTGCAATATCTATCATAGGATGGCATTCACGTATTGTACAGCCGTTACGATGCCTTCCATGACCACGAGCGGCGTACGTCGGCTCCACGTCATGCCATCCCACAACAGCTTTGAACCTCCGCCGTGCTGCACTCGCTGGCCAGTGTGTCTAAGGTGTTCAGCCGGAAGTGGTTGCCTCCAAACCTGTCTCCGACGATTGTCTGGTTGAAGGCATATGCGACACTCGTCGGTGAAGATAACGCGATTCTAATCCTGAGCGGTCCATTCGGCATGTTGTTGGGCCCATCTATACCGCGCTGCATGGTGTCGTGGTTGCAAGGACTGACCCCGCCATGGACGTAGGAGTGACGTTGCGCATCATGCAGCCTGTTGTGCACAATTTGAGTCGTAACACGACGTCCTGTGGCTGCACGAAAAGCATTATCCAATGTGGTGGCGTTGCTGTCAGGGTTCATCAGAGCTATAATCCGTAGGTAGAAGTCATCCACTGCAGAAGTAGCCCTCGGGCGGCCTGAGCGAGGCATGTCATCGACCGTTCCTGTTTCTTTGTATCTCCTCCACGTCCGAACAACATCGCTTTGGTTCACTGCTATACTCCTGGACTCTTCCCTTGTTGAGAGCCCTTCCTGGCACAAAGTAACAATGCGGACGGGATCGAACCGCGGTATTGACCGTCTAGGCATGGCTTAATTACAGACAACACGAGCCCTGTAGCTCCTTCCTGGTGGAATGCCTGGAACTGGTCGGCTGTCGGACCCCCTCCGTCTTATAGGCCCTGCTCATGCATGGTTGTTTACATCTTTGGGTGGGTTCAGTGACATCTCTGAACAGTCAAAGGGACTGTGTCTGTGGTACAATATCCACAGTCAACGTCTATCTTCAAGAGTTCTGTGAACCAGGGTGATGCAGAACTATATTTGATGCTTGTATTTAAAGGGAGCTAACGTGAGGCATTGACGCAAAGCTTGGTTCGTAATGACCGAATCTTTCTTCCTTATTCTGGTAAATTCACTTAAGAGATTAACTGCTGTGTGGGTCCCACACTATGTGGTGCTACGAAGTAGATAATATTTACTGCAACATGCCTTAAGAGCTAAAATTTTTATACATTACTGAAAAACGTTTATCCAAAAAATATATGCAATGCAGCACTTACGTATATGAAGAGCTCAAATGGAGGCTCTAATTATTTTCAACATCTAAACTATTGTATGATGCTTTTCTAATGTTATAGGCAGGCATGTAATAATCTGCATGATCGAACTTTATGGCCGAACGTCTTTTTATTTTTTTTCTATTTCGACACGTCATATCTTGCTTTGACATCCCATCGGCTTAATATGATACGCGTTCCGCAATGTAGAACACATGAGCACTGTTGCTGACGATCTTACATCTTATAGTACACTTGTCGACGAGAATGTACAACTGCACGGCGCAAAATTGTAACACGTAGAAATTAGAAGAAAAAAAGTCTTAAGACTCACTGACATTGCTTGAGGTAAATTCAAGTCGTGTCAGAGACAACGTCGGAAGCGAGCCATTATGTCGCAAGTGGATCTGTCGAGTAAGAAATGAGCATTCAGCAGATAAGAGGACAGAAAACCAGACGAAGCGAGACAAGCTTATTGAGCCCTCTGTAAAGTACTATTAAATACAGAAAGTTACACTCTGTATGTAATTCTTGGATAAATAATTTTCAGTATTTCGTGAAAAAGAAATTTAGTACAGCTGTATACTGTAGAGCACGATGTAACGTACTTTTAAATACTTCAAGTTACATTTGTAAATAGTAGATTTCAGATATCTGTCGGCCTTTGGAATTTATATTGGCAGATCTAGATTTTAGCTAGAAACTAGCCATTGTGAATGCACTATCCTTTTCTGGTCAGTGCATGTAAAGCCAATGAACTGTGTGCAAAGCCAGACCAACAGGCATTACATGCATAGACCAAAAATGGATCGTGCATTGAGAGTGGCTAGTTTCTAGCTGAATCTAGATCTGCCAATAAACGTTCCGAAGGACAACTGATAGCTGAAATGTATTATTTACAAATCAAAATAAAGGTGACTGCAACAGCCTCTGAATAGAGGGTAACCTGACTTCAAGTTACATCCTTGGCGAAATTTTTTATATAAACATTTTTTAATATGGTGCCAAAAATTCCAGAGCATTTAGATGCTTTTGAGTACTCTACAAAGTTCTCTGAAATACTGTCAGTTACACCCTTTATCTAATTTGGTGGCCAACTGCTTTCAACCATGACGGAAAAGATTATATGCATTCAGGTACGTTTGAGGCTGGCCACTTGGGATGGGTTGTTTCATTTTAATGGTGTGTGTGTGTGGGGACCGGGGGGAGGTTGTGTGTGTCTGACGTACGTAACGTGTGTTTTTTTATATATATAAATGACACTGTAGGAAATTGTCGTGGATACTTTTCAACAAGGCAGATTCTGTAAGAAATATATACAGTACTTAGATCATTTATAAGGATATTTACGGTCACCGCCATCTTGCACTGTTATTGGTCAATAAATAGTTCTCGCTATCTGCCATATTTAATTTTTTAAATTTACAATATCCATTCTCGTCAAATTAAAAAAAACTGTTTCTTTAATTTTTCGTACTGGGTTTAAGTTACCTACCTTCCGCTATCTTTCATATTTAAATTTCCTGCCATCCACCATCTTCATGAAGTGATACATTCAGGTCAAGGTCAAGTATTAGAAGTCCTAAATGTAGGCCAACTCAAATACCATTACGTGTCTGCTAAAGCTCGATTTAAAAGGTGTAAATAATATGCGTTTTGTTGATCATACCGCAATAGAAATTAAAGGGTACCAGCGAATACAAAACGTTTGGAAACATCTGGTACTACGAAGGTTACCCAGAAAGTAATGCACCGCATTTTTTTTCAACAATTCTTTATTGAACATAATGAGAACTACACACACATAAGAATGGTGTTTTATCTACATATCCTATTTTTCCACATAATCTCCATTCCGTTCTATAGCCTTCCTCCAGCGCGAAACAAGGGCGAGTATGCACTGTCGGTACCAATCCTTGTCCTGGTGGCCGAGCCAGTACTTCACTGTGTGACTCACCTCCTCATGATGATGTGCATGCATGCAGCTTTGAAGTATCCCCATACAACATGCAACACATCCTAAAACAAGTTATCGTTTGGTGTTACCTGGATCGTTGCCGGCAGCCTCTAAATCACGTTTTTCCTTCTCAGGCATAGAAACAAATCTCGGTCCCTTTAATCAACAGTTTATGGTGCTGTGTGTTCTCAGTAAGCATCGAGACGATAACCAAAAATGAACTGCAAATGACTTTGGTTTCTTCTTGCAAACACGTGTTCAGACGGTAGTGCACCATCATTTCGTTACCATCTTCACGATCGTACATCAAATTCACATTTGTCTGCTCTACAAAGAAAATGCTGTCTCACGAAAAAACGGATCAGTTATCGCGCAGATTACTAAGGCAATACGTTTGGAATGGTGAAGACTTACCTCAAATGTACTATCCTACTCAAAAGTATCCGAACGATGCGAATGCGTTCTGCCTGATCTGTATGCAGCCCACATAAAGTAGCTGTTTGGCAGGTCGTCTACTCTCTTTGCAGTGTAGTCGTATGATCACAAGAGATCACTAGAGGACACTGTTCCTTGAGACAATCAGTCCAGATGTAAATCAACGCCACGATGTGGTAAATACTAGGATATTTATCATTAGAACTGAGACAGTCCGTAACTCTTGTAAACTGGATTTCATTAGAGTAACTAATATTTCAATGTCACTACCACACTCATTAGTATTTCAGTTACCTAACACCGTCACACAAGCCATTCCAGTAATATTTAAGCAATATTAAATATTTTTTATGAAGAAGAGATTTAGAGATGTTTTCTGGACTTATGAATTTCTGTAACTATTCGAAGTATTTTTACACTCTAAAAGGTTTACCAACACCTGTGTAACGTCGTTCCTGATACGAGTGGTCTGTCTTAAACTGCATGTTGAACTAACCAGCTAACTGCAACGCCATTAAATGCGGCAAGCGCTCAATGGGAACCTCAAAATTACCATCGTATCACTAGTAACTTCTCTGTACTCATGACTGAGCAATTATTTGTACGCATGTTTGAACCTTAACGACATGACGAACATACATGTTCTGGATCTGTAATGAAACCAACACCTATAGCCACTGTAGCTAAGCAAAGATTTCGTACTTGACTGAGACTCGATCAAATCAACGTTTGTCATTGGTGACTAGTCGTAAAGAGTCATCATGACAACGTCATCACGTTGTCGAAATCTTATGACACTTGCGTTAGCAGCTATAAAGTTCTCACACTTCCCCAAACACAACATCTCCAAAACAATAAAGCTAGCAGACGAAGGCGCACTGCGTCACTTTCGCTCGGAATATGATTTATTTTTCAAGGAAAGGGTGTGACGTTAAAGACCATATCATACCATACCATTTCGTAAGCATGGCGTATGCGGTTGGTAGAGCGGCGTATTGGATGAGGCGGTCAGTTTTTAATCTGCAATTAGGGATGTCGAATCGAGCCACTCCCCTGAATTTTAATTGGGGCAAGAGTTGGTAATTCAGCATGACAATGACTAAGTATGCATAATTTTAAGGTACTGCGTCTACGGCGCCGGCCGTGCACCCCTTTTTTAATTTATGTGCTGTGAGTACGGCTTGGTGTTAAAAAAATTATATCTCTGTTGTGCTTTTGTCGGTATTGGCGTCCTGCCTGCAAGTAAATAGAGAGAACACAAATTAATATGATGCCTTTTTTTTCGACCCAAAGAACTATATGCCTTCACCTACACCGACGTCAGGTACCATACGAAAAAAAATTAGTTTCATGGTTATCTCAGTATGTTTGATCGAATGTCATAAAATAATTCAAAATCTAAAGTTACTGAGTGACTGAAAAGAGTGAAATAGGCAACCTAGTTTTTATATAAATTCTGCTCCTTTCTTTTCGTTTTTTGAAAATAAATAAAGTTACAAGATAAGCGAATTTTCCTCTTCTGGGGGAGGGGTGGTTGAGGAGGAAGAGGGGGGGGGGGGAGAGAACAAAACGATCATCGGTCATAAATGATTTCACTCTAACAACACATTAATTCAGTACCGTGTCGAGTTTCCTTCCTGCTCTACCACCGCATTTAGCCGCCAAGGAAATAGAGGAAAACATTTCCAGAATATGTTATTCTGTGACAATCCTTCCCATGCGTCATGAACTGCTTCAGACAGTGCTCTCTTGGTTGCCGTTGATGGTCCTCTACACTTAATAATTTTATCCATCTCTCTCCATACTTGCTGTATCGGACCGGAGTCAGCACCTTTGAGAGGCCAATCAAACAGCTGAACGTCTCCTTTCATTTGAAGCCACTGTTTCACATAGTTCGCTGTACGGTCAGGTGAACTATCACGTTAGGAGATTATTGTGGCAGCCGAAAATCTCTGACGAACAGAAGGAAGCATTATGTTTCCCAGAACTTCGTAGTATTAATGATTACAATAGCAACACTCAAATATCAGCATGTATTGGGACCATTGTTTGTAAAAATGACCAATATGCATTAAATGTTTCCTTCAGGTATGCTTGTTGCAGCAATAGAATGAAGAAGTTAATAAATTACTAGCTATTAAAATAGCTACACCGCGAAGATGACGTGTTACAGACGCGAAATTTAACCGACAGGAAGAAGATGCAATGATATGCAAATGATTAGCATTTCAGAGCATTAACACAAGGTTGGCGACACCTACAACATGCTGACATGATGAAAGTTTCCAACCGACTTCTCATACACAAACAGCAAAAAATGGCTCTGAGCACTATGTTGTGATGCCTCATGTGAGGAGGAGAAATGCGTACCATCACGTTTCCGACTTTGATAGAGGTCGGATTGTAGCCTATCGCGATTTCGGTTTATTGTATCGCGACATTGCTGCCCGCGTTGGTCGAGATCCAATGACTGTTAGCAGAATATGGAATCGGTGGGTACAGGGGGGTAATAGGGAACGCCGTGCTGGATCCCAACGGCCTCGTATCACAAGCAGTCGAGATGACAGGCATCTTATCCGCATAGCTGTAACGGATCGTGCAGCCACGTTTGGATACCTGAGTCAGCAGATGGAGACGTTTGCAAGACAAACACCATCTGCACGAACAGTTCGACGACGTTTGCAGCAGCATGGACCATCAGCTCGGGGACCATGGCTGCGGTTACCCTTGACGCTGCATAACAAACAGGAGCGCCTGCGATGGTGTACTCAAAGACGAACCTGGGTGCACGAATGGCAAAACTTATTTTTTCGGATGAAGCCAGGTTCTGTTTACAGCACCATGATGGTCGCATCCGTGTTTGGCGACATCGCGGTGAACGCACATTGGAAGCGTGTATTCGTCATCGCCATACTAGCGTACTACCTGGCGTGAGGGTATGAGGTGCCATTGGTTGCACGTATCGGTCACGTCTTGTTCGCATTGACGGCACTTAGAACAGTGGACGTTACATTTCAGTTGTGTTACGACCCGTGGCTCTACCCTTCATTCGATCCCTGCGAAACCCTACATTTCAACAGAATAATGCACGACCGCATGTCGCAGGTCCTGTACGGGCCTATCTGGATACAGAAAATGTTCTACTGCTGCCCTGGCCAGCACATTCTACAGATCTCTCACGAATTGAAACGTCTGGTCAATGGTGGTCGAGCAACTGGCTCGTCACAATACGCCAGTCACTACTCTGGTTGAACTGTGGTATCGTGTTGAAACTGCATGGGCAGCTGTACCTGTACACGCCATCCAAGCTCTGTTTGACTCAATGCCCAGGCGTACCAAGGCCGTTATTACGGCCGGAGATGGTTGTTCTGGGTACTGACTTCCCAGGATCTATGCACCCAAATTGCGTGAAAATTAATCACATGTCAGTTCTAGTATAATATATTTGTGCAATGAATACACGTTTACCATCTGCATTTCATCTTGGTGTAGTAATTTCAATGGCCAGTAGTGTAGTTATAATTGCAGTAGTAATGAAAGTAATTGGTATCTTCACACTCTTGCATGGTATTTCTCGATCTAAGCAATTTCCTGTAGAAGTGAAAGTTTCTAAAATAGCTTCTAATCAAGGCCGTGATTTGAGACTAGCTTAATTTCTGTTGAGTGGTACTTATGTAAATAAATTAGTGAAATCAAAGGAAAGTAGAAATTAGAATATAAATGAAAAACTTGGTTTAGTTTAGAGAGTTACATACTGGCATTCAGCGGACAGAACAGAAGAGACAATGACCGTGAAGTCAGCAAGTTCCACATAAGCGGGCGCTGTCGATTCAGCCGTCAGGGCATCGCCCGACCGGCTCACGTGTTTCTCAGTTGTCGCATGTGAGCAAAGGCCCTCGCCTGCATCCCAAGAGCCAATGACCGACGTTAAGAAGATTCTTCGAGAAGCTTTTCAACGTGACAGAAGAGGCGATGACCGTGAAGTCGTTCACCTCCAGTGAACTGAAGTGAATAAATACGTGAGACGCGGTTGGTCCGACAGACGGAGACGGAAACGGAGACGAAGACGGAGACGAGCGACGAAGAAGACGAAGAAGTGAAGAAGCGTAGCAGTTGTTTTAAGTCAGTTTCGGTGCTGAAGACCGTCATGCAAGAAGAGACTGCATCATGCACAGACGCACCAAGTCCGCCGCTGTAATGGAATAGCAAGCAGCAGTCTCGGCGCCAGAAAATAGAAGTTAAAAGGTATTTGAAGTCTGATTTTTACGTACCCGGGTGACTCGTGAGGACGCGAAGGAGACGGCCTCACATCAGCGGTCACCTGTGAGCTGGGATGAAGACCTGACAGCCGAATACTGGCAAGCGGGAGTCCGTGGTTCGAGTCCGGGACACTGGCCTTCCCCCGCCGCACCGCTCCGCTGGCCGACGCACAACACACGCGGCCGCTTAGAGAAGAGCAACACTGGGACTCCACATCCAAGGTAACATCATCCGATGCACGATTTCGCTCGCAATAATTAAACAGGCCACTTCGCACTGCGCGTCTCCAGTCAGCTGGGCGAGACGGCGACACGAGATACACACCGCTACGCGTAATCAGACGCCGTCGCCGCAGCCGCTGCCACAGCAGATTGCTACGCAAACGACACAGCTGCCGTTCTCCGAACCAGAACGTCCAGTAAGATACAGTTGTACGAAACTTTGAATAAAGGTTATCTTATGTAAAAATGCTGTTTCATTCTACCTCATACCCGAGCCAAGGAAGAACCCACCCTGCCCACATGTTGATAGGAGAGAAAAATTAATTAATCTAGTATTTTCACCCGGACATAATGCTTTAGAATGCTCATCCTGACAATTGACAGCATCAAAATAGAAAACCCAGTTACATTTAGTAGCAGAAGTGTTACATTTAGGAACAGAACTGTTACATTTCAGTGTCAAAAGCCTGCTGATAACTTACTGATTAATAGAGAATATGAATTTTTCCCACGTGTCTAGTTTGTAAGGTATCCGCATAATACACTCCTGGAAATTGAAATAAGAACACCGTGAATTCATTGTCCCAGGAAGGGGAAACTTTATTGACACATTCCTGGGGTCAGATACATCACATGATCACACTGACAGAACCACAGGCACATAGACACAGGCAACAGAGCATGCACAATGTCGGCACTAATACAGTGTATATCCACCTTTCGCAGCAATGTAGGCTGCTATTCTCCCATGGAGACGATCGTACAGAAGATGGATGTAGTCCTGTGGAACGGCTTGCCATGCCATTTCCACCTGGCGCCTCAGTTGGACCAGCGTTCGTGCTGGACGTGCAGACCGCGTGAGACGGCGCTTCATCCAGTCCCAAACATGCTCAATGGGGGACAGATCCGGAGATCTTGCTGGCCAGGGTAGTTGACTTACACCTTCTAGAGCACGTTGGGTGGCACGGGATACATGCGGACGTGCATTGTCCTGTTGGAACAGCAAGTTCCCTTGCCGGTCTAGGAATGGTAAAACGATGGGTTCGATGACGGTTTGGAAGTACCGTGCACTATTCAGTGTCCCCTCGACGATCACCAGTGGTGTACGGCCAGTATAGGAGATCGCTCCCCACACCATGATGCCGGGTGTTGGCCCTGTGTGCCTCGGTCGTATGCAGTCCTCATTGTGGCGCTCACCTGCACGGCGCCAAACACGCATACGACCATCATTGGCACCAAGGGAAAAGCGACTCTCATCGCTGAAGACGATTCTCCATTCGTCCTTCCATTCACGCCTGTCGCGACACCACTGGAGGCGGGCTGCACGATGTTGGGGCGTGAGCGGAAGACGGCCTAACGGTGTGCGGGACCGTAGCCCGGCTTCATGGAGACGGTTGCGAATGGTCCTCGCCGATACCCCAGGAGCAACAGTGTCCCTAATTTGCTGGGAAGTGGCGGTGCGGTCCCCTACGGCACTGCGTAGGATCCTACGGTCTTGGCGTGCATCCGTGCGTCGCTGCGGTCCGGTCCCAGGTCGACGGGCACGTGCACCTTCCGCCGACCACTGGCGACAACATCGATGTACTGTGGAGACCTCACGCCCCACGTGTTGAGCAATTCGGCGGTACGTCCACCCGGCCTCCCGCATGCCCACTATACGCCCTCGCTCAAAGTCCGTCAACTGCACATACGGTTCACGTCCACGCTGTCGCGGCATGCTACCAGTGTTAAAGACTGCGATGGAGCTCCGTATGCCACGGCAAACTGGCTGACACTGACGGCTGCGGTGCACAAATGCTGCGCAGCTAGCGCCATTCGACGGCCAACACCGCGGTTCCTGGTGTGTCCGCTGTGCCGTGCGTGTGATCATTGCTTGTACAGCCCTCTCGCAGTGTCCGGAGCAAGTATGGTGGGTCTGACACACCGGTGTCAATGTGTTCTTTTTTCCATTTCCAGGAGTGTACATTACGTAACAATCATGAATGTATCAATTGTGGGATTTACTGGTGTGGTGGATTGATCCTAGTGTCTTAGTTGTGAGGTTTGGGTTCGATTACCAGTGCTGATGTGTATTTTAAACACAATTGAACAGATCTCTTTGAACTCAGTAATGCCAAGTGAAGAACTTCGGGTTGCACTTAGTTCAGAATCCACGTTACGTTATAACCGTAATATCCCTACGCTACAAACTGGAGCAGAGTCGGTTTCAGTTGGGCCATAGCAGAGGCGGAAGTCGAGGCAAACAGAAACTCTGAGTCCAGTGAACTTCCTTACACTAGAAACTTTATATTATTTAATGAGGCAGTGATCATTTAAGGTCACCGGTTACTTATTTTATTAGAACTTTAGGCTGTAAAAATATGGTGCTGGACTAGGATTCACATTCGGATCTCTTCTTTCGTGGTATCTGAACCACACGGAACGATATAGTTCGATGATTTCGTTGTTTTCCCGAAGATAGCAAACTCCTCTAGCTCTCCATCAAAGGCAAGTAAATGTGTTCGAACCCTGGACCAACACTAAAATATCCATGGTCTCAATTTAAGCCCTACTATTTGTGCACCAAACCAACAGTGATACATAATTTTCATTTTTAACGTCTCTTCATGTGTTGCAATAGCAATGTGAGGTACCGTTGTTTCTTGTCAAACATGCACACATATCAGTAGTGCTGAACAATCAATTCTTCTACAGAAAAGAACTACGGTAAGTGCCGGGTTTGATTCTCGGCCAGGCAATGGAATTTCATGTTCATTTGAAATACAAACTTCTCGCTGCTGGCGGAAAACTTCGTTATCTTACATCTGATTGTAGTCACTTAACAAACGAATTACGTTCTGGTTTCGAGCAACCGTCATAAAACTTTACATCATGACACTTCGTTTTAAAAACGTTCAAACTTTGTCACTTGAAATTACGCTATTATCCAAAATTAAAACAAGAAACAGCTATTATTCCCTCTTGCGTCTAATTCGCCGTATAATCGTACAATCTATCAACAGATGTTCTCCACCTAAAATGGCATTCCGGCCAACGGAGAACCACATCAGCGATGACGTCAGGGTACCTATCAAACGGGAAGTGTTCGTCTGATCGTTCCACATCCACAGTCGCTGTGTATATAGTCACCGACGGCGCAGAATGGCACAAAGAAGACGCCTACCAGACACTCTGCGGTGGAACGCCAGAAGATGAACGGAAGCAGGACAGTAGCAAACTGATCAGGCCCGATGGCTTAATGTGAATCGTTCAGTTGTTTCTCAGATGTGGCAACAATTTGTAGAGACCTAAACAGTGCCACAAAGACCTCCTTAGTACTGTTAGTACTGCACGGCACCTGGCATCTGACATGGCAGCAACCAATGGACGTGTTGCATCGAGACGTACGGTGTACAGAATGCTTCCGCAGAGACCTGCTGCATGTGTATCTCTGATACGTCTTCAGTGAAGGGATTGCCTAGAATGGAGTCGTGAAATGCCACCTGCGCGTCGAACAGTGCGCCAACGATCGAATTGAATCCCATTAAGCATGTCTGGGGTCCACTATGGAGACAGGTCAGCATCCACAAAGCACTCTCCAAGACTTGATAGCAGCTCTCCAGGGAGAACGGTCGTTATTGCCTCAACAGGAGATTGATGATATCATTCACAGCATGCCCCGTCGTTGTCAAATGGTTCAAATGGCTCTGAGCACTCTGGGACTTGACTTCTATGGTCATGTCCCCTAGAGCTTAGAACTACTTAAACCTAACCAACCTAAGGACATCACACAACACCCAGTCATCACGAGGCAGAGAAAATCCCTGACCCCGCCGGGAATCGAGCCTGGCAACCCAGGCGTGGGAAGCGAGACCGTCGTTATCAGGCCCGTATTGATGCCAGAGGTGGTCACACTAAATTCTGAGCACCTTAACCGGTTGTGGGAATATGTGTGCAAATCCGTTAAGTTGGAAAAAAACGAATACATTTTTGTCTACCCTTACGCATGTTGCAGTTGTTTATGTCCATATCCTTTCCATTGTTTCTACTTTACTATCACCTGTTTATACCGTTTTGTGGGGGGAAAAACACAGGCTTTCAAAATTTCCGCTTGTTGCTTCAATTTTGGACACCAATGTATATAACACGTTTTTCGTTGTTAGTTAACAGGGAAATAAGGGTCTTGGCAGGATTACAGGCAGAGCAGAAAATTGTCAAGTTCAGATCTGCTAACTGATACTGGTGAAAACTTCGATATTTCTCAAGTCTTTATACATAGTCACCATTGACGAGCGTTGTTATGATCGAGTCTCGGTCTGGCATGATAGTTTGGCTTAGTTAGAGCTACAGATGTTAGACTTTGATACAAAACCATAAAAAATCGTCACTTCTTTTAAATTTCAAACACGTGCATAAATAATTGCTCAGTCAAAGTACAGCGAAGTTGCTGATGATACGATGTTAGTTTTCAGGTTTCCACAGAGGGCTTGCCACTGTATTCACGCTGTTTTTAAGTGGTTAGCTAAACGTCCAGTTTTTGACAAACCTCTCGTATCAGGAACGACGTTTTACAGGTGTGGGAAAACCTTTTAAGAGTAAAAATAATTCGAATTTGTCGTAGAACTTCAGGAATCCATATATTGTCTCTGAATGTTTGTTAATAAAAATATTTAATATTGCCTAAAGATTGCTGGAGTGAATGACGTGACGGAGTTAGTGAACTCAAATTCCAATGACTGAGATAGTGGTTTTGAATTGTCACTTACTGCAATTAAATTCAGTTTACTACCGTTAAGGGCTGTTTCATATCCAATGATCCAGTTCCTAGTATTTACATCTGGACTGATTACCTTAAAGAACAGTGTTCTCTTGTGAAATCTACGAGGGGCGTTCAGAAAGTAAGCTCCGATCGGTCGCGAGATGGAAACGACTATGAAAATCCGATAAAGCTTTGCACAGATGTGTTGGGCAGTGTCTCTAGTATAACCCCAGTTAGCATCACGTCGCTCTTCTCATTTCTGAGCTCGCAGTGAGTGCGTAAAGATGTCTAGAAAATAGTGTCTGCCGCCAAGTACGAGGGCCTGGTGAGAAATTTCGCCTGAAGCTATGCAGCTAACATTACATAACTGTCGTGCTGTTTCTTCTTCAAGACAATTCTCAGCCGCATTCTGCAGGGGCAATGAAGATGCTCCTGCATCGTTTTCAAATGGAAATGTGAGATTACCCACAATACAGTCCGCAATTGTCTCCCCCTGAGTTTCATCTCTGGTCACATGAACCGCTGTCTTTGAAGACAACATTTTGACACAGACAACGAGGTGTAGGCCAGCGTGGAGAATTGGCGGAAAGCACTGGCGGCTGCCTTCTATGATGAGGCTATTGAAAAGTTGGTACAACGCTATGACAAAAGTCTAAGTCAGAACGGCGACTACGTAGAGAAGTAGCTGAAAGGTGTAGCTAATTGTTACAAGTAAAACATTTCTGATGTTCACTGTGGTTTCAATTTGGCAATCAATCGGAGCTTACTTTCTGAACAGGCCTCGTATTTTATATAGTGAAACAACTGTACTGCAAAGTGTAGAGAGGACCTGCAACACAGCTACGTTATGTGGGCGGCATGTAGTTCAGGTGAAACGCTTTTCAGATCGTTAGGATACTTTCTGTTATGAGAACACACATAAGTTACACAGATACAATACGTGCATCAGCATATTGTTTGTGCCGATACTACCACTCAGTTAACTTAGAAAAACTAATTTTAACTATTCGTAACAAAATAAGGATGTAGCATTGCACCTTCAAACTCGCTACGTTACTGTAGTTGTAAGAATATTCGAAAAAACTGCAGTTTACATGGTGTTTTTCCTTGCTTTAATACAGAGATACAGAGAAGATTAGCATGGCCCCAGCACAAGAATGACATGCAAAAAAAAATATGTTGGTAAGTACCTTCTTAGAAGTCCAACGGTTCGTATTCATACCTAAATGGGGTGTAGGATTTTGTTCTGGCATTGCTTCTTTCACGCCCGTCAATAATTTGCATATGTGAAAAGAGGCGTGGTTCTAAGCCTGTGTTAAAAGTTTCTACAAAGGATGAAGGCAAGGGCATATCACCTACAGTTGTACCAGACACAGTAGTGCACTTTGATGTTCAAACAAACCTCGGGCTGAGATAGCTTTACAGCTACCTTCAGTGATTATATATGTGTGTTTGATTTTAAACTAAGGACTGTTGAAACTATTGAATCTAATCTTTTTGCTACATGCATGCCTGACTGAGTGGATACGTAACAGGAAGCTAATCAAATTCAGAATTGAAGGAGCCTAACTTTGTCTCCAGCGCCAGAAAAGCAGTTTTCGTTATAAAGTTCGTGTGCGCTATTAAGGTTAATTTAGGCAAATAAAGCCGATAATTCATCTTTATTACCTCAATACCAACCATCTGTATTCCTGCGGAATTCTTGCCAGCTCATTGTTTTGGTCTGCCTCACGTACAGCAGGCGGTTGCCATTTTTGAGGACAGATTCGAAAGTTTTGTCGCCACAATTGGGCAACAGTGGGTGAATCTCTCCAGCACAATAGCTCAACTCAAATTAAATTTTCCTGCGGCGAGACTTAGAAACCGCGGTGTTGTCTGCTTTAACCAGTCCCTGGGTACTTATTAGTGCTGTGAGACCTCTGGAATTCTGAGCGTCTTCGTAATATTTATCCTGCTTCCGTAGAGGCCGCACTCCTAATAAGTCTCGGTAGTTAACTATTTAGCGGGTAAATGTTCTTAGTGCGGATGCATCTTCTCAGTATGTACATTCCACATTGCCTACTTTTATGAGAATTCGAGATGAATATTGACAATTTTAATTTCTTTTGTGACGGAACTTAAATATCCCCCACCCACCTTTCTAAACTTTTTATAAGTTTTATTCTTTTCTAATAATATCACTTTTCCTATTCCTTAGGAGAAACAAGTAAGGTCAATGAATGTTATTTTATATGCCATTCTTCCTCAGAAAAACATTCCCCTGAATTGAATCTCACCATCGTTTCCGCCGCTGATGTCTCAAATGGCTCTGAGCGCTATGGGACTTAACTTCTGAGGTCATCAGTCCCCTAGAACTTAGAACTACTTAAACCTAACTAACCTAAAGACATCACACACATCCATGCCCGAGGCAGGATTCGAACCTGTGACCGTAGCGGTCTCGCGGTTCCAGACTGTAGCGCCTAGAAGCGCTCAGCCACTCCGACCGGCCGCCGATGTCTCGGAGACACACAGCCACAATGTACAATTTTATTACGTGAAAGACTACAGACATTCCCAAGCTGCACTTTACTGATGCTAATCATTCATATGATATACATAATCAATTTCGGAACACACACTCCATCGCCACTCGAATGTGGGGAAACAATCACGAGCTTATGAAATCCAGAGTGATGTATTTCATAAAAAGATTTCTAGTATGTCTCACCGCCTCTGTCATACATGGAACCTAAGCAATGGAACCTTCAGCATAAGAATAATCTCCAGGATACTTCAATTTCTTTTGTCATATGGAATGATATTGTCAACCAAACCTGTGCACTCGCAATGAGTAATCTCAGCCCAGAAAATATTTCAGATGACTGCGACTGCGCTCGATAGAACCAAGAATTTAACGAGTGTCCTGCGCTGTGTATCTTCCTTTGATATCGTATAATTGGCTTCGTTTCCTGCTACCATTGCTCGGCTCACTTGGGGTGCCGCCATCTATCTCCCGTTCTCACTGTCCTCCCTTAACTATCTGTTTCTACTATGGACTCCTTTAGACGGATGCCGCATCTGTACGCATAATGATTTCTGTCCCGTACCTTAAACCCGTGAACAATATTCACATTTTGCCTCTGTCATTCTTTCAGAACAATAAAAACTATCTCCCAAAATAGCCGTGAGTGAGTGGTTACGATGTCTACACAGTGCTGGTACGCCATTCAGACGCATTGCCGTATAATATTATCATTTACAAAAAGTAACTTACGTTAAAACAATTTCCATATTTTTGGACCCTTCCCGTATATAGATACATTATAAGAAAAAGTAGCTTTTAAGGAGTTAACAGAAACATTATCACAAACTGTTTGTTTCATACATAAAAGATCAGTACCTAACCGACTACATAAATGTGTTTCTTGCAGTAGCAATAAAACTCTAGAAAAATGGCAGGAATTTTTAATATTACGGAAAAAAGTCGAAGAGAAAAAACGGATATACGATATGAACCGGCTAAAAGAAGTTGAACAAGTGTTCAACAACAACAACACCAGAAGCTATTACAAAATTTGTAGTGAACATAAAAAGATATCAGCCACATAAGCGAGTTTTTGTCACCCTGACAGATCACTGAAACCAACTCCAGAAATAAGTGTCAAACTTTACCAAAGTATTTTCACTCACTTCTCCGCTGCGAGCCCCCGATAGAACCACAAGACTTTGAACAACCCCAATCCAATCCCGATTCAAAAACACCACGTCTTCAGGAATTAAGGAAGATAATCAACTCTTTGAAAAACAATAAGTCTCTGGGGAAATATGGAATCATAGCAGAATTATGGAAATTAAAGGACAGTAATCGCACACAAGCAGCTCACAGACTTATTTAAAATGTTTTGGAAACAGAACAAGTACCTGCGGAGTGGAAATGTGCATTTATTCATCCTCATCACAGAATACGAGGTAAAACTGATCCAAATAATTACACTGCTTCCTGTAGTACACAAAATTATTTCAAAAGTCTTGTTAATCCGGCTACAAGAACAGGCGTACTCGTTAATAGGAGAGTATTAGGCACGGTTTCGCAAAGGTCAATCTTGTATAGAACACATATGGAATATAAAGTTAATTTTACAAATAAGAAGGTGTAGAAACGCTGTGGCACCGGTTCTCGACTTTAAAAAGTTTTATGATTCAGTAGATAAGCAAACATTTTTCCATACATTAAAGTAAATGAAGACTGACATGTAAGCAAGGCCAGTTATATAACAGGAATTAAGAGGTATAACTCCACAGTTAATTTCGTGCCAGAGACGTCAAAAGCATCTCAAACTAATACCGCTGTTAAGAAAGAAGATGGACTCTCCCCCTTCTATTTGACATGGTTCAGGAAAAATTTGTAAGGATATGGGTAAGGATATAAAAGGAATTCAACACGAGATTAAAATGACTCTGAACACTATGGGACTTAACATCTGTGGTCATCAGTCCCCTAGAACTTATAACTATTTAAACCTAACTAACCTAAGGACATCACACACATCCATGCCCGAGATTAAAAAAGAGCAGGGTATCAGAGAGAAGAAACTACATGAAAACTCGCAGAAAATTGGCTTACAGATTTCCTATGAGAAAACTCAGTGGAAAAAAAGCAAGTCTGTATCTCCCCGTTACAACTCGGTACAGGAAATTGGCACAAGTTACGCACTTCAGATATCTGGGAGAGATCATCCAACACCACGATTTAAAACAATAGCCAATCAAGAAAGAATCTCTGAACTACGAAAAGCATGTAAGCTCACTAGGAATCACTACAAGAAAATATATATTCGTGTCAACGCAGAACTAAGGCATTACAGCACAGTAGTTGTACCAGAAGCACTCTACGCTGCAGAAACTACAGTGAATCACGGACATACGAAAATAAGAGAACTGAAGACGAGGAAACAAATATTCTAAGGTAAATATTCGGACCAGCTGGTCGTGAAGGAATTTTGATAAAGAGGCTCCAAGAGTGATCTACAGACAAACAATAACGGACACCTTTAGAAAGAGAAGAATGAAATTTTATCGATATATCATCTGGATGATGGAAGCGAACATCCCAAAGATGTTCAGGCTCCATGCGGTTCCTCTTCGTCGAAATGTCTTGGCTCAAATTCGTCTAGGGGTTGAACCGCACGTGTCGCATTACGCGCCCTAAATTAGACACTTGTGACACTTTGCTTAAATTGTCTGGCTGATGGCAAGTCTGCGAAATACAAAGTTAACATAACATACAAGAACAGTAATAATAATATCGGGAACTAAATTAACGACCCATAAATGATGTAGGCCACACAGTTGCGATTTGGTTAGAATAATGTTTATTCTGAAAACAAACAATGGCGAAAGTGGTCGTATTTAGTGTTACTGTTACACTCGAGCGCATATCCATTTGACACAGTTCGATCATTCTCAATCACATCGCGAAATACAAGTTACCTACGCTCAGAGACTAAGTCCCGCAATACCACACAACGCGAAATTTTCTAAGTCGTTTCACTTCCTAGCTGCCTAAAGACCGACTGTCCGCTTTCGCGTCTCAATCCGAACTGAACCCTCTGGTGTCTCCAGCTGAACTCCACGCTTTCGCATCTGCACCAGCACTCCGTCTGACTGTCCCCGGCCGTGTTTCCCGCACGCCGAACATAGTCGATCAACTGACTAGTGCAGTTCCCTTTTACAGCTTTTTCTACATCATTTTACATTTTAACGTATTTAATTAATCAAGGCTTGGGCACTTTCACGTTCTAAATAAAGTAACAATATTATCCATTACGTAACAAACGTTAAATTCTTTTACATAAAACCAATACAATTTCTTTCATAACTTTGAATGTCACGACCAGTAGCCTTGCGCGAATGTGCTTTCTGATAAATAAATAAAGAACAAAAGTAGCTATTATGCACTAAACTTTAGAACAAATATTTTATTACCTAATGATTCAATAAGGTGTCATCCTGTCATCGTTCAGTGTGTTTTGTGTGGAGGAAATGATTATCTGAAGCTTAACTGAAATTACTGATAATTTAAATTCACTATATCTTTTAAGCAAATAAGGTTAAAAAGTTGATATTTACAACGAAAGTCATTTTAATGATACGCTTCTATATGAAGTGTCGATCGTTAAGATCGACCAAAGCGTCCAGATTTTAGCATGCTGGCTTTGTTACAAATCTTGTTAATTTCACTGTAATAGTAAATCCTAAACTATTATAGAATGATCAATATTCAAGTTTTGTTGGGGTTCAGCATGAAAATTTATGGAGGATAGCAGATTAAAATTACTGTGGTTTCATTCCCTGCGTTACTACAGAGTTAAATAGTTTCCATAAATGTTTCCTTTATAGCCAATCTTAGGTCCGCCATATTTAACACTGCTACTTCTCCTCGCCCACAAACGGCTTCTACTGGGTTTCACTGTGACTTAGGTCCTCGTCTGTCTCACTCGCACACTACAGCGCTTAGGCCTCAGTAGACAATAGACACCTGTGAGTTTCTCCATCTCGTGATGACTCTGTGTCCTTTGTGGCAAGCGGTCCTGGACGGCAGGGATCGTTTCACAATTCCTGTAGGCTGACTCCTTCGGCCATATGCTCGTCAACTCACAATGAACAACAGGGTCACAAAGACAATCCTTGTGACAGCAAACACTAACAAAAGCAGGATAAAATGGATTACTGAAACCGAATCACGCAAGACATCAGTTGAGAAAAAAATCATAAAGGAACATACATATGACCAATGATTTCCTTAATATGTATCAATAAGCCGCAGCTAAACATGAAGGATGATTTATCTTCTTTCGCTTGACGCAAGTATATTTACATGAGTCATGTAATGGAAGACACATGATTACAGACATCATGACCTTGTGGCTTACGGAGAACACATGAACGCCTTTCTATAACAAGTCGAAGTGCAGACGGCGCCTGAAATTGATGTTTCAATTGTGAAAGCACTTTCACTTTTCCCATCACGTCTCTCTTATCTGGATGTGGTATCATGTTTTGTACCAACACTAAGTATTCTCAAATAACAATTTTAACGCACTGGATCGTGGTCATAATGGTCTGTGGAATCAGTTCGAATCTTCGTATAATTTGCTGTCCGAATCTCGGAATACTAACTCTGCAGTTCCTGTACGTGTATTTCCTCACTGGATTTGTGGTTAACAATAAAGACTTCGAAAAGTAACAGCCACATTCACTCACTTAACCCTGGAGATAGAAACAATTTAAGTTTCGATAACTCTTAATTGACCGCTGTGTGGAAAGGTGTTATTGCGGGAGTTACTTGGAGCACTTTATAGCCTTTGGTAATTTTTCTGATTTTTCAAACATCGTGAACGGTATACCCGTGGTGTCTCTGACTCACAGTTCAAGCTTTCACCACTAGTCTACACTGCAGTTGTCAACAGGTAAATCCAAGAACCCGAGATGGCAGTGACAGGAAATTGAAAAATACAAAATGGTTTTGGCAGTAAGCTTTAAAAATGGAAGATGTCTGCAGCGCAGATTTAAAAAAAAAAAAAGCAAGACAGCGGAACTAGACCAGCTGCGCTGTGTAACCCGGCCAATTTTCTACCTTTTGCGCTTCACTCTTCTCTTCCCCCTCCTTTTCGATACGAACACAGCGTGGTATTTTAACAGGTATTAAAATGAGGCAGCCAATTACAGTGTAGCTCTCAGATAACCTAAGCGTCACTTGAAGTGCGTAAAAATGGCGTCACGTTTACAGATATTTGCTTTGTAAAGAGAGTCATGTTAAAGATATACGGCCAGTCACAATAATTTGACGATCGCCTATGTTTAATGTCAACATGTAACAATGATTCGCAAATGCCAGGTGGCAGCACTAGAAGTGGATGGCATACAAAGCGTGTTGGGTAGTCGTGGACAATGCTGGAGTCCTTAGCGTAGAGCTGAAGAGGAGCGACTTACCTGATGCAAACTGCATGATCATTGGCTTTCGAAGCAAAAGTGGAAGCGTTTCTGAAACGGATTAATCGGTAATCTGTTTGCGTGCTAACATGGTTAAAGTATACCATGAATGACAAAAAGGAGCTATCCAAAACCGACGCCGAGGCAACTGCGGTGCACCACGGGCCATAGATTACAGACCAAGCGAGGTGGCGCAGTGGTCCGCATACTCGACTCGCATACTCGACTCGCATTCGAGAGGACGAGGGGTCAGACCCGCGTCCGGCCATCCTGATCTAGGTTTTCCGTGATTTCCCTAAATCGCTCAGGCACATGTGAGGATAGTTCCTTTGACAGGGCACGGTCGACTTCCTTACCATCCTTCCCTAAGCCGATAGGACCGATGACCAAGCTGTTTGGTCCCTTCTCCCAAACCAACCAACCATAGATGGCAGGGTTGAAGGACAGTTGCGGAAATGTGTACGGGTGAGTAGAGTGCAGCTGTTGGCAAATGACCGGCCAGATGAACCAAGAGGCTACCAACAATGTCTCCTCAACGGCCGTTCAGGGTACACTGCCGAGTATGGGCCTCCGCAGTAGGTGCCTCGTTCATGTACCAGAGATGACTTCGGTACACCAGCGACGAAGACTGGAATTTGCACATCAGTACCGTAGCTCGACGTCCACTGAGCGGTGGCAGGTAACCTTTTCGGATAAATCACATTTTTTGCTCCTTCGGACAGATGACCGTTGGCACGTACGGCGTGAAACGTCTGAAAGTAAATACTTGGAAACTGGGAAGGATGGTAATGGTCTGGGGAATGTTGCCGTGGCTTTCCCTGTGTGATCTTGTCATTCTGGAACGCATAATAGATCAACACCTGTATGCAACTATCCTTGGGGAGCATGTTCACTCCTACAAGCAGTTTGCTTTTCCTCAGCACGATGGCGTCTATCATTAGGAAAATGTAATGTGTTACATACCTCCCTGTGTACATTTGTGATTCGAAAAGAACGAGGATGAGTTTACCATATTCCCCTGGACACCAGACTCCCCGATTTGAGCTCAGTAGAGAATCTGTGGGACCATCTCGATTGGGCTATTCGCACCATGTATCCTCAACTGGCTCCACATATCTGTCGATAGTTTCTAGAACCTCACTGACATTCTTCCTGCGCCGGCCGAAGTGGCCGTGCGGTTAAGGGCGCTGCAGTCTGGAACCGCAAGACCGCTACGTTGCAGGTTCGAATCCTGCCTCGGGCATGGATGTTTGTGAAGTCCTTAGGTTAGTTAGGTTTAACTAGTTCTACGTTCTAGGGGACTAATGACCTCAGCGGTTGAGTCCCATAGTTCTCAGAGCCATTTGAACCATTTGAACATTCTTCCTGCACCTGTTCCTGCGGCCCGCGCTGCAAAAGGCGGTTATTCAGTCTTATGTCAGGTGGTCAAGTTAGTGTAGACAGTGGATTCGTCAGTACTACAACATTTCCGTGTCGAAAAAATATGTTAGTTTCACATGTACTGGTGCCTTGTTCAAAGCTGTTGACCTCCGAATTACGTAAACTGGCGCCCCCTCCCCCACATAAGCACGCAAATATATCTGAGAAATACGTTATGAACTTCAGTGCACCTACATGCTGGATGCTTGAGAGAATGACAGAGAGAGACAGTGGGCTAGTGCGATAGTGAAACTATCTCATATCAGCGTGTGGTTTTTGGAATCTTGGCTCTACTATTAGCCACTCTTGCTGTCGCTTCTACTGCTGCTGCAGAAAGAGAAGCCGGAACAGACATACTCTTTCTCACTTTCTGTCTCTTACAACATAATCCAGGAATTGTCAGTTTTATGAAAACTCAACCATTTTACGAAAGCTTCTTTCCCTATTCTACATATGATTTGTTCAAGTTATTATAAAACGACTTTAGACCTTTAGTTAAATACAGAATTTTATTAAGAATGCTTATATTGGTAGAGGAGGTTCTTTCCTGTAAAGGGATACTGCCAGTTTCGTTCCATACATTCACTTCCACTTAAACTTTCACTCTGAATGTGGCTGCCATTGATCATACAGAAAACATCCCATCTGAAGTCAATTTCTTGCCATACTTGACTCAACATATCTGGCGCAAATTCTGAAGTGTCAATCTGTATGGCTTTAGGTGCAGTCTTTTTCGTGAAACTCTAGAGGCAGTTGATTGAGGAATTGAGCTCTCGCGGTGCACAATGCGTTGATTTCCTGGCACTGCGAACAAAAGTCTCACTCCCTCGACAACAGCCTCGTAAATTCGTGGGCGACCTGGATATTTATATTGACGAACGCTACGAGCAGTATGGACTGACTCCAGGTGCAAATTGTAGGCCTACTAAGATACTACTTATGGTACTCGGTGCGATATTCCAGTTTCTCTTGTTGCTGACTTTGTATCTTCCATCCAAAACGCGACGAACACACTGAGATCCTGTGAAGTCCGGCACTTCAAGTTTCAACTTTCTGTTGTTCCTAGTGGCGGAATTCGGTATTACAACAGTAATTTAATGGAACTTTCGTAGTAAGATTGCAACTTAACCACAGGATCTTCATTTCTCTGTCGACCTTAGAGGTGAAATTCGGTAATACAACAACAACTGAATGGAAATTGAGGTATTTTCTACAAAGTGGCACCTTAACCATATGTTTAAGTAGCCTCAATAAAATTCCATGTGAAAGTAAAGTTGTGAAGTCCTTTTAGAATCAAAAATATTGCTTGATAGCTGATTTTCTTTATAGTTTTGCATTGCAGAAATCTCGTGCTACAGGTCAACGTACATACACACATACATCTAAATACTTACGCCGCAAGCCTCTTTATGGTGCATGGTAAACGGTAGTGGGTACCGCCAGTAGTAGGTTCCTTCCGTGTTCCATTAGCAGATACGAGAGGTAAAATCTACTGTCTATATCTCAGAAATAGCCCTAATTGCTATCTTGTCTGTACAGTCCTTGAGCGAAATGTAAGTTGACGGCGGTAGAATCGCTCTGCAGTCAGCTGCAAGGGCCGGTTCTCTAAGTTTTTGCAGCAGTGATTAACGAAAAGCCCGTAGTGTTCTTCTCCAGGGAGTCCTATTTGATTTCAAGAAGCTTCTCCATACTACGTGTTGCTTGGACGCATCAATAATAGATGTAACAGCACACTGCTAAGTTACTTCGGTGTCGTCGTCGTGTAAGCCGAACTAGCGAAGATCCAATACACATGACCAGAACTCAAGAGTTGGTCGCACTATCGTTATGTATGCGGTCTCCTTTACAGATGAGCTACACTTTCCTAATATTCCCACAGTAAAACGAAGTCGACCAATCGACTTCCCTACTACAACGATATATGCTCGTTCCGTTTCATATCCCTTTGCAGCGTGACGCCTAAATATTTAATTTAACGTGATTGTGTCATGTAACAAACAGTAATACTCTATTCGATCAGGGCAGAATTCTTTTTCCTACTAACCTACGTTAAATTAGGTTTTCCTACATTTAGAGCAAACTGCCTTCATTGCACCAAATAGGAAGTCGGATAAGTCGTCCTGTATAATTCTACAGTCGCTCAACGATAATATTTCCCCATGTACTACAATATCTTCAGGAAACAGTTGCATACTGCTGCGCACCATATCCCTGAGGTCATTTCTGAACACAACTAACAAACGCGCTCCTATCACACTTGCCTATGTGCTCCTGACCATAATCTTATCTCCACTGAACACTTGCATCGAGGTCAACGTACTTTTTTCTGTTACATAATAAGTCTTTGATCCACTCACATATCTAGGAACCTATGCCTTATGCCCGGACCTTCGTTGATAGCATGCAATGGGGCACTTTGTCAAACGTTTTTCCAGAAATCAAGGAATAAACCCTTTGTACATTGTTTGCAAGAAACCATGTACAAAAGGGCAACCAGAGCTTCACATAAGCAATGCTTCCTAAATCGTGCTGATTTGTGTACAGATACTTTCCTGTCACAAGGAAATACGTTACAGTGGAACTTAAAATATACCCAAGCTTTGGAGAACACATCATACGAGAACAACTATCACATAACTGTCCGAAATTGTATTTGGAGTTCGTGGAACAAGCAGTGGGATACATAAAAGGGTAACAAAATAAAAAAAAGAGAATTTTCGACCTGACAACAGGAAACAGAAGGCAAATCATGCAAAGGATGAAAGTGTTACAGAAGGTGTATCTGTGCCCTGAAGCAGAGTTAATTAGCATATTCAACCACAGTGGGTAGGTATTGTCACCTGGAGCGGGTATGTTGTATCATCTCCAGTATACGTTTATGGTGAAACTTCACAAAAATCTTTCTGTAAGACCTACAGGAATCCCAACTGGATCAAGAACCAAGCATGTGACACAATACAGAGGATGCTGGATCAAGGTGTGATCAAAATGGTGTTATCTGTATATAACAACGATATGAGAGTTGTGAACAAAAAATATGGTACAACTTGTGTGTTATTGGAGCCAGACAAACCATTACAATAATTTCAATGGAGACAGATCGACTTGGAAATCTAGAAGAGGTGCTGCAAAGTTTCATCGTGTATGAGTTATCTCTTCCTTGGACTTGTGATCCTATTGCTGGGAAATTGAACAGGTACTGTCATGTCGACAATAAATGGTGTTCTTAGGTTTTGTTCACTATTACCAGTTTAAATGATTCCCTTTCGGCCTTAGCTTCACAGCAGCCACACATATTAGAGCTTTAGACAGCATATTGGATGAGTCACCAAGGCATTGTGCAATGAGCTATGTAGACGACATGCTAATAGGTGAATCCTCATGGGAAAAGAGTAATCACACATTCAAGAATCTATTTGGAACATTGAAATACCATGGAAAAACACCGAACGTTGAGAAATCGCTATTTTGTGTTGCTGGAGTCCAATCCTTAGCACACATAATAGACAGCAACGTAATCTACCTTGATCCACAGAATTCAGAAGCAATATGCTTTAACACAGCTCTGTGGACCAAGTGACAACTATGGAGATATCTTGGCCTAATGAGTTTCTATAAGTGTTTTGTCCACATTGAAGATCTGACCACATCGAAACAGTGTGATCTGACAATGAAAAAGATGAGTTGGGATATGATCACTGAAAAAGATTTTGAGCCACTGCTGCGCTAGTGTCAGTCCTACTCGAGGGAAAGGGAAATTTTATCAAAATTAAATGAAATCGCGGTTAGCGATGAAATCTAGGGCCTCTGGCAGAGGGTGGTAGCAGAAAACAGCCAGCAGTCCAGGCAACGTAAACATGACACTCACGGGAATGGAGCTGCAACGGCGGTATTGCACGTATGATTTGTTTCGAGTGGAGCAACAACGAGGCAGGAAACTGCAGCATTGCTTTAAGTTCTTGCGATGTATGAGGCAGGGCACTAGGCCAGAGACTGGAGTGGTGATTTGTAAATGGCTGACGAGTGGGAATTTATCCCTGCCATAGTTTCTGTCTCTCTCTGACACCACGTCAGAAACAAGGGAGAAACCAGTATAAATAGACGGGCGATTTTAGCCTGAGAAGGTGTGCCAGGTCAGTCGAGCGTCGGGACGGACCTGTGCTGGTCTAAGCTTATAGGGGCTACTCTGGCAGCAATGTTGTAAGTATTTTGCGTAAACTTGTGCTTTGTTTCTATGCACTTGTTTGGGCTATATTCCGCCTCCGGGGACACAACACTGGGGCGGTATGGAATGGCAGCCTGGAGCTTGGAGATCGCACAGTCTGCCTGAAAGAGGGCAGTGACAGCGGACTGCAGCGGGTCCAGGAGCTGCTCGGTTCCACTCCAGGTTATGGGCCACAATTGCTTCCCACCTGGCGTACCAGGGTCCAGACAAGGCTTACGCTGCGGGAGGCGCAGCAGCCCTGCGATAGCGCCAGAGACGGCGGCGGTTGTGGCCATCTGGCAACCACCACTAACGGCAAGTTGCAGCACAGAGTCCTGGAGGGCCCGGGTTCAGGTCCGGTCCTGTCCTAGGAGCAGTGGCGGCCCGACGGCCACGGGTGACCAGTACGTCCATCCTCGTCACATGGTCGGACAGAGCAGGCCAAACGGGGTGGTGGGCGGCGAGGATCAGGGACTGTAGCAGTCTCCGGAATCGCAGACAGCAGCGCGGCGCAAGTCGCAACGCATCGGCGGGCGGCGACCCGGAGAGCGAGGGCCGACTTCCATCGGCAGGTGGCCCTGATGACGACAGCAGCGGCATCGGCATTCCAGGGGCCTGCCGAGCCGGCTGGACTTACGAGACATCGGCAGGTGGCACGCTGACACTACGCTTCACCATCGAGTACTGGAAATTAGCGGAATGAAGCAGTGTTACCGAATACCGCTGTATCACTCTGAACTACCCCTGAACGTTCTTGAACCTGCTCGGCCTCCCGACTAAATACGGCATGGTGGGTCCCGGTTTCAGCTCATCCGTCGGGAGTCCCGGGTTCGACACACCGATCGCGCAACAGCACTAAAGGTGGCAGCTGTAGTGGCACTGATAGTATCCCACCTGAAATGGTCCAAAAGTTTTTGCACGGTAAGGGACATAGGAAAAACAGATTTAGATGTAGTTTTCTTACAAGAAAGTGCAGAAGCAGGAGAGACGGTCCAGAAGGTAACACTGTTTGTTCATCACGTTGTTATGATGGAAGGAAAGTTATTCAGTGAGAAGACTGGTGATCATCACCATTGAGTGGGGAGTGGAAAAATTTATATGTTTTGTATGTGTTGCCAGATCATAAGGTATTAAGAAGTTTTTTAAGGAAGAAAAAAAAGAGAGATTAGCATGAGGGGTACTATACATATAAGAGTTCCGGTTTATAGATACGCGTGTGCCAGATGGAATGATTATTGCGCCCAGCTCGCCGTGTGGCACCCCAACAGGATTAATAGAGACTATGTAGGAATAATTAGATGAGAATGAATAGAGCCTGTGACGTATAAAGCACGTAGCGTTTGAGAATTTCATTAAACCATCTCCGAAATAAGTTGTGGAGTAACAGGGCCATGGTCCAATGTTAAAGGAGATAACATGGAAGATGAAAGACTGGGAGCAGACAACCATACAATAGTTCTATCTGTTGAAGGAAAGAGTACTATTTCAGCGTCAGGACTTGGATGCAACTGAGTAGTTACTCCGTATACCAGAAGACATGAAAAAGAAACTAATATGATATGCTTATGTGAGTCACACACATTATGTGCCAAGGAAGTGTTACTTGAAATTTAGGGCAGCTCGTCACTTCAAGAATACAGAAAGACGAATCAAAACGTGTTAGACATTTACAACTATGTTAGAAGTCGAAACCACTAGCGACATTCAAACAAGTGCCTCTGTTTACTGTTGTACCAAACAAATTAAGACTGCTAACAACAACAGATTTAATGTGACCGTTAGGTCGTACGATAGGGGATAGAACTATATGTTAGTGATGGCAGGCCTAGCCTTGAAATACATGACCTCAGTGCCATTGCAAAGAGAAACAACCAGAACAGTTTTGACATATTCCAGAAGGTATTTCTGAAGCAGGTTTGGTGAGTGGAAAGGATTATCTCTCTCAACGGTCCTCAGTTTCAGTTGGCAAGATGGAAAAGTGTGTTGAAGAAACATAGGATCAAGCTGATATTTATACCAGCTGGCCTCTCCCCTTAAATCTATCTGAGAAGATCAATACAGAATTTGGAGGCCTCTGTAGATTATAGGAATTAAACATAATGCATCACGGGATATCTTACTCTCCGATTTCAGGAAGTGATGAACATTTTGCTATACAGTGCACATGGATCACTCCAATGACGCTACTGAAGAATAAGCTGGCAGCCGGCTAGATTATAGACATGACAGAGTTCACAATGAACTGATGCCACACACAATAAAGAAAATAAAAGCAACGACGGAAAAGAGGAAAGAAAGAATGGACAGGAAAAAATTTGTAAATTTGTGTTAAGATCTTATGGGACCTAACTGTTGAGGTCATCGGCCCCTAAGCTTACACACTACTTAAGCTAACTTACGCTAAGGACAATATACACACCCATTCCCGAGGGAGGACTCAAACCTCCGAAGGGGGTGCCACGCGAACCGTGAGAAGATGCCTTAGACCGAGCGGCTACCGCACGTGGCAATGGACAGGATACCGAAAATCCGGACCTATGAAATAGGTCAGATGTTTTTGATACAGTCGTATAGGCTATCGAGCAGACAACAAGCGGTGTGTCATAAATTCTTCCCGCGATATTGAAGTTCAGTCAGGATTTGACATATTTTTCATGCAATTTTGGTAGAGGTGGAGTCACTCAAGACCAGGCAGATGTGGGGTAAAATACCATATTAGCACCATTTAACCTTTTAGAGAGTCATGTAAGGATCGGAATAAGGCCTATGAGACAAGAATTTATGGTGGAATTTGGTGAATTAAATTGATATCAGTAGTTAGTTAGCCAAATTAAGGTCTTTAAAAGTGTGTTATATGTGAGTAGGAGTGAATGCTAATGTGTGGAAAGAGGATCACAACTTGAGAGTACATTTCATGGCTTCTGATAAATAATACCGATGGGAACTATGTGCGCAATTGATGAATATGAGTCTAGTGGATATAGTTTGCAAAGAGACCTACAAGACCGAATAAAAGGGCAGAAGGTTCGTTGTGAGAGGATATGGAGTATTTGGATGCAAGGTAATGCATATAACGTCCGGTATATTAGGATTTTGTTAATTTTAAGAAGCAAGAGAAAAAAAACACTTATGAAAGAAGCAGTAGATGATTTTGAATGTGTCCGTGCTGAATGAGCGTCACGACTTGATACATAAGATCAAATTGGACGGCTCAGGTCTAGAGCGTGTGTGGTTTTTCTTTTTTATGTTGCAGAAAGCACGGATGAAATTTTATAGTGAGTATGGAGCACCGACTAATTACAGAGGATAGGGAACAAGTGTTTTGTCTTAAAAGTGGTAGATGGAAGTGAAAGACTGAACTGATCAGTGGACTAAAAGTAAAACGAAAGACTAACCTGGGAAGCATGAAGGCGAAGTTGCATGTAAATAAAAGATAGGTTATACATCAGCATGATTTGATAACCAACAACAACGGTACTCATTACTAATCAACTAATACTAAAAATATTCTCAGGGAAGCAAGTTTTGTGTAAACAAGTCACTATAAGATTTTGTAAGGGGCAGGATGAAAAATATTAATAGAGACAGAATGCAAATGAACTCTATGTTAATGAATGTAATGTGTGTATACAGGGTATTTCTTTTAATTTGGGACAACTAAACATCTCGCTACACGATGTATCGTTTGAAGTAAAATGTCCTAGGTGGAAAGTTAGTATTAGTAAAGATGACATGTGTCTATGCAACAACTGCCCACCTCCTAACCACCCTTCGTTGGTAGGAAAAAGCTGTTTTTTTTTCCTAGTAGGACCCCCACCACCACCACCACCAGCACCCATTTTATTACTTAGTCCGAGTCTACACCAAAAGACACGTAAGGTGTGCTCAAACCACTGTTTTCCAATCTTAGTAGATGGCGCTATAATTGACAAACATTAAATGTGCCTTTTTTTGCAATTAAGAACCTACGCATTTGATTCTACATTTCATTTACTATGTACATGTCAGGGTTTGTGTTGTAAGAGTTGATATTTAAATTCAAAATTTACTTTAGTGTTGGAAGTTTGCTTGTACAGTGCAGTATGGTTATCCGTTCCAGTGCCTGGTTAGAAACTACGCTTCACGTGATTCAGGAAAAACGACGTAAATGTAATAGTTTTCTGTTCCCATTGGGATTCTTGATATCCACGAGTTCCCTTGCCTGTCAGCATTGAGTGCTTGATTTCTATGAGCAGGAGGGACAGTTACAAGGTGGTCAATTGCAGCACAGAAAGATACCTATTTCCTAATATTAACATTTCACCTAGAACAATTATTCGTACGATGCGTCGTTTTCGAGATATTTATGTGTCTCAAGTTAGAACAAACACCCCGTATCCATAACTACGAAACGTTATTTAGAAATTAGGTGCATTAGCATAGACACGTATGGATAAATACGTAAAACTTCTGCTCTGAGTATTGTGCAGATACGATCTGGCGAGGACGAGCATTAAACGGTATGAGATGGCAGAGCAGCGACAGGCACACGCGAGAGAGTCCTGCACAGGAAATACTGAGGCGCACCAAGTACAAGTCGGTGGTCTAGCACGATGATACCCGCCCACAGTACGGCCTTCTGAGCAGCGGAATACGTTCAGTCATGCACTCAGTTGTCTGGCACATGCCGCGAGGTAACCAGCTGGCCCTGCAGCACTGGTGAAACAGCAGCGAACCATCTGACCAGAGCGGTGCACGCCAGCTTCGGTAAATGAGCTAGGCTGAAAAGCGGCGATGCCACAATGCAAGCGTTCTCACATACCCAGAGTTCAAATGTTCAAATGTGTGTGAAATCTTATGCTACTTAACTGCTAAGGTCATCAGTCCCTTACCCAGAGTTGACAACACTTCATCATGGGAGGATAGTTCAAGACTAGGGTTTGCAGATAGCATTCCATTTTGGAAGACATAAAGTTGGCCAGGGCACAAGCTGTGCCAAGGGATGTGCATCCATAGTTAATTTTTCTCCTAGGGAGAACCAATGCCCAGGTTTTATCCACGAAATGTGGCTTTGAACACCAACACATATTGTTTCCTGAATATATGTGAATAGCAATACCACGCCAGGTAGTGCTGTTCTGACATTATTTCATGATATTAGTTCTGCTGTCAGCCATTCTGCATCTTCATACATTTATGTTGCGTAGACGTAAACATTAACAGGCCAAGGACTGCGTGTGAGTTCCACATATGGTCGCCTTACACAAGTTACAATATGTTGGCTGGAATCATCTAACTGCCGCCCGAGCCTCTCAGGCGCCAAGATCGGAACTGGTGTAGCCACCTATGGTACACGTCCTTTCCCCAGCCGTCGACATACAAAATGCGGAAAACTTAACTCATATATGGGCCGTTGCAATGAAGAAAGAATGACGTCCCCACGTCCACGCTGCTGAGACGACTAAATTCGAGGAGCATATCTAACGACGAGTGACAAGAAACTGCTCTCCTCTCAAACTGAACCCCATGCATCGACATAAATCACATGCCAGAGATGAATAATCATTCTCGCTAGTGAAAGTGAATATAACACTATGTGATGGACACAAGTGTCACTCTCTCTAGGTGAAGGAAAAATGTTTACTCTATTATTGATAGTCTGCTTATGCATTTCTAACACTGGTTTAATTGTAATTCTAAAAGTAATATGGATTTCGTTAGATTAAGATAGCAGTTGAGTGTTAATACTCCACACTTGATGGATATCATTTTCAGGAGACTAGCGCCCCAGTCGACCCCAAACAAAACGTTCACATATTTATTGCGAAATTTAATTTTTTATCACGGAATAAAATGAAAGGGGTGGTTGCTGAGATGCTTTGCATATACATTTATGTTCTTAGCTTACCTTAATATCTCTTATTATCACACTTCATTACACTCTGAAGATAGGCTTTGTGTTAACATAATTTTCTTCTATATGCCATTATGCTAGTTTTGCTGTATCTTGTTAACTTCGACATTTACGCTGTGATCATATGCTGTATATCACATATTCTGCTCAAATTTCACAGTATTTATGTAGTACCGTTCTTCATATTCTACTCGTTATGTTTAGGTATGTACGTTATGTGGGTTAATGATGTGAGACTAATTGTTATACAGGCATCGTTTTTGTAAAACTCAGTATATAGATAATATGTTATGGTTGGGCCTTATATCACCAGCATTTTATCTGCTGGAATGAAGGAATCATGATACCATGGATCACCAATAGTTTTGTGGAAGGGGAATATACAGACATATTTCAGTAGTGGAGATGCCCCAGATAGCTGTGGGATAACATCGTGAGTGTAGCCTGCCACATGGCCCAAAAACCAGGAGTGTTGGACTGGGATGCCATTTCTTCTCATAGCATCATAGCAGAACCTCTTTGGTTGTGTTCCACGGCACCCTTATAGCAAAGCGATACGTCGACTATATTATACGCCCCGTTGTTTTGCCTTCACAGCAAGCAATCTTGGGATTACATTTCAGCAAGATAATGCCTGCCTGCACACGGCGAGAGTTTCTACTGCTTGCTTCCTGCTTGCCAGGCCCTACCTCGGCCAGCTACATCACTGGATCTTTCCCCATTTGAGAATTTTTGGAATATTAATGGCAGGGCCCTACAACCAGCTCGGCATTTTGACGATGTAACGCACCAATTGGGCATAACTAGGTTCGATATCCATCAGGAGGATATCTAACAACTCTGTCAATAATTGCCAAGAAGGATAACCGTTTGCATAACGGCCAGAAGTCGACCAGCGCGTTATTGACTTGCTCAACTTGGGAAGTTCTTTGTCTTGCATAAAAGATTCAATTTTTCTGAAATTGTTATTATTTGTTTGTCTGTACAACTACGCCACATCTACCAATTTCTGTACCATTCGGATAATTCTTTCATTTTTTAAGTGTGTATGTAGATAGTGGGTGTTCCAAATTCCTTGCGACAAACGACTAATGGGAAATTATCATGTCAGGGGGAACCACTTCTGTTAGAAAGAGATATTTTGCAGACTCTTCCCGGCTACGTTTATTGATTCATCGCCCTGGGATGACGACATTTCAACTAATGAGGAGGGTCAAGGAACCAAACGTGCTTTATCTGTAGACTACTTACCTCAGTATATCGACAGAGTAACTTGCAACAAGAAAATCTTAAGAATGAGCCTCTGTAAGTGGGAAACGATGTTTCAAAGAATCAAGGAAACTCTTTATTAACAATTTGATATACGTTAGACCTGCTGGTCGCTTTCCTAAATGCTATAATGAGGAAGTCGTTTTTTAAAATTTCCATAAAAGTAAAATTAAAGTTAATCAAGTAGCGAAGAAACCGCGCCAAATAACATTGTAGGGGAAAGAAGAAGAGAATTCTTAATAGGAAGTGAAGATATTATAAGAAATAAGTTTTCACGAATTCCTTTACAGGCGGTATTGTTTGTTAGGAGGTTAAATTGCTATGTTCTGAACATCAACGTATGGCTTTCATTTGCATTATATAATTGAAAGATACAATAGCACCATAATCACTCAGATCTGAGCGGGAGAGAGTGTGTAACTTCCCGCACAGTGTGAATAGTTAGCAAATAAAGGCTAATTTATCCACTTTTACCCACAGTGCACGTAGAAAGCAAGAATACCCTGACATTACTTGCACGTTGTGATTATCACACGATTTCAAATGCAAACGTTCTTCATTACTTCCAGATGAAATGTAGATGTTGTTAACTGGCACCCCTGTATGCATCTTATCTCCATAGCACTTACTGCAAGACCTTGAACACAAAATGAAACAGCGCAAAACAGGCAGTCTATGCTTATTACATCAGGCTGGCTACGAATGATATCGTTAGAAATCGATTTGCTTACTGTCTATATAGTTTATTAAACAATAAATAAATGTTTGAATTTGCATAACACGACACAAGCATCATTGTGGGAAACGTATTGTGATATCTTTTTATGTTGTATAGGTTTTAAACCGAAAGGTTATTTTCTTCAACTGTTTATTAGTAATACAAAACTCAGGCCGACATCTGGATCGCTCTGCTCACTGTAAACGTCACTGAATCAATGAAACACGCAGAACAGATACCATTAAAACCAACAATGCAATCAGGAGATTTTAATTATAGCATTAGTTATAACGTAAAATTAATCTCACAAACATGAAAAATAATTATTGGTTTTTATATCCTGTAAACTGAGTAACTGTAAATTATTGTGTAAATGATTTAACAAAATATTTGCTCTCCCACATGCTGGGTGCCGCTTGGAGACTACATTTACACATTAATTGCCATTTACTTGTCAGAGTCTTGCTGGAAACATATGGTAACAATATTTGTTTACCGGCCTCATTACTGGAAGCCTGGCGAAAGGAGAAGTTCGTAGACTGACATAAGTGGCACTTTTTATGGTGGCTTTACATATTAGGAGAGCCATGTGTCAAGCGTTCACCGAATTCGAAAGCAATATTCCTTGAAAGAAAGTCCTGGGAAGTTTCTCTTTCCTATTACGTTAGTGAACGGATAGAAGGCTTTTGTCCAAAAACTGTGACCATAGAGGTACTGAAACCGATGATGATACAGAAAAGGCAGAAATACTAAACTTGTTTCCTCTTTTTTCCAAAACGGTTTCACGAAGGGAGTTCCTCCATTTAAATCGTCGCGTGAATGACACAATAAAAGATGACCAACTCGTAGCAAAGCCATTTGAAATCGCTCAGCAGGGGGGACGCTCTGGACCTGATGGCATACCAAAATCTCCACTATAGGAATTAACATAGCTTCCGAAACAACCATCGTATGAAACCCAGCTCGCTGTCTCCGTCCACAAGACACAGGAAGCAATAAATACAGGCTCCCAGTTTGATAGTGTTTTCCTTTACTTGCAGATGGCGTACGATATAGTTCCGTTCAGCCAACTAATGAACAAAATACGAGCGTATGGAATATCAAACAAACTGAGGTTCGATTGAAGAATCTTTAGCAAAGAAAATGAAGCATGTTATTCTCAGTGGAGAGAAGGATTCAGACGTGAAAGTACCTTCGGGCGTACTCCAAAGGAGTGTTACAGGATCATTTCTTTTCACGAAATACATATAAATGAAGTCATGAATAATGTCGGAATTTCCATGAAGCTCATCGCGGATGGTGCTGTTGTCACAGCGCTAGGAAATTTTAGCGAAATGCAGGATGACTCGCAGATGTGTGACATATGGCGCGGGGAATGACAGACGTAACGAATTGCGTATACATAGAGAGAAAGATCCGTTATGGTTTTATTACACCATTGCAGAGAAATCACTGGAAGTAGCTACTTCCATAACTAGGAGCACGTGTACCGACAGATTTTAAGTGGAAACCTTGAACGTAGGTAAGGAGCCAGATCGAGATTTATTCACGAATTCATATGTAATGTAGTCCGTAATCGAAGGAGGTAACTTACAAAACCTTCATTCGCCCGGTGCTTGAATATTGCTCGTCAGTATGGGATCCGTAGCAGGAAGGATTCATAAAGTAAATGGAGAAGATCCAAAAAAACAGCTGTATGTTTCTTTACAGGTTCATTTAGTAAGAGCAAAAGCGTCATAGAGCTGCTCCGCCCGTTACCGTGACAGACACTGCAACAGTGGTATTATGTACCTCTATGTAACTCACTGTTAAAGTTTCCAGAGAGTACGTTCCTGGAATGGTCAACCAATATATTGTTTCCTCGTTGTATATCTCGCTAAAAAGAATATGAAGCTAAAATCAGAGATATTCGAGCCCACACGAAGGCTTACCTGCAATTGTTTTTCACGCGAACCTTTCGCATTTGGAACAGAAAAAAAGGGGAAGTGAGTGATACACCATGTGGTGGGCTGCGGCGTAGAAATATAGACGTAATTAGTCCGTTGATGACGGCCGGTGTCGCCGTGCGGTTCTAGGCGCTTCTTTCTGGAACCGCGTGACTGCTACCGCCGCAGGTTCGAATCCTGCCTCGGGCATGGATATGTGTGATGTCCTTAGGTTAGTTAGGTATAAGTAGTTCTAAGTTCTAGGGGACTGATGACCACAGCAGTTAAGTCCCATAGTGCTTAGAGCCATTTGAACCATTTTTGAGTCCGTCGTTCCCAAATCAAGCAATGTGGTGAAATGCGTTCATTATTTTTAACGCTTCGGATCAGCAATGAGACGTTCGTCAGATATCGCCTGAATTACAGGAGCCTGCTTACGTTGGCTGTATTTAAAACTCTATCGGGCATTGGTATTCTTTCCACCACTGCGTTTTCGATGCCATTCTATTTGTATGTTTGTGCTCTGAACATTCATCTCAGAGTTATATAATTCTTATTGTACACTGAGGAGACAAGTCATGGGATAACGATATGCATATATACAGATGGCAGTAATATCGCTCGCAGAAGCTATGAAACTACAGTGCGTTGATTGGGCTATCATTTGTACTCAGGTAATTCGCGTTAAAAGTTCTCCGACATGATTATGGCCGCAGGACGGGAATCAACAGACTTTGAACGCCGAATGGTAGTTGGAGCTAAACGCATGGGATATTCAATTTCGAAAATCGTTAGGAAATTCGATATTCAGAGATACGCAGTGCGAAGAGTTTGCAGAGAATACCATATTTCAAGAATTACCTCTCACTACGGAAAACGCAGTGGCCTACACGGCTTTAACTTAACGACCAAGGGCAGTGGCGTTTGCATAGAGTTTCAGTGCTAAAAGACAAGCAGTACTAAGTAAAATAACCGCAGAAATCAATGTGTGACTGTTACAACAGTTCGGTGAAATTTGGCGTTAATGGGCTACGCATCAGACGTCCGACGCGAGTGCCTTTGCTAACAGCACAGCGTCTGCAGCACCTCTCCTGGGCGCATGACCATTTTGGTTGGAACCTAAACGACTGGAAAACTGTGGCCTGATCAGATGAGACCCGTTTTAGGTTGGTAAGAGCTGACGACGAACTCGACCTTGCTGGAAATGGTAGGGTTTGGGAAGCATTAATGTAAGCATAGAAATTCTCGACAGGTGCGGGTGAGCATTGTCTTGCTGAAATGTAGTCGAGGATGGTTTGCTATGGAGGGCAATAAGACTGGACGTACACTACTGGCCATTAAAATTGCTACACCACGAAGATGTGCTACAGACGCAAAATTTAACCGACAGGAAGAAGATGCTGTGATATGCAAATGATTAGCTTTTCAGAGCATTCACACAAGGTGGCGACACCTACAACGTGCTGAAATGAGGAAAGTTTCCAACCGATTTCTCATACACAAACAGCAGCTAACCGGCGTTGCCTTGTGAAATGTTGTTGTGATGCCTCGTGTAAGGAGGAGAAATGCGTACCATCACGTTTCCGACTTTGATAAAGGTCGGATTGTAGCCTATCGCGATTGTGGTTTATCGTATCGCGACATTGCTGCTCGTGTTGGTTGATATCCATCGACTGTTAGCGGAATATGGAATCGGTGGGTTCAGGAGGGTAATACCGAACGCCGTACTGGATCCCAACGGCCTCGTATCACTAGCAGTCGAGATGACAGGCATCTTATTCGTATGACTGTAACGGATCGTGCAGCCACGTCTCGATGCCTCAGTCAACAGATGGGGACGTTAGCAAGACAACAACCATCTGCACGAACAGTTCGACGATGTTTGCAGCAGCATGGACTATCAGCTCGAAGACCATGGCTGCGGTTACCTTTGACGCTGCACCAGAGACATGAGCCCCTGATATGGTGTACACAACGACGAACCTGGGTGCACGAATGGTAAAAGCTCATTTTTTCGGATGAATCCTGGTTCTGTTTACAGCATCATGATGGTCGCATCCGTGTTTGACGACATCGCCGTGAACGCAGCTTGGAAGCGTGTATTCGTCATCGCCATACTGGCGTATCACCCGGCGTGATGGTATGGGGTGCCATTGGTTACACGTCTCGGTCACCTCTTGTTCCCATTGACGGCACTTTGTACAGTGGACGTTACATTTCAGATATGTTCCGACCCGTGGCTCTACCCTCCATTCGATCCCTGCGAAACCCTACATTTCAGCAGGATAATGCACGACCACATGTTGCAGGTCCTGGATACAGAAAATGTTAGACTGCTGCCCTAGCCAGCACATTCTCCAGATTTCTCACCAATTGAAAACGGTCAATGGTCGCCGAGCAACTTGCTCGTCACAATACGCTGGTCACTACTCTTGATGAACTGTGGTATCGTGTAGAAGCTGCATGGACAGCTGTACCTGTACACGCCATCCAAGCCCAGTTTGACTCAATGCCCAGGCGCATCAAGGCCGTTATTACGGCCAGAGGTGATTGTTCTGGGTACCAGTTTCTCAGGATCTATGCACCCAAATTGCGTTAAAATGTAATCACATGTCAGTTCTAGTATAATATATCTGTCCAATGAATACCCGTTTATCATTTGCATTCCTACTTGGTGTAGCAATTTTAATGGCCAGTAGAGTATAATGTTGTCGCTGTACCGCTGTACTGTAAGGGTGCCATGGATGGCAACCAAAGAGAGCCTGATGCTATGAAATGCAATAGCACCCCACACCATCTCCCCTGGTTGTCAGACCGCATGTCGGGCGATAATCAGGTTACTATCCCACCTCTGTCCGCTGCGTCCAGGCACGTCTTCTCCTGTCGTCTCTTTGACTGGTGTAGAACTGCCTGTAGTGATGTATCTCGCTTCAGACTGAGCCCTGATGAGCAGCGAACACCCATCTGAAGACGCCATAGGCAATGGTGGGATAACGTTAGCAGAATTAAATGTAACTTACGTCATACAAATCATGTACAGTTTATTAAATACAAAAGCATAAAACTGAGTATATTACGTTCGTTGACACGGCATATTTTCAGTCCGCCTGGAAAGAAACGCTGGGTACTAGACTGATACTTTTACATTGTCATCAGTAACATGTGTTGTTAATATGGCACTTTGGAAAACATGTAATGCTTTACTGGTACTGTATGCATGTATTACGGCGTGAGATTCGGTGGTACTACGAAACTGCAGCATAATTGTGGAATAAGGGTCCGGGAGATGTGGTACAGTTGTGTACGCTGGGTTTTGTTGTTGTTAGAGCTGTGTTCAATTGAAAAAACTTCTGTTTTTATTTTTGTTTATTATTGTATCGGCCAATCACTGCAGGTGAATGTTGGTACACAGACTGTCCAGGGAAGGAGTACTTCATTTTAAAATTCAGTATCTAGAAAATTAAGATGAATAAACGAGAACAACAAACAGGATGTTTATGGTAAAAGTTGTAAGAATTTTATAGAGAAGTTATACAGATGTAGCAATATCGAAATAGATGGAAAACCTGTAAACAATTGGCGCTTTAATCACAATACGTAGTAGACATAAATACTGCGCCGCAGCTCAGAGCTATCAGTTCCCGCGTTGGAGTGTTAAAGGTTCAAATGGCTCGGAGCACTATGCGACTTAACTTCTGAGGTCATCAGTCGCCTAGAACTTAAACTAATTAAACCTAACCAACCTAAGGACATCACACACATCCATGCCCGAGGCAGGATTCGAACCTGCGACCGGAGCGGTCGCTCGGTTCCGGACTGTAGCGTGTTAAAGATGAGTAGGGTACCGAACGAGGAGGTTGAGATCATGTATTCCGTTGAACTACGTTTTTCTGGTAGTGGAATTGTACGGGTCACAACACAGACCTACGGCCAAAAGGCGCAGTTTTCAAATACGATATAGTGTTCCAAAACGACCCGATACGAAAGCTTCTCGTAGCCTCATCCCCAAACTCCAACGGATTGGCTGCATGGCTGATGGTCTAGCGGAGAATATTAGCGCCAACAAAACGTATTTATTCCTCACAATTTTGCCACGGTTTCTGGAATTAATCAGAAAATTCCAAGAAAACAAATCAGAAGAACTGCAGCAGAGACTGCTTTGAAGCGTTCCAGCGCGCGGAAAATACTGAGACCCTGCCTACCCATGTCTTCATTCAAAAGCGTCACTTGTGTGAAATGAAACCATAGTATTCTTCTAAAGTTACTGTTGGGAGTGTTGTATGCAGCAGAGCCATTAATGGCCATTTTTCATGCGAGAAACGATCACTAGTGAAAGTTACATTGCACTCTTGTAACTGTACGTCACTGTACAGCTAGTGTTGGAGAATCGACTATTCAAAGAGTGTTTCATGCAAGATGGCGTTAGATCACATCACATCGCACCGAACAGATGTTTCGATTTCTTGATGAATACTTCGGGACTAAAATCACTACTTTGTATTATTGTAAATTTACTGGCGCCGTGATATGTTGGCTTCTATATTGGCCCAGTCTGTCTTCATGTGACATCTTTTGTGGGGCAGAGTGAAAGCCACTGTTTACCGGAGCCATTCCACCAACGTAAGACGAGCTTGAATCGATGATCAGTATGGCATCTGAATCAATATCCGTTGAGACACTACAGAATGTGACTGCAAATTTTATTCTTCGCGTACCCCACCTCCGTACTGCTGGGAGTAGTGGATATTTCGAAACGTTTGTGATGTGATTGCAAAGGTTGCTAGCCGAGTACGATTTTAACTATACTTTCTGATGTGTACGATCTGCACAGCGTAGAGCATACCTGTTAGCAGATTTTTGACTATTTCGAAACATCTGTATAAATTCTACATACAGTTCTTAGAGCTTTCAAAGGAAACCGAACTTTTATAGCACTCTTCCGTTCATCCTCGTTTTTGAGTTGTTTAATTTTGAAGTCAGGAGATCCTTCACTGGACACACTGTAACTTATTTCGCTGCTTTTGTTAGGCCCAAGATAGGTTTTATATACTAAAAAACCTCTGAAGCTAAACGGGAGTAACTTTGTTCGTTAGTTACAAAGACTGAACTTAAGTACAGGATTTCTAATCAATAAATATGTTCGTAATATATGTGTTACCTGCAATAGTGTAAATCCAGTACTTCATAATTGTTTTTAGTTCCACAAAACTGGAGTATATTTATCACAGATAACTTTCTAAATAACTCATTCGGAAGGATTTAACATATTTCCATCACATTCTGATATTTAAAAGAAAACAGCAATACGCCAATTATGTTAACTTTGACCTTGGAGTAACTTTATCCGTTAAACTGAGCAAACGTTATGTTGATTTCCTGCAGTAGTAGCAGCAACTCGACGTTTCATGGACACTACAGGTCGTTGGAAGCCCCTGCAGATATACTGTGCAATGCCGCCTCTATAGCCGTCCATAATAGCGAAAATGTTGCCGGTGCAAGATATCATGCACGACATGATCTTACGATTACGTCCCAAAAATGTTCCATAGGATACATTTCGGACGATCTGGGTGGTCAGATCATTCGCTCGAATTGTCAAGAGTGTTCTTCAAACCAATCGCGAACAATTGTGGTCCGATGATATGGCGCATTATCATCCAACATAATTCCATCTTGTTTGAGTGCATGAAGCCATGAGTGGCTGCAAATGGTATCCAAGTAGCCGAATATGTCCATTTCCAATCAGTGATTGGATGAGCTGGACCAGAGGACCCATTCATATACATGCAAACATAGCCCACAACTTTATGGAACCACCACTAGCTTGCACAGTGCCTTTCTTCGGTCCGTAGCTTCGTGGAGTCAGCGGCACACTCGAACCCTACCATCAGCTCTTACCAACTGAAATCTGGACTCGCTTGACCAGGCCGTTTCTTTACAGTGGTTTAGGGCCCAATCGATATGGTCACGAGCCGTGGAGAGGCGCTGCAGGCGATGTCGTGCTGTTAGCAAAGGTGCTCGCGTCGATCGTCTGCTGCCATGGCCCATTAACGCCAAGTTTCGCCTCACTGTCGTAATGGATAATTTCGTCGTACGTTCCACGTTGATTTCTGCGGTTATTTCACGCAGTCTTCCCTATCCGTTAGCACTGATAACTCTAAGCAAAGGTCACTGCTGTCGGTCTTGTTGTGATGATCGCCAGCCACCGCGTTTTCTGTGGTGAGAGGTAATGCCTGAAATTGTGTATTCTCGGCACACGCTTGACGTTGTGGCTCTCGGAATATTAAATTTCGTATCGAATTTCGAAATTGACTGTCCCATGCGTCCAGCTTCAACTACAATTCGGCGTTCGAAGTCTGTTAACTCCCATCCTGCGGCCATAATCACGTCGGAAACCTTTTCAAGTGAATAAGGTGAGTACAAATGGCGGCTCCGCCAATGCACTCCCTGTTATACCTTGCGTACGCGATACTGCCGCCATCTGTATATATGCGTATCGCTATATCATGACCTTTGTCACTTAAGTGTATTTGGTTGTCATTTACTGTTGACATTATAAGAACAGCATTCAGGTAAGTACAGCTATAGGAATTCCCATGTGGAATTCTTTATTTAATTGTTGTCACTGATTAAGAGGATGGCATCGTTGGAGCAGAACCTACACGGACTCAATGCTGTCTGTAATTAGAATTAACTAATATATTTTTCTCACATATCTTGGAGTACTATGCACATAATGTAGACATTGTATTGCTCTTTCGCAGGTAACCTTGGACGAGTGGACCTCATATCGGAGTTTGAATATGACCTCTTCATACGTCCGGACACCTGTAATCCTCGGTTCCGTCTGTGGTTCAACTTCATCGTTGACAATGTGAGAACCGATCAGGTAGGACTACACGACAGAAATTCATAATATTATGATAATGCATGCAAATCTCGTATCATATTATTGAACAAGCTATTTCCTACGTATAGTTTTGTACGTTAATAATCACTGACTGTTTGTTATTCAGTGACGTCAAAGCTAGTCGCATCAAGTATATTGTCACATTGGAAACCAGGTTTTACAATAAGTACTACGCGTCTCATGCGATATAAAGAAAGAAATACGTTGAGATGAACATATTTTGGATGAAGGAGATTAGTGTAGACTGTCATAAAACACAAGTAGAGAGCTCTAACTTAGCAGTGCGACAGTGTTGTCACAGTAAGCACGATAGTATATTTCAAAGTAGTTGCTAGTAGCATTAACCTTTGTCACGTAAAGTATATTGAAAGGAAAGGAAACTCAATGTGTACTCGCCAAGTGTGGTGGAGTATTTGTAAAACATTTTCATCCAGTTATTATATAGTGTGTAGGTGATGTTAGTACAAATGACGCGTATTTCCTACTTTCTGAAGCTATCATAATTTCATTTTTGGTGGCTAGTGAAATTACTGACGACACCAAACTTTGGTCAGAAGATTGCATAAAGACGAACTTAAGTTACCTATCGAAGCGGCTAACTTGTAATTGGGAAAGGCGAAGCTTACATTGCCATCCATCCGCCTTCCTAAATCACGACGTAGTCTAATTGTTCCTTGAACATAACCTGGGCGGACATCCTGCAGCATCTTTGCCTGGGAGCTACTACTTCGTCTCCAAGTACCAGAACTTCTGCGAGATGTTCAACTTCCAGGTACCCGCAAGTATGGAACATGTGGAAGACGCGAAACACAATCTCCGTCGTTTGTTTAAAACTTCGTGTATAGGTAATGTGTGCAGCCTTTAGCACTCAAGTTGATGAGAACTAGAATACTCTTGATGCTATAGCTGTATTTTCCTGAACAGATGCCGTTTCTGTCTCCATATGGTTTTTCAGTCGAGTTTGGATAGGTCAGTCATGCCTCCCATCTCTCAGTTAATTATGTAAATTCTGTGCTGCCCATATTAGCATGCTGTGTTTCCGAACCGGAAATGAGGAAGCGAAATATCCCGACACTCACGTCCGCAGAGCAGGCTATATGGCACGGACGGGAGTGAAAGGGTTGCATCGTGATGTAACCTGTCCGCCATTTATCCAACTTTGTAGATATCCGGTAATTCGTGATAGTAAATGATAAGACTTTCATTCCACTCATAACTGATGTCGATGATCATCCTCATCAATATGAGGTGTGATTCCTACGGGCGTGAATACACAGGGTGGTTATAATTAAACTGTCGCCACTTGAGCCACCGCAGACTGAAAAGTACACTCCTGGAAATTGAAATAAGAACACCGTGAATTCATTGTCCCAGGAAGGGGAAACTTTATTGACACATTCCTGGGGTCAGATACATCACATGATCACACTGACAGAACCACAGGCACATAGACACAGGCAACAGAGCATGCACAATGTCGGCACTAGTACAGTGTATATCCACCTTTCGCAGCAATGCAGGCTGCTATTCTCCCATGGAGACGATCGTAGAGATGCTGGATGTAGTCCTGTCCAACGGCTTGCCATGCCATTTCCACCTGGCGCCTCAGTTGGACCAGCGTTCGTGCTGGACGTGCAGACCGCGTGAGACGACGCTTCATCCAGTCCCAAACATGCTCAATGGGGGACAGATCCGGAGATCTTGCTGGCCATGGTAGTTGACTTACACCTTCTAGAGCACGTTGGGTGGCACGGGATACATGCGGACGTGCATTGTCCTGTTGGAACAGCAAGTTCCCTTGCCGGTCTAGGAATGGTAGAACGATGGGTTCGATGACGGTTTGGATGTACCGTGCACTATTCAGTGTCCCCTCGAAGATCACCAGTGGTGTACGGCCAGTGTAGGAGATCGCTCCCCACACCATGATGCCGGGTGTTGGCCCTGTGTGCCTCGGTCGTATGCAGTCCTGATTGTGGCGCTCACCTGCACGGCGCCAAACACGCATACGACCATCATTGGCACCAAGGCAGAAGCGACTCTCATCGCTGAAGACGACACGTCTCCATTCGTCCCTCCATTCACGCCTGTCGCGACACCACTGGAGGCGGTCTGCACGATGTTGGGGCGTGAGCGGAAGACGGCCTAACGGTGTGCGGGGCCGTAGCCCAGCTTCATGGAGACGGTTGCGAATGGTCCTCGCCGATACCCCAGGAGCAACAGTGTCCCTAATTTGCTGGGAAGTGGCGGTGCGGTCCCCTACGGCACTGCGTAGGATCCTACGGTCTTGGCGTGCATCCGTGCGTCGCTGCGGTCCGGTCCCAGGTCGACGGGCACGTGCACCTTCCGCCGACCACTGGCGACAACATCGATGTACTGTGGAGACCTCACGCCCCACGTGTTGAGCAATTCGGCGGTACGTCCACCCGGCCTCCCGCATGCCCACTGTACGCCCTCGCTCAAAGTCCGTCAACTGCACATACGGTTCACGTCCACGCTGTCGCGGCATGCTACCAGTGTTAAAGACTGCGATGGAGCTCCGTATGCCACGGCAAACTGGCTGACACTGACGGCGGCGGTGCACAAATGCTGCGCAGCTAGCGCCATTCGACGGCCAACACCGCGGTTCCTGGTGTGTCCGCTGTGCCGTGCGTGTGATCATTGCTTGTACAGCCCTCTCGCAGTGTCCGGAGCAAGTATGGTGGGTCTGACACACCGGTGTCAATGTGTTCTTTTTTCCATTTCCAGGAGTGTATTTACCGTATGGGTACACAACTTAACAGGAATGATATTCAAAGTCTGCGCTGCAGGATACGCGTGGTTAATTGTGGTAGTGTCGTGACTTACTATTAGGTGCCAGTATTGCATGCAGTCAGCATGGCGTGGATAAGGTAAGCAGGGCCTTGCTCGTAAAGCTGTTTTATCAAAACAACCTCACCAGTGCTGCTGCTCTTCGCTAGTATCGCCGAATTAAAGGAATACGGAGAGGTCGTTTGCCGCAACTGGGTTGAAGAACATCTTTCGGAGGTTAAAATCAACTCGCGATTTGGGAATTGCTCCTGAGAGGGGCCGACGGCCAACTGCGCCAAAAAAAATTTTAAGAAGTTACTGTCGCCGTGGCTGAGATTGCTGGACGCAAAGTGCGACCTTGAAGCAGGGCACGAGCTATGGCACGACGGTTGAACGTTTCATGGCCCAATTTTCAGTGCTTTGTACAACTGTGAAATGCAGCCAGGGGAATCTACAGTACGGTTCCGGGCTGTCGTGAATGCATGTTGTCGTCGCATTGAGCAACGTTTGTAACTTGGAACGTAAACATGGTACGAAATTAATGTTATCATCTCATGTAAAAATTAAATACGTTTCTTACATTGATTTATTTGTTATTTATCTCCTGCATGTCATTATAAATGTTTCCATAAACTATCATTGTCCTGAGATCTCTCGTTCCTCAGGAGTTTCCATACATGTAACGAAAATTAAATTATAACCAACCTGTATTCCTGTGTACTTTGTGGCATGGAAGCAAATGGCCTTGGAATGTTATCTTAATTTATTGCCGTACCAGATATACATAGGGTGTCAGTTCATAATGATTGCTTGATTGAGGCTGGTTTGGAGGTATAAGTCTCCTGTCGTAACCAAAACGTACTCCATGGCAAAAAGAGGGGACCGAATCGGCCAGTCAAATATTCGTACAATCCTCAGTGTTTTTGGTATGAGCTGCAGTGTAAGATGTTGCGTTATCCTGTTGGTATATGCCATTTGGTGCCCTAGTATGACCACAGGGTTTACCATCTTACCACATATCGGCCTACTTGTAGCCTTCCTTAAGAATTACCAAATCACTCCTAGTGTTATATAAAATAGCTCGCCACACCATGACTTCAAGTGTTGGTGGCGATAAGGACCCAAAAATCCTCTGGTTTCTGTGACTTATCATAGAGCGTTGGTCTGTTCGTCGCTACCAGAAGTGAGGAGATCCATCAATGGGAATAACAAAATGTCACTTATTTCCAGTTGACTCAGGCTCTACTCCATGCACGTTCTCTGTAGTATGGTGTCAATATTAAACGGCCAATAGAAACGCTAGTTCCCAACTCAGGTGTCAGTAATACTTACGAACGTTTCATGGTGACACTCTGTCTCTAACCTCTGATCGAGTTTCAGTTGTTGTCATCCGGCTGTTCGACAAAGCCTAGTGAACAGTCCTACAATATTGTCAAGGAGAAGCTCTTCATGGATGATTACTCTTCCTTTCAGACTATTGCCCTGACACCGTCATGTCCCCATTCTTTCTGCTTTCTGCGCTCTACAACCCACTCTGTGAGCGATCTGGCGGTATGGTTCCCCCACGATCTTCAGGCCAATGATTCAACAGTTTTCAAAGTTCGAAGGATATGATAAGCTGCACACGCGCGTCCTCTGGAAATACTGTGTTGTAATCTCCACTTGAAAAGTTTCGGTAACGTTAGACACATCCAACAGCCATCACGTACTCATATGGTTCTTCGTCTGTGAGAATGGGTACTTCATTACTGAAAATATTGAAAAGAAGGTCGCATACTGAAGAAATTTTAATCAATATGTTCCACAGCCATTGGGATACTGGTGTATCAGTTTGGTGGTGTCCGATCAAGGTATTCATGGAGTAATTATTTCTGTTTCTGTCAGTGAGTTTTTTTGCAGAGTGTTCCGCTCTCGGCTACTGCAATTCCAGGGGGCGTGGAGAAGACGTCATATGCGAATGGCTGCCTCCGCGATACAAAACAGAAATATTTGTACAGGAAACTCGTATATCGTCTTTGAAGCCTTCGTTACGCTGATCCACGAAATCATCTTTTTTAGAACTGTAATTTGATTTTTAACACTGATAGAGCGTTGATATTGGAGACGGAGGTGGCTTTTATAATTGGTGCTGATTTGAGCTCATAAATACCGGTTTCTACAACGGCAATCAGCTTAGTGTCTAACTCAGAATCCACAAGTTAGGTGGTTCGCGGTAGTGATCTGCCAGTTTTGCTTCAAACTAAAACACGAAAGTAACAGCCCGCAGTATGCCGAGACAGGTGCATAAAACAAATAAAGCATTGCACTCGGGCAGGCCACTCTAACTGCACAATATCGATCTGTTTGCAAGTATACAACTTCCTGTCTCCATGTCATGTAAACTAGCGTCTGTAAGTTAAACTGCAACAGCAGATTATTCTGAAAGCAATACAGTATCACTGAAAATAAATATTTTAACTACAGTGAAAATTAAAATCAGATATATCGAGAGCTACATTAAGCATCTATCCGAGCTTAGCATCGGTTTCGAAAAATATGGCGAGTATAATGTAAGGTAATTCATCAATAAGATGAGGCTAATTAATTGGAAAGACATCTGTCGTGAGACCACTAATAACCTCCATATAATATCCTTGGCTACTCAAGCATTATCTCATCCATGTCGTCTCCTATCTGGGGAAAAGCTGACGGAAATCTATGATATACTTTTAACGCAACAGAACACCGAGTTCCATCACTTCATTACATGAAAACGCTGTCCACAACGTCCTATGAACTAAATAGAGAAATAGAATGACATCTATAGAGCACAGCACAGCATATTTTACTGTGTCCGATATTTGAGTCTTCAGGCGTAGTTGAAGATTGGGACACTGACGAATGAGAAACCATGCTTTATTTGAAACTTCTAGTCAAATTAAAACTGTGTGGCGGAGATTTCTACACCTTGACGCTCCATATCGTTTGCAGCTGGACACGAAAGACACTGGCTCTCTTCAACAGGACGGCGCATCTCACAGTAGGGACATCACAACAAAACTGGGAACTTTTCCCTTCCCCTCAAACATTACAGCTACGTCTGAGAGACTGAGCATATCGTGTAATATTTCCTATAGACGGCACATCGCGATTTTGGAGACTTCAAGGTGCGCGTTCCATACCATCACTGCTACCTAATGAAGCAGCAGCGAGAAAGACACAAGGCTACGTTTCATAAATTCATCCGCAATATAATGTCCACACCTTAAGCCTGGACCAGATCCTCACGTCACGATCCCCTTTGTTACACCTAATTCCCCACACCCTTCTAACGAAATACAAACTTTAACGATCTCTGCTATCATTCGTTTCCTTACAGTATGATATTGGTCTGTGCGACTTTTCACTCACTCAAACAGCAATATGTGTGCTACACATATTAAAGTATTCGCCTTATTAAGATATGTTTCATTTTAAGACAAGATTCCTTTCAGCTCAACAAACTCAAACGCCGTCGACAAGAACTCCTGTCGACATTGGTGGAATCCCATCCGTGAGGATGACGAATATGCTTCTCAACATCCTATATGGAATAATGATGTAACGTGTAGAATGGCGAAACACGTCAACGCCGATGAAGGTGATTCTGGCGAGCGAAGACTGGCAGTAAGGCGAGAATGGAGTCCTCTCCTCCCTCCCCTACCCCGCCAAAAAAGTACACATTTCATTGCAAACTGAAAATTCATACCTGCTCCATTTATTTCTCTATAGATCAAAGTTGAACATTCTGTACGCCTTCTCGTAGCACATCTGAATATCGTATGGCGAGTACTTTTATAAATTTTAAGGACTCTCTGAGATTGGTATCTGTTTTACTAATGAATAGATGAATTTTCGGCTGCTACTAATGGATATGAAGTCGTGAACCCTCAAGGCTCTCCACATCATCGAATGGTTCAGAAAAGGCCGCGGGGAAGAAAGAGCCTTTCAGTTGCTGTTCTGTAAGGCTCTCTTCGCATCCTTGCTGATAACAGTAAAAGATTTGTAAGAGATATTCTTACTGTAAGGTATTAAATGGTGTCTACTTATTGAGTTAAGCCCGATGGGGAACATACGAAACAAAGCCTATGAACAGAGAATACTGGAAACTACTTTTAACCCGTCGTAGGTCAATAGGTATATACGTTTTAAACTGGGTTGTATTAAGCTGCATACAGTTACTCATCATTGGAAGAGTTCAAAAAATTGCTGTTACGAAGGAGCGAGGCTCTTATCCACACGCGTCCATAACATTAGCCCAACTCCCCACTGTCTTTGACCAACTAAAGCAATTTTCCTTCTCTAATGAACTCGATGACGACGAGACACTAATGCTTCAGATTTTTACCCCCACTTTTAGCTACGCAGACTACTCTGATGATAATCTTAGCATAGTTTAGTTATCTGTATATTTGCATGCTCCAAATATTATAATAGTGTCAGTTTAAAACTGTAGTAGGTTTTCGGAGAGGAAAATGTGGCAGTATGCTGATCATTACACGACTAAATTAAGCTACTTCCTGTGTGTCACATAACTATCTATGTTCGCTCTCTCTCTCTCTCTCTCTCTCTCTCTCTCTCTCCCTCTCCAACACACGCACCACATTATCACATACTCAGAAGTACTATGGAATACAAGCTATAAAGACTATATAATTTCTGACTGCTGGTGGTGCTTGAAGTTTATGAAATTTACTATTCAGTCAATTTTGGGTTTTCGAACTTACGCAGTGTTTCGATCAGTAACGTCCACCAAGAAACGTCGTGCGCTGATACTAGGTTTCAGGAGGGGCGGGGCTCATATCACTGTCCGACGACCCAGATCGGTTTTTTCAATAAAACGTGTAAGTCTAATGGTTATACAGTGCCTTTGGAAATGATTTGAAGACTTCAACACATTCTAAGTGCCAGATCTCACACTTGTCACGATAATGAAGAAACAATGCATATCTCTGTGTACATAACTAATTCTACATGTACGTCTATATAACTATTCTGTGATTCGCATGTAAGTGCATAGCAGAGGGTTCATCAAATCACCTTCCAAGCTGTAAGTGCAGAACGTACTCGCACTTCTTGCCACGTCAATTCAGGGTAAAACCTCGATTGTTTGACGATTACAGGAGCAACGGACGGTCAAAACTGCTGCTGTAGTGACCCCCTATACAGCCCAGAGACGAGTTCCAATTGGTCGGTAATTAGTCATGCTGTCTCAGATCGTATCAACGCATGCGCTTGTGGTGTCATCGGTCACGCCGTATCATAAACGTTGCGATGAGTCTCGCTGGTTCTTCTCTCATCGAGAACTCGCTTCCATGCACCGCTATAATTATATCCACTATCACGGTTGATGATTTTCTGACACATTCTTATTTGTGCAGCCACTTTAATTACAGATTCCAAGTATGTAGGAGCCTGTGACAAAATTTTTCTTTCGTCAAACAGTATTTTGTGTTTATGAAAACTGTTAGCATTAAGATAAGTTTTCACCATCCAGTCGGGAAGACACCAGCTGTAAATAAACTGGTGCGCAAAGGGAAAATTGTTTCTGACGAGAACAGCTGGGATTCAAAAATTAATCATGTGAAGTATGTGTTCCGAGAGGTTATATACAGTGAAAGTGTGGCTGCGCAACACAAACTCGTAGTAGCCGATTATCGAACGGTAGTGGGGAAAGACGTAAATGTATCAAGCGAGGAAACAAAGAAAGAAGTGGCGGAAACTGAAAGAAGAGGTGGTGTAAGAAAAATTCAAGCAAACGGTATTAAGAGAAGTGAAATTACCAAATGATGTACAGGAGTGATGGAGCTATAATAGCAATGAAATTACAAAAGATGAAAAAGAGATGCTGGGTGTAACAACAGGAAAGGGACCACTACAACATACGGAGGCATGGTGGTGGAATGAGGAGGTTCAGAAAGCGATAAAAGTGAAGAAAGATGCAAAAAACATAGGGACTTAACAGGAAGACAGGAGGATAGGAAAGCCTACAAGACTGCAAAAAAATTGCAAAAAAGAGCAGTGGCTAAGCAAAGGCTGAGGCAATGTGTAGGGAAGCAGCCTACTCACGCTGTAGTAAATTCACATCAGTCTTTCCATTGTGTGCCAGCCAGTCTGCTGTAACTAGCTCTGACGTCATTAATGTTGCGCAATACTTTAAAAATCAAGCAAATAACCTAAAACATTTCTAGGATGTCAGGAGTAATATTAAAACAACATATGTTGAATATCAGTTCGATAACTTTAGCCATTTTCGAAATTTTGACGTTTGCCTTTTTAAAAGTCATTGGCGCAACAGAAAAGAGCTAGAGAATTAAAAATTGATAATTAGATTCATTTTTCATAATTATTTAATAAAAACAGTCTTCTGGATCTCACAATTTAAGATTTTAGTGGAAATTCATGATTTTCTGGTTTTTGTCTTAAAACTTAAGGATGCAAGATAGATTAAGTAGGCTAATAAATAAGGCTAGGATGTTTATATTTAAGTAGAATGGAGATCCGCTATCACCATAAGGATGTGAGAAGTTTCATCTGAATACCTATAAAACTATAGCGATAGCGTATCTCCAAAGGGCCAGTTCAGAGCTCGTCTACTGCGTGCTGTGTAATTAAATTAATTCTCTCCCCCAAAATGTTTAATTTAGCCACGTCAAAATTTTATTATCAATACTTACCTGTGTGCTGAATGCACATTTAAATTGAGAGCTTCATCGGCCATCAGTAAAAGAAGCTATGATTTATTCAATAACTTAATGTGGTGCATTACTAGCCCAGCGGCTAGTCGGGACAGCCGATTTGATCAGGCGTTCCCTTAGCCGTCCGCACCGCGGCTTTATATATAAGAACGCTGCGCGAGGAGGCAAGGCCCCAGTTCTCTCCAGACGCTGAATAGCACGCCATCTGTGTCGGAAGTCGCGTCGCGTCGGTATCATTGCTACAAACAGCCTCGGATGCCGTATTAACTTACTCGGAATACGCGTAACCATGAAATCGTTTCGAGTGAAGTGTTAATTCTGGGTTGACTTTAATTATCGATCTTCAGTTTGCGTATTGTCGTATTTTCACGTGCCGCCGCGGGACAAACATTCTACCATTATTTAGCGTGGCGTTTGATGAAATTAATCATCAAATTATGGCGAGCATTCATTTAAATATTCACTTTGGACAATTATAGTTGCATCAGCGCATTAGACTCTGAACTGCTCTGTTAGTTACTTTGTGTGGATTCTTTTGTTTTTCATCTGTGACTTTCAGAATATACTCAACTATTTTAGAAAATCGTTTTTAATATTAAATCCCGGACGATCTCCTAATTCCTCAGAGCTATAAGCTGTAACTATTAGTGTATTCTCAGATGAAGTGGGCACTAGGAATTCTAATTACAGGCTTCACGTTTTACTAATCACTTTCTGGTTGCCAATATTGTAGTTAGAGAGCCAGTGTTGAGAACGGCGGAAGACAGCATAAATAACATTCTAAATAATAGGAACATTTTAAACAACATTATTCCACCTGCCGCCCCACATATGGATAATCGGCTGGGAAGTGTTTCAACATTCAAACAATTATGCAACAGTAAATAGTAATTCCACCCGCCGCCCCACATATGGCGCATCGGCCGAGAAATGCAGTGTTTCAACATTCAAACAAAATTTTATACAACAGTACATTAATTCTATCCGCCGCCCCACATATGGTGCATCGGCCGGGAAGTGTTTCAACATTCAAACAAATTATAATACAACAACATTAATTCTATCTGCCGCCCCACAAATGGAAGATGTGTATGAACAGCTGGAAGGAAGAGAGGATGGCAGGCAACTCCTACGGAATGCTTAAGCAAGAGATAAGGCGACCAAGGACATAACATCAATCAGGCAGATAAAGGATGAATCAGGTGTATTATTACACGAGCTTGGGAAAATCCTTAATAGGTGATGGCAATACTTTGAAAGGCTATTGAGTGAGGAAAATGTACGAGAGAAGTATGAGGATGGAGATATAAATGAAGGAATGACCCAAAGTATAGGTAGGGAAGAAGTGGAACACTCGAGGAAGGAAATGAAAAATGGAAAGGCCCTAGGGGCAGACCAAATCCCAATAGAAGCATGGAAAAGTCTGGGAGAACAGGGAACTGATATTCTCTGGGATCTAATGCAGAAGATCTGGAAAGGAGAAAGAATTCCGCATGAGTGGAGAAGCAGTATACTGGTTCCCACATATAAGGGGAAAGGGGATATCCAAAACTTTGGCAATTATAGAGGGATAAAACTGATGTCCCACACAATGAAGATATATGAAAGGATAATTGAAAAGAGGTTGCGTCTAGAAACTGAAGTATGTGAAGAACAGTTTGGATTTATACCGGCAAGAGGAACAACCGACGCAATATTTGCATTAAGGCAACTGATGGAGAGGCACACAGAAGTACAAGTCGAACTACTTATGGCCTTTATCGATCTTGAGAAGGCTTATGACAGAGTCCTGTGGCAAGAGATATGGAGGTGTCTGAGAAGTAGATGCCTGCCAGAAAAATATCAGGGTGGTAGAAGACATGTGTGAAGGTGCAATGACACAAGTCAGGAGCAGTGCTGGTGCCACCAGGGCATTTTCAGTGAAAGTAGGACTACATCAGGTATCAGCTTTAGCCCATATCTCTTTGACCTTGTCAGGGATGTACTAGTCAAAGATGTGAAAAAAAGGCACCTGGGAGCATGATGTTTGCCGATGATGATGTAATCTGTGAATCCACCCAGGAGGCACTTCAAGACAAGGTTGAACAGTGGAGAAAAGCTCTAGAGGAAAGAGGAATGAGAATTAGCAGGGTGAAAACAGAGTATATGTGTACAAAGCATACCAAAGATCTATATATTAACCTGTAAGGAGAACAACTGACGCTGGTCAAGAAATTTAAATACTTAGGCTCTTACATGCAAAGTGATGGAGGACTCGAGGCCGAAATACGGCAGAGGATAAATAGTGGATGGATGAACCGGAGGAAACTGAGCGGAGTACTGTGTGATAAGAAGGTTAGCTTCAGAATGAAAGGAAAGCCTTACAAGTCTGTGGTGAGGCCTGCAGTGTAGTACATAAACCTGGACAATTACCAAAGCCCAAGAGAAAAAGATGGATGTGGCACAAATGAGAATATTAACGAGGATGAGTGGGGTGACACGAAAGGATCGACTGAGAAATGAGTACATCAGGGGAACAGTGAAAGTTGGCCCATAGGGAAGAAAATCCAAGAAAGTAGGCTAAGATGGTGTGGACATGTGCAGATAATACGGCAGTACTACGTGGGGAGAAGAAATAGAGACCTGGAAATCGAAGGATTAAACAGAAGAGGAAGTCCGAAACTGAGATTGAAAGACAAGGTATCAGGGGACCTACGGGAGAAAGGATGGCTCAGAGAAGCAGCTCTGAATAGGCATTTATGGAAGAGAAGGATCCAGAAAAGCAGTGCCGACCACACATGACGTGGGAAAAGGCTGAGATGATGATCATGATGATACGTTCCGAAAGAAAGGCTATAGGTTACATGGTGTGAAGTCAGCGTTCTCAAAGATAAAGAAACTTGAAAACGTTTAACATTCACGTGATGACCAGTCGCCGGCCGAAGTGGCCGTGCGGTTAAAGGCGCTGCATTCTGGAACCGCAAGACCGCTACGGTCGCAGGTTCGAATCCTGCCTCGGGCATGGATGTTTGTGATGTCCTCAGCTTAGTTAGGTTTAACTAGTTCTAAGTTCTAGGGGACTAATGACCTCAGCAGTTGAGTCCCATAGTGCTCAGAGCCATTTGAACCATTTGATGACCAGTCGGCTATATTCCTTCCTGCTTCACTACATCAAGCAAAATAGGCAGAGTCTTGGGAAGACGAGGTATCAGATCTATTTTCCGTCCTCCCAAGAAGATAAAGGAGGTGGTACGACCTGTTGAGGACAGTTTCGGCCTCAAGATCCCTGGGATTTACAACATCCCTTCTGAATGCGATGGCAATTACATCGCTCAGACCATCCGCACCGTTTCCGATCACTGTGTATAACATCAACGACGTATTAAAAAATCAAGAACTGAAGAAACCTGCAGCTGATGAGCGCACCGTGTGCTGTTTGATGAAACACTACTTTTGTCCCAGGCCCCTACACACTTGGAGTCTGTAATTAAAGAGGCTGTACAAACAAGAACGTGTAAGAAAATCTTCAACCTTCATAGCTGATATAATCTCAGTGGTGCACGGAAGCGAGCTCTCGATGCAGAGAAGAGCCACGGAGACACAGTGCAGCATTTACGCTACGGCCGGAGCGATGACACCACTAGGGCAGATGCTGACACTATGTGCGACAGCATGACTAATTACCGACCAATCAGAAACCGTCTTTGGGCTATATACGGGGCCACCATAGCAACAGTTTTTACAGTCAGTTGTTACTGACGAAGACGACATAGGTAATCGTCCAAAGATCGAGATTTTACCCTAAATCGACGCGGCTAGAAGTCCGAGGCTGTTTTATACAGCAGTGCCGTCACGAAAAACTTCGTTCTCACACCTTCCAAGCTGCTTCCTTGCCGCCTCACTTTCGAAGTAACTTTTAAATTTCTCCGTGAGAGCCCTAAGTTCTCATGTTTTATTAGAACGATCATTTTTCCCTTAGAAGATATTTTCGCATTTGGGGGAGAAATTTGTTAACCAAAATTTCGTGAAAAGATCCTGCCGCAACGAAAAGCGGCCTTGTTTAAATGATTGTCAAATCAGCTCGCACCCGTGATACTCTCGCCGCTATTTTGCAATAACACAAAACGAACTGCTTTCCTGTGAACTTTCTGGATGAAATCCTTCAGTCCCATGTGATGCGGATCACACAGCGTGCAGTAGTACTCCAGAAAAGGACGGAGTGATTTGCACCCAACAAATAGAGAAGTATTTTGATACCACAGGGTTACGCTGCTCATCGCAACACCGCAAAAAATAGCGAGAGAAGTTAGAAAACACTTTATTATGGACGTTATAAGCGCCATACCAGGAAACTGGTTGGTTCTAGATGCCAAGAGGGATTCTTGCTTAGAAGAAAACTGAAACTAGCCCGCTGGTAATAATGCTGTTTGTTTACACAAACAGCGTCGATGCCGCTTTCGAATCGACGTGATAATTTTCAGGTGGCTGTTTTTATTACATTTGTTGTTGTTGGTTACATCAGCTGTTGGTTGTTTCTCTACAGCAACTAATAAAAACTTCAAGAAATGTAATATCAATATGAAAAGCAGTCTGAAGATTTCACTGTCTGTTCGAAACCGGTATCGTCAATCTTTGTGCAAATTAGGAGCCTTATTAACTGTTTCTGGCTACTGTTTTTGTCTTTACAAGAAGCAGCTTGTATTTTGTTCACGAACACAATTTAAGAAATCTTAGATTTTGACAAAATGAAGAAAGAAAAACTTTTGTTTCAATTGATATTAATACTGTTACACTACGTTTCATGTGTGATATACAGGTACAGAAATACAGCATTAGAGTTTTAACAAGTAAAGCTTTCTTCAGCAAAAACCATTTCTTACATCATTTAAACTTTATAACTCCACAGGGAAGCACCATCTAATTGACGCATGTTTGAAAGACTATCTCTATGGTTTGTCATCACGACCAAGATTAGGGACATTCAGCAGAGTACCGAGAAAGCACTACACTGAGAATGCGTTTTTTGAAAGGCTGACACTTCCAATGTTTTCCATTTCCCCTCTTCACCAGCTTCATATATCGGGTAGGAACATAACGATTCATTATTCCCCATGATTATCCATTCAGAGGTAGTGCACCGCCTCTTACAATCAACCTGTCGATGAGACTACTTTCTCAAAATTCGCCTGCGTGTCCATTAATACAGATAGATTAAAGTTCATGTAAATAATTCAGTACATTATGCTAAAGTACATTATAATAAGAAGCTAACACACTGTCAAATATTACACAGTGTAAGGGCTCGCTGTTTTAAGGTGTTTGACTTGCAGAGCTTGATAAGATAGTTTGCAAACTATCCTCTCATAAAAAACACATCACGAATTATCACAGATGAATTGGCGCTATGTGCTTCTGAGTTGTCCTGCATGAAATAACCATACGTATTGCCGGCCGAAGTGGCCGTGCGGTTCTAGGCGGTGCAGTCTGGAACCGCGAGACCGCTATCGTCGCAGGTTCGAATCCTGCCTCGGGCATGGATGTGTGTGATGTCCTTAGGTTAGTTAGGTTTAACTAGTTCTAAGTTCTAGGGGACTAATGACCTCAGAAGTTGAGTCCCATAGTGCTCAGAGCCATTTGAACCATTTTTTAACCATACATATTGTTGTTAGTTCTCTAAAACAAGGTTGCAGTATATTATTCACGTACTTCTTAAGATTTATGTATTGGTGAAACAGGAATAGTCAAATAGTTTGTGTTATACTGCTTACAGTCCCCATACTTCAATTTTGTCACATTAGGTAAGCTCTAGGTGTAACTTATAAAGATTTTAAAAACTCTAACGTCGATAAATGTAGTTTTGCTTCATAAGAAAGACGAGGTTTTTAGGATCAACCTCTCCGTCAGGCACAAACTGCAATTTCGAGTTGCTCTACCGTTTCTGTGTAAGATTTCAATCCGAGTTTACACATAGCTCTGAGAACGTATGCTGTTGACACACCACCCGTTTCCATCGCCGAGGTTGCTAACTCTTGCCCGCGCGGTAGCGCTCGACTTGAAAGTATGTTAGAACCCTGAAATGAAATTACCACTGCCAGTATTTGGCCGGCAAGGAGACGAGAGGTGGTGGGGTAAAGTTTCTCATCATCAGTCTTTGCACAGATGTCCAGCATTAAATTACAAACCACCTCGCAGTGTCTTGAGAAATAGGGCCTTTGACACTGTTCATGATAATTCGTCTGTTGGATGGGGACGTTAAGCTAGGCGGTCACCTTGGTTCACGAATTACCCTAACAACATTTAACAGATAAGCGTACCCACACAATTCTCACACTTCGCTACAGAGACGTGCCTCAGGTCGCGAAAGAAAGAAAAAACCTTATCAATTAGGCGGCCGAAACTGCCCATCGGAGTCCCTCAACGCCATACGACTTTACTTTTCCACTTATTAACGCATCATCCTGAAACTTTAAATGGCATAAAGGTTTCCTCGGACCTGTTTCTAAGGCTACCTATAACTCGACTAGCTTATTTCTCGGATGAAACCCAATAGGTCACGTGCCACACTGTCCGAGCAACGCCAATTGATCTGTGATTTTGTTGTGAACGTTTTTTGATCAGAGGATAGTTTCAAAAATACCTTATGAAGTTCTGCAAGTCACACGCCTTAAGATAGCGAGATCTTACACCGTCTAAAATTATCATTGCAATAGCTTATTATTTTAATGTAGATTAGCGTAACGTACTCAGTTATTTACAGGAAGTTTAATATACCTGCCTTAAATGATACTCAGCCGGATTTTGAGAAAGTAGTTTCGTCGATAGCTAGATCATAAGAGGTGGTGCAATAGCTCTGATTAGTGCAATATTTCTGGCTTATTCAGCCATCATATTAGGCTCCAGGAAGCTATTCCCAGGGCAGTGGATATGCAAGAAGCATAGAGATGACGCGATGTGGGATGAAGTACCGGTGACAGATGTTAGATTCGGTACCATTCCCGTGAGAAAGACCACCTGCATGATGCTGCTGCTCTGTGATTGGCTGCTGTGCTCGGCGGTAGGGCGCCATAACGTTAAACTTTAGTTGCTATTATTAATTAAACCATTCATCTAAATTACCTCATTTTTTAAATAAACATCTCTCAACAGCCAGCTATCAATCAGTCATTTCAAAATTATTAAAATCAAAGTATTACTAAAACAAAAGACTGACGATATTACTGCCGATGCACTTCGGTGGAGTGCGGATCACGCCTTGCTGTCACGGGCAGTCCGCCTCTCCAGTTCTGACTGTTCCAGTAGACAGACATGTTGTCTCTTATACCAGTATTTGTTTCATGTAACTTTATTCTCCAGTTATGACCGTTCCAGTAGACAGACATGTTGTCTGTGGCAGGAAGTATTTCATGTTATTTTAGCCAGATATAATGACCGTGGAAAGATATGTTCAATACGTTGTGATCAAGAATAGTTTCTCGTGTCTATATCAATTAAAACGCGAGTGGCATCCCAAATGAGCTATAGTTTATTCGTAGCAGCAGTTCCTTGCGAAGTTAATTTCAGCCTCAAGAAAAAGGATCCACGACCTGCGTGCTGTTTTCTGCGCTGGGGACATAATCATCATGAAGACAGCAGGTTAGTGAAGTGTACAAGAGCGTACGTATTCCACACAGGGCAGTGGAAACAACTAGGCATGCATGCACAGTACAGATGTGCTCAGTGACACGTCACCTGCAGTAATGCAGAGGAGGTAAAGAAGGATGAAAGTATTAACACTATCTCACTTTTATTCCTCTTTTCTTGCCATATTGGACAGTAATGGGGTATAATGACTCGTTATCTTCCTGTCCGAAATAGGAAGCTAGTTAAAGAGATTCTAAGTGCCATTCATGAAGAAAATTAATTTTTAGTGTTGCTGTGTTCTCGGCACTTGCGTCACACGTAGAACACCTTCAATAAGAGCGCTTTTCCTTGCTCCTGTAAACTAACAAAAATTATATTAATTATCTATTCGTAGTAACGGAGCATATGGCTAGTATGTCTTCTAACATCAATGTGTATCTCGTTGATTCAATTTACATCATTTCTCTGAGAGTTACAATATTTTACAAAACTGTTGAATCTTTCGTGCGCACTGCCAACTGATTGTTATTTTCCCTCTCTAGATCATCGGCCGACCTTTGTTTCCGGTTATCCCGACGCTTTGCTGGCAAGGGTAGCAAGTATTACCAAAAGGTAACTCTCCATTTCCGCGATGGACTGGAGTAGACCAACATATTTACTAGGGAGATGGTAAAGGACCAACACCGTCCCCTATTCCAGATGTGCTGGTTACGAGAAATGGCATGAACGTGTGCCACAATGTGTATCGAAAACGGACACACAGGCACCGACATCTGCACAATCTGTCAAATAATAACCGGAGTCAGAAAACAGTAATGATTAATACGTTCATAACCCGAGCATGGCGAACATGTTTGTCACAGCACTTCGTACATGAGATGCAACACCTGCACTGCGTACTGAGGACAAATGGATTTCTCCAAGATGTGTCACGAAACCTAACACCCAGCGAGCGAAGTGACACGTCAAGAGAAGAAATGTCGGGTGCGGGCTTTCTGCCATACATCCCCTCGCTGACGACGTATATTACACCAACACTGCGGAAAACTAATTACAAACCGACCTAGAAAATCTAAGAGTGTCTTAGATTGACAAAGGATATGAGAGATCCGTTTGAAATGTCGAGAATGTATTGTATACTGCGTAAATCTGAGACATTGAATGATGGAATTACTGTAGGATCCATCAATAATCGAATCACCGGACATAAACTATATTGCACGTTGGGACGGATAGAAATCTAGCCACGGGCCAGGTGCTGCGTTAGGCCGAAAACGTGATGAAAATCATCAACACAGAGGTTCCCTCTGTGAAGAAGAGATACGACGACCACTCGTTCAGGGAAGCGTAGAAATTCATAAACATGACAAAAATTTGAACAACAAATAAGAAAACCGCAAGGAAAACTGTTCGTGGATTAACGTGGTACAGGGAACGACAGTTGCAGGATGCAAGGAGTGAACCGCTGCGGTAATGTCCAGAGAAAAGGCCACAGACGTTGGCCTGACAAGTATATCTGTGTAATTTCTAATCGTAGGCTTGACTCCAGTCAGCCACTAGCAGTGCAGTATGAAGCTTTGATAATGCCAGTCATTCATAGTGGCGAAAAATCGTGAAAATTGTTATACAAACGTCGGGTAAAGATCCCGGGAATGAAGCCAGCAGGCAAGATATAAACAATATTTTGTTGGAACAGGACATTTGTAGATGCATATGGTGAATGAACCTACTAGTCTTTATGAAAGTTACGTATACATCCATGTGCAGCCAGGGGAGTGAGCTAAAAGCTATTTCAATAACTATGATCCACAATGCACGTATCAAATAACATTAAAATGTCTTTTATTGTATGTGAATGGTGCAACAACCAGAATTCTGTCCATTTATTGTGTGAGACCTTAGTATCACACCACGTCCGCACGATTGGTTCACTAATGCATTTACTCTGTTACTTGCATCCTTCCCAGTTCGGAGAAAGTCCACTGCAAATTTTCGAGTTATGCTGAAGTTCGGTTCTCTGTGGGTTCCCCCGTTTCGTCCATCGTTTACTTTTACTTTTAGATTTAGTGCAGAAACCTACTTTCCGATCTAAGTCTCCTCGTTGCACGCTGCGTTTCCTATCGTGTTTCTTTATGTATCGCCAGGAATGTAGCAACGAACACCAATCTAGATAGTTCAGTTATTAGTACACTATACTCTTATTCAAGTGTATTACGATTCAAATCCTGGACTGGCCACGCAACTTCAGATTTTGTGTGGTATCCCTGAATCGATTAAGGTTATTGCTCTGGTGGCTCCTCTGAATAGGACATGCCGATTTCTTTCTGTATCGTTGGCCTGTTGGAGCCTGTGTTCCGTTTCCAACAAGCTAGACAGAACGTTAAAGTCCCGACATTCACCTTAAACAGTTCAGAAAAATCATGATAAAGATTAATTTTCATGAGCTGTCGGGGTGTCACTTCCACTCCCCCCACATTTGAATAAAGTGTTTGAATCACTGCGCCATTTCGCTCTATTTTTGGAAGCAGGTTCCTACCGATGATGTTCACTGTTAGTACTTACTCGTTGCGAATAATCAGTTTCCCGTATTATTGTACGTTGTGAAGAAGAAAAGTCGGAAAGTCAAAGCTACAGAACACACAATCGCCCAATACCTTAAGTACGTGATCTATTGGAAGACTATTATAGTGGCAAACAGCAGATCTCATAACACGCCGTTTGTGATGGAAATGCCGCAGCTTGTCTGCAGTTATTGATATCGGCGTATTTAGTGAGACGCCTGGCATGTGTCCATAACTGGAAATTATTCATCATCATCGCAATAACGTCTAACTCGGACCATACACGAACACACTAGAGCACGCTAAGGACCTTCATTCTTTTTCTCTGTGTAAAGTGCACTGAACACACACGACTACCAGACGAACTGGTCAGTGTATATCAGTAGTTATCAGTTGCATAAATTGGCAGTCAGAAAGGTAAATGGCATATTATTGATAATAATTACTATCTCAATCATTAATTAATTCAGCACCAGAATATTATCAAAGGCATTACGAGATCAAATGAAGCATGACAAGAGTCCAGGTTCAACTAACACTTAAACATCATAAATGCAATAAAATAACACTGTACAAATACTTTTTCATACTATCTCTTTTATGGAAATACTTCAGATTCCTTTAGCCAAAGCAATATTCAATTTAACTTCCTCATAATAAAAAAGAATATAATGGGGCCCATAAACTATCATTTACTCTTTAGGCAAATTCTGTAACTATTTCAGAGACAAATTGCATTACACTAACGTGAATTTGTAACCCCACTTGAATTTGTGTATATTTCAATATTGTATAGCAGTTTACTCAAATTTTATTCTCAAATAAAACTTCAGAAATTAGTTTATAGTAATAGTCAAGCCAAAATCAAATTGCCTGTAAGTCAGATTATGTGCCTATTTCATTACCTGTGAAGCACTATGAAGCACTGTGAGCACTATGGGACTTAACATATGTGGTCATCAGTGCCCTATAACTTACAACTACTTAAACCTAACTAACCTAAGGACATCACACACATCCATGCCCGAGGCAGGATTCGAACCTGCGACCGTAGCAGTCGCGCGGTTCCGGACTGAGCGCCTAGAACCGCTAGACCACCGCGGCCGGCTGTGAAGGAGGTGGTTTAACTAGCAACATTTATACACTTTAACACTGAAACTTCGGCACTTTCAAATTATAAACATTTCAATGGTCATTCAGAAACAGGATACTCGGTGTTTCGCACGTTTAGGATAGGACCTTAAAACTGATTTGTGATCAGAACAATTTCAAAGTTCACACACATGTTTTCATCACTTCAATTATTATTGAAAAATCGCACACACACACAAACATGGTCCCTATAAATATATATATATATATATATATATATATATATAAGATTTCCTGAAGTTGGCGGAGCAGTGGCGCAATAGTGGTAGGCAAGCACGTGGCGGCTATCTGTCTGACCTCATGTAGTTTAAGGCTCTTTTCAAATATCATCTTGGTGAAGTATCAATTATTTCAGAGCCATTCCATAATACAAGAGCACCATATTTCAGCCGAAACCACATCCGAGGCAATTTTAACATAAATCGGCTTCCCAATGCCTCACTTGGCACCTACGGTGTTGACTGTACAACTGCTGGCCACTGACTGCGTAATGTGCGCTCTCTCTCTCTCTCTCCGCCCAGATTGACGGCCAAATCCACCTTTCCCTGCGCGCGATGCCCCTTCCGCAGCGGATGGGGTTTCCTACACCTTTATATAATACAACTGCCCTAATTATGAACCAGTATTCAAAATTACAATTTCTCTTATTTTATAAAGTTTCATTATTTTTGAACATAATTAAATCTTTACAATATATACATCATAAACTTCCACTTTCTCTCTGACAATTCAAAGATCATAACTAGTACAGAGCAATCACACCATAGTTACATACACATAATAACACTGTATAAACTACTTACAATCTATAATGGTGTTATAAGGTCGTAACATTCAAGTACAAACTGTTTTATTTTTTACGTGGTTTCTAGATGTATCAGTTCTTCTTTTAGAGCACATGATGAAAATGGAAGCTTTTAAGAAAATTAGAGTAAAACATTGTACAGTAAAAGACCGTAGAAAGGTAAGTTTCCTAAATTATTGAAAGAAGAGTGAAAAGTATCAGTGCTAAGATGAAGCGTAGCCAAACCTTTAGCATTAAAAGAGCTCTGTAACACTTTCTTTACCAGCAATAAATAGATTTTTACTAAATGAGTCACTTTGTTGGCTATTATCAGCCGAGTATATGTTCTGTAGAGAACAGATACACGTGGATGCAAAAGTGCGCATGGCTCTCCTATTTACAGTAAGGATAAAAGAATGGATGCATAGAATTACAGACCAAAATCGCTAACGTAGTTCTGTCGACAGATCCTACGGTATATTCTAAACTCATCATTATGACGCTATTAGAGAGTAGTAAGATTCTCTCAAGAAATCAGCGTGGTAATAATGGATGATGTATTGTCATCAGAGATGCCGCAACTGTATACTTCGCCGCGCGGGATAAGACGAGCTGTCTAGGGCGTTGCAGTCATGGACTGTGCGGCTGGGCCCGGTGGAAGTTCGAGTCCTCTCTCGGGCATGGGTGTGTGTGTTTGTCCTTAGGATAATTTAGGTTAAGTAGTGTGTAAGCTTATGGATTGATGACATTAGAAGTTAAGTCCCATAAGATTTCACACACATTTGAACCTTCTCCTGTATACTTTTTTAAAATTGTTATCTTAGCAAAATCAAGTGTGACTATTTGCAGCTCAGATTGTCATAATAAATATTAGAAGAAAACAATCAGCATGAGTTTAGCAATTGCTACTCGCGTACAATACTGCTTCATTTATTCATCCACGATATCTTACAAACGGTAGATGCAGGCTAAAAGTTGTTTCCGTCCTCCATATTTCCGGAAGTCGTTCGACGCTCTATCATATCGCCATGTATTAACTAAGAGACGATTGCACGGAATATCTTTACAGGTATGAAATTGGTTAGATCAGCTCTGTACTAACATTCCGTTGTAAGAAATAACAGACGACGAAGATACAAGAGAAACGGTAATAACACCGAGTCAGCGTGAAGGAAACCGTTATATTTAACATGATCAGCAGTTCTATCTCATTATTCGCTGACATGCTGTTGACTTCAGTAAGCATCGTCGCTGAACAATCGTTGGACGAATGCATAACGGCTAGGAAGAAATTTCCATTGGTGTAATGAATGGCAACTCTCTTTAAAATGGCATAAGTGATACTTAGTGGGCAAAACACAGACGAGAACTCCATAGTATAAGATTACATGATTATTGGCGGAAATTTGGAACACTTTATATCATCTAAGTATTTACATGTTGTAGAAATTGAAATGTACACGTGAAATCAGCATTACGAGCAGCGAATGTAAGACTTAGATTTGTTAGAAGGTACGGGGAATCTGTAAAAGAAATCGCATACAAGAAGGTGCTTCAACCAATTTTGTAGTCTTGCTTCAACTTATGGAAACTTTATTGTATAGGCACAGTAACAGACATTGAATAAGTTCAAAGATGGACTACTACGGCTTTGACAGGTGAGTATTGCCCATACTAAAATGTTACAAAGATGCAATGTGAATGTAAATGAGGAACGTTAGACGAGAGGCGACTTTGTTCTCTCAAAACTCGACTCGACACATTTAGAGAATGTGTATTTGAGAAAGATTGGGCGAGCGCTCTCCTGCCACCTACCTAAATCTCATGTAGGGATTATCAAAGTTTACGTAACTTCTCTCGTTTAACTGTGAAGTCAGGAAACCATTCAATGTACCGTTCGGCTGACTGAATAAGGAAAACGTTTAAAAACTGCATCCACGTTGATTTAAAACTCACTATAGCTCAAATTATAATCATAAAACAAATACTCATAATGCAGTGACGACCTTACTTTTCGGATATTATACCCTCTCAGTTAGCAGATCATACAGGGGCGGAAAATTTTTTATAGACGCGCACTTAATAATGTTTAGTATTTCCTTCAGCATCGAAAACAGTCAGACGCCTCACGGAAATACAGACATATAAATCGGGAGTGTCAGGCAGTATTTCGTATCATTGTTCTCAGAGTAACTGTAGGATGAAAAATGAAATGTTGTGTGGCGATAGCCTCCCGGCGGTAGACCCGATCGCCTGGTGCGTCGATGGGGATTAAATGATGATGATGAAGACAACACAAACACCCAATCCCTGAGCGGAGAAAATCCCACATGGGAATGAAACCCGAGTCCCCCAGCATGACAGGCCAGCGCGCTGTCCACGTTTTTATTTTTCTTTAATTTTTTTATATAAGATGATGATTTTATAAAATAAAATATTTCTGGAAAACGTAAATAATTGGTTTTTTTACATAATGGTGTAACAATAAAAAAACATAAACTGATTCTGTCAGTACAAAACAATAATGGTCCACGTCCCTCTTTTTGGGCGCGTTCCTCGCTAATCCCGTTGTACCTCGCATTGGTGCCATGTGCGTCTTCACGTGTGGTGGTGGATCCTCTCCACTCTCCTGGTCCTTCCTTGTTCTGAATACTTCTAGGCAATATTTACATTTTCCTACTGGGGACACCCCAACTGGTTGGGGGACCAAGCAAGGCACTCCCTACCAAATTAGCGTAATATGTTCGATATCTCGGATGTCTCGTAAACTGAATGATGTTCTTGTAGTAAGGCCCAAAAGTCGAGTATATTCTTACTGCCGTCTCGGAAAAGGTAAAGCACAGTCAAACCCCGAATCCAGGTCACTGCGTTTGTCTTCGTTCGGGGATAATAGGTCATATCTGGGAGAAGTAGAATCCGTGGTTCTATTGATTGCTGCACCACCCGAAGGAGGAAGGTAATCATTTTTTGGACCAAACACCACACATCCACCGAAGGCCCACATATCAGGCGATGTTCCTCTGTGTCTATAACATTGCACTGTGGACACAGAGGCTCGTCCGCCATATGACTTGTGTGCAACCTGGAACGAGTCACGTATTTCCCATTTCCCACCTGATACCACACTGCACGCGTCCCCGTATCAAGGTGTAGGTGGTGCACTGTACGCCATACCACAGACCACCTAACTGTTGGTTGTTGGCGATCTGCGGTATTTTTAGGACGTCGTCGAATGAAGATGCGATTTATATCACGTGCCGTTGCTGTTCTGGTAGTCGGCAGTTCCATGTTTACATAACTGTGTTCCACAAAAAAGGTTCGCATATGGGGAAGCTATGGTGAGATGTGAACCACCGCTATCGGTGCCAAACGAGAAGGTGGAGCTAGTTCGTCTATCAAGGTGCCCGTCGATTGCGTGTGTGTGCCTCCGTGTCAGAGTGCGGGAGTGATTCCCGGTGCTCAGGGACGAATGCAGCTTCGGCACAACCGTACCTTGTACCGATCCTTTCCGGTCGGTAAACGGCCTCGTCGGCGCCGGAGTGGTAGAAGTGTACGCCGTTTCGTCACAGGTGGCGGTCTCTGATGTGTCGACAGAAGTGCCGACACAGTGTGATTTGAGGGGACCGCAATGCACGCTATTAACACACGAAGGATGGCGTGAGGTCTGAAACAGGATACGTAATGAATGCTATAAAGAAAAGTACGTAGCTTTTGGAATACTTAACTTTAATCCATCCTTGTTGTATACATCGTTCTTGATGAGACATGCTTTATACGATAAGTATCAATTGCTATGTAAGGCTAATGGCGCCTTGCTAGGTCGTAGCCATGGACTTAGCTGAAGGCTATTCTAACTATCTGCTCGGCAAAGGAGTGAGGCTTCGACAGTGTGCATCGCTAGCTACGTCGTCCGTACAACTGGGGCGAGTGCTATCCCGTATCTCGAGACCTGCCTTGTGGTGGCGCTCGGTCTGGGATCACACAGTGGCGACACGCGGGTCCGACATGTACTAATGGACCGCGGCCGATTTAAATCTACCACCTAGCAAGTGTGGTGTCTGGCGGTGACACCACAGTCTCCACTGCAGTCGATTGCGGTAAACTGTCAGGATGTTGGAGCTGTTTATTCTACATCTACATCTACATCTACATCTACATTGATACTCCGCAAGCCACCCAACGGTGTGTGGCGGAGGGCACTTTACGTGCCACTGTCATTACCTCCCTTTCCTGTTCCAGTCGCGTATGGTTCGCGGGAAGAACGACTGTCTGAAAGCCTCCGTGCGCGCTCTAATCTCTCTAATTTTACATTCGTGATCTCCTCGGGAAGTATAAGTAGGGGGAAGCAATATATTCGATACCTCATCCAGAAACGCACCCTCTCGAAACCTGGCGAGCAAGCTACACCGCGATGCAGAGCGCCTCTCTTGCAGAGTCTGCCACTTGAGTTTATTAAACATCTCCGTAACGCTATCACGGTTACCAAATAACCCTGTGACGAAACGCGCCGCTCTTCTTTGGATCTTCTCTATCTCCTCCGTCAACCCGACCTGGTACGGATCCCACACTGATGAGCAATACTCAAGTATAGGTCGAACGAGTGTTTTGTAAGCCACCTCCTTTGTTGATGGACTACATTTTCTAAGCACTCTCCCAATGAATCTCAACCTGGTACCCGCCTTACCAACAATTAGTTTTATATGATCATTCCACTTCAAATCGTTCCGTACGCATACTCCCAGATATTTTACAGAAGTAACTGCTACCAGTGTTTGTTCCGCTATCATATAATCACACAATAAAGGATCCTTCTTTCTATGTATTCGCAATACATTACATTTGTCTATGTTAAGGGTCAGTTGCCACTCCCTGCACCAAGTGCCTATCCGCTGCAGATCTTCCTGTATTTCGCTACAATTTTCTAATGCAGCAACTTCTCTGTATACTACAGCATCGTCCGCGAAAAGCCGCATGGAACTTCCGACACTATCTACTAAGTCATTTATATATATTGTGAAAAGCAATGGTCCCATAACACTCCCCTGTGGCACGCCAGAGGTTACTTTAACGTCTGTAGATGTCTCTCCATTGATAACAACATGCTGTGTTCTTCGGGATTGGATCTGATCGAAACGCGTCCCTATACGGTAGTGTCAGCTGCGTCAACGTGGACGTAGGCGCCGGTTCGCCAGTTGGAACTAGCACAATCCTCAGCTGCATACATTCGGAACGGACGTGGCACTCTTCCCCACATCCAGAGCATGTTTTGGGTTAACCATCGTAGATGATTGATAAACAAGTATGAGGGTACATGTCGTGTCAGTTCTATTCTGATTTGACGCACCCCATTTAAAACAGGGTAGGTCGTGAAGTTACACCATTTTTCGTCTACGTAGCTAAGCACTCTTCCATATGGGCGTAAGGCGTCAATCACAAAGTCAGACATTACCTCGGAGGGAAGTTCGAAAATACGTATGCTTCGTAAGGGCAGTCCTGCGTGATGAATAGTTACGTCTCCATGTCCATCAGAGTGACGAAATTTGAGTCCATACTTAGTATATCGAATGATTCTGTCACACACTGCTTCGTTAATCAGTTAGACGTAAACGACACTGCTCACAATGGAGAGGTGTATTCCAGTAAGTTCGTTGTAGTCAAGGTTAACTTCTTCTCGTGGAACTATCAATTTCATAGGCTTTTGGTCTCGCATATTCATTCGAAAAACTCATTTTGAGGGTGGACTTGCGGTATGCATGTGCCATTACATATCGAGTCGTCGAAACGTGCGATTACGCCGAATAGGTAAACAACCGCCCGCGCCCGAACTTCCACGGCAGGGACGTAATCAGACGTCCGTGCTGCAGCACATGGCTAGCAGTACAGGCCGTAATCCTATGGTTGTGAGGGCCAAGAGAGGTTTCTTACTTAATTCCCATGCTCATCAAACTTATTTCAACATTAATTTTTTGATCACTGCTACGCAGTTTCCGTCGTTTAATTTTCTTTCATATTGTATAAAGTGACTATATGCTGAGCTCAAAGCTCACTTTCATGACAATGACGTTCTTTTTAAAGTTAACTAGTCCTTTTTCACGCTATTATATATCTGCAAGATGGTTTATTTCCACCATCCCATCACTTTCGTTGGGTGGCCACTGTAATAAACACAGTCACTCTGTACACTTCAGCTAGATTTACGACTACTGCCAATGACCAACCAAAGAAACAGATTAAGCAACGTTAGAAGTCTTTCAAGTCTGAGACCAGTATATATCGACAGAACGTAACTATGACACCAAATGTACTTATGTTTCACAACACTTCAGGAGACTGTGGGGCGGCTGGTTTGAATTGTTATGGTGGTTTATATAAATATGTTTGAATGGAGAAACACTACAATTCCCATTATTTATGCTGTTGTTTGCCGTTCTCAACACTGGCTCTCTAACTACAATTTGGCAACCAGAAAGTGATTAGCAAAACGTGAAGCCTGTAATTAGAATTCCTAGTGCCCACTTCTTCTCAGAAATACACTTATAGCTACATCTTATAGCTCTGAGGAATTAGGAGATTGTCTGGGATTTATAATCAAAACGATCGTGAAAAAAAAACCTCTATATTCTGAAAGTCACAGATGAAAACAAAAGAATCCACAATATCTGACTAACAGAGCAGTTCAGAGTCTAATGCGCTGATGCAACTATAACTGTCCAAATTAAATGTTTAAATGAATGCTCGCCATAATTTGATGACAATGTTCATCAAACGCCACGCTAAATAATGCTAGAATGTCTGTCCCGCGACGGCACGTGAAAATACGACATACGCAAACTGAAGATATATCATTAAAGTCATCCCAGAATTAACACTTCTCTCGAAAATGATTTCATGGTTACGCGTATCCCGAGTAACTTAATACGGAATCCGAGGCTGTTTGTAGCAATGATACCGACGCGACGCGACTCCCGACACAGATGGCGTGCTGTTCAGCATGTGGAGAGAACTAGGGCCTTTCCTTCCTCGCGCAGCGTTCTTATATATAAAGCCGCGGTGCGGACGGCTAAGGGAACGCCTGATCAAATCGGATCTCCCGACTAGCCGCTGGGCTAGTAATGCACCACATTAAGTTACCGAATAAATCATAGCTTCTTTTGCTGATGGCCGATGAAGCTCTTAATTTAAATGTGCATTCAGCACACAGGTAAGTAATCATAATGAAAGTTTGACGTGGCTAAGTTAAATATTTTGGGCGAGAGAATTAATTTAATTACAATGCGCGCAGTAGACGAGCTCTGAACTTGCCCTTTGGAGATACGCTATCGCTATAGTTTTATAGTTATTCAAATGAAACTTCTCACATCTTTATGGTTATAGCGGATCTCCATTCTACTTAAATATAAACATCCTAGACTTATTTATTAGCCTACTTAATCTATCTTGCTTCCTCAAGTTTTAAGACAAAACCCAGAAAATTATGAATTTCAACTAAAATCTTAATTTGTGAGATCCAAAGTACTGTTTCTATTAAATTATTATTGAAAAGGAATCTAAGTATAAATTTTTAAATCTCTAGCTCTTTTCTGTTGCGCCAATAATTTTTACAGAAAATTGTCCAAATTTCGAAAATGGTTAAAGTTATTGAACTGACATTCAACACATATTGATTTAGTATTACTCCTGACATGCTAGAAACATTTTAGGTTATTTATTTGATTTTTAAAGTATTGTGCAACCTTTATGACGTCAGAGCTAGTTACCGCGGACTGGCTGGCACACAATGGAAAGACTGCTGTGAATTTACTACGGCGTGAGTAGGCTGCTTCCCTACAAGACCTGATATTGTTGTTGTCATCTTCAGTCCTGAGACTGGTTTGATGCAGCTCTCCATGCTACTCTAGCCTGTGCAAGCTTCTTCATCTCCCAGTACTTACTGGAACCTACATCCTTCTGAATCTGCTTAGTGTATTCATCTCTTGGTCTCCCTCTACGATTTTTACTCTCCACGCTGCCCTCCAAAGCTAGATTTGTGATCCCTTGATGCCTCAGAACATGTCCTACCAACCGGTCCCTTCCTCATGTCAAGTTGTGCCACAAACTCCTCTTCTCCCCATTTCTGTGCAGTACCTCCTCAATAGTTATGTGATCTACCTATCTAATCTACTACATTCTTCTGTAGCACCACATTTCGAAAGCATCTATTCTCTTCTTGTCCAAACCATTTATCGTCCATGTTTCACTTCCATACATGGCTACACTCCATACAAATACTTTCAGAAACGACTTCCTGACACTTGAATCAATACTCGATGTTAAAAATTTCTCTTTTTCAGAAAGGCTTTCCTTGGCATTGCCAGTCTACATTTTATATCCTCTCTACTTCGACCATCATCAGTTACTTTGCTCCCCAAATAGCAAAACTCCTTTACTACTTTAAGTGCCTCATTTCCTAATCTAATTCCCTCAGCACCACTTAATTCGGCTACATTCCATTACCCTCGTTTTGCTTTTGTTGATGTTCATCTTATACCCTCCTTTAAAGACAATGTCCATTCCATTCAACTGCTCTTCCAAGTCCTATGCTGTCTCTGACAGAATTACAATGTCATTGGCAAACCTCAACGTTTTTATTTCTTCTCCATGGACTTTAATACCTACTCCGAATTTTTCTTTTGTTTCCTTTAATGCTTGCTCAATATACAGGTTGAATAACATCGGGGACGGGCTACAACCCTGTCTCACTCCCTTCCCAACCGCTGCTTCCCTTTCATGCCCCTCGACTCTTACAACTGCCATCTGGTTTCTGTACAAATTGTAAATAGCCTTACGCTCCCTGTATTTTACCCCTGCCACCTTTAGAATTTGAAAGAGAGTATTCCAGTCAACATTGTCAAAAGCTTTCTCTAAGTCTACAAATGCCAGAAATGTAGGTGTGCCTTTCCTTAATCTATTTTCTAAGATAAGTCGTAGGGTCAGTATTGCCTCACGTGTTCCAACATTTCTGTGGAATCCAAACTGATCTTCGCCGAGGTTGGCTTCTACCTGTTTTTCCATTCGTCTGTAAGGAATTCGCGTTAGTATTTTGCAGCCGTGACTTATTAAACTGATAGTAAGGTAATTTTCACACCTGCTTTCTTTGGGATTGGAATTATTACGTTCTTCTTGAAGTCTGAGGGTATTTCGTCTGTCTCATATATCTTGCTCACCAGATGGTTGAGTTTTATCAGGACTGGCTCTCCCAAGGCCGTCAGTAGTTCCAATGGAATGTGGTCCACTCCCGGGGCCTTGTTTCGACTCAGGTCTTTCAGTGCTCTGTCAAACTCTATGCACAGTATCGTATCTCCCATTTCATCTTCATCTACATCCTCTCCCATTTCAATAATATTGTCCTCAAGTGCATCGCCCTTGTATAGACCCTCTATATACTCCTTCCACCTTTCTGCTTTCCCTTCTTTGCTTAGAACTGGGTTTCCATCCGAGCTCTTGATATTCATACAATGGCTCTCTTTTCTCCAAAGGTCTCTTTAATTTTCCTGTAGGCAGTATCTATCTTGCCCTAGTGAGATAAGCCTCTACATCGTTACACTTGTCCTCTAGCCATCCCTGCTTAGCCATTTTGCACTTCCTGTCGATCTCATTTTTGAGACGTTAGTATTCCCTTTTGCCTGCTTCATTTACTGCGTTTTCATATTTTCTCCTGATAGTGAACATAAAAACTGTGTACTTGAGGCAACATAGATTTGGTATGAACAAACAACTACAGTATATATTCTGAATGATTACCTAAATCACGATTATCGTTCTTTCATAGTACCATAATAGCGAACATGATCAGATACCACAGTACCTTAAAAAACAGCCATCAGCAAAGAAACACTCATCAATGCACAATGGGCAGCTGTTACGTGGCAACCTAATCCAAAATGGCTCTGAACACTATGGGACTTAACATCTGAGGTCATCAGTCCCCTATAACTTAGAACTACTTAAACCTAACTAACGTAAGAACATCATATACATCCATGCTCGATGCAGGATTCGAACCTGCGACCGTATCGATCGCGTGGCTCCAGACTGAAGCACCTAGAACCGCTCGGCCACACCTGCTGGCTCAATTCCAAAACATAACGTATTTCATTATGTAATGTGCATATCACAATAGTCAGTGTAGTCAAACCTTTAACGCTGCATCGTAACTGTAAATAACACTCAACACTGCCAATGACGGCACAATTAATTACTTCTCATCCATTCCTTTCATTGTGGTGAGGGGGGACCTGTTTTTTCTGTAGCCTCGAAGAGATCCTTCAGGCTGGCTCGTACATCATGGAAGTTTACTTAGAAGGACCATAGCGTTACAAACCTGTTCGGAGCTATTAGCAGATGGGGAATTCGCTATGTCCCATCTCAGAACAGCAGGCGACGTGGGGCAGCCAATCTGCGTAAAACACAACTGCGTCAGGCACAAGAAGGAATCTTGTTGAGAAGGTGATACGTGAAGTGAGGTGTAGCCGACACAATGGAGGCGGCACGAACGGGCCATTTCTCTGCTGTCACACAATGAAAGAATATTTGATTAAAATTGTAGTAATGGGTACTCTGATCAGCTCACAGTAATTATTTCTGTAGAAAGTGCGCTTTCCCATGTGTGTCTACGTGGAAGGCTTTTTGTTAGCTGGGGTCAGATACCTGTCGTGGCGTGAGAGATTTTCTGCGTTCATCCCTGCACCGGATTATCATTGGTTAGCCATGAAAAAATCCTTTACGGTAGGAATTTGATAAACTTACTTATAAAATTAGTTCTCACTGGAATTCCCCATGTCTAATACAATTGGCTGATGAAATTTGGACACTGGCAGAAACAGATTTGTTTCGAATAATTACGTCAGACAGCACTTGTTGCCAGGTTTTTGTTACGTAAGCACTTGTTGTCAGGCGTTGGAGAAGAGTAGACTCGCTGTTAGGCAATCAACGAGCCAAACCTTCCTGCCAGGCAGTGAGCGAGAGAACACGCTTGCTGCTTAGGGGGCACACAAAACGATGTCCCCATATTACGAGGGTTGTTCAGAAAGTAAGTTGCAAGCGGTCGCTAAATGGAAACCACAGTGACAGTCAGAAACATTTTATTTGCAAGAGTTAGATACACTTTCCAAATACTTCTCTAAATAGTCGCCGCTCCGACTTAGACGTTTGTCGGTGCGTTATACCAAATTTCCAACACCATAGTCATAGAAGGCAGCCAACTGCCCTTTCCGAAATTTCTCTATGCTGGTCTGTAGCGCGCAGCCTGCACCCAAGTGTTGTCTTCGTATTCAGCGTTTCATGTGAACAGATATGATACTCAGGACGAGCCAATTAGGGCTGTGTTGTGGGTGATCGAACACTTCCAATCGAACAGGCTGCAGGAGCGTCTTCACTGTCCCTGCAGGGTGCGGCTGAGAATTGCCATGAAGAAGGAAGTGCGTGGCAGTTGTGTTAGCTGGGCTGCATTCATTAAGGCGAAGCCTCTCATCAGGCCCTCCTCCTTGATCATCGTTGTTCTTGGCACCTTTACTCGCTCACACTGCGCTCACAACTGAAAAGAGCGTCTTGATGCGTTCGACGACCATACTAGAGACACTACCCAACACATTTGTCCCCCCTGCGGGTTCGGGGGTAAGAATAGGCCCGCGGTGTTCTTGCCTGTTGTAAGAGGCGACTAAAAGGAGTCTCAACGGTTTCGGCCGTTAATGTGATGGTCCCCCAAAGGGGTTTGACCACTACCTTTCAAAATTTTCTGTTAGTGCGTACCATTTGGGGAAGGACGCCTTACGTGGTGCATCTTAAATCCATCTTGCCCTAAGATCTGGCACACCCGATATTGTCATGGAGTTGGATTTACATCGAGCTTCCGGCCACGTCCGCTGCAGTGTGTTCCGGATAGCATACATTCCCTCCGTTGTGCACGTCCATCTTTGCCCTCGTGATGTACATGGATATTTCGACACCCGACATCCAGCACGGTAGCCAGTCTGTTGTGGTGGGGTCGTCATGTACCCTCTTGGTGGTAGCCCATTGACTATACAGGGATCGCACTGCTGGTGCCTGAGCTCCTACCTCCCCACGTATGCCAAGGAGTAAATGCCTATCCCACTGGGGCATTGGGACTCCCGGCAAAGGCCATCCTGCCAGGTGGTCTTTGCTGTGGCTGGGTGGCGCCCATGGGGAGAGCCCCTGGTTGGAGTGGGTGGCATCAGGGCGGATGACCCGCAATGAAGCGTGGTACATCATCTCTCGCTGGTGGGCCTCCCCCAGCAGTCTCTAAGCGATCGAGTCTAACCTCAACGGCAAGCAATTCAATCCAAGATCATTTCCCTCCATGGGAGGAACGCATGGCTGAAGACAACAGTGGAAATTATTCACCCCGGTACCTTGTCTGTACGCGGGTCGATGATGAATCTTTTGTGCCAACCAAGCCTCAGTTTATTGAGGAGCATTTAGAGGACAGGTTTGGGGAGGTAGAGGGCGTGTCCAAAATGCGCTCTGGGTCGGTTCTCATCAAAACAGCATCCTCTGCCCAGTCACAGAGGTTGCTCACTTGTGACAAGTTGGGGGATGTTTCTGTCACCATCACTCCCCATAAAAGCTTAAACATGTTCCAGCGTATTATATTCCACAGGGATCTTCTACTGCAGTCCGACGATGAACTACGTGCTAATCTAGAACAATGGGGTGTTCACTTCGTCCGGCGCGTCCATCGGGGTCCAAGGGATAATCAGGTACCCACCGGTGCCTTCATCTTGGCCTTCGAAGGTGATGTTTTACCCGAAAAGGTCAAGGTGATGGTTTACCGCTGTGATGTGAAGCCATATATCCCTCCTCCGATGCGGTGTTTTAAAAGCTGGAAGGTTGGGCACATGTCATCAAGTTGTACTTCCGGCATCACATGTCGAGATTGTGGACATTCTTTGCATCCCAATACTCCATGTGCTCCGCCCCCCATCTGTGTTAACTGCGGAGAACACCATTCCCCCTGCTCGCTGGACTGTAGGATCTTCCAGAAAGAACGGAAGATAATGGAATATAAAACCCTGGACCGCCTGACCTACTCTGAGTCTAGGCGGAAATATGAGAGGCTCCATCCTGTGCCAATGACGTCAACGTATACCGCTGCTGCAACGACGGTTCTTCCATCTCCTGTGTCGTCCCATACGGTTGGTTCCATGATTTGTCAGAATCCAACAGGCCCCTTGATTGTGGGGGGCACTTCACACCCTGTTGCTCCTGCTCCATCTTCTTCAGGAGCAACTCCCTCCCAACCATCGGGGACATCAGCTCCTCCTTCCCAGCCGGAGAAGCGTAAGACTTCTTCGGCTACTCTCGCCAGGAAGGGATCCCTTGGGGACCTCCCTTCGCAAGTTCCAACCAGTGGAAAAGCGGACACCCGCAAGTGGCTGAAACGACCACCAGTCCCTGATCGTAGGGCTTCACAGTCGTCGTCCGTCCTTGAGACTGACCCAGTGAAGCGCATGAAGCCTGAGCCACCGAAGGCACAGCGTGACAAGCAGAAAAAGAAGAAAGTCCCCAAGACCAACGACATTGCGGTGGCACCCGTCCCACCGCTTCCTACAAGCTCTGTGTCTGAGGGCGAGGTAGAGATTCTGGCGTCTGCTGAGGACCTCGATCTCGCCAGTCCCTCAGATGCCATGGATAGCGTTAGCACCGGTGCTCAATTGGAGGCAGCAGGTGACCCAGCGGCGTAATCTGCCTTCCAAGTCCCATCACGCCTTCCTCAGACATGGACAATACCATCCTCCAGTGGAACTGCAGTGGTTTCTTCCATCTAGCTGAGCTCCGACAACTTCTCAGCCTTCACCCTTTCTTCTGCATTGCTATTCAGGAATCTTGGTTTCCAGCAATACGAACCCCCGCCCTCCATGGCTATCGGGGTTATTATAAGAACTGGGCAGCTAATGAAAGGGTGTCTGGTGGCGTCTGCATATATGTCCTTTTCACAACGAGTCTGTACCTCTCCAAACACCTTTAGAGGCTGTCGCTGTTCGGGTGTGGACGCCACAGGCTGTTACTGTCTGCAGTGCTGTCACGCAGCATGTCCTGGCTGCTCTTATAGCGCAATTGCCGCCACCTTTCATGTTACTGGGCGACTTCAACGCCCATAACCCTCTGTGGGGTGGGTCAGTGCTGACAGGTCGAGGCGCCACCATTGAGCATTTATTGGCACAGCTCGATCTTTCGCTTTTAAATGATGGTTCCTTCACACACTTCAGTGTGGCACATGGCACGTACTCTGCCATCGACCTTTCGATCTGCAGCCCTAGCCTCTTACCGTCTGTCCAATGGAGAGTGCATGACGACCTGTGTGGTAGTGACCACTTTCCTATCTTTCTGTCACTGCCACAGCGTCAGTCTTCTCTGCGCCCTTGCAGGTGGGCTATGAATAAGGCTGACTGGGACTTGTTTTCCTCCACTGCCGCTATTACGCCTCTCTCTAGTGATGACATTGATGCGGTGGTTCAATCGGTCACCACCGGCATCGTTACTGCCGCCGAATCTGCCATACCCCTTTCTTCTGGGTCCCCTCGGCGGCGGACTGTGCCTTGGTGGCCGCCTGAAATCGCTGAAGCGATTAAAGATCGCCGGAGGGCGCTCCAGCGTCACAAGCGACATCCATCCATAGACCACCTTATCGCCTTCAAACGGCTGTGTGCCCGAGCCCGCCTCCCTATCCGCCAAGGCAAGCAGGAGTGCTGGGAGCGGTATGTGTCCACCATTGGCCTCCATGTCACTCCATCGCAAGTCTGGTCCAAGATTCGACGCCTCTATGGCTATCGGACCCCTGTCAGCGTCCCTGCGCTCTCACTGAGTGGAACAGTTTGTACTGACTCCGACGTCATTGTAAACCGCTTGCCAGAGCATTTTGCTATGAGTTCCGCTCCTGCAAATTACCCCCAGGCCTTCCGCTCCATTAAAGAGCGGATGGAACGTCAGAGCCTTTCGTTTCGCACCCACCATCCAGAATCGTACAGTGTTCCGTTCAGTGAGTGGGAATTTCACAGTGCCCTAGTCGCCTACCCTGATACCGCTCCTGGGCCAGATGGCATCCACTGTCAGATGCTGAAACACCTTTCAGTGGACTGCCAGCGACGGCTCCTCGACCTTTACAACCGTATTTGGGTCGAGGGTGAGTTTCCGTCGCAATGGCGGGAAAGTATTGTTATCCCCATTCTGAAACCGGACAAGAACCCTTTGCCGGTGGACAGCTACCGTCCCATTAGCCTCACCAACGTTCTTTGCAAGTTGCTTGAACGGATGGTGAGCCGGCGCTTGACTTGGGTACTGGAGTCTGGGGGCCTTCTGGCTCCGTCTCAGGGTGGGTTCCATAAAGGCCGCTCCGCCGCCGACAATCTGGTGAGCCTGGAGTCGGCCATCCGTACTGCCTTTGCCCGCCTTCAGCACCTGGTCGCTGTCTTTTTCGACATGTGGAAGGCGTACGATACGACATGGCGTCATCACATCGTTTCTACGCTTCATGGATGGGGTCTTCGGGGCCCTCTGCCGATCTTTACCAGAAATTTTCTGTCGTGTCGTACCTTCCACGTGCAAGTCACGGCCTCCCATAGTTCCTCCCGAGTTCAGGAGAACGGTGTGCCCCAGGGTTCTGTTTTGAGTGTCTGCCTGTTCTTAATAACCATTAACGGACTCGTTGCACTGGTGAGAACGTCTGTATGCTGACGACTTCTGCCTTTACTACAGCTGTATTGGCATTGCAGTTGCTGAACGTCAGCTACAGGGCGCTATCCGTAAGGCGCAGTCTTGGGCTGTAGCTCATGGGCTCCAGTTTTCGGCAGCCAAGACCTGCGTTATGCATTTCTGCCGGCGACGCACTGTTCACCCGGAGCCGCGGCTTTATCTCGACGGCGAACTTCTTGCTGTGGTGCAGACGCTTCGTTTTCGGGTGTACTTTTTGATGCCCGGTTGACTTCGCTGCCTCATATTCGGCAGCTTAAACAGGCGTGTTGGCGGCATCTAAATGCTCTGCGATGCTTGAGCCACACCAACTGGGGCGCCAACCGATCTACCCTGTTACGGTTCTACCAGGCATTAATCCAGTCTCGTCTGGATTATGGGAGCCTGGCTTATGGCTCTGCATCCCCGTCTGCGTTGCGGGTGCTGGACCCACTCTTACACAGCGGAATACGACTTGCTACTGGTGCCTTCCGGACCAGCCCTGTAGACAGCATACTAGTGGAGGCAGGTGTTCCTCCCCTGCGGTTACGGCGCCAACGTTTGCTGGAAGCTTATGCTGCCCATGTTTCTAGCTTGCCCGGGCATCCAAACTATCGTCTCCTGTTCCCGCAATCGGTCGTCCATCTGCCAGAACGTCGGCCCCAGTCAGGTTGTATGATCGCGGTCCCCGTCAAAGAGCTTCTCTCCGGGCTTAGGGTTTTCACTGTTCCACCTCCTTTCCGGGCCACTTTGCGTACACCCCCATGGTGTGTTCCTCGCCCTTGCCTTAGGCTCGACTTGGCACAGGGCCCGAAGGACTCAGTCCCTCCAGAAGCCTTCCGCCGCCGCTTTTATTCCATCCTGGCCACGTGTCAGGGCTCGGGCGTTGTATACACTGACGGTTCGATGGTTGCTGGTCGTGTCGGTTATGCGCTAACTCTAGGGGACCATTCCAAACAACGTTCATTGCCGGCTGGTTGCAGCGTTTACACTGCTGAGCTGGTCGCCATCTTTCGTGCCCTAGGGTATATCCGCTCCTGCTCAGGTGAGTCCTTCGTTATCTGTAGCGATTCCCTGAGCGGTTTACGAGCTCTCGACCAGTGTTTCCCTCGTTCTCGTCTGGTGATGGCTATCCACGAGTCCCTGCATACTCTTGCCCGTTGCGGCCGCTCTGTGGTCTTTGTGTGGAACAATGGTCATGTTGGTATCGCGGGCAATGAACGTGTTGACCGCTTGGCGAAAGAGGCCACCAGTAAACCATCTCTGGAGATTGGCCTCCCGGTGACTGATTTGCGGGCGATCTTTCGCCGAAAACTTTTCGATTTATGGGACACTGAATGGCGCAACCTGCCCGTGCCCAACCAACTTCGCCGTATCAAGGCGACGACGACTGTGTGGCGGTCGTCCCTTCGGGTCTCCCGCCAGGAGTCTGTTGTCCTCTGCCGGCTGCGCATTGGGCACACTCGGCTGACGCACGGCCACTTATTGCGCCGTGAGGACCCACCTCTGTGTCGCTTCGGCTCCGTTTTCTCTGTGGTCCACATTTTGTTGGAGTGTTCGCTTTTAGCTGTGCTCAGGCAGGCGTTCGCACTGCCTGACGCGTTCCCTGCCCTTTTAACAGATGACCCTGCTATGGCTGGCTTAGATTTGCGTTTTCTTCGGGCAGGGGGTTTTTATCATTTAATCTGAGTGTTTCTGTATTGTTTTATTGTTTTGTGTTGATTCTGGCCTTTGGCCAACGATTTTTAAACTGAGTTTTTAATGTGTTCTCGGTGGTTGGCTTTTCTCTTTTCTTCTCTATGGTCGGCCAACCACCGTCACGGTCTCTGTGATTTTAATTTGTTTTGTCTGATCTCTGTCGGAGTATTTCTTGTCCTGTGTCGTCTGACGTCTTTCCTGCTATTCGTTTTTATTCTCTTTGAGTGGTTTCCATTTTTTTGGAAAAAGGGACCGATGACCGTCGCAGTTTGGTCCCTTTAATCCCACAAACCAACCAACCAACACATTTGTACGAAGCTTCATCGAACGATCGGAACTTACTTTCGGGACAACTCTCGCAGAACTGAGAACAGAAGACGAGGTGGACTCAGAATATGCAGCCGTTACTGCCACAGTCTTACACATTCACACTGTATAGCATTGGTAACAATGATCCGGCAATACAATCGCCAAATTAAGGGGATGCGAGTTTAGTTACACAGTTTTAATGTTTGTAACCAGTTAGTGGCTTCCATTTTCCACTTTGGCAATTATACTTGAGTTCGTGCTTATTTCTCCGCTTTCTTTCTTTAAACCACTAACCATTCTCACAGAGCTTGGCTATATCCCTGATACTGTTTCACGTTATGACTTCAGGCATCCACCCTCCTGTGTCAAGGCTAGGTTTTCTAATTATAATTCCTTTTCCACTTATTAGATATTGACATACTTATTTCAGGGGTAATTTGTTTGTTAGATGCCTTATGGTAATAAATCAAATTGTTTTAGTGACTACTAGTTTCTTCTGCAGTTTAGGTGAGCCGCTTCTACAATATATCGATGTGTGGTGTGGTACCCACACTTTCGTGCTTGTTGTGCCACCCCTAGCAGTTTTTCTTCAATAAAACGTTTCCGTTGGACAACATTGTTCTTCTTAAATTTGCATGATCTCCCCTGTAGGTCATCAGGGATAGGATAGCGCCTTAGGGGTGCACTAAGAGGTCAACCGACACTTTACACAGTCAAATAAAATCGAGGGAAAAAAGTGGGTAAACTGTTCAATACTTCAAAAGTAATCGCCACTTTATCCCACAGTGTGACAAGATGGTCAATGCTTTCATGGGAAATGATTTATTTTTGCCCACAGAACCATGATTTTACACAGGCATGCTACTCTTCATCCGAGGCAAATCGACGGCCACAAATGCGTTTCTTCAAATTTACAAAATTGTGTAAATTGCATACTGAGCCATCGACACTGTGTAGGTGATACCTAAGGGGTTCCCAACGAAACTTTTTCAACATATGGTACTCGAAACAACCTCCCACATGCGATTTACATATTTCTAGGGCCCTGAAGAAAGACATGTTTCATCGGATGAAGAGAGGGCACACCTGGGTAGATTCATGGTTCTGATGGCAACCGAAAACATCTTTTTATGAATGCATGCCCCGTCATGTCTCCCAGTGAGATAATTCTGTTTACAGTTATGGCGATTAATTTTGAAATAATAAATAGTTAACTTACTTTCTTTCTACCTGTCTTTTTCATATGTCTGTCGCTTGTACATTTACCATCAATCGAAACCTAATTGCATACACAGAATTACTACCTATTACTGATAATTTATAGGGGAAGTTCAACAGGTGATTGGCTGTCCATCAGAGTGCATTGAGTGGTATTGTTAGCTCACCCGAAAAATCATGATGGTTCGAGTGCGACGTGTCACAGGGCCCAGGCATTAAATATTAATGACAAGGTATTTGGAAATAAATCCGAAAAGAGTAGACTAGTAGCGGTGTGTAATATCTCACCCCACAAGTAAGAAAATTAATAAACCAATATAGACATTCAAACCCACAAATGCAGGATTCATATTCTAGGCAAAGAAACGAAACACTACGTTCGCATGTCAGTTTCCTAACATGCAAGAAAACATTTTCTATTTCAGGGGAGCGTAACAGCCTTCAATTTATACGGCGAGGAAGAGCGTAGATATTTTATAATGCTATAATCAGCTTCGATTCAGCTAAATACGTGCAACTTACGGGCATTCACTTTACAGCTCGTATGAACACGCCCCCATCCCGGTTCGCGGAGTAATTGCAAGTAAACAATACTAATCCAACCCCCCCCCCCCCCTCTCGCAATATTCAGCATAGGCTAGAATTTGAGTTGAGGTTAGATTCGCAAAATTTCCTTCTATTGAGCTGAGCGTTGCGGTCCGACCTCCAAGAACGAATCGTAATAGTCGGAAAACAAACTGACTCGCTAAAGACGTAGAATCGCTAAAGTAACAATTAAAAGAGGTTGATGGCAGTGCCCTTATCGATTAACCGAAATTAAATATAGCACACTACCAGAAAAAAAGATCAATGAAAGATATCGAGATCTACTACACATCAAGTATGATGGGAAGTAGTGAATGTGCCAAGTGAATAGGCAGTTATCAGTATCTACACTCACTTGGTAAGATGGTAAGATTGTTGCTGAAACAAACACCACTAACATTGACTTTCTCAGGTTATTGCAGCGTCACGATCAGTATCGTCCTAAAAAACCTTTAAAAATGTGTATAGTAGGCTACTACGGGATTCGAGAAGACATGCATTTCGATAGTGCGGTGCCAATTACAGTGGATTCGGGTTCACAAGACGTCACCTAAATATGAATACGGCGGGCAGCCATATTTGATTTAACTTATAACTGATAGTATAATGGCTGGATCTAATCACACACAAATTTAACTTAGTGGGGTAGCCGGTAGAACGACTAGACATATAATGACGTCAGATAAGGGGCTTTTCTTTATGAATCAGGTTCTTTTTCTAGCGTAAGTTCGTTCAGTATATGGGGTATGTAGATGAAGAAACTCAGTGAGGTTGCTTCATCTCAATATGGATGAAATTAGAGGGGGAGAATGTGAACTACATACAGATTTGGACAGTTAAATTATTTATATATTAGAGTATCATCTACACAAAGTAGAGATACTAACGCTACTATTACAGAGACATATTTTATCTGACGACTATGTAAGGAGTTCTTTGCTGGTGGGAGTAGTTATGCTAAATGTAGTCTTTCATTAAAAAAAAGTGACATATCAAAACATTCAACAAAAAAATATATTTGAAAGTTATGTAGGAGTTTTTGAATTTTCTAGGAAACAACATTTTGCTACAGTCTCCTGTAGGCCACCACCCCCATGCCCTTCTCCCTGATTACAAGATTTTCTACTACTACTTTTAACCCTGTACTAAGTTCAGCCTCCAAGACACCTGGCTGAAAGTGACTTTAAAGTTCGTGGCGGCCTCCATCAGTAATGCTGGAATTCAATATGGTGCTTGCGCACCCTTAGCCTTGATGACAGACTCCACTGTCGCAGGCATACGTTCAATTAGGTGCTGGAAGGTTGCTTGGGGAATGGGCGGCCATTCTTCACGGAGTGCTGCACTGAGGAGAGGTATCGATTTTGGTCGGTGAGGCCTGGCACGAAGTCGGCGTTTCAAAATGTTGCAAAGGTGTTCTATTGGATTCAGATCAGGATTCTGTGCAGGCCAGACCATTACAGGGATATTTCTGACGTGTAAACACTCTGCCACAGGCCGTGCATTATGAACAAGTGCTCGATCGTGTTGAAAGATGCAATCACCATCCCCGAGTTGCTCTTCAACAGTGGGAAGCAAAAAGGTGCTTCAATCATGAATGAAGGCCAGTGCTGTGATAGCGAAACGCTCAACAACAAGGGGTGCGAGCCCCCTCCATGAAAAGCACGACAACGCTATAACACCACCGCTACCGACTTTTACTGTTGGCACTACACACGATGGCAGATGACGTTCACCGGGCATTTGTCATACGCACAACCTGCCATCGGATCGCTACATAGTGTACCGTGATTCGTCACTCCACACAACGTTTTGCCACTGTTCAATCGTCCAATGTTACAAATGGCTCTGAGCACTATGGGACTCAACTGCTGAGGTCATTAGTCCACTAGAACTTAGAACTAGTTAAACCTAACTAACCTAAGGACATCACAAACATCCATGCCCGAGGCAGGATTCGAACCTGCGACCGTAGCGGTCTTGCGGTTCCAGACTGCAGCGCCTTTAACCGCACGGCCACTTCGGCCGGCTCCAATGTTACACTTCATATACCAAGCGAGGCGTCGTTTGGCATTAATCGGCGTGATGTGTGGCTTATGAGCAGTCGCTCGACAATGAAATCCAAGTTTTCTCACCTCCCGCCTAACTGTCGTGCAACTTGCAACGGATCCTGATGCAGTTTGGATTTCCTGTGTGATGGTCTGGATAGGTGTCTGCCGATTATACATTACGACCAGCTTCAACTGTCGACGAGCTCGGTCAGTCATCAGGCGAGGTCGGCCTGTACACTTTCGTGCTGTACATGTCCCTTCAAGTTTCCACTTCACTATCACATAGGAAACAGTGGACATAGGGATGTTTGGTAATGTGGAAATCTCGTGTAAAGACGTACGGCACAAGTGACGCCCAATATCCTGACCATGTTCGAAGTCCGTGAGTTCCGCGGAGCCCTCCATTCTGCTCCCTGGCGATGTCTAATGACCACTGAGGTCGCTGATACGGAGTACTTGGCAGTAGGTAGTAGCACACTGCATCTAATATGGAAAACGTATGTTTTTGGGGGTTTCCGGATACTTTTAATCACATAGTGTATTTACAACACCGTAAGCCTTAGTCCAAGGTCACTGAACCAAGTGGCACAGTGATAAGACACTGGATTTACATCCGGGAGGAACGTAGAATTCCCTGTCCAGCCTCCTACATGTTTACTGTCGTCTTTCTGTATCGCTTACTGGGGAAACCTGACCACATCCACTGAACAGTACATAGCCGAATGCTTTCCCCATCCTTTTCCAACCTAAATCGTGCTCCGCCTCAAATGGTCATGTCGTCGACGGGACACAAAACCCCAGTCTTCCTATCCAAGCTTCAGTGTCTAGGTTACATGCTGAAACTACCTTCGTATTAAAAACTACAACCACGTGAAACTATAGTCATGAGTACACAGACAGCCCTCCGGGCACACACAAACACCTGTTCTCCTATTGCTAAGGAAATTGGCTCCTCACTGTTATATCAAGGGAAATGGAACTGAGACCGGCTTCGCGTTGAATTGTCACCGCTTATAGGTTAATAGTCACGCTCCCCTCCGCTTCTCCAGAAATGGAAGTAATCCCGACTGCGATTCGTCTTCTATCTAGTACTGCGGACATCACATGGTCAATTTCTTCGTAGTCATCCTTGTAATCATTCGTGGGACGACAGTCCCGTTTTGATCTATATCTCGTAAAAGGGAACTCATACCTGAGTCTGTTTCAATTCCGCTACAGGCTACTTACTGACTCTGTTTCATTTCTTTTTGTCACACGATTGCAAACCGAGAGTGTTGTCTAGCAGGCTGACCTAACGTTCTTCCCTGAATATAGAGTGCCAGCACGAGTTCAAGTACATTTTCTTTCGTTGTTTTACTACTTCTTAAATGGATAGAGACCGCTTTGTGGGCTACTCTACAATTTTAGTAAAGTAACATACACATCCGATTGCTTCACATGAGCCGACGTTGTTTCCGTTTAGATATTTCCTTATGGACTTGCTGGCCCTATTTGCGCTCTTCTATGAACCGCAGCTGTTCTTTTCATTAAGCAGTTTCGTGGACTGCTGTAACCTTTAAACGGTATACGAAATCGTATCTTTCTTTAGGATGCTGTCCCATCTCGTGGTTTATATCGGTATTCTTCGGACAATAATACATAAACTTAAGGTCTATCTCCTTCCAGTATTTTACGAATTAACCCACTGGATGTTGCCAAGAAATTTCCAGCGTTATCCTTTTGATTTTCCCTATATATTTCTTTGACCAATTGTTGCTTTAACCTCAAGATATATGGGAGAAGTAATTTACGTTAAGCGTCTATTGCATCACGTGCAATCATTCTTCATCTTTTATAAATGGGGCACCTTAGTGAATTGGTTCACTCCAAAACTGTGCACCAGAGGGAGAGGAACGAGGTGTGTCTATTTGTAAATAACAAATTATTTTAATTATGTTCAGTCATGTCACAAGAGGTCTATTTGTTAACAAGACATTTAATTTAATGCCACGAGATTTTTGTCATTCGAGGCAGCAGCAGAGACGAGAACCAGGAAGATATGTAAGCACTCTCATCTTGCCATAATTTGCTTTGCTTTTTACAATTTCTCTCATTATTCAATATTTTACACAAATTTTTATACTTTTACAAGTGCTTCATTTTTTATTTTATTTATCTCATATAATTAAGCATGCCCTGCCCCACAGCTCACACCAACGTCGCATGGTGTCATTTAGATGCATCCCTGTCATGCTCATGTCGCATGATGTCATGTAACAACGTGATGCCGCATCAGCATCGCATTTTATCAACACCACATTGCATCATGTCAATATCACTATCCTGTCAGTCAATCTCAATGCAGCGTAGATCCAAAAGTATTCCAACTATGTATTATCGCTAAGTTACCATCACTGCTTTACTAGTGTGTGTGTGACATCATAGTGTATGTATCAGAAATGAACACGTTCCTCTATGGGTAGGAATAACGGCATATTTCGCAAAAATTAATGATTTCATAGCAAATCCTGCATGCTCTGCAGTATTAATGATTTACAGCCGAAGAAACTGTTTGTATAAGAAATGCCGCACTATGGTAGACAAACCCTTGCTAATTCACCATGACAATACTAGCGTGTGTTTATGTATGACTCCACAACAAAATTCTTAGCTTTACAGATTTCCAATCAAAGGTACGTAATGTGCATATAAGAATCACCATAATGCTACAAAAAATATGCACCTGAATAGAGCTGACGAGTATCTCCAATCTCCCCAGCGAACAGTAAGCTATCTAAAGAGTAGATCACCCCTCTAAAGCTAACGTATGGATGTAGCCTGCCAACGAACACCGCACTAGCAATGGCCTAGAAACTGGTTGTCTTTTAGGTGTAATCATTTCTGAGCTGGTTGCTGGTCCACAAAACACTGTTGATACATCGAGCATTCAGCGATATCCATCCTGCTGATGGTGATAACAGTAAACAGGTCTCAACATGTTGGTGGAAATTTGTGGGCTGAAATTCATATATCATCCCCTCCCATCTGCGCTATCTCTGTGTAACAATGAGAATCCAAATCTCAAAACCAGCTCTTATGCATGGGTGTTATGAGTCTCGGTCAGTGACAGCTACCAGGTGGAATAAAAAGGCATGAGACGTCTAGTTCTGGAGAAGAACTGCTATTAGCGCAATAAGCGGATATGTGTTGACACTAACCGCCGAAAACGTCCTACGCAAACCTGATAAAAGTCTGAGAATCAGTACCCAGCGTGTGTTGCTAGCGGTAGTGGACAAGACATTCCTTTCACCCACCCGCAATCATAACAAGTAAAACAAAGAGGCCGTTCAGTGACCGATGAAGAAACAACAGCCAGAAGAATCCATGCAGTGGCGATGGCGTTTGGAACTGTAGGAAGCCTGTACTCGATAGGGTGTCTGTCACCTGCCAAAATCCTGTGACCACTAGCGGACGCTGAATGCAGGCAACCGTAACATACTTCTAATTTTTTTTTGTTTTACATCTCCCTACAAACCACGATTAACATCAGTAATGACATACTACTAACGGTAGAAGAATTTTCCACTGCATCATGAATTTATTAGTATGACTGCACTAAGAAGAAACGTTTTGAGACAAATATGCAGTAACTTGTCCCGTTCACCATAATGGTCGTACCATTAAAAATACGTAGTATGGTTGCGTATTCACTAGTAAATTATAGTCGATGTATCACAAGACTGGTTTAAATGGCTCTAAGCACTATGGGACTTAACTTCTGAGGTCATCAGTTCCCTAGACTTAGAACTACTTAAACCTAGCCGGCCGTGGTGGCCGTGCGGTTCTAGGCGCTGCAGTCTGGAACCGAGCGACCGCTACGGTCGCAGGTTCGACTCCTGCCTCGGGCATGGATGTGTGTGCTGTCCTTAGATTAGTTAGGTTTAAGTAGTTCTAAGTTCTAGGGGACTGATGACCTCAGATGTTAAGTCCCATAGTGCTCAGAGCCATACTTAAACCTAACTAACCTAAGGACATCACACACATCCATGCCCAAGGTAGGATTCGAACCTGCGACCGTAACAGTAGCGCGGTTTCGGACTGAAGCGCCTAGAACCGCTCGGCCACAGCGGCCGGCACAAGACTGTCAACACACCGCTTCTTATGAAGAAGATAAAAACGATGATCAAAGTAAAAGAGTCACGAGCAAACTGTGTAGTTTATGGTATAAGGTTTCTGGCCATACTTGGTAGCAGTCAATCATTTGTTACTTGTGGAAATGCTTACTAAGTAGAGGACTTTTCCAAAACTATTATCATAATGTTGAACTTGTTTCCGCTGGTTTCAGTCAACGCACTAGTGTTACGTGAATCAAATCGGATAAGGCTCTTTTCACGAAAACAATAAGTAGAACTCACAATCACAGCCACTGTGCATTTCATGTAAGATAAGAGTAAAAATTAGTGCTTGTACACAGAGACGTTATCCTCCCTATCTCCGTTATTGTGAATGGCATAAAGTACCATACATAATTTGTGTGTGTTCTAAAGAAATTTAGGAGGAGACGTCATGATCACGTGATCTTCTTACGAGAAATAAGCTACCTCAAGTGCGGACGAACTTAAAAAAAAATAAAAAATTAAAACAGAATGATCTGTTAACAAGCGGTCGCCTGGTATTTGTTCGACCATACGCATGTGTAAACGCTGTGCTGTATTCCCTTCTCCGCAGTGAAAAAGTCTTGATTTTTTTGCGAATGACACAGAGAATAATCTGCCACTGGCCTGCAGAGTACGTTTACAACCATAATTTAGAGAAAGACGTCATGATCATGGGACCAACTTGCAAGCATGAAACGAACAAGATTTCGGACCAGCATTAAATATCAGAAGAATCTGCAACATTTCTGCAGGATTAGTGTGCGTCTGTCTGTTTCATGGCTCAGTCTGGACAGATAAGTATGTATACACCATACTCGGAGTTAAATAGTACACCGTGGAAGAGCTACAACATGGTTCTCACGAGAACCAGTCTGTGCGTATGATCCAGAATTGCATTTCCAGATGCGAATCGCAAACTTGTCTTCGCCAGAATATTCACACTGACTTTTAAAACGACTGTCTGATAGAGAACGCTGTATGAAAGCATCCTTGAAAACATTCTAAAATTATTATTACTACAAGCCTCATGTATGTCGCAGAACAACGCTGTGAGTTGTTTCAGTACATCTACATCTACATTTATACTCCGCAAGCCACCCAACGGTGTGTGGTGGAGGGCACATTACGTGCCACTGTCATTACCTCCCTTTTCTGTTCCAGTCGCGTATGGTTAGCGGGAAGAACTACTGTCTGAAAGCCTCCGTGCGCACTCGAATCTCTCTAATTTTACATTCGTGATCTCCTCGGGAGGTATAAGTAGGGGGAAGCAACATGTTCGATACCTCTTCCAGAAACGCTCCCTCTCGAAACCTGGCGAGCAAGCTACACCGCGATGCAGAGCGCCTCTGTTGCAGAGTCTGCCACTTGAGTTTGCTTATCATCTCCGTAACGCTATCACGCTTACCAAATAACCCCGTGACGAAACGCGCCGCTCTTCTTTGGATCTTCTCTATCTCCTCCGTCAACTCGATCTGGTACGGATCCCACACTGACGAGCAGTGCTCTAGTATAGGTCGAATGAGTGTTTTGTAAGCCACCTCCTTTGTTGATGGACTACATCTTCTAAGGACTCTCCCAATGAATCTCAACCTGACACCTGCCTTACCAACAATTAATTTTATATGATCATTCCACTTCAAATCATTCCGGCGGATACTCTCAGATATTTTAAAGAAATAACTGCTACCAGTGTTTGTTCCGTTATCATATAATCATACAATAAAGGATCCTTCTTTCTACGCATTCGTAATACATTACATTTGTCTATGCTAAGGGTCAGTTGCCACTCCATGCACCAAGTGCCTATCCGCTGCAGATCTTCCTGCATTTTACTACAATTTTCTAATGCTGCAACTTCTCTGTATACTACAGCATCATCCGCGAAAGGCCGCATGGAACTTCCGACATTATCTACTAGGTCATTTATATATATATTGTGAAAAGCAATGGTCCCATAACACTCCCCTGTGGCACGCCAGAGGTTACTTCAACGTCTGTAGACGTCTCTCCATTGAGAACAACATGCTGTGTTCTGTTCGCTAAAAACTCTTCAATCCAGCCACACAGCTGGTGTGATACTCCGAAGGCTCTTATTTTGTTTATCAGGCGACAGTGCGGACCTGTATCGAACGCCTTCCGGAAGTCAAGGAAAATAGCATCTACCTGGGAGCCTCTATCTAATATTTTCTGGGTCTCATGAACAAATAAAGCGAGTTGGGTCTCACACGATCGCTGTTTCCGGAATCCATGTTGATTCCAACAGAGTAGATTCTGGGTTTCCAAAAACGACATGATACTCGAGCAAAAAACATGTTCTAAAATTCTACAACAGATCGACGTCAGAGATATAGGTCTATAGTTTTGCGCATCTGCTCGACGACCCTTCTTGAAGACTGGGACTACCTGTGCTCTTTTCCAATCATTTGGAACCTTCCGTTCCTCTAGAGACTTGCGGTACACGGCTGTTAGAAGGGGGGCAAGTTCTTTCACGTACTCTGTGTAGAATCTAATTGGTATCCCGTCAGGTCCAGTGGACTTTCCTCTGTTGAGTGATTCCAGTTGCTTTTCTATTTCTTGGACACTTATTTCGATGTCAGCCATTCTTTCGTTTGTGCGAGGATTTAGTGAAGGAACTGCAGTGCGGTCTTCTTCTGTGAAACAGCTTTGGAAAAAGGTGTTTAGTATTTCAGCTTTACGCGTGTCATCCTCTGTTTCAATGCCATCATCATCCCGGAGTGTCTGGATCTGCTGTTTTGAGCCACTTACTGATTTAACGTAAGACCAGAACTTCCTAGGATTACAGTCTTATTATTAAAAAAATACGTCGATATCCTGTGTTAAAAAATTCTTTATTTAGAAAAAAATGCAGTCCTACACGTACCCAATATAATAATATCATCAGATGTAAAATGTTGGAAGCTAAGCTTTTACTACGAATCCTCCTCCCTTCTTAATCAAATGGCTCTGAGCACTATGCGACTTAACTTCTGAGGTCATCAATCGCCTAGAACTTGGAACTAATTAAACCTAACTAACCTAAGGACATCACACACATCCATGCCCGAGGCAGGATTCAAACCTGCGACCGTAGCTGTCACCCGGCTCCAGACTGTAACGCCTAGAACCCCACAGCCACTTCGGCCGGCCCTTCTTAATCCCATGTGTCATTAGAGCTCCGACAACGCCTCTTCCACAACACTGTCATTGGACACAGAGCACAAATCGGCTAGTATCAGAAGCATCTTGGTGACTGATGCTGCCGTGAGGAGAGTTCTGTATATACAATATTACTAAATCCTCTTTTACCTGAAGTGAGGATTTTGTCGTACGACCTTTAAACGAGTGCACGGTGGGTATCAGGAGTGCGGTCAAACATCAAATCTCCGACATCGCTCCGGCCGGAAAAAGAACCTGCAAGAACGAAACCAACGACTGAAGAGAATCGTTCAACGTGACAGAAGTGCAAACCTTTCGCAAATTGCTGCAGATTTCATTGCTAGGCCATCAGGTGTGAGCGAGCGAAACATGCAACCAAAAAGTTCAGCTACCGCAGCGCCCGCTCCTTCCCACAGTGCATCGTTTCTTTCTGTTGTGGGAGTCAAGGTGAAAAGTTAAAATACTGTTGCTCCAGCGTAGGGTTGTTAAGTAATATTCACAGCCCCATGCTCTCCTGTGAAAAGTAGTTTGTGGTATACTTGGTCGTACTTGATTCCATTTGAATAGAGTTGGGCCCCACAGTGGATTCATGTAAACAATGTCTGATTGCGTTGTAAAAGGGATTCTCTCAGGGGAGAGTTTGTATAGCTTCCACCCCAATGGATGGTTCACGAATCAAGCACCATTCTTTTTCTTATTTGTATTTGCCATTTGTTTGAGTAAGATTTATTAACTCGTTGTAGTTATACACTGAAGAGCCAAATAAAGTGGTACACCTGCCTAATACAATATGGGGCTCCCGCGAGGTTGCAGATGTGCCGCAACACGACGTGGTATACACTTTAATAACGTCTGAAGCAGTGCTGCGAGAAATTGACACCATGATTCCTTCAGGGCTGTCCATATATCCGTAAGAGTACGAAGGGGAGGAGATTTCTTCACACAGCTCGTTGCAAGGCATGAAATATATGCTCAATAATGTTCATGTCTGGGGAGTTCGGTGGCCAGCGGAAGTGTTTATACTCAGAAATGTGTTCCTGGAGCCACTCTGTAGCAGTTCTGGACGTGTGGAGTGTAGCATTTTCCTGCTGGAATTGCCCAAGTCCTTCGGAATGCACAATGGACATGAATGGATGCAGATGATCAGACAAGATGCTTACGTGAGTGGTACCTATCAGAGTCGTATCTAGATGTATCAGTAGTTCCATATCACTCCAACTGCGCACGCCCCAAACCATTACAGAGCGTCCACCAGCTTGAACTGTCCCCTGCTGACATGCAAGGTCCATTGATTCATGAAGCAACATGTTTCCAGTCAAATGGTTCAAACGGCTCTGAACACTATGGGACTTAACATCTGAAGTTATCTGTCCCCTAGAACTTAGAACTACTTAAACCTAACTGACCTAAGGACATCACCTAAGGATCCACATCCCACCCCACTTCCATGGGGTACGCATGTCGCAGCACACACGAAATAGTATAAAACTATGGAAAGTAGAGACACATTTAGAAGTTATGACCTGAAGATGACGTTACTGGAAGTGTTGTCATTACGTACTCTACCTGTAGGCTTGAGCTACACGTACGACTAATCTTCACCAGTAAAATATATTCGCTGTTGGTGGACTTTCTGATCATACTGCCATAGCAAAAACGTATTCCAGTGTTGGTCCTAGATATTTAAAAATATTAATATGGAATGACGTGAAATCTAACCCAGCATCTTAAGAAGTTGTAGTAAATGCATTATACTTGTAGGCATGTATATACATTCGAGGTAATAAGGGCAGATAACTGGTTGTAAAACAGAGATCTATTGTGCCTATAGTTTTAGTTATTTAACCTGAAATCAATTACACATACTACCTAACAGCGTTGCTGAGAGTTCGTTCTACTGTAATCTGTAACTTGGTGGTATTCTGTGTTATACATCTGAATGACTCTTCATTCGTTGTAAGAATATCACGTTTCAGTCTCAGTGTGGGATATAATTCCCAGCCGGCCGGTTTGGCCGAGCGGTTCTAGGCGCTTCAGTCTGGAACTGCGCGACCGCTACGGTCGCAGTTTCGAATGCTGCCTCGGGCAGGGATGTGTGTGATGTCCTTAGGTTAGTTAGATTTAAGTAGTTCTACGTTCTAGGGGACTGATGAACTCAGAAGTTAAGTCCCATAGTGCTCAGAGCCTTATAATTCCATCCCACAAGGTTTTTATTAAGAATCTGTAAAATTCTAGTGAGGGTAAATATGAGACTACCGAGATCAGCTATACATCTCCAGACGTCTGACTGTCTTGCTAACAAAGATACAGATCACGTTCCACCTTTCTGATACGTAAAGGAGGAAATATGTTGATCACTTGGTTATGGTTCAAAATGGCTCTGAGCACTATGGGACTCAACTGCTGAGGTCATTAGTCCCCTAGAACTTAGAACTAGTTAAACCTAACTAACCTAAGGACATCACAAACATCCATGCCCGAGGCAGGATTCGAACCTGCGACCGTAGCGGTCTTGCGGTTCCAGACTGCAGCGCCTTTAACCGCACGGCCACTTCGGCCGGCCACTTGGTTATGATGTTTTTACGATTATGGTTCCTAAAATTTGTGTTACTTTTAAGCTGTGTACTTACATGCTGTGGAAGACCGTAGTTTTAACGGAATATTCGGTGATGTCAGGATACAGTGCCATACCTCGATACTTTACTTAAAAGCAGGCCATCAGAAACGATAATAGGACACAAAACTAACCACTGTCTGACAATTTTTAAAATTATTTAAATTAGTAGCTGATACACAAACAGTATTCCCGACTGTTATTTTGTAGATTTTCTAATGGTTTAATCCTTTCCTATTCTGCTGGCACACTGAAATCAATTCGTCACCCACGTTACTGGCGTCGGTAACTTCCTATACAACTAAGACTGGGAAACATGCCCTATTATGCACTACAAACTATGACGGAAACATGATCTTCCCAGATGTGTAACTAACACACCAACAGATAATGTTATATATCTGCATACGTGTCATAATTGCAGAACTCCATTGTAAAGTCGATCTTCTATCATAAAATATCCATGATCACACATTATGATCGATCTGATCCATAGTTATTTATCACTAACATAAGATGATGTAAGCCGTCGCCTGCTTTTAACCATAAATATATTTCCGAGTGATGTTAAACGTTATTATCATTACATAAGAGACGTATTATCTTTTCAATAAGCTGCAATCATGAGCCATCAAAAAAAGTTTTGCATCACCTCATTTCAGAGAATTCCGGAACCTGTACAGAAAATTGGAAGAGATCAATATAAACATCACTTCCACCCTTTTCATTGCTCATAAAAACCACACATTGCACCTTGTACAACCATACTGAGAGACCTTCAGAGGTGGTGGTCTAGATTGCTGTACACACCGCTACTTCTAATACCCAGTAGCATGTCCGCTTACATTGATGTTTGCCTTTTTCGTCGTGGGATACTATCCACAAGTTCATCAAGGCACTGTTGGTCCAGATTGTTCTACGCCTCAACGGCGATTCAGCGTAGATCCCTCAGAGTGGTTGGTGGGTCACATCGTCCATGAACGGCCCATTTCAATCTAACGCAGGCATGTTCTATAGGGTTCTTGTCTCGATAACATACTGGGCCACTCTACTCAAGTGATGTCGTTATCCTGAAGGAAGTCACTTACAAGATGTGCACGATGGGGGCGCGAATTGTCGTCCATGAAGACGAATGTCACATCAATATGCTGCCGATAAGGTTGCACTATTGGTCGGAGGGTGGCGTTCACGTATCGTACAGCCCTTACGGCGCCTTTCACGACTAGCAGCGGCATACGTTGGTCCCACATGATGCCATCCCAAAAGAGCTAGGACCTTCTATCCTGCTGCAATCGCTGGACAGTGTGTCGAAGGCATTCAGCCCGACCGGTTTGCCTCCAAACACGTCTCCGCCGATTGGCTGGTTGAAGGCATTCGCAACACTCATCAGTGAAGAGAACGTGATACCAGTCCTGAGTGGTTCATTCGGCGTGTTGTTGGGTCCATCTGTACCACACTGCATGGTGTCGTGGATAAGATTGACCTCGTCATGGCCATCGGGAAAGAGGTTTCGCATCATGCAGCCTATTTCGCACCGATTGAGTCGTAACACGACGACCTGTGGCTGCACGAAAAGCATTATTTAACATGGTGGCGTTGCTGTCAGTGTTCCTGCGAGCCATAATCCGTAGGTAACAGTCATCCACTGCAGTAGTAGTCCCTGGGCGGCCTGAGCGAGGCATGTCATTGACAGTTCCTGTCGCTCTGTACCTCCTCCATGTCCGATCAACATCGCTTTGGTTCACTCCGAGACGCCTGGACTCTTCCCTTGTTGAGAACTCTTCCTGGCATAAAGTAACGATGCGGACGTGATTGACCCATTGTATTGACCGTCTAGGCACGGTTGAATTGCATACAACACGAGCCGTGTAACTTCTTCCTGGTGGAATGAGTGGAACTGGTCGGCTGTCAGATCCCCTGCGTCTAATAGGCGCTGATCATGGCTGGTTGCTTACATCTTTGGGCGGGTTTCGTGACGTCTCTGAACAGTCAAAGGGACTGTGTCTGTGATACAATATCCACAGTCAACGTCTATCTTCAGGAGTTCTGGGAACCGAGGTGATGCAAAAACTTTTTTGACGTGTGTGTGTATGAAATTAGAGAATTTACTCGTGGCAGTTTAGAACTAACAATAATAATCAAATTAATTAGTTTCATATGACTGAACCTTCAATTGGTGGTGTACCCGTGTACCACTATAGTAAAATAAAAACAGTGAATAGATGAGAGAGTAAGAATGACAACACTGCAGTATTTAAGTTTACAAAAATAATGACAAGTTTTATAAACCCTTTTACAATGAAGCGCCAAAGAAACAGGTAGACGTATTCGTATACAAAAAATGGCTCAAATGGCTCTGAGCACTATGGGACTCAACTGCTGAGGTCATTAGTCCCCTAGACCTTAGAACTAGTTAAACCTAACTAACCTAAGGACATCACATACATCCATGCCCGAGGCAGGATTCGAACCTGCGACCGCAGCGGTCTCGCGGTTCCAGACTGCAGCGCCAGAACCGCGCGGCCACTTCGGCCGGCTATATTCGTATACAAATACAGAGCTATGTAAACAGGCAGAATACGGCGTAGCGGTCTGCAACGCCTGTATAAGACCAATACTGTCTGTCGCAATTGTTAGATCTGTTACTGCTGCTACAATGCCAGGTTATCAAGATTTAAGTCGGTTTGAACATGGTGTTATAGTCGGCGCGCGAGTGATGTGACACAGCATCTCCTAGGTAGCGATGAAGTGGAGATTTTCCCATACGACCAGGGACAGCCCTGCAGGATTCATGTTGTCACTTCCCTCCAGCACTACTTCAGACGTTAGAGGAGTCTTTGCCATGTCATGTTGTGGCACTTCTACGTGCTCGCGGTGGCTCTACATGATAATAGGCATGTGTACCAGTATTTTTTTTTTTTTTTTGGATCTTCAGCGTGTAATTGTAAATGTCTCAAAAGACATTGGTGGCACAGTGGTTAGACACTGGACTCGCATTCGGGAGGACGATGGTTCAATCACGCGTTCGGCCATCCTGATGTAGGTTTTCCGTGATTTCCCTAAATCGCTCCAGGCAAATGCCGGGATGGTTCCTTTGAAAGGGCACGGCCGTCTTCCTTCCCTAATCCGATGAGACCGATGACCTCGCTGTCTGGTCTCCTTCCCTAAAACCAACCAACCAACCATCAAAAGACATTATATTATAGGACATGAGTTTGCACAGTCTATTTCCACTTTTAAAAAATGTGATTGTGGATATACATTATAGTTTTCATTGGATCCCCACAAGTTGAATACCGTTTACTCGAATATTCATATCACTAGAAAAAAAACTGTGAGTAAAGATAATATACTATTTTATGAGTACATTGCGACGTGGATATCCCAGACTCAGGGAAAGGGTGGTTTTAATTTTTTCTGCATGTCTGGTGTTACCCAAAACACATATTAACTAAGAAAATTTTCGTTAATATTGTCCAGGTCCAAATTATATAAAGAGTGTAATTGTTTATACAAATAATAATAACGTATGACGGTAAAATGTTACACATGAAGACCATTGAATGCTATTAGATGCTCGCAGGCTGGCAGGTGGATCAATGGAACGACCTTGGTGATTCAATTTTATCTTTAGTCAGCAAACTTCTAGCGATTTCATCTTTATTAACGTCAGTATGTTATTCGTATTCATCGCTTTTCGTTTCTGGGAACACACAACTTTATATTGCATTAGAATATTTTTAATAGTACAAATACACAAGACTTTGAAGTGTCACTTATTGGTGTGGAATATCAAGAATAAAAAGATTGCTTTTTCCTCACACACACAAACTAGTGGGAGTATGACAGATTTTTTTAGTCAACATGTCGCTCTGTAGAACGCATTATCTTTCACAATCAAATCATTGGTTGTGCATTTCCCTCTCTTATATATACTTGTTACATTAAGGACATACATCCCGTCTCTACCGATAACTCCATCTGATAATACTGTTTTATTTATAAGTGTATGTGTGATGTATGTCATGTCAATCCCCCAATCCCTGTATGAAAATAACAAATTCCATGGATTGTCTTTCTATCACAGCAGTTCGTGGTCTTGGGTCTAGCGTTGCTGACTCTCGATCACGGCGACCTCTGTATTTCTAGCTAGGCTGATTATTTCCTCTGCCCACGACTGGGTGTGTGGGTTTTGTTCTCGTCGTAATTTCATCATCATCACCGACGAGCAAATTGCTGAAGTGGTGCCAAGTAACAAGGAAAACTGAAACAAGGCGGCCAAACAACTTCGGAAGTAGTCTTCTGGACAAAATGCCATACATTCATTTCACTTTTCCAGTTGATGAGTGAGTTGTCTCAGCCTTAAGCGCAGATCTCTCAGCCATTTTGAGAACAGATTGTGCTGTGATTCTAATAGTTCTTTTCCTTGGTACGAACTTGTAACATTCTCGGAAAGTATCCAAATATTTGCAGACACTTTGATCTAGTTTTTGTGTCACAAAAACCATGTCGTATACATGTTTTACCGTATTTTTTTTCATACTTTTCGTTTTCACATTTTCTTGTTTCTTCGGTTATTATTATTTAACAACATTTTATATGTAAATGTACTAGTGTGTACATGAAATTGTTGCCTACATTAACAGGTATGACATGCTATTTTTTTCCATTGAGCTGTGATACAGAGTCCCAACAGAGGCAGAGTATTTAATAAGTATACTTCTTCCAAATGGCAACACACATCACACAGTACCAACCACAATGCTAAGACACATGCACATACATGGATTTCTGTGAATATTGAGTCTTGACGTTATTCTGCTGTAAACACATACATAGCTCAGTTGCACTATTTTGTGTGGCAGCTTCTGCACCACCCCACCCTACGACCTGGACCTCCAATGAGAGGGTCCATTACAGGGCGGTACCGCAGATCATATGTAGATGGATCCATACCAAACATTATCCTGGAATTTCGTCGCAGATGTATCCAGCCAACCATTATCCCGGAGTTTGCAGAAATGGAACCATCGCAGACATAGCGCATGTCGGGCCCACCCTCAATAAAAATTTCACACGTCACATGTTGTGAATCCATCATAAACAAAATGCCATACCTTCTGTGTGTGGACCCACCTTTCGGACGTAGTTCTTAACCCACCCCAGACAGAGGGGTGGGGGTGGGGAGTGATTATCAGTGGTGGGAACTGGCGTGGCGTGCAGACGTGTTCGACGAGCGCTCCGCATATTTTCGCATTTGTTGTGGCAAAAATTGGTTGAGTACTGTGAATGTTTCTGTGCTGATAGTTAAAGGTGTCACAAAGTGTTCCACTTACCGTACCATTAGTGACTTACTGATTGATGCTCTACTAGGAGGACGATTAGACAATATATGGAAGATGTCAAATGCATTTATTGTCAAGAAAGCAGAGGACAAAGGCCCGACTGTCCCTAAGACATACAGACCAATATTCCGCATTAACATTCTGGAAAAGTTACAGGAGAGATTCCTGTGTGACAGACATCAGCCACACCAGCAGCTTTTCCACCTTAGCCCGCATCAGTTTGGTTTTCGAACACATAAATCCATCGACGACGCAGTAAATAGAGCCATAGAAATGACACACACAATGTATGACAAATACGTAGTAGAAATCCTAATTGCCGTACCTAGGGCTTTCGACAACGTTTGGTGGCCGTCACTGTTTGCAAGGCTTAGAGAGATGAGTGTTAGACTGGCTCTAAACAACATTCTTAGAGATTTTAAGTGGATAGTACAATGGAAAACTGGTCGCCAGAAGGTTATAAAGAGGTTAACAAAGGGCTGTCCGCAAGGATCAATATGCGGACCGATTTTCTCGGGAGATTACAAGGAACAAGTAAACATCTCTAAGGGTCTTGTGTGTTGGTGCCAGAGATCTAGAACATATTATATCCTGCTCATACGCAAAGTAGGCAATGTGTCAATTAGACTTAGACCATTATCTGCCAAAGTTTTTGTATATGTTGTCCAAATGTCAATCTGCTATTGGGAAGTAATACGATTTTATATGTTTATCGCTAAGTAATGATGTCTTTTCTAATAAGGACTCCAAAACTTAGAATACTTACGTATTATATTTTAGTTAGGTGTTGCGATACTTTGAAGTGACAGAGGGGGCAGTTTATGGTTTTGAACAAACCTTGTCACGTAAAAGCCGTGGGTACGAGCCTTTCACCATCTGTTTTATGACAATTTGCTGTATTAGTAAAGTATTTTAACAAAAAATGGTCTAGCGGTCCAATAATTGAGGAAAAACAAGTTATATAAATTATAAATTATTATGTATTTGTACTTATCTAGCCCCGCTGCGTCGAATATGTCATATAAGGACATTTAACATAAATAAATGAACATAAACATACAGGGAATTATTTGCAATAAAACATAGGCAAGACTGCAGTTTTAACTTCTACCAACAGATGGTTTATTCCGTAAGGTACAAACTCCTACAGAATCGTGTTCCTAGTAAAAGTTTTATACGTTAGTAAAGTCAGTTAATGAAATGTATCAGCAGCCCTTGAATTATATATTGTGATACGAAAGTTGACAGACTTCTCGCGAAGATCAAGGAGCGGTGTGTCCTAAATACGTAAGTAACATCAGTCGCATTCTTAGATGCCCATAACCAAAACCGAATAAGCGCTCAAAGATTTCTCTAAATAAAGAAATCACGTCACCCTGCCATAGTCTCCGATGGCATGAAACGTGAGTCTCCCTCTTCAGTCAGTGTCCTGATCTTTCCTCCTTTTATCTCCATGCCACCTTCTCCTAAGAGCACCTCTTTCAACATCAACAAAAACAAACCTTAACACACCTCAGCCAACGAGAGCTCGAGCGGCTCCCCCGCAAGTTACCCACTTTGTACAACATTTGTCGTATATGCAAATGCACTAACATTACTTAATTAATGACTCTACGACTAAAATACAAGTTGTAACTGATAGGTTATGTGATAATGTATCTGCTATTACCTATTCTTATCTTTAAGTATCTCACTGACATCTACATACTCGTATTTCTGCTTCTAGCGCACCCTCATTCACATTATAATCAGCACTAACCATAGATTACTAGATCGATTCACCAATAAGTACATATTGCGTCATTTTATCAGTATAAGTGTGGAGAACGATCTGGCTCATCACCCTTAAACATATACTATTGCCGGCCGGAGTGGCCGAGCGGTTCTAGGCGCTTCAGTCTGGAACCGCGCGACCGCTACGGTCGCAGGTTCGGATCCTGCCTCGAGCATGGATGTGTGTGATGTCCTTAGGCTAGTTAGGTTGAAGTAGTTCTAAGTTCTAGGGGACTGATGACCTCAGCTTTTAAGTCCCATAGTGCTGAGAGCCATTTGAACCATATACTATTAATGACTATGTAAGAACAGACCAAGACAGGCTGAAAGGTACCGACCGACCGCTGTCTCATACTCAGCCGATAGGCATCACTGGACGAGGATTAGGAGGTGCATGTGGTCAGCACACATTTCTCCTGGCCGTTCTAAGTTTTCGTCACGAGATCTGGTACTTCTCAGTGAAGTAGTTACTCGGTTGACCTCACAAGGGCTCAGTGAACCCCGCTTGCCAACACCGTCCGACAGACCCAAACGATCACCCAAGCCTGATAGCACATAACTTAGGTGATGTGAAGGGAAGCTGTGTTGCCATTGCGGCAAGGCTGTCGGCCATATACACCCTATGTTATGGAATATTTAACACCAATGTAATATTCGTTGTTTGTCACGATGATGGCTACCCCAAAGTTTCATTACAGGCCATATGGTTTATTGCGTAGCATAGAACTATCACTCAGTAAGTGTAAACATTTGTGGTGTAATGATTGGTTTGCTTAAAAACTTGTTCATGATCCCAATAGACAAATTTTCATACTATCTTTTGCATTTCATTGATTGACTATAAACGTTCTTGCATTTACTTTGCCAGTCTTCCTGGCCTCATTTCGGGTTATTACAGTGTGGTGCGTGTGTCGTTAACCAGACGTATACGCAGCATAGGGTCCTATTATTTGCACTCCAGAGCGACTGAACTGTGTTCCACTGTAAAAGCCGGGCCGGTAAAGCTCAGTCACTTGTTTGGATTAAACCTCTTACTGTCTGTAGGCACTAACAGTACTTGCTCAGAAGAACCCATTTCCCATCTCCTAGATTTCTGTTCATATGCCATCGGATGCAAAACCCCCTTTAACACCGTCGATAACGATATTGCAATGCCTCTGTTAATCCGAAGTACGACGTAAAGTTAATTCGGGCATGCATGCACTGGCATAAACCGGCTCTGCGCAGACTACAGCTGTAGGGAATACACAAATGGATGTACGAGTACAGGTTATAGATACATAGTTGACGATATATGTACGTTTCGGTGTGGCCACGAGACTTACTCGGATAACCAAATGGTAAGATGAAAAGCCGAAACCCGGATTAGAGTTCCGGACAAATTTTCATTGTCATACCATTATGCATCTGATGGCACTCCATATTGGCAACTGCGAATACATTTTTATGTATTTCATAAAGGCTGCAGTTGCCGCAGTGCCTATTCCTGTGGACATGCATTCATGTCCGAAGGAACTTTACATCGTAGTTCGGATTAACACAGGCACTGCAATATAGTATTTATCTGCCGATACCGGGCAAGCGACTACCAAGTAACAATGTCTCCCCTGCGTGGGAATATACATAATGGATGTAAAAGTACAGGTTGTAGACACATAGTTGACGACATATGGAAATTAGGGTCTGGCCGTGAGTGATGCTCGGATAACCAAGTTGTAACGCGATCCCTCGCGAAAGGCTGGAAACCTGGGTTCTACTTCCTGACCGGTACAAATTTTCATTGTCGTCATTCCTTTATACAGCTGATAGTAGTCCACATTCCCAACTGCGAATAAATTTCATGTACCACTTTGACTCGTCGATATGTTGCATTGCAACCTCAGGATTCTCTCAAGACTCATTACACCACAGTCTTCGATTGCAAACAAATTCTGGTAGCACTTGCCGAGAGAAAACTATACCTCGACCGCTCAGCAAACCTTAATTATTTGATACGTTCAGTTCCAGATAAGAGTTTCTCCCTACATTCGTTGCGTTATTGCGTGTGTATGTTCAATACACAAACAGTGATAATGTTAGTACTTTTTCAGACTGTCTAATGGTGTAAATCTATGCTACTTTGCTGGTAGACTGAAAACATTCCATCAGTCACGTGACCGGCATCGAATACTTCCTATAGTACTAAGACTGGGAAAAATGCTCTGTTATGTACTAGTAACTACGACGACACCTTTACAGATGTGTTGCTCTAACACAGCGATGGATAGCGCACTACCAGAAAAAAAATTAATACACACTCTTAGAGGTTTCCAGTTCACTTAAGATTACTTATTGCAATACTGCAAGTAGAGTACACGAAATGGTTACATTTACAGATCAGTAGCACAGGCAGTTCCGAGGCACCGCTTATCGAATCATTCTGAAACACTGAAAATTCCTTAATTCAACATTTGCAATTATTATTGTTCTGGTGAAAGACGTACGGATATGTGAAAAGCTCCATCTTTGACGATATTTGTGCTCTTTCGGAGAACAAAAAAAGAAAAAACGGAAAATTTTTACTGTTACTACAAAATATAAAAAAAGCAAATTCGCTTGTATCTGACTGCGTTATAAAAATATTCTCTAACCTCTCCTAACATTTAATACAATAATAGTCCTACACACAACGGACAACTTTCTACGTCCTGCCTCTGCAGCTGCGCGAATACTTAGCAGAAAGCCACATGGTGAAAGAATTCAAAAGAAGTACTGCGATTCATTCGGAGTGCAATGCATAGTCACAACCACTGATACACCTACTGCAATTTTCTATACAGAAACCGGACGGGGTGGCCGAGCGGTTCTAGGCGCTACAGTCTGGAACCGCGCGACCGCTACGGTCGCAGGTTCGAATCCTGCCCCGGGAATGGATGTGTGTGATGTCCTTAGGTTAGTTACGTTTAAGTAGTTCTAAGTTCTAGGGGACTGATGACCTCAGACGTTAAGTCCTATAGTGCTCAGAGCCATTTGAACCATTTTATACAGAAATTCGATGATCAGGAGGGGTTTGGTAAACAAGTCTTAAGCTGTGTAAAATAATGAAAGAAATCAATAAAAACTTACGATTTACTATATTCAGAAAACTGAAGATTGAAGCATTGACAAACTGTATACGGAACCATTTTCTTTACTTCGACTGTATGATCAGCAAAAACTTTAATTATTCCAAAATGTCTATAATCAATAATCATATTTCTGGTAACAATAAAGATGCGAATATTACTCTCAGTGCATGCATACACAAATCTGACAAAATCCCTCCAGTGCGCAAGCAAGTAAGCAACAACTACGATCAGCAAAAAGACAAATTACAGAAAATCCTCAGTTAATACCAAATTCTCCTCCGGTGGTACTAGCACGATCACGTCAGGGTGTGACTTCATCTGTCGCTCGGCTTCTCTTCACAGCAGTTTGCATCTGACTACTGTCAACAACTGATCTCTCACTACCATTCGCCATAATACGATTTCACACTCAGGATTTGTGTATGCATACCATATAAGAATCAGTGGCTAACTTTCCAAAGAAATATTAACGTCCATCTTTCGACATCCACGTTAGTACGTAGTGTAGCCTCCATGGGCATCCAGTCGATCATAGAGATAGCGAATACTGTCCTAGGATATGTTACTTCATCCCTGCTCGTACTATTCACGTAGTTCTCTGTAAGAGTTGTTAGTTAACGAGTTGCACGAGTCACTTCTCCTCTCATAATATCCCACACGTGCTCGATTGGAGCCAAGTCTGGAAATCGTTCTGTAAATGGCACTTGCTGCAAGTCTTGCAGAGCACATTGAGTTCCACAGGCAGCGTGTGGGCGACCATTATCCAGTTGGAACAACGCATCATCTTCCTGTTGCAAGAACGGCAAAGGAATCAGTCTAACAAAATTCTGCACGTAGTGAGCGCTGGTTAGCGATCCCTACCGGAACACTAAATGTGAAGAAGAGTCGTAGATTGTAACACCCAATACCATGCGGGTTGTGTGGCTCCAGTGTGTCTTGGATGAATGCACTCTACGAAACAGTTCTCACCAGGTCTAAATCGGACATGCTCTTGTGTGCAGGCAATGCCTGCTTTCATAGCTGGCATGGCGCACCATGGCGCACCACTCGATCTTCCAAGTGATCCTCTGACTGCACCATGCACGTCGATGCTGTAGCGTGAGTGGAAGACGGGCTACCTGTTTGCTTCACCGTAATCCCGCTGCAATAACCGATTCGCTACAGATAGTGTTGATATGTCTAAGCTCACAAGCTCTCAGCGCTGTGGTAGCTGCAAGATCTGCTATAGGACCCTCACAAAATGACGATCCTGGCGGGTGCCTATGTTGTGTGGACGTCCAGAACCTCGTTGATGTGTGTGAAAATGTTCACAAGACCACTGATATCAGCATTGTTGCACAACAGACGCAGAACGTCCAACTTGTGTGGCAGTTCTCCCCAAGGACCATCCACCTACTCGGCAGGCCACAATTTGATCCCTTTCAAACTCGCTCACTTGGCTGTATGAAGCATGGGTGCATCCCCCTAGCATGGTTTTTCTGCTTATTTCACACATTTGCACCACACTGGACCTTCTCGCTGTGAGCATTCCCTATTAAAGGGTAGACGCTGATGGCGCTCTGGTAACTAGACCACTACGCTATCTGATGGTAGACTACGTTCAAACCATTATCAGTGCATCTACTATCGCCGAGATGGCATACTCCATCATAGGATCAATATCGGCGTCATCCTTTCAGGATCCCTAATTTGATAAAGTGTATTATATACCTAGAAGTGTGTCACAGTTGCAGAACGCGAAGTCTAAGTCAATACTCCGCAACTTTCGCAGGAGAGCTTCTGTGAAGTTTGGAAGGTAGGACACAATGTAATGGTGGAATTAAAACTCCGAGGACGGGGCGTCAGTCGTGCTTGGGTAGCTCAGATGGTAGAGCACTTCCCGCAAAAGGCAAAGGTCCCGAGTTAGAGTCTCGGTCCGGCACACAGTTTTAATCTGCCAGGAAGTTTCATAAAATACCCATGATTTCCCATTATGACCAATGTAATCCATAATTATTTATCACTTACACACCACGTTTCGGGAAATGTTCCGACACAATTTTCGATATGTCTTACGTAAAAATATGCTTCAACCAATACCATGTTGCAGTTATATTCATGGTATACGATTATGTTAAACATGTTTCTCTTAACAAGTTACCCAGAAAAGTGCTAGCTATAAGAGGGAATCATCCAATGGAAAGATTTCAGGCACTTTCCAGACGAATTGTCGCATTTACCACCTTAGAATGGAACGAAAAAGATCGCAAAAAACTGATCAACACTGTTTTATTGGGGAGAAGGGAATACAGTACAGTGTTCACACATGCATATGGTCGAACAAATACTAGACGAACATTTGCACACAGATTCATTGCGTGTTTAATGCTTTTCTGCACTCTAGGTCACTTATTTTCATAAGAGGGTCACGTAATCATTATGTCTCTTGCTAATTTGTTTCAGAACACACATCGACTATATGCGGTACTTCGTGCCATTCACAGAAACGGAGATAGGGACGTTAATGTCTGTGTTTTCAAGCCCTAATTTTTACTCTTATTTTACATGAAATGTACAGTGGCTGCAAATGTCAGTTTTTCGTAATGTTTTCGTGAAATGACCCTTGTCCGATTTGAGTCACGTAACTCTAGTGTGTTGACTGAATCTACCAGTAAGGAGACCAGCATTATGATAATGGTTTTGGGAAAAGTCCTCTACTTAGCAAGGAGTGTGTTACAGCATTTCCACAGGTTACAAAAGATTGAAAACTACCGATTGTGGCCGGAAACACTTTTTTTTTCGACCATCGTTTTTCCCTTCTTCACAGGAAGCAGTGTTTGGGCCTGTCTTGCGATACATCGATCATCGTTTACTACCGGATATGTAACCAAAATACGCATTTTGAATGATACTATCATTATAGGGAACGTTACACAAGTTACTGCATATTTGTCTCAGAACATTCCTTCTTAGTGCAGTCGACTTAATAAATTCATGCTGAGTGGAAAATACTACAACCGTTAGTAGTATGTCATTACTGATGTTACTCTCAGTATGTAGAACACATATATTGAAAAGAATTTTAAAATGTTTTACGACTGCTTGCATTCTACGTGCGCTGGCTGTCACACGTCTCCAGCAAGTGACACACGGCATGTCTTACCAAACACATGCTTCCTGCAATTGCAAACGCCATCGCTAGTGCATGGGCCATTCTGGCTTCTGTTTCTTCACTGGCTACTGAGCAGCCCTTCTGTTGTAGCTGTTACTATCGTGGGCAGGGAATGGAATTTCTGAACAGTTACAGGGCTGTGATTCTCACCGTTTACAGTTTTGCGTAGGACGTTTTCCAGCGATTGCAGCCAACCAGTGTCTGCACGTTGAGGCTGTTGCGATTCTGCCCCACGGCTAAACGTTTCATTTACGCGAGCAGCGTTGTAGAGGTGCTGGTTGGCACAGCCAGAATTGACGGTCACCAACCCTCAGATTGGGGACATTGCCCAGGCTAATTTGGCCAAGGTGATATGTATATGTACTTAAGATTATTTATCGCTATTACAGTGACATTAAAAACTAGTGTCGCAAGAGTCTGTTGATTACTTGTCTTTCTGTCCTTCTGGGAGCACTGACAGATCTCGCCGACTGTCATTTTCCTTGCAGGATTATACACTCCTGGAAATTGAAATAAGAACACCGTGAATTCGTTGTCCCAGGAAGGGGAAACTTTATTGACACATTCCTGGGGTCAGATACATCACATGATCACACTGACAGAACCACAGGCACATAGACACAGGCAACAGAGCATGCACAATGTCGGCACTAGTACAGTGTATATCCACCTTTCGCAGCAATGCAGGCTGCTATTCTCCCATGGAGACGATCGTAGAGATGCTGGATGTAGTCCTGTGGAACGGCTTGCCATGCCATTTCCACCTGGCGCCTCAGTTGGACCAGCGTTCGTGCTGGACGTGCAGACCGCGTGAGACGACGCTTCATCCAGTCCCAAACATGCTCAATGGAGGACAGATCCGGAGATCTTGCTGGTTAGGGTAGTTGACTTACACCTTCCAGAGCACGTCGGGTGGCACGGGATACATGCGGACGTGCATTGTCCTGTTGGAACAGCACGTTCCCTTGCCGGTCTAGGAATGGTAGAACGATGGGATCGATGACGGTTTGGATGTACCGTGCACTATTCAGTGTCCCCTCGACGATCACCAGTGGTGTACGGCCGGTGTAGGAGATCGCTCCCCACACCATGATGCCGGGTGTTGGCCCTGTGTGCCTCGGTCGTATGCAGTCCTGATTGTGGCGCTCACCTGCACGGCGCCAAACACGCATACGACCATCATTGGCACCAAGGCAGAAGCGACTCTCATCGCTGAAGACGACACGTCTCCATTCGTCCCTCCATTCACGCCTGTCGCGACACCACTGGAGGCGGGCTGCACGATGTTGGGGCGTGAGCGGAAGACGGCCTAACGGTGTGCGGGACCGTAGCCCAGCTTCATGGAGACGGTTGCGAATGGTCCTCGCCGATACCCCAGGAGCAACAGTGTCCCTAATTTGCTGGGAAGTGGCGGTGCGGTCCCCTACGGCACTGCGTAGGATCCTACGGTCTTGGCGTGCATCCGTGCGTCGCTGCGGTCCGGTCCCAGGTCGACGGACACGTGCACCTTCCGCCGACCACTGGCGACAACATCGATGTACTGTGGAGACCTCACGCCCCACGTGTTGAGCAATTCGGCGGTACGTCCACCCGGCCTCCCGCATGCCCACTATACGCCCTCGCTCAAAGTCCGTCAACTGCACATACGGTTCACGTCCACGCTGTCGCGGCATGCTACCAGTGTTAAAGACTGCGATGGAGCTCCGTATGCCACGGCAAACTGGCTGACACTGACGGCGGCGGTGCACAAATGCTGCGCAGCTAGCGCCATTCGACGGCCAACACCGCGGTTCCTGGTGTGTCCGCTGTGCCGTGCGTGTGATCATTGCTTGAACAGCCCTCTCGCAGTGTCCGGAGCAAGTATGGTGGGTCTGACACACCGGTGTCAATGTGTTCTTTTTTCCATTTCCAGGAGTGTATTTGTCGCAATTCTTTACCCGATATTCACAGTATGGTCTGTGTGTGTGTGTGTGTGTGTGTGTGTGTGTGTGTGTGTGTGTGTGTGTGTGTGTGTGTGTGTCTTTTATCAATGTCTCACTCTCTCTAATATTAATGGAATAGCTTACATCATACTACATGCCTTTTCATTCTCCCAAACTCTGGTTGATCCTATTATATGCCTTTTTATTGCGCCTAGAACCCAGCAGAGAGGAAGCAGTTCAGACCTCATATCTCCACCGACGTGTTGGGACATGTCTACCGTTTTTATCATTGACAATATGCCACTCTCTGAATCCTTGATATAGCAGCAAAGCTTCTTTGCATAAATAATCAGGTCGGAGTTGATTACACTCAAAATGTAGCCAATTTCTAGGCCATTGCAAGTGTGGTGTTCGCAAAAATGGCTATACTTCATACGTCAGTACTAGCGAGGTGGTCTAACACGCGGGCAACCAAAAAAAACATGGTTCAAATGGCTCTGAGCACTATGGGACTCAACTTCTGAGGTCATCAGTCCCTTAGAACTTAGAACTACTTAAAGCTAACTAACCTAAGTACAGCACAGACATCCATGCCCGAGGCAGGATTCGAACCTGCGACCGTAGTGGTCGCGTGGTTCCGGACTGCAGCACCTAGAACCGCTCGGCCACTTCGGCCGGCAATGCAGGTAACATATTTCCGCTGGCGGTCTTTGGAGATATTCGTCAGCTATCTTCAGACTTGTATTTTTGTAGCCCTGTCCTAATTCTTATACTGACATGACCCATCTATGATTTGAAATCGGGAAACCTCAGAATATTACTATGATGTCACACACACACACACACACTTAACATACATACACACACACACACACACACACACACACACACACACACTAGCAGTGTAATGGTTGTCTAGGAAGGTTTATCTATTGCAGTGTGGTATTTCATATACATACTGCATCGGTAATTCTGCAGTGCTTATAGAATTTGCTATGACATCATTAATATTTGTGTAACGAGACATTATTTAAAGCAATATGAGAACATGTTCATATCGAACACATACCTAATGACATCCCATACACAATAGTAATGTAGCAGTGGTGGCTTTGGAATGATACGTAACTCGGATACTGTGCTATATTGTGATTGGCTGAGAGCATCATGACATCAATGCTAGATTGAGGCAGTATGATATGCTGTGACATCACTACATCATGGAACAATGGTGACATGACTTCGACATTGCATCATGATGTGACACGATATTGACACAATTTTGTGATGTGACGTTATGTAGAAAGCAGTGGGGAGAAATTCATGTAATGGGATAAGATATATAAATTTAGGAAAGGTACGCAGAATTTGGAAAGTACGTAAATATGTAAAATATATGAAAGATCCCGAAAATTGTATACAGTCCGAAAAACATTGAAATATGGCAGTAATTACGATATCTGTCTGGGTGTAGTCTCTGCTGGTGCCTTGAATGATGAAAATCGTGTAACATTAAATTAAACTTATTATTTACAAATAGACCCCAAGTGATGCCTCAATTAGAATAGTTTGTTATAAAAAACTGACACACCACTATAGTCTGACTGTGGTGCATAGCCCACCCACTCGAGTGCCCCAGCTATAAAAGATGATGTTGAGGAAAGGGTGCTTGAATCTCATTCTTGTAGCGTGAGGGTACTAGGGGGAAGGGGGAAGCTGAGGGTTCCCTCAGATAACTTCAATGAATTGCTGATGATTCTGTGGGTGAAAGGGGGTGTGCGGTTACCTCGATTATATGACGCCCGTGTGTAAAACCTGTCACTGTTAGTCCTGATCTGTGACCTTGAGATAAGATCATTGTCTAAGCCAGTTCTCTTCGCACTACACTACTCGAGCTGAGTAGAGAAATGTAGTGTAATGGTGACTTACATGTGAAATGATACGATCCCACTCAGACATCATGCGTTGGGGGGCAATGTAGCCCACAAAGCAGTCTTTTTTTTTAGAAACTACTGAATACCATCCAACGTATTGATGGCGATTTGAGCAATAACCGTATCGTGAGCATCGTTTTGAAGACTGCTATATAATCCCCTCTTCAAGTATTAGCGCATCGCATTCTACATGACGAGAATGGCCTGTTACAGGAGGACGGAGGCCTAGGGGTTTATCGTCCCATCGTGAACACTTCATTATAAACTGAGACTGGTTTTAGGGAAAAATAGGGAAGATAACAGACCATGTCCTTTTTAAAGGAACCATCGGGAATATCTCTTAAGAGCAACAGGGAACCATAGAAAACTAAACCTCAATCGTGGGGCGAGGACTGGAACGGCTACCTCCTCGAATGTGAGTCCTGTGTCTTATCACTGCACCATCGCACTCAGCTTCCTCCCAAATTGGTCAACGAGAGTGCAAACCTTCTTTGAATGACGGTTTGTACCACTGCTTTCACGAGCAGCGCATTTACCTGACATGTCAATTATCATAGGTCTTCAATTTCGTGCCATAACGTTCAGAGCTGCATTTCTGTAATAGTAATCATCTATTCAGTGTCACCGATATTCTTCTCAAACGATGGACCAGATGACGCATCTCTTCATTTGGTGACACTTGTGAGTCTCCGCAAATTAATATCATTTGACCTACTTCGCTTGCGAGAGAAGGGGCATCCCGCTAATTACGGCATCTCTTACGTTCCTAATTAAGAATCTCTTTGAGCAACTACCATGCTGTGCACATAGCGGGACCCTCAGTTTTGACTTCACGAGCACTTGACTTCTGGAGTGCAGATGGGACACCTGCAGCTGCGTAAGATGACGTGATTTGATATCTGGACTTGTATCCTGGTGCTCTGATAAGCAGCTAGGACCTCGATACTCAGTGATTATGTACGGAGAGGTAGATCTTACGTGACCTGGTCCGAGAGAGCTCACTCGGTGGCAATGTGCAAGGGTGCCACTACGATTTCAAGTGTTGACTTCTACTGTGTATACTTTTTTAGTATGGTTTTCTGGCAACTATTACACTGGCATTTTCTCACTCAATGGCCTTCATTTCTTCGGATAAATGTATACTTCACACTGTTTTCCTTGTCATAAACATCGACATATTTCTCTGTATCGCATTTATTTTCCTATTTTGTTAGTTAATTGGCAAGAGATATTCTTCCGTACAAAATACTTGTTGGGCTGGACAAAGTGATAGGTCGGTTCACAAGCGCTGCTGGTTTCACGAAAGAAGAAAGAAATGAAAGTTTTTGACACAACATCATTACATAAGTCTACTGTTAAACACATCGATATGCCATTTGCGTGTATTTCTACAATGATTAATGGTGTTTTCAATCAATCCTACAATCACCTCATTTGACATACACAGAAGCGCCAAGGAAACATGTTCCTGATGTATTGTCAGTGGAATATAATTTAATGTTACTCTGCTGTTGCGTTCTTCACGATATTCATATATAATAACACTCGCCGGGTACAAGTTTATGCGTTAGCAGAAGAGCCAACACCGTGTTACGAGTGGAGGCCAAAATGCACGCGTTTTAGCTGACGCAGGCTGGCGTGAAGAGGGAAGAACTATACTGAAGTGAGGTCTGGAGCAAGACAAGGAATGAGAATTCAGAAAGCGAACATAATTAGTTTGATACTTAACTTTAATCCATTAATGATGAACGTCACTCTTGACGGTACATGATTCACAATATTATCTGTTCAGAATACATTCTTGAAGTAATTATAGTAACTGAATATGGCGCCTTGCTAGGTCGTAGTAAATGACATAGCTGACGACTATGCTAAACTATCGTCTCTGTAAATGAGAGCGTATGTAGACAGTGAACCATCGCTAGCAAAGTCAGTTGTACAACTGGGGCGAGTGCTAGGGAGTCTCTCTAGACTAGACCTGCCGTGTGGCGGCGCTCGGTCTGCATTCACTGATAGTGGCGACACGCGGATCCGACGTATGCTAACGGACCGCGGCCGATTTAAAGGCTACCACCTAGCAAGTGTGGTGTCTGGCGGTGACACCACACAAGTCTTTCGATTTGACACCACTTCGGCGACTTGCGCGTCGATGGGAATGAAATGATGATCATTAGGACAACACAACACCCAGTCCCTGAGCTGAGAAGATCTACGACATAGCCGGGAATCGAAGCCGGGTTCTAGTATTGACATTTTGACGCGTTGACCACTCATCTACTGGGGCCGGACAGTTCTGTATTGAATCCACGATATTATCTTAAGACATCACGACAGAATTCAATCAAAGTATCACACTGCATTGAGTAGTTTGTTGTGCTCCCAAAACTACTACACCATTAGTTACTTAATATCGATATCTGTAACAGACGTGTGCATTACATGCCATGCAGTATTACGACACATAACACTAATTGCAAGTTTCAATTCTCCAGAAACAAAGGCTCAGAGACTTCGTCAGAATTGGATACTATGTATGACATATGCCAGCGCTATACGCTCTCCTAGCACATGCTGTCCAAGTAACTCGACTTTTGTGCGACGTTTTTTTATACACTACTGGCCATTAAAATTGCTACACCAAGAAGAAATGCAGATGATAAACAAGTATTCATTGGACAAATATCTTACACTAGAACCGACATGTGATTACATTTTCACGCAATTTGGGTGCATAGATCCTGAGAAATCAGTACCCAGAACAACCACCTCTGGCCGTAATAACGGCCTTGATACGCCTGGGTATTGAGGCAAACAGAGCTTGGATGGCGTGCACGGATACAGATGCCCATGCAGCTTCAACAAGATACCACAGTTCATCAATAGTAGTGACTGGCGTATTGTGACGAGCCACTTGCTCAGCCACCATTGACCAGACATTTTCAGTTGGTGAGAGATCTGGAGAATGTGCTGGCCAGGGCAGCAGTCGAACATTTTCTGTATGCAGGAACTGCAACATGGGGTCGTGCATTATCCTGCTGAAATGTAGGTTTCGCAGGGATCGAATGAAGGGTTGAGCCATGGGTCGTAACATATCTGAAATGTAACGTCCACTGTTCAAAGTGCCGTCAATGCGAACAAGAAGTGACCGAGACGTGTAACCAATGGCACCTCATACCATCACGCCGGGTGCTACGCCAGTATAGCGATGACGAATACACGCTTCCAATGTGCGTTCTCCGCGATGTCGCCAAACACGGATGCGACCATCATGATGCTGTAAACAGAACCTGGCTTCATCCGAAAAAATGAAGTTTTGCCATTCGTGCACACAGGTTCGTCGTTGAGTACACCATCGCAGGCGCTCCTGCCTGTGGCGCAGCGTCAAGGATAACCGCAGCCGTGGTCTCCGAGCCGATAGTCCACGCTGCTGCAAACGTCGTCGAACTGTTCGTGCAGATGGTTGTTGTCTTGCAAACGTCTCCATCTGTTGACTCAGGGATCGAGACGTGGCTGCACGATCCGTTACAGCCATGCAGATAAGATGCCTGTCATCTCGACTGCTTGTGATACGAGGTCGTTGGGATCCAGCACGGCGTTCCGTATTACCCTCCTGAACCCACCGATTCCATATTCTGCTAACAGTCATTGGATCTCGACCAACGCGAGCAGCAATGTCGCGATACGATAAACCGCAATCGCGATAGGCTACAATCCGACCTTTATCAAAGTCGGAAACGTGATGGTACACATTTCTCCTCCTTACACGAGGCGTCACAACAACGTTTCACGAGGCAACGCCGGTCGATTGCTGTTTGTGTATGAGAAATCGGTTGGAAACTTTCCTCATGTCAACACGTTGTAGGTGTCGCCACCTTGTGTGAATGCTCTTAAAAGCTAATCATTTGCATATCACAGCATCTTCTTCCTCTCGGTTAAATTTCGCGTCTGTAGCACGTCATCTTCGTTGTGTAGTAATTTTAATGGCCAGTAGTGTAATTCTCAGGACCGCTTCAGACCCTTGCATACTGTCTGACGACAAGCTTACAACTTCCCAACGTCCTAGGCCGTGCGGTACATCTCCCAGCTACAGAACGCGGGAACGAGCTCCCCTCTGGTTGGCTGACCAAAGAGAGGGTTATCTGTTCCCATATGCCTTTGTAAGCACATATCCTGTCAGTCGCAAATTTTATTCAAAATTTTGTTCACCTACATTCTCAGAAATGACAGATGATCTTCAGTTTATCACGTCTTTACCTGTCATACGGAGAGATAGTACTTTCCCGGTATAGGTACCGGCCGTTAGTACATCATATATTCCATTCAGTGTTCGTGACCTACTTCACTATTACACTACAATATGCACACTTGCAGGTCTTCTAAAGCGCTTGTAAGTTCAAGATTCGTTCTTCATATACACTTGCCATTCATCTGACACTTACTTCAATTACTTGTAAATCTTCATTGTTATTTACTACTGAAAATGTGCTTTGTAAGCAAGATTTTGTTTGTGTGAAACTAGTAATATAATTGACTTGAAATCGAAATTGTAAACTACTATTTCTGTGTAACACAAAAGCCTAAAACTTTAGAAGAATTGGTCCACTCACATGGGTAGAAGTGGAATCGTAGGTTAATGTAAGACTGCTTGTCTCGATACAAGCTAAATCGTTACGCCGACTGACGCATGCATACTGAGGGATTAAGCTACACAGGTAGCTCTCCACACATCATCTACACATGCACCCAATATTGCCTTTGAAGACTAATTACCAATCGCTTCGTCACGACATACTTATTTATAATTTGCCTCAGTGCAAAGGATAGTTGAATAATTTGCCCTCTCTGAGTTAGTATAGAAAATGGGATTCTGAAAATTTTTAAAATTTTCTTGCTAATAGTCTCCCATTTAAAAAACTAGGGATCGATCATTAAAATAATTGGTTACGAAATAATATACTAGACTAAATACTATGGATCGGATGTATTGGGATGTCGATTTGCAGCCACCAGGAACTCTTTATGAATTCCTGTAAGATCACTCTCAGGAATATGACTGACTGTTTATTTTCAAGTCAGCCTTTCATCTTATTTGAGCCATCCTCCAGCCCTTCGTATCTTCTGCTAATCTTTCCATCTCTGTATAAGTGCTACATCCAACACACTTTACGATGTGCGTTGAATATTTTGGTCGTCGTTTGCCCATATTACTTATTTCCTGTTTACTGGTCCTTCCAAGTTAACTATTCTTGGAGATCGAAATAGATTTGACAGACTTCTTTACTCACCTATTCTTTTCAGAAATCATTTGTTTCGGCAGCCAATAGAGATATTGTAACACGTCATGGAGAACATGTCATTCATGATAGCTAAGTGCAGCCACATCCACTAACGACTACTTTTTACTGTTGAAGATGTGTTCTGGTGTTATTATTTATTCTTTAGAAGCTTACCTTGGTCTTCAAAATATATTGTGTTTAGGGTTTGGTGAATTCTATAATAATCTCATCATCGCTTTCAGGAAACAAGTTCTCATTTCGTTATTAAGTTTCAATTTCGGAGATTAGGCTGTAAACAGGGCAAAAAAGGAACTGACTGTAAACGAACTGCGCTAACGTGCAACAGTCACAACAGTAGACAGAAACGCAAGTACCTAGATACATAACTTCTTTCAAGGAAAATGATTATGGGTAATAAAGCATTGCTGGTAAACGGTATGTAGTGACGCCCCTGGTGAAACGTTATTCTGAAATATAAAACCGTAAAAGGTGCGCATCCGTTTCTAAAATGTCAGTGTGTGTGACTGAGACCCAGACGATCTTAGCTTAATGACTTTACTGACGAGGATATTACCTTGTTTGGTAGACTTAAACAGGGTTCACTCACCCTCGCAGGCAGCTTACGTACTACTTGAAGGAGAAAGCAAAATTTAACTGGTGTATGAGCAGGGTGAAAGCGGTAAATCGCGTAATAATGCAACCCTGTAACGATTAAACAGGAATCAGTCTACAACTTTTTGTAATCCCTTGTACATAATATTTTGATTACAGTCAAAGTTCTTATACTACAATGTTAAAAATTTGCCAATAACAGTAGTTAAGAAAATATTTGAAACTATTGAATAAAATAGCTAGGATCATTTTATGTTAAAATTAAGGAAAAATTAGAAATTATGATAATTCTAAAATGCCCGCATTCATCCGTTTTACGATATTAAATTACTACTTCTAAATGTACACAATATAAATAAGAGTAAATCTGGTATCCTGGTAACATTTTCAAGCATTCCCGGTACATGGTACTTAGGGGCAAGTACACGAAGAAAATAATGAAAATCCTAAGATTTTTGGTTGGAGTAAAGAAGGAATGAGAGGTAAAAATAAGCATAATTGCAAAATTACTACAATAATTACTACATTAATCACTTATTACGTGGTGAAAAGATATTTTGAGGAGATACAACTCCTCTAGGGGCACTGGTGAATGTCGCAACGGGCTGACATGTAAAATTTGTCAAAACCGTAGTCTTTCGCATCGATAGTCTTATCGGTGACAGTCCTGATGACAGTGTAAGGCCAAAAAAGTTTTTTCGAGTAAAACGAATGTAACTCTGTAGGAGCTTCCTCCAAATTTTAAAATGAACAGACCTCTTAGGACTTTCTAGAAATAATTGAGTACGTGATCCATACTCCCATGCTTTTATGGTCATTTCCCTGCATACGTAATAAGTTAACTGAGAACGGCAAGACACAGACCAGCTACTTTGTCATACGTTGCCACGAATCCCAGTGTAGAAGGCGCATGGACGTAATGGCGCTGGTAAGTACTACCGATGGACAGTAAACTCCCTATGTAAACCGACTGATAGGCAAAAGAACCACTGACAATTTCGTACACACTTATGTCCTAGACTGTAATTTACGTGTTGATGAGTAATGTTACATCAGTAAACAAATCCATTAGGCATCAGTATCTAGAAGGTATTTGTCAGTAAAACTATCTTTAGAAACCGTAACTGATACATCTCCTTCGAGCAGCGTCTCATTTGTCTGAAGAGGGAAAAGTCAAAAGTGTTTTTGTTAGTCGACAGCAGCTCCGTATTTTGGCTGTCAAGTGGAGGGGTACACATCACAAGCCTGAAAAAATGAACGACGAATCAGCGTTCTTATGGACGGAGACTGAGGTGTTGGCTCCAAGGAATCCTTACAATGGGGGTCCTATTTGGCCAGAGATTTCTTCTGTCCAACTCAGATAACTACAAGCTCTAAACTACAAACCATAGTGTTACCATTGCTGCGATTTTTCTGATCATGTTTAAGGATTCCCCATTGAGGACCTATCGAATTACATCTCTGCTGCCAACTTGCGCACGTTACCCCCTTGCTTGAGATCGGGTTGTACATAAACAACGTATAGCCTAAGTTCTCAGAAGCTTTACCGTGGTCTTCAACGGCATTCAGATTAAACTGAATTTTACAGTGTGAGTGGTCTGACACTTCAAACGATTAACTGCCCATTGTTTATGCCGATACATTTGGACCACTGGGGGTTCCACTACTCGTCGACACAGACGACCATTTTCTCGGCGAAAGAAAAATAGTGAAAGGAATCTACGTTAGCGATGATGGAGTATTGATTCTTCGCTGATTTAGGTTGGCTGCGGAAATCTAAATCATAACAGAGTGACTGGGACTGAAACTTGTCGCTTAATGTAAGTCCACTTCCTTCTCTGCAGCACTACCTCATTCTGTACATCACATACAAGACTACGCAACGAAACAGTCAACATATAATGAACATGTTTGAAGTATTTCGTACACAGCGATATTCCACCGTTGCTATGAAACTGGACTGTCATCTTCAAAGTGAATGTTATATTTTTAACCGGCCGTTCTAACGTAGACATTGCGTTATTTCTGTAAACCAGAAATGTGAAGAGGATTTCTGTAATAAATCTCTGGCCGATTTTCTGATCCATGATTGGCAACGTCGGGTTATGTCGCGCACATGAATATAATTGATCTACACACATTCTAAGCACATACCTAATCAAAGTCGTAAAGAAAAAGAATCTCCTCAGCCGAAACAGCATAGGTTTCATGGTAATGAAATAAAAGAAAAAGGCACGTATAGAAACCTGCATCATTCGTGTAATAAACAGGACCTGAAAGGTAGGAGTTACCATGTGAATATAATGATGTACAGGGTGATTATAATTAAATTTAAACGTCCAAAAAACACCACTGATCAGAATGGCCTCAAATTGCAACGGAATGTTATCGGAGAAGGGGGGACAAGATGTGGCAATAGATGGTGCTGTAAGCATCATAATTTAATAGTGATCGACTACAAACGACAAACTAATTATAAAACAATGCCTAAGGTGTACGTTCGACGTTAAACAAACTGTACTACTCAGTGCGCATGGGTGTACAGGTGTGATATTGTTGGTTACGTAAGGTCATATCACATCGGATGGGAAAAATCGGTTTCTAATTGTCCTGAGGCCAAAAACCACATAAAAAGCATCAATAACATTAGTTTTTGATTGTCCTGAGGCCAAAAGCCGCACAAAACGAATCAATCAAAATCATATCGGATTATTAATTTCCCTGTGACTGGCTCAAAACATGTTCAATATGCTGTCCACCGTTTTCTGCAAGTAATTGAAATCGAGAAACAGCGTGTTCCACAACTGATAGAAGTGTTTCCGGGATCACTTCAGAATGTGGTTCAAAATGGTTCAAATGGCTCTGAGCACTATGGGACGTAACAGCTATGGTCATCAGTCCCCTAGAACTTAGAACTACTTAAACCTAACTAACCTAAGGACAGCACACAACACCCAGCCATCACTTCAGAATGTGTTGCGCAATAAGTGTCTTAAATGCAGCAACGTTTGCAGTTAGACAACATCTTTCAGATAGCCTCACAACCGAAAGTGAAACGGATTAAGACCAGGTGATCAGGACGGCCAGACTGTAGGGAAATGGCGCTTAATAATTCTAACATTTCCTAAATGGTGCTTCAGCAGCTACTTAAGCTGGAATTGCAATGTGCGAGGTGCGCTATCTTGCATAAAAATCATCCCATCCACACATCCACGCTGTTGGAGAGCTGGAATGACGTGGTTGCGTAAAAGACACTCATAGCGCTAACCAGCGACGGTACCGGTAACAGACCGGAAGCACCTGTCTCTTCGAAAAAATATGACCTTTTCAGGGTGAAATGGTACTGGTTGATTTTAGTGTGGATTTTCCGTTCCCCATATTCCACAATTCTGTGTACTGACATATCCTGTCAGATGGGAGTCGGCTTCGTGTGTCCACAAAATCTGCCACGACCAATCATTGTACACTTCCACTAGAGCAACAGATTCTAAAGCAAAGCTCTCTCTTGGAGGCAGGTCAACGGGAAACAACTAGTGAACACGGGTAATTGTGAATGGATAGCAAAGAAGGATGTTTTGTAGGATTTTACACACCGTGCTCACAGGTATGTCCAACGTTCGGGGAATTCTCCATGCACTAGACGTTTGCACACCATCACTCGTCTCCTCCTGCATTGCTGTGGTCACTGCTTCCACTGAAGTTGAATCAATTCGTTTCCTCCCTCTACCAGGTTTCAGATCAAAAGAACCCGTCTTTTCGAATTTCCGAATCATTTTCTCCACACCCACGGCAGTCATCGGACCAACGCCTTTTCTCAAACCCTTCAGTGTCCGGAACTTCTGCAGAGCGACGTGTGCACAGTCATTATTTTTTAATTCAGGTTTACAAGTAGAGTGCGATCCTGCATTGAGACAGTCATGGCGAACGTCGCAGATGTGAAAGGAGGAAAAGCCGTGCACCCAGCGTGTTTATACCAACTTCAATGGCTCGTGCGCAAGGCAGGTGTTTTCAAAATGGCTCTGAGCACTATGGGACTCAACTGCTGTGGTCATAAGTCCCCTAGAACTTAGAACTACTTAAACCTAACTAACCTAAGGACAGCACACAACACCCAGCCATCACGAGGCAGAGAAAATCCCTGACCCCGCCGGGAATCGAACCCGGGAACCCGGGCGTGGGAAGCGAGAACGCTACCGCACGACCACGAGATGCGGGCCAGGTGTTTTCATTTACGTGTTCTGACACATACAGCGCCATCTACTGATCAATTTTCATACTATTTCTTTTTCTTCTGCCACACGTTTTTCTCCTTCTCGCATAATATTCCATTTCAATTTGAAGTCATTGTGACCAGTGGTGTTATTTCTACAGTGTTTTGAAAGTTTGACTTTAATTATCATCGCGCAGTACACTGCGTTCGCTTACAAATTATAGGGGAAGTTACCGTCTTTATTCATTTGATGCAAAAACGGCATTTATGTCATTATTTGCCCTTCTTGCTAAGTTTTTAAGAAACGTCGCCTCTGTCATTGGAGGAGAATCGGAACAAAACTGTTCGAATACGATTAAAAGTGGAGAGTCGAGCTAAACCAATGAGGAATTCACTTCAGTAGCATTATGGAAGTAACGAGAAACTTAAGACAGGGAATCTGAGTTGGGACAAGGGTTGGAATTCTGGTTCTTCCGAATGAGATTACTGCAGTTTATAGCTGCTTCGCGTTGCTCGCCTGATGATCGACTGAGGTGATTCGCGGAACTGCTGGTTTCGAGACAAAAGGGATGTCTTTCATCCCGAGAATACAACTCCGTTCACAACATGTTCGCAGAACGTCGCATAGTCGCCTGTCTGGTGCAGCTACGTGACGCTGTTCGGGTGAAGTATTGCGGCACTGATACCCCAAGGCCCGGCGCACCGTTACACTTTTCCAGCCATTCGTCTCGAAACTGCTCTCCAACTGCTATTACACCGGTACCCGCTACTGCAGTTAAGCACAGCTATGGCTTATGTGCCACCAACTTCAGATGCATCTTTCATCTCGAAATTCGTCTTGGAATCTTAGTACTGCACAGCTTTGCTGTAAGCAGCCACGCCTAAAGCATTAAGGGGAGTGTTCTATCACTTTATTTTTTGTCATTCACGCAGAATCAGAAAGTGTACAGTGTCCAGAGGAGAATTGTCATCGAGAAAAGCGAATACGTTTCCAATAAAATTACATCGTACGCATGTTTTCATTTTGTAGTGTCTGTTCTGAAGCCTAAGGTATATATTAAATCCACACGTATTATAAATGTGGACGTATGTATGTATGTATGTTTCACATCCCCTCCTAAGCCACTGGATAAATTTAAACCACATATCACTTACTGTCTGCAAGGAACCACTATGGAAGTAAGAAACACCTTCCTCTCAAAGACGTGCGAGTGGTGTTGATAAAGTATCGTAAATCATGACTCACTAATAGGCTGAGTATGTTCATTCAGTGTTTGAGAACGAGAGCACTTAGCCACTTGTAACAAGCTTTACACATAATTTCAAACCTTTACACCCGAAAGAAAATGAAGACAGGAAAAAAGTTAATTGCTTACAACATTTTTCTCCTTTCATGCTACAGAACTTTCTGATCGGGCAAGACGTTTTAATTTATTGCTTCATTATTAGTATCTCTAGAAGCAACAAGTTTTGGAGGCAGTATTTACATATGCCACTGAATGAACCTGCAAAAATATGTGACTGTATGACACATTGTTCAAGAGATACGACACAATAGACACTTAGATGCCTGAAAAACTGCCACATCAAGCAGGACGTATTAATTTATTAAAACTACTACCTTACCCCCAACTCTATTCACAACATATTTCGCAGATAATACCCACATATACCATGGATGAAACGACAAATTCATGTCACTGTAAAATCCGAAGTTCAGGAGATATGAAGCCATAAACATTGAACTGCGTGAAAACGAAACTACGAGGTAAAATTCGCTAGAGACACAGGTGAAGTATACGTACAAACATGAATGTAATCTGTTAAATATTTGTGGAATACGCTCTAAGAAGAAAAAAATACGCACCACGAAAGAAATATTTGAATGGAACGGAAATCGGTGAATGTGATGTACTTGTACAGACAAACAAATGAGTAGAATTTCAGAAAAACTTCGTCACTTATTCAAGGGAAATAGCTTTATAAACTGGATAAATCAGTTACGTTTTAGTCCACCTCTGGCCCTTATGCAAGAACTTATTCCGCTTGGCACTGGTTGATACAGTTATGGTATTTCCTCCAGAGGGATATCGTGCCAAATTGTGTCCAAGTGGCGCATTAGCTCATCAATATCCCGAAATGGTGCAGGATCCTGCCCTTAATGCTCCAAAAGTTTCCAGTTGAGTAAAGATTAGGTGACCTTGCTAGCTAAGGCAGGGTTTGGCAAGCACGAAGACAAGCAGTACAAATTCTTGCCGTGTGCGTGCCGGCATTATCTTGCTGAAGTGTAAGCCCAGAATGGCTTAGAATGAAGGGCAACAAAACAGGGCATAGAATATCGTCGACATACCGCTCAGCTGTAAGGGTTTCGTGGATGACAAGCAAAGGGTTCCAGCTATGAAAAGAAATGGCACCTCAGACCATCACTCCAGGTTGTCGGACCATGCGGCTGGCGACAATGAGGTTGGTATTCACCGCTGTCCGGGGAGTCTCCAGACCAGGCTTCAACGGTCATCGGGCCTCAGTTACAAGTGGGACCCATCACTGAAGACAATTTTACTCCCGTCAAGGAGATTGCAGGTGGAGTGCGTGTCTCGTGTGTAGAAGCCATTTCTTTGAATCATACAATAGTATTTCGTGGTGTCTTACAGCTGTCGGTGTCTGGATTGGATGGCGAATACCTAAACTAAACGGCACACCCTACACACAGGCTACTACGCAGAAAGAGGCCCCTGATGCACACACGACCAGTTCTGGGGGTACTAAAGTTCTCAACGCAAGTTTATGAATTCGCAGTTTAGCTTACCACCCTCGAACCTTCCACTCTACTCAGAACCTGTGAGGAAAGCTGGTCTTCTCAACCTTCTCAGCAAGCCGCTTTACTGATTCAAGTACAACGTCAGAGTTTTTTTTCCCATGTGTACTGAAATTTCAAGTTGACCACACTCTGTTCCCTCAATGGTTCTTTGAACAGCATCTTCAACATAAATAAGGAGACTTCCAGGAATACACCCGTCGTGTACAAGGTGATGTTCCCCATCCGTTGCTGGCGCTTCCCTGAGAGGTACTATTATTCACAGTAAGTTTGAACTGCCAGCGAGTAGTTGATCGTTAACTTTTAAGCTTTCCTCCCCTTTACACTGGACACAACAGATGTCCGTTTCAGTGGGAGGCAGCACTTTATCCTCTGTATTTACCTGGATGGGTGCAATACATTGAGTTCCCCATAGCCCCTGTCTCTATACCACAGGTTCTCTAGACTTATCATTGGCACACCACTCTGTCACGTAGGCGAGTTGTTGTAGATCCTGAACTTAGTGTAGAGTAGATAATATTCATAAGAGTGGACAGCACTTGAAGTAATTTTGCGGTCGCTGGTAAATGTCTCTCAGTAGCCCTCCCAATAAACCCATTCACAACAGCTTCCTTCCTTGTGACAGTAGTCAGTGTGATTTCTGGCTGCTTTCGAACAGAAACAAACTCACTTAATGACTAAGAACTGCATTCGCATTGGGCAGCATTGTGGTAGCGCCATATTTTATAGAAAGCTAGCCAAACGGCAACAGAAAAATCTGATGTAAAAGTTATGGACAAACTAAAAGTATTTAGAATTCTTTTAATGTTACCTTTATTTGAAGCTCAGGTAACAACCTCAGACACAGCGAAAATTTTGAAGTGAATTGCAAACTCCCGCCTACAGTAATAATTTTTGCTACAATATCTGTAAGCTACAAACGAGCATTTATTATGAAACACGTTATATACAGCTCTTCTGCTTTATACAGCTCACAATTTATGAAAATCTAATAATATAAATTATTAGTAGTGGAATATGAAGTGAGAATATGCGCCCCTGCAGAAGATGCTGACAAGAACTGTACAGACTATGAAAGGAGAGAACTGAGAACTGGTGTCTGGCAGTAGTAGGATAGCAGTGGGCATTCTGACTCACAGAACAAGCTTATCACATCCAGTGTCATCACTATACACATCCGGTGCCATGTTACACACTTGGGTCCTTTGCTCATTCCACACTCCGTTCCCCCCCCCCCCCTCCCCCCCTTCCCCTTACACACACACACAAGGGAACCCCGATATTGGTCAAGTCACCCAGGAGAAACACTCTCACTCCTCACTCAATTGTGTTGATAGTTGTATTCAAAGATCACGACGTGGCTCGATATGGGTCAAATAATAGAAAATTGATGGGATATCCCCCCGTATACCTTCCAGCCAATAGGAACACAATAAAATGGCGGGAAACACTTCTCATCCAATTCAGCCAATGTGTATCACGCACCCCATCCTCCCCCTCATAATCTTCATTTTTTACAAATGGGCATTTGAGGTGGAGAGGTTCATCAGTAACTGGGCAGCACAGGAAAAGGTTGTAGGCGGTGCCTATTGGTTAGTAAGGAGTTACATAGAGTCATGTCCCTCTCGGTCTGTTAGTTTGTAACAATCGAATACTATATCATTTGAGGCATCAGGCCGGCCGCGGTGGTCTAGCGGTTGTAGGCGTTCAGTCCGGAACCGCGCGACTGCTACGGTCGCAGTTTCGAATCCTGCTTAGGGCATGGAAGTGTGTGTTGTCTTTAGGTTAGTTATGTGTAAGTAGTTCTAAGTTCTAGGGGACTGATGACCACAGATGTTAAGTCCCATAGTGCTCAGAGCCATTTGAACCATTTTTTGAGGCATCAGAAGGAACCACAAGCTAGATACGTAAGTACTCTAATTCCTACTCAATTTTACATATTTTACACCCATTATCCAATTTCCTTCGTATTTTCCACAGTTTACGTTTTTTTCCACAATGTTTCGCATTTTTCCCAAATTTCATCCACGTACATGGTGTTGATGTAATGCTGATCTCGTCCGGTCACAATGAAGCATGAGCCTGTGTTGTTTATCATTGCTAAACCACCAGTTCATTACTAGTGCCTGTGTCTCATGTCATAGTTTATGTGCTAGAATGGACACATAGGAAGAAATAGTGATGGCAAATTAATGACTTTGTTCCAATCCTGCAACCACTACCGATATCGAAACGAAGATAATGTATGTTCTAGAAATATCGCGCCACACTAGATAAACTCCCTGCTAAGACATTACCACATTACTAGATTGTATGACATCATAGTGTAGTTCTGATGCTTCCAACCAAAGATACTATCTGCATAGCACAGCACTGTAATATACGCACCCAGAGATACAGCTCGCCAGTATCTGTAACCACCCTAGCAAAACGTAATGCATTTGTAGGGTAGCCCAACCATCGATCAGCGATATGTGATGTGCAGATGGGAACACGATCTAGAAAAAGGCTAAGGAAGATGCATTGTTAGAGATGTAAACCACTGTACCTTGGCTGCTAGGGGGCCCTCCTGCCCACAGGAAACAGGACCGTATACATTGCTGGAAATATTAAACACGGCTACAAACTTACACCTAAATTACAAGAAACTGCATCCCTGCATTTAATGAACGATGCAAGTCGAACAAGTCAAGACAGTTACTGGTGAGGTATCGAAACTCCTCGACTAGCTTCAGCCACTATCAAATCACCAGTCATGAACGAGAGAGCTCCACACGTGTACCCAACACTATGCCATACGATATTCTCAGGTACTGTAGAGAGATTTGCATTAGTTGAACAGAATGTACATTTAATTTTCTTCAACATGAATGACATGATGGATTACACAAAAGGCACTGCTATAAAACTTTGTTATTCAGGTAGGGAGATTCCCACCACAAAAAACCTGTCATAACTTGCTGATGTATACGTGTTAGCCCCTGGAAATCTATGAGCAACTTTGCGGACAAACGTTGCTAAAAGTTTAATTGCCAAGCACTTCCATTCCTTTTTCTCTCTGGACCAATGACAAAGTAGCTCTCCTTTCTCACCCAACTATCATACTTTTAAAACTAGCGTTAATGCAAAGTTGATGTCTGCCTCAGTCAGTCACAGCTCTCAAGTGGAATGAAGATTCATAACACGATATATGGTGCTGTATAGTTCATAGAGTGAGTACATGTCATTGGTATAATACTCGTAAGAAATTCGGGTACTAGAGCTACCTACCATCACATTAGTAAGGTTAATCTGAAGTTTCCATCAAACGTAGACAGGAGAATCACATAGTAAACGAAAATTCCTTATTCTCCCTACACATGAACTGTACTGAGTACATTGGGTACAATTTAGAGAAAAATACGATCCTGCAAGAACAGTGACAGTGAGAGAGATCCACCAGGGCTCATAGGCAGAATAAAAGGCATGTAGCTCTCGTAACATATGTACGCCCACATCACTCAATTGGGACTGTACAATGGTCACAGTATAGCGAAGAAAGAACTATTTCTTCGTATCAAGTCCACGACCCACAGAGGACATGGCGCTTCAGCCGCTGTACGATAAAATTCAGTCATAGAGAGAGCTATAGCATTCACGTGTCATCTACTGGTAAGCCTTAAAACAAAAGAGAAGAAAAACAAAAAAACAAAAAATTCGGACGAGGGTCATCTACTGGTAAGAGTAAAAAAAAAAAAAAAAACGGACGAGGCCCACCTACCGGTAAGCCTAAAAAAACTACTTAAACCTAACAAACCTAAGGACAGCACACACATCAATGCCCGAGGCAGGATTCGAACTTGCGACCGTAGCAGCAGCGCGGTTCCAGACTCAAGCGCCTATAACCGTTCGGCCACAATGGCCGGCGATAAACAGGGGAACCACTGACCTGTGTGTTAGTCCAAGACTGATGACCTGGGACAGTTGAGGAAATGGGATCTGAGCACAGTCCAGCCCATGGATAGCCAGTAGCAGTGGAAGCCAGTACTTGATTAGATTTGCTGTGTGTCAACTTGCTAAGAATCCCGATGGCCAGTGGTTGCTGTATGAATAAAAACGCACTAAAACTTCTATTATTACATGTACATAAGCTGCTCGATTTACCTATACAGTCTTGTAACAAAAATGCATTAGTTTGTAGCCATAACACACGTTATTTGTACAATAAGATTATCAGGTGTAAAATGCCGGACCTTAAGAATTTACCACCTCTTCCACGATTCACATATCTCCTTAGAGCTCTGGTAACAAAAAAAATCTTGAAATGTGTGTGAAAACTCATGGGACGTAACTACTAAGGTCATCAGTCCCGAAAGCTTACGCACTACTTAACCTAAACAATCATAAGGACAAAACACACACACACACACACACACACACACACACACACACACACACACACACACACACCCATGCCCGAGGGAGGACTCGAACCGCCGCCGGGACCAGCCGCACAGTCCATGACTGCAGCGCCTCTGGTAACATCTCATCTATGAGACAATCATTGATGAAGCCGAATCAGCTAATATCGGAGTCGACTGGAGAGCTTCATACTTCTGAGAGGAGAACGCTGTAGAAAGGATATTGCTAAATCTTTTTATCGGTCTGTTCTAAGATGGTTTGGAAAATTGCCAGTAATCTATGCATGTCGTTTTTTTTTCTCTTATAGCGCTCTGCTGGATTATTTGTTTAGGGATAATATGTTTAAAATAAGGGGTGTGATAATCATATTTAATATTTATTAACCAAACCTGGTATAGGTCTCAAACTGATCAGCAAATCTCATAACATGGTTTTATAAGCTTGGTGGCCACACTTTGTAGCAGTGAATCTTTTGCTACTTGCAGAAATTCTTTAACATACACGTTGCTAAGAAGAAGACTTATTCCAAAAAAAATTACTTAATGCTAGACTTGATAGTAGGTTCAGTCAACACGTTAGTATTAAGTGAACTCAACTTGGACAATGCTCTTTTCACAAAAACACTGTTATGAAGTGACATTTGGATGCAGCGTACACTTCGTGTAATATAATATAAATTAGGGGTCGTACAGATAGACCGACTACTATGTAGCGTCATTTTTGTGCTTGCACGAGGTACCATACGTGGTATTTCTTTGGCTGTGCCTTGTAAAGAGAGAGATCATGTTTGCGTAATTCTCTTATAAGCAACAAGCGAACGGAAGTTTAGAGAAGCATTTAAAAGATACAATGATTCTGTGTCTAATACTTTTTCAGAAATTTATGTATGTAAGCACTGAACTGGCAGCAAAATAGTCTTCTATGGAAGAAGTTCTCGTGACAGTTACAGCCCACATCCATTAATAAAAACTGGTCAATGTCTCAGACTGTCAATCAAATCCTGTACTTCGTTGTAACACACCACGAAAATCCTAATTCTGTTATGTTTGTGATACATAATTGTAGATTTGAAGGCCGGTCATAGTTATTTATCTATAACACCATACTGTCATTATCATTGCGTGTTGGAACTGTAACACGTCACGTTTCAGCCAGCCAGAGCTGCTAGTACACAATAAAGCATGTTTTCCTCGTCCTGCTTCTATAGCAAGTAACTGAAACCTCTAACGCTGCTGATGAATTCATTTCAGTCATCCAGAAGGGTTACACTGAATTCCACCAATAGAAAGTCTACAAGATAGTTGTCAGGATCGCTATTTATGTGGGTAACCGATTTCCAGGTTAAGACTATAGGCATGCAATGTTTAATTTTGTAGCTTATTAAGCAGAGTACCGAGGTATAGAGGTGAAGCAAACGCTGTATCATTTGAAAGGCGAGCGAGTGTGCCGGGACTGACCCCAGTTGACTGCTACCACCGCCACGTCATCATACGCGCCTACAGGTTGCATACAAAGTATTGCACCAAAATCTAAACAGGAAATCAATAAACTCTTAAGTTTCTCAGTATATGCTTCAGTATATTAATGTTAAAATTAATAAATCTCTGACTGAGCAGATGAATATGTTTCGCTAAATACGTCGTTTCAAGAAGATAGTAAGTGGCGGTAAATAATGCAGCTAGAAAGCTAAAAATAGTTGATAATATGCAAATGTCTGTCACAATCAATTGTTACAAGTCTCAACTACATTAGAGTAATATTTTGGTTAAAATGGCGATTTTTGGAAAACTGCAGGTGTTACATATTAGGCACAGAAGTACCGCGTGATCAAAAAGTCAGTATAAATTTGAAAACTTAATAGACCACGGAATAATGTAGATAGAGAGCTAAAAATTTACACACATGCTTGGAATGAAATGAGATTTTATTAGAACCGGAAAAAAAGTTCACAAAATGTCCGACAGATGGCGCTGGACAGCAAAACGCCAGTGACTGCGCATGACAATCGTGTATAAAAGAGCTGTAAAGAGAGAGAGAGAATCAGATGCGCCAGCAGTCGCAGCATGTTGACGTTGCCTGAACAGGTGCTTTTAGTCAAGCTGTATTATCAGAATGGGGAATGTGCTAGTTCAGCGTTACGATCCTATCGCCATAGGAAGGGGATTCGAACGGGTAAAGGTCCGTTGACAAATGTAGCCGTGGCGAGAATGATTTCGAAGTTCGAAGCCATGGGTTGTTCAGACGATAGACCCCGTAGTGGCCGACGGAGCACAAGGCGTAATGCTGCTGAGACAGTTCGGGAAGAAATGGAGACTGTAGCGGGTTCATCTACGCACGGGGAAGTCGGCGCTCGTGCAGTCGCACGTCGCACCGGTATTCCATACACTACTGTTTGGTTGGAACTTAGGCGTACCCTCCGATGCTATCCGTTCAAAATCCATCTGCATCATGAACTGTTACCAGGCGATTTAGTGAAGCGGAGAGCATTTAGGGTGTGGGCGTTTCAAAAGAGGGCGGAAGATGGCGATTGGTTGAGTAACGTGATGTGGACCGACGACGCTCATTTCACGCTCAGAGGGTCTGTCAACGCTTACAACTGCAGAATTTGGGCTACCGAAAATCCTAGAGCTGTCGTGGAAACTCAATTGCACGACGAGAAAGTCACGGTATGAGTTGGATTTACCACATCTACCGTTATCGGGCCTTTTTTCTTCGAGGAAATGCGCGATTCTGGTTTCGTAACTGCTACCGTGACGGGTGAGAGGTACGCAGATATGTTACAGAATCGCACATCCCCAGCCTGGCTGAGGAACACCTGCTGGAACGTACGATGTTTATGCAGGATGGCGCTCCACCCCATATTGCTAGACGCGTGAAAGATCTCTTGAGCGTGTCGTTTGGTGATGATCGTGTGCTCAGCCGCCACTTTCGTCATGCTTGCACTCTCAGGTTCCCAGACCTCAGTCGGTACGATTATTGGCCGTGGGGTTATCTGAAATCGCAAGTGTATCGTGATCGACCGACATATTTAGGGAAGCTGAAATACAACATCCGACGCCAATGCCTCACCATACTCCGGACATGCTTTACAGTGTTATTCACAACATTATTTCTCTACTAGAGCTATTGTTGAGGAATGATGGTGCACATGTTGAGCATTAGCTGAAAATAACATCATCTTTGCTTTGTCTTAATTTGTTATGCTAATTATTGCTATTGTGATCAGATGATGCGCCATCTGTCGGACATTTTTTGAACTGTCGTAATTTTTTGGTTCTAATAAAACCCCATGTCATTCCTAGAATGTGTGTCAATTTGTACCTCTATCTACATTATCCCATGATTTATTCAGTTTTGCCGGCCGGATGGCCGTGCGATTCTAGGCGCTACAGTCTGGAACCGAGCGACCGCTACGTCGCAGGGTCGAATCCTGCCTCGGGCATGGATGTGTGTGATGTCCTTAGGTTAGTTAGGTTTAATTAGTTCTAAGTTCTAGGCGACTGATGACCTCAGAAGTTAAGTCGCATAGTGCTCAGAGCCATTTGAACCATTTTGAATTTATTCAGTTTTCTAATTTATACTGACTTTTTGATCACCCTATATGTAAATGCGTATGTAGCCGCGGTTTCATAAGCCTCAGTTTCATATAAAAACAATAACTATGTGAGTCCATTAAGCTATCTCTACTAGTCTTCAAGTTATTCACTAAAAAGTAAACTTGCGCCAGAAACGACCTCTTTCGTCATAGATTGTGTGTCATTTCTATTAATGACAGAGTTTAATTAGCGCAATCGATTACATTCATTAAATAATACAGCTGTACCAAATTTCACGACTTTAAAGTAAATAACAATCAATACATGTAATCTTAAGGAAGTAGTTCAGCGGTCATGTTCCATTTTCGGTTCAGTTCTAAGAATTCTAATGGGCGAAGTTCTAATGCAGTCGAAATGAAAGATTTTCTGTAACTAAATCCATCTTAACTTCATTCACATAAAAATCATGAAGATTGTAAATTGATACCCGACAGAGCTATTAAATAATAAGTGTCTGAAAATGCAGCCATTTGGATGCTACTGCCTGTGCCTAGGGCGGTTGACATCAGATGTTCCTTTCTGCTGTCCTCTGCACCCATATACACACATGAGAAAATGTTTTGCATCACCCCGGTTCCTAGAACTACTGAGAACAGACGTGGACTATGGATGTTGTATCACGGAAACAGTCCCTTTGACGGTTGAGAGATGTTACTAAACCCGCCCAAAGATGTAAACAACCATGCATGAGCCGCGCCTGTTAGACGGAGAAGGTCCGACAGCCGATCAGTAAACGTCATTTCACCAGGAAGGAGGTACACGGCTCGTGTTGTCTGTAGTTAAAGCATGCCTAGTCGGTCAATACCTCAGTTCGATCGCGTCCGCATTGTTACTTTGTGCCAGGAAGGACTCTCAACAAGGGAAGTGTCCAGGCGTCTCGGAGTGAACCAAAGCGATATTGTTCAGACATAGACGAATTACAGAGAGACAGGAACTGTCGATAACATACTTCGCTCAGACCGCTCAAGGGTTATTACTGCAGTGGATGACCGCTATCTACGGACTATGACTCGAAGGAACCCTGACAGCAAGGCCACCTTGTTGAATAATGCTTTTCGTGCAGCCACAGGACGTCGTGTTACGACTCACACTGTGCGCAATAGGCTGCATGATGCGCAATTTCTCTCCCGACGTCCAAGGCGAGGTCAATCTTTGCAACCACGACACCATGCAGCGCGGTATAGGTGGGTCCAACAACATGCCGAATGGACCGCTCAGGATTGGCATCACGTTCACTTCACCGATGGGTGTCGCATGTGCCTTCAACCAGACAATCGTCGGAGACGTGTTTGGAGGCAACCCGGTCAGGCTGAACGCCTCAGACATGCTGTTCAGCGAGTGCAGCAAGGTAGAGGTTGTCTGATAGATTTGGGTGGCATTAGGTGGGGCCGACATACGCAGTTGGTGGTCATGGAAGGCGCCGTAACAGTTGTACGATACGTGAAAGCCGTCCTCCGACCGATAGTGCAACCATACCGGCAGCATATTGGTGAGGGATTCGTCTCCATGGACGACAATTCGCGCCCCCATCGTGCACATCTTATGAATGACTTCCTTTAGGGTAACTATGTCGCTCGACTAGAGTGGCCAGCATGTTCTGCAGACATGAACTCTGTCGAACATGCCTGAGAGAAATTGAAAGGAGCTCTTCATGGACGACGTGACCCACCAACCACTCTGAGGGATCTACGTCAAATCGCCGTTGAGGAGTGGGACAATATAGACTAACAATGCCTTGATGAACTAGGGGATAGTATGCCACGACGAATACAGGCATACATCAATTCAAGAGGACGTTCTACTGGGTGTTAGAAGTACCAGTGTGTACAGCAATATGGACCACCACCTCCGAAGGTCACGCTGTACGCTGGTTTTCATGAGCAATGAAATGGGAGGAAATGATGAGTATGTTGATCTCTATTCCAATTTTCTGTACATGTTTCGGAACTCTTGGAAACGAGGTGATGCAAATCTTTTTTGATATGTGTATAAATACGGCCCTAGAGGCAGCAGACAGATACTTCGCACCGAACTACCAATCTACCATATCCGCGTCGGTCAAACGCCGGGATACGCTGTGTGATGGATGTCGTCACAGCCAGGCTCCTACCAAACGCATGTGTTCGGTATAAATAGGAAGTGAACTCACGAGGACTGTACGCCGTCCTGATCTTTTGGATTTCACAAAAGTAATTGTTTGTGTGCTGCCCGTAACGTTGACAAAACTGCATGGCAAGTAGTAAGATTATCTTCCGCGTTTGTGGTGAGGAATCAACTTTGGTGAATAGAAGCCAGAGCCAAAGATCATTTTAATTGGACCTTACCGTTGAGGTCTCCTCTGAACTGCTAATAGTGCTATTTATGATAGGGACAATATTATTATTATAATTATTGTTACGTTTGTGTATGTAAACTTTTACTGAATATATTAATCAGTTAGAACTCAAAACTTTTATTTATAGCCATAGAGCCTCATCCCGCTAAGTAAATAGAAAGTAGGAAATTTTTCTTTGAGTGAGCACAAGTAGAATGTGGAGTCTAACAAGGTTGAGGCACCAAACTGGATGAAATTCCTGTTTTCGAAATTTGAATCGCGGCATAAAGAACTGAAGAATAAGTTTGAATCCAACAGTATACAGTCAAGTAGTGAGACTGAGTCAAGAAATGAAGAAGTAAATGTAAACGTTGTGTGACTAGGACCGTTCGCTAGGTGCTAGTCTTTCGAATTGATGCCACTTAAGCGACTTGCGCGTTGATGGGGATGAAATGGTAACGATTAGGACAACACATCACCCAGTCCCTGAGCGGAGCAAGTCTCCGACCCAGCCGGAAATCGAACCCGGGCACTTACGATTGACATTCTGTCGCACTGACCACTCAGCTACCGAGGGCTGACTAGTAAATAACTGAACAGTAAGTTTCAGTATAGTAGTAGAGAACAAAAGGATGAAATGACCTGTAAACTGAACAGCTTAAATTATAAAACTGATTGTGACTAGGGCAACAGCTAAATAAATTGCATAGTATTTTCAAAACCGAAATTAGCCAAGTTCGAAAATATTTCAAAGATGTAGATGAACTTATGGAAGGTAGGTTGTCAGAAAGATTAGGCTATGAATCCCAACTTTGCTCTAACCAATTTCAAGATGTATTTACTACAGTCAAAAATATATTAAGAAAGTGAATTTGCTCCAAGTCATGAGACAGTAAAAGAATTCCCTAGAAAGTAGTTTCACGGATGTCACATCTGCTGTAGTAGATCAAACCGTAAATGATTATCATGGGACTAGAAGGTAAACTGTCTTGGTATTGGGAGAAAGAAACATTTACGCACCTAGAGGTAATGTGGATAGGTTCATTGAATATCTGGAGCGAGTAGGAAGAGAAGCTGCTTTTCAGGAGCAGGTGCAAAATAATAATAGCTCTTCTAACAATCACGTAAATGATCACAGAAATAATGATAGTGTGAACGTATGGGGGTTGAGAATACAAGATCTAATTATCGGAGTCAAGGCCATGATAGAGAAAGAGTGGGGAAGACAGCCACCACGCATCGCAGTAGTTATTATGACGAAAGGAGAAGCGTAAATAATGTGCCGTTGAGACAAGACGGAGAGGAGAATGCTACCCTATCTGATTCTGTACCGAATGAACAAAACAGGCCGCGTGTGGGAAACTAAATCCCGTGTATGAGGAAACTGGCACTCACAAGGTGGAAACAGTAACACAGCCAGTAACAAAAACACAGACCACAGTCAGTCAGCACACGCAAACAGATAATAGAGATGACGAAACAGGAACAGACAGTACCAGTGATGTGCTAAACCACCGTCATAATATTGTTGACATCATTTTGGACACTTTAGAAAAATGGGTCGAAAAAGAAAACACAATTTACAGGGTGGTCCATTGTTTGTGACAGGGCCAAATATCTCACGAAATAAGCGTCTAACGAAAAAACTACAAAGAACGAAACTTTTCTAGTTTGAAGGGGAAACCAGATGGCGCTATGGTTGGCCCACGAGATGGCGCTGCCATAGGTCAAACGGATATCACCTGAGTTTTTTTAAATTAGAACCTCAATTTTTATTACATATTCGTCTAGTACGTTTAGAAATATGAATGTTTTAGTTGGACCACTTTTTTCGCTTTGTGATAGGTGGCGCTGTAATTGTCACAAACGTTTAAGTACGTGGTATCACGTAACATTCAGCCAGTGCGGAAGGTATTTGCTTCGTGATACATTACCCGTGTTAAAATGGACCGTTTAACAATTGTGGAAAAGGTCGATATCTTGTTGATGTATAGCTATTGTGATCAAAATGCCCAACGGGCGTGTGTTATGTATGCTGCTCGGTATCCTGGATATCATCCTAGTGTCCGGACCGTTCGCCGGATAGTTAGGTTATTTAAGGAAACAGGAAGTGTTCAGCCACATGTGAAACGTCAACCACGACCTGCAACAAATGATGATGCCCAAGTAGGTGTTTTAGCTGTAGTCGAGGCTAATCCCCACATCAGTAGCAGACAAATTCTGCGAGAATCGGGAATCTCAAAAAACGTCGGTGTTGAGAATGCTACATCAACATCGATTGCACCCGTACCATATTTCTATGCACCAGGAATTGCATGGCGACGACTTTGAACGTCGTGTACAGTTCTGCCACTGGGCACGAGAGAAATTACGGGACGATGACAGATATTTTGCACGCCTTCTATTTAGCGACGAAGTGTCATTCACCAACAGCGGTAACGTAGACCGGCATAATTTGCACCACAGGGCAACGGAAAATCCACGATGGCTGCGACAAGTGGAACATTGGCGACTTAGGCGGGTTAATGTATGGTGCGACATTACGGGAGGAAGGATAACTGGCCCCCATTGTATCGATGGCAATCTAAATGGTGCAATGTATACTGATTTCCTACGTAATGTTCTACCGATGTTACTACAAGATGTTTCACTGCATGACAGAGTGGCGATGTATTTCCCACATAATGGATGTCTGGCACATAGCTCGCGTGCGGTTGAAGCGGTACTGAATAGCACATTTCATGACAGATGGATTGGTCGTCGAAGCACCATACCATGGCCCGCACGTTCACCGGATCTGACGTCCCCGGATTTCTTTCTGTAGGGAAAGTTGAAGGATATTTGCTATCGTGGTCCACCAACAACGCCTGACAACATGCGTCAGCGCATTGTCAATGCATGTGCGAACATTACGGAAGGCGAACTACTCGCTGTTGAGAGGAATGTCGTTACACGTATTGCCAAATGCATTGAGGTTGACGGACATCATTATGAGCATTTATTGCATTAATGTGGTATTTACAGATAATCACGCTGTTACAGCATGCGTTCTCAGAAATGATAACTCCACAAAGGTACATGTATCACATTGGAACAACCAAAATAAAATGTTCAAACCTAGCTACGTTCTGTATTTTAATTTAGAAAACCTACCTGTTACCAACTGTTCGTCTAAAATTGTGAGCCGTATGTTTGTTACTATTACAGCGCCATCTATCACAAAGCGAGAAAAGTAGTCCACCTAAAACATTCATATTTCGTTACGTACTACACGAATATGTAATAAAAAATGGGGGTTCCTATTTTTAAAAAACGATGTTGATATCAGTTTGACCTATAGCAGCGCCATCTAGCGGGCCAACCATAGCGCCATCTGGTTTTCCCCTTCAAGCTTGACAAGTTTCGATCTTTGTAGTTTTTTGGTTGACCCTTATTTCGTGAGATGTTCTGCCCGATCACGATCAATGGACCACCCAGTATAATACGGAGGAACAAATTACCTGGTTTGAATCAGATATGGACGAAGATGAAATAAAGGCTTACACTTCGACAATAATGGCAGTCTGAAGGCTAAAATTCCATTAGAGGAATCAGAGTCAGTTTTACAAGGTTTGGAAGAGAAAGATTTGATGGTCAAATGGAGTAGCAGTAATAATGAAGCCAAGGAACCTATTACTTCTATTGACACTTAACAAACTGTAAAAGCCGACGACAGTGTTATAGATAGCTGTGTTACGCAGGGAAGCAATTGCTCAGAGGTAGAGAGTAGTTTAGCTCATGTGCAGCAAACGAAAGTAGAAGACGTCGTCAAGTGCTGTGATTTAAAATTCGTGGACAGCTTGTAAAAGGCAGATGAGAATGTAGAGATTGAAGACCCCGTGAATCTGAGAGTGAATGTACTTCCTACCGAACAAAATAACTTTAGCCGGAAACAGATTGAAATGATATATTAGAAGACTTTCATGAGTAACCTGTTCCGACTACAATAACTCATCCTATTGTAAAAAGTGGCATCTCAGCAGTAACAGTACGTAGTCTTCTTGATAGTGGCAGTGAAGCAGTGCTTTGTCCCAAGTATTCTTTGATTCTATTCTTAATTATATTCAATTAACTGTCAAGAAAGTGAGTGGATTAAGAACAATAGATGCTACCGGACAAGTGTCTGGACCAGTACAGCACGAAACTTTCATACCACTTGATATAGGTGATATAGTAATAGATTCACCCCGTTTAATCGTGCTTGTTTTGAGTGATGAGATGTTAATTGGCACAGATCTCTTACAAAAATATAAAGGAAGGATTGATTTTGATCAGAGCCACTTAGTATTAACCTTACCTGATTCTCGGGTGCCTGAAGAGCCTTTCTTAGGAAATTATATAGGCAGTAATAATGAAGCGTAGGAACTGCCTATTAGAGTAATAAGGAATGAGGGATACTTGCAGGAAGATACTGAATTCAGTAATAACGGAAAAAATGATAATACGGAAGGGAACTATATCCGGCAAAGGTATAGTCAAGAAATCAAATTTCTGATAAACAGAGACCAGAATTAAGGGACGTATTAACCACTCATCACAACGTATTCTCCAATACACCTGGTGAATTTAAATGGTATTAGTGCCGTTTGAATGTGAAGCCTGGGCAGGTATTTTTTTAAGAAGCATTACCTGATACATGTTTCTAAAAAGCAAGCGATTTTGAAAGAAACTCAACATATGTTGGCATGATGCGTCATAGAGCAAGCAATTAGTGAATGTAATATTCCTCTTGTTGTTGCGCCAAACATGATGGTAGCGTTAGATTAGTACTGTACGCGCACTGGCGAAATGAAATTCTTATAAGAAATGGTGACCGTTCTCAAAATATGGACGAACTGATATAAAAAATGCGAAAAGTTAGGTATTTTACATGTATGACATTACTTGTCAACACTGGAATTTTCCCCTGGCCAAAGGATCATTTAAATACGCAGCCCTTTTGGATGAAGAAGTGTGGCTTTGAAGGAGTAATGGCTTATGTACTGGGGTAGGAACTGTTGGATAAGGTGAATATTTATGTATACATGGGTAGAACATACCAGTCTGTTAGATAGGGGCTACAAGCTGTAGACACAGGACATATGAAATGAAAGTTCGAGAAGACTTAGTGCATAAGAGACAAAATAAAATTCTAGGGCCATGAAATTAGCAGAGAAGGTGTATTACCTGATCTTTCCAAATGATCACGCATAGAAAAGTTTGAAACACCCAAAAAGAAAAAGTAGCTTAGGTCAATCTTCAGTTTATTCGGGTTATACCACCGTTTTCTTAAAAATCTCCTGTTTAATACACCTTATTTACTGCAGTTTTTGAAGATGAATGCCCCATGGGTTTTGACTTAACAGTGCCGGTCTGCTTTTGAAGACTTAAAAAACGGTCTGATGAGAGTAGTCCTATTTTACACTATCGAGATTTCTTGAACCTCTTTCCTATATCAGTTGACGTAAGTGTTATGGAACGGCAGTAGAAGTGCTTCAGATAAAAGCAGAAGACGACCGAAAGATACAAAAAACAACTGCGTTTGAGAGCCGTTCACTGCAACATGTTGAGTGAAACTATAGAATTTCGGAATTAGAGGCACTGGCTATCGTGTTTGGTATGCAAAAGCTTGAGCATTATTTGTTAGGGCAGAAGGTGATAATCTATAGTGATCAAAAGGCACTTACGTCTTTAAAAACTTGGAAAATGAGAAACCCAAGACTAACCAGGTGGATAATGATCGAAGCAGAAGAAATGAATTAAAATTTGTGCTGCGGGCGGGACTCGAACCCAGGCCTTCTTGCTTGCTAGGCAGACACGCTAACTATTACACCACCACAGCACCATGGTCAACATTCCTCCACAAAATACTCAACACAAACTTCAACTCATATCTACCGCTTTTTTTCCCTTACAATGTCACTACTGCCAGGGCTCTCCGACATTGGGATAACACCCCAGCGTTGGACGTAATGGGAAAGTCCTGTACCATAGGTGATCTTATACATCTTATAATTAAATGTTTGCCTTAGACATTTAAGTCTAAGCAAGAAGACCCAGTTTCGAGTCCCGGCCCCAGCGCAAATTTTAATTCATTTCTCCTGCTTCGATCACTATCGAAGATAATGAAGAGACTTAAACGTCTCAGGGAAACATTTAATTGTAACCAGGTGGAGTGCGCACTTTCAGCAGTTCGACGTCGAGGTTAAATACATGGAAGGGAATATCAATCTGGTAGAAGATGGGCTATCAAGAAGTGCTGAGTTACGCATAGAATCAGAAATTCCGTTAGCAGACAGGAAAGAAGTGAGCATGTTGGCAGTACATGAGCTCCAGAAGTAAAGTGACTTGAAGAAAGTATGATCGTTTGAGGTTAGTCAAAAGCCATTTAGGAGTTGCTAGTTATTCAAAAGTTGGCAATACTATTACCTATATAAAGGAATTTTATTCCGAAGAAAAATCTTAAGTCAACAGAACGGAAAATATGTTTCCCATCACAACATGAGGATTTACTAATACATTACGCGCATGTACGATACGGCCGCTATGGGGCCTAGAAATGCATTGCTAAACTAAGCGAGGAAGTGATTTTGGACAACATGCATCGTAGTGCAGCAAGAAGCATCCGATGTTGTTTGTCGGAAGGTATGTGCAGTAAACAGTCTAGTGCAGGGAGATATGCACAATGTAGAACCAAGTGACCTTTGGAATTACGTGCAGTCGATCTTTCTAGCCCCATCCAGACAGCTATAGGAGGGTGTACCCATGTTTCTGTGGTGATAGACGGTTTTAGCAAGTATGTAAAACTAATCCAATAAAGAGAACTAATGCCAAAACGCTGACAGACAAGCTAGAAAAGTGCTATTTTGTAAAAATTGGCAAGTCTAAGACTCTATTATCGGGTAATGGTCAGCATTTTGTATCTGAAAAATTTAAAGAATGTATAGAAAAGGCCGGAATTCACCGTATAGGGATCTAGGCGTATTTTCCACAGCGAAATATGAACAAGGACGTTATGCATGAGCTAAAAAGAAAGTGTAGGACTTACTACGCCAGGAAACGTTCTACTTTGGGCGATCATATCAACAATCATAAACATGATGCAACAGGCTTTGGTCTTTGTTATCTAATGTTTGCTCAGGAACCCGTAGATCCTTTCACACATGGTCGATTTTCCAGTCGTATCTTAGAGCTCTGTACGTGAGAAGGGGGCTAACAAACGTAAAAGAGGTTTGGTCAGAAAAAAGGTGGCATGTCGCAAAATCTTTCACCACTAGTTGTGGCACTGGTGGACTAGTGCTAATCAAAACTAAGCAGAAATCTAAGATAATTTCAGCGGAAACAAAGAAGTTTATGCATGTTTGTCAAGGACCATTCACAATAGTAGGTAAGCCTCATACTATTTCGAATAATCGAAAAGTAAGAAAAACTAGGTCTACGAGATATTGTAGATCTGAAGCGATTTAAAAGTAACAGTAACTAGATTGTAAAGGGAGTCTGCTACTCTTTGACGGATACAAAGTTTGGCGTATGCAGTCCCAGCTGGATGAAGCGTAATCTCCCTTTCAGCTTTCATTCCCTTCTTCTGACCTATCTGCAATATTTAAGGAATTGTCTTCATGTTGTTCATATGCTGTTAGTTTGTGATGTCTTTCTAGTAAGAAAGAACGATTCCCGAACATGACTATACCAAAATTATGACTTACAAGATAATATGAAAAGTAGTTTTCAGTAGTAAATTCCGTATCTTGAAATAAAAATGGGTAAATTTTGGGCACCAACGATAGAAAAATAATGAATGGAATAAAGAAATAATAAATGAGCGCCACAAAAGGAATTAAACAGTATAGTGCAGATACTTTGCGGCTAGATAATAAATTAAAACTGATGACTTCTAAAATATGGAACAATAAACTCGGCATAAATTAATAATTTTCATTTGGCGGTAAGGTTGTCTGAAGGTAAGAGACAGTAATAAAATGGTGCCAACAGAATTAAACCAAGTTAAAGGAGATGTATGGAAGTGATATTGAGATCGGTAGGCTGACGAAGAAAACTGGGAGAAACAACTGTCGAAATATATGAATAAATGAAAATAGGGAGAAATGGGAGAAATGCAGTCAGTAGGCTGACATTTACTGTGAAATGGTCGAAAATTGATTACTAATTGCGTCACATCTCGTAAGAAAAATGGTTGAGAACTGCGTAATCTTCCTTTATTGAGGTGGTCATTTAAGAGATAAATACAAGCACTCACAGAGAACAATGCAGATAACCCAATGTGTCATGAAATGCAGATCATAAAGTATGGGAATGTTATAATAAAGACAGCTTTTTGATTACGTGTGCTACAAAGCTAAGTAACTGCTGTCGAACAAAATACTTCTTTAGCATACTAATTAGAACGATAATTAAGCCATATGAAGATATAACTTACAAAAGTTACTCGATTTTCGGAGCAAAGCAACATCTAAAGTAATGAAGTAAATTGCAAACTAGCCTAAAATGTGACTATTTAAAACTGTGTTGATTCTTCAGTGCAAAATTACTGTTTTATATAAAAAGAAAATTGCAAAGTTTGTGATTAAAGCTAAATATTGAATTAACATATCGTAATTAATAACTTTGAAAAAGTTAATAACAGTTTTCCAAATACTAAACTGAAAGAAATGAAAAGAAATTTTTTGTGGTAACTACTCAATTATTCATTTAAATTATCGGAGGAAAACAAATTATAGTATGTGTTTTGTTCTCCCTTAAATGCAAGTTGAAAATAGAACCTTAGGCTATGTTATCTGTTTCTCAGGGACACAGAAGTTTCATGATAGACAGGCTACAAACACTCTTGGAGAAGAAACCGAGAAGGTTACAACATTCACAACGCAGTACATCCTTCGATTTCCCATTTGTATTAGAATATCGTGATGAACGGCGTAGTGACTTCCCACCCTCTCCCTTAATTGTTTTAGTGAAAGTGGTTCATACATATGCTCAAACTTGTTCCTACGATTGTGATTTAATGAGTGAGTACTGTAGAGCAAAATGTTCTGCGTGTTTCTCTTTCAGGTAAAGACTGAAAAATATGAATCACAAAAACAATTTTGTAATAATAAAAATTTTTATATCATGTTCATATGTTGTTCTATGCACACATATATATGTATATTGTTAATTTCGTGGCTATAGTATTAAGGGAAATTTTGCTAAAATCACTTCCATTTAAAAGAAGTCAGATATAATAACATTACTTGTCTCTAATATTTAATTTTGATCAAAAATAAATTTTTTCACAAAAATACAGGGTGATGTAGCAAAACAAACGCTGTGTCATTTGAGAGGTAGAGGCGAGCGCGTGTGCCGAACTTACCTCAATGCGCTGGAAGTAGCACCACGTCATCATTATGTGCCTGCAGATAGCACGCAGGGAATTGCGACGTAGTCTAAGAATGAGATTAGAAACTTAAAATCACTTTTCCAAACTTTGTAAATATATGCTCCAGTATATTAATGTTAAAGTACACTGTTTAAAGAAAAAAGTAAGTGGCGCTAATTAATGCAGCTAGAAAGCTAAAAATTGTTCAGAATGTCAAAATACGTGTCACAATCAACTGGACGATATTTTGGTCAAAATTTCCGTTTTTATGAGAAACTCAAGGTGCTAAATATTAGGCACAGAAAGATGAAAATTCTTACGTAGTCTCAGTCTCACATGAAAACATGAACTACTTGACTCCATTAAGCTACCTTTACTAGTTTTCAATTTATTTACAAAAGACCAACTTCGGGACAGAAATGTCCTTTTTCGTATTAGATTGGCTTGTCTCTGTTGGAACCATTTTATTATTCTCTCTTATTTTCAGACAACCTTACCGCCAAGTTGAAAGTTACTAATTTATGCAGAGTTTATGATTTAATATTTTAGAAATCATCAGTTTTAATTACTTGATTACATTCATTACATAGCAAAACTCTACCAAGTTTCAAGACTTTCATGTAAATAACAATCAGTTTTAGGACTCTTAAAGAAGTAGTTGAGAGGTCATGTTCTACTGCCTGTCCTGTTCCAAAATTTCTAGCCGGGAAAGTTGAAATGCACTCAAACTGAAACCTATTTTAAGTAAATAAATCCACCTTCATTCATATAAAAATTTTGATGAATGTAAACTGATACCCAACAGAGTTATTAAATAATATGTGTCCGAGAAAGCAGCCATTTAGAAGCGACTGCCTGCGTCTAGAGCGGTTGACAGGAGATGTTAGTTCGGCCGTCCGCCGCGCCAATACATAAGTATGGCCAGAGAGGCAGTTGAGAGACACTTCCCACTGAGCTATCAATCTATCTGCATCAGTTAAACTGTGGCATCCGCTCTGTCTCGGATAACATCATAGTTAGCACCTGCCAAACACATGTGAACTCCTGAAGACTGTACACCGTCCTGGATCGCTTAGATTTCGCAAAGGAGACACTTCTCACCAAGGTATCAATCTCTCTGCGTTAGTCAGGCAGATACCAAACGTGTTCGGTAAAAGTAGGAAGTCCTGGATCACTTAAATTTCACAGAAGTAACTGTTGGTGTGACACCGATAATGTGGACAAAACCGCGTGCCAAGTGGCCAGAGCGATAGCCCACTTTACTTGAAACTTTCTGTAGTGGTCACCTCTGAAGTTCTAATAGTGTTGTTTACGATAAGGACATTACTATTACTATTATCATTATTATTATTATTATTATTATTATTATTATTCTTTCTTTCTTTTCTCAGACGTTATGTCTGATCAAAAATGGAAAGTGACGCGGACCTTGATCAAGCGTGACTTCCTTTTAACTGTACGGTATATGTTATATTGCATTTAGGAACTTTCGGGTAATTGAACATTTATCAATAATTACAGATTTCTGTAGTTGTATATATAAGCTTGGATGTAGCTGTATTGCATTGATGTACTGGTGGATATTGTGTGGTATGACTCCTGTAGTTGATAGTATAATTGGTATAATGTCAACTTTATCCTGATGCCACATGTCCTTGACTTTCTCAGCCAGTTGGATGTATTTTTCAATTTTTTCTCCTGCTTTCTTTTGTATATTTGTTGTATTGGGTATGGATATTTCGATTAGTTGTGTTAATTTCTTCTTTTTATTGGTGAGTATGATGTCAGGTTTGTTATGTGGTGTTGTTTTATCTGTTATAATGGTTATGTTCCAGTATAATTTGTATTCACCATTCTCCAGTACATTTTGTGGTGCATACTTGTTTGTGGGAACATGTTGTTTTACATGTTTATGTTGTAAGGCAAGCTGTTGATGTATTATTTTTGCTACATTGTCATGTCTTCAGGGGTATTCTGTATTTCCTAGTATTGTACACCCGCTTGTGATGTGATCTACTGTTTCTATTTGTTGTTTGCAGAGTCTGCATTTGTCTGTTGTGGTATTGGGATCTTTAATAATATGCTTGCTGTAATATCTGGTGTTTATTGTTTGATCCTGTATTGCAATCATGAATCCTACCGTCTCACTGTATATATTGCCTTTTCTTAGCCATCTGTTGGATGCATCTTGATCGATGTGCGGCTGTGTTAGATGATACGGGTGCTTGCCATGTAGTGTTTTCTTTTTCCAATTTACTTTCTTCATATCTGTTGATGTTATGTGATCTAAAGGGTTGAAGAAGTGGTTATGAAATTGCAGTGGTGTAGCCGATGTACACTCCTGGAAATGGAAAAAAGAACACATTGACACCGGTGTGTCAGACCCACCATACTTGCTCCGGACACTGCGAGAGGGCTGTACAAGCAATGATCACACGCACGGCACAGCGGACACACCAGGAACCGCGGTGTTGGCCGTCGAATGGCGCTAGCTGCGCAGCATTTGTGCACCGCCGCCGTCAGTGTCGGCCAGTTTGCCGTGGCATACGGAGCTCCATCGCAGTCTTTAACACTGGTAGCATGCCGCGACAGCGTGGACGTGAACCGTATGTGCAGTTGACGGACTTTGAGCGAGGGCGTATAGTGGGCATGTGGGAGGCCGGGTGGACGTACCGCCGAATTGCTCAACACGTGGGGCGTGAGGTCTCCACAGTACATCGATGTTGTCGCCAGTGGTCGGCCGAAGGTGCACGTGCCCGTCGACCTGGGACCGGACCGCAGCGACGCACGGATGCACGCCAAGACCGTAGGATCCTACGCAGTGCCGTAGGGGACCGCACCGCCACTTCCCAGCAAATTAGGGACACTGTTGCTCCTGGGGTATCGGCGAGGACCATTCGCAACCGTCTCCATGAAGCTGGGCTACGGTCCCGCACACCGTTAGGCCGTCTTCCGCTCACGCCCCAACATCATGCAGCCCGCCTCCAGTGGTGTCGTGACAGGCGTGAATGGAGGGACGAATGGAGACGTGTCGTCTTCAGCGATGAGAGTCGCTTCTGCCTTGGTGCCAATGATGGTCATATGCGTGTTTGGCGCCGTGCAGGTGAGTGCCACAATCAGGACTGCATACGACCGAGGCACACAGGGCCAACACCCGGCATCATGGTGTGGGGAGCGATCTCCTACACTGGCCGTACACCACTGGTAATCGTCGAGGGGACACTGAATAGTGCACGGTATATCCAAACCGTAATCCAACCCATCGTTCTACCATTCCTAGACCGGCAAGGGAACTTGCTGTTCCAATAGGACAATGCACGTCCGCATGTATCCCGTGCCACCCAACGTGCTCTATAAGGTGTAAGTCAACTACCCTGGCCAGCAAGATCTCCGGATCTGTCCCCCATTGAGCATGTTTGGAACTGGATGAAGCGTCGTCTCACGCGGTCTGCACGTCCAGCACGAACGCTGGTCCAACTGAGGCGCCAGGTGGAAATGGCATGGCAAGCCGTTCCACAGGACTACATCCAGCATCTCTACGATCGTCTCCATGGGAGAATAGCAGCCTGCATTGCTGCGGAAGGTGGATATACACTGTACTAGTGCCGACATTGTGCATGCTCTGTTGCCTGTGTCTATGTGCCTGTGGTTCTGTCAGTGTGATGATGTGATGTATCTGACCCCAGGAATGTGTCAATAAAAATTCCCCTTCCTGGGACAATGAATTCACGGTGTTCTTATTTCAATTTCCAGGAGTGTATTTATATGAGTGATTGCTTTGTGTATTTTGCTAGTTTCTGCTCATTCTATAAAGAATTTTCTTAAATTGTCTACCTGTCCATAGTGTAGGTTTTGTATGTCGATAAATCCCCTTCCTCCTTCCTTTCTGCTTAATGTGAATCTTTCAGTTGCTGAATGTATGTGATGTATTCTATATTTGTGGCATTGTGATCGTGTAAGTGTATTGAGTGCTTCTAGGTCTGTGTTACTCCATTTCACTACTCCAAATGAGTAGGTCAATATTGGTATAGCGGACGTATTTATAGCTTTTGTCTTGTTTCTTACTGTCAATTCTGTTTTCAGTATTTTTCTTAGTCTTGGTCTATATGTTTCTTTTAGTTCTTCTTTAATATTTGTATTATCTATTCCTATTTTTTGTCTGTATCCTAGTTATTTATAGGCATCTGTTTTTTCCATCGCTTCTATGCAGTCACTGTGGTTATCCAATATGTAATCTTCTTGTTTAGTGTGTTTTGCCTTGACTATGTTATTTTTCTTAAATTTGTCTGTTCCAAAAGCCATATTTATATCATTGCTGAATACTTCTGTTATCTTTAGTAATTGGTTGAGTTGTTGATTTGTTGCTGCCAGTAGTTTTAGATCATCCATGTATAGCAAATGTGTGATTTTGTGTTGGTATGTTCCAGTAATATTGTATCCATAATTTGTATCATTTAGCATGTAGGATAGTGGGTTCACAGCAAGGCAGAACCAGAAAGGACTTAATGAGTCTCCTTGGTATATTCCATGCTTAATCTGTGTTGGCTGTGATGTGATATTATTTGAATTTGTGTGGATATTAAGTGTGGTTTTCCAATTTTTCATTACTATGTTTAGGAACTGTATCAATTTAGGATCTATTTTGTATATTTCCAATATTTGTAGTAACCATGAGTGGGATACACTATCAAAAGCTTCTTGGTAAACAATGTATGCGTAGTGTAGCGACCTTTGTTTAGTTTTAGCTTGATATGTCCCCTCTGCATCTATTATCAGTTGCTCTTTACATCCTCGTGCTCCTTTGCAACAGACCGAGCGAGGTGGCGCAGTGGTTAGACACTGGACTCGCATTCGGGAGGACGACGGTTCAATCCCGCGTCCGGCCATCCTGATTTATGTTTTCCGTGATTTCCCTAAATCGCTCCAGGCAAATGCCGGGATGATTCCTTTCAAAGGGCACGGCCGACTTCCTTCCCCGTCCTTCCCTAATCCGGTGAGACCGATGACCTCGCTGTTTGGTCTCCTTCCCCAAAACCAACCAATCCTTTGCAACAGACTTTTTGTTCTTCATTTATAATTTTGTGCTGTGTTGTATGTGTTATTAATTTCTGTGTAATGACTGAAGTTAATATTTTGTATATTGTTGGTAGGCATGTTATGGGGCGATATTTTGCTGGGTTTGCTGTGTCTGCTTGATCTTTGGGTTTCAGATAAGTTATTCCATGTGTAAGTGTATCAGGGAATGTGTATGGGTCTGCAATGTAACTGTTAAATAATTTAGTTAGATGTGAATGTGTTGAGGTGAATTTCTTTAGCCAGAAATTTGCTATTTTATCTTTTCCAGGGGCTTTCCAAGTGTGAGTACAATTAATTGCATGGGTGACTTCATGTTGCTTATTATTTTTATTATTATTGTTACTACTATTATTATCAGATATATTATTATGTCTGTACATGTAAAACTTCACTGAATATATTAAACAGTTAGAACTCAAAAATGTTATTTAATGCCATAGTTGCTGATCACACTAAGTAAACAGAGAGCAGAAATAATTTCTTTCAGTGACCACAAGAAGAATGTGGAATTGTAGACTGTAAATTATGGTCAGTATGTTCTCCATCGCTTTCTGGCTGACCGCAAAAATAATTTTCATGCTTTCGTTACAAAATGGTGAGGACGATTATTTAACCCGCTGCCCTACAATATGGTATTGTAACTCGGCATTATAGAATAATCCATGAAAACTAGAATCTTCCACAACATGTACACATCCATGTAAAAAAGGTAATACTTCTAAAGTTAAAGTCATAACCAGAGAGACGTCATGATCAACATCCTAGCTTTTGTAACATTCCAACAGTCAAAAATGCAGAACAATGTCTGGGCTAAATGTACGAAAACTTTAGTCGGTGAGATCCAAGTCTGCTCGCCACACGTTACCTCATTTACATTCCATAAAGGTGTAATTTGCTTCACATCTCTGCCAGCAAGACAGTCTGATACCCTGTAAGTTAACAGTAGTTCTTTGCGTCCTCAGATGTACTAGCACTATAAAATATGCGTAGACAATAAAAAAAATTTGAGAAAGTAAAGTTATATACGGGTTAGCTTACGATGAATAGACAGTCATCCACGTACAGAAAGCGTACACTAAAACTGTCAGCATCGCTATTTGGTAGATCATGTAATCGGTTTCCAGGATACATAATTAAAACAAAAGACATCTTGAACATAGTTTTGTAACCAATTTCCACTCATAATTACCTGGAAGGTATGCATGTCCACTCAAGTCGTCAGTATTTACTTCAGTTCTCCAGGAGATGCTGCTTTAGATTCCCCGTTAATCTGCCATAGGAATTGTAAATGTATGAGACAAACACATCAATGCGTCATAGGATGACAACACGGCCACCAAGAGTAAATGGTTGCTAGTAATGATGATCATTCTCTCCAGGAGCAAATAACTGTCATATTAGTATCATGATGACAACATTTCTCGTCACATGAACTTCTAAATGTGAATGAACTTGCAGCCCAATTACGCCATACTGTGTATATCGTGATGTGGATAACCCAGGCTATGAGATCAGAGCATGGAGTCCAGCAACGATAAGCAACTTAGATAATGTTATTCAGCACACCAAAAACGCATACCTAGGGGTGTATATTTATTAATGTATGAAACCAGAGGTCTACAATGAAAGTGCGAGATGCAAATGCCTAGCCTGACAACAATATTAAAGAACATGATAATGCTGCAACATCATGTAGGATCGTCATAATGTATTGATGACTTTGATACCGTTTTAAGAAGAACTATGACATTTATTTCAATAAAATAATATGCATAAATTATACAAGGTTCTCAGTGCAACTCCAGCTGAATTGGATATTTTGTATCAAGACATGGCTCAGAATACATTATTCTCTCTATACGAGCACACACTAACAGCACTAGTGCGGAGTGGCCACGCGGTTTGAGGCGCCATGTCACGGACTGCGCGGCTCCTCCCACCAGAGGTTCGAGTCCTCCCTCGGGCATGGATGTGTGTGTTGTTCTTAGCATAAGTTAGATTAAGTAGTGTGTAAGTCTAGGGACCGATGACCGGAGCAGTTTGGTCCCTTAAGAATTAACACACATTCGACAGCTCCAGTCTGTGTAATCGATTGTCACGTTAAATAATTAAAATTAGAGACAGATATATAGTATTATGGATTAGGTTCCACAGGTCAAACACAGTTTAGATGATGATTCACATAAAACGTCCAGGTTGAGGGCCAAGATGACAGCCCTTTCAATCTTACTTTCTAAATGTAATTGACTTGCAACCCAACCACGCTATTTTATGCGTGTACTGTGACGTGGATACTCCAGGTCCAGGGATAGGTTGGTTATGACTTTTTCTACATGCATGGTGTTACTCAAAATACATACTAATGAAGGAGAATCGCTTTAAAATCACACACACCACTTTATACCAAGAGTGCAAATGCTTACTTAAATAATAATGAATGACGGTAAAAGGATGGCGACAGAAGCTCGCAGGCCGGCCGACGCAGACGATTCAGCTGTGTGGTAAACGTGAACTACCGCACGGCACTGTAGCAAGGAAATATAAAACACCGGTCGCCCTGACTACATGTCATTCGTCCCCTGCTTCCAGTGTGCGTTAATACTCCTATAAAACAGTCAAAGTTGTATGTGTCAAAAGCAGTATGTACGCCAAAACTAGTACCTGCCAGCGAGAACAGTATAAAAAACCGTTAAAAGCGAGATAACTGGTTTTACAAAATTAGACAAATGCCGAGCAATAGTTAGGAGCTAATCTTTGTTATGTAGGTAGAAAAAAGTGTGTCATCAACGTTGAGCATTTAGTTCCTTTAAACTCTGTAAGACAGCTCCTCATCTGGAGCAGTGTCAATATGTAATCCGTGTGAATTACTTTACACTGCATCCAAACAGTTTTACAATTCCAAACACATATGACGTCCCGCTCGCATGTATTGAGGGATAACAAAAATGGTTCAAATGGCTCTGAGCACTATGGGACTCAACTGCTGAGGTCATTAGTCCCCTAGATCTTAGAACTAGTTAAACCTAACTAACCTAAGGACATCACAAACATCCATGCCCGAGGCAGGATTCGAACCTGCGACCGTAGCGGTCTTGCAGTTCCAGACTGCAGCGCCTTTAACCGCACGGCCACTTCGGCCGGCGAGGGATAATACTCCAGCGTTCAGAAAAAGATAGTGACATTACTGTTTCCTCATGCACACAGAACTAAAGGACGTAAGAAAATGTCACTTTGATGAAATGTTCTCTCTCTCTCTCTCTCTCTCTCTCTCTCTCTCTCTCTCTCTCTCTCTCTCTCTCTCCCCCCCCCCCACTCTCTCACTTCCTCCCCCCCCCCCCCTCTCGCTCTGTCACTCTGAATGTCTAACACAGATCTCTTTACTTTGCGGTAGATGGTGCCATGGTTCGAATACTTATGTCTTCCTTGTAGCTCTCTAAGGAATTGTCCTACAGAGATTTCCTGGCTGTTTAATTTAGTGCTTATGCCAGAATAAATATCACCTAAACTCTAAGTATAAGTAAATACTGTACCAAATTTTTGACGTTTCCCACGATTGTCTAAATTTTTTTCATATTTTCCATGTTCCATATATATATATATATATATATATATATATATATATATATATATATATATATATGGTCATATTGTTTACACAACAAGGTGTGGCCTGCTGTTTGTTTTATACCATCCATCTACGGTAAAATATGGAAATGATCGAATGGCATTGTTGGCCGGGAGGCCCCATTCGGGGGAGATTTTAGTTGACGCCACTTCGGAGACTTGCTAGTCAATGATGTTGAAAATGATGATGGACACACAACACCCAGTTGCCTGCCGGTAATCGAAACCGAGCCCTCTGCGTGGTAGGCCGTAACGCTACCGCTACCCTACGGAGGTGGACCATCTCTGGTACAGAGATATCTGATTGCCAATACCAAGTGCTGAAACTAACACTAAAACACACACTTACATTTATGACTTGCTGTGGTGGCATAGTGTTGATGTTATTATGTTGTAAACAAACAAAGTGCAGTTATGCTATTTCGTTTGTTGGCTACCCAGAGTGGTCTCTACCCTTCGCCCTCCCCCCACACTAGATTTTGAAGTCACAGCACTGGCGGAGGCGGCTGCTGTGGGAGCTTGGGCAGTCCTGGGGTAGGTTTCGACTTGCATTCGAAATGTGGATTCAGTTACATTTCTAATGGTGGATCCAGAACACACTACATTCGGGAATATTGTTAGGTATGTATTCAGCATGCACTATGTCAAGTGATGTAATTTGGGGCAGAACCACCTGCACAGATTTCGGGATATGGTTAGGTTGGATCCACCCTCCGAAGGAAAGAATCCAGCTTAATGTTGAATATGGATCCATTCCTGTATGATCTGAGGCATCATCCAAAATGTGGCTCTATAGAAACTCATCTGGAAAGGTTGTTCAGGTTGTATCTAACAGGCAGTCCATCAAGGAAATATTGTTTGGGGCAGATCCAGATCCACCTGCACAGACTTTGCGATAACAGCTGGGGTGGATCCATTTGTGCAAAAAAGAAAACTGGAATACATTTTGACATAGAGCACGTATGATCTGTGACATCGTCCAAAATGTGGATCCACCAGTGCTACGTCCAGGAATATTGTTTGACTATATCTACCATGTGTTGCAATTTGTAATATCACTCATGGCGAATCCACCTGCCCAGCGTCTGGGGTGATAATTTGTGTGGTATCATCTGGGAAATAAGTCCGAATTAATATCCAGTATGGATCCACCAACACAAAATCCAAGGTAGCCGCCCGAAAAGTGGATCCTCCTACGGAAGGTCCGATGCTGCCAAAGCAGCTGTGGCACATTGCAGCTGTCTCTACCGTCTCTGTGCAAGAGGAGGAAGGGTTGGAGTGCCCAATGCGAAGCCAACAAGCAAATAACGTAACTGTGCCATATGTGTTAACAACAGAACAGTGTCAACACTCTACACCAACAGCAATTCATGTACATGCGAGTGTGTCGTAGGGTTGGAGGAATAAGCATAGTTTCTTTGAGTGTTTCATAGTATGACAGTATAAAAAATGTCAAATCACACTTACCAGAATGAGATTTTCACTCTGCAGCGGAGTGTGCGCTGATATGAAACTTCCTGGCAGATTAAAACTGTGTGCCTGACAGAGACTCGAACTCGGTACCTTTGCCTTTCGCGGGCAAGTGCTCCAATAACTGAGCTACCGAAGCACCACTCACGCCCGGTCCTCACAGCTTTACTTCTGCCAGTATCTCGTCTCCTACCTTCCAAACTTTAAAGAAGCTCTCCTGATGGAAGGTAGGAGACGAGATACTGGCAGAAGTAAAGCTGTGAGGACCGGGCATGAGTCGTGCTTCGGTAGCTCAGACGGTAGAGCACTTGCCCGCAAAAGGCAAAGGTCCCGAGTTCGAGTCTCGGTCGGGCACACAGTTTTAATCTGCAGGAAGTTTCAAATCACACTTAGTTATGTAAGCAACTAGAGCGTATATACTTATATATACAAAATATGGAAAAATATAAAAAATAGCGAAACATATGGAAAACGTCAAAAATTCAATAAAATCTAGATAAAACTTGGTCATTTAGAATAACTGTGTTCATACTTAAACTTTAGCTGAAGCTTTTTGTGGCATAAACACTGGATCAAATAGTCAGGAAATCTATCTTGGATAGTTTCCCACGAAGTTACAAGAAAGAGAGCATTGTTAGAATGACATTGTCATGCTGCCACTAGTTTTGTGTGCGTAAGGAAATTGTAATATAATTTTTTGTCAATTCTGCGGTAATATATTTCAATAAATGTGGCTTGTAAGTTTTATGTATTTGGAATTGTAAAAATATTTGGATACAGTACAAATTGATATATATGGATCACATGTTGATGGTGCTACAGGTAGGATCACGAGAACTTTGCTTATAGAGGATAAAAGGTCTGTGTACACAACATTGGTGGCATACATTTAATTACCTACATGGCTTAGATTAGCTCCTAATACTATTTTTTGGTTATCTCATATTCCTTGAAGCAATTTATCTCGCTCTTAACCATTGTTCTGGATTGTTCTCTCCAGTAGTATTAGTTGCTGGATATATGTGCTTTTGACACACATCACTTCGACTGTTTTATTGGGTACTAATGCACAATGGAGAGAGGGAACGAATGACTGCTGCTTTATGTTTCCTCGCTATAGTTTGGTGCCGTAGGTCATATCTGGCACACAGCTGAATCGTCAGTTTTTCCTTGCCTGCGAGCTTCTTTCGCCATCCTTCCTTAAACAAAATTTTGTGCATGGCTGCACGTTCAGAGACCGTTAATAGTTACAATGAAAAGAAAACTGCCTTCGGCCACTATTTTTAACGATTTAACCGGGTTTGAACACTTCTAGGAGCGTCTTCCTCTTTCATTGAAATTCTGAGGAAGATATTCCTAGCAGTGTTGAAACCCTGTTAATTCGTTAAAAATAGTGAGCGAGGGCTGTTTTCTTTCAATTGCTTCCTTAAACATTTTTTTGCATTCATTTATTATTATTCAAATAGCATGTACACTCGTGCTGTTAACTGGTCTGGGTAATTTTAAACAGATTCTTTGTGTAACACCATGCATACAGAAAACCAAATTATATCCACCCTACTCCGTGGCCATGGGGTATGCACACCAAAGTACACACATAAAATACTTTGATAGGATTGCAAGTCGTATCACATTTAGAAGGTATGAACGAAGGAGCTATCATCTTGAACCTTTACTGGACTTTCTATTTAAACCATCGACTAAACTTTATTTGACCTGTGGGAATCTGCTGCAAAATATTATCTGTCTATAGTTCTAATTATTAAACGTGGAAATCGGTTACACAAAGTCATGCTGTTAGTGTGTGCTCCTATAAGAAAATAATATATTATGAGCAATTTACTATAGACTTATACGCTGGACTGAGAACCTGAGTATAGATTGTGAATATTATTTTATAGGAATAAGCATCGTAGTTTTACTTAAAACATCTGGTCTCATACTTTCGTAAATAAACGCCACTATGTATACGGTTTTGGTGCGCAGAGCTGCGCTGTACATTTTGGTTATTGTGGCTGGACCCCATGGCTGCAACCAATGGCCCTGAGGTATGAATATCACGGCACATAGAGTATAGTATAATTGGATTCCAAATTCGTTCACATTTAGAAGTTCATGTGACTGGAAGTGTTGTCATCATGACCTTTACCCAATCGTTTTTCGCTACAGGGGTGAATAATGATCATTAGTAAAAAGCATTAGCCGTTGGTTGTACAGTGCCATGCTAAGTAGCATTCCAGTGTTTGATCTATACATTTAATATTGCTAAGGGAGACTAATGTGTAATCTAAAAAAGCAGTGTCTTTCAGAGAGTTAAAGTAAATACTTTTGACTTGTATGGATGTCAATATATTCCATGCAATTACGACTGATAATTAGTTATGAAGCTATGTTTTATATACATATAGTCTTAAATATTTAACCTGAAAACCGATCACATGAGCTACCAAATAAGACGGCTGACAGTTCCACTGTACACTATCTGTGGGTGGATGACTATCAACTCACAGAAGTCAAATCAGTATGAAATACAATACCTTCCAAACGTGATTTTCTTCTCTCTTTGCTGATGCTAAGGATATTGGAAATTCTAGTGACAATAAATCTGAGAATGCAGAGAAAAACTATGTATATCTTTCTGATGTAGTATATAGAACGTAATGTGTGTTTAGCAGACTTTGATCATTACCTATTAAAGATTTCGTATTTGTAGCCTGAAGATTGTTCTGCAGTTTACTACGACGTAATAATAGATCAGATACTGTTGATCATGACGTCGTCCTGGTTATGACTCCTACATCTGGAACACACAAGTATTATACTATAAGCTTGATCTGTAAATGTTGTGGAAGACTGTAGTTTTAATGGGGGCCGGCCGCAGTGGTGGTGCGGTTCTAGGCGCTGCAGTCTGGAACCGCGAGACCGCTACGGTCACAGGTTCGAATCCTGCCTCGGGCATGGATGTGTGTGATGTTCTTAGGTTAGTTAGGTTTAACTAATTCTAAGTTCTAGGGGACTAATGACCTCAGAAGTTGAGTCCCATAGTGCTCAGAGCCATTTGAACCATTTTTTTAATGGATTATTGGGTAATAGGTTGGTTGGTTGGTTTGGGGGATTAAAGGGACCAGACTGCCATGGTCATCGGTCCCTGGGTAATAGGGATATACAGTACCAGACCTCGTTACGTTCCATATGAGAAGACAATCAGGACCTTACTTAGCTATAAAATATACACTGTATACCCCTTGTTTAACCTGCAAATTGATTAGCTACACAAAGAACGATCCTGACAGTTGTTTTGTAGACTAGCTATTGGTGGAATTCAATGCTACTGTTGTGGATGACTGGAATTAACCCACCAGGCACAATACTGGGGTTGGCTACTTCCTGTAGAATCAAACCTGAGAAGAAATGATTTCTTATGCACTCCGAAAATCAATTTATCAGCCACATTACATTAGTCGGCTGTTTCTTACAGAACGTAGACTGCGAAAACACACTTTATAATGCACTCACAGCTATGGATGGTTGAAATACACTCTTCCCAAATGTGCTTCGGTTTCAATACACAGTGATAATTTCAGTACGATGGTGTAAATAAATACGTACCATTAGCCTTCGCATCTATAATTATTTACCACTTACATAACGTCTTTAGAATTTTGACGTTGTGTTACAACAAAGTACAGGATTGGTTGAGAGTCTGACACATTTACCTGGTTGTATTAATGGGTGCGCCCTATAATTATCGTTAGAACTACTTCCACAGAGGGCTATTTTACTGCCAGTCCAATGCGTGTGTACGTATTGAGGCATTTCTGAACACATGCTTAGCACCGATTCGTCGTTCTTTCTAAATGATTGTCAAGACCCTAGGTTGCTTAGGCGAATACCCACACGTACAGTATGTCACCTTGCACTACTCACAAAAACGATGCTTCAGAGGAACACACGTACCTGTAAGATCCCTAATTTCTCTTATCTTCTTCGAAATGTACACTTGCTATGAATTTCACTTCTCAATAGCGATTTCACGAAGAGTGCGTTGTCCTGTAATGATTTGCATAATACTAAATTGTTGATTGAACCTACTAGTACGTTGTTCACGATTACATTAATAGTTTTCTAGGATGGGTCTTCCACTTAGTAAGGCGAATAGCATAGTCTTTCTGAAGCCGGAAAAGATTCACTACTACAAAGGATGGCCAGATATGTTATAAAACCACATTATATAATTTGCTCGTCAGTCTGACGCTGATACCATCTGGGGTTAATAGATATGGAATATAATTTTCGCGCACCATCTCTTCAACGCTTGATACCAATACAAATCACCCACCAGAGTGCTATAAGATGAAAAAATCACATACACTGATTACAGACATGTTTCCAAACGAGTTGTTGCATTTACCACTTTAGAAGAGAAGGATAGAAACATTTAGCAGTATCCTTTCTTACAGAGTTTTCCTCTCAGAAATATGAGGCTCTGAACTTGACTCCAATATTAGCTGATTTGGCTTCATCAGTGACTATGTCACAGAGGGGATGTCGTATGAGCTCTAACGATATATGGGAACCAGGGAAGTAGTGATAAAATCTGAACGTCCAACACTGTACACTTGACAATATTATTGTAATGAAAACAAATTTTGTGCATTTTTGCTGTACTAAACAAAGCATTTTTATTATCAAGACTATGTGGATAAATCCAATAGCTCAAAGACGTGTAATAAAACTAATGTTAGTGTGTTTTCATTCACAGAGCTCCGGTTGGCTCTCATGAGACTTCGCAAGTGATATACTGCAATGTCATCAAGAACTGACTTCCTTTAATACCAGCTACCCATGGACGGGCAGTGATCAGATCCCATTCTTTAAGAAGTAGTGTGCATAATCAGATGTTGGTAGTTGCACTTGTTCCTAGATAATGGCGGGAATGTTAACTTGACTGACACACAGGAAAGGGTTCCTCTTATTTATCTGACCGCATAATATGATTGCCCACAGTTGCCTGGAGCCAATGAGATATCTCTTTCCGGGAACTAATGGCCACATACACAGAGATATGTTGGCCAGTTGCTGTCAACCACTGTTCATGTACTGGCTCACGGAAGGGATGTCGTATGAGCTCTAACGATATATGGGAACCAGGGAAGTAGTGATAAAATCTTAACGTCCAACACTGTACACTCGATAAGTGTACAGTGATAACCCACTGTGCCCGCTGTGTTGCACTGCTGTGGCAGCAGCTCCTGGAGAGAGATGCGCAGTGACTCATCTGAAACTTTGTAGGAGACTTATTCACATAAGGCATATGATCGATGAAGTTCTCTCTATGACCGCATTTTATCGCCTAGCAGCAGAGGCGCCGTTACCTCTCAGAGTGGACGATGTGGTAGGTGGAAATAGTTTGCATTTTAGTGCACTGTGGTCATAGTACAGTCTCATTTGCGAGGTGAGGATGTATGTATATTGCAATAGTTACACGTCGATTTATTCTGCTAGAAAGCCCTGGTGGATCTAGTCAGTGTTCTTGCAAGATTGTAACGTTCGCTAAATTTTTCACGACATACACCGCATGGCTTATGTGTAGTGAGAAATGTAGCAGTATTGTTGCATTCCTACCTCCTGCACACATTTGAAGGAAGCTACAAACTAACTTAACTAATGTGAAGTTTAGTACTTCTAATACACCAGTGTTTCAGGTGCCTGCTAGCAATGAGACAAACTGCGTGTAATAATTATGCAATAGTTTATATTATGTTACATAGTTGTCTCCACCTGGAAGATCTTGCTGATTGGGGAAAGACACCTCGGTCACATAAGCGCTAGTTTAAAAAACGAAATGGTTGGGAGAGAAGTTTTTTTTTGGGGGGGGGGGGGGGAGTGTTTGTTATTGGTCCAGAGAGAAAGAGGGAGGGGACTTCTTTGCTCTTAACGGTTAGCGCCAATGTTTATCTACAAATTTAACCGCAGACCCCACGAATTTCCACTGGTTAACATATATACAACAGCAAGTTACAACAGTTTTTCTGCAGTGGGAAGGTTCATTCCTGTATACCAGATTTTCAGAGCAGTGTATTTAGTTTCAGCCACCAGATCAGTAGCTTTGGAGATGATTACACATACATATTGTTTAACTAATTTCTCTACCGTGCCTGGGAAGATGGTCTGGTGTAGTGGTGGGCAGTTATCTTGTTCACAGCCAGAAATTAAGCGGCGGCTGTGGCTGCTCGAGTTGCTCTATTACCCTACCAGCATATTGCTTGGCTCATTCGACATCCATCATCTGAAGAATGCAGGAGGGTAGTTCATCACAATGTAGGTGTGTATCTGTAGCAGTCCATAGTTCCTTCAATGTATCGGATCCTGTTTGCTGTGTGCAGGAGGTCTGTCACTTCATATAGCAACCTCAGAAATATTTTCGATCAGTAACCAGGGGAGATAGGATTAGACCTATATTTACACATCTTTATTGGCTATTGATAGCTTGGTGTTAGTGGCTATACATCACACACTGGAAGTCGAGATATGGGCTAACCGAAATATGCTGACTTTTCGCTAGGGTGGTTCCAGATACTGGTCAGCTACATCTGTAGGTGAGTGTCTCATAGTACTGTGCTTCACACACAGTGTATTTGGTTGGAAGCATCAGAATTTGGCTATGATGTCATATAATCTAATAATACCGTGTGGCTTAGCATAGGGTTGATCTATTGTGGTACGTTATTTCTGTATAACTGCATGTTCCATTGGAGATAAGTAGTGGTTACAGAATTTGCATTGATATAATCGATATGACATCATCATCTCGATCTACAGTTTGTTTATAACACACGTGCTATAGTTAAACACACACACACACACACACACACACACACACACACACACACACACACACACACACACACACAATCAATCAACAGTTTTTTGTGATTTATTTCGTGTTTACACGTCAAGTTCCGTAAGACCAAATTCAGCAGCAAATGGCCAATGTCATGGAACGTGTCAGTACATGAAATTACAACATAAAACTAATAACAGATAAAAAAGTTTATGAACTAGAAAAAAGTGAGTCTATGGGTTTAAGGCGTGGATTACTGTTAAAATTTTTGAATTCGAGTAATAGCTTTTTGTAAGTGGATGCAGCAGTATACTGCAAGTATACTGCACACCATACTTCGCAATAGTTAAGGAAGTCCGATCCAAATTCTGGTTTGATTTCTGCTGAGTATTAACTGAATGAAAGCTGCTTATTCTTGGGAATAAGCTAATACTGTTAACAAGAAATGACACTAAGGAATATATATGTTGAGAGGCCAATGTTAAAATACCCACACTTGTGAACAGGGGTCGACAAGAGGTTCGTGGACTTACACCACTTATTGCCCGAACCGCCCGTTTGTGAGCCACAAATATCCTAAAGTGGGAAGAGTTACCCCCGAATATAATACCATACGACATAAACGAATCAGAATAAGCAAATCAGACTAATTTTCGTGTCGAACGATCACTCACTTCAGATACCGTTCGAATAATAAAATGTCTTTGAACAAGATCCTGTACGTGGCCTTTCCACGACAGCTTACTATCTATCTGAACACGCAGAAATTCGAATTGTCCAGTCTCACTAATCATATACCAATTCTGTGAAATTAAAACACGAGGTTTTGTTGAATTGTGTGGTAGAAACTGTAGAAACTGAGTCTTACTGTGATTTATCGTTAGTTTATATTCTACAAGCCATGAAGTTAGGCCATGAACCTGACTATTTGAAACCGAGCCAATGTTGCACACAACATCCTTTACTACCTAGCTAGTGCCATCAGCAAACAGAAATATTTTAGACTTACCCGTAATACTAGAGGGCATATCATTTGTATAAATAATGACCAGGAGCGGCTCCAACACTAATCCCAGGGGAACCCCCCCTCCCCCCCCCTTGACTGTACTCCACTCAGACCCCACATCAGACCTCACAGCTATTCTCAACATTCTGAATAATGACCTTTTGGTGTCTGTTGCTAAAGTAAGAGGTGAACCAATTGTGAACTACTCCCCCTGTTCCACAATGGTCCAACTTCCGGAACAATATTTTGTGATCAACACAATCAAACGCCTAAGCTAAATTAAAAAAAAATGCCTAGCGTTCGAAACCTTTTGTTTAACCTATCCAGTACCTCAGAAAAGAGAATATAGCATCCTCAGTTGTTAAATGACTTCTAATGACGAACTGTACATTTGATAGCAAATCGTGCGATATAAAATGATCACATAGCCTTACATACGCAGCCTTTTCAGTAACTCTAGCAACGAGTGATGGCATAGAAATAGGTCTAAATTTTCTACATTATCCCTTTCTCCCTTTTTGTAAAACGGCTTTTCTACTGAGTACTTTAATCGTTCAGGAAACTGACCATTGCTGAGGGAAAAATTACAATTATGGCTAAATACATGTCTAACATGTGCAGCACAGTACTTTAATATTTTGCTAGGCACTCCATCTTAACCATGAGAGACCTTAGTCTTCAGTGATATAATTATTGATTCAGTCTCCCCCTTGTCTGTATCACAGAAGAGTGTTTCAGACATCAACCTCGGAAAGGCATTTGCCAAGAGACTTATATGATTCCCTGTAGAACCTAAATTCTTATTTAATTCACCAGCAATGCTCAGAAAATGATTGTTAAATACTGTACATAAATCTTACATATCAGTAACAGAAATATTTTTACTGTGAACTGACTATATCGTCGACCTTGTGCTGCTGACCACACACTTCCTTCACAACGGACCATGTGGTTTTAATTGTATCCTGTGATGTAGCTACTCTCATTGCATACCCCATACTCTTTGCCTTCCTAATAACATTTTTAAACACTTTAAAATACTATTTGTAATGGGCTACTGCAGCTTGATTGTGACTACTTCTAACATTTTGATATAATTCCCACTTTGTTCTACATGATATCATTATCCCACTAGTCAGCCACCCAGGTTGCCTATTACTGCTAGTACCCCGTTTAGAACGTTCTAATGGAAAGCAACTCTCAACGAGCATGAGAAATGTGTTAAGGAATTCAATATATTTATCATCTATGTTGTCAGCACTTTAAACGTACTGCTACTCTTGTTCCTTGACAAGCTTTAAAGAACTCTCTTTTGCTGTTGGATTAACTTTCCAACATAGTTTGTAATTACATGTGACATTTGTTTGCGTACAAAATCCTTTCAGTGTTAAAATTTGTGGACCATGGTCTGAAAGGTCATTAACGCTATTACCAAAAGAATGCCCATCTACTAATGAAGAAGGAATTAAAATATTGTCTATGCCTATACTACTGTTTCCCTGCACCCTAGTTGGAAAAAAACTCAGTCTGCATCAGTCTGGTGCCTTATCAGTGATAAATAATTCCTGATAACGCTGCATGATGACTAGCTGAGAGCATCATGACATCGACACAACGTAATACGATCTTTATATGGCTGGTGCCTCGAAATATGTAATATTAAATTCTTGTTAATGTATAGACCTCGACTGATATGATGGGTGGGGTTTCCCGAAATTTAATGTGCTCCCATTGGATGAGAGAAATAAAGAGAGTTCTTCCACCAATTTTATATGATGCGACCAGTATTACGCTATGTCATGACCTTGAAAATAGCTCACACGGTACCCTGGGTTACCTTGATCAATCCATGTGTTTTCGGGGTGGGAGGGGGGGGGGGCAGTTTGTGGTTTACGAATGAGACCAAGTGTGTAACCTGACACAGAATGTGACACCGGATGTGATAAGATCATTATCTGATCCAGAACGCCCACTGTTGTCTTACTGGCAATTGGCAGTAAATCTGTTAGGACGCGAACATGCTCTGATAGTTTCAATTTCTGTGTTAAGCAGAGATTTATCTAGCAGTTAGTCATGTGGAGAGGAGCCTCCAGTACTTGTAGAACCATGTAAGATGCAGCACAGACTTGCCGTCCCTATGAAGCCTAAGTGAGACACTAAAAGTTAGAAGAAGAGAGTTCTGTCGATACATAGCAGTCATCGCTGCGTTGAAGTTTCATAGTTGGAAGTGATGTTTCGTAACAAGTACCAAGGCACCAGAATTCTTAAACCAAGTGCTAGGTTCAATAATGAGACAGTAAACTTAAGAGCCTCATCTGAGGATTTTACTGAAGAGGGTCAGCTAGTATTGGTAGGATGGTCTCGGAATAATCTTGATTAGGAATGAGCATTTGATGTTGGGTGTGATTTAGATGCGATTATTGATCAAACCCAGCCCACTATCGTTCACTCTGAGGAGTTCTTCAAGCGTCATGATGAAACACCTCTTGACAGGGCTGTGAGGAGCTTGAGAAGGCGCTGATAATGCCTTGCAAGGCACACATTTCGGTGCTTCCACTTGAGAGAATACTTATGTCGGGCTATACAAGACACAGCCTGCATCAAAGTTATATTGGGGAGAGGTGGTTGGTGAAGCTTACAACAGGTAATATTGCGGTTGGAAATGGCCTCACTGAAGGTAGAAGGATGATGTCAAGGAGGAGATATCCATACTTAAGGAAGCATACTTAATTGTGGAAGTTCGTTCAGTAATGGAGGAATGCATATCAGAAAGCTCAGCAAGTTTATTTCACTACAATATTGGGGGAATTACAGATAATGCAGATTAATTGCTAATTGATCTTGACACTGACATAATTTGTGTCTCAGAGGGGGCACGTAATATCCCATTTCTGTGCAAGAAGTTCGTTTCAGAATATAGTGCCGATTTATGTCATGTGCAATGACTCATTTGAAAGGGCTGGCATATGAAAATATTGTGAAAACCAAATAATTGACTGTGCAGAAGAATTTGAATTGTCAAAGAAATAACTTTACTTTTTGGGCTGTACATATCCGCAGGCTAGACTGCAAGGCTTGATCTCCAACTTGACGCTGTACTAGGCTAATTTCTTGTGAAATACATGAATTTACTTATTTTTTATGGATCTTAATATAAAATGCCTTAGTGATTCTCGATAAAACTGAATGCTAATGGACTTGTTTGACTCTTATATTCTGATACAGATGACATACTTTCTTAGTGGAGTTTGATTTGAATACTTGTCGACTTAACACTGACTTTTTTTGGCTCTGCTGAATGTATATTGAGAATGAACCCCTACATGGTGTCCCCCTTTCTGAAAAATACGATCTTCGAGAGTATTTTCATGGATTATTTTGTAATTGATGAGAACAGTCAGAGAAAAATTATTAATAGTCCGTCAGATCACAATTCACGGGTGGTAATACTAAAAGTAATGAAGATTTTCAGATCAGACATGGGAAGCCAGTAGCGAAGGGCAACTTGTCAATAAGTCTAAAATACAGACACCTCAGACCTTGAAAAAGTTCTTTGATGGCTCTTACTCATTAAAATACTGCAGGCGGTCATGCAGTACCAATAAGCAGACGATTTTGGTAACTAATGGCAATAGAATATCATTTGGAAGTGAGCGAGATCTGCATCATAATTGTGAAGGGGAATCTGAACCCGGTAACAGAATTTCATTACAAACAATGCTGTACAGTGCAGATGAATGTCAACTGAGAAACTAAACCAATGCATTATACCAAGGTAATGAATAGCTCTGAGAACAAAATTAAAATTATATGGTCAATTGCCACACAAAAATTAGGACAGAACGTGGGCGTTCATCTTATTACACGTCTTTTGTTGTAGAAAAACTGCTTTTATTGACATATATCAATGAATTGCCAGTAAACATTACAGATGACTCAGAACTAGCAGTACTTAGTAATAGGTAGAACTACCGTCGTATATGAGGTTTCCTTTACAGATGAATTACACTTTCCTAAAATTCTCCCAATAAACCGAAGTCGACGATTCGCCTTCCCTACCACAGTCCACAGATGCTCGTTCCATTTCGTATCGCTTTGCAACTTTACGACCAGGTATTTGAACGTCGTGACCGTGTCATGCAGGACACTACTAATGCCGTATCCGAACATTACGGGTTAATTTTTCCTATTGATTCGCATTAACTTATACTAGAGTTAGACCCATCTCCCGTTTATCACACCAATTAGGAATTTTGTCTAAGCCATTCTTCGACACTTTCCCGTACGCCACAGTATCATCAGCAAATAACCACAGAATGCTGCTCATCTTGTCCTCAGGATCATTTGTACATTTATATTATAACAGCGATCCCATCAAACTTCCCTGGGGCCCTCCTGACGATACCCTTGTCTCTGATCAACACTCGCCGTAGAGCACAACATACTGAGTTGTATTACTTAGGAAGTCTTCGAGTCACTTACACTTCAGGTAACCTATTCCGTATGCTTGTACTTTCGTCAAAAGTCTGCAGTGGTGTTCCCTGTCAAATAGTATTCGGAAATGGAAGACTATAGAATCTGCGTGTTGCCCTCCATCCATAGCTCGCAGTATATCATGTGAAATAAAGGCAAGCTTAGTTTCAAACGCGTGCGATACTTTCTAAATGAACGAGGACATAAGCTTTTCGCTTTCCAGGAAATTTGCTATACTTGAGTTCAGAAAATGTTCTAGAATTCTACGCCAAGGATATTAGTCTAATTTTGCAGATACATCCCTTCGCAGTCGCTTGAGACATTGCTCTGGGAGAGAGATTTGTTACAAATGCAAGCTGAGTAAGGGACCAGTGCTGTAGAGTACTCTTTGCAAAACCGAACTGAGATGCCATCCGCACCTGGAGACTTACTTGTTTTCATCTCTTTCAGTTTTTTCTCTACGCCAGGATTGCTTATTACTGCAAAGTTTAAAACTTCGCCTTTCGTTTCACTATCATGAACTGCCACACTTGACTGGCGATACAGTCAGAGAAGTTGACCATTTTAATATTTTAGCACTCAGTGTAGAAGAAACCTTCCTTGGAAGTATCAGTTTCAAGATCTTGTGCAGAAACAGAATGCTGCTATATTCAGTATAATAATGATACCCACTCCCTCTGCCAGTAAAACTCGAAGGCTTGTTGACCTTGCTTACTTTGTTTGTTATCTCACATTTGCGGCGTATCTATGTACTCAGTAAGAACATTCTTAGCTCAGGAATGGGTGGTCAGAATGACCTGTGGTATCAGTTCGCGAACTTCGAGTAGGCCGTTGTTCAGGTGTCTTAGAATTCTTACTTTGAGTCCCTATACACGTGTTCTAACATGGAGGTTAGTATTGGCAATACTGACTCTTTCAGAATAAACCATAACATTCATTTAGTGAAATCTAGACAGGTAAGCGGTATGTACTTGGATAACGCTTCTTCAGACATTTTTCAGAAAGGGGGACACCATGTAGGGGGTTTATTCTCAATATACATTCAGCAGAGCCGAAAAAAGTTAGTGTTAAGTCGACAAGTATTCAAATCAAAACTGGAAAGATGTCATTTAGGCCAATCCCTCTATTGTCTAGAGGAATTGCTCGTAGTATTTGAGAGCTTTCCCCTGAAATGTGTTATTTATTCGTATACACCTTTACAAGATATTTCGGTTCTATTGCTTCCGTTATGAATTTTGTTATCTACATTCTGTAAACCACGTCCTGAATCGTAGCAAGACGATGTAGCTGTAGCTTGCATGGTCCTACGGAATTTCAAAAATAAATAAATAAATCAGTAAATACCCATTTATTCATGCAGACATACACTGAAATTTGGGGTGAACTAATTTAGGACATAACACTGCCAAAATAGCATGTACATTACAACTATGCTGTGGCACGAGATACATTCTACGTCGCAAAAAAATTTCCAAAATACGCAATATGTCACGACACACGCAAGAGCTTTCATACAGTGAACACGAGAAGCTCGTTCAAATGTCATGTGAAGTAATAGAATTTATGTCACACACTTTATTTTACTGATAAACACTGGAAATACCGGATGTCAGCTTGTACACATTAATACGAGTCAATTAACGTTCCAGCCGCCCGCAGTGGCCGAGCGGTTCCACGCGCTTCAGTCTGGAACCGCGCGACCACTACGGTCGGAGGTTCGAATCCTGCCTCGGGCATGGATGTGTGTGATGCCCTTAGGTTAGTTAGGTTTAAGTAGTTCTAAGTTCTAGGGGACTGATGACCTCAGATGTTAAGTCCCATAGTGCTCAGAGCCAATTAACGTTCGAAAGATTCGGTGTGGTGGTCTCGTAGTGAAGTGCGTTCCTGGAAACCCAGTGGTCGTGGGATCAAACCTCAGTCGGATCACGGAAACGTTCCGTGAGAAGCCTACGTAGAACTACAGGTCTCTTTTTACCCAGTTAGATAACTGGGATAGATTAAGAATACGGAACGCGCCGCAGTGGCGTCCAATTGAAGGAATTGTACCCAGTTTTGAGCCATATGAAATTATAATATTAAAGTGGAAAACATACAGATTTTGAGCTCAGCTGGTTTCGTGACACATTTCACACTAGTAAGTCATTAATGAAGATTGCAGCGTCAGTATGTTCCACTAAAACTACGAAAGTTGTGGAACACAACAAAGCAAGTCTTCCACATTCTAACATTAAAGCAGATAGCATGATTCATATCCGGGGACATCACTGCACAATCCATTATGTGAATTTCTTTCTCCTTTCAGAAATCCATCCACTACAGAAACTCGGTACAACTGACATTTTCGTCGAAGAAGAAAAGGTCTGAACTTTCTACGTATCGCAGAGCGTTACCTGGTTTAATACTATATTTTCAGCCACTAATCAAAATCTGAAGCTCCCTACGTTCATCCTGCACTCCAAACCCCAACCCTCCATCTTTCACTTTGACACACAATACGGCCTCCCCACTATATAAATAGTTGCTTATCACTATACTCCTGTTATTCTAGCGGCAGTCAGTATCCCACTGGACGAATGTGCGACGAGAAACGATGTGTATAGTGAGTTAGTATTGAATTGTAATAGGACATGATTTATATTTTTATTATTAAAGCTTGCTAGTACAGTTGAAGTACACGCTTTTCTGTTTAACGCTGTGTAACATAACTATGTCTGTGGGTGAGAAACATCGTAATGGAATCGAGTTTCGAATTCGAATAGTTCATTGACCCATTGATCACTCTCTCCAGTAGCATGACAATGCCAGACCACATACGTGAGCTGCGACATGTGCAACAATTCGGCGCTCTGGGTTCACTGTCATTGATTACCTTCCATACTTGGCCCCATCCGACTTTCGCCTGTTTCGAAAATTTAACGAATACCTTATAGGACTTCACTTAGGTAATTGAGAAGCGGTAGCCGGCCGCTGTGGCCGAGTGGTTCTAGGCGTTTCAGTCCGGAACCGCGCTCCTGCTACGGTCGCAGGTTGGAATCCTGCTTCGGGCATGGATATGTGTGATGTCCTTAGGTTAATTAGGTTTAAAGTAGTTCTAAGCCTCAGAAGTTAAGTCCCATAGTGCTTAGAGCCTTTTGAACCTTTTTTTTTTTTTTTTTTTTTTGAGAAGTGGTGCAAGCAAACGTGAGGTTCGAATTCCGTCTACGAACTCAAATTTCCACAGCGATCTACGAAATGGTCTCTCGTTCGGAGAAATGTGTTCGCAGCCACGGTGACCATTTCGAGAAATAAATATGTAGACATGATGAATATACATGTAGAATGTTAATGACGCTTTTTAAATTTAAATAGCTTTAAGTATTTTCACCAAATATTCTGCGGCATTACTTTTCGGCCCCTCTTCGTGTCTGCATACAGATAACTATGGCCACACATTTTTTTAAATATTTTGATTCGTAGTGTCGGGACACAGTGCAGAATTTTGTGCAAGAACTGACGTCTCGATAATGTCCCACGAATATTATCTGGTATTCATGTCGGGATATCTCAGTGCCAAACCATTCACTCTAATTGTCCAGAAGGTTCTTCAAACCAATCGCGAATGATGTTGTCCGGTGACATGGCGCGTTGTCATCCATAACAGATCCATTTTTGTTTGAGACGGTGAAGCGCTTGAATGTCTGCAACTGGTCTTGAGGTAGCCGAAAATAACATTTCCAGTCAGTGATCGGTTCAGTTGGACCAGGGGACCCAGTTCATTCCATGTTAACAGAGCCCACATCGTTATGGAGCCGTCACCAGCTTGCGCAGTGTCTTGTTGACGTCTTGGGTTCATGGTTTCGTGTGTTCTTCGCTACACTCGAACCTTACATCGGCTCTCACCAACTCAAGTAGGGACTCATCTCAACATACCCTGTTTCCCAGTCGTCAAGGATCCGAATGATACGCTCACGAACCCAGGAGAGTCACTATAGGCTGCGTCGGGTTGTTGGCAAAGGTAATAGTGTCGGTGATCTGCTGCCAGATTTCGTTACATTCCCCTCTCGAGTATGTCCGTCGTACGTCTCACGTTGATTTCTGCGGTTATTTCGCTCAGTGTTGATTGTCTGTTAGCACTGACAACTTCACGCAAATGCTGCTGCCCACGGTCGTTAAGTAAAGGCTATCGGCCACTGCGTTGCCCGCGAGTGAGATGTAATGCCTGAAATGTGGTATTCTGGTAACAGTCTTGAGACTGTGGATCTCAGAATATTGAATATCCTAAAGATTTCTGAAATAGAGCGTCCCATGCGTCTAGCTCCTACTACCATTTGCTTTCAAAGTCTTTTAATTCCCGTTGTGCGGCCATAATCATTTTGGAAATCTTTTCACATGAATCACCTGAGTACAAATGAGAGCTCTCCAATTCACTGCCGTTTCGTGCCATGTGTTCGCCGTGTGGACAGTTTTATATCGGAGAGACTGTGCGTACCGTTGAACAGTCAGTGCTGTGTAGAACACGAGAGATGTGTTCGTCTACGGTACCCAGAGAAATAAGCGGTAGCAGAGCATACATTAGAAAACAGTCACCGTATTGTTTTCTTCGAGACATTTATTATGACACGGAGTTCAAAATGGTTCAAATGGCTCTGAGCACTATGGGACTTAACATCTATGGTCATCAGTCCCCTAGAACTTAGAACTACTTAAACCTAACTAACCTAAGGACATCACACAACACCCAGTCATCACGAGGCAGAGAAAATCCCTGACCCCGCCGGGAATCGAACCCGGGAACCCAGGCGCGGGAAGCGAGAACGCTATATGACACGGAGTAAGAGTTTTTGCGAAAGCGTAATAAAAGAAGCGATCAAAATAAAAATGTGTGACAACACGCTCAACAAAGACGGTGACCCGCAGTTAAGCACAGCGTGGGACCCGGCCATCGGAAGGTTGAAGCGGGTGCGGCGGCCGCACAATGCAAACATTACCATATATGGCGGCGGAGACAGTACTAGTGCGATCACGGAAGGCAGCGCTGCTATATAAGGACGGAAGAAACACCCAAAAGACTGCCACCAATTGAAAATGGGCGAGGAGTACTCGGCCGAAAGCTCGCCGATTTTAAACCTCTTGACGTGGCTGAAAGCTCGAGAAACGTGTATTAGTGCATATGGCCGTGAAACTTTGCACTCATATGTAAGATAATTTAGATTGAAATATCCAGAAATCCATAACATTTTTGTATGCATTCCGTTTCCATCTTTGATAACCACGTGGAATTGCGAACCTATTTTAGACACCTACGTATGTTAGTACTTTATTGCGAGCAACGGTTTTATAACGTGTACTAACTTGACAGAATGATAGCATTTTGATAGCTGTGTATTGGGTTGTTCCGTGTAAGATTTGGAATGTAAACAGAAGAATATATATTTTTATTGACTACGAAAAGGTTTTTCATTTACACCAATACGTCATTATTCACACCTCACCAGCAAAATTTAGTGCGGACGTGTATGTGCTGACTATGGATAGTGATATCTTTTTAAACTTCGTCCTATGTCATTGTAAGTCAGGCAGATACATCTCACGCTTATGGGGTAGCAGAAAATAAACTTCTAGAGTCGGCATGGGCTTGACGACGCCGTGGAATCGTCACGGTCGGCACGAATGTAACAGTGCTAGACGACGGCGGCTCGGCTACAACCGAGGAGCTGAACGCCGGAAAAGGGAACGAATCTCGTTGTTCAGCTTAATCGGCAGGGGACTCACACTGTAGAGAAGGAGGACTGAGGTAAATACAATACGCAATCAGCGCGATCGATTGACAACGGACCACACGGAAAACAGCACTGCACGACTCATAAGGCATGTGCACAGGGACTGTGCTTTCGAATGCTAACATTGAGCATGCCGCGTCCAACTTAGTGCTGAACGGGCTCGCATGTCATACTGTTTATGAAATGGACAGGTGTAAGATTTCTACGTTAGCACTATTGAAACACGTATTCCCCCCCCCCCCCCATCCCCCCCCCACCCCCACCCGCGGCTCTATATGCTAGTCATGTTGTTCTGTCTATGGCGCACGTAAATAAGAACTTCAGTATAGATGAACACGTTATAAGGCGAAAGGAAGGTACCATGTCCAGTCAGTAAAGGCATTGGATTACAAAAGTTCCTTTACAAATAATGCGATACAAATGTACAATAGTTCGCATTATAACATTAAAATTATTTCATCAGTCTCACGTTTCAGTGAAATTGTAATGTCATTCGTGATTGATCATTGTTCCTATTCTATAGAAGAGTCCTCATAACACATGAAATAAAAGATATTAAAACAAGAGAGAGAAAAATATCTAGTCCCTCGTAGCGGAAGCTGTCTTGTAGATTAAGCCAATCGAACGAAGTCATCAATAGCCGGCCGCTGTGGTTGAGCGGTTCTAGGCACTTCAGTGCGGAACCGCGCTGCTGCTACGGCCGCAGGTTCGAATCCTGCCTCGGGCATGGATGTGTGTGATGTCCTGAGGTTAGTTAGGTTTAAGTAGTTCTAAGTTCTAGGGGACTAATGACCTCAGTAGTTAAGTCCCATAGTGCTCAGAGCCATTTGAACCCCACCCCCCAATCACTCTCTCTCTCTCTCTCTCTCTGTCTCTCTCTCTCTCTAGTGGTTACTTCCTGCTTGTTGCCACCCTCCTCCTCTCCTCTTACTTGTGATTTGGCGGCAAAAGCTCAGTCTGCACTGAGTTGCCATATTGGGAGGATTCCATGACACAAAATCAACAGTAAATTCGAGCAATATATTGTCTGTCTATTGAAACATTAATTTAAATAATTAATGAAATTGGCGTGGAATGCCAGGCTATGGCTCTCTTTTTTTTTGTACAGAAAAAATAGCCCACTGTTATGATGTCACAAGGCAAATGGGGCAGCTGGCAAAACTGTGATTTGAAAAATGGTGGGAAATAGACCATTTGAACTACCCTACCGAATTAAATGTTTGACAATATATAGGGGTCAATTAGATCACTTAAAGCACTCACCACCACCTTGCAATGATTCTTCTCTGTAATGAATCGTCGCATTTCATGCCATCTGCAATCTGTGGGAGAGCCAGGAGAGGACTGGACGCCAGCACCTGCATAGACCATGCTGACAATTGTGTGGCCATCTCACCTGTATCCACACACTGGCGATACCTGATACTCGGAAGCCACAGACACTGTCACCATGACCATAGAGTCATCATCCGGTCAATTTACACGGAGGGACTAATCTATATGTTGTATCCGCTCAAATTAGCATATAAAACTGGGAGAAAACGCGCAACACAGGCCTCCGCTTCTGCCGCGCATCAACCAGCATACTGGCCAGTTCGCTATTCAGTCACTCAGAGGGTTCTGTGAGCTCCACCACCAGTAATTGCCTCATGGCTGCTGCCAAGAGCTGACTAGCCAAAGTCCTTCTTTGTACCTGCCAGTAATGTGAGGCTATGATGTGGCTTCCGATCAGTCAAAGCCTTCTGACCAGTCCTACCGCTGGCTGCAGCACAGTGCAAGACAAGCAGGCACTACCAGGACATATGGTTCTAACAGCAATTCCACCCTCAGCAAAGACTCCTCATTAAAAAAAAAAAAAAAAAAGGAAAAAAATCATCTTTACACAATCTGTAATAAAAATGTTTTTGTTCATAAACCTCGAATTTATAACGCAGAGTTGGATTCCTCACATTTATATGAGTAATTTTCGAAGACAGAAGAAATCAGACCATACATATGCTATTACTTGGCTAAAGTATCGTTACTTGTTGTGAAGATCCTGTAGAACTCTGTGTGTCACATTGGGTAGAAAATTCAGTTCTTAGCAGTTTAATACCTGTAACGTCTAGCATCTCACGACTTCAGTATTAAAATCATTTTTGGCTCATGGCAGAGTGAAAATAGTATCCTCGATCTTTGACACAGGAGGCCACCTCACTTTCGAACTCCCTTAGGGTAGTCAAATGCCTTGTCACCTACGAAGTCTCTTAAGGTAGCCGCTCAGAGGAGTTGTAAATATCATGTTAATACTAAACATCACTATATAAATTCGGAAATATAGCTAATTTTATTACGATGGCCATTCCTCCCTGTATAGCTATTCACGTTGGTGTGTAGAATATATGAGTCTGGCGATATACCACCTGACTTTCGGAAAAGCATCATCCACACAATTCCGAAGACGGCAAGAGCTGACAAGTGCGAGAATTACCGCGCAATCAGCTTAACAGCTCATGCATCGAAGCTGCTTACAAGAATAATATACAGAAGAATGGAAAAGAAAATTGAGAATGCGCTAGTTTGGCTTTAGGAAAAGTAAAGGGACGAGAGAGGCAATTCTGACGTTACGGATAATAATGGAAGCAAGGCTAAAGAAAAATCAAGACACTTTCATAGGATTTGTCGACCTGGAAAAAGTGTTCGACAATATAAAATGGTGCAAGCTGTTCGAGATTCTGAGAAAAGTAGGGGTAAGCTATAGGGAGAGACGGGTCATATACAATATGTACAACAACCAAGAGGGAATAATAAGAGTGGACGATCAAGAACGAAGTGCTCGTATTAAGAAGGGTGTAAGACAAGGCTGTAGCCTTTCGCCCCTACTCTTCAGTCTGTACATCGAGGAAGCAATGATGGAAATAAAAGAAAGGTTCAGGAGTGGAACTAAAATACAAGGTGAAAGGATATTAATGATACGATTCGCTGATGACATTGCTATCCTGAGTGAAAGTGAAGAAGAATTAAATGATCTGCTGAACAGAATGAACTGTCTAATGAGTACACAGTATGGTTTGAGAGTAAATCGGAGAAAGACGAAGGTAATGAGAAGTAGTAGAAATGAGAACAGCGAGAAACTTAACGTCAGGATTGATGGTCACGAAGTCAATGAAGTTTAGGAATTCTGCTACCTAGGCAGTAAAATAACCAATGACGGACGGAGCAAGGAGGACATCAAAAGCAGACTCGCTATGGCAAAAAAGGCATTTCTGGCCAAGAGAAGTCTACTAATATCAAATATCGGCCTTAATTTGAGGAAGAAATTTCTGAGGATGTACGTCTGGAGTACAGCATTGTATGGTAGTGAAACATGGACTGTGGGAAAACCGGAACAGAAGAGAATCGAAGCATTTGAGATGTGGTGCTATAGACGAATGTTGAAAATTAGGTGGACTGATAAGGTAAGGAATGAGGAGGTTCTACGCAGAATCGGAGAGGAAGGGAATATGTGGAAAACACTGATAAGGAGAAGGGACAGGATGATAGGACATCTGCTAAGACATGAGGGAATGACTTCCATGGTACTAAAGGGAGCTGTAGAGGGCAAAAACTGTAGAGGAAGACAGAGATTGGAATACGTCAAGCAAATGATTGAGGACGTAGGTTGCAAGTGCTACTCTGAGATGAAGAGGTTAGCACAGGAAAGGAATTCGTGGCGGGCCGCATCAAACCAGTCAGTAGACTGATGACCAAAAAAAAAAAAAATAGCTAGGGGACTGAAATTTCGTAAAACGTCTCGCTTCAACCAAAAAGCTCCTGATTACCGTTCCTTCGTATTTTCCACCACGCTATTGGCACGTCAATGATATCAGACTGATTGATCAATTAATTATATTGATCATGAGAGTCCTTTTTCATGGTGAGTAATTTTTTTCCCGCAGTGAGATTGCACTCGCTGGGTAACGATTACATTCTGTGACATCTCTGGGAGCTTCCCACAGGATAGGCAGTCACGTCCCCCAGTACCCATATGGATGGCAATGATCGTCAAAAAGCAGAAAATATACAATGCGTAAGGCACCCCTTATTTGCAGATAAGAGCGCATTTTATGTTATTTCCAGTTTTGATATCTTATATTTTATTTATTTATTGCTAAATTATACACCTGTTACCTGATATTTAAAACATGTCGTCCATCTTACAATCTTCGTTTTTCATCTCTTTACAGTTTTCTTTTCTTTTGTTTCATCTACAACATTTACAAAGAATTATACTTTTCAAAATAACAGTAATTTAAGGTTGAAATAAAAATGAAAGTGTGGTGTCACCGCCAGACACCACACTTGCTAGGTGGTAGTTTTAAATCGGCCGCGGTCCATTAGTACATGTCGGACCCGCGTGTCGCCACTGTGTGATCGCAGACCGAGCGCCACCACAAGGCAGGTCTCGAGATACGGACTAGCACTCGCCCCAGTTGTACGGACGACTTTGCTAGCGACTACATGGACGAAGCATTGGTCATTAGCCGAGCCAATAGTTAGAATAGCCTTCAGCTAAGTCAATAGCTACGACCCAGCAAGGCGCCATTAGTAACATTGCATGTATCTAAAGAGTCTCACTTGTATCGCCACAATCTCCAGATGTACCAAAAGAATGGATTAAAGTTAAGTATTCCAGAAGATACGTACTTTTCTTTATAGCATTCATTACGTATCCTGTTTCAGACCTCACGCCCCTGCTTTGGCTTAGCGCGTGCCTTTCGGCTTCCTCTCATTGTGTCTAGGCTGTCTTGTCTAGACACAACAAAAAGTTTTTTTTTTTTTTTTTTAAGAAGAGTATAAAAATATGATAGGATAGAGTAGAGATTTGTTAGTACCATCACCGATTGCGACTGATTGTGAATACCATGGAATGGTTTCTTCGAGCCGTTGACCGCCAGTCGCGCCCCCCCCCCCCCCCCCCCCCCACACACACACACGTGGTTGTTAGTAGAGAATTAATATTGCTCATCCTATTTATTACTAATCGTTTGTATTAACTACTTTAGATGCCCATCCATGTACAGCATTTGGTGACTTCTTGGTTAGATCGCCAGTACCTTATGCTTATTTACTGCCACATCTCAGCTTCCTCCTCATGTTCCTCCTCATTGTCCCAATTTTCGCTGTCACTGTGGGTATCGCAGTTCACCCTCTGGAGATTGTTGTTACGTCGCACACAGGTATGTCTGTTATGTCATGTCCGCATATGCTCTTCATGTGTTGTCTTTGAAATATTATTTGTCAGTGCGTTTAATTGTGCCCATTGTTGCCGGCCGTGGTGGCCGTGCCGTTGTAGGCGCTGCAGTCAGGAACAGCAGGACTGCTACGGTCGCAGGTTCGAATCCTGCCTCGGGTATGGATGTGTGTGATGTCCTTAGGTTAGTTAGGTTTAAGTAGTTTTAAGTTCTAGGGGACTGATGACCTCAGATGTTAAGTCCCATAGTGCTCAGAGCCATTTGAACCATTTGTCATGTCATCTATATATTCTGTCGTATTAATGCAGCTATCCTGTAACGTCGTGGAGTGTGTTCTCTGGGAGAAGGTTCATTTGTCTTCTCCAGGGAATTGCTCTTTGGTAGCTTCTGTGTAATCTTAAAGGCTTTCTAGAAATTCCTAGTCGGTAAGTGTATCTGGCATATGATATACTGCCACGACAAGCTTGCGTTTTCGCGGTCCTTCACAGACAATGGTGTGCAGGTCTTTAGTCTTTTCTATTATTTTTCGACAATCTTCCTGTGTTTCCGTTTCTACTATAACTGCAGTCTGGGTGGTTCTGATTGATTTTATATGTATATTCCCTTTCCTGGGATTTGTGTTCTTGGTGATTGTCTGTCGAACAGCTTTGGCGTCTTGATTTGCTGTCGATTTGATATATAGGGTTGTGGCCTGTTTTGTTTTAGCCTGTTCTATTCTTCAAACATCTTTGGTTTTGGGTTCTATTGTTAAGGCGGCAGCATATGTCAGTGTGTGCGCTTCTCTTTGCGCTTGTTGTGTGACTTTATTGGTTGGTTCTCTAATTTGTTGTTGCAAGTCTTGGTTCGCTACACTCAGTTCCCTATTTTCGTCCTCTAATTTCTCAGCCTTCTCTTGCAAAGTTTGTATTCGTAAGTCTCTGACCGGATTCGAGGTTCTCTTTAGTTCAAGTTAATCACCTATTTTCATCGTTTAGGCAGGACAGTTTAGCTTCAAGTCCAGTTATTTTTAAAGGTAAGGGAAACACTTTGTCTCCAACGACGGTTAACAGAGCAGATGAAACATGCTTAACTTTTAGCCCTGCTCCTATTTGGCTCAATATTTTGTCCATTGCTGCTATTTTTTGACTGGAGGACATAGGCACAAGTTATTCCTCCTGTGTTCCATTCCGGGTGTGACGTTGATGGCTCGAGCTAGCGTCTTACCCCATGCTTTCCTTCTTGTTCCGTCGGCCTCTGGTGTGGTGGTGTCGCTGCTTCGTAGGCTCAAATCCAGGGCCGAGCGTAGGCAGGCGGTTGTTTATCAACAGCAGGGAGCACAGCTGGTGGCCGCTACTGCTGACGTAGACGGAGGGGCGCGGGCAGCTGGCTGGCCGCTGCCGACGCGTCGGATTCGGCTGCGACTAGTGAGGTGTCGCAGCGCGCGGCGCGCGGCGCGGAGTGCTGACGCGAGAACCGACGCGGCTGACTGGCGAAACCGACACGCGCTCGGCCAGCGGGAGGGCGACGGTCTCTCCGTTGACACGTTGCACACGACAAAGGCGCTCGAAGTGCTTTAATCACTCTGTTTTGTTTACAGTAATTAAGGAGTAAACATTACATTCGGTAATCTTACATTCGTGAAGTGAGTGTATCAGCGCCATGGCACGTCCAGAGAAAAGAGTGAGCGGTAGGTTCCCACAATGTCTAGCAGAGGCGTTTGGCCACCTGACGGTTTAAGATCCAGTGGAATGAGGTGCCGATGCAGAAATCTAAAAAAATGGCTCTGAGCACTATGGGACTTAACATCTGAGGTCATCAGTCCCCTAGAACTTAGAACTACTTAAACCTAACTAACCTAAGGACGTCACACACATCCATGCCCGAGGCAGGATTCGAACCTGCGACCGTAGCGGTCACGCGGTTACACGCGTAGAACCGCACGGCCACACCGGCCGGCAGGACTAGTTAAAGTAAGGTTAAGATATATTATTCCTTGGGAACTGACATGTTTCATTCTCCGCAATATGCGGACTTGATTATCTCATTTTGACTCTCTTCCAGAAAGTATGTCATTGCTGAGACTTTAGACGATGATGTAGGATGTTAATTGGTGATAGCATCGCACCAGCACTGGAATGACGAGAGTATGAGTTGGCAGACCCTTCCAGTGCGACCTCAACGCACCACAGTGTTTAAAAGAACTCGAAGAGGTCTTCAGTTACATGTATTTGGCATTTGTTAACTGTATAGGGTCACCTAAAAACGGAAATACCTACAGATGAAATGAGTAAGGTTTCATGTCGAAATGTTCAATATATTTCGTCAACCACACATCATCTAAATTCACCGCTCGTTCACCAGCCGCTTTTCAATGTTACTTACAGCGCATGACCTGCAGTTTCACTGTAATCGTTACGAGTAGATGACGCTTTGGCATTTATAGGATGAGTGATTGTTTTTCATAAGAATGACATATTTGACAAATTACTGTGGGAACATTTCGTTCCTCGTTTCGCCTTCTCAACATTACTGCATTGCCTTTCATGTCATTAGAATCTAGAATCAAACTTGCAAGGGAATGATGTACTAGTTTAATTACTTTCGTTACTTTTGAGTCCTATTTTCCGGTCACTGCAAAAAATTTCCCATCACAGTGTGCTTTTGTGGTTTTCAAACTTGGTCTATACGTTTTTCGCAGCATAAGAAATTTTATTACAAAACGCGAACATTCACAAGCCGTGCTACGTAGTTTTTCCGTTTGTGTTATTATATACAAATAGCAGTGGTTCCAAAGCAAGTAATTATAATGAAAAAAAATTTCTGGAGCATAATACGGAAATAAATGTTATTTATTCACAATGCCTAATGTGGTGTCACCGCCAGACACCACGCTTGCTAGGTTGTAGCCTTTAAATCGGCGCGGTCCGTAGTATACGTCGGACCCGCATGTCGCCACTATCAGTGATTGCAGACCGAGCGCCGCCACGCGGCAGGTCTAGAGACTTCCTAGCACTCGCCCCAGTTGTAGAACCGACTTTGCTAGCGATGGTTCACTGACAAATTACGCTCATTTGCGAGACGATAGTTACCATAGCCTTCAGCTACGTCATTTGCTACGACCTAGCAAGGCGCCATTACCAGTTACTATTGTTGCTGTAAAACATGTACCGTCAAGAGCGATGTTCACCATTTATGGATTAAAGTTAAGTATTCCACCAGCTACGTCCTTTTTTGCTAGTCTCATTTCCTTGTCCTGTCCCAGACCTCACGCCAGCCTGCGTGAGCTAAAACGCGTGCCTTTCGGCTTTCTCTAGTAACACGGTGTTGGCTCTCCTGCCAACCACAACACATTCCTTTGCAAAACTTGACTGCAGTTAGTAACATGAAAGATATTCAAGGGTTTTTGAGTAATTACCAAATAGAAGACGAGGGTGCTCTAATGAAATGAGTGAAGCCCATCAAGGAAATAGCCAACATCAAATGATATTTCTCTCTAAAAATGGGAAGATATTGTTGGAAAAATAAAATGTCCAAAACTTGTGAAGAAATGTACTTTTGCCGGCCGATGTCGCCGTTCGGTTCTAGGCGTTTGTCTGGAACCGAGTGACCGCTACGGTCCCAGGTTCGAATCCTGCCTCGGGCATGGATGTGTGTGACGTCCTTAGGTTAGTGAGGTTTAAGAAGTTCTAAGTTCTAGGGGACTGATGACCACAGCAGTTGAGTCCCATAGTGCTCAGAGTCATTTGAACCATTTTTTTAATGTACTTTTACAGTCACTTTGAAGCACGGCATATCAGGCCTAGTGATGTATGTTTTGAGTGAGTGGGTCGTTGTGCAAAAAAGGGCCACACCTTGTCAATATAATTCAGAATGATTCATAAAATATTATTTTATTAAATGTAGTTCAGTGCGAAAGGTCATTTTCATCATGGAACAACTGAGCGTTTTGCGTGTCACGAAATAAATGTAGTTAACAATTGTTCTAAATCTAGTTTATCGGTTCTATCACCGTAAAGAAATTGTGCTTATCTTGCAACATTGTTGATGTTTCTTAGGATTTGAATGGACGTAAAATAGCAAAACTTCGCTCATAAAAACAGGATGATCCAGGAATTGTAATAAACAAGTGAACAAAGCCCAGAAATGCTGGAGCTGGTGCCCTTACAAATTCATATTTTTTTAAGAACTCCACAATTTCCGTAAAGTTCTTTTCCTGCTAGTTTTCTCTCTTCAGAAGTTGCTAATGACGTCTCTGTCGTTTATCAGTCTCTGTTCATTAAAATCATTTTTGTACAATTTTATAGACACTTCCATGGTGTGATATAATAAATGTTTCCCACAAACTAAAAAATTTTGGCACAATTATTGTCAAATTTACCCTGACAGAAAGATAGAAAATATGATTTTCTGAAAAAGTCTTGATGGGTTTTGAATTTGATGTATTCTTTATTTACTTGATCAAGACGTTTGCGAGTTTGATGTTGACGCAGAAATTTAGGTTCATCAAGATCAACATCAGCAACAGCTTGATGACTCGTACGTCAAATTTTCTTGATTTTTTGGCCGATAGTATTCTGTCAGCTTGGTTTAAGACATCAGTCACAATTCAATAAATTGTTTAATCGTAATGTGTACACCGATGGACAATAGGCAAACATTTATCAGTTTCTTTCTAAACTTCGATCTTCTGATCTTTCAACTAAGCACAGTGCTTCAGTGAATCTCATACAAAGTTTATTAAATCTTTCAATATTTCAATAAGTTTTCTTGCTGGTAAAATGTTTTAAGTCCCATCATGCACTATCAGATTACGATTGTGAGTGTTTCAATGTATAAACAGTGCTCGATACTCTTCTTTTGGTATTTTTGTCTGCAGTTCTGAGGCCTAACGAGAAACATTTGATGTCCCATCGTAACACTGGCATCTGAGATTTGACATAACTCGTGCAGGACTAACATGTCTTTGATGAGATCAGACGTAGTTCCTGCTCAATTACTATTCGTAGAAAAAGAAAAGAATGGTATATTCATTCGCTAGCATATGTTCAGAAACTATGCTAAAGGAAACAGAGACTTGCTCACTGCTGGACGCGTCACCAGTTTTATCAGATAAAACTGAAAGGTGTTCAGCTGTTTTTGTCTCATCCATAATTCCTGGCAAGACTGTAGTGGCCATCAGTCTTATATTTCATTGTCACTACAGCTGTGAAGCCACTTTAATCATCTCCTTCTAAGCAACATTATAATTCTCCCACATCTGCTCGAGTCTGTAAAAACGTCATAAAGTTGTTAATTTTGTAGTTACTGAGTCCTCGTCTTGGGACACCCTGTTCCGACATTGCCTTTAATGTGCTGACTATTTCAATAACATGGTTCGAATAAAATGTGTGATTTGTTTCAACACTTTATGAAGCTTCGGTGCAGTCATTATGAAAGGAGCTTCTTGTATTAATCCTTGTTTGCTGTGTTCGATGTTCCTAATTTGAAGGTTCACTTTCATCCCAAGATATTTCCAATTCTATGACTTGCCTGTAGAATGTGGCTATTGACTTTCGCTCACAAACTTCAGTACAGATTTGACCATTTCCGTTATTATGTTTGTTGAGTTGATATCATGGATTATGTTTCATGCTATAAAAAACAACGCGAATGATGCGTGTATTCTGTATTGTTTTAAGTTTCCTATTTATGCTAATTTTCAGGTGCGCAATATATTTGGAAAATTTAGTCATGTTTGTCAAAGACAACAAACTGCTTGGTAACACACTGTAAACCTCTTTGTAAAGCAGAAATTTAAAGCGCATGCTTTAGAGTGTATATTTATAACACTACGCTCTTAGATTTGCAATGTAGTTCGTAACATTGCGTAAATAAGAATAATATTTACACAGGTATTCGAAATTTTAAAACATAAAAGACGTAAACTCTGTGATTTTACAGTACACTTACGAATTTCACCGTCAGACGTCTCAGCGTACTCATCACTACGGGGTCTAAGATACGGTTTTTAAGATGATGCAGGATTCTCTTACGTATTCCGATCCCTCAACGCTTCTTCTATGCTCTCCCCGTTTTTCATTAGCTTTTCAACTCGAATATATCCATGTCTGCTTTAAGTGTTTCTACAATGAGACACTCTACAATAAAAGCGTTCCGCTAATTGTAGCAAGCCTCTTATTTTATAACAATATTCTTAAGTAGCTGGAACAATTTTCACTTGGTAATGCGACAATACAAGTATCGAAAGAATGACAAACTTTTACTAACGTTTTTATGCTATAGGTGCACCAAAAAACCAGATATCTAAGGCCAAGGGCAAAAACTGTCTGATGAAAAGTCATTTCACAGTTCTTCTTTATATTGTAAAATTGGTGTGATGAAACAGCTAATAAGCAAGTAATAGTCTGAAAAACAATGTTTTTGCTCCTATATGGTATGCGTTCAGAGTAAATATTCGAGTTTCACGAAATTATAAAATACAAAAACGAAGTAATCGTTTTCTCTGGCATTTGTCCTCGATCCTTTTTTAGGTTGGTTACCTGGATCATATATTTTTGTAAATGCTAGTGTTGGTAAAATGAGAGAACGTTAGCGGAGCTGTTTTCGTAATCAGAACGGCAGCCACACCTCACGATGATTAGCAGCGATTTTATCACTTTAGTAAGCTGCTGACACGTTTGCGATTGTAGCGTTCCAAAATATGCAGAAGTGGCTACTCTAGGATGTAGGTTGGTAATGCCAGCATAGTTACGTGATACTGCTACCCTACTGTGGAATGGCTGCACTACCATTTGGGAGAATAGTGGACAAAAATATGAAAATACGAAAATCACAACACACCAAAAATCAATACGCTGGCGTTAAAAACCGCTTCCAATCTACTCGGAACGGATAAATACAGTACTGTATGGTTTGCAAGGGAATTTTACATCACTCTTACAGCAAACCAGAGGCAAGTTCTGGTAATTACTTTGGAAAGGGATAGCGATCACGCACCATTCGTGTTATTTTGGTGCTAATAGAGTTCGCGAATATGACACTCAGTTCTACACTGATTTTTGCAGTTTTCGGCTCCATATTGTTCGTCACAATGATTTTCAATGGCCGCTTTCACGACCAAAAAACATACAATTTCGTCTGCCCCGTAACTTGGGCGCTAATGTTTTTCCGCTTTCCCTGAATATGTTGTAAACCTTCTGTACAACACGGATCACTTACAGTAACAGTATACTCAAGTTCGAATTCTCTTAGTTACACCAACTACACGGATCTCTGTTCAGGTCCCGACTGACACTTGCAACATATTGAGGACATTGTACGGATGTTGCCCATGTTCAAATAACTTCAGGCTTCGTAGACGTCTGTATTTATGTTGAAGCACGCGTTTGTGGTGGTGGTTTCTCATTTATCTTCAACGCACGTAGGTAGGCCATTGTTACTGCCGTTAGAACAGCTGCTCCACAAATTTTATCTAACTGTACGTGTGTAAAATAAGGCAGTTATCAATCCGAAAATGTTTTTGATCATTAAAGCGGTTTGCTAGGCATTTTCCTGTGTCAAGTGGTGTGCCCTTGCCCTCCTCCGACCTTTGAATTGACTTGCCCAGCCAGTTATTGAGTGACCTTCAGCCTAACGTGAATCGCTAACTGCGATGTACATATATAGTCTCACATACAGAGTGTATATTTTACCCACTCTGAACTTTTTCATTGTCACACTACCCAATATACGAATACCAGTTGCTGGCCATGCAACATATTATCTTAACTACGTCAGAACAAGCCTCGGATGGCTTAACGGTACTGACCAACAGCCATGTCATCCTTCACCGATAGGCGTCACTGGACGCGTATATGAAGGGGTATATGGTCAGCACACCGCTCTCCCGGCCACTGTCAGCTTTTGTGACAGAAGCCGCTACTTCTTGATGAAGAAGTTCCTCAATTGGCTTCGCAAGGGCTGAATGCACCCCGCTTGCTAACAGCACTTGGCAGACCCGGATCGTGACCCATCCAAGTGCTGGGCCCTGCAACATAAAAATGCTCATAATTACTCCCAATTTTTGAAAATCTTGTCAGTGTATGACGAGCATATTTGTTACGTGTGGTACGCTAATGTTTCAATATAAAATCATATTTTACCAATGCAATGTAAAATATTTTCTGTCACTGCCACAAGTATATTTGTCCTTCACTTGTTACTTTTTTATTCCCCTTAATCACTTTTAAGCAACGGTCTCTGTGTTTTTCTTATTTCGTAGCTGTAAAAGATTCCTCTAATACGAAATGTTACTGTTGCTTCCTTAAAACAGGGTAAGTGATCACTGGACTATTGGAATAAAGGATTGGAATGAAGTTCGACAACTGTAAGTGTAAAGCCGGCCGAAGTGGCCGTGCGGTTAAAGGCGCTGCAGTCTGGAACCGCAAGACCGCTACGGTCGCAGGTTCGAATCCTGCCTCGGGCTTGGATGTTTGTGATGTCCTTAGGTTAGTTAGGTTTAACTAGTTCTAAGTTCTAGGGGACTAATGACCTCAGCAGTTGAGTCCCATAGTGCTCAGAGCCATTTGAACCATTTGTAAGTGTAAAATGGATCCAAAGTAAATTATCTTAACAGCAAATTCATACTTGTGATATAAATGGTTCAAATGGCTCTGAGCACTATGGGACTCAACTGCTGAGGTCATTAGTCCCCTATAACTTAGAACTAGTTAGACCTAACTAACCTAAGGACATCACAAACATCCATGCCCGAGGCAGGATTCGAACCTGCGACCGTAGCGGTCTTGCGGTTCCAGACTGCAGCGCCTTTAACCGCACGGCCACTTCGGCCGGCTGTACTTGTGATATAAGTTATTTCCTTGCAAGCATTCTTTAGTTTCGAAAAACTTATCTAATATGAAACAAGCTTGTTATTTATACCTAATATTTTGTAGGCAGTAAGAAAAATTAAAATTTTCACCTCAAGTTGTCATAGTACGTGAAGACAAAAAGATCTTGTCACACTTCATTCAAAGAAAGAGAATAAATTTTACTTTCAGAACTTGTTTCCATGCAACAAATTTTAATTTGTGTGACCGTTCTGATTTCTCAGTCGTTGTCTTATTGTCCTTGAACAACTTATAGACCTAACGGTGAGTAGGCGACATTTAACTTCAACATTTTTGTTGTTAGAATAGCGGTCCAAGGTTGGTACTACTGATTTTATACTTCGAGAAAATTTCATGAATACCTAAATATGTTAGTTATTGTAAGTCAAGTTTAATTGTTGCATTCGATTCTTCGGTTACTGAGGACTGTTGATGCAAACTTTTGTTCAGTTTGTCTTCAAACTTTTCAATTTCATTTCGATTTTGCTCATGATGTATGTTATTTATTAGTTTCAACATATTCAATTACACTGCGGGGAAAAAATAGTACTCTCTTTAGAGGTTTCCAATTCACTCAAGATTTGTTGTTACGAGAGTGCATGGAGGGTCCATAAAATCATTGCATTTACAGTATAGAAACACAGGGCGTTTTGAGGTACTAGGTATCGCCCCATGTTGTAACATCCATGTTAGTACGTGTTTTAGCCTCCACGAGCGACAATGCAGGCGCTATTCCTGTCATCCAGTCGATCGTACAGAAGGCGAATACTGTCCTGGGATACGTTATGGCAAACCTGTTGGACCTGCTGACTTAGCTCTGTAAGAGCTGTTGGTTGACGAATCACACGAGTCACTTCTCGTGCCATCATATCTCACATGTGCTCGACTGTAGAGAAGTCCGGAGATAGTGCTGACCAGAGAAATTGCTGCACGTATTGACGAGCACTTTGAGTTTCTCGGGCAGTGTGTGGACGAGCGTTATCCTGTAGGAGCAACACATCTCCTCCCTGTTACGAGAGTGGCAAAAGAAAAGCTCTAACAACATTCTGCACGTACCGAGCGCTATTTAGCGGCCCATCCAGAAACACCAAGGTAAACGAAGGTTGTAGCTTATGTCTCGGTCGAATGTACTCTACGAGACAGAGCTCACCAGGTCCAAGTCGTACGTGCGAATGACCATCACTTCCGCGCACGCAGTATCTACTTTCATCGCTGAAGACCACGGTCCACCATTCTGACGACACCAGTCAAGCTGAGCAAGTCGACGCTGTGGCATGAGTGGAAGACGGGCTAGTGGTGTGCGTACCCGTAGACCCACTCCTAGTAATCGGTTCGCAACAAGTTCGTGTTGACAACCCTGGTTTCCGAAGCCCTCGTATCTGTGCTGTGGTAGCTGTACGATCTGTCACTGCTGCCCTTACTACACGATGATCCTGACGGGAGTCTGTGCTGCGTGGATGTTCAGAACATTGTTTGCAGTTACGAGTGATTCCAGCATCGTTTCGCAGCTGACGGAGCACGTCAAACTTGTGTTGCGGTTCTCCGAAAGGGCCGGCTCGACGCTCGGAAGACTACAGTTTGACACCTTTCAAACTCGTTCATTTGGTTGTAGAAACGGGTGCGTCTCCGTGGCGTGGTTGCCTGGTTGCGTCACATTTTTTCACCACACTGAGCCTTCTGGCTGTGAACATCCCTTATTAAAGGGTAGACACATATTGCGCTCTTGCAGATATGTCACTATGGTATCCGTTGGCGGACGACGTTGAAACAATTGTCAGCACATCTACCATCTCCCAGGTGGCATATGTCGCCATTGGATCAAAATTGACGTCGTATTTCCGGTAATACAATTTTTTCTCATCTGAGTATAAGTAATTTAATTTTACGCGCACGCATTCGTATTATTGTAATGTATTATTTCTATCATGATGTTGTGTTCTTACAGCCCACCCAACTATGAAAAGTTAAAGAAAGTGGAGCATCATATCGAAAGAAGACGAAACCCAAAGAGGAAAGTACAAAAAAAAATAAAGGAGCTATAATAAAGTTTTTGAAAGTTCGAGACGTCAGAATCTACCATTGCTATTAGGTATGTGTTCTTCAAAGGCTGATGCTGCTCAAAACCGTGAAGAATTAGAAGTAGCACAAGTACTTAATACTGGTGATTTTCTGGGACCTGTAACTGATACTATAAATCCTTCGGATTCACGAGCTGATGTGATTACTAAAACTGCGACACCTGAACGAATTGTAACCACCTCAGCTGGGCGAGTCTTTGTTGGAAATGATACTGGAAAGTGGCCCGAAAAATTAGATTCAAACACGCGATTGCTGTTAATACGGTGAGGTCTAGAAGCCTTTCACCACATTAACACACTCCACTGAAGAGCCAACAGTACCACGTACGGTTTAACCAGAGTCAGGCACGGACTCGAAAGTACTGTCAAGGAGGCGACTAACACGAAAATTGTGTTAGCACACATTGGTAAAGGCTGAAAAGGCTTTACCCACTTAGTTGGCTTCTTCTCTTTGTAATGCATCATTGTTTTGCGTCTGTTATCCTTTGTGTGAGAACTCAAACTCACCGTATGCATCGAAGTAGCTTAATGCCTGGCGTAAACTTAATCCCAAAGTCATCAATGATGAATGAATTGCTACACACAACCTTAAGATTTGCCAATGGGAGCTGGAAAAGAGACTTAAAAAAGAGAAACTACTGATAAAAAGAGTGAGAAGGTGGCAAAAAATAAACAAAATTAAAAATATTTGCAAGAAATTCTATACAAAACTTTTTATAACTGGTCCATCAATTAGCGAAGTACGATCCTGTTCCCCGAGAACACGTAGTATGATTAAAAATGGGCCAGAGTATTTCACTTGCTTTTGCATCACCAGAAACTCAAAACGAGTTTAATGGTATTTTAGAGAATAAACTTCGCCAAAAAATTAAGGTTAACTTCAAAAGGCAAAGTATTACTCCATGGTGCGCGACAGTACCCTGTAAGCAAAGTACTGAATTATGATATGTGATAAGGGAACCGAGAACTAGTAGCGAAATTTCTTATGCATCTAATTGAAACAAAAAACAAAACAGCCGAAGGAAATAGTGAGATGATACTAAGAAAGCTCGAGGCTGATGGACTTGGCATTGCGAATTGTAGAGCGCTAGTTTACGATAATGTTGTTGCAATAGCTGGAAGACAGACAAGTGTGCAACAATAAATAAAATATATCAGTCCCGATGCTGAATTTGTTTGTTGTCCACATTGGAACGTTTTTATGAGTTCTTTTCTATGTTCACACACCGATAAGCAGTTCTGATTGCTGCTTCAGATTAGAATTTGAAGGGAATTCGTGACACACGTTCCAGTGTAAGTGACGATGTAGTAAAATATGCCACGGAATCATTACAAAGAGATGTTGACATTGTTAGGGAAGCTAACAGAAACAGACGAAAGCTTCAACACACGATGGACGCAGGAACAGCGTTAGTCGCGATGTCATCATTTTCGTTTCTGTGTATCTTGCGTCTCTGGCATATGGAGCTGTGTCAGATAATGATGTCCAATATTATTTGCAAACGGATGAAGTTAACGTACGTCAATGTGCTGAGAAAAGTTGCGTCTTACAGTTGTAATTGAAAGGGAAGTGAAAGTAATTCGTAGACGAGGCTTCAAGTTTCGTTAAAAGCTAGTGTGGATAACTTGGCTTTTTTATTGAACCTTCAATACAAATTAGGAGGCGGCACATTTCTGACGATTGAAGCAGAGGTGCCGGCCTATCACACAATGACGATATAAACCAAAAGAATGTTCTATTCATTAGATACAGTAACTGATGAAATTCATGAAAGGGTCCAGCACGTCCAGAATCTGGCCTAGAAACAAGCCTTCCTAAGGCCTGCAGTAATACTGGGCGTCGACGATGACGAATGCAACCTCAACCAAGCTCCTTAAGGTCTTGGCAGAGAAACTTTAAGTTTTAGTACATGTGTCTAGGAGCTTTGTAGCCAAGTTAATTTTTGAAGAAGAGAATCTACATAATGACGAGAACATTGGCGGCTGAAACCACAGCCCAGTGACCGAAACCAGGCTGCAGTCAAACTCCTAGTGCTCTGCCAGCTTAGCAGCGTCTGCAGACATGGCTTCCGCAGCGGTGCTTCCCTGTGGGGTAGCTACGATTAAAGCTGACAAGGAAGTTTTTAGAAAAGTTACTCGTTCGAAGGGTAAAACAGGGGAAGGGCAATCTTTGGACGTGTCCTCAGTTGTCCTTCATGCTGGTACAGCCTCATTGGTGGCAACGTTATCCGGTAATTTTGGGAAAGATATTTTTGTATTCATGGATAGTTGGCATACGGCCGCGAGATTAGGGAACAATTGTTAATTGTAGCTTGTTTAAAAGTTTAAAACTGGTAGAGGATTCCAGGACGTATCTGCGGGACACTCAATCCTTCGCAGACATTCAGCAAGCGTTACAGCATCGTTACAGGAACAAGAATTCGACGCAATATATCGCAAACAATTTAATGGTGTAGCACGGAAGCAGGAAGACTCAAGAGATTGTTTTATGGACCGCACGAGGGATATTAATATCATGACGAATGGCTTAACGAATTATGATCATGCCAGTAAATTCATTTTGCAGAAGATAGAAGAATGGCTGCTTGATGTATTTTTGCGGTGCCTACCGTCAGAAATTCCAGAGTACGCAAGGAGTTTCCAAGGACCCTGGACGAAGAAGTAGCAACTGCAATACCCTTGACTGAAACTGATTCTATAAGTAGACCAATGGAGAAGGGGGTAGTGTTTAATGCGGAGATTGTTAAATGTGTGGTGCTCCGCGATGCACTCTAAGTTTCTGTACGAAACTACAGTGTCGGAGGTGGAGGTAAGTGTGGCTCTCCGTTCAGTACTGTCCACAAGTTAGTGCATAGACGGTGTAATCAGCGTGGCACTCGTGTCCCAGCGTTAAACGGTACAGTAGGCGGTGTTACCACTGTGCGCGCTCCCAGTAAGTTCGACTACGAGACAACTGAATGCAAAATCAGTGGCACACATTTGTCTATTCGGCTATATAACGGGAAGTTCGTGTAACCTGTTGTATGCGGGATTACAGTATGTGTGGCTACCCAGGGTGTTTGAGTACAGTGAATCTGAATCCAACACACTGTAGCTTGAGTGGTGTGGGTGGTACGCATGTGAATTCTCTCGGTTCGACATTGCTGTGTTTCCGAGCGGGAAGGACGGACTTGGGAACATGCGTGAAAGTTCCGCCATCCGTGGGCATTAGCTACATCATTCTGGCTCAGGACTTCCTGAGTAAACATCAAGCCAAAGTCGAGCTACGGCAGCGTACTTTAGAGCTAGAAGGACATGGTTCCGTCTCGGTTTTATTGCTGAAAGGACCGAACTGTTGCAATGAACACCTGATATGTCGGGTAAACTGAAAAGCCCTCAGACGTGAAAGACACTTACCGGTTCTGCTGCAATTAGCGATTTCTAAATCAGCAAATAGTCACCGATATGTGACATGTTTATTATCATAGAGACATTACACCATCTAGGACAATGCAGTTACTTCACCACCTTATATTTACACAGGGTTATCATCAATTAGAAGTAGAGCCTGAAGACCGGTCTACAACTGCCTTTCCAATCTTGTTTGGACACTTCCAATATCGCTGGATGCCTTTCTGTCTGAAAAACGCGCTAGCGACTCTTCAACGCTCATTAGATGGAGTTCTAAAAGACCTAAAACCAAAGCAATGCCTCAGTTATCTAGATGACATAATAGTACACTCCAGGGACATCTAGGAGCACATGGTGGGTCTGCGGGATTTATTTGACGGGACGTATTTGAATGGTTGCGTGCAATACGGCTGTCCCTCAGCTTAGAAAAGTGACAGTTTGTACTGAAAGAGGTCCGCTATTTAGGTCCATTATTGGCTAGGACGGGTTCGCAACGAATTCCGACTTTTGCAAGCAGTAAATATTTACCAGTGCTTATCACGGTAAAAGGAGTAAAATCACATCTTGGGATTGTGAAATTCTATACAAAACACGACCAAAAATTTGCAGAGGTAGTTAGGCCCCTTCTGCATTAGTATAAAATTTAACTGGACTCCGGATTGCCTAGAAGCACTTCAACGGTTACAGGAATTACTGATCATGAATCTTATTCTTATTTTTCCGGACTACCAAAAACAGGTTATCTTGTCTTGTGATTCGAGAAACCATACCCTCAGCTGTATTATGAGCTAAATAGTGGATTGGAAGGAGGGCCCCAACACGTATGCTTCCAGGAAACTGAGTAACGCAGAAGAAATCTATTCGACTACAGTAACGGAAAAGCTGGGGCTAATATTTGATATCAAGAATTTTCGTTGTCGTTTGTATGTGAGGCGCTTTAATGTCATCACGGATCTCACCACTCTAAAATGACTTCTGGTTTTAAAGAATCCTACCAATAGGATGCTACTGCATGGCGAATTGTGTTTTGAGATAGTGCATTGTCCAGGGAAGTCTCATGATAAAGCTGGTGGATTAAGTTGCAAAGTGCGTGCTGTATAATGCATTGGAGTACATACAGAAGAGTGGTGGAGAGCTCAGACTAAATAAAAATCGCTCCAAGCACTATGGGACTTAACATCTGAGGTCATCAGTCCCCTAGACTTAGGACTACTTAAACTTAACTAACCCAAGGACATCACACACATCCATGCCCGAAGCAGGATTCGAATCTGCGACCGTAGCAGCAGCGCGGTTCCGGACTGAAGCGCCTAGAACGGCTCGGCCACAGAGGCCGCAGAGCTCAGACTGTCGACTCCGATTGTCAGCGATATGCAACACATTTGCAGTCCAGCTCTGATGACGGAGTGCTTTACAAGGAAGCACAATGTGGCTGCCGGATCGTTGTGCCAGCCTGTTTATGGGACGAAGTATTAAGGCAAGCCCAATATTCCAATTTAGCTGGGCACAGCGGATTAAGGGCCAAGGCATGCCGCATTGCGAAAAATTACTGGTGGCCACAGAGGAAGCAATACTTTTAACGCTACGTAAAGGGCTGCGTCCCTCGAAGAGCCGAGCTGAGACGTCAGCGCATACCACTAAAAAGACTGCCTGAGGCAGTGAAACCTTTTCAGTCAATCGGCCTTGACGTCGTTCGCCCTTTCGCACAAACACCAGGGAGAAACCTATATGTACTAACCGTTATTCATCATTTTTGGCGTTACTAGGCTATGATCGCCATAGCAAACCAAAAACAGACACTGAGGTTCCCGTTTTCGTTAAATGTTGCCTATTGAAATGCAGCGGACCACAAGAAATAACAGCAGACCACTGAACGAACTTAATGTCTGGGCTGTTCAAAAATGGTAGTAGAAGTGCATAGGACATTGAGTTAAATGCTAAGTTACTATGTCAATAGTAGCCACTATAACTGGGACACCCTATTATGGAACTTAGTAAGAATGTACAATTAAAAAAAAAAAAAACGTGAAAATTCGGGTCTTTCAGAACACGAGGTGATTTCGGAAAGGAAAATCCCTTCACCTCTTGAATTACGTCTACTTACTCCAGGGGAGAATGTGTCCTCTACTCGGGACTTCCCTAAAAGGCTAAAAGGGATACGACATCATATGGAGAAAAATAACACAGGCTCTTGAATGAAAGGAAAACACAATAAAAAGAGCAGAATTACCTAAGTATAACTTCAGACGGTGGATTTAGTTGTCTAACCATCACGTATCAGAGAAATTTGTTCCATAGTACCAAGAACACTATCAAGTAGTCAAAACTATATTCCCAGGTAATGCTAAAATACATTTTTCAGGTGGACCGGAAGTACAGCCTCAATTACCGGTAGCTCCTTCTCTAGGGGAAAGGGAATCGGTTAGAGAAAACAGAAGAAAGCAAGGTAGAATAAGCCAATTATGCAGAGCGTGCCTGAGTGTGTTCCATCATACTCATACACCTTAAAACTACGGCTTGGTCTTCTGATCTGAGTAGTTGTATTTGCTCGTTAGATATTAGGTTTTATAGTTACATGTATGTTGTGTAATTTCTATGAGAAAGGTTTATTGGAATCGTTTCAATATAGATAATAGGTTGGAGAACATAAGCTTGTCTTCTTTAAATCAATTGTTTTGTTTTATATGTAGTTGGTATAGATCTCTATAAGCAGACGGAGAGTGAGTTGGTAGTGAGTAACTAGCGGTGCGATACAGGGGGACTTCCGCAGTTGTCAGCACATGGAAAAGACATTGAAACTACCAGGACCAGCCCTCAGCGAGTTGTCATAGTTTGGTACTCTAGTGACACACAGCGTGTGTCGGTCATTGCCGCATCAATGGCACTGCCTCTGCTGGGCAGCGAACCAAAGACCGTCGCCTGATTTTCCAGCCCCGGCACAGATAAGCCGCCTCGCAGCTGTACCGACACCCCACAGCCATCACCCGCTCGCTATCTGCCAGCATGCTGTGGTAGGCGGCACGTCCGTGCCTGTGATGTAGGATCCAAGGATCACCTCCGGTCGTCTGCAGTCGGTCTGTTTCCGATGTGCTGAGCCATGTTCGTTCGTGTTCGTCAGTAAAGCGTTCTATCAACTGATGGGCTGCCTTATTCGCCCACTCTATCGTCAATGTCCAGTAGACAACCACTCGCCCACTCCTACCCTGTACTAAACCGCTGTACAACCAATATAGTTGAATGTTCCACAAAGTACCGTAAGTAATGCCAGTTGTGAGAGAAGCTATTTTAAACTTAATGTGGTTGCAAAATGTGTAATCCCTAAAATTCCCACGTCGAAATTAACAAATCTAGCTGTTCAAGCAATCGACAAGAGGTGCAAATTAACACTGACGAATGTATCAATGAGTATGCGTTGCAAGAAACACTGAGATTGAAAGTTATACGTTAAAATTTGAATACATTTGAAGAATGAGAGTATTACGGATTTATTTTACGTTTCTTGCTTTGCAGTTCTTCGCCTGCAATTTACAGCCAGCATACAAAAATGTTAATTGCCCCTTGAAATCATTCTTCTTGCTGATCCTGAATGCTTGGATCGATTATTGTATTTCATTTGTGAATGCCTTCTTGGACTTATGAAGTGAGGTCTTATATCGTAATTTGAGGTGCCCTTTCTGTAAGGAAAAAGACAAAGACGCTTAAGATTTGCCAGGAAATGGAAATGTATAATTATAATGTAGGATTTAGTTAAATACATGTTCAGGCTCCCCTCATATTTGCAGTTGTTTTACAAAAACACTTCCTACTTCTCAATATATCAATCAAATCAGAGTCAGATCGTGCAATATTTATTCTTGGGTCAAAATTTTCTATAAAAAAATAAATATTTCCTGGACATGACTGAGGTCATGTCACTTTCGTACTCAATGCACTTCAAGGCAGGTACGAGGCTTTCAGATATTAAAACGCATTTGAGAAATACACACCGCAAATACGTGCTCAACACGTTTGGTGAATATGAAAATTGTAAGTCATTATCTAAGATAGCCTACAGTTCCCTGTAAAAGCGTTATAAAACAAGTTTAATATCTCTTTCAGGTAATAGTATACGGAGATCAATGCCGCTGCTTCGAAACACAGCAGTTCTTTTCAATGGCAATGCTTAAAGATACAGTGACGTTCAAAACAGTGGTTGACACTGCTAGCTATATCCTTCGTGTGTGATGGGGTCAAGGAAAGAGACCAACTGCAGGCAATATCGCTGGCGTGTGTGTATGGGTGGAAGGGGAGGGGGGGGGGGGCGACTAACAGATAATTTCTAATGAACAGAAGGATATTACAAATAATAAAACGTCATTAGGTACTTACACATACATTGCTCTTAAATTTGATATCAATACTACAATTTCATTAGATTTCGTTGTTTTCTGTTTGACAAGATACTTAGAGCATTAAAAGCGAATAAATTCAAAACGTAGTGAAGTTGCTACGTTCCTGTTCCTGCTTTCGCTACTTCCGTCAGACGTCCACTGGCCTCGTCCGTATGCACCAGGCGACGTGTTCCGTTGCTCAAAGTAATCTTAACTACATCACGACCGCTAATGGACATGTGAAGTACATTTTTATTGGCGTTCCTAGAGATACTTAAGGATTCGCTTGAAATCGCTGGACAGGGGTATTTCATCACAACCACTATGCCATTGATTTAAGCCCCATTTGGAGATAAGCCCATTTCTTCAATCAATAGCCTTGAAATATTTCTTAATACATGGCTGCCACCGAAAGACAACGCCATGGAAACAATCGACGACCTGTTCCCCATAGCCCATAGGATTACCTGTGCTCTAGATTCCGTAAGGGTTTCTTGTTAGGTCCTCTAAATCTTTCGTTTTGAGGACGTTCTTTTTACATTAAGTGTTTCAGCTAACTAGTGCTCTGGTAACATGTAGAGTGGCTTCCTCTCCAGTGTAACCTTTCCCCTTGGCTCGTTCACCTCTTCTGCATATTCCCTGCTGCTGCTGCTGCTGCTACTACTACTACTACTACTACTACTACTACTTTCCTTCTTGGTGTCGCTTCCTGGGATGACCACTCGTTACTATTATTTTCATACAAACATTGCGAAAAGCTAATACGTCAACGTAAGCTCTTGCGACTGGTGGATTCTCTTCAACTAACAGTCTGGTTTAAATGAACTCTGCCCGTCAGCTAGCGATAAGCCGAAGTAGTAGTTTGCCTCTTCATACGCAGACTGGATTCTCCTCGTGTAGTGAGCAATGAAAATACCTACTGACATCCTACTGACAAGGAATTATTGTAGACTTAATATACATAAAAGGGCTTGCCAAACTTAGACTAAAACCACTTAATTTCTGCTGTCAAAGCCCATACCCCGTTGGTTCAGATGTTACAAAGCATTTAGGTATTTACTTCTCAATGTAGATATATATATATATATATATTTTCTTTGTTGAAACTGGCTTAAATATATCAATTTTTCCTTTGCAGTTACAGAAAACTACCGCAAATAAGTCATATGAACGATTTGTTCAGCGTTACGGAAAGCATAGGTAACATACAAAAATCAAATAGGGAAATTAAATTATATCCCTATCTCTTTTTGATAAGCGTTGACTAAATACAGCTACGCATTGACAAAGGTCTGTCTTAATTTTAGCTTAAATGCGAAAACAAATGGTGGAGCGGGGGAAGGGGTGCGAGAGACAGATGTGGTCTTCGTATCGGGCGGCCAAAATCCACTCTAAGACAATGCTATGCGGCAGTCGATATGCATCCTAATTTGGTCCAGAATTCTTTCGTGAATTATGGTCTTCAGGCATTTGCATTTAAATTTTCCATTGTCATCTATCCACTTTCTTAATTTGTTCTCCCACTTTTTTCATGTTAGTAGCACTTTCGATTGAAACTGCAGCTAACTTCGCCATTTACGTTGCGAATTATCTGTCGTAGCTATTGACACAACAACGGAGTGGTGTTTTAAGCAGTTTTGTGCCAGCTTAGCTGTTAAGTGTACGTCCTTCAAGAAGTGTGCGTTAGTTTCCGGTTCTAATGTATCTGGAGACAAGATTTTTACCTGTCTTGTAAAAGAGGCACTAGCAGGCAGATTGACAATCAGGAAACAAGTTCTAAGACAACTTCTACCCTGGAAATTTTGTCGCTACCTGATTGCACAGTTGTTAGTGTCTGATTTTTCTGTTTCTCCCAATTGCATTCACACGCCGGCCACGGTGGCCGAGCGGTTCTAGGCGCTCAGTCCGGAACCGCGCGACTGCTGCGGTCGCAGGTTCGAAGCCTGCCTCGGGCATGGATGTGTGTGATGTCCTTAGGTTAGTTAGGTTTAAGTATTTCTAAGTTCTAGGGGACTAATGACCATAGACGTTAAGTCCCATAGTGTAATAAAAAAAAAATTGCATTCACATAATTATGGCACTTAATGATCCGTGAACTGGTTTTCGTTATGTATCTACCCCGGCTGCAATGTTTGCATACTTTGGTGGTAGATTTATAACACTACTTCAGTTATGATTGTGGACTGAACGTGGAGACAGGAAGTTTCCACTCCGAAAGTGCGTGTTATCTTGCTAATTCGTTGCAGTCTCAGTTGCTTTGTTTGATAAAAAAAGACTATTCTGCGACGTTATCATATTAAGTTGTAATTCTCTTGTATTACTACAGTGCATTGAAAATGGCGTTTTTTCCTTAGTTCATGAACACAGTAGGCAAACGTGAGAGAGAAGTGTATCGGCAGCGGTATACTTCCCCACATTATCTAAAACAGTCCCACAGTGTTTGAACGCTTTTTCGAATTCATGTCTACGGACAATATGTTAGTAGCACTTCGTTTCCTTTTAGGTTATGCTGTGTTAACAGACACTAAAGCTGCGCAGTTCAGCAAAACCATGATACGAGGGTTCTCGTGTCACCAACAGTACATACCGATGTCGTGAAGACAAGAGACAAAGGCTCAGAAGAAGGTGTCCAGTTTACATATTTAAATAATGGAAGAAACGATGATGACAGTTTTCGTCAGGACTGTATGCATGCCGGTATAGCCTAAAGGTACAGCCGAATGCTCTCGAAATGAAGTCTTATGAGGCACAGATTTACTTAGACAAGACTTATTTGACAACAAATGAGTTAAAGTACTGACGTAAAAAACTATAAAATAAGCGTATTATTATAATTATTTATTTCATAGTTCACTGAAGATACAAACAATTAAGTGAATCTTACTTCTGTAAGAAACAATATGGAATTCAGTTGCAAAACACAAGTAGTAGGTATTCTTATCTGCAAGGTAAACGACACAAAATACAGAATGTATACTAGGGAGCAGCAGCGGCCAGGAACGGTAGTCGGCGCTGGCGCAGGTTAGGCGGGCTTTCAGCGAAGCCTGAATGGACGCTCGTCTGCTGCAGTGGCTCTGAATGGGGCCGGCCGATGCCCGATAAAGTTGCTCGCACAGATCCAGCTGCTATCTTAGGCGCACATTGTGGATGCCAAGGGGCGGGCGGAGGAGTTGATAGTAACGGCAGTAATATATAAAGGTGCCTGACGGGCTTCACAAAGGCCACTCTCCTTAGCATTTGGCCCACGTCACGGCAGAGCGGGGGAATTTAGACGCGTGTTCCCCTCTGCTGCACCAAGTGGACTCTGCGCTCTAATGCGCTCAGCACTCTCTTAGTCTTACGACAACACTTTCTGTTCGTCCGCTGTTTTTGAAGTGGTGAATGTGGCATGCCATCAATCTACTATCAAAAGAACGTACCGGAACCTTAATAATACTTGCCTTTCAGCTCATCACCAGTATCTGAGAACCGTCACTGTGCTTATGAACAATCTCAATGTTATCAATAAATCGTCATCCACAGCAGGAAAATAGGCATCCTAAAGAAGTTTCGTGAATTATGGTCTTCAGGCATTTGCATTTAAATTTTCCATTGTCATCTATCCACTTTATTAATTTGTTCTCCCACTTTTTTCATGTCTCTTGGAATCTATTTTAAAAAGTCAGAAACCTCCAGTGGCCATTTCACCATCCATTAGCATGGCTACCCGTCCCGATCACGTCCATTACACTCATTACTGCGTCAAAGACTCCAGTTTGTTCTATGATATACTTCTTTGTTTTCATTTCTGTTCTGGTAATTCTCAACATGCGTCTCTCCATTTATCGATGAGTATCCCTCAATTTTTAATTATTTTTGCATTAAAATCCGTATTTTTTTGCTACCATAGGTCGAATCGATAATTAACACAAATCGTATGCTTTCCTTTCCAAACATTTACTTCTATGTGCTCCGCAAGCCAACGTACGGTGCGTGGCGGAGAGTAAGTTGTACTTTTCATAGTCATCTTCCTGTTCCATCCACAAATAAAAAGAGGGAAAAAGTACTGCCTGATTGCCTCTATTGTCTCTATACGAGCCGTAACTACTCTTACGTTCTGGGTCCTTACGCGAAATGTACGTTGGCGGCAGTACGATCTTCTGCAGGCAGCTTCAAATGCTGGTTCCGTAGCCGGCCGGGGTGGCCGAGCGGTTCTAGGCGCTACAGTCTGGAACCGCACGACCGCTACGGTCGCAGGTTCGAATCCTGCCTCGGGCATGGATGAGTGATGTCCTTAGGTTGGTTAGGTTTAAGTAGTTCTAAGTTCTAGGGGACTGATAACCACATTCCCAACTGTGCACAATTCTACATATGCATCGTACCTTATAGACATTTGCCCAACCACTCATCACTTGCGTACGCTTTGGCGACAGTTGGGAATGTGAGTCTCGCGGGAAGCGTGCAAGGGATAAGTCCCTGCAGTCGCGCTATTCATCTGTGTCCTTGGTGGCTCAGATGGACAGAGCGTCTGCAATGTAAGCAGGAGATCCCGGGTTCGAGTCCCGGTCGGAGCACACATTTTCAGCTGTCCACATCGAGGTATATCATCAACACCAGTCGGCAGCTGAGGTTTTCAGTTAGTCTTCATTTATTCCAGGAAAAAGCTGCACGGTCATCAACAGTAACTGTTCTTTCGAGAACAAGTTACTGTCTTCGTATATTAAGAAAAAAAGTGCCAATTAATAATAAGACTAAAACGCTAAAAAATGTTTAGAATATGCAAATGTATTATACCATTAAGAGTTAAAAGTCTGATCTCCATTAGAGCAATGTTTCGGTCAAAATCGGCGTTTTTACGAAAAATTGAAGGCGCTTAACATTACACTCAGAAAGGTGAAAATTCGTATGTAACCTCTGTTGCATGTAATAACATATTTCTGACACCCGCAAGCTACCTCAAGCTTTTCAAGTTATGTACTAAAAACAAAATCTGGAACGAAAAAGTTCTTGTTCATGGTAGATTAAGTACCATTTGTATTTCTAATAGAAAGTTCTATCTACCGGACTCGATTACATTCATGCAGTAATACAGCTGTAACCAGTTTCAAGACTTTACTGTAACTAACAATGGTTACAAGGAATCTTAAAGATGCGGTTCAGAGGTCGTGCCCTACAGTCGGTTCCATTCTAAAAATTCTAATAGGCAAGTTGTAAATGCAGTCCTGCTAAAACTTCTTCAATAACCGAAGCAAACTTAATTCTATTTGCATACTAACTAAGAAGCTTGTAAACTGTTCGACAGAGATATTAATTAATACGTGTCCAAGAAACGGGTCACTTACATACTGCTACCTGTGCCTCAGGCAGTTGACAGCAACTGTTCCGTTTGACGGTTCGCTGCTCTCTTAGACAAATACGGCCAGAGAGGCAGTTCGACAGATACACTTCGCACCGAGATATCAATCTGCTCGCATCAGTCCACGCGTTCTGCCTCGGATGATACCAGATCTGAACAGACTTCAATGCGTTTTCGGTAAAATTAGGTAATGAACTCGCAAGGACTGTACACCGTCCTGGATCGCTTACATTCCGCGGAAGTAACCATTTGTGTGCCGTTCGTAATGCTGAAAAAACCGAGTGGTAAGTAGTGTGATTATTTTCCATTTCTGTGGCGAGCAACTAACTTTTGGTGAACATAGGCCAGGATCATACACCATTTTACTAGAAATAACCCGTAAGGACACCTCTGAACTGTTAATTGTGCTGTTTCTCATAGCTATATTAGATAGAATAATAAGACTTAAATGTTGTACGTGTGAACTTTTCTTTCATTGAGTACAAAGGGTAATGAAGACTTGCCGACTGGAAATTATGGTCAGTATGTTGTCCATCGCCTTCTGGCTGACCACATAAATAGTTTTCAGACTGTTGTAAACGGCAAAGGTTGGTATAAACCACGCACAGAGAATTTAAGAGCTTTTCATAACCATATAACGAAGTATGGACAATCTGGATTATCACCCGCCGCCCCACGATTCCCACATCACTCGAATGAAAAAAGTTCAAAATAATGAGGATTCGTGATCTTTACATGACTAGGAAGAAGTATGTAATTTCTCATTTTAACTTCTATTGCCATTTTATCCCTGTTTCATGATGTTTACTTAGTAAACGCCACCGAAGAAAACAATTTTTTCTCGTTATTTTTACAGTGCAGTTTCAGTATACCTGTCTATAGTAAAGAATCTGTTGCGTATTGAGCAGGAATCTGAAAAGCATTCTGGCTCGTATTTGGCCTTCAACCGTCAGTCCACCTGCATGTTGGGGCAGGGCTGTGGCGAGAAGAGCCAGGGTGGATGTTCCCACATGCGTACACACTCTCTCTCTGTCACTTAGACACACACACACACACACACACACACACACACACACACACACACTCTCTCTCTCTCTATATATATATATATATATATATATATATATAGCCCTCACAATCTTAAACCAGTACGTAACTGCAATAAAAGGAATGAGATAGTCAATCGACATATTCCTCAGGACCACCATTTTGCACTGCTAGTTTTATCTTTAAAACAGAAAAATATTACAACTTTCGTACCGTCTCTGAAACACCCAGCCCCTTCCGTTCTTTCTGCCATCTTTGTTCTTATAGTTCGATATCTATACTCTGCTCCACCATCTTAGATCTCATACAACGATCAATGTATTCCAGGTATGCCATCTTAATGTCATGGTTTGATGTATTTACTCAGTGCATTTACATTGTATATATTGGTGATCAGCTGTTGTAAGGGTTTCGAGACTCACATGAGCTCCTATTCCCACGCTAAAGTGTTAACTATATCATCGAGTGCGCTGTGTTTATTTTATTCTCGAAGTAAGCTCTGCAACTGTCTTCCTTTATGGTAGAAACTGTATATTGCTTGGGTAGAGCTATGTATTGTACAGTCTGTTAATCAACATCATTTAATGTCTAGTCTAAGAACTAAATGGCATAACGATTTTCTAGGCCGTCTTTCCAAGCTCGTTCCCAATTCAGTGCAGCTAAAACTGACGCATCACCTGCCAGAGCACAATGATCAGGGTGAAGTGTAGACGGTGATCGGAACTACCTTTCCTGTCATTGTAACACGCAGAAGTCTCAACACAATGCTTGTGTCATGCGTGAATCACCCTGATGAACTTTTACATTGAGAGTCCGATGTTCAGGGCAAAGAGACTGCAATAATCGGCGCCTACCTGTTTGCTAGGTTTTCTGCCCCCGATTGAAGGATTTACGCAGCGTTCTACACTAAAGAAATTACAATTGACGTTATTTACTGGCATTGTATTAGCCGTACGTCATGAAAGATTAATCATAGCCTTATATTTGAAGAGGCATGGTTTCATTGCCATACTGAGGAATGATACAGGATTTATTGAACAGAACTAAGGTGTCTGGGCACTCCAAACAGTTTACAGACTGCGTCTTGTTCTGTTTTCATTATCAATTACTAAATAATATTAAAAGCGAACTGCAAGGCAAGATATATGGCACTTTCAGTCGTTTCCCGGCAAAAATGGTTCAAATGGCTCTGAGCACTATGGGACTTAACATCTGAGGTCATCAGTCCCGTAGAACTTAGAACTACTTAAACCTAACTAACTTAAGGACATCACACACATCCATGCCCGAGGCAGGATTCGAACCTGCGACCGTAGCGGTAGCGCGGTTCCAGACTGTAGCGCCTAGAACCGTTCGGCCACCTCCGCCGGCGTTTCCCGACACTTCAGCCCAATAAACTGTACTAGAAAGAACACTATTTGGAGAGATCTTCAATGCTTTGTATCATTTAAACTGCATATTTTCGTAATATTCAAATACAGCCCTCAGAAGCAACAAATACAGCATGTTAGAATTATAACAACTTGTATCAACATGGAGGCTCATCAGTTTTTTCAAATCTCACACACCAGAATATATGGCATCACGAAAGTACCACAATTTTATTTTGCAAACTCATAAATGCCGCAGACTCCTCCTCATATGGTAGTGGAATTTGTGTATGGACTTTTGATCTCATCAGATTAACTTTAGAAAACCAATGATCACGAAATGCAATTATTCCATCTACAAATGACTTTTCTGTTACTACATTCATAATGTTGAGACTACCACATTTAGGTACAACCTAACCATTCTTTTAAGCACAACCAGATTTGAATGAAGGTTGATATAAAGATTTTCTGAGTATCCTGTATAATACTAAACGTTCGTGGGTCTACGGTATTCTGCGAGTACTAACGCATGTACTTTTTCGTTGGTATTTAAAGTAAATGCTGGAATCCTGTATTTTTCATTCATATTCATCTTTTTTCATATAGTATATTTAAAATAATTTATGAGGCTTATTGCAGAATTGTAAATTAAAGCTACAGGCCGAACTTAGCTTGTAAACTTTTCTGTCTTGATTGCTTTGAAGCTTTACTTGTACAGCAGTCGGTTTCCATGCAGTCATTTCAACTCAGTAGAGAAATTACAGTACACTGTCAAATGTAACACAGCAACTTTTCTCTAAGTTATCCAGTAGTTTTAACCGCAGAGAAGAGACTTTCAGGGACCACAGCAGATCAAATTGTAATTACTGTTGGTTATTACTTAATATATTCAGACCACGCTTACAATCCTGCGATTCATGGGTGCGATTCCTCGCAATACCGATGTGGCGTAAGTTGTGTCCACCTTTTGAAAAGATTCTAATGTATTCAGTTTCTTCATGTTTTAAAATTCTGAAAAAATATTTACTGTTTTTAATGCATTCTTCTACCAGCTTCCACAAATGTTCAAAATATTTTCCGTAAAAATTAACCCAAAAATTTGTCTTAGTAGTTTATTTCAGTGTTCCCAATAAAAGTAATACTCATTATTTCCAGGTTCAGGATCTTATTTATGCATCAGTAGGCCTACTTCTTTAAAGAGTATGTTATTAGCAAAAGTCAATAACTACTAACGAAATTTGAATTCTAAAAGTTTTTTTTGTGCTCATAGTATACTTGATAGCTAAGTGCGTGCTAAACGATAATTTTCAGGTTTTGGGCCCTACTTATACATCATACCTCTTTTTAGCTTTTTTAGCTTGGGCACAAAGGACCATCTCCCCCATCCCTCTCCTCCCCATGCCGTCTTGGTAATGTGTGCTAAGGAAAATTGATTGGTGTTTATACTCTTAAATGCTATTTGTATGATTTCCTCCCATCAATATAGCGTTATGTAAATATTATATCAACTTAATGTCTAGGTACCCAAATCCCAAACAGCAGTGACTGTTTTGGCAAGCGCTGCCACATCACAGACCAAAACTGTATTAAAAGGGTTTCGAATCTAGAGATTTAACAGACTCCTCCATTCATAAACCACTGCAGTCAGATCCATAGAGCAACAATGTTTGCTTTGAGAAACAGAAGAGAGTATTGCTGTGCATTCAAGCTCAATTAATAGAAAGATCTCAACCAAAGTATTTTTCAGTTCAGTCTGCCTTCGTATCTGTGCCGCCTTGCTGCAAAGGTCTGCTCGACGGACACTGGTGCAAGGTGGGAGACTTTGTGACTATGGCGTCATGATGTACTGCACTAATCCCACAAGCAGCGTTCAAACCGTTTTGGTGTACATTCTACCTGGTCAGTGAACAGTTGTTTAGTATTTATTAACAAAGAAATTAGCAACGAAACTTCACTTGAACCATGTTGATCATATTCATTACTACACGTAAGTAGCATATTTGAATATGAATTATCCTATAATACACTCCCACGAAATCTTACTTCTTTGCGCCATTTCTACAATTATTGCTGATGGTTTTTGGCATCTGATTTGGTAGCAATGCTGAATAAAGTGGCAGTGATTTAATTCTACATCATCTTATCTCATGTGACACAGCTGTATGAGCACACTTTAGGCTTTATCGAATACATTAGTTTGATGGAGGAAGGAAGCTATATTTTGGATTCAGAAAAGAGTGAACAATTTGTGCAGTTACTTAGTGCCTGGTAAGCTTAGATCCAAGAATTATACTAATTTTTATTAATATATTCTATTGTTTTAAGGATTATTTAACTCAGTGCTTTGTATTCCGAAATGTCTGTCAGAATCAAGCAGCAGTGTAATCAAACGAAGAATTGCAGATGAACATCGAACTTTGAAAGAAAATTTGGAATGGAAGTCTTTCCATGTGAAGCAAGTGTTGTAATAACCTGCTTTGCATGCAACCATGCGAATAGTGTACCCAGAATTATATAACATTATTCATCATTACGAACAAGGTAAGTCGACATAAAGTAATTGTAGAAGACTGATAAGACGATAAAAGTTGAAGGAGCTCAAGTTAGAACTGAAGAAACAATTGTTAATTTTTAAACCCGTAAAACAAGAAAATGAACCAATGATGTATAAGATAGGTCTTGTCACAATTGCTAGCTGAACACTCAAAACCTAAACTGGAGGGAATTTCATAAGACACGTTTAGTAAAGGAAAAAATCTCAAGAAATTGTTGGTCTACGAATTGCGAAGGTATAGCAATCCTTTGATTTGAAATACAGTTGTGAAAACAGTTGGTAATATGGCCGATAACAATGGGAAAGGATTTAATGTTTTGTGTTACTTCTGGATAAAGTTATGGTTTCTTCATGGTCGAGATTATGAGAAATAAGAATTTGAAAATGAAAAATTCGTATCACACACGGTTTACAAAAACCAGACGTTTTATTGTTTATGAAAAATATTTAACTTTGAAACCTTGGATAGACAAATATTTTGCCGAGGGATGAGTTTACAAGAACGTTTTTGGTAATTTCCTTCTGTAATTAATGTTCTGCAGTGCCTCTTAATAGAGATGGAAAACATTGTGTCAATACGCTGCAGCTCCACCACTCCAATTACTACACTATCCTGCTGAAGATGTTTCCCTTGTCCATCACATGTATCCCCCAAGTTCTGAGAGAAAAATTAATGATGGCATACAAGGAAACGTAATTTTGATGACAGATGACACATCGTACATTGGAAACGTCTTATCATATTAGTCACAATGTCTTTATAATCATACGATTTGTGCTTTTCAAGAAAGTGCGTACACATCGAATAGAAGGAATTTCTTTTTCAGCCTTACTTTACGAGCTGATGAAATCTGTATCTTGCATACGTTGTATCTGGGAACCGATAACTGCTCCCTCGTTAATTTTTGTCCGCTTGTATTGGAAAACTTTTTATTCACATGTGCAAAAGTTTCCTCTTCTCTGTCTAGCGCTCCTCTTCCTGCGAAAATACTTCTGTCAAAATTATCTTCTACAGCTAGGGAAGAAGCTCCGCTGATACCTGGAAAAACAGTGGTTACGTTGCGTTACCAGAGAATAACGAATCGACTTTAGCAGCGTTAACGTAGGAACATGGGGTGGCACTAGACTTGAGATATCTGGTTCGAAGCCTGCTTTGAGAATGTATTTTAAGCTCTCATATTTTGGCTAGAAAGACGTGAATAGGAGAGGTGAAGATGTAAGCTTTCTGATCATCAGATGTTGCGCTATTGTCTTGGGTTGAAAATAAAACCATAAGATGTCTTGAGGAAGGAGTGATGTGACACTGTTAGCTGCGAACTATCAGTCGGATGGGGACATTGAGCTCCGTGGCACCGCTGGTGCAATTCTAGAGAACTGTGCTGTGTACCGGTATCGGGTTTCATCATCTCATCTCCGTCTCACTGATCAGCATTACAAACAGAGAACTGACTCTCCATGTGCACTTATCACAGGTATCTACACTCTACAGGGTGTTTCCGTAAGAGCGTGTAAATCTATAACAGAACACAGAGAAAGCTCCACTGAACAATTCGAGGAAGGGAAGCTGGGATCGGAGAAGCCAGCTTAAGGAGATCCGGAAGTAAACTTGTCTACTGCTTTGTCCAGCAGTAATGTATTCCAGCTTGTTTACAACTAACATGCGTACACGTTTACACGTACTGTGCTGTTTATTTACATGTACATTCTTAATTTTCTGCAAGAAAACAAGGAGGACTGACCCTGATTACCAGGAAGTCATGATGCGCGTTGTTTACTCTACTTGCCCGTAAGGAGGCTCTGTCATATCGTATTTACATTGTCCCATGACAGAACGTGCTATAAACAAACAGCAGACCCATTCATTACTCAGTGCTATCCAGAGACGTACAGTACAATATGATGGTGCAGTACCGGTACAGTATTTCCTGACCGCTGGATTTTAAGGGGTGGTCCTATTCCATGGTTCCACGGCTTTCAAAGTCACCTGACTTGATTATTTCCTATGGGGATATCTAAAGTCACTTGTGTATGAGACCCTGGTGGAGACGAAGATGGAATTAGCTGCCAGAATTGTAGCTGCTTGTGATACGATTCGAAACACACGAGGAATATTTGTCAGGGTGCGTCAGAATCTTCTTCGCCGATGTCGTGCTTGCATTGGCGTTGATGGCCGTCAGTTTCACCACATTTTGTGAGATACAGTACAAATGATACGTTCGCGTTGTTAATGATGGTTTTTGCAGTTAACTAATGTAAATAAAAAAGTACACAGTACTCTGATTTTATTCATATTATCTCCTTACGCTGAATTCTCCGATCCCGGTTCCCTACCTCAAATTGTTCCATGCTCTATGTCCTGTTAAATGTTTTAAGCTCTCACTGAAACATCCTGTATAGTCCATTTATTACACAACATTCGCAGTTGGCGAAGTGCAGTTCCCATCGTGTCAAAGGAATGAAATTTACGCTTTGCGATTTCTCAGCCAACAGTACCGTACGACAATTTTCCTTTAAACAGTAACATATAATTTAACACACAAAAAGTTATGCTTCAGTATTTGCTTTTTATGGTTTCTTTGAAAGCAACGGCCTTGCTGCAGTGGATACACCGGTTTCCGTGAGATCACATAAGTTAAGCGCTGTTGGGCGTGGCTGGCACTTGGATGGGTGACCATCCAGCCGCCATGCGCAGATGCCATTTTTCGGGGTGACTCAGCCTCGTGATGCCAGTTGAGGAGCTACTCGACCGAATAGTAGTGGCATCGGTCGAGAATACCATCATAACGACCGGGAGAGCGGTGCTGACCTCACACCCCTCCTATCCGCATCCTCCTGTGAGGATGACACGGCGGTAGGATGCAAGAAAACACATTATTATCTTCTCACGTTAGAGATGTTTGATGGTCTTCTTTACAATGTGCATTTTACAGAAGACACTGTTTTGGAGTTTAAAGTAGATACACTTTTTATTATGTATTCATTGAAAATGACAGCTGCAGCTCTCACCAAGGTATGTTTTTAATTAAAACAGTGCAGTCGTATTGAAGGCAGCTGTAGCACTGCTGCTCATGTCTCATGTAAGTTACAGCAACGTATGTGACGTACAATTCGCTCACCTTTGCGCTTTGTAGGTTATTTAATACACTGGGAGCTGAGAACGTCAGTCAGCCGCATTTTCCATGCGCAAACCGAATGCCTCGCCAAACTCGGTATCCACAGCCATAGATTAAGTACAGATTCATTGATACACGTAGCTATACCAACGCATTTTTCCGTAACACGACTACCTAGGGGAAGGGGCTGGGGGACAACGACGACCTTATGCCTACCACAAAAAATTTAATAAACAAACAAATTTCCTTAATTATTGTAAACTTCTATTAAAAATTCTTTTTTAAAGAGTTAATGCTGTGTATGTAGGGTCCTGCGCCTGAAAATATATTTCAGCACAATCTTAGCAATACCAACACATTTTCGTTATGTCTACACAGAGAGGAAGGTTACTTAATGACAAGATAAAAAAATTTAAGGACACAAATTTCATTAACTGTCGTTGAGTTTTATTTAGATCTTACTTTCTAAAGCTATATAGATGCGAAAGAAGGGTCCTACACCTAGAAATATGAATATGCCAATTGTTGCAAAAAGTCTCATTCACTATTAAGACTTCAGTTTTTGGGTTACGTTTTACCGAGAAATTCCAAACAATTACGGAATATGGTATAAGAACTCACGAAAAATAATAAATACTCTTTCGAAACTTTAAAATATTAACGACGTGGTAAGATTACAATATTTTCAAAAAGTGTGAATAAGTTCCCCACCCCCTCCCCCGTCCCACCACCCATCCCACATGGCATTACCAAAAAATTAAGCCATACTGCAGCTAGGGGGAAAGAATAGTTGACTGCCGAAAGTACAATTTCATTGTAACACAGAAGTGCGGTAGCGTTCTCGCTTCCTGCGCCCAGGTTCCCGGATTCGATTCCCGGCGGGATCAGGGGTTTTCTCTGCCTCGTGATGACTGGGTTTTGTGTGATGTCCTTAGGTTAGTTAGGTTTAATTAGTTCTAAGTTCCAGGGGACTGATGACCATAGATGTTAAGTCCCATAGTGCTCAGAGCCATTTTTTGTATCACAGAAGAAAAAGAAGTATAGGTTTAACGTTGATTCGAGTACAAGCTCTGATAGGACATATGTTAAAGGAAAGCGATCTAAAACGTTTTAACGAGACTACCTTGGCATTTGCTTTAATCGATTTTGGTACACTTGGAGGACTAAATCTGGATGGCCGCCAAGGATTCGAGCCCCGGTCCTGAATAATTTGAGCCCAGTCTCTCAGCCATTGCTCCACGCCATTCCGTGTATCACAGATACTGTGCCTTCTTCCCACATTATGGCTCCTACATTTTTATGATCCTCCAAAACGTTTAATCAAGGTAAGACGATACCGTTGTCTTTTCCGCATTTAGAATAGTATAGTTACGGTTGAAAGTTTTTGTGTCAGTAGTGAGCATGTCACATCATTCTTGAACAACTGAAGCTCGCGACCGCAAGGATTGTCAGAGGGTGGAACTTCACTTCGCAAGTGGGCGTGACGTAGACACACACGCAGTCTGCTCCTTTGTTAGGGTAATGTTCAAATTTGATGACGTAAACTGTTCTAGTGGAATGACAGTTCAGTAGTATATGTGGCACATGATTGGAACAATGTTCACGTATTATTCTGGTGTAAAAGCTCAGTAAATGTGAAGTTAAAGCTATGACTTTGACCTGTGATTCAGTGGTATGGTGATGCCCGATAAAAGAACGTAATAACCGTGTGAGCTTCACGGGCATCGAGAACATACTTGGAAGATTATAAAGGGTTCACCTTCCGTAAGTTCAAGTATTCCACGATTGTCCTAATAGCTCGGACAACAACATATACACCAAACACAAAAACTTTTGAAGCTCGTTGATGGGGTAAATTATAGACAGTAAATGTTCCCCGTCCCCTTTGGCAATACATTCTGCAGGCCTGCTTTAGGTAGTTGCGATTTCAAGTTAAAAGGCCTTCCTGAGTGAACCTTTCTTTTGAATGGAGGATGCGGACCGGACTCAATATCCGATATGATCATGCCCAGTAAACTCACACCAACCATCTCTGTTTTTGCCTTAAGGCACCTTTGCTGTGTGGTAATTGCTGTTTGAGGCTCCAGAGTTCTGAACAATCAAGATCAATGATGACAGTCACTGGCAGAGCAAAAATTCAGATTAGGTGTTCGTCAAACATGACGCTGGAGGAGGATGCACTTGAAAGATCTGTTCATTAATGTGGAAGGTATAGCACAACGACAATGCTGTTGTAGTATATAAATGCCTCCTCGTCCTTTTTTCACTTTTATTTCGAAAGTGCATTTTGTAATTTTGATTCAACTAAATTATTGCTAATAATTGAGAAAAATGAATGTTTCACGTAAATATAATTCAAAAGTGTGAAACCACCCATAAGGTGATGAAACTGTTTCTTTCTAAACATATTTCGTTATTAAATAGCAATACTAACAACAGAAAGAAAATGGTTCAGATGGCTCTAAGCACTATGGGACCTAACAACTGAGGTCATCAGTCCCCTAGACTTAGAACTACTTAAACCTAACTAACCTAAGGACGTCACACACATCCATTCCCGAGGCAGGATTCGAACATGCGACCGTAGCAGCAGCGGGGTTCCGGACTGAAGTGCCTAGACCCGCTCGGCCACAGCGGCCGGCAACAGCAAAACGCACAGGGACAGTAATACAGGCATGTGCGAAACATTACTTAGAGAAGCCGGTAAGCCACTACCGGGCGGCTAGGCTTTGCCAACGCACGTGGCAAGAAATGGTCAGTGTGTCCGATGCGTGATACAACAGATTCTACCTTGAATGTTCTAAATAGTTGTTGGTGTACGTAGACGTTACGCAGCGTAACAAACGACTCTGTCGAACTAGAATAACTCGAGAAAATCTTTCCACTAACATACGGAGATATTGCTAACGCCGTAAAATAATTCTATCTAGTCACTAACCATTCACGTTACATACAACAGTAGTAATCAGAAACTAAATCATAAATTAAGAATGAGACCAAATTAGGTTAGTTCGAATTTAACAACCAACGTCAATTCACTCTTTTATAAATTTGAGTTTTGCGTATAGTTGATATCGGGAAAGAGCAAATAAGATGAAGAAAGGTGCTTGCTAACAGCTTGACGCCTAGTCCACTGGTACTCGGTATTTGGCTTCCATAGCGGAAGGACACCTGCATTAACACTTTGACAAGATAAGGACGGATCCTGAATTTACTCATGTTTCGAGTAAATTGTTAGGGAATTCACTGTTCCAAAATACACAGTGTCGAGAGTGTGCCTGGAATATCCCATTTCCGCGCATTCTCTCTCACCACGGTCTACACAGTGGCCGACGACCCTCACTTAACGACCGAGATCAGCGGCATTTGCGTAGAATTGTCAATGCTAACAGACAAGCAACACTGCGTGAAATAATAGTAGAAACCAACGTCTGACTTACAACGAACTTATCCGTTAGGACAGTGTGACAAAATCTAGAAATCAAATGGCTATGGCAACAGACCCCACGAAGCCATGGACCAAAGGTGTCAAAAAGGCACCGTCAGAGCTGGCTCTACAATGGTGTGTTTACACATAATGGACTGAAACCTCTGGTCCAACTGAACCGATAACTGACTGAAAATGTTTATGTTCGGCTACTTGGAGACCATTTTCTGACATTCATGGATTTCATGCATCCAAACAACGAGGGAATTTTTACGGATGACAATGCGACATGTCACTTGACAACAATTACTCGTGATTTGCTTGAAGAACATTCTGAACGCGCGGGTGAATGGTTTGGTCAACTAGATCGTCGGGAATGAATCCCATCGAACATTTATGAGACTTAATCTAGAGGTCCGTTGGTGAACAAAACTCTGCACCGGCAGCACTTGCGCAATTATGGACGGCTATAGAGGCATGGTGGTTCAATATTTCTTCAGGGGACTTCCAACGACTTGTTGTGTACATGCCATGTCCAGTTGCCCCACTACGTCGGAAAAAAACAGAGCTCCCACAGGAAATCAGGAGGTGTCACATAACTTTTGCCAGCTCATTGTACATAGAGGACGCCTTAGGTTTCGAACTACAACGCTGCAAAGATTACAACGAATCGGGTACTTGTTGTGACTGCTTGGGAGAGTGACAGGAGATATCTACAATATGGAGAAGAGCGCTGGTGAAGGGTAGCGGTTACAAAAATCTGATATATCAATTTTTGACCATTGTCTTGGTATGTGACTCCATACCTACCAGGATAATGGTTATAACAGTATATAAATTGCAGAATTGTTATTGAAAAACATAACCAGTGACCGAGCGAGGTGCCGCAATGGTTAGCACACCGTACTCGCATTCGGGAGGACGACAGTTCAAATCCGCGTCCGGCCATCCTGATTTAGGTTTTCCGTGATTTTCATAAATCACTTCAGGTAAGTGCCAGGATGGTTCCTTTGAAAGGGCACGGCCGACTTACTTCCCCCTCCGTCCATAACCTGATGAGAAGGATGACCTCGTTGTTTGGTCCCGTACCACAAATCAATCAACGAACCAACCATAACCAGAATCTGTCATACTTTTATGATGCATAGACACTTACCGCAATCTCTGATAGCCAAAGCTTCAAGGATGAGGAAGGTGACTTTTTTTACTCTAGGAGAGGTGACGTTCTTCTCCGTGTATGGAAAGATAAGTGGAATGCCAGGATGATACCAACAATTCACGCCACTTCTGTCTCGAATACAGGGACGAAAAATGAAATATGAGAGAGGACGTATTGAAGCATTTGTAGGTAAATTAGTACAACGCCCATATGAAAGGACTTCATCTTTCATATCAGCCCCTTTCGTACTATTCTATTCTGAGGAAATCTAGGGAAAGGACAAAATAATCTTAGTCTTATTCATCCATATCGTCTTATCGCCTTATTGTCTTTGCAGTGATCAGACTTACGAGTTCCAAGTAAGTGCTTACACAATGATGGAAGGCATTTATTTCTTAGTGTCACTTAAGAAGTTGGTGAAATGTGTATCTTGGAAATGCTGTTGTATTTGGGGGTCAGTCCATGCATCCTCGTCAACTTTAGTACCGCTGATATTGGGAAACTTCGTTTGCACGTGTGCAAAAGCTTCCCCTTCTCTGTCCAGTGATTTTGCATGTATCTTCATTGACTCTATTTTAATATGCAGGGCTTCTTATATGTACATCTTAATGATTTATTAAAGGCTCATATGAATCACTCATTCTATCTGAAACGCAGGCGTTTCACTTAGACCTCTATTTACGTACGTCATGTTCTTTCTTGTTCCACTCGCACAGAAAGCAGCAGTACCTCGTGTAATCCGATTGCATACCTGTCAATAGCCTTATAACTTTCATATCTGCACATAATTTCCAGTTACACACATCATAACATTACTAAATGAGAAAATCTCGCATGGTTTTATAGGTCACTTTCTTGTTAGCAGAGCATCCGACTGGGACTGAGGGATATTTGTTATCACTATGAAGGACGATTAGTTCTAAACTTAACTTCGGGGAACTGCTAAACAGTCTACAGTTCTCAAGGCTGTAAACATTATGTAATGATACAAACAAAGCGTTGATGTTACTACAGTACACAAACTCGTTGGAAAAAGAAAAAGAGATTTCAAATTCACTCTCGGGGCCCCTATATGAAGTAACCTTGACACTCTGAGTGAGGAAATTCTGTCCTTTGCAACCATGAAGCCAGTAACTCAGATTGTGCCTGTGAACGATTTAAGTCCCTACAAATGTTACTTTCTCCCTACGCAATGCGATGAGATGATTTTGGCTGTAATGACAAATAATCCGGATTCAGTCCAAAAAGTGGGCTGTACTGGTTGCTGCTGCTGTTTCGTTAGTTAGATAGCATCTTTGCACGTTGTTCACCTAATGGCCCAATCACTTTGTGGCTTAGGAGGTGAAGAATTGTCATGAGGAAATGCCCGCATTGCTGAGGGCTGGTTTGGATACTGAATAGCGTGTTGTGATTTTGCAGATTGCCCTTTCACTGTGGCCAAGCAAAAGTACGAGTCACGCCACACCATTTATACCATAAGTGTCATTGATGCTCGAAAACCCTGCAAAAACTTAGGAAAGTTACTTGTGCAAGTGCCACAGAAAAGCTTACATTTGATATAATAGGGCTGACTTTTGTAGAACCTCTTATCCTGACGGCGGGACAGTGGTCTGCGGCTCTGTTACTATCCTACTATTTTATCGAGTTCCATACATGTTAGCCGGCCGGTGTGGCCTTGCCGTTCTAGGTGCTTCAGTCTGGAACCAAGCGTGACCGCTACGGTCGCAGGTTCGAATCCTGCCTTGGGCATGGATGTGTGTGATGTCCTTAGGTTAGTTATGTTTAATTAGTTCTAAGTTCTAGGCGACTGATGACCTCAGAAGTTAAGTCGCATAGTGCTCAGAGTCATTTGAACCATTTTCCATACATGTTATGTCGTTGAAGTTACCTTAGAAGCTTCTTTCAAATTCCGCAGAAAAAGAATATAGTTCAATTTTAAAAAATGAAATAAAAAATCAAAGTCGGAGTTGTGATTTGGCGACTATAAACGACAAAACGTATTTGCGAGGGTCAGGAAATTCGGCACATTGTCCGGCATAACTTCTCGAAATTCGGGCCTCGATATATTTATTCAATCTGGATGTATCTGGGGAGCCTCTCTTAGCTGTCTCATCCCATATATTTACGCAGCAAAACATCAGAGAAATGCACTCCGTCGTTTTACGTTGTCTCATGAAACGTAAGGAAGCAAAACTAGTCTTGCCTTGTTGACACCGATAGATAAAGCGCATTTCTGTTAAGGATTTGAAAAGAGATCGGTTAGGCGTTGTTGAAGGAACTGTCGAAGAATTTACCTAAGTGGATTTTAAAAGCCTTGGAATGACAGAATATGGATGATTGAACAGAAGTGAGTACGCTACCATCCACGAATTTGTGTTACATATATCAACCTTCTAAATCGTCCTTAACTCTGGATTTGTAGGCCATAAAAGAGGAATACGTATATTTTGAATAATCTCTAAGTGTAATCTAACTCTGTGTACACTCTTTTCTGGTTCCTGCTTTAAAAACTTTAATTCTCTTATTCTAAAATTTCCGATAGCTGTACAAACTTACATGATGAGGTCTGCTGTGAACAGTGGTAAGTGACAGACTATTATAAACAGAGCTATTGCACGAAAAACATGTTAAGTGATACTTCCGCCTAGAAATGGGAGCTTTGCCTCAAATTCCAGATTCTCACTATTGTCAGCTTTGTCGGGATGATTACAAATAAACAAAGGCATGTGCCTAAAATATGGCTCAGTAGTAGTGATGCATTCGGTGTTAGTGCAAGGAAAATAATTTGTAGGAACAGTTTGCGCGAATGTGATGATGATGGGGATAATTACTATCATTAAAGATGCTGAATATGTTTGAACACAATTGCATTAGGAAAAATGTTCCTAATAAGGGAAATTTGTATATTTGTTTCAGCAAGTAAACAATGTTGAGTCCCTGACGACAATTTATGTGAATTTATAAGCCACGGAGATGATAAAAATATTAAGCGCCATCCTCAAATCGTTTATATGCTGTAGTAAGGCGCTTTATATTGTACTGAACCATAGATTAGTTTTTAAGGTTGTTATACTTTATTATCTCAAAGTATACAGGGTGATCCATTGATCGTGACCGGGCCAAATACCTCACGAAATAAGCGTCAAACGAAAAAACCACAAAGAACGAAACTTGTCTAGCTTGAAGGGGGAAACCAGATGGCGCTATGGTTGGCCCTCTAAATGGCGCTGCCATAGGTCAAACGGGTATCAACTGCGTTTTTTAAAACAGGAACCCCTATTTTTATTACATATTAGCGTAGTACGTAAACAAATATGAATGTTTTAGTTGGACCACATTTTTCGCTTTATGGTAGAGAGCGCTGTAATAGTCACAAGCATATGGCTCACAATATTAGACGAACAGTTCGTAACAGGTAAGTTTCTAAAATTAAAATACAGAACGTAGGTAGGTTTGAAAATTTTATTTCGGTTGTTTCAATGTGATACACGTACCTTTGTGAACTTACCATTTCTGAGAACGCATGCTGTTACAGCGTGATTACCTGTAAATACAACATTAATGCAATAAATGCTCAAAATGATGCCCAGTAGTGCATATTATGCCGGTTTACGCTACCGCTATTGGTGAATGACGCTTCGTTGCTAAATAGAACGCGTGCCAAAAATTTTTCATCGTCCCGTAATTTCTCTTGTGCCCAGTGGCAGAACTGTACACGACGTTCAAAGTCGTCGCCATGCAATTCCTGGTGCATAGAAATATGGTACGGGTGTAATCGATGTTGATGTAGCATTCTCAACATCGACGTTTTAGAGATTCCTGATTCTCGCGCAATTTGTCTGCTACTGATGTGCGGATTAGCCGCTAAAACACCTACTTGGGCGTTATCATTTGTAGCAGGTCGTGGTTGACGTTTCACTATCCGGCGAACGGTCCGGACACCCGGATGGTGTCGTCCAGGATACCGAGCAGCACACGTGGCACACGCCCGTCGGGCGTTTTGATCACAACAGCCATACATCAACACGATATCGACCTTTTCCGCAATTGCTAAACGGCCCATTTTAACAGGGGTAATGTATCACGAAGCAAATACCGTCCGCATTGGCGGAATGTTACGTGATACCACGTACTTATACGTTTGTGACTATGATAGCGCCATCTATCGCGAAGTGCTACAACTAAAACATTAATCTCTCTTTACGTACTACACGAATATGTAATAAAAATGGGTTCCTATTTTTAAAAAAAAAACGCAGTTGATACCCGTTTAACCTATGGCAGCGCCATCTAGCTGGGCAACCACAGCGCCATTTGGTTTCCCCCCTCAAGCTAGACGAGTTTCGTTCTTTGTAGTTTTCTTGTTTGATGCTTATTTCGTGAGATATTTGGCCTGGTCACTATCAATGGACCACCCTGTATGAATATTCCAGGAATATGTTACAGGCCAGATTCAGTCTGTAGCCATTTCAAAATGTCTGCAATTACAGTACGAAATACAGCGAAAAGATATGATACGCAGCAAACATCGCTATGATTACCACATTAGGAGGAGAACTGTGTTGTTTTACTTATTTTGTGCCGGTGATGTTTGTGTAGTTGCTGAGGCCTGTGGAACACACACAGCCCAATCAAACACACACGTCGAAAATCTACATCTATGCTCTTGTACATCATAAAGTGGTTCCAAACTCTCATTTTGCAAATACACCATGTAATTGAAATATCGTCTTCTTTTACGACCTCATACATAAACACAGTCATTTCAAAACCACGGGGAACATGCAGCGCCCAAAGAACATGGTTAGATGTGATGTTTTGTAGAGCGTAAAAGTGTAACGGCCCAGGGAGGTAAGTCATGTAGCCATACTATAGATAGCATTTCATTATTCTTAATAAAAGCATTACACAATGCAGTTTAAAATTGCGTACAATAACATAACTCGTCTAATCAGTATTTGGTACTTCTGCATATATGCTTCGAGGCTATATTACACGTTTTCCCAGTTTTTGCCTTTTATGTTTTATTTTTTTTTTCTAACTTGTATTGATGACGGGTTTCCAGGTAAAACTTGTTAATTCACCTTGCCCGAAAACCGTGGTAAAGCAAAGCTAACTCATGTTAAGTGCACTCAGTTTCCAAGTAAACAATATTAAGCACCCACTGAGGAAATTTTAATCACAGTACGCACTTGAAACATATTATTTATGAGATTTTATTTAATTTTACTGTGTAATATCTCAAAACAACCAGCTTGTCCCATACCATTGTTTACAGGCGAGGTCTTCACATAGTTTCTAGTGATCTGATATTGTTTGCTGCAGAGTATTCTTACAGGTAACAGCTTGCCTCCAGTATTTCATATTTAAATGAATGAAAGGGCATTCAGCGATAAGAAGGAATATTCTCCGTAGTTCCCTACGGCTGTTCTCTGAAGAGGCCTTGTTTCATCTTAAGTGTTTATATTCTTACGGCAGTTTAAGGCTGCTTCAACACTTATGAAGCTTAAACTGTGAAGGGGTTCTGTTCAAATCAATGGTTACCAGTTTCGTCTGCAGCCTTAGAAACGCTTGTTTCCGCTTGTCTGGTACTTAAACCTTTAGGAGAGGTTTGGTACGAAAGCAGCTTACAAGATACCGAGAACAGCAGCAGCAGCAACGTTAAATGAACTGAAGTGCCAGTGATTTTAATTAAATTTTCAGATCGCTATTACTTAATGATAAAAACTAAGCAAAAACATCAGCTACTCTTCAGCACATTAAATGATCAAATCACAATAACAAAGTAAAATTACACCTAAGTAGTAATACATTATATTCTGAAGCACCGAGCGACGTGGCGCAGTGGTTCGACACTGGACTCGCATTGGGGAGGACGACGGTTCAATCCCGCGTCCGGCCATCCTGATTTAGGTTTTCCGTGATTTCCCTAAATCACTCCAGGCAAATGCCGGGATGGTTCCTCTGAAAGGGCACGGCCGACTTCCTTCCCCATCCTTCCCTAATCCGATGAGACCGATGACCACGCTCTCTGGTCTCCTTCCCCAAAACCAACCAACCAACCAACTACTCTGAAGCAGTAAGGTTTGTGATCCAGTTCGTTATAGAAACCTGTATATCTCATTACAGGTATTATTACGTAAACATATGCCTGTTACACAGAGATGTAATGAAATCTCATGTATTCACATATTAATCAACTGCCGTATGAAATTGTCAGAATGACTTGTCACAGACCCTTTCTTCTCTTACGATTTGTTCGTTCTCCAAACAACGATCTATACACCGTAAACAATTATAAAGTGCATGCTAGAGGATATTTCCCATTACGGAACTTCTTTCGGTTCCATTCACGTATGGAGAGTTGTTAGAATGATTGCCTAAACGCCACAATTTACTCTGTAGCTAATCTAATCCAACCACCACGATCCTACTGGAGCAATATGTAAGGTGTTCAGTAAATTCCTAGGTTCCGCACTGAAAGCTGCCTCTAGAGTATTTGTAAGTAGCATTTCACTGGAAGGGATGGCGTCTATCACGAAACGTCTGCCAGTTCAGTTTATGCAGCATCTCAGTAATGCTTATTTATTTATTTATGCATTTATTTTACCTGGCAAGATTAGGGCCTTCAGGCCCTCTCTTACACCTAACCAGGCATACTCAGATTGAACGAGTTACAGTTTCTACAGAACATTAAGGACATATAACGTATTATACAGTATTGATGTTAAAGAAAAAAAAATTGAGATTATAACAGTAGTACAATGATAATTATAACAATAAGAAAGTAATTACAACAATCAAGAATAATAACGATAATAATAATAATAATAGTAGTAATGACTATGTATATGAAAGTAAACATACTTTTCTTTTGTGAATGTCAGTCCTATTGTTAGTTGGGAATTTTCTCGTTATGTTCTTGCAGCTTGTGAGTTATTCTCATCGAGCAGAGACATAAGACGATAGAATGGGGTGAAAGAGATATAGAGGAGGTAGATACGTTAGAGGAAGAGAAATAGAATGGTAAAATTCGAAGCTGTGATGGAGAGGAGAAGGAAGGAAATAAGAGGGGCACAACAATGCTCTCCCAGGGCTCAAACAAATTTGTGACTGATTTTGTATGCGGGGTTGTCAGAAAAAGTGTGGAAAGCTTGGAACGGGGTTGCAGGAGAGGTTGTGCTAAGGAATAATGGTTACCATTTAAGTTAGCAACTGAAGTAGTTGCGAGCGAAAGTTAGAGCACTTTCTCACTCAAAAATGCACTATTGCACAGACATCTGTGGCTCCATGAGTCACTCCTTGTTGAAACGTGCGTTTCCAGTTAAAAAGTGCCTTTTTCGGAAGTGATAAGTTTAAGCAAGGTGAGAGAAACCTACATTTGTTCGGTTTCAGGAAACCAAATGAAGAAAAGTTTGGCGACAGTGTCTCTGGCAGGCTGCGTGAATTTGCGCGTGTACTGACCTGATTAGCTAACTTCGACGCTAAATAACTCGGAAACGGCACTACATATCGAATTTTCTTCTGAACGTTTATTTTTCAGCACAGCGTTCCCTGCAGTGACCTTACAAGCTTTTCAGACTATTTTTGACCACCATGGGCGATCAACATTATTGTGAATCCTGTTTGATACGTGTCCACCACACTCGAGCAATAACATCCGATCTCCTTTGTAGACTGATCATATTTTCTGAAATGTGCTGATATGTGCACCTGATTTACTTGTGAATGAGCCCATATGATCTTTCCACTCCTTACTACTACTTTAAAACTTTTTTCCTAATCTGAATGAATATTTGCGCAGATTTTTCCATACAATACTTCCGTATAGATCACTACATCATTTCCGAAAAGTCGGAGGTTACTACTAATATTACGTGTAAGATCATTAACATGTAACATGGACGGTAGTGCCGACACACCGAGCGGTCTAAGGCGCTGCAGTCATGGACTGTGGCGGAGGTTCGAGTCCGCCTTCGGGCATGGGTGTGTGTGTGTGTTGGTCCTTAGGATAATTTTGGTTAAGTAGTGTGTAAGCTTAGGGACTGATGACCTTATCACTTAAGTCCCATAAGATTTAACACACATTTGAACATTTGTGCCGACACAGTCTCCTGGATAACATCTCAATTTATTTCTACACTTATCGATGACTCTCCATCCAAGATCACATTCCGCTTCTCTTCCACCAAGGAATTTTTAATTCAGTCACAAATTTTGCCCGATATTCCATACGATAATCCTTTAGATAAGAAGCGTAGATTTGGTTCAGAGACCCACGCTTTTCGAAATCCGTCATCAACTGCGACTGCTCTGACTTGTTTGCTCCATGTCTATCAGGAAATCATATGACATATTGGCAGCAGCCTTCTTCTGAGCTGCAGTTTACAAGTATAATAGTCGAATTGTAGCTTGAATACGTCTTTGCATAATATAGCAATTGAAGCCACACAGTGTTACCCTTGATGCTGACACACGGAAGAAATTCAATTATTTAATTACACCCGAATGAAGAGAATCTGATTGATATCCGGAATGCAACATGTAACTGGATGTGAACGTATTTCATTACCAACTACGAATATGACAGTATCTTACTGTGCCTCTGGAACAGCAAAAAATCATACCAGCTACGAATATGACAGTATCATACTGTGCCTCTGGAATAGCAAAACATCACCAACGAAAGATCCATTCCCCTATATCTTAATAATTGTATATGAAGGAGATTAATAATTCATTACTCTTCAGGTTCGGCAATAAAGTATACCTATTCAACAGACGCAACACAGTGGAGAGAATCGGAAAAGGGTATGAGAGCCTGTCCTCTTAGATACGGAGACCACGACAAATTTTCCCTGAAACACCCCGAATGGTGTAGTTGGACTTCTGGTAACGGCACATACGAGGGCGCACTGATAAATAATGCCTCTGATTTTCTTATGTCAAATTTCTATAGAAAACAAACGTTATTAACTTCGAATGTCTTTATTCTTCATGTCTAAACATTTATTCCTCATCATACTCACGGTGGGGACGAACACACTTCTTTCAACGAGACGCCAGTTTGCTGATACCGTCAGTGTAAAATGTTTGACTTTGTTACGGGGCCACAACCTCACCTCTACTTGCACCGCTTCATCACTATCAAAGTGTAGTTCTCGAAGGTATTCTTTAATTTTTGGTAACACATGAAATTGGATGAGACCAAATCGCGAATGTACGGAGGATGATCGATCGCATTGAACACAAGCCGTTTGATTTTTGCAGACCTCGTAGCGCTCGTCTGTTGTCATTCTTCAGGAGAAGGTGGTCCATGTTTGGACGAACTTTTCGAATAAGAAACTTGATTGCAGCACGTTGTTTGTCACACACCGACATAGCTACATTAATTACTGCCACTTCACACAGTACAATTTGGAAACCTCTAGCGTTAGAGGGCTGTAAATATGTAAAGATGAGGGAAGATGTAGAATGTTAATAAAGTTTGTTTTATTTAAAAGCTTTGAGAGCTTTCACACACTTTTGAAAACTACTTTTCAGCGCACCCTTATATTTAAAACTTGATGGGCTTTTAATGGTCAATGCAAAAATTAGGACGGTGAATCACGCTAATCTCGAACCTTGGTCTATCGAACTACAAAAAGATTTTTGTAATATATTTTAAACCTAAGATGTACAAACTATTTTGCGCAGCTCTGTATCTGTTCCTAAAGAGAAACTTTAAAGAACTTATCGAGATATTAGTAGCGGTACAGCTAACAACGACCATAATTTGGGTGTGCGTGGTTATCTATCGAAGCCTCGGCACAGCACATTATCGATGGGCATATCCTTTCACTTACATGTACAACATCGACTACTTCTCTATCAACATCTATGTATGTACTCCACAAGCCACTATACAGTGCCTTTTTGACACCTCTTCTTAACCTGATAACAATATAGTGGCTTACCGCGATATTGCCTTGTTTCTATATGATCAGGTTCCACACGTGTTATAGTTTTAGGTTCCCCAAGTGTCTCTATTACAGTTCTGTGGTAGCTATATCGGCCTGCTACGACCATGGGAGCTAGACCCCGAATTCTGTTTCTGGTATCATCCTTGTTTGAACAGGATACCAAGAACTGGAACAATAGTTTAAAATTGGTCGCGCTGGCTCTATGTATACAAATTCAGTTCATACCTCTAGACGCTTTTCATCAAATGTGAATCCTCCATTCTGCATTGCTTCATACTGCTTCATTGTTATAGTCCTACTAGCTGAGTACCCGGCGTTGCCTGGGTGTGTATTTATTCCAGTCTTCTACTGAGCCATTAGTCCACCTGACACTTCCCCCTCTCTCATTCCATCTCCTATTTCCACATGCGCTCCGACCATCTCCTGTATCCCCTCTTTCTGCCTACGTCCCCTAGCCCCCGCTCCCCGGAAGTCTGCTCCTGTCCATCTCTCTATCCATCTCCTCCCGCCACTCCGTCTGACTCTCTGATCCTTCCCTCTGCGTATATATCACTTCGGCAGTATTGTGTCATCTCTGAAATTCATGAAGACAAGACGCTGCTTATCAGTAAACTTTGAAGTTACTGCTGCTGGAATGTTGTCATAATGCGACACTCCTCTCCATGGCAAAATAGTTTCAAGTCGCTGACGCCAGGCTATGGCTCGACGCAAGCTCCTTGCCACTGTCCACGGGGATTTGTGCTTCCTTTTGCTGTGCGATGTTACTTCTGTTAAGCGATTTCCATAGATCAGACATGGAGGTGACCACTCTACGCTTGCCTCTATTTTAGATGGAGCTATAGAATGTTCTAGCTATTTCACGTTATAACAAAATGTCGTAAGTTGCACAGTGTTTTCCAGGTGAGTCAGATTCTCTGTTCCTATTGCAACAAGGGATACAGACAGGCTTCTCGTTGATTTTGCTGCTTGTACTTTCCTGGTGGCCCTCTACTCCACTACGGGAGCTCACTCGCTCCTTACACTTCCAGAATTTCTTGGTGTGACGTAATTCGCAACGTTTATAACATTTTGGCACCTCCACTAAATCACTCATTCTTGGAGCATGAAAACCGACGTAAACCTTATGTTTCTTCTGCAGAAGCTGGAGAACACGAGGAAGGACGTCCACTACGTGATTGACATAGGATTCTCTCGGGGTCTGGTTCGGATTCTTTGTCGTACGAATTTTTCAATTTCCTTCTGTTGTATGTGCTCAAAAAGGTTAAGCCCATAAATGTCTGCAAGAAGGTCATTGCAGTTCCCTTCCTTGGGTATATTGTTCACAATTAGCAGAGAACTTTCCTCCTTCAGTAGCTCACATTTAATGCCGCATATCTGATTAGCTTTCTCTTGAACGTTTTTCCAGTCATCATCATTCTCTGTTTTCACTATGACTACGCTATTACCATCCTGAATCTCTTTGATCCTAATCGTGACTACCTTCGGATTTACTACATCAGTAAGCTGCTTCTTTACATCTTTGGCATCCTTGTTCTCGATAGATCTAAGAAAGATGAAGGAATGGATGTAGTCGCTTTTAGTATTAGCTACTCCAGAAGCTCAACATGCGCTTTCAGTGCTCCCAATCTGATATACAGATTTCATGAAGTAACGTTTCATTCTCCTATCTCAGTTCTTGTACATGACCATGCAACTTGGACTGAAACACGGCCTATTTGGACAATTTCTGAGTCAGTTCGTTTGTTACAACAGGAACTTTCTTCCTTTCTTGAAGGAAATTGACGATGTCGTCGTAGAATTCATTAGGTGATTCCCCAGCCATATTCAATGGTAGGTGAATATCCCGCGTTCGTCACTCGTTGGGGAGGCTGTCGTTGTCTAGTTCGCTCTTGCTGTGTCATGGTATGGTCTTCTGGCTTCAGTTTCTACCACAGAGAAACTCACTGTTTTGGCTGCCTGCCTCTAGAATTTTCTCGACAAGACATTTTAAGCTGACGCCCACAGCGGTGCCGGCGGCCTCGGCTGGGAGGGAAGGCAGATGGAGGACGGCAGACTCTGACGCAGGGCGGTGTCCCAGCTATCGGTGCCGCTGCTGTTGATGGCTCGAGGGCGCGGCTGACGCTACACCAATGCTGAAGGAATGATATTCATTAGGAATGATATTCAGATTGCTCTCTACACAAGTTCCGTTTATAGTAGTTTTTGTGTGATGACCTGCCGTTAGGCTCCGGTACTGGTACGGTGACTTAGGATTAAGACACAAGCATACGAGTACATTATAGTCAAAATGGGTCTGGAAAAGGTGAGCAGGGTTTATTTTGTGAAGCTCTTCCATCAACGTAGCAACAACAATACCGCTGTTCTTCGCGAATATCGACGCATTAAAGGAATATTATTAGTTTTCTTCAGTACCGCGTTGAAGAACACGATTTGGAAGTTCGAATTAACTGATGATTTGGGAAATGTTCCTGGGAGATGCCGACGACCAGTTGTGGGAAATGCGAACTACGGATGAAGCTGGTGGTAATTTCCAGTGGGATCAAACTGCTGAAGTCATCCGTCCCTTACACACTACTTAATCTAGCTTAAACTAACCTACGCTAAGAACAAAACACGCACGCGCACACACACACACACACACACACACACACACACACACACACACACACACACACACACGCCCTAGGAAGGACTCGAACCTCCGACGGCGCGAGCCGTATGGATGAAGGGATACAGGCAGATTTCATGTTTCTAGATTTCCAGAAACCATTTGACACGGTGACACATTGCACACTGTAAACGAAGGTGCGTGCGGAAGGATGATTCCCATATATGTGAGTGCCTCGTAGACATCTTAAGTAAACAGAACAGAATATGTAGTCCTCCATGACGAGTGTTTATCAGAGACAAGCGTACCGTCAGGAGTACCCCAGGGAAGCGTGGCAGCACCGTTATTATTTATTACGTGTGGGAGTAGGAAAATACGTTTCCGCTGTCGATTGTGGTTAAAGTTGTGTAAGAAAGGACAAAAAAGAGAATGAGACATTAAATATAAGACATATCTTTATTTTTCTACATAATTTCCAAGTACATTGAGACATTGTCATACCGCTTTATAAGCTTCAAAAAGCCTTCCAGGAAAAAATTAGGGCGTTGCATACGGAAGAAGCGTTGTACCGCTTCTTTGACGTCAGCAATCCAGCAAAGCGCCTTCCCCCGAGAGTCTTCTTCAAAGCGGGAAACAGATGGAAAACACTTGGTGCGAGATCCGCACTGTAAGGCGGATGGTGTAGGCGCTCCCAACCAAGAGTTGAAATATGGTTTTGCGTTGCCGTCACCGTGTGTGGTCTTGCATTGTCATCCAACAGCAGAACGCCAGATCTGAGATCACTTCTTTCAATTTCGACAGAGTGGCACAGTACCGTGCAGCATTGATGGTTGCATCCTCCGGAAAGTCCAGCAGCAAAACTCCTTAGGCGTCCCAGAAAACGGTGAGTAGCACTTTACCTGCAGACGGAGTGCTTTTGAACTTCTTTCGGACAGATGATGACGGATGTTTCCACTCCATGGATGCGACCTTCGATTCGGACGTGATATATTGGACCCACGTTTCACCCCCCTTCAGAATCCGGAACAGAAGGTCATTGCTAGATTCATGGTAACGCACTAGCTGTTCCACGCTGAACGCCATGCGTTGTTCCATGTGTGTCGGGGTCAGTTGGCGAGGCACCGATTGTGCTGACACATTCTTGTATCGAAGAATGTCGTGGATGATCTTGTGAGCTCGCTCATGTCCGATTCCAAGTTCTGCCGCTACTCCATCGATCGTGATACGCCGGTTTGCTTTAATCATGTCATCCACCTTCCTGACATTTACATCTGTAGTGGCCGTGCGCGTCCTTCCAGGTCTCGGTACGTCCTGCACTTGCTGACGTCCATCATTGAATTATTGGCGTCATCTCCGCACCATTTGCCTCGACATCACACCTGACCCATACACCTTAACAAAGCAGTTATGAATTTCTGTGCCTGATAGTCCACATGCTCATTCATAGCGAATAACAGCTCTCACTTCTGCCTTTTACCACGACTCCAAAACCTGCTTGAGTGCGGTCGACCTCTACTCAATGGTGTATCGGTTCGTGGGGCGGCTGGCGGAATTATTGTTGTTATTTAAATGTAGAATGTAATGTAGAAAAGATGCAATTCCATGCCGATTCACCATATGTGGGGCGGCGGATGGAATTTATTGTTATACAAATGTTCCTATTATTTATGCTGTCTTTTGCCGTTCTCAACACTGGCTCTCTAACTACAATTTGGCAACCAGAAAGTGATTAGCAAAACGTGAAGCCTGTAATTAGAATTCCTAGTGCCAACTTCATCTGAGAAATACACTTAGAGCTACAGCTTATAGCTCTGAGGAATTAGGAGATTGTCTGGGATTCATAATCAAAAACGATCGTGAAAAAACGTTCGCTATATTCTGAAAGTCTCAGATAAAAAAAAAAAAAAAATGAAAGAAACCACACAATCCAACTACCAGAGCAGTTCAGAGTCTAATGCGCTGATGCAACTATAACTGTCCAAATTAAATGTTTAAGTGAATGCTCGCCATAATTTGATGATTATGTTCATCAAACGCCACGCTAAATAATGGTAGAATGTCTGTCCCGCGACGGCACGTGAAAATACGACATACGCAAACTGAAGATATATCATTAAAGTTATCCCAGAATTAACACTTCACTCGAAAACGATTCCATGGTTACGCGTATCCCGAGTAACTTAATACGGCATCCGAGGCTGTTTATAGCAATGATACCGACGCGACGCGACGCGACGCGACTCCCGACACAGATGGTGTGCTATTCAGCGTCTGGAGAGAACTGGGGCCTTCCTTCCTCGCGCAGCGTTCTTATATATAAAGCCGCGGTGCGGACGGCTAAGGGAACGCCTGATCAAATCGGTTCTCCCAACTAGCCGCTGGGCTAGTAATGCACCGCTTTAAGTTATTGAATAAATCATCGCTTCCTTTGCTGATGGCCGATGAAGCTCTCAATTTAAATGTGCATTCAGCACACAGGTAAGTAATCATAATAAAAGTCTGACGTGGCTAAGTCAATTATTTTGGGCGAGAGAATTAATTTAATTACACTACACGCAGTAGACGAGCTCTGAACTTGCCCTTTGAAGATATGCTATCGCTATAGTTATATAGTTATTCAGTTGCAACTTCACATCTTTATGATTAAAGCGGATCTCCATTCTACTTAAATTTAAACATCCTAGCCTTATTTATTCGCCTACTTAATATATCTTGCTTCCATAATTTTTAAGACAAAAACCAGAAAATCATGAATTTCAACAACAATTTTAATTTGTTAGATCCAAAGTACTGTTTCTATTAAATTATTACGAAAAAGGAATCTAAATATAAACTTTTAAGTCTCTAGCTCTTTTCTGTTGCGCCAATGATTTTTACAGAAAAACGTCCATATTTCGAAAATGGTTAAAGTTAATGAACTGATATTTAACACATATTGATTTAGTGTTACTCCTGACATGCTAGAACCGTTTCAGGTTATTTACTTGATTTTTAAAGTATTGCACAACATTTATGATGTCAGGGCTAGTTATAGCGGACTAGGCTGGCACACAATGGAAAGACTGATGAGAATTTTATAAGGCGTGAGTAGGCTGCTTCCCTACAGGTTTCTTGCACGTGCGCGTTCACTTGCCGTGTCGTCTTTCGCCCATATTACACAACTCCGCCCATAGTCGACAGGTGAAACTTATTTTCCAACTCCCCCTCGTATATACATGAAGTGTACGGTGGATAGGATGGACAGTAACCTGCGGATGTTTGCTGATGATGATGTGGTGTACGGGAAGGTGTCGTCGTTAAATGTCTAGGCGTAACGTTGCAAAGGAATATGAAATAGAAAAAGAATGTAAGCATTGTGGTGCGTCAGGTTATCGGTCGCCTTTGGTTTATTGGGAGAATTTTAGGAAAATGTGGTTCACCTGCAAAGGAGACCGCATGTGGAACACGAGTTCTAACCATTCTTGAGTACTGTTGGAGTTTTTGGTGTCTGTCAGGTCGGATTAGAGGAAGACATCGAAGAAATTCAGAGGCGGGCTGCTGGAGCTGTTACCGGTAGATTCAGACAACACCCAAGTATTACGCAGATGCTTCGGGAACTCAAATCAGAATCACTGTAGTGAAGGCGTTGATCTTTTCGAGGAAACTTATTGCACAAATTTCAGGAAACCGGTATTTGAAGCTAATTGCAGAACGACTCTGCAGCCGCCAACATATACAACATAAATTTAGCGTAAGGACCGCTAAAATGTGATACGAGAAATTAGCGTCCATACGGAGACATGCAGACAGCCATTTATCCTTCGCGCTGTTTGCGAGTGAATCAGGAAATATAACGACTAAAGTGCGCATCAGTTATGTTGGCGGCCGAGTTTAGGTTCGTTCTGCGCATCTGACGTCACAAAACACAGCCAGCCAATGAACAGAGAACGACGTTGCCACATCTCGACTGAAGTGTAGAGCATGGACGAGTGTCTTCAATTTTAGAAACGTTCAGTCATAAATAAAGTAATAGAACAATAGCAATGTCTTGATAGCAGACGTTCTTTTATAGAAAGTTTGGAAAAAGCATTCTTTATACCAATTGCTTCATATTCTATTAATTAATTAAACCAAACAAGCAATAAGTCTCCTAATTCAGGCGATAGCAAGGAAAGGTGTTTGTATCACTCTCACGAACCGCTTTTTCGCAATAAAGAACAGCGGTAATTGTTTATTTCCTATTGTACTTCGACGAAGCGTGAGTAATTCATAGTCATACCAACAGTGTTTGTCAGTATTTTGCGCGACGTGTTATAGTCCTAATGGCGTTATGTAGTCAGATGAGGTGCGTTAGCGTAACGGTAAAGGTGTTGGGCTGTTGCGTGAAAGGTTATAAGTTCAAACCTTGTGTGGTGCTTAATATTTTCATTATTTAAAAACAATATCGAAGTGCCTTAATATACGAATTATATTCGTTTGAATGCAATTTTTTGAAATTTCTCGTGCTTTGTCTCTTCATTAACCCTTTCGCTGCTGCAGACACGTGCTCGCCGCATTCCGCGCTGTGCGCGGTTTTGTCATCACTGCACTGCTCGCCTGTGCAGACACATGGTGTTCCCACTGCTTTGACACACTAATCATTCGATTTCACAAAAACTATTTGGCCTAGAAATTTGATTTTTATATGTCTTCTTGACTGATACCTTCCCCCCATAAATGACTTAATTTTGTTTCGATGTTCAACGCAGTTATTATGCAGCATTAAATGTAGTAAACCATTGCACGAAATTTTGAAGAGTTTGCAGAGGTAGAAGTCCATAGCGTATACTTTCCGTATGGTCGATTTTAGTTGCCACAATGTTGAGAATGAAATGTGGACAAGATACCTAAATTTCATATAAAATTTACTGTATTACAGTATCTCATTTAATAAGTACGACATAGGTGTCGTATGTAATATTGAGAAATATTTCGTCTTTCGCGACTGTAATAAAAGTATTATTTACACCGGACGCGTTTGGATTTATTTCAAAGCACTTCAATCAAGGAAAGGTGTGGCACATACACAATGGTACTCATGTTCTCTTTCTTGTTTTTATTCCACAAGTGCAGTTTTACCAATGGTACTGAAATATATTCCTCTTCTGCAACTGTAATAAGGGGCTTATTTAGACCAGACGCGTTTCTCTCTTTTGAAGCATCTTCAGTGGACAGTATTTTGTCCCCTCCATTGCCAAGTCACCTTTCGTAGTTTTGTGCTGCGGTAACACAATATTCAACGTTTGTGTTGGCAGATCAGTGTTTTAGCAAATAAGTGATGTTTGTGTGTGCCACACACAAAAATTATATTTGACATAGCTCAGAACACTTCACTGATAGACGGTATATTCAAGTCCTAATGTTTTTGTAAGTCCACAGTTTCGTTTAATGTATTTTGTCTACTTCCTTTTGATTGATTGAAGTGCTTTAAAATAAAGCCAAATGTGCTCAGGGTAAATAAAACTTTTGTTACAGTCGCGAAAGACAGAATATTTGTCAATATTACATACGACATCTATGTGGTACTTAAATGAGCTATTGTTACACAGTAAATTTTATATGAAATTTAGGTATCTTGTCCACATTTCATTCTCAACATTGTGGCAACTAAAATCGACCATACGGAAAGTATACTCTATGGACTTCTACCTGTGCAAACTCTTCAAAATTTCGTGCAATGGTTTACTATATGTAATGCTGCATAATAACTGCGTTGAACATTGAAACAAAATTAAGTCATTCATGGGGGGGAAGGTATCAGTCAAGAAGATGTGTAAAAATCTAATTTTTGGGCCAAATAGTTTTTGTGGAATCTATTGATAAGAGTGTCAAAGCAGTCGGAACACGATGTGTCTGCTCAGGCGAGCAGTGCAGTGACAAAATCGCGCACAGCGCGGAATGCAGGGAGCACGTCTTTGTAGCAGCGAAAGGGTTAATGCGGCCGTGGTGGCTTTACTTCATGAACTGCGCGCTCCCCCCTAAACGTAAGCTTGCGAACTATGCTATACTATGGCGCTGCTTCTATTGGCGCGTGCGTCGTGTGCAACTGGCAATGCAGCAATCTCCCGCGTCTGGGCGGGCATGCGCGAGCCGCCAAGATAAAAAAATTGAACTATATTGGTGCTACAGGGCATCCTCAGCCACGCAACGTACGATGGATTGCGGAGTATATACGTAGATGTAGATGTAGATAACTGCGCCAAAAATTGCTGAAGAAGGTCCGTTGCCATGGCTGAGAATACTGGACGAAATGGCGGTCCTCAAGCAGTGCTCGAGCTGTGTCACGATAGCTGAACGTTCCATTTTCCACCATTTACAAAGTGCTGCGAACAGTTGTGAAATCCGAGTAATATCTGTAGCTCTGTTCTTGACTGTCATGGATGCATATAGTCGTTACACTGAGCAACGTTTGTAACCTGGATCGTAAGCATGGTAAGCAGTTAAATAAATTACCCCCCTCATTTAGAGATTTAATGCGTTTCCTTCAGTGGTTTATTCCATATTGATCCCCCTCAGATGTTGCCGCAGAATGTCGTTGCTCTACCATCACTCGATTTCCATGGGGGCCCTGCCAAGTAATGAAAGTTTAAATGTAACCACACTGTACATTTACATACACACTTCGCAAGTCGACATATGGTGCGTGGAAATGGATACCCTGTACCACTACTACTCACTACCTTTCCTGGCCCACTCCCAAATAAAGCGAGGGAAAAATGATTGTCTATATGCTTCCGTATAAGCTCTAATTTCTCGTATCTTATCTTCGTGGTCCTTACGTGAAATGTACGTTTGAAGCAGTAGAACTGTTCTTCTTTCAGCTGCAAATACCGGTTCTCTAACATTTCTTAACACTGCTCCATGACAAGAACGCCGCCTTCCTTCCAGGGATTCCCATTTGAGTTCACGAAGTATCTCTATTATACTCCCATGTTGTTCGAACCTAATGCTAACAAATATAACAGCCCACGTCTCATTTGTTTCGGTGTATTTCTTTAATACGACCTCGTAGAGATTCCAAATACCTCAACAGTACTCCAGTATTCAATAGGCGGTCTTCTTTGCTGATGAACCACACTTTCCTAAAATTCTTCCAATATACCAGAGATGACTATTGACCTTACCTACCACGATCCTCACATGCTCTTCCCATTTCGTACTGCTTTGTAAAGTTACGCCTAGATATGTAATCGACTTGCCTGTCAAGAAGCACGCTACTAATGTCGTACTCGAACATTATGGGGTTGCTGCTCCCACTCACATTAACTTACATTTTCCTGCATTTAGAGAAAGCTGCCATTCCTCACACCAACTAGAAATTTTGTCTGAGTCATCTACGTCCTCATACTGTCACTTAACGACGACAATTTCCCGTGCACTACAGTATCACGAACAGTCACAAATTGCTGCTCACCCTGTCCGTCAGATCATTTATGTATTCAGAGAACAAGAGCGGTAATGTCACACTTCCTTGTTACGGAATATATGATACTCATGTATTATTTCAGCTTCATACTGTTTCATACAAGGCTTTGTTGACACCTACTCTTGATAAATACTCTCAGAAACGGTCAAAAAAGGTGCAAGAAAAAGAAAGCTTTTAACCGTTCCGTTTGACCTGACCTGCCCAGTAAATAATCAGTCTAACCAAAATAAACAGTCTTGTCAATTATGCAGTGCAACAAAAATTTTCTTTCAAATAATTTTTTCAAGGTTAATTTTCAGGTGTCTTTCGACTGGAGCACAAAATACTATACTTCTTGCTTAATGTACTTGTGCGCCGATTGGCAGCTACCAAATGAAAACCTCGTAGTGCCTTTGTGACTTGAAACACAGTTGACACATTTTCAAAGAGCCAACACAGTAAAACATATGCTACAAGGCTATCCTTACAATATATTTTACAACGAATAAATGTTATCTTCTCCATTTCAGTATTTATTTTATGACACAAACATTATTCTTGATCAAAATTGTGGTGAGTGATTATGGTGGGATGGGGTAATGGAATGGAGGGTGGTATTTTCCAACAGACGGAAGTACATTAAAGTTTACCCTTAGGGGACATGTTCAGAGGGAACGAAACAGGGCAGGATATCTGCTCTGAGCACTATGGGACTCAACTGCTGAGGTCATTAGTCCCCTAGAACTTAGAACTACTTAAACCTAACTAACCTAAGGACATCACAAACATCCATGCCCGAGGCAGGATTCGAACCTGCGACCGTAGCGGTCTCGCGGTTCCAGACTGCAGCGCCTTTAACCGCACGGCCACTTCGGCCGGCCGGCAGGATATCTGCCTTCGCCCTTTAAAAACGATCGATACCTAGCATTCGCCATAAGAAAAAATTCGGGAGTCTATATTTCTTTCATTGGCCGTCCGAAATTGGGCATCTGCTAGTACTTTGTTGTTTTGATGTTAGAAGTAAATAAATCAGACAGAGGTTGTTAAGTTGGAAAATACCTATTTGCTCACCCTACTAAAAGTCACTTGAATGATACAGACTAAAATAAGAGAACGCTCATCAGCATTTTTAAATAAACTTATTTTTTCTGAATTATTGAATATGGGGGTTGGTCCTGGTGTTGCAACGGTATGAATTCCGCACCGACCGGATGTTTACTCCAACGTTGTCCGAGAGTCGTGTAAAGACCACATATCGTTTACCACGGTGATCCTAATTTCCGTGCAGATCGCCATTTTAGTTTTCCGACGTTCTCGAAGACGTAAGTAGCTCTGTGTTAGTACTCATTTTCCGTCAGGACCTCTTAAACCGAAGCAATTTCAATTTGCACTGAAGACAATAAATATGAAAATCATCTCGATAACCATGGAAGCCATAGCCTGGCATCGGATCGCCACATTGTGTACCGTGATTCGTCACTCCAAACAACGTTTTTCCACTGTTCAATCGTCCAATGTTTACACTCCCTACACCAAGCGAGGCGTCATTTGACATTTACCGGCGTGATGTGTGGCTTATGAGCAGCCCCTCGACCATGAAATCAGAGTTTTCTCATCTCCCGCATAACTGTCATAGTACTTGCAGTGTATCCTGATGCAGTTTGGAATTCTTGTGTGATGGTCTGGATAGGTATCTGCCTTTTACACATTACGAGCCTCTTCAATTGTAGGCGGTCTCTGTCAGTCAACAGACGATGTCGGTCTGTACGCCTTTGCGCTGTACGTATCCCTTCACGTTTCCCCTTCACTATCACATCACTGCATGAAGAGTTTGACAGAGCACCGAAAGATCTGAGTCGAAACAAGGTCCCGGCAGTAGACAACATTCCATTAGAACTACTGACGGCCTTTGGAGAGCCAGTCATGACAAAACTCTACCATCTGGTGAGCAAGATGTGGGAGACAGGCGAAATACCCTCAGACTTCAAGAAGAATATAATAATTCCAATCCCAAAGAAAGCAAGCGTTGACAGATGTGAAAATTACCGAACTATCAGTTTAATAAGTCACGGCTGCAAAATACTAACACGAATTCTGTACAGACGAATGGAGAAACTGGTAGAAGCCGACCTCGGGGAAGATCAGTTTGGATTCAGTAGAAATATTGGTCACGTAAGGCAATACTGACCCTACGACTTACCTTAAAAGAAAGATTAAGGAAAGGCAAACCTACATTTCTAGCATTTGTAGACTTAGAGAAAGCTTTTGACAATGTTAACTGGAATACTCTCTTTCAAATTCTAAGGGTGGCAGGGGTAATATACAGGGAGCGAAAGGCTATTTACAATTTGTACAGAAACCAGATGACAGTTATAAGAGTCGAGGGACATGAAAGGGAAGCAGTGGTTGGGAAGGGAGTGAGACAGGGTTGCAGTCTCTCCCCGATGTTACTCAATCTGTATATTGAGCAAGCAATAAAGGAAACAAAAGAAAAATTCAGAGTAAGTATTAAAATCCATGGAGAAGAAATAAAATCTTTAAGGTTCGCCGATGACATTGTAATTCTGTCAGAGACAGCATAGGACTTTGAAGAGCAGCTGAACGGAATGGACAGTGTCTTGAAAGGAGGATATAAGATGAACATCAACAAAAGCGAAACGAGAATAATGGAATGTAGTCGAATTAAGTCGGGTGATGCTGAGGAAATTAGATTGGGAAATGAGACACTTAAAGTAGTAAAGGAGTTTTGCTATTTGGGGAGCAAAATAACTGATGATGGTCGAAGTTGAGAGGATATCGAATGTAGACTGGCAATGGCAAGGAAAGCGTTTCCGAAGAAGAGAAATTTGTTAACATCGAGTATAGATTTAAGTGTCAGGAAGTCGTTTCTGAAAGTATTTGTATGGAATGTAGCCATGTATGGAAGTGAAACATGGACGATAAATAGTTGAAGCAAGAAGAGAAAGAAGCTTTCGAAATGTGGTGCTACAGAAGAATGCTGAAGATTAGATGGGTGTATCACATAACTAATGAGGAGGTATTGAATAGAGTTGGGGAGAAGTTTGTGGCACAACTTGACACGAAGAAGGGACCGGTTGGTGGGACATGTTCTAAGGCATCAAGGGATCACAAATTTAGCATTTGAGGGCAGCGTGGAGGGTAAAAATCGTAGAGGGAGACCAAGAGATGAATACACTAAGCAGATTCAGAAGGATGTAGGTTGCAGTAAGTACTGGGAGATGAAGAAGCTTGCACAGGATAGAGTAGCACGAAGAGCTGCATCAAACCAGTCTCAGGACTGAAGACCACAACAACAAATATCACATCGAAAACAGTGGACCTACAGACGTTTAGGTGTGTGGAAGTCTCGCGTACAGACGTATGACACAAGTGACACACAATCACCTGACCACGTTCCGCGGACCGTCCCATTCTGCTCTCTCACGATGTCTAATGGCTACTGAGGTCGCGGATATGGAGTACCTGGCAGTAGGTGGCAGCAAAATGCACCTAATATAAAAACGTATGTTTTTGGGGGTGTCCGGATGCTTTTGATCACATAGTGCACATTTAACAGCGGAACACTTCATGGAACTGAGAACTAGTCCTTAATTTTCAAAATTTTGTACTGTGTGATTGTTGATTTGTGTTGGTATATGTCACATTCTGTAAATGTATGTAAAATGTTCTCGTCAGTGACGCAGGAATCACAGCTTGAAGAAGGAATGATTTTTAACAAATGTTTCCTTTTACTGGTATTTGTATCATCCGTTCGTAGTCTGTTAACAATAACAATTTATCTTCTAATGACCGCCAATTTATGAAACCAAGAGTGTTGTGGAATCTGTAGCTGAATCAGTCAATACCTTGTGCCTTTAATGTTACGTGACTGTGTCCAGAAACTTGTCTGTCGATGAGAAGTATATGCTGCACCATTTTCGCCACTTGATCTGCACGTTCGTTTACTCCTAATTCCAACATGTCCCGGTATCCACTCAAGGTAAATCGGTTAACACAACTCCTTTGCTCGATTGAGACTTCGCAGTGTATTGTGTACCAAGGGATCAACAGTTTCGCCTTCGGATTCCCTCGTAAGAGACCATAGAGCACTCAAGTCAGTACATACTAGAACCTTGTCGAGTTATAAGTCTACTTCGTAAAGTACAGCTCAGTGAATGGCGAACAATTCCGTGGTTAATATTGACGCTTCAGTAGTCAACGGAAAAAATTGTCCACGCAATTTTCAAACTTCAAATAGATGTGCTCCATCAGGGAGATACATTTTGGAACCATCCGTGTAAGATTTGTACCAGTAATGCCAGTTACGACAGTGTAGATTATTTCAGTTCACACGGGAGGAGGAGGAGGAGGAGGAGGAGGAGGAGAAGATTAGTGTTTCACGTCCTGTCGACGACGGGGTCAGTAGTGCACTCGACGTTACGGTTGCTTTAAATACATGAACACTATACCGTATTTCAAAACGTTTTATTCTCGTCTTGTATGAACTGTTTGTCGACCACGTTTAACTTTCGTTGTTGTTGTGATCTTCAGTCCTGAGACTGGTTTGATGCAGCTCAACATTGTGCTGTCAGATGCTCTAGGATTTCACTATGCTATCTGATATTGGTATTAGGGGTTTGTGTTTCTTCGGCCGGTATATCTTAATGTGTATCATATGTAATAATCGAGGTTAGTTTCAGTGTAATGGATGGTTGACAGAAGATCTGACTCTCAACTTGTATCGACCACGTAATACCTTCTGTCTCGTAACGAATGGGAGAATTGCCAGCTCGGCTTGCATGACAGTAATGGGTTGGTTCATATGGCTCTGAGCACTATGGGACTTAACATCTGAGGTCATCAGTCCCCTAGACTTCGAACTACTTACACCTAACTAACCTAAGGACAGCACACACATCCATGCCCGAGGCAGGATTCGAACCTGCGACCGTAGCAGCAGCGAGGTTCCAGACTGAAGCGCCTAGAACCGCTGGACCACAACGGCCGGTGACAGTAATGTGTGTCGTTTTAATATACTCTCCATAAATACGCAGAGCTGCTGATTGTATCGACCTAGGATCAGCTGTCGCGTCTTTGGAGTGGAGTCAAATAACATGCAGCCATTTTCCATCTTGCTTCTAGTTAACTGTTTATACAGATGTAAGAGATTCCTAGGATCTGCTACCAAATCAGTGCAAAACGAAGCTTTCAGAATGTTAACTTTTCTGTGTACCTTTATTTCGTTCGTATTTAGCCATAGACCCAAAATTTAACATAGTTTGGCTAATAAGTTTCAAGGAAATGGAGTCTGTCTATTCTGTGTCTAATGGAGACGCTGGCATTTCTCAGGCAAATTGGAAATTTGTGGTAAGGTCTCACGGGACCTAACTGCTGAGATCATTACCTCACACCGCGCGGCATTTCTCACGCACCACATCCATTCCTATCTCGAGCAACACAGTTACTATATTATAGATAATTCGTTGCCGGTTGTTCAAGACCCGGTTCTGGTTTTTGTGCTTGGTGTTTATCACAAATTCGTGTGCATACTGTCGAAAGGTGACTGGATAACGTTGTGGTTCAAATGGCTCTAGGCACTATGGGACTTAACATCTGAGGTCATCAGTCCCCTACACTTAGAACTACTTAAACCTAACTAACCTAAGGAATCACACACATCCATGCCCGAGGCAGGATTCGAACCTGCGACCGTAGCAAATGGTTCAAATGGCTGTGAGCACTATGGGACTTAACTTCTGAGGTCATCAGTCGCCTAGAACTTAGAACTACTTAAACCTAACTAACCTAAGGACATCACACACATCCATGCCCGAGGCAGGATTCGAACCTGCGACCGTGGCGGTCACGCGGTTCCAGACTGTAGCGCCTAGAACCGCACGGCCACCCCTGCGACCGTAGCATCTGCGCGGTTCCTGGCTAAGCGCCTAGAACCACTCGCCCACAACGGCCGGCAATAACGTCATCATTTACAAATCTCCTTGGTATATATATTAAAAAGTAACGAACTCGACTAACCTCTTTCTGATAAACTTTATAGACGGTTTGGGAAATCAGGTGTCCGTCTTGCACAATCGTAAGGTCCCTTGTTGTTATAAATGCGAGCGCCAGTTGACTATGTTCGGTCGTATTCCAAATCACACAAGTTTTGTCGTAATAAAGAAATATCGAAACTGCCGTATGCACGTTTTATATCTGGAAAGACTGCTAACGTTTATAGACTTCCAGTGAAGTTCAGTTGCACATATGTAATAAAGCTAATTATTGAATCCAATATGCAGTTATTTTTCCGGAAACCAAAGAGCCTATTGTGAAGTATTTTGTTACGCTCTACATTCCACTCCAGTCTGTTCTTGATAATCGTATTTGTAATTTTGCATATACATGGAATTACGGATATTGGACGGAAAGAGCGAATTGACGTTTCAACTTCTCCCAGTTTAGGAACTGGTATCGTTTTGATTGTCCTCAATTGCTCACACACATATGTGTTTCTAAATGAAACTTTGATAAGCTCGATAAGAATGATCTTTATTTCGTAAAGGAGATTAAAAATCATAGAACGTGAAATTTTGTCTGAGCCTTTCTTCACGTATTTCTTCTTCGGGCAGAAGTACAATTCATTTATACTAAAAAGTGTATCCAGTTTTTATGTATACTCAGGTGCATATCCTTGTCAGAAGGTTGACAGCTCACGTGTACTTCGCGGCAGATAGACTGGAGCTAATAGGGTCATGACTTACTCTGAGGAATCCGTATTTTCCAAGTCCGGAACAAAATTTCATCCTCCTTTCCTTTTTCGTGTTGCGTGTGATCTTTTTCGCCCAAGCAGTTTTCTTCATCATATTGAAAAATTACTATTTGTCGGTCTACGTTCTTATATATTGATTGTAAGCCATCTTTTGGCGATCGCTTTGGAACATTTGCGGTCCAGCAAAGTTTCCGGTTGCAGTTTTTGTATTTAGTCTATTTATTTAGAGCTTAGTTTTCAAGGCCAGCTGTCAAAGTTGCATTTTCGAAGTACGTGTATCTACCTTGAAGGTCATCATTCGGTATATACATTACAAGTGTCATAGAATGTTGATCGTATCACTGCAAATTAATACGCTTGTAGTTGACATCATGCCTGGTGTATCCTTGTCGAATGGGTGAATGTGCCGTGGTAGAGATTCTAATTATGTGGTGGTTACTGCCTAAAGTAACAATGAGCGGTTCCCAAAGCCATTTTAAGGATAACGTCGGTGACACTAATGTAGTGTAATAACTGGTGACGATTGGCGTTGCGTCGTCGTGCCTTATCTGATTCATTGTTCAGAGTTTAGTAAATGTAGATCTGGTGGAAAGAGGGAGCTTCTTAGTTAATTAATGCCGAAACCATTTATCTTGGCGTCCCACATGCGGCTGTGTGAGTTAAAATCTCTTCCAAGCACGCATTTCTTCGGTAGCTGGTTAAATGTGTGTGATTACGTGGATGCGCAAGCTCGGGCACGCTCAGGACAGTATACAGCCATAACATTTGAAGTATCTTGCAAGTTCACGATGTTCGTATTAAAAATATCTGTGGAAGTACTATCTACTTGTATATTATGAGGAATGAAGATTAAGTTTTTTTCAACCACAGTCGCAACTCTCCGGTATCCATCATGTCTCTTCTTTATAAAAATTTTAAGACGTTTGTCTATCGGGTGCCCATTGTCAGTTAACCAGTGTTCAGAAATGATTGCTATACTGAAATTCAATTCGCTCAAGGTGGCAATCAAGTCATCTATTTGTGCCTAAGGCTGCTGCAGTTCCACTGTAGAATAGTTTCCGTTGTTCTGACAGCAATGTCAATGCAAATATTTTTGGCTATATATAAGTTGTTAAAAGCCGTGCTCAGTTCCAAGTATATCCATAATAACGACTCTTATGTCGGTTTGTGAAAGGGGGCGACAGGTTATTGAATTAATCGTTGAATCACATTTAATACAGTGTAGCGTATTTTGTTAGTATGATGAATATTGTGCTGGTCCGTAGCGGTTCCTGTATAGGCAGCTGCTGTTGAAGTTTCCGCCGAGGCTGTATGTGCATATGTAATTCACCGTAATGGTGTGGCGGCAGTTCCGTAGGAGTGGGCTGCAGATGACAATGATGCCATTGTCTTGTTATTGTTGTTCTCGCAACCGCTCATAAATTCCTGCTTCTGCGAAATCGTTGTTGCATCTGTTTCATTTGTTACATTTGCTGTAGTTCAGACGTCATCTGGGGTAACTGAAATGCATGTAGAGCTGCTTGCCGCATTACATACCCGTTGATTTGCGAGTTACGAACAGCGCAACAGGCACTACGAGAATCTCACTAGTCAAGCTGTTGATGTGAATGTTATAAACAAGTAGAAGACTTAATACAGTCCGAACTGCACCAATTCGGATGTATGCACTCGGTAGCACAAAGACGGTGGAGGTAATTCCTATCACTATCGCGCGACTGTCCATTTTACACTTCATAACAAATCGGAGGAAGACATCAGCAAAGCACCTCCTCTAGGACATTGCAATGAGGAACGGTGCAGTATCCACGCACTTGCTCCCTTGCGTTCATATCCTGACTGCGGAATTATTCATTATTATTATATTCATGTCTCTTATTAATGCACTTCGTTCGGTGCTTTATTATTGAGTAGATACCATTCCTGAGTTGGAGTTCTGGAAGATTTGGAAAAATTTTCGTATATACTGCAATTACCTCTACTCTACACACAAAATATTTTCCAGTCAAAAGTTTCTTAAGATTTAGTAATGGAGGAAGACGGAAAGCGCTAAATCTTTGGAAGAGAGTGGAAGTTCCAATAATTCGTACCTCAAATTCGTATTGTTCCATGGAAAATCACTTCAGAGGGTTAGTACGTAGTCCAGATTTTCTTAAATTTTCTTTTGCAGCCCCAGAGTACTTCGTTACTTATTGAGATCTTAAAACATTTGTATATAACGTTCATCTGAGGAGCCAAACCTATCAATAAAAAATACGAAATGCGAGCTGTGGCTGGTTTCAAAAACATGATATTTGCGTAGTTTTCGCCACTTATTGTTTCAACAGTTTCAAGGACATCTATAAAAATTATATTTTTAGAATCCTAAATAAAACTGACAATGATGTTTCTACTAGTTATAATCAGATTCACACATTTTGGTGGAGTAAAATGCCTTTCACATACTGCTCATTTGATGCTTTGTTTCTAGCTCCACGTATAGTCAAGACTCTACTACATAACAACAAAGTGGCACATATAGTGAAAGAAAACCTTTTAAAACGAACCAAACACACGCTTTATTCAGGCTTTTAGACAAATAAACGAGTTTGTGAATTCCGATTGTATACAGGATGTTACAAAAAGGTATGGCCAAACTTTCAGGAAACGTTCCTCACACACAAAGAAAGAAAATATGTTATGTGGCCATGTGTCCGGAAACGCTTACTTTCCATGTTAGAGCTCATTTTATTACTTCTCTTCAAATCACATTAATCATGGAATGGAAACACACAGCAACAGAACGTACCAGCATGACTTCAAACACTTTGTTACAGGAAATGTTCAAAATGTCCTCCGTTAGCGAGGATACATGCATCCACCCTCCGTCGCATGGAATCCCTGATGCGCTGATGCAGCCCGAGAGAATGGCGTATTGTATCACAGCCGTCCACAATACGAGCATGAAGAGTCTCTACATGTGGTACCGTGGTTGCGTAGACAAGAGCTTTCAAATGCCCCCATAAATGAAAGTCTAGAGGGTTGAGGTCAGGAGGGCATGGAGGCCATGGAATTGGTCCGCCTCTGCCAATCCATCGGTCACCGAATCTGTTGTAGAGAAGCGTACGAACACTTCGACTGAAATGTGCAGGAGCTCTATCGTGCATGAAACACATGTTGTGTCGTACTTGTAAAGGCACATGTTGTAACAGCACACGTAGAGTATCCCGTATGAAATCATGATAACGTGCTCCATGGAGCGTAGGTGGAAGAACATGGGGCCAAATCATGACATCACCAACAATGCCGGCCCAAACGTTCACAGAAAATCTGTGGTGATGACGTGATTGCACAATTGCGTGCGGATTCTCGTCAGCCAACACATGTTGATTGTGAAAATTTACAATTTGATCACATACTGACGAAACTAAAATGAGCTCTAACATGGAAATTAAGCGTTTCCGGACACATGTCCACATAACATCTTTTCTTCATTTGTGTGTGAGGAAAGTTTCCTGAAAGTTTGGCCATACCTTTTTGTAACACCCTGCATATGATGCATCTTACTGAGATTATTTCTTTTCGTAAATTTGTGAAAAGTAATATTCTTTTCTGCTTCACTCAATCAAGCTTTCAGTACTCTAGGCCTTTTAGACACTATTAATGTGCTAGCCCCTTACGCATTACTCTAAAGTATTCATGTAATAGGAGAGGATTTTCAAGAAATGATATTTTCAAAGTGTCGACTATATTGCTGTGTGATGAACATCCGAAGTTTATAACGTGAAAACATCTTCAAAATAGATCCCCAGCGCTCAGTCGCTACCAAGGAAGTGACTGTTTCTGTTGAAATAAATTCAAATGTCAAATAAATGACTAGAAATACACTCCTGGAAATGGAAAAAAGAACACATTGACACCGGTGTGTCAGACCCACCATACTTGCTCCGGACACTGCGAGAGGGCTGTACAAGCAATGATCACACGCACGGCACAGCGGACACACCAGGAACCGCGGTGTTGGCCGTCGAATGGCGCTAGCTGCGCAGCATTTGTGCACCGCCACCGTCAGTGTCAGTCAGTTTTCCGTGGCATACGGAGCTCCATCGCAGTCTTTAACACTGGTAGCATGCCGCGACAGCGTGGACGTGAACCGTATGTGCAGTTGACGGACTTTGAGCGAGGGCGTATAGTGGGCATGCGGGAGGCTGGGTGGACGTACCGCCGAATTGCTCAACACGTGGGGCGTGAGGTCTCCACAGTACATCGATGTTGTCGCCAGTGGTCGGCGGAAGGTGCACGTGCCCGTCGACCTGGGACCGGACCGCAGCGACGCACGGATGCACGCCAAGACCGTAGGATCCTACGCAGTGCCGTAGGGGATCGCACCGCCACTTCCCAGCAAATTAGGGACACTGTTGCTCCTGGGGTATCGGCGAGGACCATTCGCAACCGTCTCCATGAAGCTGGGCTACGGTCCCGCACACCGTTAGGCCGTCTTCCGCTCACGCCCCAACATCGTGCAGCCCGCCGCCAGTGGTGTCGCGACAGGCGTGAATGGAGGGACGAATGGAGACGTGTCGTCTTCAGCGATGAGAGTCGTTTCTGCCTTGGTGCCAATGATGGTCGTATGCGTGTTTGGCGCCGTGCAGGTGAGCGCCACAATCAGGACTGCATACGACCGAGGCACACAGGGCCAACACCCGGCATCATGGTGTGGGGAGCGATCTCCTACACTGGCCGTACACCACTGGTGATCGTCGAGGGGACACTGAATAGTGCACGGTACATCCAAACCGTCATCGAACCCATCGTTCTGCCATTCCTAGACCGGCAAGGGAACTTGCTGTTCCAACAGGACAGTGCACGTCCGCATGTATCCCGTGTCACCCAACGTGCTCTAGAAGGTGTAAGTCAACTATCCTGGCCAGCAAGATCTCCGGATCTGTCCCCCATTGAGCATGTTTGGGACTGGATGAAGCGTCGTCTCACGCGGTCTGCACGTCCAGCACGAACGCTGGTCCAACTGAGGCGCCAGGTGGAAATGGCATGGCAAGCCGTTCCACAGGACTACATCCAGCATCTGTACGATCGTCTCCATGGGAGAATAGCAGCCTGCATTGCTGCGAAAGGTGGATATACACTGTACTAGTGCCGACATTGTGCAAGCTCTGTTGCCTGTGTCTATGTGCCTGTGGTTCTGTCAGTGTGATCATGTGATGTATCTGACCCCAGGAATGTGTCAATAAAGTTTCCCCTTCCTGGGACAATGAATTCACGGTGTTCTTATTTCAATTTCCAGGAGTGTAGATACAGCGAATCCATCTCAGTTTACATTAAAAGGCTAAGAGTAATTGTTTTTGCCATTACTATTTAAACGTATAATGTTATACTGTGATAGTTGTTCATAAACTGGATCAGAATATTTTTTATCTATAGAGTCACCAAAGTGTTATCAAAAAGAGAAGTCTACGTATGAGAACTCATGCTCTGCTTCTGTTCTATATCTCAAAACGCGAAAAAGATTCGCGGCGGTAAATTAAAAAGAGTTTGCTAATTCCTTTAAGTTCTTAAAATATGGAATATATTTGGCAAAGAATACCCAGAGTTACATAACTTGACGACTACACATAGAGAACAAAATTAAAAACAAAATGACACCGAAATTGCTGAACCAGGACTGAAACCAAAACGTGTGATTGCAGCGAATCGAAAAAAAAAGAAAGGAGTAACAAACGGACTCGGTGGCTGCATCTCACAAGCTTGAGTGTGAGTTAGTTACTGTTGATATGGGGATGCAACGGATATGGACCTTAGCTCGTCAGACCTACTCTGCATAATCGTATAACGGCTTGGCCTTAGCCCAAAGGTTTAGGTGCACTGGTGCGACAACAAATTACTTTTTTGTTTGTTTGATAGTAATACAGTTTACTACACACGATGGATGCTTTCACGAATGTAGATTCTTATTTTCTGTCTAAACGACTAGCATTTCTAAAAGCGGTGCCTTTTACGGCATTCGAAAGCGTTGTAAATTATTAATGGAGATATCTGTCGGTTATTTTCGTCTTCTAACATTAGACAACGAGTGCCAAACAGCCGAAACATAGAATTACCTAACAATTGCTCTTTACTATAGACTGAAATCGTCCTAGGTAGTTGAATGATAAAAAACTTTTCCAGAATATCTTTAAATCCTTTGAACCCTTCGACACTTTGATCACGAAACTTGACATTCTATCGTCACCTGCCGCGTTTGCGATAAATACCCGTCTGCTGGTACTTTTTGGAAGCTGACAGGGCTAATGCGGACGAGAGAATCTCGAAGGGTTGACGTTTGCGGAAAACTGGCGCAGTCAATAGCCCGGATGAAATTTGCCGCAGCTTTTGTTCTAGCACAATGGCTCGTCTCGCGCGTTCAATGAAAGCTAATTGAATGTGATTCGGTCCATTAATTCCTTTATGTGCACTACCGCCGTGCTACTCAGAATAATCCAGAAGCACTCAATGTGCTCTTCATGCTGCTTCGCTTTGCCAAGGAAATGGGAGCCTCTCAATCACGGCGAAAACTGTTCCAATTTTCTACCTGTCTTTTTAGAGCAGAAAAAGCCACGTTTTATGTTCTATTATTTTATGTAATATTTGGCCCCCATTCCAGCACTAATGAAATACTGCTTTTGTGAGAAACAAGAAGGCGTAAGCTTCATCCGACTATATTTGTGGGATGTACTGGTAGATGGAAGCAGGATTTAATTGATGTTTGCGGACTGTCTGCAGAAGAGCCGTGAAGAGATGTCAAAGTGGTTTCTGTCGCAGGGCTCGAAACTTAATCTCAGAAAGACCTCCCAAAGGACCACTTCTGGTGAAGCTATGGAATATCATGTCCTCTAACAAGTTATCAGCCTTGCTAAGGGTTCCAATTGTGACCATCAGGCTCAAAACCGAACCATAAGAACGCTAAGTATTATGTTATTCGACGTTAGTCGTATTTCACACATCCGGTAAAGGTTAATTTCAAGAGACTATTTGAAAATTGTCATCAGTGGAATAGGATTTAGTCAACATAAATTCTTGGATTCAGTCTTAAGGTCCCCCATATTTCCTGTAAGACGCGCGTTCTAGAACTATGTTGAAAGATTACGTACGCATCTTCAGTTACTGACAGAATTCGCGAGACACGTTGCCTAATCGTTACGCTGAAATTAACAGCTTTGCTCTCTGTTAACACCGCATAACATGCAACAAGACGAAGTGCTACAAACATATTATCTGTAGATATGAATTCAGAAAGCTACTCAAACAATTTCAGACTGGTTTAGATCACGTGGGGGACTATATTGCTGCTAAATTATCTATAACGTTTATCTATTATACGAAATAAACTAACGGAAAACGCGATTTACTATGCAAATTACTAATACAAATGAGTGACAGCTGATCATGCTAACGTCACGACAATTTATTTAATAAAAGAAAGTTTCCCAAATTGTCACGAATTAGGAGGATAATACGTATTTTCAGCTTCGAAATGGTCTGTATATGAGTCCAATCCACAGTCATGGTGAAGTAGCGTTGAGCGATAGCGCGAAAGTATGAAAATATAGCAGCGGAGTAGATACATAATAAAATCCAGTTAAGAAATTATTTTGTCTCACAGTTATGTCAGTACAGTTGAGGCATGCAAGAAGATCAGGCTCTAATAAGTATGCAATTCAGCAAGTTTTTCAGTTCTATACCAACGGGTTACGGAATCGAGGCAGCGACAAAGCGTATTCGGGGAATCTGTCTTAGGATCTCTTTACTGATTTTCGATCTGCCTTCTACCGTCTCCACATCACAAGAGATCAACATCGCGTCTCTGTCGAGAGTAGGACCAGAAATTAACGCACTCTTCCGCATCAATGATGAACTCTTTAACGCTAAACTAGCGTTTCCTTGTTGTCCCCATGATGACCAAGAGACAGAATTCGCAAGGTAAATGGCGAAGTAAGGTGTAGTTTCTATTTGAACGATCTTCCTGGATAACAAAATAATGCATTTGCGACTACTGTGTCATAGATCATGTGGGAATTATTCAGAATATTTTATCTAAATGGCAACAAAATGTAGAGTGAATTTACAAGGATAATTCTGAACCAAATGAGGAAGTAAATCAATGGTCATGTAGTGGCCAGACGTATTATAAAATGTTTCCAGTTCCCCATTAGGCTAGTTACAGACAGAATACGGCTGCTCAGCTGATGTGAATCTCAAAATGGCTGACAAACGGTTAGCTCCGCTGTGGAAGACTCGATATCACCGGTTCCCACTACACTGACTAGGAGCGGAAATTATTCGCTTTTATTAAATTATGATTGTGTCTGAAGTGTGGTTATGAATAGTACCCATGTGCACCAACAGCATTTCGAACACCATAAATAAAGAGTAGGGAACTATATTTCGATTCTTCTCCGGTTCTGTTCTGCAGGTCTAACAGATATCTTTGTTTTCCTATCTGAAGCAAATTGTAAACCAAAAGTCTCATTCTCTGTACACGATGCGTCACCTTATGCTATTACTATGCGAGTAATTAACATCAATATTAAAATTATACAATGAAAATAGATTTCCTCAAGCAGAATTGTTATATATTCCACAAAAACAAAAGAGACGAAAAGTATCGTCTATTTGTAATTGTTACGAGAAAATTGCAGATGAAGCTTTGTAAGTAACAAGGAGAGTGCCTGATGAATGAGCTCTTCAGTTTTCAGGCAGCTTAAGGTCTCGAGGAACGACAGCTACAAGAAGAGGTTACCTTAAGTGAGTGTAGGATGGGATTTCTATGCAGTACCTCGTAGTTGGCGCACATCGCTCTTAGTTCGTTTCACGGTTGATTCACGAAAACAACCCCTCTCGGCTTATCATAACATGCATATGTGAATTCTCGAAGTGTAGTTGTTAAAACAGACTGCTGTTTTAAATATTGCAGCACTTCTGGCTTGATATGACTCAGTGGACAATGACAATTGTACAGTTATTTAATCTTGGACACTGCATTAAACGCTTAATGACGCTCTGAAGATACTCACTGTGCATATCATCTTGTCTCCTGAGACAACTGCTCATCTGCTCTTGCTTAGCTAAAAAATTGGGGGTCACATAAACAGGGTCATTAAAAATAGTCACATCACCCGTTACAGTACACTGGAACATCTTGCAAAAGTTAGACACTGTTAAGTCAAGGAATTCAGACGAGATGAGGTTGATAAAATACGTCAAATATTTCAAGACCGAACATAAATCATATCCTCAAGAAGCATTTCCGTTTGGAAATAGCCCCTGTTTGGCTTGCAAGGAAAAATACATTAACTGAAGGTGTCCTCGAGTTGTTTCAAAGATTCTGAAAACTCACAGTCACAGTGGGGAGTGGGTGTCATCTAGTGTTGTCCACATCCCACTCCCGGAGCGATGCGATCCACAACTTGCAACCCACAGTGTCATCGAAAATCTGCAGTGGTATATTTTCAGGAAGGGAGACAAAGAGAGAAATAATATATTCCAAATTTCAGGAAACGAGACATATCAGTTTCCACAGAATCACTACGGTTCATTCTTACTTTAACAAACCTATGTACACATTAGTATTCCTGCGGCATGCAGGATGTACTGATTAATTTCAGTAGTCTATCAGTTTCCCGAGCCCGCATTTGGAGGCAGTATGGATGGGGCCAGTAGGGACGTTTCTAGTGCAGAAATACTGCAATAAGTCCGTGTTCCATGCGCGGGAGTGAAGTTACATTAGTAGTTTTGTGAGACTCTCTTTTACAAGGAGGAGCTGCAATAGATCGCCCTATGACATTGTGGTAACTTCGGTTGGCGAACGAAGGCTGAAAATAAGTGGATACTCATTTCACCTTTACTGCCAACACTCAGTAGTTTCAGAGAAGGTGACAGTCAAAACTTTGGGGTTTTAGAGTCATTTCACACACACGGTATTATACGAAGCGAGCATTTAGCGTACTGGCTAACTGCACGCGTTCGAATTTTTGAGCTCCGTCTTCAAATCCAATTTTATGATGGAAGTTTTCCCCTCGTTGTCCGGAAGAATCTGAGATCAATGACATTAGTATTTTTCTGGCATCGATACATAGAGTGGAATTATTTACAAAATAAACACACACTTCAAATAGTATTAAGAAAATCGTCTGTTACCTTACGTAACTAACATAATGTGAAACGGGAAACCCATAAATTTTAATACATCAATTTTTGCTTTTGGTTTTTACTTTTGTACAACAGGAGTTCCAGTGTATTCTGCAAGGTGATTTCTATCATAAACACGTTCAAAACATATGAAAATCTAAGGAGTTACTAGAAACGTGCGAAGGCACATATGTCGCAGTGATATTCCTTCACGTGAACATCTTTTGGAAAAACAACTTCGTTAACGTTCTAATTATCTCGCGATCTGGCGAAAATTTCGCTGCAGACCAAGAGTTTTTATAGCATTGTCTTGAAAGCTGAAACGTGCAATGAATAAGAGATCCAGTGGAATATTTTATTGATTTCGTTGCTTCTGGTTGTGGTTTCCGTTTGCTGTGCAATGAGAATAGGGCACCTCTGTAATTGGTGAGGGTAATTAATCTCCAATCAGTGAAACTAATCATCGAAGGGTTGACAGAATTGCATAAACTCTGGCAAGGTTTCGTAAAAGAACACATCTTTATTCCGATTTTATCGACAACCAGGTCGCCGTATAAATGGGGATAAGCTTTGCCCATCCCACGACTCAGATCAGGAACGCTTCCATTTTATATGTAAGGTCACAAAAGTTTGTCCTAAATTATGATACGTGTGTTTTGTGGGCTTTCCAGGTTTTTTAATTATTGCATGAGTATTAGGATTGCTGTTCCTATGGCTAGTTTATGTCTTGTTAGAATCTAGTACAAAAGTTTCCATTGATTTCTTGGAGACTAATAAGAACGGTTAGTAATAGTTTTTCGGCAAGTGTTAATCTGTATTGGGCTGTGTAGGAGTACACAAACCCACAAATACAAAACAGTTATCGCGATGGAGGACCCAAGTGACAAGAGGAGAATTGACTCGAGATAAATATGTAATGATATATTCGTTTGTGTTCTATCGTTTTACTGACACTGAAAACAATAGGCTTGTGGTTACTACACGAGCGTTGTGGTAGTGGGTAATTGCTGCAGGAGGCGCATTGCTGTCAGAAAGTTTCGAATTCAAAGCCTCAAACATCTGGTGTGATTCATTTAAGGGGAAAAACCGAATTCGGTAGCCTCAGTTCTCTAAATATATTAGTACCAGTGACAAACTTATATTTGATGATGATAAATAATCTTCCAACTTCAAATTATAAGTACGGATCAAACAATGTGTCACATCTCTAGGAACAGAATGTTATCTTTTTAGGTGAGAAAGTTACAGAAATGGCTGTCGGCCAGCTGAAAGAAAGAAGCCTGTCTTCAGTTTTGGGACGAAGTTATGCGACCTTACGTAAAAGGAAAAAAAAAATACAATAAAAAATAAAGAAAAAGTATCAAGTGCGAAGAGTCTCCATGCTCTGAGGGTTCCGGACATAATTAGATTATAATAATAATTGGCCTGATGAAGACTTTCTAACTTCGGCGACTTGGCGTGTCTGTAACTTACCCCTGTTATCCAGCCGGGGAAAGGAAACCAACAGTTTAATGTGGAATTCGAACTTAGAGTTTCTGATGACTCCTAACATTGCTGAGAGGAGAAGGCTAAGTTAAAACGAAAACTGAAAAGCTCGTGGTCCCACCGAGATAGGATACCGCAGCTTGTCAGTTTCCAGGCAAACACCTTACCACTTCACCATCACGTCCGAAATATATGTAGATAATTCATCTATAGGTTTTGATGAGTGAATATGCAAGTATCAAAATATTGAACAAATATCGCCGTATGTTTTGACTGCATTAGCTTAGAAGCTTGAATTATTTACATCGCCTAGGAGCTGTACATCTTAGTACTGGACGTAAATTTCACTTGTTTCTTCATCCAGTTTCTGAAATAATGGGTCTTGAATGTAGGACTGACAGAGACACAGACAGCCAAGTGATCCTATAAGGGTCCAATTTTTACCGAATGACATACGGAGCACTAAAAACGGAGCCGTTTCTGTAAATCATTACTCTGGGGTGAGTAAAGCTGTCATCGTATAGATGGTGTGGATATGCACGAGATCGGAATATCGAAATCTTCGTTGGAAATGACGCCACCAATGTGTACGCTGCTTCATTAACTCTACTACGTAAATATACACTCATTGTTGAAATATTACATTTTACCATGACAAAAGTGCCTTATTCTCATCACACGGCAAGCGAAAACTACAAGAAGAAGCACTGAAATTAATAAAATTTGACACGGGATCTATAAACAATTGAAGGTTCCAGCTTTCAAAACAATGCTATGATTTTCTCGGTTTGACGTGAAATTATCGCCAGATTGAGAGGTATTTAGAGCGTTAAGGAAGATGATTCTCCAATCTAGAGTCACGTTGAAAGAATATAAACTGTGGCATATGTGCCTTCTCATGCAGCTACTAACTGGTTTGATATTTTACGCTTTGAAGATTTTTTTATGGTAGATATCACATCGTGGAATACATTGGATCTATTGTATAAATTCTATAAAAGTGAAAATCAAAAGAAAAAATTGATGTATTAAAATTTGTATATTTCCCATTTTCACATTCTGTTAGTTACACAAGGCCACAGAAGATTTGTGAAAGTAACGTCTACTTTTAATAACAGTTGAAATTCCCATTCATTTTGTAAATAATTCCACTTTCTCTCTCTCAGTAGCTCTACTGGCCATTACAATTGCTACACCACCAAGATGACGTGCTACAGACGCGAAATTTAACCGACAAGAAGAAGATGCTGTGATATGCAAATGATTAGCATTTCACAGCATTCACACAAAGTTGGCGCCGGTGGTGACACCTACTACGTGCTGACATGAGGAAAGTTTACAACCGATTTCTCATACACAAACAGCAGTTGACCGGCGTTGCCTGGTGAAATGCTGTTGTGATGCCTCGTGTAAGGAGGAGAAATGCGTACCATCACGTTTCCGACCTTGATAAAGGTCGGATTGTAGCCTATGGCGTTTGCGGTTTATCGTATCGCGACATTGCTTCTCGCATTGGTCGATATCCAATGACTGTTAGCAGAGTGTGGAATCGGTGGATTCAGGAGGGTAACACGGAACGCCGTGCTGGATCCCAACGGCCTCGTATCACTAGCAGTCGAGGTGACAGGTATCTTATCCGCATGGCTGTAACGGATCGTGCAGCCACATCTCGATGCCTGAGTCAACAGATGGGGACGTTTCCAACACAACAACCATCTGCACAAACAGTTCGACGACATTTGCAGCAGCATGGACTATCAGCTCGGAAACCATGGTTTCGGTTACCCTTGACGCTGCATCAGAGACAGGAGCGCCTGCGATGGTGTACTCAACGACGAATCTGGGTGCACGAATGGAAAAACGTCATTTTTTCGGATGAATCCAGGTTCTGTTTACAGCATCATGATGGTCGGACCCGTGTTTTGCGACATCGCGGTGAACGCACATTGGAAGCATGTATTCGTCATCGCCATACTGGCGCATCACCCGGCGTGATGGTATTTGGTGCCATTTGTTACACGTCTCGGTCACCTCTTGTTCCCATTGACGGCATTTTGAACAGTGGACGTTACATTTCAGATGTGTTACGACCCGTGGCTCTATCCTTCATTCTATCTCTGCGAATCCCTACATTTGAGCAGGATAATGCAGGACCGCATGTTGCAGGTCCTGTACGAGCCTACTAGATACAGAAAATGTTCGACTGCTGCCCTGACCAGCACATTCTCCAGATCTCTGACCAATTGAAAACGTCTGGTCTATGGTGGCCGAGTAACTGGCTCATCACAATACGCCAGCCACAACTCTTGATGAACTGTGGTATCGTGTTGAAGCTGCATGGGCAGCTCTGTACTTGTACACGCCATCCAACCTCTGTTTGACTCAATGCCCAGACGTATCAAGGCCGTTATTACAGCCAGAGGTGGTTGTTCTGGGTACTGATTTCTCAGGATCTATGCACCCAAATGTAATCACATGTCAGTTCTAGTAGAATATATTTGTCCAATGAATACCCGTTTATCATCTGTATTTATTTTTGCTGTAGTAATTTTAATGGCCAGTAGTGTAGATGTTTAATATATTTCCTTACTCCATTTTGAAAAGATAGCTTTCACGTTCTTTGTGCTGTAGTCTTTTTTTTTTTGTTAAAAAAATACTCAGGAAAGTAAGTTTTTTCCCCTATATGAAAATCTGTTCCAAGGTACAACACTGTCTTGTACCTAGGTACAACTACTTAATTGAAGCTGGCCGGGGTGGCCGAGCGGTTCTAGGCGCTACAGTCTGTAACTGCGCGACCGCTACGGTAGCAGGTTCGACTCCTGCCTCGGGCATGGATGTGTGTGATGTCCTTAGGTTAGTTAGGTTTAAGTAGTTCTCAGTTCTAGGGGACTGATGACCGCAGAAGTTATTATGTCTCATAGTGCTCAGAGCCATGTGAACGATTGGAAAGTAATTGAAAATTGAAATTTAGAAGAGTTGCAATTGAGAATATTTTGTGAGTACTGCATTTCATTGTCTATGTGTCACGTTATTACTGTGCTACACTATTAAAATGAAATCAAAATCAGTAGGCATATAAGAAAATGCAGTCAGCAGATATAAGGGGAAGCCAAATGAATACGAAACAGTATCCAAGGTTCTCGGGTGTCCAGCAAAATCCGACCGTCGAAGTCCCACGATATTTCGGAGAATAACCGTTCCGCCATCATCAGGTGGTGCTGATGGAATGATCTGTCTGCGCTGTGTCCGTGGCCAGAACCTTGGATCCAGCACATTCGCCGGGAGAGCCTCAGATCACATATACGAGACAGATTTGGAAAAAGTAGATAAACTGTTCTTTATTTCAGAATAAATCGCCATAACTGAAATGAGATGACAATACTCTCCTGCGAAAATTTTAACGCGTGCCTACGGAACCATGGTTGTACCCAAGAGTACACATCTTCGTCCGAAGCAAATCGACAGCCGCGAACGTCCTTCAGGGCGCCAAAACATAAGCAAACCGCATGGATAAAGATCGGGACTGTATGGAGCATGTATAATGGCTTCCCAGCGAAACTCCTGCATTGCAGACGGGACACCCTCGGAAACATATGAGCGGTCGATTACTTTTGAAATAATAAACATTTTATTACTTACTTCCATGTGCCTCATTTTCATTTGACTCCCTCTTATAAACACATGTTGAAATAAAAGGTATTGGAAAATAATGACCATTTACACTTTAAACACAGGTAAAACTGTAACTACGTTAAAGAAACTAAATTAATTTGCAAATATCACATGACCCATAGTAAAATACCTTCTTCTGTTCCAAGATACAGGCAGTGCATGTTCGACGAAGTGAGGTTTAGCTATCCACACATTATGTAATTAGTTTTAAATATGTGTAGATATTTACTCACCATAAAAATCTGTAACTCATAAATTGATAGTGTCCTCCAAGTAGCTTTAATATATTGCAAAGCTCTTAAATGGATATAACTAAAATTATTTATAAACACAGCACATAACATAACCTTATGTCTCATGACAATCAGAAGAGAAGAAAATGCCGGAAACTGCTCATGGATGTCTGTAGAACACATTTCTTCATGTCATTCTAAAATCGGTGACTAGACTGGAACACTGATCAGGAAATATAACGTGTTCCTATGGACACTATCTTCAAGGTACAACACTCTACCATACTAGTAATCAATTGCCGTGGCAACAAGTTGACACAGTCGGAGGCACTGCTGAAGATAAGGAGACTCACTGGTGAGCAAGCGGAAGTGCGACGGGACGGAACGGTGGAATATGAGTTGGAAACACAAAATAGGACGATTACTTCTTATCAGCTAAATTAATTTTTGACTGTTACTTCGAAAAATTGGGGTCTGTTCTACGATGGACGCCAAGTGAAACAAGCATATACAGGTATACCTCCTGCACAAAAAGTGGTTGTTTAATGGTGTACAGTATTCATTTTAATTATATTTTATGTTGAATGCTTGCTATGTTGGGCATTCTTGTTTCACAAGTGAGTGTGTAACGTTGATACAGTTTTCTTCAAAGTAAATTGTGGTATTGGAAATTCCTATAACCGCAACGTAAACTGCAACTTTTTCCTATTACAAACGCTGGAAAATCTGTTTAAATATTCATTATGGAATAAACTACTTTTAAACAAAACAGCTGCTACTTCAGTAGTGTCCAATTTCACCATTAAAGTACAGATCCAAGCTTCTAAATCGTATTTATGAACACATTCCGTGTTGGTTGCCAGTAGAATGGACGCGTATTCCGAGTTTAAACGTCGAGAAACCTAACCAGACAGACTTACTAACGTGAATTCTCTCAAAAAAACCTAATTAATACTTAATTATTCCATTATTATATCTTTAAACCTTTACAATAACAGTGCAGGAGTAAATATCCGTTAGTGTAGTGTATGTTTACAAACAGCCAAATTCACTCATAACATTTATACGTTTTTGCAAGTTATATATTGTGGAATACTCCAACTTCTGATACAGATAATTCTTCTTTCTAAATTACTTTGTCCATGAGTGGGAAGTGTGGAGGCTGTCATAAGGCAGTGAGTATGGGGATTGCATCCAGTCTCGTGAGAAATATTTTCGCTGAGTGTGGGTGGGTATAATGGAGAAAATACCGGTAAGATTTAAGTTCTCTCCTAGAACTGCCGAGAAGGAAGGAAGAAACTGGTCAGAACCAGGGGGGGGGGGGGGGGGGAAATGGAGGAGGTTGGTCCCTTACTGGCGGTTGATGCGAAAGCAGGGAGAAAGATAATGAGCGATTGGTCATTAACACTAAGAACAGGTATCAACCGTCACCAGAGTTAAGTGGAGGAGAGCTTCAGGTATGATTAGTACAGTAAGCTTCAACGTGATCAGTAAAGTTGGGAGTATTCTGAAGAAGATGATCATGTGGCTAGGTGGCAGTCATGGTTGATGTATAGCCCTCAGTTACACTGAAGTTTAACGGCAGTGTACCAGGCCACCGGCATATTCAAGCAAAGTCGAATATAAGTTATAGAGAATATGTGGCGTTTGAGTAGGGAATTTACAATAGTGGGTAATCTAGCGATAGTGGGTAGGACGGGAAACAGTTTGGACATAATTTTGTGTGCAGGCATAAACATAAACACAAATAGCACGAACGAAACGAGTTAGCCGTTATGTAAGTCAACCACAGTGTTATTGCACCTGATAGTGTGGTCGTTTCGGTTGTCTTATCGTGAGATGATAGACATCGAGATGGTAGACATTTCTCCTTCTTCCCACAGACATGTTTATATCTTCTCGCCAAACAACCAAATTTGGAATGCCATTTCTGAATGAAAAACCAGTTAAATTTTCAGGATGAAATGACAATGAAGTGAATACCTCTAGCTGCATACAGGCGTTGATATGTCAACGGAGACAGTTGAAAATGGGTGCCCGACAGGGACTCGAACCCGGGATATCCTGCTTTCATGGCAGACGCTCTGTCCATCTTCCTTCTTTTTCTTCTTTTTCTTTCTTTTTTACATTTTGTTCGGTATTGTTCGTTGCATTTGGTCTAGGTGGACGTTGCAAGACAGACGTTCAAGTTGATCGTTGATTCCTTCACTCAATTTTCTTATTACAGAGGGCGAGCAGTCCTCTGACTGAACACGCTGAGCTACCGTGCCGGCTCCATCTGAGCCACCGAGTACACAGAGAATAGCGTGACTGCAGGAACTTATCTCTGGCACGCTTCCCGTGAGACCCACATTCCCAACTTATTCTCCGCACTATATTCGTAGTGCCCCTGCTCATTGTACTCATTACTCGCGGCGTGTTGCCGATTCCCGTAAGAGTTGCTTTTGAATTGGGATATGTTATTAATAACACATTTCGTAAGTGAATATATATATATATTGCAAAGCTACCGCTAATATCGCTAGTTCCTTAAATAAGTATCTGCAAGACGATCTAGGCAGGGCTCCTGCTATTATTCTCATTACAGGCTGCAATGTAGGCTTCTTCCTTTAATGATGAATTACCGCAAAGTACGATGACGTAGGAAAGCAGTGAATGAAAGTAGGCATAGTAAGGTAACTTATTTTTAAGTTTATCACATAAATATGAAATAATCCTAATAGCATAAGTAAATGAACTCAAACGTTACAACAGATCGTCTGTAAGTTTCCTGCAGTTCAATTTCTCATCAATGCATCCACCTAAAAATCTGGAATATTCTACCTTAGCTACAGACTGCTGTTCACACTCTATTTTAATTGATGGTGGTGTGTCATTTACTATGACTGGGTGTTGTGTGATATCCTGAGGTTAGTTAGGTTTAAGTAGTTCTAAGTTCTAGGGGACTGATGACCATAGATGTTAAGTCCCATAGAGCTCAGAGCCATTTTAACCATTTTTGTGATTTATTGTACAGAACTGTGTATACTGTGTTTTACCAAAATTGAATGACAGTCCGTTTACAGAGAAACACCTAATAATTTTTTGGAATTCATTATTCACAATATCCTCAGCTAATTAGTGTTTGTTTGGTGCAAGTAATATACTTGTCTACCCAGCAAAAAGAACTAGCTTCACTCTTTGTGAATACAGAGTGGCTAGTCATTAATATATATTAAGAACAATAAGGGACCCAAGATTGAACCTCGTAGCACCCCATTCTTCATACCTCTCCAGTTTAAGGCATCTGTCGATTTTGGAACCTTATGTGAAATGTTTATTTCTGCCTTCTGTACTCTTTGCGTAAGAGCTTACGGAATATCAGACCAGCTGTGTGGCTGGATTGAACAGTTTTTAGCAAACAGAACACAGCATGATGTTCTGAATGGAGAGACGTCTACAGACGTTAAAGTAACCTCTGGTGTGCCACAGGGGAGTGTTATGGGACCATTGCTTTTCACAATATTTATAAATGACCTAGTAGGTAGTGTGGGAAGATCCATGCCGCTTTTCGTGGATGATGCTATAGCATACAGAGAAGTTGCAGCTTTAGAAAATTGCAGCGAAATGCAGGAACATCTGCAGCGGATAGGCACTTGGTGCAGGGAGTGGCAACTGACTCTTAACATAGACAAATGTAATGAATTGCGAATACATAGAAAGAAGGATTCTTTGTTGTATGATTATATAATAGCGGAAGAAACACTAGTGGCAGTTACTTCTGTAAAATATCTGGAAGTACGCGTACGGAACGATTTGAGGTGGAATGATCATATAAAATTAATTGTTGATAAGGCGGGTACCAGGTTGAGATTCATTGGGAAAGTCCTTAGAAAATGTAGTCCATCAACAAAGGATGTGGCTTGCAAAACACTCGTTCGACCTATACTTGAGTATTTCTCATCAGTGTGGGATCCGTACCAGGTCGGGTTAGCAGAGGAGATAGAGAAGATCCAAAGAAGAGCGGCGCGTTTCGTCACAGAGTTATTTGGTAAGCGTGACAGCGTTACGGAGATGTTCAGCAGTCTCAAGTGTCAGACTCTGCAAGAGAGGCGCTCTGCATCGCGGTGTAGCTTGCAGTCAAGGTTTCGAGAGGGTGCGTTTCTGAATGAAATATCGAATACATTGCTTCCGCCTACTTATACCTCCCGAGGAGATCAAGAATGTAAAATTAGAGAGATTCGAGCGCGCACGGAGGCTTTTCGGCAGTCGTTCTTTCCGCGAACCATACGCGACTGGAACAGGAAAAGGAGGTAATGACAGTGGCACGTAAAGTGTCCTCCGCCACACACCGTTGGGTGGCTTATGGAGTATAAATGTAGATGTAGATGTAGAAATACAAATTAAACCATTTGTACAATGTCCCACTTATACCACAACACTTAAGCTTATCTAGAACAACTTTATGAGTTACACAATCAAAAGCTTTTGAGAGATCACAGAAAATTGCAATTGGTGATGTTTGACTATTGAGAGCATTTAATATTTGACCAATTAAAGCTTATGTAGCATTTTCTGTTGAAAAACCTTTCAGAAAACCAAAGTGGAATTTTGTTAGTACTTTATTTGGAAAGATATGTGAACCTATTCTTCAATACATTACTTTTGTTCAAAGTTAGCAGGAATGAGAATGGCCAGTAGTTGTTGGCATCAGATCTACCTACTTTTTGTGCAGTGGTTCCACAATAGGATATTTAATCTATCGCGAAAACTGCTGTTACATAGGTGGCTGAGAATCCTACTTATCTGTTCGGAACAAGCCATCAATACCTTACAACTTTTAGTTTTGAGTGGGTTTATAATTTTTCTAATTTTAGAAGGAGAGGTGGATAGAATTTCAAATTTATCAAATTGCATAGATATTGCCTCTTCCATTTATGTCTTTGCCTTTTCTAATGAATATCTGGATCCCATATTCTCCACAACATTTAAAAAATATTTATTAAAACAATGTGAACCTCTGACTTTTTGTCAATAAACGTTTCATTCAGTTTGATGGTATTATAGTCTTCTTATGCTAATGGTTGCCCTATTTCCCCTTCAGTAATATTACAGATTGTTTCAGTTTTATTATCAGAGTTGCAATATAAATTATAATACATATACTTCTGGACGTAACTGAATTCTATCATTTCAAAATGGAATAACAAAATATATTAAACTTCAGTCTGAAAAGGGTTTCAAGGTACAGCACACTACCATACCTGTTAATCTATAAATTATAGACAAGGAAGCGGCTACACGGGTAGCGGACACTGTGTGGAAGGGACTGGGCGGTTTTTAGGTGAGAGGGTGTCAGGATACCACAGAAAGGGCGTCCGTCTAAAAGGGGCAGATATAACACAGTAAGGTAGTTGTAGAAACGATCGGTGCAGTAGTTGTAAATTGTCGTAGCTGTGTTGGGAAAGAACCAGAACTCCAAATCCTAATAGAAACCACTGAAGCTCAATTAGTGATAGGTACTGAAAGCTGGCTAAATCCGGAAATAAGTTCATCCGAAATTTTTTCGAACGATGTAACAGTGTTCAGAAAGGATAGATTAAATACAGTTTGTGGTGGAGTATTTATTGCTGTCAGAAGTAGTTTACCTTGTAGTGAAATTGAAGTAGATAGTTCCTGTGAAATAGTATGGGTAGAGGTTATACTTGACAATCGGACTAAACTATTAATGGGATCGATTTACCGATCTCCAGACTCAGAATATTTCGTTGCTGAAGAGTTCGAAGAAAACTTCAGTCTCATTTCAAATAGGTACCCCACTCATACCATTATAGTCGATGGTGACTTCAATCTCCCCTCGATATGCTGGAAAAACTATACGTTTAAAGCCGGCGGCAGGCATAAACCGTCGTTAGAAATTGTACTGAATGCTTTCTCAGAAAATTATTTTGAACAATTAGTTCATGAGCCCCCTCGAGGCGTAAATGTTTGCGAAAACATACGTGTGCTCTTAGCAACAAATAACCCTGGCAAATAGGGGGGAGTATCTTGACGAAATACAGGTATTAGCGACCACAAGTCAGTTACTGCTACGGTGAATACCGCAATACCTACAACTATCAAAAAGAAATTCAAAAGCATATCTATTTAGAAAAGCCGATAAAAGTCTTCACTCCTTCCGTCTGATCAAGTAAGCGTAGAAAAGATATGGAATGATTTCAAAGAGATAGTATCGACAACAATTGAGAGATACATACCACATACATTAATAAGTGATGGTACTGATCTCCCATGTTACACAGAAAGGGTCAGATCACTGTTGCAGAAGCAACGAAATAAGCATGCCAAATTTAAAAGAACGCAGAATCCCCAGGAGAGGCAAAGTTTGGCAGACGTTCGACACAATGCGAGATGCTTATAATAATTTCCACAACGAAACTCAGTCTCGGAATTTGGCAGAAAACCCAAAGAGATTGAGGTTACACATAAAGCACACAAGTGGCAAGACGCAATCAATACCTTCACTGCGCGATAACAACGGTGAAGTCACTGATGACAGTGCCACTAAACCAGAGTTATTAAAAACGGTTTTACGAAACTCCTTCACCAAAGAAGACGAAGAAAATATTCCTGAATTCCAATGAAGAACAAATGCCAAGATGAGAAACATAAAAGTAAATATCCTCGGTGCAGCAAAGAAGCTTCAATCACTTGATAATGGTAAGGGTTCAGATTGTATACCATTCAGGTTTCTTTCATAGTATGCTGCTACAATAGCTGCATTTTAGCAATTATATACAACCGCTCGCTAACAGAAAGATCCGTATCTAAAGACTGGAAAATTGCTCAAGTCACACTAATACCCAAAAAGGGATGCAGGAGTAATCGGCTGAATTATAGACCTATATCAGTAACGCCAATTTGCAGTAGAGTTTTGGAACATATACTGTGTTCGGACATTATTAAGTACCTATAAGAAAACGATTTATTGGCACATAGTCAGCAAGGATTCAGAAAATATCGTACATGTGAAACACAATTGTCTCTTTATACTCATGAAGAAATGAGTGCTATCGATAGGGGATGTCAAATAGATTCCATATTTTTATATTTCCAGAAGGCTTTCGACGCCGTTCCTCATAAGCATCTTCTAACCAAACTGCGTGCCTATGGAATATCGCCTCAGTTGTGCGACTGTATTCGTGATTTTTTGTCAGAAAGGTCACAGTTCGTAGTAATAGACGGAAAGTCATCGAGTGAAACAGAAGTAATATCCGGCGTTCCCCAAGGAAGTGTTATAGGCCCTCTGTTTTTCCTGATCTATATTAACGACATTGGAGCCAGCTTAGATTTTTTTGCAGCTAATGCTGTCTTTACCGTCTTCTAAAGTAATCAGATGACAAAAACGAATTGCAAAATTATTTAGATAAGATACCTCTATGGTGCGAAAAATAGCAATTGACCCTGATTAAAGAAAATTGCGAAGTTATTCAAATGAGTACTGGAAGAAATCAGACAAATTTCGATGACGCGGTAAGTTACACAATTCTGAAGGCTGTAAATTCAACTAAATACTTAGGGATTACAATTACAAATAACCTAAATTAGAACGATCACATTGACAATGTTGTGGGTAGAACAAACCAAAGACTTCAATTCATTGGCAGAACACGTAGAAGGTGCAAACGTCTATTAAAGAGACTGCTTGCACCACGTTTGTCCACCCTATTGTGGAGTATTGCTGTGCGGTTTGGGATCCGCATCAGATGGGATTAACGGATGACATCTAGAAAGTTCTAAGGAGGGCAGCTCGTTTTGTAACATCGCAAAGTAGAGGAGATAGTGCCACAGACATGATACGTGAATTGGACTGGAAATCATAAAATAAAGGCGTTTTTCGTTGCGACGGGATCTTCTCATGAAACTTCAGTCACCAGTATTCTCCTCCAGTTGGGAAAACATTCTATTGGCATCCACCTACATGGGGAGAAATGATGATCACGATAAAATAAGGGAAATCAGGGCTTGCACAGAAAAATTTATGTGCTCGTTTCTCACGCGCGCAGTTCGAGAGTGGAATCACAGCTTGAAGGTGATTCATTGAACCCTCTTCCAGGCACTCTATTTTGAATAGCAGAGTAATCACTTAGATGTAGATGAAGGGTTTTTTGATTACACTAAATACAGGATTGTCAGAAAAGTAAGATAAGGAAGTAATAAAACATTTCTACCATTTCGTAACACACTTTGACACTATAAAGTCGTTTTTTCTCTTTTCTGAATAACCAAATCAGGGAGCTCTGAAATAGATAATGCTGACATCTTATTCTCTTTCTCAGCTCAACAATGACTCTGTCTTTCGGACAAGCAAATGGGAAGAAGCGGTACACAAATAAGAAACCAAAGTTCACCATCTTGGTCCTGATCTTTGCTGATAGTGTGTGTGGTGTGTGCGGTGATTGGTATCGATAAATGAACAGTGTAACACTAAGTTTTAAACGTTATTATATAACTTATTTCCCAGAATGTTTAAGGAATGTATAACTAGGGACAAAGCGGATGTGGGTGCCCTCTAATTGTAATGGAGAGGGGTTATAGTCTCCATCCGGTCATTTTGATCTAGGTTCTCTGCAGAATCATTGGATTGCTTCAGGCGAATGCTAGAATGGCTCTTACTATAAAGTCACTGTCGACTACTTGTCCCATCCTTCCCAAAATAGACCTGTAAATATGTCAAAACTGGAATTATATTATCTATTCTTTAGCTGTAACACTGCGATATGCAAAGTATCTTTGCAACAGCGACCTGTGGATGAATGTATCTACTGCTGTTACACCATCACTAATACTATCACCACTATTACTTGTATTTTAACTGACGATTTAAACATGGACTGTAAGGAGATAAATGCATGATTCTCTAATCGCGTTCGTGTGTGCTAACATTGTTTTATTGTATGTTGTATGCTAAACAAATACTTGTTAGTGTAGTTTCTTCTACAAGTGGTAAAAAGGCTACAGGTGTCATCTGTTATATAACACGTTTTAGAAGTTCAGAAAAGAGAAAGGAGGTGGACAACATGTCTCCAGTTCCTCCAAAATCATTTATTTCTAACTAGGATTGGGGTCCACATGATTAAACTGGGATGACGAAGTAGTACTCATAAACGGATCTTGTTAGAACCATCTTCGATTTTCAAGTCAAACTGTTTTACTTCCCTCGGATACGGAAGAAGTAGAGAAAGGAATGAAGAAATTGCTCATATGTTGCAGTAAGTATATGTATCAATTTGAGCAAGAACAAAATAATGTTCCATCTGTACTCTGATATGCAAATCATAAAGAAGAATGATGAGTTGGTGAATATCTAATGTCATGAGGATTGAAGTCAGCGATCGGATGGACATTTAAAGAAATTAACAAGAGAGTTAAAATAGCATCCGGTTCATATTAGAAAATGGTGAATTCAGATGTATATTGCCAATTTTACTTATATGGTAAGTTTATAAGAAGTATATACACCCAATACTAACTTGAGCCGTAAACATGGACATTAAATCAACAGAGGAGTAAAAAAATTCAGGGTTTCATAGCGATCAGTGGGAATATGATGTTCGGCATAACAAAAAGGGACAGAAAGACAAACAAATTGAAAAACTAGAAGACAGGAGTAGAGGTCACAAAAGTGACTGTTACACTGCTGAAACGAAGGTGAACTGACATATATTGCGACGAAATGTTAGATGACGGACAAAGGAGATTTAGAGTTGGATGCCTCGAAATGAGCAGAAACATAGATGATGACCAAACGGAAGACATCATAAAGAAACAAGCAGGATAAATCTGAATGCGACAAGCAAAAAGTCGTCGACTATGTAGAAGTCTGGAAGAGAACCAATCTAGTAATGGGTGGCGATGATTATAATGATGTTGATGCTGAAGAACTCGACTGCTGGTTCAGTGCTTTCCACTATTAAATGTGGAACTGTCTGAGACCACCTTCTTAATGAGTCAACTATGCCACCATCATTTTAATACAAAAAAAAGAATTGTCGTATTTCATTCTTAAAAAGCAAGAAATGCACACCTAATTTACTAAGGGCACGAATCATACCCAGAACATTGTTCATTCGTAATGTTAGACAAGTTGGTTTGCCACTGCGGCTGATAAATGAGGTAGTTATGGAGTGAGGCTGCACGGACTTAGTTTGTATCCGTTTTTCGTTGGGAGAGCATTAATCATTAATGAAGGGAAGGCGCGGCAGAAGTTGTGCCGTCATTAGCGGCAGCCGGCAGCCCCCAGCCAGACCCTAGGGCCGCGACAAGTGCATTCGCCGCTGCCCTCCGACCCTTCGTTAATTGAAAGCCAGACGACTGCCATCTCCAAGACTTGTCGACATCACCTCACAGTTTGCACTTCCCGCATTTAGTTGTTCTAACTTGTAGCACTTCGAATAATTCAAATTTCTCAACCTCGCTACGATGGTGTACCTACATTGTACGTTGCTGAGCATCACAGAATAACGATTCCGTGCATAAACCGTGGGAGTACTGTCTACTGTCAATCCGTAGATGTTTTGCAAGCAGTCATGTTCGTTCTCTATATCTTCTAGAGGCGTGTTTTTTTTTTTTTCAGTGAATACCGGTTTTCTATGAAACAAATTGGAGCGAAATTTTAAAACATTTTTTTTTTTTATTTCTTGAGGGCCTACTTCTTAATATAGCTTACAACATAATATCCGCATACAAGACATTGATCATAACGAAAAACCAACTTCTGCATTGCATTCCTATAAAAAATATGGGCCTTCTTAGGCAGTCACTAGTGAATAACTGTTTTAACGCCATCGTCGTTGCTATTTGAACCGTCGTCTTCGTTTTCTCTAGTGTAGGAACAAGTGGGCCCTAGACGACGGTTATACTCAGTGTCATCAACTACGTGGTGTGGACGGGCATTATCGTGAACAAAATCCTTTTAATGGACCAGTCATGCTTGTTGTTTTGGATAGTTCTACACAGCTGAGTTAAGACGTCACAGCATATCTTATAATGGATTGTGGTATCTTTAAGCAATAAATCCCCAAGCAAATACCTTCGCCCGTCCCAAAACACAGTGCACATAATTTTTGGGCTGAATTTGTTTACTCATCTTTGGTGATACTGACTTCCATTCCATGGATCTTTGTTTCGATTATTGGTGTAGCGTGAACCCGCCTTGTTTCTTCTGCACTGACTGTATGACTTAAAACATTTAACATCTACATTACTACATCGTTCAAAGAAATTCAAAGCACTGGTTACTCGACTGGTTTTGAGCAGCAATAGTCAGCATTTACAGTACCTAACGTGAGTAAAACTTTTTGTAATTCTACATCAACGTATAGACTTCGCAAGCCATATCACGGTGTGTGGAGGATGATATTTCCTGTTCCATTCGTGAACGGTTCGCGTGGTGAAAGAATCTGGTATACCCTGGTGTCGGCTTGAATGTCTCTGATTTTACGTTCATGTTACTTCCCGAGATGCATCGTATTAGGAAACAATATATCTGATGACTCTTGCATGAACTAACGCTCCTGGAACTCTATCAGTAACTGCAAACTGCCTCTCTAGCGCCGTCTGCCGCTGGAGTTGTCTGGGAATTTCTGGGACGCTTTCGCGCTTACTACGATGGATTCTGCCTGCCGACTAACACATTTCACGCAGCGAGAGATGCGTTTGTTGATACTAGCACGGTGCAATGTTTGACTTCGTTGACGGAACCACAACTTCATCTCTGCTTGCGCTGCTTCATCACTATAAAGCTGAAGTCCTCAAATGTGTTCTATATGTTTTGGAAATAGACAAAAATCGGGACTGTATGGAGGATGATTGACGACAGTGAATCCAAGGCGTCGGATTGTTTCAGGTGTCGCAGCGCTCGTGTGTGGCCTGGCATTATCATGGTGAAGGAGAGGGTGCTCCACGCGTGGACGAACATATTCTGCTGTTAGAAACTGAATTATAGTACGCTGTTTTTTACGCACCGATATAGCTGCATTGCACCGCCATGTTGCACGCTACAATTCGGAGCCCTCTAGGAGCAGAAGGTTGATACTTCAGTCAGCGAAGAGGGAAATTCGACCGGGTAATAAGCATGCCATGTAATACCTCAGCCTACATTGAGAACAGGATAAAATATCCGGAGGCATTATTTTTCTGCGTGCCCTCGTAAATAAACCCCTAACGAAACATGCTGCGCTGCTTTGAATCTTCTCTATTTCTCCTATTAATCCCATCTGATACAGATTCTTCACTGACCATCAATATTCAAGTGTTGGTGGAAGGAGTCTCTTGTAAGCTACCTCCTCTGTTGATAACCTACATTGCCTGTGAATTCTTCCGAAGAGTCTATGTCGGATAACTGCCCTACCCGCAATTAATTTTATGTGGTCGTCCTACATAAAATAACTCCGTCCACATACTCCTAAATCTTACATGAAAGTAACTTAGTCGACTGATAGCTCAGAGATCGTATGATCATACAATATCGGGTCTTTCTGTCTATGTACATGCAATACGTTACATTTCTTGATGTTTAGGGTCAAATTGCCACTTCCTGCACCAAGCATTAGTACTCTGCTGGTCCTCCTGCATTTCGCTAGATTCCTCTAGCGTCGCGACCTCTCTGTATACAACGGCAACATCCACAAAAAGTCTGATTGGAACTTTTGTAATTTAAGTATTCTGAAAGTACATTTTAAGTAACGCTTCTTTAAACCAGAAGAAACCCATTAACTAAAGACTACATGGGAAATAAAATGTTGTATTGTACTTCCGTGCCAATTCTTCAGTGACGATAACTATTTGTATAATTTCTATTTTAATATGATCATCAGTATGGTTATCTTTAATCAGATTAACAAATTTGGTTAAACTTCCATCCATCGTTGTGTCTTTTCATAAGCTTAACTAAGCTGCCGATGAAATAATGCAGCAGTCATCTCTTTTCGACACAGAAAACAAACAGGGTCCGCATTTCTCATTCGGCGTGATGTTAAGTTAACAGAGGCAATTTGAATAGAAACAAACCAACTTAACCAAGAGCAGTTACTTAAATTGAGGCATTTTCCGGAAGGCGACTCATAAAGAGACTAATCGCACAAATGAAGTGTCCATATGTAAACCCTGTAATCACTTAACAAACACGTCTCTTTATTAATTAATGTATCACTCTATAAATTATTCAGATCAGAAAAGTCATCTCACTCTGTTGATCCTTACCTTCAGTCCATCTGCAGAACATTCCGCACTGAATTCAGTGCCACATAGTTAATCTATGTGCTGAAGGAGTCGCACGTAAAGTCGACACTTTTAGCGCTGGATCGATTGTGCGCGCGCCCGGATCGCCGTTTCATTAGTGATAGGCAGAGTCGAGAACTTCATGGTATCGAGAAACCAGTCGAGTACAGAACCAAGAAACGAAAATTATTGGCACAGCCCAGCTGCTGTAGTCTCCGTCCACTTCAGCCTTCTGTAATCGCAGGTTGTCGGTGGCAATGATCTGCAACTCTGAAGGAAATACTTTTATGTAAATGAAACAAAACTATACACCAGAATGGAACTATATACGTCTCTAAAGTTATTTATTGTATGAAATTTTAGTTTCTAGGTACAAAAAACTGTTTCTGGTTAGTGTAATTTATTTTACGTGTAGATTTTCTAATGTGATTTTAATCAAAGCTTTCTGTAAAAGAAAGAGGATTCTTATACTTACTACATTCTCACATCGCCGCATGATAGTGCACTCGGGAACCATGCGTTATTGTCCAAAGTTATATCTACGGCCCAAAATCCAATCTACATTGTATTTTGTGCAACAAGTGAAAGCCAGAATTACAGTAGTAATAAGCATGCCACATTGACAAGGTATATTGTAAATCCCTGGTTTTCGTAACCCCAGGTCGTCTTTGACACTCCCCAGCAGTCCCCCAATCTTGTTGGATGGACAGAATACACACTTGATATTGTGTTTACGGAGGATCCTACTGATTCTGGCGGATATAGAGCCAGCATAGGGCAGACATGCCACCTTCTTTGCTTCATCTTGGTCTTCCTCAGGAACCTGTGTTATAGTGGCTGGTTGGAGTGCCCTCTCAAATTGTCTGTCCGTGTATCCATTCTTGGAGAAAACTGTTTTGAGACGTTCTATCTCTATAGGTAGATTCTCTTGGTCTGACAGGGCACGTGCTCTGTGGACCAAAGTCTTCAGAACCCCATTCTTCTGTGCAGGGTGGTGACAGCAGCTGGCCTGCAGATATAAATCAGTGTGTGTTGGTTTTCGGTACACACTGTGGCCAATTGATCCATCTGCGTTCCTCTGGACTAGTACATCCAGAAATGGCAGCTGGCCGTTCTTCTCCAGTTCCATGGTGAACTTGATATTAGGGTGGCATGAGTTAAGATGTTCAAGAAACTCATTGAGCCTGCCCATCCCATGTGGCCAGATCACGAAGGTGTCATCCACATACCTGAAGAAGCATGTGGGTTTAAATGCGGCTGTCTCCAATGCCCTCTCCTCAAAACTCTCCATAAACATGTTGGCAACCATAGGGGACTGTGGGCTGCCCATAGATACACCTTCAGTTTGCTCGTAATATTGGTTTCTGTACAGGAAATACGTGGATGTCAGTGTATGACTGAACAGGTCCAACAGAGCACCGTCAAACTTCTCTGCAATCAGTTCTAGTGAGTCCTTTACAATGACAGTTAAATTTCATCTAGCTGTGGCCATTATGAAATATCTGCTGCCAATAAGGACTGACGATTTATAACCTACCACATTCAGCATAAACGAGTCAAAGTGAGAAAAGGAAACGTCTACGTCAGACTTTTCGTGGAAATCTATTACCTTTGTTCCTTGTACGTGAAATAAGAACAAATTTTAAAGTAACTTTAATTAATCATGCCAACGGCCTTGCTGCAGTGGTAACACCGGTTCCCGTCAGATCACCGAAGTTATGCGCTATCGGGCTGGGTTTAGCACTTGGATGGGTGCCGAACGCTATTGGCAAACCGGATGCATTCAGCCCTTGTGCGGCAAACTGAGGAGCTACTTGATTGAGAAGTTGCTGCTCCGCTCTCAGAAACTGATATCCGGCGGGGAGAGCGGTACTCTGACCACATGCCCTTCCATATCAGCATCCAGTGACGCCTATGTCCTGAGGATGACACGGGGGCCGGTCGGTACCATTGGATCTTCATGGCCTGTTCGGGAGGAGTTTAGTTTTCAATTAATCATCTGTATTTCAGCAGTTTACACCTGTTAGTCGTATTGAAGCTAACTAGTAGTACAGACCTGTGCAACAGAGTGAAACCATGTGATTTTACTTCGTGCTGTGTATGAAGTAACAGGTGGTTACAATTAAACTTTGGTTACTTCAGACAGTATAGCCAGCAAACTATTTAACGTTTTGGTACCCAACTTTATAGGAATGTTTTTCAGGCTGCGCACTTAAGGATTTGCTCTATTAATGGAGTTAGTGTTATGTCTTGCCGCTAGGCGGGGGTACTGGTACGGTGACGTAGGGATGAAACAAAAGCATTAGTGAGCATTACAGTAGCAGACAGTCAACATGGTCCTTGACAATGTGGGCAAGGCTTTGGGCGTAAAACAGATTTATAAAAAAAACAACAGTACAGTTGTTCTTCGCCACGAGTATAACGCATTACATGAATACGGAGAGTTCCTCTTTCAACACCAGGGCTGAAGAAAATGATTCAGAAGTACATATTAAGTGGCGATTTTGGAATTGCACATGGGAGAGGCCGACGGCCAGTTACGCCACAAATCGTTGAACGAGTTACTGTTGCCAAGGCTGAGAATGCTGGACGCAATGTACGATTTTCGCGGAGTGAACGATATGTGTCACTACAGTTGAACTTTCGATGGTCCACCGATCGTAAAGACCTGCGAACAGTTATGAAATGGTGCTTGTAGTGCTGTCCCGGGCTGTCGTGGATGCAGATGGTCGTTAGGTTGTTACTTTAAGCAAAGTTAGTAAACAGGAAAGTAAACTTGGCACGTAATTAACATATGTTACCCTCTCTCTGGATATTAAAAAGTGTTTCATTCAAGTTGTTTATTCCTTATTTGACTTCCGCAGGTATTTACACAAAGGTTCATTGTCCTACGACCACTTGTTTTTCATGGGGGCCCTCTCAAGTTGTGAAAGTTCAAGTACAGTTACTCTGTATGTTAAATATCTCTATTCGAAATTTATTTCGATGTGCGTTAACCAGAAATTCACAGCCAAATTCTAATAAAACAGGTATAAGAAGTTTATTAGCAGTTAGCAAGTACCTGGCATTGCCTGCCTATGTATTTATTCTACTGCTCTGTTATTCAATCCTGTGGTCCCCTTCTCCCACTCCACCTCCTCCTTCCACCCCCTACTCTGTCCTCCTCCTCCACCCCCTCACTCTGCTCACTTCCTCCACTATCCAGTCGCTGTCCAAAGCTTTCTGCCCTTCCCTCTGTCCATCTGTTCCTCCTCCATCTTTCCATCTGCTCCTTCCACGTGCACCCATCTCCTCCTCCTCCCCACCATATCCATCTGCATCTCTCTCTCTCTCTCTCTCTCTCTCTCTCTCTCTCTCTTACCATCCCTAATCCCGCCTTCCATCTACTCCATCCCGTCGTCCATCCTCTCCCCCACCCACTCGCTGTCTATCTCGTCCTGCAGCTCTCTGCCTATCTCTCCTGCCTCTATCCCCGTCGATCTTCTCCTCCCCCTCTCTCTGTCTGCTCTACCCCTTTGCTGATCTGTTCCCTTCCCTCCTCCATCTCCCCCTCCCCCTCTGTCAGTCTCTTCCTTCCCCTCAATGCCTATCTACTGCCCCATCTCTCTCTTTTTCCACCTCCTCCTAACCCTCTGCCTGTCCATCTGCTCATCCCACTCACTCTGTCCACCTCCTCCTCCCACCTCTCCCAGTCCATCTCCTTTTACTCCCTGTTGTTCATCTACTCCTCACTCATCTCTCTAGCCATCTACTCATTCTTCCTTTCTCTGCCCATCTCCTCCTCCCTCTGTCCCTATCTTCTCCTGTTACCTTTCTATGTCCATCTCCTCATCTCCCCCTCTCTGTCCATTTCCTCCTCTTCCCTTTCTTAGTCCAATTCCCCCTCCTCTCTCCCCTTGCGTCTCCTCCATTATCTATGGCGAACTTCTCCTCCCCTCTCTCTGTCTGTCCATATCCTCCTCGCCCCTATTCTCTCCAAGGTATCACTTCTACCCCAACAAAAAATTTTCTGGTTCTTAGACCCACAGTAATTGTTTCCAGGTAGTATGTAATACGTGCATGACATTTGGTTTCAATCGATCCATGGATATAGCATAGTGCTTATGACGTCATATATCATGAAATGTGTGTCATACAACGATATAATATTGCAGGCACATACAGTGGTATATGTGACTACAGTCTGCAAATGTGTTTTGAATAGAAATAATGGTAAAGAAGTTATAAATCTCAGTGTTATGCGTGATGCCGCAGTTCTTGTCGTATCTCTGTACATAACATCATATCCCCAGAACCATGGGACGTACAATGGTATATTTTTGTAGGTACGTTCAATGATACATGAGGATGGTGTCTGCGAAATACGTCGCGAATACAGTTAGTTGTAAATCAGTAATTAATTAAAATGGCATGCCTGATGAGGTAGTTTTACTGGATGAACAGAGAAATTGTAGTAAACGATAAACTTTTTTTCGTTTCATCATTTTGTGGGGGTTGTCAGGAACAAAAGGTTTCGTAAAGGTTTGAATTTACGTGCAAAATTTGTTAGAAGTCTCTGATACTGGATGAATTTATTCTGGCCTCGTGAGCTACGTCACTTTTTCACCCCCCCCCCCCCCCCCCCCGCCCCCCCCCCCACCTCCCTATGATTGATAGGTAGATCTTAGCCCCACAGCAATTGTTCCAGTACACTAAGTGATAGATATACCGACTTTGGTTGATATGGGGATAGTTGTTAGGGGGAGATGAGGAACATACTTACATGGATACACAGATGAACGAAAATATTTTGACCACCAGCTTAATAGCTTGTTCCTCTATCTTCGAAACGAAATGTGTCACTGATATTGAGTGTCGGGCATCCGACAGCTTCTTGGTAGGTTTGTGGAGGTATGTGGCATTAGATGTCTAACCACAGGTCATGTAATTGGCGTAAATAGCGGGCCGTGTATTTGAGCACTGGGTGATACCACCCGATAGCGACCCAGATAAGTTTCATGGGATTTATACCAGGCGAATTTTGTCACCGAGGCATCAACTTGAGTTCGCTATAGTCTTCCTCAAACCACTGTAAAACGGTTCTCAATCCGAGAGACATGGACAGTTATACTGCTGAAAGACGACATCGCCATCTGGGAGGACATGAATCATGAAGGGGTGCAGGTGATTTGCAACTGACAGCGTGTCTTCGGTTACTACCACAGGTCTCATGACAGTGCACGAGAACGTCTCCGATACCATGATGCTGCTCCCACATGTGTGCGTCCGTGACGTGCTGCACGTTTCGAGCCGCCGTTCACATCGATTACGGCGTTTGGCAGCCGACCGGCTACCTAGTGAAGCAAAAAGGTTAGTCACCCGAAGAGCCGGTACTTTTCCATTGATCGACAATCGAATCCCGTGGTCCCGTACACACTGATATCGTATTCGATGTCGCTGCTTCAACATGTGAACACGTTGGTGTGGTCTGCTGCGGAAATCCATGTTCAGTATGGTGCGATGAACTGTGTACTCCGAAACACTTGTACGTGCACCGGCATTGTGCCCTTTCGCCAGAGATGCCATAGAGCACCATCTATCCTCCTTCACAGAGCAGACAGTTCTTCGAAACCCACGTTCTGTGAATAGTCGTGGACGTCCAACCATGTAGCGCTTAGTGGTAGTTTCACTGTCCTTCTACTCGTTCCGTAGATGCTCACGACAGTAGCACGTCGTGGATTATTGGATTAGCTTCACCGTTTTCGAGGTACTCCCTCACAGGTTCTGCGTAATAATAATCTACCTTTTGTCATAGTCGCTTATCTCAAAGAAGTCGGAGTAAATATACCAGATTTCGAATCAAGAACAGCTGCCAGCATTAGTAACTTAGAATTAGATATTCTCGGAGTGGTGGAGCAACTTAACTCATTTAATACAAGCAAGTTTTCCGGTCCACACTAAATTCCAATAAACTTCCTTTCAGAGTATGCTGATGCAATAGCTCTATACTTACTAATCATATACAGACGCTCTCTTGACAAAAGATCTGTATTCATGGAGTGGCAAGTTGCACATGTCATGTGGTGTCACCGCCAGCCACCACACTTGCTAGGTGGTAGTTTTAAATCGGCCGCGGTCCATTAGTACATGTCGGACCCGCGTGTCGCCACTGTCAGGGATCGCAGACCGAGCGCCACCACAAGCCAGGTCTCGAGATACGGACTAGCACTCGCCCCAGTTGTACAGACGACTTTGCTAGCGACTACACGGACGAAGCATTGCTCATTAGCCGAGCCAATAGTTAGAATAGCCTTCAGCTAAGTCAATGGCTACGACCTAGCAAGGCGCCATTCGTAGCATTGCATGTATCTATGGAGTCTCACTTATATCGTCAATAGCGATGTACCAAGGATGGATTAAAGTTATGTATTCCAGAAGCTACGTACTTTTCTTTATGGCATTCATTACGTATCCTGTTACAGACCTATCTCTTGCCTGCGTAAACTAAACGCGTGCCTTTCGGCTACTTCCGTGGCGTGGCTGTCTTGCTACGCCACAACATGTCACACCAATATTCAAGAAAGCCAGTAGGAGTAATACACTAAATTACAGGCCCATGTCATTAATGTCGATACGCAGCAGGATTTTGGAACATACACTGTGTTCGAACATTATGAATTATCTCGAAGTGAACGGTCTACTGAAACACAGTCAACACGGATTTAGAAAACAACAATCTTGTGAAAGACAGTTAGTTTTTACCCTCGCGAGATATTGACTACAATTGACAAGGGATTTCTAATTGATTGCGTATTTCTGGATTTCCAGAAGGCTGTACCTCACAAGTAGCTTGTAGTCAAATTGCGTGCTTATGGAATATCACAAATGGTTGAAATGGCTCTGAGCACTATGGGACTTAACATCTATGGTCATCAGTCCCCTAGAACTTAGAACTACTTAAACCTAACTAACCTAAGGACAGCACACAACACCCAGTCATCACGAGGCAGAGAAAATCCCTGACCCCGCTGGAAATCGAACCCGGGAACCCGGGCGTGGGAAGCGAGAATGCTACCGTACGACCACGGGCTGCGGACTGGAATATCTCAGTTATGTGATTTGATTCGTGATATCCTATCAGAGACTTCACAGTTCGTAGTAACTGACGGAAAGTCATCGAACAAAACTGAAGTTATTTACTGCGTTCCCCGTGGTAATCTTATAGGTCGTCTGCTGTTCCTTATCTATACAAACGATTTAGGAGTCAAGCTGAGATGCCGACTTTGGTTGTTTGCAGAGGATACTGTCGTTTATCGTCTAGTAAAGCCATCAGATATCAAAACAAACCGCAAAACGACTTATAAAAGATGTGTGTGTAGCACGAAAATTGGTAGTTAACCCTAAATAATGAAAAGCATGAGGCCATCCACATGAGTGTTAAAGAAAATTCATTAAACTTAAACTTGGGTTGCGTGATGGATCAGTCTAATCTAAAGGCCGTAAATTCAACTAAATACTTACTAAATACCCGGGAATTACTATTACGAACAAATTAAACCTGAAATAACACATAGAAAATGTTGTGGGGGAAATGGAACTAAAGACTGCGTTTTATTAGCAGAATACTTACAAGATGCCACATATCTACTGAAGGGACTGCCTACATTACACTACATCTTTTGGAGTACAGAAGTGCGGTGTGGGATCGTTACCAGCTAGGATTAACGGAGTACATACAGAAAGTTCAAAGAAGACAAGCACATTTTGTATAATAGAAAGAAATGGGGGAGAGTGTCATTGACAGAATATTAGATTTGGGGTGACATCATTGAAACTGTAAGGTGGCGTAGTCGCCTGACCTTCATTTCTTACATATTCCGACCTCACCATCGTGTTCTGCATATCAAGAAGTCTCATTCGATTCCAAACTCGATACGGTAGAGTCAATTTTACATATTTCCATTTAATGGATATGCCAATCTAATAAATAAATTGCAATTGCACACCGAAATTAAAAAGTCGAGGCTGGCGTACACAAACATTCAAGACATGAAGGACAGAGAAATTCTTGTTCGTCAGAGGCCACAAACCCACTGGAAAGTCCATAGGATGGTGGGTTAGCACGCAGCTGTGCTTGCCGGCTGACCGCCCACGGATCAAAACAGTTTTTGCCAGAGAAAAGGGATAATGGCCTGCATGTTCACCTTAAAAGCAAAACCCGCTGTGTTGTTGGGAGAGACACAGCAAACGCATATTTTTGACCGACGTAGTGCGCAGTTTCAGAGTTCTCACAAGTGAACAGTAAACGCCTAACGCAGATGCTATATATTTCTGGATTGGTCAGATTAGCCATTCTCCCGTTTTTAAGAGTAACGCTGATTGTTGGACTATTTCTGACGCAATGAGCTGGTGGAGTGAGGCAAAGACAGCGGATGATATACCCTTCCGCTTTTTGCGTGGAGGGAAGTCGTTCCAGTGACGCTCTTTTAGCAGGAACACACAGAAGGAACGAGTGTGCTCGTGCGTGTATGCAAATAGCGAGGAACAAAGTCTCTACTCATTACTGCACTGAGAGAGCACCTCAGTCGCTAGCGAATCGGAGTGATACTCTATACTGAGTCGCTCTCGATTAAGCGTTTGTTCACTGTGTTGGCCGCGACACTTAATGTGCTGTGTGAACACAGACAGAGTACTAGTTAGTGCCTGCGAGCAAACATTGAGTGGCATCGCGGTGGACTTGTTATCTGACCGGTGTACCACGCCAATAGTTAGACTAGGGGCAGATAGGAGTCCTTGACTTCATCAAGGTGTAGTGAGAGTTCGATTGGCGAAGGTTAGTCCTGATAGAAAGAGAGAGTTTTGATATTTTTCAGTGGCGAACGACGCGGGCAGCAGTTGTCGCAGCTCACGGTATTGTGCGCTACGTCGTAGGCGAGCACTATCTATCCTCCATTAGAAATAACAAATGGTTCAAATGGCTCTGAGCACTATGGGACTTAACATCTAAGGTCATCAGTCCCCTAGGACGTAGAACTACTTAAACCTAACTAACCTAAGGACATCACACACATCCATGCCCGAGGCAGGATTCGAACCTGCGACCGTAGCACTCCCGTGGTTCCGGACTGTAGCGCCTAGAACCACACGGCCACCGCGGCCGGCCTTAGAAATAACATCCTTCATTCACGTCACTCCATTACATTCCTCACGCGACAGCCTCGACCGTACTTAGAAAAATTCAATCGGATAATTATTCAAGTTGAGTAGGTGCGGCTCTCAGCCATTCTGCCGAGTAAATAACATTCTTCAAGAAGATGGATGAAAGAGCTTCCCCACACTTTGTATATAAATGTCACTAACAGGATTCCAATCCGTGAGAGGTAACCTCCTATTCCGAAAAGAGCCCGGAAATGTGTGTATCAGTTTATAAATAAAAGTTTCATTTGATTTTCTTGAGTTTTGCAATAAATCATATTTTCCGTCCGTTTAATGCAATACTTCAGTACCCAAGTATCCCACTAGTTACGTAAGAAAATAGAATATTTTTGTGTCTTTTCCTTCCAGTAGACGACTCAAGAAGATATTAACTGCTGAAAGTTTTTCAGGCATTTCTTTTTGTTGCGTTAGGAGCGTCTGTCTGACTTCTGTAGTAGTTGCAGGAGCCAAGGGGTACTTGTCAGATCAATCCGTTGCGCAACTCGTCAACATAACACCCACACACTGACAAAACAAAGACGTTTCCTGTTCCTGCTTGATCTTCCCACGAAATTTCAATCACCAGCTTCCTCCCGCGAATGCGAAAATAATTTGTTGACGCCAGCCTACATAACGAGTAATGATCACCGTAATGAAGTAAGGGAAATCAGAGTATGCACGGAACGATGTAGGTGTTCGTTTATTCCACTCTCTCTTCAATGTCAGAATAATACTTATTTATTGTGAACATGGTTCGATGAACCCCCTGCCAGGCTGTTAAGTATGATTTGCAGAGTATACATGTAGACGTAGATGTAGAATGAATTTCTCCATTTGCTACCCATGTCTTTGCTAGGGTGAAGCAACAAGAAATGTCGACCTGCAAATCAGATATATGTCGTCGTTTTTGTTTCCTTTAACGTCATTCAATGAAAATTAAATGTTAGAAGTTGCAGAGGAGTGGATACAGACATACACTTATCAGTCTAAAGCAGCGCAGTTGACGCTAGCTAAAAGAAATCCTGTGCAAAACCGTTTCAATCAAGATCAGTACTTGTATAATTTCCAACACAAGTTGCGAGAAGACACCTGAAGAATAGTCCAAGAGGAAAGAAATACATAGTATTATCCTATAACCTATTGTAATGAGAAGTTTAGATTTCCCGTGGGTGATTTCAACCGCATTCCCCTCCTAGGGCATTAAATCATTTCTGAAATATAGAAACCCTATCATATACATCTACATATAGACTCTTACGGTTTTGATGGGTTATAAGCCTAGCCATCCCCCTACCCCTCCATTCGAGAAAGACGCGTGAAAAGAATGAAGGCCGTAAAGGCCCGTGTAACGACTTATTTATCAAAGTTTCTTGCCACAATAGTTTCACGATACCTATGTGGTAGAATGTAATGTATGTTCCCCGACTCCTCTTGGAGCAAAGCTCTCGAAATTTCAGCAACAAACCACCTAGTTATACGTTGCACCTTTATTATAGTGTCTGCCACGGGAGTTTGTTGAGTATCTCCGTAGCTCTCTCCTGCTAAATAACAGAGCGCAGTGACGCAGTGCTTAGGACACAGGTCTGGCATTCGCGGGGACGACGATTCATACCCCAGTGCGGCCGACGAGACTTAGGTTTTCGGTGAGTTCCGTAAATCGCTTAAGGAAAATACCAAGATGCATCCTGTTCAAAGGACACAACCGACTTATTTCCACATCCTCCTTCGGTCCGAGTTAGTGCTCCGTCTCTAAAGACCTCGTGGCTCAAGGGACGTTGAACTCTAAGATTTGGTCCTTTCCGTCCCGAGTAAACGTTTCGGTAATACCCATCGCTAGATGTTCTCTGTGTGTTCTATTAATCCTACTTGATATGGGACGCCGAATGCTGAGGAACATTCAAGAATCGGTCGAACGAGTGTTTTTTATGCCAGTTCTTTCGAGGATGAATTAAGCTTCCTTCAGACTGCAAGAATCATATTTGCATTTGTGAATGTGGTGAAACCCCAGCTACACAATGTCTCACTGGCAATAAAAATTTGTGCTGATCAAATTCCTGGCACTTGAAGTCGTATTTACCTCTTTACGCGGGCGGTCACCCTAACGGTTTTTTAAAAACAGAAAAAAACATAGCCTGTATGACCGTCATTGGAATTGTGCAACAACACCATTGAGAATATATGCACTCTAAGACAGAAAAAGAAATGATCTACCACGAAGGAATTATCTGAATGGGACGGACATCGGCACACGCGATGTACATGTACAAATAAACAAATGATTGCAGTTTAAGATAAGTTGGATGATTTATTGAAGAGAAAGAGATTCACAAATTGAGAGAGTCAATAGCGCGTTGGTCCAACTCTGGCCTTAATGTAAGCAGTTTTTCGGCTTGGCATTGTTGGATGACCCCCCTGAGGGATATCGTTTCAAATTCTGTCCATCTCTGCGCATCAGATCGTGAAAATCCCGAGATGATTTGAGAGATCATCGCCAGTCGTCGGGTCTCATTTCGATGAGGGACCCGTCACTGAAGACAATGAGATTCCACGCCGATAATGTTTCTGGAGCCGCCCTGGACAGCGGTGGAATAACAACGTGACTGTTGTACGCCATACCGCCTGGTAACCAGGAGTGATGATCTACGGAACCATTTCTTTCATAGCAGGACCCCTTTGGTTGTTATCAGCAGCATCCTTAGAACACAGAGGTATATGCCGTATGCCGTATTGTTGCCTTTCGTGGCATTCCATCCTGGGCTGATATATCAGCAAGATAATGCTCGCCCGCACGCGGTGAGAGTTTCTACTACTTGTCTTTGTGCTTGTCAATCCCCACCTTGGCCAGCAACGTACTAGGATACCTCTCCAGTTGAGAACGTTTGGAGCTTTATGGGCAAGGTCCTCCGACCTTCTTGTGATTTTGAAAATACAACGTGCCAGCTGGACAAAATCTGGCATGATATCCCTTTGGAAGGCCTCCAAAAACACTATCAATCAATTCCAAGGCAAATAATTGGTTGAACAAGAGCCTGAAATGGAACAACGTGTTATTGACTCGCTCAATTTGTGAAGCTCCTTCTCTTCAGTAAATCATCTAATTTGTCTTTAATTGTAATCATTGGTCTTTCTGTATATGTATATCATATCTACCGATTACGTCCCATTCGGATAATTCCTTCGTGGTGAGTCGTTGTTATTTGTGTTAGAGTGTATGTCTTCTAATCGACTACACATCATAAATGCTATAAATAGGAAGAAGAAAATCAAAGTTAAATATTCAGGCCACTGAGATGTTGCACCATAGGAGCACATTAATTTTTTTATTTACTTTTTTAGATCTGTAGAAACAAATGAAAAGGGGGAGCTCCTCAGGCAAAGGCAAAACATTTTCTGCGATCACTGAACAATGAAAAACCTAAGCTAGTTACAGATACCCGCTGCTGAGCTGGCGCATGGAAGGGCACGTCTTCTCAGCGAATATATTCGTAATTCCGTGTTCCATTTCAGAATTTATAAGAAGAGTAGGTTAACATCACTGTAAGAATAGCTAAGAGTCTAGCACATCCTTTGTAGTGTCTGGGGAAAGGTAGTAAACTGATAATCCTTTGATCCTCATCCGGCCTCCATGGATGAAAAATATGCGTCTCCCGGGCCGAATAACACCCTTCGCTTGATCGCGTCTGGCGCAATTCGAAGATAAAAGGCGAAGATCCCCCGTGACAGCAGCCACACGTCTGCTGATGATCCATATACGAGGTAATGTTCTCCGTACCCATCAGGCGAAACTGTGAGTAGAGGGGGGAGTCAACAATACCGACATTGTGCAGTCAGATCAGATTCTCATGTTTCTTGTTAACGATAACATACCAAGAGGCGTGCACCGCCATACCAAGAAAGCCACGGTGGATGGCGTGCCACACACATGTCATGGAGCCATGGAACGGCGACTCTCAATCAAATTTCTGACATGATTCCTCATCATTAGACGATGTATGTCCCTCGCCGTTGGTGCTCTTGTGTTGTGTAAGTCAGCGTACATGTAGCCATATTCAAAGAAAAAGGTCTTGATATGTGAGAGAGATGGCACGACGTTTGCAAAAGCAGTGGGAGGAAGGTGGAACGCTGGTGTCATTCCTTTAAGCGGGATGCCAGTGATATTATTGCGGCTATGAATCAGCAGCTTCCCCATTATGCCGACATACAAAACCGCTACCCTCGTATGCACATTGACAAGCCCCAACTCACCGTCATATGTGGGGAGACTGAGGGTTTCGTACCATATATTGAGGATACATCCATCGCTAACGAAGTAAAAGAAATCCGCCAGTAATCGTTGTGCAATCACAGCCATCAGGGGGAAAATATGAGCCATGTGCGATATTCGGGACACCATGTGGATGCTGATGAAGGTGGATCGTTTGACCATATCCAATATCTTAACAAGTGCTTCCTGACACCTGTTCGGAATGCCTATAGAAGGTGTCTATGGTTAATCGCCGTTGGCCTGCAGACATCGCTGGCAGAGATAATTCCCATGCGGTTAAGAGCGTCCATCGATGGCAGGGGTGCTATGCTACCCTCCCGGCCCTGTTTATTGAACTATTCACCGTCATCACATATTGCTGGATCAGTTCCAGTGTCGACATCGCCTCATGGCCGAATCGGGCCACGAGGACCAGATCGTCCGCATATACCATACAATCAAATGTGTGCCCTCGAAGCGTCATCCCTAGCACACAGTGCTTCAGTCCCAGCATAACTGGTTCAAGAATAATTGGATATAAGATCATTGAGAGTAGGTAACCCTTTACAGGGAGCCCACCACATATCTATTAACCAGCACTTTGGATGCTGCACGACAGAGAAGTTGCAAGACGACACAGATAAAAACCGAGGGGAAAGCCACAGAGGCTATCACCATCGCAGGGAAATCGTGGCCTGTCCTGTCAAAAGCGTGGTACAATACACTGTGATCAAGACACCACAAAGGCAGCAACCAGCCGCTGTGAGGGCTGGCACACCCTGATAGTCACTAAGCGATGTCTGCCTACAATTAGCTCCTCCCATGGATGATTGTTCTAAAGAAAGTACTTGAGGCAAGACACTCGTAAGGCCTGCCGCGAGACGTGTTATGAAGGTCTTAAATTCGCTGTTGAGGAAGATCAGCCGGTGGTAATGCTCAAGCCAAGCGGTCTAGGGCGCTGCAGTCATGGACTGTGCGGCTTATCCCGGCGGAGGTTTGAGTCCTCCCTCGGGCATGGGCGAGTGTCTTTATCCTTAGGATAATTTAGGTTAAGTAGTGTGTAAGCTTAGGGACTTATGACCTTAGCAGTCAAGTCCCATAGGATTTCACACACATTTGAACATTTTGGTAATGCTCAAGCTCTTGTGCCCCTGTTGTCTTGGTGATCAGGATGATGAGGCCAACAACAACGGACGGAGACATTGGAGCCGTAGGTGTCATCAAATCTTGAGAGGGCCAATAGAACTCCATGGTGATGATGCTGGAATCAGGGGACTCGTTACTTGCACCCTCTGCTATGGCTTCCTCGATGTTTCCATGGATAAATGCATCATAAGAGATCACAATACCAGTCCGTCGAGGGTACCCGATTTCGACTGTGACACTTCATCAAAAGTTGCACAATCATAATGCTGCCCACATTAAAACCGTCTGTAGTCGTCAACGAATATACTCACAGTTTCTGCCTTTACAGTCAAACAGAGACCATTTTGTATGTCAAAAATTCTGATCAATGTTCGACGTCGCTGTTTCTGTTCGAGACGACAGTGCATATGTGAAACGATCTTCGCCTTTATGCGAGGAATCTCCACATGTCGGTTAGGGGACGATGGGCTTACGATGAGTTCCTGGGGCAACTTAAAGTAATATTCTGTTATGTGGCAATGCTGAAGGGACTGTTCTCTAACATACAGAATCATCGGGTGCAGTAGTGCCGCTTTGGCAAACTCGAAACGCCATTTCAGAGTGGAGGAATATCTCAGCAGCTGATCTTCGAAAACACACCATGTGTCTACTATGATTTTACGATATCCGTCTCTTGAGAGTGCGCTACATTCATTTTCCGGCAGCCACGACTTCTCAGTACCTTCTGACGACTGATGGAGACAGTGCAGATGTATGCACTGTGATCGGAGAAGGCTGACGGCCATCTGTCAGCGTCCATCAATCGTCGCTGCTGCTAGGTCAGGGGAGACAAATATTCGAACGAGGCGACTGGTACAGTGACTGGAGATATACGTGTATCCGGGGGGGGGGGGGGAGGGGGGAGGGGATGCGATACCATGCACCCTTTCCCAAGTATCTAGAAGACGTAGCTCTTGTACCAGCAAATCGAGTTCAGGACACGTTGTGTGATAGGGCTACTAACCATTAGGATTAAGCTCGCTGTTGAAGACACAACCAAGGATGCAACTGTCATAGTGTCCCAGATAGGGAGGCGTGATCTCCTTTAGATCGAAACGCGACTGATCGCATCTATTTTCCCGACCAGAGGGAGTATAGATGTCTACAATCCACGTACCTTGTGTGGTTATCGTCAGCCCTCCAGCTGAACGCCTTGTCAACCTCTGCGCCATCTCTCACCAGTATTGCCGTGCAACTATAGACATCAGCAGGCATAATGCACGTTGCATAGCCGTAGACGTCTGGAACGATCTCCAAACGAAGTTCTTGCATGAGCACAATATCCACATCTGACATTCACAGCGTATGAAGCAACATAAGCTTAATTTCCGAACCGATGGTTTGAGGATTGCTGGAACCAAATCGGTACAAATTTATTAATGATGGTCCACCAAGGCCTCAGTCGCTGGCATAACCTCTGTCGCAGGATCTTCATCGTCATCGGCGGACGCTGGGCAGAGGGTGGCATCAACCGTTAGCACCACCGACGGGTTCAATGTCGGCGTGGCACTGCACTGGCAGAGGTACATTGTTCATCCTGGCGATCATCGTCAGGCCGTGTCAGTTTTGAAAAGGATGCAACGGTGTCGAGTCCAGTGTGTGGGCGTAGGCTGCAGGTTTCCATGGCTTCTATCATTGCGTTACTGTCGAACAAGGTGCACCACCTGCCTGCGACTGCATTGTGCTGTCATGAGATGGTATCCTCCATCACCTCTTGCACTTCTTTGGCGATCGTTGTGTACATGAGTGGTCTTCCGTGTTAGATGATGGCAAAGAGTCCCGTCGGACTGACACAAATGCTGCCGCTGGTACTATCGTGGTGTCAACATTTATGCCTCCACCAGAATTTTCATCATCCGTCGACATATCTCTCATGGCGGAAGCAGGGACTGTTCTGGACGTGAAAGTCACCTGTTTCCTCTGTAGTGTTTGTCACCTGCGGGGTGTTGCCAAGGTCCGTCATATGCCGACATCGTTCTTGTGCTCTGTGGCCCGAAAAACCTCCATTCCCTGCATTCTCGTATTTACGGTCACTAGAATTTCGATTTTCTTAATACATACAAAAAACACTTCAGGGAAGGTATTGTACCCAATATTAGTTTGCTTATGACGAAGAAACAGTCATTCAACCTACACGAAGTCCACAGTAGAGCTGTTAGCATCGCTGTTCGATGCCTCATGTAACTTATTTTTAGGTTAATTATTTAAATCTATAGGCCTACAGAGCATAGCATTATATCCAGTTGTCGACTCTGATTTTATGAAATGTATTTTCAACAACACAAATCAACAATATTTAGTTTAATTCTGCGGAAAGTGTCGATTTAGACCTCACGTCAGTCTGCCTTAGTATTCTTAAAAGTATAGGACAAACACTGGACTGCTTCATAGCTTGACAATTTAACCACCAACAGTTATTTTTTCTTAGTAAAAATGATAATTCACTGCAGTATCACAAAACCATCTAGTGAAGATCATGGTGGCAACAGTTCCAGCCACACGATCATCTGAATGTGACTGAAATCATACTGTACTCTGTGTGCCGTTAAGGAAAGTCCAGGGTCATGCAGTGAGGGCGTGAAGTCCAGCAACGATAAGCAACATGCATAGTGGTACTCTATACACCAACAACGCATACATGGTGTTGTACATTCATTGAAGTGTCTGCTCAGATGTCTACAAAAATGTGAGACGCAACTCATAAATTTGACTTCTATGTGGGAGAACGTGATAATTCTACCCTCTCATGGGGGCCGGCAGAATATACACTGGCTGATACAACCAGAACATTATGACCACCGATCTACCATCGACACAAACTCGTCCAGGTGATGCATTTGATATCAGTGAGTGTGCTATCCGTGTGAAGAATGGGGAAGGCACGCGATCTATCTGAGTTTGACCGAGGGCAGATTCTGTTGGCCCAGAGGCTCCTCACAAGCATTTCGGAAAATGTACGACTAGTCGGGCGTTTGACGAGTGTTGCAGTGAGTGTCTTCAAGACGTGGCAAAACCAAGGTGAAACCACGTCCAGAGGTCGTGGGGTTGGGGGGACACCACTAACTTCAGACGTCGGACGTCGCAGGCACGGCAGACAGTACGAAACGTCCCCTTAGAAAAATTATTGAATTACTGTGCTGATAAATCTCTTACATTATTTGATTTTCAAACAGCTGAGCAAAACTGAACCTACTCAGACATTTCGCTCTTTACCTATTCTGATCAACACTAAACTGACATACAATATTTTTTAGCGCAACGCAATCTGACTTTCAATAATCCCTACAAAAAATGGCCCTGACTAACATTAACCTATACCTTTCACAAAACACTTACCCCACAAAAATCTTCGTTACTCGAACTACTGCAACACAGCGAGCGCCACTACTGCCAGCTAAATAAAAGATTCAAACTACTGAAGGCACTAACTACTGATAGGCATAGTTAGCAAATGAAAGATTTTGATAGAGAACAAACAATGTATTTACCTTAATAGTGTTCAAAAGTCATAATATATATAGCAGTTCATGACATCCATTCTTACAAATGTACTGTTTCTGATGGGCACACGTCCAGATCATCCGCTCTCAAAACTCCGCCATCTCACTTCCCCACATTCACCACTGCTGGCGGCTCACCTCCAACTGCGCAACGCTACGCGCTGTTAACAGCCAACTGCCCAACACTACAATAGTGACTATAGCAAAATTGCCATCCAACCACAGACTGCACACAGCACAGCCAGTGATTTTCATACAGAGCGCTACGTGGCGTTACCAATATAAAAACCTAAACAGCCTACTTACATGCTCTCCATAAAAAAAATTTACAAATTGTTTTGGGCAGTGGCCAATACAGATTTGAAAAATTTTTTCATAATTACAATAACAAAGATATGAAATGCACACACTTATTGATACATTGTTGGTCAAAAGCTAAAATTTTCTCACAGTCCATAAAGATAGTCCTGATCATCCATCATAGTAAAACTGCAGGTTTTTTTTCTCAAAGTCTGAGCAGTAAAAGAAACTGTACACGGAGGTAGTGGATTTCCATGCAGTCTTGAAGAAGTAGTGTTGGCCTTCCAACGGAAAGACAGTGCTGAGTCTTGACATGCAGACAGGCCACAACAGAGCAAACCCACCGCAGAATCAGTCGAAGTTTTGAAGAATATTGCTAGGTAGGTCATCACAGAGCAGACCCACTGTAGTCTTGATAGAGATTACGGTATTGGTGGGCCACCAGAGGTGCAGACCCACTGTAGTCCTTGTAGAATTAATTGTATTGGTGGGCCATCAAAGGTGCAGACCCACTTCAGTCCTTGTAGAGACGGCCAGCAGCCATCTGTTGCGACTGTGCAGGTGCACAATCACCATCTAAGAGTCTTGTACTATCTAGCAAGTCCATGAACCACCACTTGTGCACTCACAAAATTTTTTTTTAAATGTCCTTAGAACCAGCAATGCTGTTAACCAGTCCCTTGTTGAATTATCAACACACGTGGGAGCAGTAACAGTCCTCTTTTTTTTCAAATATTGTGCATGTACTATGACCAACAGAAACGTGTGCAGTGAAATGAATGCTTACAAGTCACTTGATTTGATGAACTGGTGTCAATTACAATTTTAAAACATGAGAATACAATAACAAAGGTACAAAATACATCATTAAAGAACATAACAATACAGATAACATTTGTAGTAAATCGAAAGAATAGAAATAAACATGTACATCAGTGTTACAAGAATTATGACATAAGTACATACATAAAAGATCAGAATAACTTTTGAAACACCAACTTCGCACATGATCATTAAAACAAAACCGAATAAATAATTTCTAAACATCTTTACAAAGTAAATAACCTATTATGAGAAAAATTCTACAACGTAAATCTTATTAGCTAAACACATAAAGACAGGAAAAACACAAATACACAAGGGTACATAGACACATAGCGGAATAATACAAAAGGAAAGACAGGGTTCGTTTTCAGTGTAACATTTGGCACTGCAGTCCAACCCAAAACTTCATTCCATACATCTTTCCTCTTATTTCAACATTTGTTTCCACAAAAAAAAAAAAAAAATCCTATCCAAGCATGCTTTCTGTATTCTGTTCACATCCTCTTTCAAAAATAGTTTTCCTCCACTGTACACTACTTTTTTGGCCAAACCATTTTCTTACAGCTTCTCAATGCATTTCTTCCAATTCATCATAGTTAGTTTCTTATATAGTCTACCCCCTCTTAAGCTACTTAAATCTACTGAGCTCAGATATATATACCAAGGGACTAGGCGATGCAGCAGCACATAACAAATTAACACAAACATCAATGACAAAAAATGGAAATTGGCAAAGCAAGCAGCAGTATATATAAATTAGCAAAGCAATTGCAATATTACTACTACTATACGGCAATGTTCAGCAAACAAGAAAAATAAATCCGTAGTAAAACTGGCTTAAGCGAGTAATACAAAGTTAAATTCAGTAACACGATGCCTGGCAAACAGCAGCAGCAAATGCTATAACTTATACCTAAACATGACAAACCCACAAGCAGAAAAAAACAGTTCACTAAAGACAACAATGCAGGTAAGGAAAATGTCTATTCACATTTTAATGTCTATGTCATTAAAGTGGTGCACCACAAATTATTCCACCATAAAAATTACCAAGTACTTGAAAAGAAAATTATGTATGCAGTTACTGTTACTAGACCCTTCTTAGTGTTCTTTCCTTTCCAAGTGCTACTTTTTTTGAAGAATGTGGATCATAAAATTATTATCTAACAGATCTGTTGACAGAAAGTGTTCACATTAGCAAATGCACTTAATTTTATTTTATAAAACCAAAGATGAAACACACCTGTAAAACAGATATCAAATCAAATAAGCAACTATGTACAAAGTAAAGCATAAAAATATCATTCATAAGTCATGAGGCATTTCATAAGTTAGTAGAAATTCTCTCAATTCTCGTAGAAAGACACTTGTCCTAATCAGATGCGCAGATGTACGAATATTTCCCATCAATTCATAAGCATTTCAGTAAGTAGCACAAAGTACGATTAATCATATGTTTCCAAGTAATGAGCGTGTCGTATTTGCGATGCTTTCTACAAAGGAATGTCAATAGTGAGGTTAATGGCCTCTTTATTTCTCCACCTAATGGCTGTTTCTCCAGGCGGCTGGCACAGCTGGCCGCTCACGACGCATTACATCAAGGTCACTTGACTTTCTTAGCGAAATATTTACGACAGCAGTTTGCACTACAGTGACAGTCTCATATAAAAATTTCACAGGTCGAGAATTTGCGTTACAAACCTGTAGAAGCAAAATCCTATAAATATAACAGTGTCCAAAAAATTATCAGCGGCATTCTGATACATTCTCGCATGTACATACATTTCATAACTCTTAAAGTACGATTCTTGGTTTCCAACAACCTTTTCCACAAACCAGAGTCCATAACCCTACTCATTATTCCTTACCTTATTAAACATATACATATTCGTTGACACTTCTTCAATATTTCATCATAATAAATACATAGCATAATCAAATTCCTCATATAGCATCAGCTTATTGATCATAAACATACCTCAACAGCATAATACACATTGTCATCGTAATAATATCACAAAAACTCAGCCAAATCTCAAAAACGTCATAGCTTTCTGCAATTATTTCAAAATCTAAAGAAAATTATCTGCTCATTTCAATAGTGTCATCTACCTCAAACATACTTTAAAAATCATGATCCCATACCAAATACTTCATTCAAAGCTCTCATAGTATCACAATGGTTCCGAAAAAATATGAACACTTCACAAAGTACAGATAAATTACAATTACATAAGTGTGAAGTTATCCAACTGTGTAATTGTGTAAACATGTGTCACTGATGTAGTAAAAAAAATGTTTCTTTCTCTGGTAAATAATCAGATAGCTGTGTAATTCTATGTTAGAGAAATATGGTACCGATGCATAAAGTTGTATAAGCAAATACCATATTAGCTAGGGCTCCTTGTGCTTGCCAAACACGTGGTACACAAAGTAAGCGTGTACCCCCTGAGGATTAATGTAATTATACCCTCAGGTGTTACAGATTATAACAATGGAATGAAATGTATCACGGAAAACCTTTGTAGCCTTGTAAATAAAAAATCTTTAAAAATAAATATTTTAAGTACAAAATTAATCACTGAAATGTGTGTCCTGTAGTGCTAAATGTGCGTCTTGCTGTAAGATAATTCTGTGGAACTGTCTTAGTTATCGTCCTCTGTAAGCAAAGTTCTGCTGAAGTCAATATACTCACCTCGTCATAAACAAAAGTGAAATGCTTTGCGTATACATATCTTAGTTATTACGCTAATTGCCATGATGAAGAAAGTACTGTGCTGTAACGCATTGTTGTGCTACGGAAAAGGCTGTCTCAGTGTAGCTATACCACAAAAGTTACTAATAAACATGTTTTAATTTCCATAATAATTCAGAAAAACTGTGCAGATATAAAGCAGATACAGCACAAAAGCAACAATGTAAATTGTGTCACTCATTAGTAGCGTCGTGATATAAACGTGTAGCTGTCAAAGAAACCTAATACTAAGTCATCTTTAATCTCACAGAAAGTGCTTCAAATGATGAATGTCTTTTCAAGTAAACCAAAATGTTGCAGTAATATCTCATTAGCAGTACTGGTATATGTTCCAAGCATGTAAGCCTTATAGTCGTTACGTAATCGTGAAACTAACAAGCAAGGATGTACAAATGGTTCAAATGGCTCTGAGCACTATGGGACTGAACATCTATGGCCATCAGTCTCCTAGAACGTAGAACTACTTAAACCTAACTAAACTAAGGACATCACACACATCCATGCCTGAGGCAGGATTCGAACCTGCGACCATAGCAGTCGCGCGGTTCCGGACTGAGCGCCTAGAACCGCTAGACCACAGCGGCCGGCAAGAATGTACACACACAATAACACTGTGTCATCTGTTCACTATAACAATGCATTCGTAATTACTGTGTAAATATGTTCCCTAGGTTCTACAGTGGATATTTAACTTCAAACACTGTTGCTTGTTAACAGTTTCTAAGTCTAACAAAGCATACTAGTAATGTAAAGTGAAAAATTTTATGGCAGAGACTAAGTTAAAAAAAAAACAGATTATCTCTCAATAAACGGTTTTACATGTGAAATGTGGTGCAATCCTTTACTCTTCCTAGTACGCAGAGTTTCAACTTCAACGCTATTATCATGTTTTATACTGCGGTAAGGAATGCTAAAATTTTTCTCAAAGTTAGCGTCTTTGTTATTTTTCGCTGAACCAGCCGGCGCACGTGGTTGCCTGCGGTGCGAGTCATTGTCTGCTATCTCTTGTTGGCGCGCGTCGTTATTCGGATTAGGAGACATAACTTCTACAAATTCACCTTGTCGAGAGGGTCCTGCCCCATTCGAATCCCGCCAATTCTGATGAAATTCAGGTCTGTCGTTACGATTATATCGTCTGTCGTCAAGTTGGTAGATTACATAATTTCTTTCTTGTCGGTCACGTGGTGGAGAATTTCTTCCTGAATCGGAACTGCGCGCTGAACTGTTGCGTCTGAAGTTATTCTGTCTCCCTTGATAATAATTGTTTTGGTTTCAATATTGTGTGTTTCTATGGTTACCTCTGTGATAGTCACAACTGCGGAGAGGTGATCTTTCCCTGTAATTATTACTACTCTGCCAGTGGTTGTCATACGGGTGGTGTCTGTTTTGGTCACGATTTACGTTATAAGAATAGCCTTGTCATGTCCATTTATTATATCTGTCATCGCGGAATTGTGATGGATGTGACCTGTAATTGTTGTGTTCCTGTTTTCGCTTTCCTCGATTGTCAGTGTCAATTTCCAATTCTTGTAACAGTCCCTGAAATGCTTCAGTGTCGTCTTTGCAACGTCCTGCCAAAATAATATGTCGTAAATGTTCAGGCAATTTGATGAAGCAAATGCGGATGAGTTCTGAGGGGCTGTATGGGTTTGGCAGGTACTGATTCTTGTGCAACATGTCTTCAAAATATTTCACAAGACTGGAAAATTCAGATTGTTCGAAATGTTTCATCATTATGATGCTATGTTTTACTCGGTCTTGTGTAGCTTGAGAGCAATATGCTGAGAGGAAGGCATGATAAAATTCTCCTTCACTGTGGCAATCGTGAATGACCGATCGCATTCTTACAGCGGGTTCATTCTCTAAGTAGCCACACATAAATTCTAATCTGTGCTCTAATGACCAGTTGGGAAGAAAACAATGAGAGAATTGATGAAGCCACGCTTGTGGATAAATGTCGTTGCCGGAATTCTTAAATGTTTTGAATTTACGTGTAGTAATAAACAGCTTATAGTCAAAATCATCATGTCGGCGAGTCGCATGTCGGTCATTGTTACGTCGTTTCGGCGGTTCCATCTCAAAACTCGGTGTACCTTCCCAATTTCTTTCATAATTTCCGAAGTGCCCTGTGTTATTATTTTGTGGCTGTTCCGTATTTCTATGTCCCTCTTCCCGTATTAGAGCGCGAGTGTCCTCTGAAATACGTAATTCTTGTATTACCTGTGTCAACTGATCTTGTACTTCCCGGATTTCTCTTTGGTGATGCGTATTAATTTGATTCTCGTTTTGTTTGAATTTCCTAATTTGTTCGTACTCTTCTGTGTTAGTGACGGCTACAGGACTTGTGTCATTCAGATCATCATCCACCTTTGCAGATAAGTTAGTGAACTGAACCGAAAGTTCGGCTACTTTCTCCGATAATTCAAATGGTTCAAGTGGCTCTGAGCACTATGGGACTTAACATCTATGGTCATCAGTCCCCTAGAACTTAGAACTACTTAAACCTAACTAACCTGAGGACATCACACAACACCCAGCCATCACGAGGCAGAGAAAATCCCTGTCCCCGCCGGGAATCGAACCCGGGAACCCGGGCGTGGGAAGCGAGAACACTACCGCACGACCGCGAGCTGCGGGCTCTCCGATAGTGAACTTATTTCCTCAGTGTGTTTTTCTGAACCAAGTTTCAGAGTGTCCATTTGTGCTGAAATCGTATTTACTGTGTCCTTTAAGTTTTCCTGAGTTTTTGGAAGTTGCGTAACCGAAATGGTAGATGTAACTGAGTCAATCTTAACTTGCAAGGTCTCATGATTTTCATGAACAATAGTTTGCAGTTCATTTACGGCTGCTTCGTGATTCTGTAATGTATTTTCATGTCGCGAAAAAATAGGTTGGAAGTGCTCACAAATTTTTGTTTTTACGTCATTACAGACTTTTTCACATTTCGATTCGATTTTATGTAACTCAGTAGCTAAATCTTCACGTGTTTGTTCAAGCGTGGTGTCCAACCTTTGAAGATTTTGTTCCATTGTGTCTAACTTTTGAAGATTTTGTTCCATTGTGTCTAACTTTTGAAACTTTTGCTGTGTTTGTCCCATTTGTTGTGTTAATTGTAATAACAATGCACTGGTGTCTGAAACATGTTCCTCAGTGCTTTTCGGCAGTGAATTTGCACCGGCAACATTCACATTTTGACAAACAGAAAATGTGTCTTGACTTATTTGGCCGGCCGAAGTGGCCGTGCGGTTAAAGGCGCTGCAGTCTGGAACCGCAAGACCGCTACGGTCGCAGGATTCGAATCCTGCCTCGGGCATGGATGTTTGTGATATCTTTAGGTTAGTTAGGTTTAACTAGTTCTAAGTTCTAGGGGACTAGTGACCTCAGCAGTTGAGTCCCGTAGAGCTCAGAGCCATTTTTTTTTTACTTATTTGAGAAAACGGTGAGGACCCAAAACCTGAATCTACAGTGTTTGCGAGATTGTGTCCTGTCATTTCGGATTCCTGAGGCGAGCTGTTGCCGACCAATCATTCGATAAAGCTTCCCTGTTCACTAATAGATTCACTGTCTACGCCATTATTTGCCACCCGCTCCATTTCCCTATGCAAAATTACCAAATTACCGCTTAGAATGTCTGTTAATTCATTACACAATGGCGCTGATAAGCTACGCTCATCGTCATAATTATTTCTCAGTTTACTTTGGAGCCTTGTGTTACGTTTTCACACGCCATTATTGTCACAATATTTCACACGATAACACAGAAAAGCCCAATATGAAGCGCAAAATAAGGAAACACATTAACATAGCACTGAAATTAATATTTCGTTAATTGCAAGTGCAGTTGCGAAATACTTGGTGCAAATCTACATGCATGCCACAACTGTTTTACTGTACAACAATAAAAAACTACAGTTACAAAGGATATTCTCTGTATGATTACGCGCTAGCAGTAAACAATAGCTACACTGATTACACAAACTACAAGAAAAAATCCAGAAGATTCCAGTGAGGTATCCTCGGCTAAGGGTCGACATATGAAAAGTCCCCTTAGAAAGATTATTGAATTACTGTGCTGATAAATCTCTTACATTGTTTGATTTTCAAACAGCTGAGCAAAACTGAACCTACTCAGACATTTCGCTCTTTACCTATTCTGATCAACACTAAACTGACACACAATATTTTTTAGCCCAACGCAATTTGACTTTCAATAATCCCTACAAAAAAATGGCCCTGACTAACATTAACCTATACCTTTCACAAATCACTTACCTCACAAAAATCTTCGTTACTCGAACTACTGCAATACAGCGAGCGCCACTACTGCCAGCTAAATAAAAGATTCAAACTACTGAAGGCACTAACTACTGATAGGCATAGTTAGCAAATGAAAGATTTTGGTAGAGAACAAACAATGTATTTACCTTAATAGTGTTCAAAAGTCATAATATATATAGCAGTTCATGACATCCATTCTTACAAATGTGCTGTTTCTGATGGGCACACGTCCAGATCATCCGCTCTCAAAAATCCGCCATCTCACTTCCCCACATTCACCACTGCTAGCGGCTCACCTCCAACTGCGCAACGCTACGCGCTGTTAACAGCCAACTGCCCAACACTACAATAGCGACTATTGCAACAATGCCACCGAGCCACAGACTGCACACAGCACAGCCAGTGATTTTCATACAGAGCGCTACGTGGCGTTACCAATATAAAATCCTAAACAGCCTATTTACAACTGTTAAAACACGACAGGTGGCGAACTGTGGTGGAAGTAACGCAGTGTTCAAGACAGTTTGAACGTACAATACACTGGGCACTCCTAACGCTGCGACGACACAGGCGACGACCCGTGAATGTGCCAATGTTAACACCACGACTTCGGCAACTACGACTGAAATGGGTACGTTACCATCGGCACTGAACGTTGACGCAGTGCCAGAGCGTTGGATGGTCTGCCGACGGGAGGGCGCGAATCCGTCGTCTTCCACAGAACAGCTGCTAGACACCTGTCCTGCAGGACAGAGACAAGCTGGCGACGACTCCATTATGCTCTGGGGAACACCCACGTGGGCATCTATGGGTCCAGTGGTGCTAGTGCAAGGCACCCTGACGGCTAAAAAGTATCGTACACTGGTTGCAGACCATGCTCACCCCTTCATAACTATCATGTTTGCTGACGGCAGTAGCATGCTTTAGCAAGAGAATGTACCATGTCACTAGACCAGAAGTATGATGGAGTGTTAGGCCCGCCGGAGTGGCCGAGCGGTTCTAGGCGCTACAGTGTGGAACCACGCGACTGCTACGGTCGCAGGTTAGAATCCTGCCTCGGGCATGGATGTGTGTGATGTCCTTCGGTTAGTTAGGTTTAAGTAGTTCTAAGTTCTAGAGGACTGATGACCTCCGAAGTTAAGTCTCATAGTGCTCAGAGCCATTTCAACCATTTTTTGATGGAGTGTTTCCAGGAATGCAGTGGAAAGTTACAATTGATGTGCTTGCCTTCACAACTTGCCAGATCCAAATCCGATGGAATATATTTGGGACGGAATTGAACATGGTGTCAGAGCTCATCGCTCGTCCCCAGAATTTACGGGAGTTAGGTGACTCGTGAGTGCAGATGTTGTGCCAGCTACCTCTAGCGACATACCAAGGCCTCATTGCTTGCATGCTACTACGCGTCGCTGCTGTTATCTGTGCCAGACGTGGACATAACGTGACTGAGACACGTATCTAGAATGAGGTCGTTAGTCCAGCAATTATGCACCCACTGTAGTAGTAGTAGTAAACGCATAAGTATTTTTTTTAATTGTACGAACTCAAGCCAACAGCACGAGTTTGCTTAATCCACTTCCACGTTAAATAATTAAAAGTATAAACGGATAAATAATATATTGCGTTTGGCCCCCACAGGTCGTGCATAACATTCTGGCAAAGGATCAAGATGGCAGTAATTTCGGTTACATCCTCTAAGTGTTAATGTAATTGTATTCTTTTTTGCTGTGTGCGGCACTGTTAATACCCCGAGGCAAACGGATTGGGTATATGTGATTTTTTTTGTATATATGAAGCTGTCCAAAACGCCTGCTGATGGAGGAAATTAGCTTGAAAGGCATCCAGACAACTTTATAGCAAGAGGATAATTGTTCATTCAAATAATAACGTATGGTCGTTAAATGTTACACACAGGAAGTCGCCCTCCCTCCCACGGACACCTTTTACACAAAACAGCGCAATTCAGCTAGGAGTTAACAGATGGACTGCACGTACAATCAAATTTCGAATGTATGACCGGAAGATCACTTGACGGGATTTGTCGCCAACGTAGATATTTAGAGTATTAAAGGAGGCATGACAGCCGCAACCGATCAGTCTTCTGTGGTAGTGAGGCAATGTGCGTTGAGCAGACTTAGAAAATTGCCTATTAAAATTATCGTACACATAACTCTAAGACTGTTGTGCCACTGTACACGGGTAGGTAATACTTGCTCAGATGGTGTTCATCGTGACATGTTTTGTAGTTGTGGCTCTTAAAATTCAAATACTTACGTGTCATATTTTTTAGCTGGATACATACATGTTGTGGAAGACTGTAGCTGTAATGGATTCGGTAAAAGTAGGATGTAATATTGTGAATCGATACACCACTTAAATAAAAATAGACAAACAGGACAAATAGACAAACCAGGCCCTAAGATCGTTCTGCAACTTGTCTACTGGAGAGGTAATATTCGGCTAGATTATGCTGATCATGAAGTCATTTTCCTGTAATGACGCCTAAAATTAGAATACACAAGTATTATATTTTTAGCTGGATGTGCACATGTTGTGGAAGAATGCAGTTTCAAAGGATTATTCAGTAATAGCATAAAGTAATACCTCGATACTACACTCCTGGAAATGGAAAAAAGAACACATTGACACCGGTGTGTCAGACCCACCATACTTGCTCCGGACACTGCGAGAGGGCTGTACAAGCAATGATCACACGCACGGCACAGCGGACACACCAGGAACCGCGGTGTTGGCCGTCGAATGGCGCTAGCTGCGCAGCATTTGTGCACCGCCGCCGTCAGTGTCAGCCAGTTTGCCGTGGCATACGGAGCTCCATCGCAGTCTTTAACACTGGTAGCATGCCGCGACAGCGTGGACGTGAACCGTATGTGCAGTTGACGGACTTTGAGCGAGGGCATATAGTGGGCATGCGGGAGGCCGGGTGGACGTACCGCCGAATTGCTCAACACGTGGGGCGTGAGGTCTCCACAGTACATCGATGTTGTCGCCAGTGGTCGGCGGAAGGTGCACGTGCCTGTCGACCTGCGACCGGACCGCAGCGACGCACGGATGCACGCCAAGACCGTATGATCCTACGCAGTGCCGTAGGGGACCGCACCGCCACTTCCCAGCAAATTAGGGACACTGTTGCTCCTGGGGTATCGGCGAGGACCATTCGCAACCGTCTCCATGAAGCTGGGCTACGGTCCCGCACACAGTCAGGCCGTCTTCCGCTCACGCCCCAACATCGTGCAGCCCGCCTCCAGTGGTGTCGCGACAGGCGTGAATGGAGGGACGAATGGAGACGTGTCGTCTTCAGCGATGAGAGTCGCTTCTGCCTTGGTGCCAATGATGGTCGTATGCGTGTTTGGCGCCGCGCAGGTGAGCGCCACAAACAGGACTGCATACGACCGAGGCACACAGGGCCAACACCCGGCATCATGGTGTGGGGAGCGATCTCCTACACTGGCCGTACACCACTGGTGATCGTCGAGGGGACACTGAATAGTGCACGGTACATCCAAACCGTTATCGAACCCATCGTTCTACCATTCCTAGACCGGCAAGGGAACTTGCTGTTCCAAGAGGACAATGCACGTCCGCATGTATCCCGTGCCACCCAACGTGCTCTAGAAGGTGTAAGTCAACTACCCTGGCCAGCAAGATCTTCGGATCTGTCCCCCATTGAGCATGTTTGGGACTGGATGAAGCGTCGTCTCACGCGGTCTGCACATCCAGCACGAACGCTGGTCCAACTGAGGCGCAAGGTGGAAATGGCATGGCAAGCCGTTCCACAGGACTACATCCAGCATCTCTACGATCGTCTCCATGGTAGAATAGCAGCCTGCATTGCTGCAAAGGTGGATATACACTGCACTAGTGCCGACATTGTGCATGCTCTGTTGCCTGTGTCTATGTGCCTGTGGTTCTGTCAGTGTGATCATTTGATGTATCTGACCCCAGGAATGTGTCAATAAAGTTTCCCCTTCCTGGGACAATGAATTCACGGTGTTCTTATTTCAATTTCCAGGAGTGTATATTAAAAAGAAACATTTCGGACCCATAATGGTTTTATGAAAGTATGCAATGTATGCCTAGAATTGTAACGTGGAAACCGATTTCAAAAAAAGAAAACAGAGGATACAGACAACTGTTTTGTAATCATTATGATGGTGGGATTCAATGTTACATAGCCCAATGATACAAATGATCTCGTCAGCCCACTACACTTCCTGTAGAACTAAGACTGGGAAACTAGCTTCATTATGCACTTACAGCTATGGCTTGCAGAAACTGATAGTGTTTGCAGGTGTGTTATGGTTACTCTACCCTGTGCTAATGTCAGTACGGTACTGTAAATAAATACGTACTATTGGCCTTAGGATTTACAACTACTGTATTAATCATATACATAACGTGTTTAGGATTTTCATGGTGTGTTATGAGAAAGTACGGGATTTGATTGGCAGCCTGAGTAACTTACCAGGTTGGATTAATGGATGCGGGCAATAATTAACGCGAGAGCTACTTACCTTGAAATCTACTTTACTGGCAGTCCATTGCTCACATATGTGTATTTCGTAACAAATACTAGTTGCAGATTATTCGTGTCTTTTTTTTTTTAAATTCTTGGCCGAACTCTAAATCGCTTATAAGGGAGTAATGCCATTATGATAACTCTAGTCCTAACACATTATGGTTCCTTGTGCCTCTCACAAAACCCGTACTAGAGAGGATCACGACTATCGATCTCTAATTTCTCTTATCTTACGGAAATGTTTGCGCCGGTTACAAATGTCACTTCTCAAAGTGTATTTTGCAAAAAGAGCATTGTCCAATTCGATTTGATGTAAAGCTGTCATGTTGAATGAACAGCGTTACGGTAATGGGTTTATACAAAAAGTCTTGTGCTTAGTAAGGCGTGTGTTACAACAACAAAAGATTCACTGCTCCTGTGTGGCCAGAAAGTTTATACAACCACATTACGGGATTTGGTTGTCAGTCTGAGACCCACATCAGCCTTGGTTAATACCCTACTGGCCATTAAAATTGCTACACCAAGAAGAAATGCAGATGATAAACGGGTATTCATCGGACAAATATATTATACTAGAACTGACACGTGATAACATTTTCACGCAATTTGGGTGCATAGATCCTGAGAAATCAGTGCCCAGAACAACCACTTCTGGCCGTAATAACGGCCCTGATACGCCTGGGCGTTCAGTCAAACACAGCTTGGATGCTATCTACGGGTACAGCTGCCCATGCAGCTTCAACACGATACCACAGTTCATCAAGAGTAGTGACTAGCGTATTGCGAAGAGGCAGTTGCTCAGCCACCGTTGACCAGACGTTTTCAATTGGTGAGAGATCTGGAGAATGTGCAGGCCAGGGCAGCAGTCGAACATGTTCTGTATCAAGAAAGGCCCGTACAGGAGCTGCAACATGCTGTCGTGCATTATCCTGCTGAAATGTAGGGTTTCGCAGGGATCGAAACACATCTGAAATGTAACGTCCACTGTTCAAAGTGCCGTCAGTGCGAACAAGAGGTGACCGAGATGTGTATCAAATGGCACCCCATACCAATACGTCTTGTGGTACGCCGGTATGGCGATGGCGAGTACACGCTTCCAATGTGCGTTCACTGCGATGTCGCCAAACACGGATGCGACCATCATGATGCTGTAAACAGAACAGGGGTTCATCCGAAAAAATGACGTTTTGCCATTCGTGCACCCATGGTCGTCGTTGAGTACACCATCGCAGGCGCTCCTGTCTGTGATGCAGTGTCAAGGGTAACCGCAACCATGGTCTCGGAGCTGATCGTCTATGCTGCTGCAATCGTCATCGAACTGTTCGTGCAGATGGTTGTTGTCTTGCAAACGTCCCCATCTGTTGACTCTGGGATCGAGACGTGGCTGCACGATCCGTTACAGCCATGCGGATGAGATGCCTGTCATCTGGACTGCTAGTGATACGAGGCCCCTGGCATCCAGCACGGCGTTCCAAATTACCCTCCTGAACCCACCGATAACATATTCTACTAATAGTCACTGGATTTCGACCAACGGGAGCAGCAATGTCGCGATACGATAAACCGCAATCGCGATAGGCTACAATCCGACCTTTATCAAAGTCGGAAACGTGATGGTACGCATTTCTCCTCCTTACACGAGTCAACACAACAACGTTTCACCAGGCAACGCCAGTCAACTGCTGTTCGTGTATGTGAAATCTGTTGTAAACTTTTCTCATGTCAGCACGTTGTAGGTGTCGCCACCGGCGCCAACCTTGTGTAAATTCTCTGAAAAGCTCATCATTGCAGCACCAAGAAGGAGTTGCGCGACATAAACGAAAGTTGGTAGGCGTGTTTCTACATCTGAAAGATGAAATCTATTACAATTTCGCACGAGACGCATACGAATAGCGCTATTAGCGCCACTGTTAGGATGCACATTAGGTTTGCCTTAACAACGCAATGTTACGGTCGTGAGCGTTAGTTACCTTTCTGATTGGGTGTGGTAGGCTATTGTTGGTCAAGAATGCCTTTAAGGCGACAACGACGCCACTATGAACACCTCACTGCGTTCCAAAGACGTCATGTAATTGGGCTACGAGAAACTGGGTGTTTCTTCTGTGATATTAAAGAAATACTTGGCAGGAATGTAGCCACTGCGTATGATTGCTGAGCGCGGTGGTCACGAGAATGTAGGGTTACAAGATCACTGGGCTCTGGAAGGCTACGTCGCATTATTGAGCGTGAAGACCATCGTCTTCAGCGTATGGCTCTGGTGTAACACGCGGCAGCAATTTGAGCAGCAGTTGACAACAGAGTGACACAATCAACTGTCACAATCGGTTATTTCCAGGACAGCGCCATGTCATTCGCTCTGTATCGTGCATTCCACTGACCCCAAATCATCACCATTTGAAAGTTCAGCTCAGTGGAGGGCGGAGTGGAAATCTGTTACGTTTTCTAATGAAAGCTAGTGCTTCGGTGCCAGTGTTGGTAGAGTGTTGTTTAAGGGGAGGTCAGTTGAGAGCCTGCAACCAACCTGTCTGCGTGCTAGACGCACTAGAGCTATACCTGGGTTGCGATTTCATGTGACAGCAAGAGCACTTTCGTGGTTATCTCACGCAGCCTGACCGCAAATTTCTACGTCAGTCAAGTATTCACCTGTTGTTCTGCCATTCATAAACAGGATTCCAGAAGGTGTTTTCCAACATGATAACGCTCCCCCACTTACCGCTGTTGCAACCCAAGCATCGACTTGTCACCTTTGGGCGCTCGATCACCAGATCTGTCTCCAATCGAGCATATATGGGACACCATTGGACGAAAATTCCAGCGTTATTCACAAACAGTATTACTCGTCCTTGTATTGACAATCCAAGTGCAACAAACATGAACAATCCATCCCATAAACTAACATCCGGCTCCTGTACAGCACAATGCATACTTGTATACGCGTTTGCGTTCAACATTCTGGTCATATACTGGGAGAGATACCGTGCCCTCTGTGAACCTACGACTTCGTACTCATATGTAGGAAGACCTTATTTTTGCTGCACTGTGACCATTTCTCAGTCTCACCTGTTTGTGGCGAGAATGAATATACTTAGAATTATTTCCATACTTATTGAGGGGTCTTAGAGTGATGTCACACATTAATATTGGGAGAGTAACAGGTCTATATATTCTGCCCAGAAACCCTGAAAAATCTCGTCCTGAATCAGTGTTCTTGCTGTGTTGTATTTACGAGTCTTGTAGCATCGCTGCCCACTAACATTACCGTAGGGTTTATTTGTATAAATATCGTGTTGTGGTAGTCCATTAGTAATACCTAGGCTTTCCACTATTATAACCATGCATATGAATACGATGTTACACGTTATTAGTACGCAGATAATGTTTCGTAGCAAAATTTTTTTTTTAATACTTCGCCGTGCTTGATGTCTAACGTGAGTCTTTGGAATTCTACGGATCAGTCGAAATAACCTGAATAGCCCTGGCCGTACTTGACTGTTTCTGTAGTTAATATCTGAGACTTACAAAAAATGGTTAACATGGCTCTGAGCACTATGGGACTCAACTGCTGAGGTCATTAGTCCCCTAGAACTTAGAACTAGTTAAACCTAACCAACCTAAGGACATCACAAACATCCATGCCCGAGGCAGGATTCGAACCTGCGACCGTAGCGGTCTTGCGGTTCCAGACTGCAGCGCCTTTAACCGCACGGCCACTTAGGACGGCTGAGACTTACAGTAAAGTCGCATATACTACTAATATTGCAGGGCTTATTCTGATTGTATATCATAATTATAATTCAAAATTGTTAAGGCTTTCGTGGCCACTTGTTGACAAACTACCTATTGGCTTCTATCTCGGGTTCCTCGGCCGACGTTGATCTAATGATTTTTCTGACGTTTCGCCAGCACGAGTGGCTGGCATTGTCAAAGCTTCACCCTCCATTGCCGGTGGTGAACTGGAGCCGAGCTCGCGGGCGCAGACTATATGTACCGGGCGCGCCAACGCCCGAGGGCTTCTCCGCGGTCATTTCCGGTGCGGTTCTCCTCTTGCTACCTGCAACGGTCGTTCGCTGCAGTACGGGAAGCCAGGATCCGTTGACCTTAAGGCTTTCCTCTTTCTTGTTCAAACTGTTAGCGTGTTTTTGTATTTCTACAGCTTCTCTGAACAAGCGCGTGTGATAATGCTTCTCTACAGCCAGAACTTCCGTGTCGGCGAATTTTATTACGTGGTCGGTCTCAATCAGTGCGTGCTCTGCCACGGCCGACTTCTCCACCTGCCCCAACCTGCAATGTCGCTTATGCTCTTTGATCCTGGTGTTGATGGATCGTCCAGTCATTCCGACATAAACTTTTCCGCATGTGCATGGTATACGGTACATTCCCGACACTGCAAGTGGGTCTCTTTTCTCCTTCGCCGATCTAAGACACTCTTTGATCTTCCTTGTCGGTTTGAAAATCGTCTTTACGCCATGTTTGCGCAATATACGGCCGATTCTGTCCGTCACTCTGGGAATGTATGGCAGAAAGGCCGTACCCGACATTTGTTTTTCTGGTTCCTTACTTCGCCGAGTGTTTGGCTCTGTTACACTTCTAATATAATTTGTGGAGTACCCATTGCTCCTCAGGACAGTTTCCAGGTGTTGCATTTCTCGTTTGAGGTGTTGCGGCTCACATATTCGTCCTGCTCTCGTTACGAGCGTACTAATCATGCCTCTTTTCTGGCTCGGGTGGTGGTTTGAATGTTTTTGCAGGTATCGGTCCGTGTGTGTCGGTTTTCGATACACGCTGTGTCCCAGGGTTTCACCGTCCCTTGTGGCCAGCACATCTAGAAATGGCAGTTTCTTGTCCTTTTCTACTTCCATGGTAAATGTTATGCTGGCATGGAGGCTGTTCAAGTGTCTTAGGAAGTCACCGAGCAGTTCTCCACCATGGCTCCACACCACGAAAGTATCATCGACGTACCTGTACCACACCTTAGGTTTGCAAGTCGCCGAGTCCAGTGCCTGTGCTTCGAATTGTTCCATGAAGAAGTTGGCCACCACTGGACTGAGAGGACTACCCATGGCGACGCCTTCCAGCTGTTCGTAGAAATCGCCATTCCACGTGAAATAGCTCGTGGTGAGACATGCATGGAAGAGCTTTCTGATGTCCTGCGGGAAAATGGAACCAATGTGCTCCAGATCGTCACTGAGTGGCACTTTCGTAAATAACGAAACAACATTAAAGCTGACCAAGATGTCGTTTGGTGCAAGTTTCAGTTTCTTCAGCTTCTCAATGAAATGTCTTGAGTCCTTAATGTATGTGTCGGTCTTCCTCACGTGTGGCTGGAGCAGAGAGGCCAAATGTTTTGCCAGTTTACGTGTCGGTGACCCAGGAGCGCTAACGATCGGTCTCAGTGGAACGTTGTTCTTATGGATCTTGGGTAATCCATAGAGCCGAGGTGGTAGGGCTTCTGTGTTGCGCAGGTTTCTCTGTATGTCCGCCGGAAGAGAAGACGCCTTGATTGATCGATTCGTATTCCGTGTCATACGCTGCGTCGGATCTGCGCTTAGTTTTCGGTTTTCAAACCGACAAGGAAGATCTTAGATCGGCGAAGGAGAAAAGAGACCCACTTGCAGTGTCGGGAATGTACCGTATACCATGCACATGCGGAAAAGCTTATGTCGGAATGACTGGACGATCCATCAACACCAGGATCAATGAGCATAAGCGACGTTGCAGGTTGGGTCAGGTGGAGAAGTCGGCCGTGGCAGAGCACGCACTGATTGAGACCGACCACGTAATAAAATTCGCCGACACGGAAGTTCTGGCTGTAGAGAAGCATTACCACACGCGCTTGTTCTGAGAAGCTGTAGAAATACAAAAACACGCTAACAGTTTGAACAAGAAAGAGGAAAGCCTTAAGGTCAACGGATCCTGGCTTCCCGTACTGCAGCGAACGACCGTCGCAGGTAGCAAGAGGAGAACCGCACCGGAAATGACCGCGGAGAAGCCCTCGGGCGTTGGCGCGCCAGGTACATATAGTCTGCGCCCGCGAGCTCGGCTCCAGTTCACCACCGGCAATGGAGGGTGAAGCTTTGACAATGCCAGCCACTCGTGCTAGCGAAACGTCAGAAAAATCATTAGATCAACGTCGGCCGAAGAACCCGAGACAGAAGCCAATAGGCAGTTTGTCATAATTATAATTACGAGTTTTCATTCCACCTTTAATCGCTACCTGCCTGGAACTTGGATCGCCCATGCAAGTTTCAAAAGCATTATGGTTGGGACAGAAGAGGATCTTTTTGTAACTGTTATAGAGAGGAATGGGGGTCGTGAGGGGAGTGCTTGGTGTTTAAACTGTTAGCAGTTATTATTTGCAAAGGCGTCCACAGGTTTCCTCTGGTGAGCCTGTAGATGTCTGCGAGCTACATCTGGTTTGCCTAGGTGGTTCGCCTCTTCCCTGAGTAATTGTATGTCATCTCTGCCAGCCACCAGACCAGATGTGATTTCACTGACAGACAACTTTCTCTACCAAGCCTGCGGAGATGGTCTGGGTTTGTGCCGGGCAGTCATGTGCTGATATCACTCTCACGGCAAGAGCTTTGGTAGTGGCTGCAGCTGGTCGAATGTTTCCATACCTTACTAGCATCTCACTGGCCTCTCTCGACTTCCGAATTCTGGGAAATTCCTTATAGTCTAGATGTGCTTTTGTAAGAGTCTTTGATACGCTCACTGACGTTATGGATCTTTTTGCCTTTATTATCGCGTGCGGAAGATCCCTCGGCCAGAACAGGAAAAAAAAGGTTCAGATGGCTCTGAGCACTTTGCGACATAGTTTCTGAGGTCATAAGTCGCCTAGAACTTAAAACTAATTAAACCTAACTAACCTAAGGACATCACACACATCCACGCCCGAGGCAGGATTCGAACCTGCGACCGTAGCGGTCGCTCGGTTCCAGACTGTAGCGCCGAGAACCGCATTGCCACTCCGGCCGGCGCCAGAACAGATCTGTTAGTAATACCTAGGCTTTCCACTATTAAAACCATACCATATTTGGGTATTTTGTGCCATCCGCAGGGCTGGAGAGGATTACACCGCTACGTTCTTGGCCGTTGGTGGTTTTGTGGGCCGTGTTAGCGGCTATGTCGTACAAGTCGGAGAGGGGGGTATCCTGCAGGTGACATACCTTTTGATGGGATTTGTGAAGAACGATATAGAATTTTTACTTTTCCCTCCACTTTCTGTTATTTGCTTGTTGCCTTATTTTCGTTATACACTGAATGGGTTAGTTCGGTAAGTGATATAAAGAGGGTTTTTTTCTCTGTACAGTTTTTTTCCTGTTTACGTAATGTAGTTGTTATTAACGTGATCGTTGTTTAAATTTATTTTGGAGTTTTATGATTTCTTGTTAGGTAACATGTTGTTTGAATTCAGTGTCCACGATCAGAATAAGTGAAAGTTTAGCTTAATATAAAACTGTAAATCGATGTAATCAGATTTTTTAAATAGTTTGTGATGCGAAATGTATGAACGGTGTACAACTATAGCGAGGGGTTGATAGAGAAATCATCAATAAAGAGATTTGAATGAGAAGAACAGAATGGAGGTGATTGTTGTGTTGCACGTTTAGGGCTATGCGTTGTGTTGATGACCAGTGAAAAATATAAGTGTTACAACAGTGTAACATTTATGACTTCGGTGTGCGTCACGATTAAAAAACAAATTACATTAGGTGTTACGTTGCTCATTAACCGGAAGTGCAGTTTGACTCAGTGAGCTTAAAACTTTGTTGTTCAGACCGGTATGCTGCGTGTACGCCGTAAAGGTTGTTGACCGCACAGACTGTTCACTGTGGACCACGGACTTTGAAATCAAACAGAAAAAAATGTTACGCATTTTCTTGTTGTATGTTAATACAGGCTGTGAACGTACGGTGTGGTGATCACTGCATAAGTTAAGTGATTAGGTAGGCAATTTTGCACGGCATAGGTTGTTCGGTATAAATGGCCGACTAATGATTTACGATACAGTTAACTTGACGGACGGATATACTGTGGACAGTGCCATGCCATTATCTAATAGAAAAGCATAAATCTAGAAACTGTGGTTAAACTGTGTAATAAACGTTATAGCATCAGGTTACGTCACGTCGCAATGAAAAGAAGCGTGTCTTATGGTCGTCGTTGCATGGGGATACGCAAACAGAAATTAATTCTTCAAATATCGAACGTTCGTAGTGGATTCGCAGCATGATCCCGCGATTAAGGAGATCAGCAAGAGGACACTAATTCTTTGAATGAACACTCAAGGATCATGGAATAGCGGCACGGATGTTAACGACTCGGCCACAGCATTTGCGAAGTGGAAACTGTTTTGAAGGGACGTTGACTGATAGACACTGCGAACTACATTGTTCTGATGAGTGATGTTAAAACTGTTTCTATAGAGACAGTAGTAACAATTCTTCGTCAATCATGTACCTGGCGTGTAACATGACACCCACCTTAATACTCATAACAATGCAATGCTAACACAGCATCAGATATAACCTACTCATGTACAGTTTAATCTTGATTTTCTACAATACTACACCTGGTTCGCATTTAATATTCTTTGTCGAATTCGTTCTCTGTCTCACTTTTATTATACGGTATTGAGCCAAGGTACATGAATATTTTGACTCTTTCAGAATTGTGACCCTCTGTAAGGGTGGCGTCCATATCACTTTGTCGACGAGAGACTACCAAATATTTCAAAAACCGAAATTTATCGCTTCTAACATAACTTGTATCTACTGTCACCACATTCAGATTTCGCCCACAATCACCACATCATCTGAAAATTCAACGATCGTCTCAGTTCCAACCACTTCCGTCACCCTATTACATCTATCTGCACGTCTCACCTATTGCAGGGCAACCTTGTACAGAACTGGCCGACAAAGGGTCGCCCAACTTCCCACCCGCCCCCACAACTCACACTTAACTGTTAATGGTGCCCACAAGTGATCTGCAATATGAATTTTAAATAATAGCGTCCCTGCAACAGTCCTTTGAGGTACTACCGAAATAACCTTTCCAGATGTCGATTTTGTTTGCATTGAAAATGTCGTATTGATTTTTGTCTCTAATCGACTACTGTATTTATTTCAAAGTCTGGTCGGATATGCAGTACATTCGAATTTTTTTCCACTAAAAGTCTGTGCAGACATGTATCAAATGATTTCCTGAGGTCAAGGAAAACGACAGTAACTGTCTAGTAAGAGAATGAGTGCAGATATGAACCTTAGCTCACTCGAACTACAACCATCCGCCGCCCCGGACCCGACACTCCCCCTTCCCTCTCTACTTACCTGCCTCCCTCCCTCGCTCCCACCCTCCTCCCCTCCATGTCTCCCTCCCTCCCTCCCCTCCCTCCCTCCCTCTCACCCTCTCTCATCCATCGATTACTAGAGGAAATGCATTGGTTTTGTCATTAAAGGTGTAGGAACCATGGTTAGAGAATCAGATTTGCTTCTTGTGAGGCTGTGGTTTTTTTTATAAATAATGATGAAAAATTAATTTTGTATTAGTATTCCAACTACGTGAATTTCACCATTCGAGGTTCTTTATGCTGTAAAGTAATTTATGATGTAAAACATTTTGACATTACAGTGAGTGGTTAAATGCTATAAATTAAAGACATAATAGCATGTGACGTAAAATGGCGACATAATAGCATGTGAGGTAAAATGGCGATAATTATTAGCGTACTATATGATACAAGAATTAAAGTGTGTGGCTGAATCACTATAATTTTATGCCGACATAGCATATTCTGCAAAATGGAGTTAAATATTAATACTCTAAGCGTGTTTTGTGTGACAGCTTTTTATCCTGCTTTAAGAACAGGACCTTTCTCTTTGACAGATCTAGGATCAACTGCAATTCGCACTGTGCCTTCATCTCTGACATGCAGTATACGTATTTTGTGTACGACTAAGAAGAGTGCGGACCTGCCATCCACACCCCTTGTACATAAACAGCAAAAGTGGCTCTTAGCACTATAGGACTTAACATCTGAGGTCATCAGTCCCCTATACTTAGAACAACTTAAACCTAACTAACCCAAGGACATGACACACATCCATGTCCAAGGCAGGATTCGAACCTGCGACCGTAACAGCAGCGCGGTTCCACACTGAAGCGCCTAGAACCGCTCGGCCCCAGCGGAAGGCCATAAACAGCATCTTTGGCTGGACGTCCGCAATAAAGATGCAACCAAGCCTTAGTTTGATAAAAACAGTTTCGTAAGCATTACACCTAACATGTTTTTCCTTTAGTTTTAGACCAGTTTTCAGCAAAGTATCCCAGTTTCCATGCTAAGATATGTTAGTATATGAGATGTCATGGCGTATTTTACAAAATGGCGGGAAAGGTTAGTCATTTAAGCGATTGCAGTTGACAGCGTAATATCCTCCAATTACTTAAGGCGATTTTGATCATTAGTCACTATGTATTCTAATTTCAGTACTCATAACCCAAAGAGACGTCATGATCCCATGCGCGTGAATTCCTAAGGGACGAAACTGCTGAGATCTTCGGGCCCTAGACTTACGCAGTACTTAAACCAACTCTTATTTATGCTAAGAACAGCACACACACCCATGCCCGAAGGAGGACTCGAACCTCCAGCATCAGGGACCGCGCAATCCGTGGCTTGGTACATCAAACCGCGCGCGGCCACTTCACGCGGCATGATCACACGTTCAGCTCATAATACACACAGTGCGGTTTGTAAGGCACGAGACACAGTTGCTGTTATTTTTATGCAACCTGTGATTACACTGCGATACTTCCTTGCAATCTTCTGTATTATCGACGAATGTTGAGGTAGGCTGCTGTAAAACGTCCGTAAGTAATAAAGCATATACTGTCAAATGTCGGTAACAAATACACTCCTATCCCACGTAAAACAAATGACACACTGCAGCAAATACGTATCTGGTCTACATTATCTCTCGATTGTTAGGGTGACGTCTCTAAATGCCCGGCCCTTGTATACTCCTGACTAAACGATGCGTTCGAGTATGTACTCTCACAACTAATCGCTATTAATGCTATTTTGAACTATCTTTTCTGCATTATATTTCAAAGACACGAGTACAAATGAGATTGAGAACTAGCACACTGAAGTACTTAAAACTACTGCCACGAGTAACTTATCCATGCAGTACTAATGAGTGACATCACGGTGCTAAAAACAATGGCATAAACAATCCAATGTATAATCGCCTCCCACATCTATCCACATTATTTTGACCTATTTCTTCCTAAGTATTCTAAAGACTCATCTAAATACGAGTCCCTAAGAAATATTTCCTGATACAGCACACGCCAAAACAGAGCCTATAGATGCGAGATAGCACGTAGCCGTAGAGAGCCACAGCATTGGCACACTGTCTCTCGATGAACCGATAAACTGACAGCAATCACAAGCTGTCGACGATCGCTTATGAGACGCCTAAGTCATCTAAGGACCCGACAGAAATGGAGCCCAAACCATGTTTCTCTCTCTGGTTAATGTATGAATTCTCGCCTCCATGTCCTTAACCACCAAACAGTATGCACTATGTGATCAAAAATATCCGGATACCTGGCTGAAATTGACTTTTAAGTCCGTGGCGCCCTCCGTCGGTAATGCTGGAATTCAATATGGTATTGGTCCACTCATAGACTTGATGACAGCTTCCACTCTCTCAGGCATACGTTCAATCAGGTGCTGGAAGATTTCTTCGGGGAATGGCAGCCCATTCTTCAAGGAGTTGTGCTCTGAGGGAGGGTAACGATGTCTGTCGGTGATGCCAGGTACGAAGTCGACGATTCAAAACATCCCAAAGGTGTTCTATAGGATTCAGGTCAGGACTCTGTAGAGGCAATTCCATTACAGGGATGTTATTGTCGTGTAACCACTCCGCCACAGGCCTTGTCATGAAGAGGCGCTCTATCGTGTTGAAAGATGCAATCGCCGTACCCGAACTGCTCTTCGACAGCGGGAAGCAAGAAGGTGCTTAAAACATCAATGTAGGCCTGTGCTGTGACAGTGACACGCAAAACAACAAGGGGTGCACGCCCCCTCCATGCAAAACACAACCACACCATAACACCACCACCTCTGAATATTACTGCCGGCATTACATTCGCTGGTTCAACCGGGAATTCGCCACACACACACACACACACACACACACACACACACACAAACACACACACACACACACACACACACACACACACCCTGCAATCGGATCGCCACATTGTGTACCGTCATTCGTCCCTCCACACAATGTTTTGCTGCTGTTCAATCGTCCAATGTTTACGCTCATTATACCAAGCGAGGCGTCTTCAGGCATTTACCGGCGTGATGTGTGGCTCATGAGCAGCCGCTCGACCGTGAAATCCAAGTTTTCTCATGTCCCGTCTGTCATGATACATGCAATGGATCCTGATGCAGTTTGGAATTCCTGTGTGATGTTCTGGATAGATGTCTGCCTATTACACATTACGATCCTCTTCAACTGTCGGCGGTCTCTGTCAGTCGAGGTCGGCCTGTGCGCTTTTGTGCTGTCCGTGTCACAACACGTTTCCACTTCACTATTACATCGGAAGCAGTGGACCTAGGGTTGTTTAGGAGTTTGGAAATCTCGCGTGCAGACGTGTGACACAAGTGACAGCCAATCACCTGACCATGTTCGAAGTCCCTGAGTTCCGCGGAGCACCCCATTCTGGTCGCTCACGATGTATAATGACTACTGAGGTCGCTGATATGGAGTACCTGGCAGTAGGTTGCAGCACAACGCACCTAATACGAAAAACCTATGTTTTTGAGGGTGTCCGGATACTTTTGATCACATAGTGTACATGCATGCCGGAGATGTACACACATGGAAACTATTGGAAAGGCTTGACATCGCTTTTAAGGTAGATCCTGCACACATTAGCCATATACGATTATATATGAACGTGGATCACAAAAATTCGAAACTGTGCTCGCCGCTATGCCATTGACGTGCTTGGTTTAATGCGAAATGAGTGAACTCATGAAGCAGCATCAACATTTCTGGAGTGACCTATGATGAGTTCCACTTTGAAAGGTAGTTCTCGCGCTGTTTTCACACCACTAACACAGTCTGGCCATTCCTTACGGATCGCAAATGTCGAAAATGAGAACCTTTTATACTCGTGAAATCTTCTCGGGTGATCAGCCGAGTAAAGGCGTCGTCTTCTCGCAACGTTTCGAAGGGTTTCGTACCCATCATCTTCAAGCTTGAAGATGATGGGTACGAAACCCTTCGAAACGTTGCGAGAAGACGACGCCTTTACTCGGCTGATCATCCGAGAAGATTTCACGAATGGAATACGCCGAGAAAGTCTCAAATCACATTTACCTTTTATACTATCGAAGATCATCTCCAAGTCATGCGTCCCTCGGAATTTTGGGATTTTTAAAGTAAAGTTAAAATGTATTTATTCTGTGGAAACTGACATCTTTCATTTGCTGTGATTTGTGCCCTTTTTTATTCTCTCTTTTTGGCTTTCTTCTCGAAACAATATCATTGAGTAACCATAATTGCATAAGCGTATCGTAATAAATTTAAGAATGATTGCCTTTCTATATGCTCAACGAATAAATAATTCGAGTTCGTTTAATCATTTTGGTAACTCGAGGTCTCTTTGGGGAGTGTCCAAGCAATACTACCATCAACCAGTCCCACTGCGATGAAACCCCAAGTAGCACCCTGCAGTTTCATTGAAAAAGACTCTAGGATCTTCTGTGACACGTATTTGGCCTTTGTTAGCCGTGTTGAGGCTATTTCAGAATGGTAACACAGAAGCAATGACTTACATTTCACCTCGAAATGTTTAATTTATTTCATTAACTTCATTTCATGTGAATTTGTTGGCTTACTTTTTCAGGTTAGTCTACTGTGACGTAAAGAGTGAGGTGTCTAGTCTCCATGACTGTATTTTGCTCTTCTGGTTTTGACCTATTTATGTGACATTCAACTTTTCAGCTAAGCGAGAGTCAATGAGGAGGTGTATCAGGAGAAAAATTGATGTGTCTGAAAAGCGTTATTATCCTGTCCAGTAATCTCCAAAATGAAATGAAATTACAAATAGCGCCGTTCACTGAGTGAGGTTCGGCAACAAGTGCCGTAATATTTAACATAACATTCTGTTGCAACAATTACACTTAGATAATTAAGATATGAATGTTGTGATAGTCTAGAGGCTTAGCTAGTGTGCAGCAAACAGGAAATAAACTATGGAAAAATGCGCGGACTGCGGCATACTGCGCCGGCCGGTGTGGTCGTGCGGTTCTAGGCGCTTCAGTCTGGAACCACGTGACCGCTACGGTCGCAGGTTCGAATCCTGCCTCGGGCATGGATGTGTGTGATGTCCTTAGGTTAGTTAGGTTTAAGTAGTTCTAAGCTCTAGGATACTGATGACCACAGATGTTAAGTCCCATAGTGCTCAGAGCCATTTGAACCATTTTTGCGACGCATCTCGTGGTCGTGCGGTAGCGTTCTCGCTTCCCACGCCCGGGTTCCCGGGTTCGATTCCCGGCGGGGTCAGGGATTTTCTCTGCCTCGTGATGGTTGGGTGTTGTGTGCTGTCCTTAGGTTAGTTAGGTTTAAGTAGTTCTAAGTTCTAGGGGGACTGATGACCATAGATGTTAAGTCCCATAGTGCTCAGAGCCATTTTTGCGACATACTGCATAGAGAGACCGTCCCATGCTCATATTTTTTATGCTCTTATTTTTAATTTGATACCTATCTGTCCTAAGTTGTCTGAAGACTGAAAAGCTCATTCATCAGTCGCTTTTCGCTTTTGTTGACAAAGCATCACCAGCAGTTATATTGTAATCCTTAAGAGTTACAATACTTTCCGCCCATTCGGTTTTTGTAGATTGATAACAGATTTGCTAAAGAATTCGAGAAATTCGTGTCAGCGCTTGTTCTCCCTTGTTTTACATTTCTATCGCAACACTTCTCCTTTCTTGTTAGAAAAGCCAGAATCGCGCTGCAGTTATTCACTTGTCTTCCTCTATTAGCAGCTTTTGAGTCCTATTCTGTGGGCACCGCGAAAGATTCCCTTGCACGATCTGAGTTTCTGATTTGAAACTGTGTTATTTGCAGCTTATGAAATTTAGTTACGGATGTTCGGGTTTCATAATCAACATTATTTTTTGTTTCCATTTGTGTCATTACGTGTTAGTGGTTATGATAATGAAAAGACTAACAAGGGAAACAGTTTTCAGGTGTCTATTATTCAAATCACAGTTATTTACTCGTAATGATAATAGCATCTGGTGGTGTCTGAAAGCAAATCGCTTCCGGTGAATGATTTTTGTAGTTTGCATTTGTATCAAGACAGAAAAACAACAATAGTTATGACACCTACTGAATAAGAGTATCTCCCAAGTAATTTTCTCTGCTCGTTGTGTATGATTTTTTAGTTGCAGTCAGTGCAGCTGGACATTATTCGTAATTATGCTTTGGACCCAAACCACAGTTACAGATATCTGAATAAAATTCATGGGCCTAAAATAAGAACTTCTGTTCTCATTAAATGCAGTGGCAGCCTGCAACACCGCCTCTTCGTAGGGCGAGCTTTCCCGATATCAACCAGCCCAAGGAACATACAGACTAAACAACGGTATTCTACGTGTCACAAATCTAATGGAGAATTGGCAACGTGGCAGACTATGTTTGGGAAATGGGCGACAGTCGATTTGATTCCTAGAGCGGCTCCAGGATCATCCTGGTAAATTCACTCATTATTTTCTTGTCATTTAGATCACATATTCTCGATGATTCTCACTTAAGGGATGGAACAGATGAAGCAAATTTATGGTTCAAATGGCTCTGAGCACTATGGGACTTAACATCTATGGTAATCAGTCCCCTAGAACTTAGAACTACTTAAACCTAACTAACCTAAGGACAGCACACAACACCCAGCCATCACGAGGCAGAGAAAATCCCTGACCCCGCCGGGAATCGAACCCGGGAACCCGGGCGTGGGAAGCGAGAACGCTACCGCACGACCACGAGATGCGGGCGCAAATTTATGTTTTTAGTAGTAAAGCGTTCGCTTTTCGAGGTGAAGACTTAACTAGTTATCGCTTCCAATTTCGCTGGAGACGGGACTTTTTACCTATTCAGTGAAAGAACCACTAGCAGGCATATCTACATGTTGTAAAAACATCTTAAGAAAATTTCTCCAAGTCTTGTGGCTACTTTGATTCTGTGCACTCTTGATTTAAAGATGATAACCTTGCAAAATAGCACACTTTCGTGGTAGTCCTTCCTGTAACATTACTTCAATATGACTGTAAAATGAATGTAGATAGACCATTTTGAAGTCGACAGTGCGTATTTTCCTGCTAATTCGTGGCAATTTGAGATACTTTGTTTCATTGAAGAAGGCGCTTTTCGTAACGTTATCATCATAAATGGCAATTAATTTGAATTAAAGCAGTGCATAATAAATAGCGTTTTTTGTTAGTTTATTGAAAAATAGCTGATATAACAAAAATTAATCAGCAGCAACATAGTGTCCCACATGATCTAAAGAGTATGCTAATGCTTTGACAGATTTTGGACATCACGCATGTTGATAACATGTTACCAGCTTTTCGGATTCTTGCATGTTATACCGTGAAAGAGAGAGAGTACGGCTGTGTAGCTGAGCGTAACGGTAAGGTGAGTGGTCACGCGAATTCGGTCCCCGACTGTTCTATCTAATATAGACTTAGTAATGTAAGTCACTTTGTAACTCATAATTCGCTGTAGAGCTTCCACCATTGCCTTTGTAAATGCTTTTCAATCCACTTACCGAAGTTACGTTCGACCAGAATTTACATGTATCTTAGTCTGGAAGCTGCAGCATGTCTAACGAACAGCAGCTACACAGGTGCGTGAGCCCTTCCTAACATCTACTTGTCAGCCTACCAGTATTCCCTTTCGTTCCGAAAGCACAACAGTCTTTTTCTTCATAGTTTTCGAATTTTGTTGTCAAACGAAGGTAGGTATTCCACTGGTCATTTGTATGACAGAGTGTAGTAGATCGTTGGCTCAAAAAATTTCATCCAATAAGTCGTTGATCAGTCTGATAACAAAAGTGGAGATACCAAACAGAGATATGTAGAAGGAAATGGAGTTGAAGACAAGATCTGACAGCAGCCCCATTGCGCCGCAGCTGAAGGATCTCATTCAGCTATGGGGATAGAGCTCTACCTCTAACTGAATGCGTCATCAGATGTTGGGTATCTTGAGTGGTACTTAAGATAGGTAAATAAATTAGTGAAATCAATATAAAGTGAAGTAGAAATCGGAAAATAATTGAAAAACTTAGTTTAGTTAAGAAGAGTTACACACTGGCGAACAGCGGGCAGAGCAGCAGTGGCAACGGCCGGCGCTTGCAAGTCAGCACATTCTAGAGAAGCCATCGCCCTCCACACATAAGCGGAAGCTGTCGATTCAGCCGTCAGGGCATCGCCCAACCGGCTCATGTGTTTGTCAATTGTCACATGTGATCAAAGGCCCTCGCCTACATTCCAAGAGCCAATGACCGATGTTAAGAAGTTTCTTCGAGAAGCTTTTCAACGTGACAGAAGAGGCAATGACCGTGAAGTCGTTCACCTCCAGTGAACTGAAGTAAATAAATACGTGAGACGCAGTGTGCCCGACAGTAGTTTTCGGTTCAGTTTCGGTTCGAGTTCAGTTCCAGTACAGTTCTGCTGGTGCTGAAGACCGTCATGCAGGAAGAGACTACATCGTACACAGAAGCACCAAGTTTGCCACTGTAATGGAATAGCAAGCAGCAGCCTCGCTGCCAGAAGACAGAAGTTAGAAGGTATTTGAAGACTGATTTTTACGTACCCGGGTGACTCGTGAGGATGGGAAGGTGACGACCTTACATCAGCAATCACCTGTGAGCTGGTGATGAAGATCTGACACCCGAAGACTGGCAAGCTGGAGTCCGTTGTTCGAGTCTGGGACGCTGGCCTTCCCCCTCCGCGCCGCTCCGCTGGCCGACGCTCAACACTGACACACGCGGCCGCTTAGAGAAGAGAAACGCTGGGACGCCACATCCAAGGTATCACCATCCGATTCACGACTTCGTTCTCAATAATTAAACGGGCCACCTCACGATGCGCGTCTCCAGTCAACTGGGCGAAATAGCGACACGAGATACACACCGCCAGGCGTCATCAGACGCCGCCGCTCACGTAGCAGAAGGCTTCGCAAGCGACACAGCTGCCTCTCTCCCAGCCAGAACGATCCAGTAAGGAAACCACTGTACAAATCTTTCAACAAAAGTTATCTTATGTAAAAATGCTGTTTCATTCTACCTCATACCCGAGCCAAGGAAGATCCCACCCTGCCCACATGTTGTTAAGAGAGAAAAAGTAATTTGTTTAGTGTTTTTCACCCTGACATAATGCTTTAGAATCAAATGGCTTTGCAGTAATGCTCAGCCTGACAAATGACTAGCATCAAAAGAAGTTACTCAGTTACAGGCATGATTAGTAGCTGCGAGTCAAGCTAACTTCAGTCTACACATTTAAAATTGTTAAACCAATTCTCTTCTATGTTTCTGAGGCCGTAATTTGGAATGAGCTCCATGTCCACCTAAAGAGTTTTTGAAACTACGTTGAATAAAAATCTCGAGTTAGCTGTAGTGTCAGATAAACGACCGTCAATACACAACGATCAGATTCGTGTCGGGCTTACCTCAGCACATCGCCGGATAACGCTCTGTGTTATGTTATGTGAGAAAGTTTAAATTTTCTTTTTCAAACAGATACCCGCTATTACAACTGCAATGTCATGTTCGCTAACTGAAAGGCATTTATTCTCTTGTTTTTCGCCAAATTTTACGTAATTCTCCTAAAGATTTTAGAGAAAAATATGTACTGCTTGTAAAACATAATTGTACATATCAAAGACAACCTTGTCAACATGCGTCCATATTTTTGAAGCCATGCGTAAGGATACTGATTGCTTTCGATTTGCTTCGGACGAAGAGGTGCAAGCTTGGATCAATAATGTTTCCTCAGGAAACGACAAGCATTGACCGTCTTGTTTTAAAGTGGGATGAATGTGTTAACTGCTGCGGATATTATTTTTGAAACAATATTTATTAATTTCTTTTTACTTTATTGTGGTTGCGTGTGTATTCCTTATAGCTGCTGTTTCGACTGTTAATTCATTATTTTGCTTCGGTTATGTATAATTTTCCGTGTGTCATAGCTCTTGAAGTAGTCTTGCCAGGTACAAGTTATAAATGATCATCAGGCTACCTTCCATTCGGAAAGTGGGTGCACTCAGTGACTGTTATGTGACTATTAGAATGCAACAATCAGTCGTCCTTTTTTGATTTGATTACGCAAATCCAGATTTCGGCTAGAACCTAGCCATTTTCAATGCACTATTTTCTATTCTCAGTGCATGTAACTCCCTGTTGTTTGCCGTCAGTCATAGTTCTTTTAATTTACGATTTTAAATGATGTCGTGTGACCAGGGTCTGCCATTGATAGCCCGTTTGCCGGGTGCAAGTCTTTCGATTTGACGCCACTTCGGCGACTTGCGCGTCATTGGGGATGAACTGATGATGTTCAGGACAAAACAACACCCAGTTCCTGAGCAGATAAAATCTCTGACCCAGCCGGGAATCGAACCCGGGCTCTTAGCATTGACATTCTGTCACGCTTGACCACTCAGCTACCGGGGGCGGACTTTTAAATGGTTTGTATATTTCATGTAAAATATTAAGTGGGCACTGGTTTTCCTGTTTAGTGCAAATTTTTTGGGCTGCTACCTTTCATAGATAGATATTCAACGATCACAGGCCCTACAGACCACGCACTGCTTCCACAAACCGACTCCATTCCTTCCTGTTTTATGTCCGATTCCTCCAGATGTTTCAAATCACAGGGCTGCTAGGTCCTTCGCCAGGTCGTCCATCCAGCGCTGCCTTGGTCGTCCAATGAGACGTTTGGTGTTTGGTTTCCCCGCTAGTGCCATCTTTGACTGTCTTGCATCTGGCATACGGGCTACATGGCCCACCCATTGTATTCTTTTGCTCTTTATCTTCTGTAAGATGGTTGGTTGTCGCATCAGAAGGTAGATTTTCTCGTTTTTCCTCCTCCTCCATTCTCCGTTATCTAAAACTGGTCCCCATATTTTCCTCATTACTCTTCTTTCTAATATTAATAGTTTTTCCGATTCTCGCTTAGTCATGCTCCGTGTTTCTGAACCGTACATTACTGCCGGGCGTATCACTGTGTCGTAGATTTTCGTCTTAGTGTTCACTGAGATCGATTTAAGGCCGAGTGCCTCTGAGGGAATGCATGCATTTCATTCCCACTGCTATTCTTTTCTTGATGTCCAGTGTTAGGTTGTTGTCCGTGGTAAACCAAGATCCCAAGTATTTGGACTGGTGTACTCTCTTGAACCTCTTGCCATCTATCTCAAGATACTCTTCCTGCTCTTGTCTTCTTTATAATTGCATGAACTCTCATTTTGTCTCGATTCACTTTGAGCCCTACCTTCTGTGCATAATTGTCCATTTTCTGGTACATTTCTTTCAACTCGTGCTTTGATTCACTTAGTAGTACTATGTCATATGCATATGCGCGACCGTGAAGTTACCGTCCATCTCTCCATCCCACTCTTGTTGCGTACACTCTTTTATTACTTTCTCTAAGATGACAGTGAACAGAACACATGCGAGAGCATCCCCTAGTCTGAGGCCTGTCTAAGTCTGGAATGCTTCTGATGTGGCTTCTCGGAAACGTACTGCTGCCTTTGGCCCTTCCATACAAGCTTCCACCCTTCTCATTAGCTTCTCAGGGATTCTGAAGTCACGCATTGCGTTGTATAGGCTATTCCTGTGGATGTTGTCACACGCACGTTGAAAATCGACGAACAGGCTTAAGATATCTCTATCATACGCCTAGAATTTTTCAAACAATTGTCTTAGTGTGAAAATGTGATCTACAATCCGCTGGCCGGAGTGGCCGTGCGGTTCTAGGCGCTACAGTCTGGAACCGTGTGACCGCTACGGTCGCAGGTTCGAATCCTGCCTCGGGCATGGATGTGTGTGATATCCTTAGGTTGGTTGGGTTTAAGTAGTTCTAAGTTCTAGGGGACTGATGACCGCAGCACTTAAGTCCCATAGTGCTCAGAGCCATTTGAACCATTTGATCTATTGTCAATCGGTTTGGTCGAAAGCCAGCCTGGTACTCCTGTAAATTGTTCTCTTTGAACAGTTGCAATTTTCTGAGGATAATGGACAGCACCTTGTACGTTACATTGAGCAAGCTTATTCCTCTATAGTTACCGCATTCCATTTTGCTTCCCTTCTTGTATATTGTGCGTATTATACCCAATTTACATTCTTCTGGCAGTGCCTCCTTCTCCCATATCAACTGGATCAGTTTATATATCTCTAAGTGTAAGATCTCACCTCCCTCCTTGATTAATTCTGATGTTATTCTGTCCTCCTCTGTGGCTTTGTGGTTTCTGAGTCCTTTGATTGCGATCTTCATGTCTTCTTCGCTAACTTTCCATTCTTCTTCACCTTTCCTTTCCTCCGTTGTGTTTGCAGGTAATATCTCATCTTGGTCTGGGAGACTGCACAGTTTTGAGAAGTACTCTTTCAGTCGTTCTACAATTCCTTCCTTGTCATTTATCAAGTTGCCATTAATATCTCTGATGAAAAAAGTTGGTCTCTGAAATCAGCGTTTCCGATTTGTTATGTATTGGAAGAATTGCCTTGAGTTCTTGTTTTGGCTCTCTGCCTCAACTTATTCTAGTAAACTGGTTAGATACTTTCTCTTCTCTTCTCTGCTCTTAGGATTCGCCTTGTCTCCCTTCTGATGTTGATAAAATGTTCCATTTCCTGCTCATTCTCTCTGTCAGCTAGGCAATTCTCCCTCATCTTCCTTCTCTTTTCTATAACTTTCTGGCATGTCTCGTTGAACTATTTCCTCTTCTTCATTATCTTCTTTCTTCCCAATATATCTTCCGTTACACTTAGTACCGTGGACGTTATTACTTTCCACCTTTCCTCCACGTTCCCTCTTGGTTCTAGGGCCCCTAGAACTTCAAAACGGTTTTTTATTTCTATGGCATATTGCTCTTTAATGGCGCTTTCTCGTAGTTTCTGAACATTCAAAGCAGGTTCTAGTGTCCTCTTCTTCTTATGCAGGTAGGTGAACATGAGTTTAATCCTGCGCACAACGAGGAAGTGGTCTGACGCACAGTCGGCTCCTCTATACGGCCTGACGTCCATGACTCTATCGCTATAGCGCTCATAAACCAAGATGTAATCTATCTGATTGGTGGTTCTTCCATCCGGTGAACACCATGTTCCCTTATGTATTCTCTTGTGTTCGAAGTAAGTCGAACTTACTCACAGATTCTTTGAGGTAGCTACGGTGATCATCCTCTGACCATTCTCATTGGTCTCATCATACAAACTGGGCCTTCCTATAGTTGGTATGTAGAATATTTCTTTTCCTGCTTTTCCATTAGAATCTCCCTGCACTATCCTGATATTTCTAGTTGGTCTGCTCTCAATTGATTGTCCTACTTGGTCGTAGGACTCTTCCTTTTCCTTATCTGTTTTATCCTCAGTTGGGGCATGAACATTGATGAATGTGATGTCTGATACTTGGTTTCCAAGTACTATGTAGGATATTCTCTTGTTGACAGCTTTTGAAGTCCTTCAACGAATTTGCTGCTTTGTTGTGTATTACAAAACTAGTGCCGAATTCGTGTTTACCTACACATCTGCCGTAGAATAATGTGTATCCATCCTCTTTGTGAGTTCCTTCTCCTAGCCAGCTTGTCTCTTGTACGGCCCCCAGGTCCAGTTTATATCGTTTAATTTCTGAGACCATAGTCTGGATGGTTCCTGGTCTATACAGGCTCTGAACATTGTATGATCCAAAATTAAAACTTTTCAGTCGTATGCTGTTTGTCCTTTGCAGGTTTCGTATTCCATTGTATCCATCCACGTCCGAGGCAAGATTGTATTTCGTAACAAAGAGTTTTTTTTACAGTATTGGATTGTTAGCCCAATGCCCAACACTCCTCTTTATCCGGGCTTGGGACCGGCAGTGGCTGTTGCAGGGTAACTGACCCCAAGCGGAGTTTGCTACCTAGAAATTTAAAATTTCTTGAAATTTAAAAGTTGAAAAGTTAAATAATAAATAAATATGCTACCATTATATTTATTTATTATTTAACTTTTTAACTTTTAAATTTCATTGCTACCACATTGCCAAAGATGACATACCGTGCGTTTGTAAGTCAGTAGCGATGAGTAATATCTTTTCCTCTGTTGTTTACAACTACTGTAACTTGTTTGACGACGATAGGTCAAATCTGATGATGGCCTTGTAAGTCGAAAAACGGTAAACCTTATCAACTAGTGCTTGTGGCGACTTCCTAACGAATATCTGCGCATGTTCAGCGTTTGCCATCGCCCTTGTTACACAGTGTCCGCCTGTTTAGCTGGGTGGTAACGTACTCGCCTCCAATGCAAGCGGGCACGGGTTTTATACCCGGCTGGGTTGGAGATTTTCTCCGCTCGGGGACTGGGTGTTGTGTTGTCCTCATCGTCATTTCATCCTCATCAGAGGCGCGCAATTCGCTCAATGTGGCGTCGACTGAAATAAGACTTGCACTTTGCGGCCGAACTTCCCCGGATGGGGCCTCCCAGCCAACGATGCCATAACGCTCATCTCATTTTTGCTACACAGTACTGTCTATTTCAGATTCGAGTAACACATTGTACGCTGATAGTACCTTACATTCGAAGCATGTAAGCATTAATCTTTATTCTGATGTAGAGCAATATCCAGACCCCAGCATTAGAGATTATTCCTCCAACACACTTATAAATTTGACATAACGAAATAGATATTCCGTAATTATACTGTATTGCCCTTTTAAATAGTGTACTAGTGGAGGTGAAATGACAGGCTATGGGCCGTCAACTACGGTTAGAATACAAAATGCGATCAACGAAATCTGTGCTCTGTACTTGATGAAGGCAGTCAGGAAAGTAATCGATTTATCGTGTAATGATAAAACGACAACTCGGGTGAAAGGCAAGAAACTGTAAACCAGTACACACGTTACAGAAACACATCTCATTTCATCGTTGTTTTATAGAAGACAGTTCTTACGTCTTTGACAGCGTTTCCTCGGTGAGTTGCTCTCAGATGTACTTGAAAGTAAGGAGAAACGTAAGCAATTCCAGCGCTTGTCGAAGTGCACGCGCATACACACGCAGTTCGGGTCGTTTGTCCTATCCACTCGGCTATCAATCTACTGTTGAAAATATGACCTGTAAGAAATTTATCACACCATACTAGTGAAGGCTGGGCAACCCGCCACGGTAGCCGAGAGCACAAGCGCGCTACTTCCTTGATTCGGGTAGGCGGATCGAATCCGCCCGGCGGATTAACGACGACGGCTGGTGTGCCGGCCAGCCTGCATGTTGTTTTTAGGCGGTTTTCCACATCCCTATTGGTGAATGCCTGGCTGGTCCCCAGGTTCCGCCTCAGTTACATGGCTCGCAAACATTTGCAGAAATTCGCATTCTTCTATGGCTTACACTAGATGCAGACAATTGGGTGCACTAATTCCGTCACGGGGGGTACGGAGTGGCGACAGGAAGGGCATCTGGCCACGCTTTATATTAACATGCCACATTCGATTAACCCTGGCTGACCCAGCATATCCGCAGGGCAAGGCTGAAGAACGAGAGTAGTGAATGCAGGTTTAGTTGGCGTTCTTTCCCATTTGTAGGGAGAGGATCTGTGAGGCAACATAAAAGCGGGATTGCGCGCAACGGGCGACTCCATTCGACCACTGTCACCTATGTTCTACCTTCCTGGTTTGAGAGGGTCTTATAGAGCTTCAGTAGGTAATTTTTTGAATTACAGTCGTTTCTTTGACGCTAATAACATGACTAAAATTTAGTCCTAAAGTAGACGATCTACAGTGTAGGCAACATTACATTTTCCAAAACGTTGATACGGTAATAAAAAAAAGTTGGTGGCACTATTACTGTACAAAGAATGGTCTTATGCTTCCCAGACGATGTATTGGCTGATAAATACTGTAGTCTCTTTCTCTCCAACTTCTAAACCTTCTACATTGCGACATTTGTCTTCAAGTTAATATCTTGTATCTTTATACACTACGCATACTCTGCCATTTTGGACAATGAAGTTCGTCAATAAATACACGCGAGGACAGGTTTCTTTTTGTCCACTAAAATACGTTTCTTCATGAGGACAATAAATAAACTTTACAACATGCCTCATATTTTAATAATCAGTTTATAAGTTGAAGGTACTAATATTTGATTAAAAACAAGGACGATAGATTATTGATGAAATGAGGTAAATACACTGATATTTTTCACATAACGGCTGAAAAACCAGACGAGGTGAGGCGGTGGAAAAACACTGAACTCGTATTCGCGAGGACAGCCGTTCAGATCCCCATCTCGGATTCCAAAGACAGGTTTTAAGTTCTTTCCCTAATTCACTTACGGTGAATGTTGAGATGATTCCTTTGAAGCTACACAGCTGTTTTTCTTCTCCATCCTACCCCAATCCGAGCTTTTGTTCCCTCTCTACCAACCTTTTGCGAGCGGGGAGTTAGCACCTAATGCTACTTCCTCCTTAATTCCAACTGTAAATAATATTTTAGTCGTATATGCCGTTACGTACTGTATCACAGTTCGCGTGACTTGAAAAGATGTAGGAAATCCTCTCGAAGCCTAATTCATGATGGCTAATGGTGATTTATTCAGTTGTTCCACCAGAATTTCGGTCTATGGAATATGGCGCCTCAGTTTCCTTACAAATGCTGTCGTAGTACCCCAATGCCCTATGTATATAGTACACAGTACATTTCAGAGCATTCGACAGGTTAAGTAATTGCTAAATGGTTACGGGAGCCTTGTCTCTTTGGATAGTGTTCGAGATGTCCACTAAGAGCGCTATTTGGTGATAGCACGTCCACTCGGATTCATTAAATAATGCGTGCATTACGCCAACGTCATTGCGTTATCTCGCTGCGTTGAAACGAGCCATCAATGGCGAGACCTACATGGAGCCAACGTGTGCCCATTCAGGCACGTTCCAGTCTTTATTAGGTCAGCGCTGACCGCACGGAAAGCACTTCATTCAGCACTATCAAGCCAAAGTGCTCCTCTAACAGCGGATAATGAACCGTGGAATCCGAGAGCGAGAGACCACTGGCTGGACGTACACGGCGGAGACACGTCGCAGCCAGACGGCAGCCGGCTGGCCGGCCACGAGAAATATCAAAGGAGAGCTCTCGGCACCAGATAAATTCGGGGTCCTTTTCTCTTTCGTTTCTTCGGTTGTCTGTGAAGTGTCCCCACAAAGAACTGGAGCTGCTTTCTTTCCCCAGATCTATTGTTCGCCTCGTAACAAGGAGTGACGTAAACCGGCTGGTAATAACCACTTTTTTCCAGATGAATAAGTCCTTTCCGACGGCGGCATAGCGCCAACTGAACAGAAATAGATGACGGTTCTGTCCATTCGTATCCTTTGTAGTAGGGTCACGATGCGAAAGCGACATATAAAAGTATTTTACTACCTCTGCGTCTTGGCCCATCTTCGTGTGCACCGGTAAGAGAAAGGTCCTGGGGCATTCTAGGTGAAACGGAATAAACTAATATTTTTCTCACAAAATTCATTCTAATGCACAGACTTAGTACGGTGGCTTATTCATATACACAGAAAAAGAGCAATGACACAACAAATGAACTGAATAACTCAATCCTACAGATAACTCATACTAACCTATTCAAAGTTCACAAAGACTGAAATTAATCTAGTCGAGCTCTAGAATTTGACCTCGAATCATGACAGTATTTACAAACTGAACAATCTAATGGAATAGGTCTCTCAACATGCGTACAGAATGTCTCAAACGATTAGGACACAGACGGTAGAGCTACCTATACCGAGTATTTTGAGGTAGGAGACCGATGGTTTGAAATGAAAATTCGATGCAGAATGAAGTCTTGAATGGACAAGAGTGCGACACATGTTTCTAAAGTACTTATGTTTCATAGCAAACTGCCCCTTGAGTCTTTGAAACTATCTTGAGAAACAACACACAGTCGTATGTGATGTGTCCATCATGAAGTTAAACGTTGTTAATGGTAGTCAAAGACGAAGCATTGCAAGCGTCAGAAACTTGAACACGTACATTTATTACAATGCGTAGCTGGAAGCAACTACTAACACCGTAGTGTACGTGTAGCGGGCGCATGTGGGTTTTTTTAGGATTTAGAAATCCTTTCGCATGTCCGATAAGCTACGTTCGAAATTCAGTGAGGAATGAATATCAAAGATATTAATTGCAGAGAGTAGTATTCGTCATGGCAGATCTAAGAAAGAGATCTTTTGTAAACTATTCATTACCTATAGAAGTTTCCGTGTAAACGTCCTAGAACTGTACTCGGTTATAAACAGTAATAATGTCCACATAGAATTCGAAACAGAAACCTGTCTGGAAACAGGTGTCAATAAGTATGAAATTATACATTATGAACGTATCGCATATAAAGAAGATAGGGTGGACACCGGTGGATGAGTACTGTTTATGGCCACGCACAGTAAGATAATATTTTTTGAGGTTTGTACAGAATTCTAATAAGAAGTAATATGGGTGGGGATACGTGCCAGAGGTGGTAACAATATAATTAAAAACTACGTGACCCAGAAGCCACAGTGAGGTACCATTTCAGCGAAAATTTAGAGAAGTAAGTTTCCTTGTCGTACTACAGTATTAGGAGGAAATTTCTACTTACCAGCTATAGACCGGGAAACTCAAGTGATTATGGTGGACAATAGGGGTGAATAGTGTGAAACTGATCGAAACGCCCTATTCAAAAATGATATGGAACGCTTACTGAGAGAACCAACTCGTGAGGGTAATTTTTGGTTACGAACAGGATCGAACGTTTCCGCTAATTAATGGACCAAGGAATCTGTAATCGTAAGGCCCTTACAGATTCACTGATTACGGCTGTCAACAGGCACGCGAAAAAAGTAAGGAGTGTTTTGTAAAAGTGAAAAGGAACAGATTACAGTTTACCTAAGGAGTGCACATCAAACATTCAACTCTGAGGTTGAATGTGATCTAAGATCAAAAGCGTTGTACAACACGCCTTAGACAAGTATGCGCCGAACAAATTTGTGAGCAATGGGAGAGACCCACCGTGCTCTCACAGTCATGTTAGAAGGCTGCTCCCGAAGCAAAGAGAACATCACCACAAAATCAAATGTAACCAAAGGCTCGTATACAAACAACATCTGGGGGAAGCAAAAATCGTCGTATGGAAATCCATGTGCGAAGCGTTTAATAAAATTCGAACTGGAAATTCTATCTGTCGGATAGACAGAAATTCATAAGAAAATTTTCTCATATGTTAAAACAGTAGATGGGTTAAGGTCATTAGTCCAGACACTTTGTGACCTTAACAGCATCTAAACGGAGGACCTCAGAGAGAAGGCCGAAATACTAGACTGTACTACTTTTTGCTCCTCTCAATTGTTGACCGATCGTCAAAGCGACATGTCGAAATAAATGACCGTGGTACTGATAACCAACAAAACTCGCTCCACGGACCTGATGGGATACTCATACGATTCTACATACGGTAAGAGAGACAAATGGCTCCTCTCGTAGCAGCAGTGTATTGTAGGTTGTTGGAGGAGCGAAGCGTACCAGGTCATTAGAAAAAAGCGCAGGTCATTCCCGTTTTGAGGAAGGGTCGTCGAACGCGTGAATAAAACACTATGCATCTATCACAGACGTCAGTCTGTTGCAATATCTTTGAACAAATTTCATGCTCATGTGTTAAGGCGATTCTGGAGACAGAAAATCAACATGGATCCAGCAAACACAGGGCCGGACACGGCGTGCCAAACTTCACACGTGCAGCGTATGCGACCTACGTGTGGGCCAAAGCCCGGTCTGGTCGGTCGGCTTTGTTCGGTCCTTCTCGGAAGTACCTGGAACAGCGTGACATTTCATTTAGCTTATTATATGAATGCGTGCTGTCGGTTCTTTCGAACATGTCCGGAAGAACAGACACCACGCATTCATATAATTTGATGGGCCTATATGGACAATGGTTCCGCCTTCTTCAGTGTGGAAGCACAAATACGTCCGACCTCCTGTGGGAATCTCAGAGAGCGAATATGGAGGCAATGGACAGGGACTGCGTATAGGTGGCGCTCGATGGGAATGTGGATGGGCCGTGAGGTGTGCCCAGATAATCCGCGAAGTTGCGATAACGCTGCATTTCGGATCGCAGAGTGGTTAACGCACCTGCCTAGTAAGCAGGAGATCTCTGGTTTGAATGCCCGTCCAGCACACATTTTCACTCGCCGCCACTGATTCCGCGTAATGTACTGATGCAGCTGGCAGCAATGATACCCTCCCTTTCCTTTCCTTTCCTTTCCTTTCCTTTCCTTTCCTTTCTTCCCCTCTCCTCCTTAAATTTACATACAATTTCACTTAACATTGCGGTACGGTATTTTGCGGTCGACACAGCTCTCTCGGTTCGGCAGAATCTTGGTATCAGCGCTGCATACACCTTCGCCATCCGTTCGTGGTATGAAGAATGTTCGTAGATCAAGTGGCTGTTCACACAGAAAGAAGCTGCTAGTGATCTATCGTCACAATCCTTTAAAATGACAGGGAGTGACAGAAGAGGTACGAGAATTATCAGTTCGCTTAGGTGATAGGTACTGCTTATCTCCAACAAAACTATTTTATATTACCACGCAGAGAGAATTTAAAATATTGGATGACAATGAAAGGGCAAAAAATTACAACGATCGACCAACAGGATTCACTGTTCTGTACATCAAGAAGCACTTTGTGCAAAATTTGCAGTCATGGACCACTTGAAGAGACTGGTGTTACGAATAGTAAAATTTCTGAAGTTTTACCCATTATTCTACACAAAACAAAAAAGGTGTGCATCACCCCGGTTACCAGAACTGGAGACAGACGTTGGCTTTGGATACTGTATCACAGACTGTTGACTGTTCAGGTATGTCACTAAACCCACCCAAAGATGTAAGAATCCATGCAGGAGAAGCGCCTATTAGACGGAGGGGGTCCAACAGCCGATCAGTCCCAGTCATTCCACCAGGAAGGAGGTACACGGCTCGTGTTGTCTGTACTTCAACCATGCCTAGACGATCAATACAGCGGTTCGATCGTGTCCGCATTGTTACTTTGTGCCAGGAAGGACTCTCAACAAGAGAAGTGTCCAGGCGTCTCGGAGTGACCCAAAGCGATGTTGTTCGGACATGGAGGAAACACAGACATACAGGTACTGTCGAAGACATGCCTTCCTCGGACCACCCAATGGCTGCTGCTGCATTGGATGACTGCTACCTACGGATTATGACTCGGAGGAACCCTGACAGCAACGTCACCTTCATGAATAATGCTTTTAGTGCAGCCTCAGGACGTCGTGTTACGACTCAAACTGTGGGCAATAGGCTGCATGATCCGCAACTTCACTCCCGACGTCCATGGCGAGGTCAATCTTTGCAACCGCGACACCTTGCAGCGCGGTACAGATAGACCCAGTAACATGCCGAATGGACCGTTCAGGATTGGCATCACGTTCACTTCACCGATGAGTGTCTCATATGCTTTAAACCAGACAATCGTGGGAGACGTGTTTGGATGCAACTCGGATAGGCTGAACGCCACACTGTCCAGCGAGTGCAGCAAGGTGGAGGTTCGCTGCTGTTCTGGGGTGGCATTATGAGGGGCCGACGTATGCTGCTGGTTGTAATGGAAGGCGCCTTAACGGCTGTACGATACGTGAATGCCATCCTCTGACCGATAGTGTAACCATATCGACAGCACATTGGCAAGGCATTTGTCTTCATGGACGACACTTCGCGCCCACATCGTACACATTTTGTGAATGTCTCCCTTCAGCATAACGACATCGCCGGGTGCTGTGTCCGAGCGGTTCTAGGCGCTTCAGTCCGGAACCACGTTGCTGCTACGGTCGCAGGTTCTAATCCTGCCTCGGGCATCGATGTGTGTGATATCCTTAGCTTATTTAGGTTTAACTAGTTCTAAGTCTACGGACTAATGACCTCAGATGCTAAGTCCCATACTGCTTAGAGCCATTTGACCCATTTGATAACGATATCAGTCGTTTAAAAAGCGTGTGAACTGGTAAAATGAAATAAACAGCGATTCACTAGCAAAGCGAAGCATTTCTTCATCATCATTATTGCAAAATGTTATTCCACTTCTGATTTGCAGAACGAACTTACTCCAAATAAAAACACTGCTTCTCATAAATAGGTCAGAGATTTGGAACATAAATGTAATTTATTTGATAAAGATATTTCATAAAGATAAGAAAGTTATTGAACTCATTAGTACGAGTATTTTGTGCGGAGGTCCTGAAAACAGTGTGTCCTGCCACAAATATCAAGGAAACGTTGCTCTGACAGTAGAACCACCTGTCGCCCCGGCTACGCAGTTTAATTTAATGTGCAGTGTTTGTAAGTACAGCTGCAAGTTTCCAAGCTCTGTTTCAGTAACTTCAAATAATGAATGGAAGAAAACTGAAATTTATAGTTAAATATTAGGTTAGTATATGGGTTGCAAGAAACTGGGAAGTGCAGAGAAGCAGGTAGTATGCTATGTGGTTCTCCAAATGTTCCCAGTATACCTTCATAGTTTGATGCTTGCAACTATGTACTAGCATCTGCAGGAAGCTGCGGAAGAAGCAGTGAACGAAAATGATGACAACAGTAACCTCACAGTAGCTTTTGACGGCTTGTGTCAAAAAAGGGGTCACACTTACAACAATGGTGTTGTCACAGCAACTAGTGTTGACACTGGTGAATTTATTGATGTTGCAGTAATGTCCAAATAATGTAGATGCATTGACAGGCTGAAAAATAAACATGGTGATGACTGTGTTGCTAATTATTATGGTAGTAGTGGTGGCATGGAGGTCGCTGGGCTGAAAAAAATTTTCATCAGTATTCTGAATAGTGTAATGTTCGCTACCTCCAGTATCTGGGAGATGGGGACTCTAGAGCATTCAAAGAAGTTTTCGAAAGCAAACCATATGGGAACAGTGTAAATATAAGGAAACTTGAATACATAGGACATCTGCAGAAGAGAATAGGTGCCAGGCTGAGAAGGCTGAAATCAGTTATGAAAGAAAAAAAATCTAGATGATGGGAAATCCTTGGAAGGGGAAGCAAGATTGGCTGACTCAGTGATAGACCACGTTCAGAAATGCTATGGCCTAGCAATCAGGCAAAATATAGGCAATCTTGAAGAGATGGGGAAAGTTATATGTGTTTTGAATTTCCGCACTGCAACCACAGATCCAGAGCACGGTTTCTGCCCCAAACGTGAAAAGACCTCGTGTAAATACAATAGAAGGCTAATAACTGAGGAGAAATGCTGTCACTACCGCAGTCTACCAGCTGCCATCATGGAAGGAATAAATCCCATCTTCAGAGATGTGGCTTACATAAGCCTTCTCATGAAAAGTCTTCATGGAAGAACACACAACCGAAACGAGTGCGTGCGTAATGTGATATGGCATCGCCTTCCTACAACAGTGGTTGTTGGAATTAATACACTGCGTTCGTTCTTTGGAATATTACTAAATGACAGGTTCTTGAAAAGTTGGGTTTGCATGTTGGTTCCCGCACAGTGCGTGCTATATTGACTTTAGATCAGCATAGACTAAGGCATGGCGACAATATAATCAATACATCAGTTGTAAAAGCAAGGCAGATGCAAAGGGGTGCGAAAAGAAGGCTTGAATATGATTACGAAGGCGACAAAGGAGGTGTTAACTAAGGTTAATATGGCTCTGAGCACTATGGGGCTTAACATCTGAGGTAATCAATCCCCTAGAACTTAGAACTACTTAAACCTAACTAACCTAAGGACATCACACACATCCATGCCCGAAGGAGGAGTCGAACCTGCGACCGTAGCAGTCGCACGTTTCCGGATTGAAGCGCCTAGAACCACTCGGCCACCGCGGCCGGCTGTTAACTAAGGAGTGTTTTAATCTAATTTCTCCATTTTCCCTAAGTTTAATTTCTACGTCTTCTAGGAAAATTATCTCAGCTACTGTTGAACTTAGGAGTCTGAAATTTTACGACATAGTCACATGGGTATCTTGTACAAAGTGAAACAATGATTTATGAATCACTTGATTTATAAAAGATTTATAGGTGAAACTTAGTGAGAAGTGATGGGAAATTTTTCTGGAAGGTAAATATAAAATATCGTTGGCAAAAAACTCATGCATATTGACAACATTTCAATATGCGTACAGCAAAAATTTTCTCTCTCTAGCTCCAGTAGATTGTGAGAAAATATTCCCTATAGTAGGCATAATTTAGCATGGCGTGGATACGCGATTCAGTAGCCCCTTAAAACTGTCAAGGCCGTCTACATTACTTTTCTCGGGTAGGTTCTCCAAGTCCCCATAGCGAGGCTACAAAAGTTATTCGATATTTCGATCGACGTGTTTGTAAGAAAGACCCTTTTTCTATTTCGAAAATAAATGACTGACGATTACTGGCAACTTGAGTGCGAAAGTCTGTGGAAATATCTGCTTCTGTTCGAATGCTGATAATTTGTACCAGATAAAAATTATATTATATCTTCAGAGCGCCATAAATAATTAAGTAATACTACAAAACTTGTTGTGAACTATTTTGTTGAGAAACCTGAAACATAGAACTAAGTCGTATTAAGTATGACTGTACTGACATCCTCGCAGTCAGACGGCGTGGCGGTGTGGAAATGTGAAGGGACACTGAGCGCTTTGGCACTCAGGCCCAGGCGAGGCCCACGAGCCGAAGTCTTGGGCATCCCAGAAATACATTGTCAAACCGAGCTCTCTCTCTGTTCGTCCGTCGGATACAGGAGATAGTAGATACCAGGGTCACGGTTGATTCCGTGCTGCTAGACTTCCAGAAGGTATTCAAGAAATTCCGCACTGTCGTATAATGAAAAAGATACGAGCCTGCAGAATATCAGATCAACTTTTTGAATGAGTTGCAGAATACCTAGAAAACAACACAGCATGTCGTCATTAACGGAAAGAAATCTACAGACGTACATGTATGTTTGGGCTTACCCTAATGGAGTGCTATAGTACCATATTGTTTGCCAATAGAGACAGAATTAAAGTACACATGTTTCAATAGCTACTGCTCGTTTATTAAACCTAACTAAATAGAACTACTGAGAACAAATATCCACAAAACTTGGTTAAAATTGAAAAGTGGATCCTTGGCGATGCCTAAAAGGTGGTCACTAGGATGAAGCCCATGATCATCGTATTGGTGAGGAGAACGGGCGCACCGTGGAAGAGAAGTTACAAGATCCCATCAAATGGTGACCGGTAGGCAGTCTAGACGTAGTCCAGTGAAGCAGAACCCTCAGGATGAACTAGGAAAGGGATCTGGCCGCCGAAGGCGTTGGGGAAGGCCGGCATCGGTTGCGCTTGTAGCGAAATTTCCGTGAAGTCGCAACCAAAGGCAAGAGGGAATACATGATGGGATCAGCAGATCCATTTGGGATAGTGAGACTAGGAGCATCCCCGGCAACGACGACAAGAGCAGCTATTGAGGCAGCAGTGCCGGTGCCAACGGGGATAGCAGCACTGGCCGCAAGAACAGCCGTTGAGGCGGCGGCTGCCATGGCAGCGGTTTCGGTGGCGAGGCAATTGTCGAGAGGTCAGGCCGTTACATACCTGGCCGTGACATGGCCTGCGATGACATAACTGACAAGAGAGCTGTCGTCGTCAACAGGGCTAGCTACGACAGGACAGAGGGTGTGACAGAATCAGTTACGACTAGCCTGACGAGAGAGTTGACGTCATCGTCTACAGGACTGACGATGTCAGGAAGGCCAATCGTGACAGAGCCAGTGAGGACTGGACAGAGGAGAGAGCTTGCCTCATCGTCGACGGGAGTGGAGATGGCAGGAGGGCTTGCTGTGACAGGGTCAGTGGCGACTGGACTGACGAGAAGGGCGGCGTCGTCGTCGACCAGACTCGCTACAACTGGAGTGCCGGTCGCGTTAGAGCTGGTAACGACTGAATGAAGTTTAAATTGTCGACGACGAGATGGCCAGTGCCCGATGGTATCACATGCAAGGACTGGGAGAGTAGCAGAGGAACCTTCGCTGTAGAACCCTGCGAAAAAGAAACCGAGTACCGAGTTCTGCAAGGCACGACAACCTTGCAAACAAACCGACTATAGGTGGCCTAGTTTCCCACACAGTATTCTAGGACGCCGAGACTGGACACTGTTCATGAACATCTCCACCTAAACATTGTCGGAAAGGCTGGAGAATCTGAGTGAGCAGGGTTACACTCTACAGGAGACCGAGCGAGGTGGCGCAGTGGTTAGCACACTGGACTCGCATTCGGGAGGACGACGGTTCAATCCCGTCTCCAGCCATCCTGATTTAGGTTTTCCGTGATTTCCCTAAATCGTTTCAGGCAAATGCCGGGATGGTTCCTTTGAAAGGGCACGGCCGATTTCCTTCCCAATCCTTCCCTAACCCGAGCTTGCGCTCCGTCTCTAATGACCTCGTTGTCGACGGGACGTTAAACACCAACCACCACCACTCTACAGGAGGTCTTTAAATGCTTGAGTGAAAGGGGGCTCCAGCAAATTCAACAGAAATATTCCTTCCAAAGGCGCTCAAACCTTACGTGAAAATAAACTGACAGTGAACTGGAACCTGAGCTGTCACAAAAGTACGAAATTTCGCTAAATAGCGACTGAAAACAGCACACACCATCAGCTTCATTTGAGAGAATTTACATTTGAGCAACACATGAGCGTACCACACGATACACGCAGAAAACAGAAGAACTTCCAAGAAACTTGTTTCATGAATTGCGTAGACTGAGACATATTAAACCATTTGCAAAACCAACGCCTACCAAAATTCATACAAGCGAAAGCAGCTATTGGGAAAACTTGCACTCAAACTTCAAAGTGAAAGCCTACCAAAATTGAGACAACGAAATCGACACACAACTGCTGAATCCAAGAAATGAACAGTAATTGTCCGCTACACAGTTTGACATACTCGCAGTGTAATAGGTTTCGTGGATTGTGACTAACACCAATGAATACCGACTGTTGCAATACAGTAAGTATAAATCCACTGCCCCATCAAGACGAACTAATACGCAAGCGGAAATCCAGTTCTTTGAAAACCGCAACAACAATAAAAAAAAGGGAAAGCTGCTCCACCAAAACTAAATAGTATTTATCAAATCCACTAAAACACACATGAAGAACAGCTTCGTCGCCATTTTTTCTGTGCTTTAGCTGCGTGGTGCAATAGACAGAATAGAAATACAAACGTTGCAATAACGACTGTTTCGTTTTTTAACCATGAGCTAACTTCAGTTTAGCCTCTAAGATCTAATGTCCGCTTAACTTGATTACAACTAAGATGCCGATCCTTGATGATGCCTAACAGGTACTCACTAGGACGAACTCAATGAAAGTCCTTGTGGCGAGAAGCAGGGAAGTGCCGTGCAAGAGTAGCGACATGGTCCCAAGAGGTGGTGGTTCGTGGGCAGTTCAGACATAGGTCCAGTTAAGCAGCGAACTCAGGAACGTCAGACGGACGTCTAGCTTGTTACGGTGCTCATGGTAAGGGGTGAGATGGCACTATCTCACGTGTACTAGCTGACGCAGGTTTCGGACCGTAGCATACACCCAAGGACGGCTGATGGGCGTTCTGTAGCACGGAGCGGAATTCACTTGCGAGCGGTTAAGTGGCTACCTAAATACCCGTTCACGGAAGAGTTCACATATGATATCACTTGGACACGTTATCCCGCAGACGAAAATAGGTGTCTGTAACTGTAGCGCAGTTTAACGCGACCTGCACGCCATGTATCGGTGCGGCTTCAGCCCCAGACGCTGTGACGGTAGTAGGAGACTTCTCAGCAAACAGCTCAGCAACTCTTCCGTTGACAGACAACCTCCTAGGTGAGTTAAGGGCCATAGCTGGCCCGTGAAATACTTTTGTGAGTTTGGTGGCTGAAACTGGGGGGGTGGATGGCTGCATACACCGCAATAAACTCCATGAGGTATTTTCAAAATGAAGCTTTTGCATACAGAAAGTTTGTAACCTAGAATATTGTAGTGAAAGACAGGAAGACATGCAGAGGATTGACGCTTGGTGAACAGACATGCAGTTGCCTGCAACATAAACAAATATAACGCACTGCGCAAAATTTATGGTAAGAGCTCGAATTGCTTGCTTACACGGTTAGAACATTCACTGTAAATAGTTATATCCATTAAATATCTGGAAATATGCGTGTAGAGTGCAGGAAAGTCAGATGAGAAACTGACATTCATTGGAAGAATCGTCAGGAAATGGTGTCCGCACATGAAGTTGGTACATTACGAAACACTCGCTCGACCGATACCTTAATATTTCTCGTCGATTTGGGACCTATACCAGATAAGTTTGCTACCAAATAGGTAGGTCTAAATTAAGGGAGGCTCGTTTTGCCACAGAATAATTTACAAAGTACTAAAGCTCATTCAGTTACAGCTGCAAACGCTACATGAGACGCATTGTGTATGCCGGTATGGTTGACTGTTAAAAATTTCAAGAGTGTAAGTTCCTAAAAGAGTCTAACAATATATAGCGTCTTCGTACATATACCTCGCGAAACTGCCATGAGGGTAAAGTTAGAGAGATTCGATCTCATACGAAGTCTTACCAACAATCATGTATCCTGTGCGCCAATCTAGAGTGGCGCAGTAAATGAAGTGCCCACCGTATCGCACCATAATGTCACTTTCGGGGTGTAGATGTAGTAACTAGAAAGCCGAACGAATGTGCAAAGTAAATTTTCGCAACGTACATTAAAGTAATTGGAAGGAATTTATCGCCAGGAGTAGGGACTTAGAGGAACATTGCCATTCAAGTAGAGCTTAAGGTTTTGGATCGAGTGGGAGTAGATGCATCAGTAAGCACCCGTTAACTGTCCTGTAACAAACAGACTTCGGAGAATTCGGCAGTGCTTATCGTAAATAACTTTTGCATGAATTGGAGCAAAATGCACTGCGAAAAGCATTAAAGATCTACGCTTTGAATCCGCGTCATTTCCCCCCATTGGGTTGCATAAGTGTGAAACTTGGCTCAAGGGTGCCTACAACCTTCGTCTGTAATGGTGCAAAAGCGTGACACCGTGCGACCTCATGCTCTGGATCGGCGGCACTTCAAACAGCATGGTGGTGGCACATAAGAAAAATGGCCAGCTCTCAGAAGTTCATGTGAGGTGAAAGATGGCTTCATGAGGTCACTTTCACCACAATTCTGCCCAACACCATTGTGGACGTGTCACACGATGAGAAGGTCTTACACCCCTACTTAAACACATATTATCCATTCTCTTGACACCTCTGCGATGGAGGACAGAATCACGAAAGCCGGTCTAGAAATCACGCAGGTTTGTTATGGGTGGCTGAGGAAATCGTGTCAGACGCACCACCGCTTAGAATAGAAACAAAAAGGACTCAGGAGGTGGCATAATGGGCGACAGTGGAACCACTCATTCCGTTAGGACGTGTGTGTGGATTTGGGACAGAGTAGAGAATGCAGAGAGAAAAGTGGCCTCTTGGCATCAGCCCAGAGTGGAGCCTAAACTGTTATCTCTGCGGAACGTGAGGCCCCAGGTCTGGACATGGTGGGGGGGGGGGGGGGGGGGGGAAGAGGTAGAAGGCTATTGTGTGTTTTATAATTGAGACCTGCCCAATGCACAAACCGAGGCTGGGAGGTGATTCTAGAAACAGAAGAACAGCGCTTTCTCATATTTTGGGGAAGGCCCTTCTATGATAACCGTCTTTCAAAAGATTAACTCCTTTTTAACATAATGGCTTAACGTTGTGGGCAGCTTTCCATTTCAGGGGACCTCTGTTGCAAGGATACTCACAGGGTGAAAATGTGCAATTCGTAAATTTGTCAGTAACATCATGGAGACACAGATGAAGTGACAGTTTCTTAGAAGCAGAAGTTCATATTGTAATGTGGTCTGTGTTTTATCACAATGTGTTGTCATGGTGGAATTTTGTGGGCTTGAAGGAACCTAACTACTAGGTGGCCATATATGCATTTCCGACTATTGGTGGGAATGTCTTGTATGGTGGGAAGAAATGGCAGGCCATAAGACTGAAGTAAAAACTATAGAGTAGACAGCTAGACACTTAGCTGTGGTCATCTTGTGATGTTATGCACATTAGTTGTTATTCAGGAACTATCAGTGGCCCAGTCACTGTTTTTCGATGGGGGTTCACAAGATTCAATGATAATTTTCAGACTGCCATTAGCATATGGTGAGCATGTTTCTTGATGGTTCAAGTAACACTGCGAATCAACATATTCACTATTCAAAGTGTACATAAAGAGTTTGTGAAGCATTTCATATTCAAGCCTGCTGAGTGTTAAAGAGATAATAAATTAGAAAAAGTAATACAGATTTCAAAAGTTTACCTCTCATGCTGTTCTCTTTAGAGTTTATTACAACAAGCTGGTTACTCATAGGCATGATTATTTGTATATGACTATTTCTCTATGAAGGTTTGTGTATGAATATTGTGTGTGAGTTATTGAGTGTATTTCGTATTTCTGTTCGCAGGAAGCTGTTCTTCTACCAGCTAGTCTAATTGTACCGTAAGTGTATTTGGTACGAGTGTTGAGAAGAATAGAATCCTAAGCTGTGTTGGTTGCCATTTGGAAATAATATTCTGGCCCATGCTGATATGTTGAGTAATGCAGTTACTTTTTAATGTGAACATTTGTGATGGCGTGCAGAAGTGAAGCAGCTCGGTAGTTAAAAGAATGATTATTAGGATTGATAAGGAGATTATAGAGAACCCTGAATCTGTTAAAGTGCTACAGAAATAGTGGAGTATATGTAAGTTATTTGAATACATGAACGTAATTTCATAGGGAGCTTAAGATAATACGACGAGCATCTCTGCTTGGCTTTGCATTCAGTCACTTTATTCAGAGGTAATTTCGTTTTGAGATAATCTGAGGTAGGATGGTGTCTTTTGTTGCGAGAATTTTGTCTAGAGTAGAGTCTTGCAGCATATAAAGGTTATGAAAGAAATGGTCGTAAAAGACTGGTAAGGAATAAGGTGAAATTTGTGAGGATAGTGGTATCCAACAGCGGAAACTATAATTAGAATATAATTATCTTTGTTTATTTAATTATCATTATATCTTATAATTTATTTGCATGATCGCTGAGAATCGCTAGATTTACTTCATATGCAAATTAACCAAGGTTGTTACACTTAAGGGCTGTCATTAATGTCATGGGAAATATAATAATTTACTAACCGCTTATTAATCTGGTAGTGACCCACTCTCCAAATATGACAAGATCTAGTTGCTATCAGCAGAAGTGTCAACCAGTAATAGTGAGAACCAATTATATAAAATTTAGTGTACACCGTGTAAAACTTGATGTTATGAAGATATGCATCTTCTTTAATTCACATTTGATTTTTCAATTAGATAAAAATTTGAAGTCATTGTTTTGTTGAGTTTACTGCCAGTCACTCCAGTTTTATTCAACGACTTCCATGGAGATATTCATTAGGGTGTTCATACGATTGTAAGTGAATTATGGACTTAGTCTGGTCTTAAGGAATGTGTAGGATTGAGTGGACATGGAAAAGTGGGGTTAGAAGAACTGAGGGTCGTGTTCTGACATTCCAACATATCAGGGGTGGTGAACAGCAGTACCACAGAGTGGGAAGACATCACATGCCACAACCCTACAGCATGGGCGCTAGTAGCAGGCCCACCCCGGCTAATATTAGCTGTGGCCAAGGTTATCGAGCCAACGGCTGTCAGGTAACTTTCCCTGTGGTGCTCACCTGAATGGTGCACAGTGGGTTCGAAGTCACAGCCTGAAAATTCCAGGAGAAGAGGGGAGGACGACTGCAGGAGACTGATGCATGGTGGCCAAGGTGAACAGCCATATGGAATGATGCAGTGGCCAATGTCAACAAGGGAGTCCAAAGCATTATGGGAGAGCTCTGGACAGTTAATGCTGGCACAATATCACTACAAATGAACTTTGTACCACAGAAAACTCATAACAGAACGTATCATTACCATTACATGAATTATCATTTCTTCTGGCAGAGACTAGTGTCCATCAGCCAGCCTGTATCACATTAAAGTACTGTGCTACCAACCATTATCAGCTACAATTTCTGTTCTCACAGAGAGAACTTCCTGATGTTGTGTGCCATTGCACTTGGTGTACTTCTGCGCACTCTTTTCGATTGAATCCATGGACTGCGAAGAATAGCAGTTAAACTACTACATAACTAATGTCTCTTCAGCTCTAGTGAGTGGGTTAGCAACGCACTGTCATGGTACAGTTGTGTTGACGACCAACACAAACCATATCCCCATTTACACTGGAGATACTGTCGTCGATTGCCACTTCATGAAAACATAGTTGTGGCCAAGGGACTGTCACGAGGGGAGACAGCCAGTCTCATTACCACCGAGCGAGGCAATGTCATAGCCCACGTCGTTCCCATCCCTCTGTGGACTATGTCTGGGGAGACTGGAAGGTCACTCACCTGTTGCCCACTGTACTAATTGCATCTACCAGATTTGAGACACCCATGCTGCGAGCGACGACCAGGTGGAAATGCACTGGACTCAATTACATGCTGTTCTACTATATATTGTGCGTCAGCGAACTTCATCCACAGCCTTGTGACAAAAGAACCCCAGTACACGTGTGACGTCCCACTATACTAAAACCAAGAAGATCAAACTCATTTTCCTTTTTCTTTTTTTTTTTAATTTTGTAAATATTTCAGTTGATATAAATGTCTTTTTAAGGACCAATATTGTCATATATTTTGTTGTGTCTGTTTTGGTGTCTCACGTAAGAAAGGAGCTCTTATATGGGAACAAATCTTTAGCACTCTATTGGAAACACCATCATATCTAGTTGAGCATCAATTTTTTTGAGACTATATAATTTTCTTAATTTCAGAGGGAAAATTTGGTGATAAATTCGTACGATTGAATACAAAGAGAGTTGCTTTTTCGCCATACTGCTGTGGTTGTCTCTTGAACTTTATGTCCTCATTATTACACAGATGTTTGTTTGTATGTTTCGTTGTCATTTGCACACTACATGTAGTACCTACTCTGTGTTTTCACAGACACAGTAATTTAGTGAGTCGAAGTATTTCACGATTAGTTGTAAAGTTTCACTTTAGCGTCTAGCTAACTGTTTAAGCATTGAAAAGGTGAAATAGAAGTAGTTGTCAACGAGAAGATACCTCAGTTCACTTTCAGATTTAACTTTTCAGGCTGATAGATGTTTTATATCACTAGATAAGTGACTAAAATGTTTTTTTTTTTTTGCAGCATTGCGCAACTATTTTTGTGCTAAAGACATACATATTGTGGTGTAAAGCATTTCAGTTTTTCTTCTGGTATTGTAATTTTGTACATTGTTGTTCCTTTTGAACTCCAGGGGATTATTTACAATAAACTTCACGAGAGAATAAACTTCTTAATCAGATGTATACAAAATAATTGTGCGTGAACACCACGTATCACTCTTACAGCATGTTTCTGAATAATGAAGACCTTGTTTCTTAAAGATAGATTACCCAAAAGCATTATCACATATGACGTTGTATAAAATATAGGAAATATGTCAACTTATTGATTTGCCTGTCCCACATATTTGCGATGATTCTAAGTGACGACGTGGCTGAAATAAGTTGTTTTATTAGTTCCAAAATGTACATTTTCCACTTGAAATTCTGGTCAATATGGACGCCTACGAATTTGAGATTTCCCTACTATTTATTATTTTCTCACGATGTTTCAAATTATCTTTTGTTTAGCACTCCTAGATGTGCAGCACTGAATATCTTGCCCCTTTTTAAAATGGAGAGTGGGACAATTTGCAGAAAACTAGACAATGATACTTTTAGGAACCTTTTATACCACTTCTTCTGATACTGTATGCATGCTTGGGTTCATCTACATCTACATCTACATCTACATTTATACACCGCAAGCCACCCAACGGTGTGTGGCGGAGGGCACTTTACGTGCCACTGTCATTACCTCCCTTTCCTGTTCCAGTCGCGTATGGTTCGCGGGAAGAACGACTGTCTGAAAGCCTTCGTGCGCGCTCTAATCTCTCTAATTTGACATTCGTGATCTCGTCGGGAGGTATAAGTAGGGGGAACATTGTATTCGATACCTCATCCAGAAACGCACCCTCTCGAAACCTGGCGAGCAAGCTACACCGCGATGCAGAGCGCCTCTCTTGCAGAGTCTGCCACTTGAGTTTGTTAAACATCTCCGTAACGCTATCACGGCTACCAAATAACCCTGTGACGAAACGCGCCGCTCTTCTTTGGATCTTCTCTATCTCCTCCGTCAACCCGATCTGGTACGGATCCAACACTGATGAGCAATACTCAAGTATAGGTCGAACGAGTGTTTTGCAAGCCACCTCCTTTGTTGAAGGACTACATTTTCTAAGGACTCTCCCAATGAATCTCAATCTGGTACCCGCAATAGCCCCGTAACACTCTACTGTGGCACGCCACAGGTTACTTTAACGTCTGTAGACGTCTCTCCATTGATAACAACATGCTGTGTTCTGTTTGCTAAAAACTCTTCAATCCAGCCACACAGCTGGTCTGATATTCCGTAGGCTCTTACTTTGTTTATCAGGCGACAGTGCGGAACTGTATCGAACGCCTTCCGGAAGTCAAGAAAAATAGCATCTACCAGGGAGCCTGTATCTAATATTTTCTGGGTCTCATGAACAAATAAGCGAGTTAGGTCTCACACGATCGCTGTTTCCGGAATCCATGTTGATTCCTACATAGCAGATTCTGGGTTTCCAAAAACGACATGATACTCGAGCAAAAAACATGTTCTAAAATTCTGCAACAGATCGACGTCAGAGATATGGGTCTATAGTTTTGCGCATCTGCTCGACGACCCTTCTTGAAGACTGGGACTACTTGTGCTCTTTTCCAATCATTTGGAACCTTCCGTTCCTCTAGAGACTTGCGCTACACGGCTGTTAGAAGGGGGGCAAGTTCTTTCGCGTACTCTGTGTAGAATCGAATTGGTATCCCGTCAGGTCCAGTGGACTTTCGTCTGTTGAGTGATTCCAGTTGCTTTTCTATTCCTTGGACACTTATTTCGATGTCAGCCATTCTTTCGTTTGTGCGAGGATTTAGAGAAGGAACTGCAGTGCGGTCTTCCTCTGTGAAACAGCTTTGGAAAAACGTGTTTAGTATTTCAGCTTTACACGTGTCATCCTCTGTTCCAATGCCATCATCATCCCGGAGTGTCTGGATATGCTGTTTCGAGCCACTTACTGATTTAACGTAAGACCAGAACTTCCTAGGATTTCCTGTCAAGTCGGTACATAGAATTTTACTTTCGAATTCACTGAACGCTTCACGCATAGCCCTCCTTACGCTAACTTTGACATCGTTTAGCTTCTGTTTGTCTCAGAGGTTTTGGCTGCGTTTAAACTTGGAGTGAAGCTCTCTTTGCTTTCGCAGTAGTTTCCTAACTTTGTTGTTGTACCACGGTGGGTTTTTCCCGTCCCTCACAGTTTTGCTCGGGACGTACCTGTCTAAAACGCATTTTACGATTGCCTTGAACTTTTTCCAAAAACACTCAACGTTGTCAGTGTCGGAACAGAAATTTTCGTTTCGATCTGTTAGGTAGTCTGGAATCTGCCTTCAATTACTCTTGCTAAACAGATAAACCTTCCTCCCTTTTTTTAAATTCCTATTAACTTCCATATTCAGGGATGCTGCAACGGCCTTATGATCACTGATTCCCTGTTCTACACATACAGAGTCGAAAAGTTCGGGTCTGTTTGTTATCAGTAGGTCCAAGATGTTATCTCCACGAGTCGGTTCTCTGTTTAATTGCTCGAGGTAATTTTCGGATAGTGCACTCAGTATAATGTCACTCGATGCTCTGTCCCTATCACCTGTCCTAAACATCTGAGTGTCCCAGTCAATATCTGGTAAAATTGAAATCTCCACCTAAGACTATAACATGCTGAGAAAATTTATGTGAAATGTATTCCAAATTTTCCCTCAGTTGTTCTGCCACTAATGCTGCTGAGTCGGGAGGTCGGTAAAAGGAGCCAATTATTAACCTAGCTCGGTTGTTGAGTGTAACCTCCACCCATAATAATTCATAGGAACTATCCACTTCTACTTCACTACAGGATAAACTACTACTAACAGCGACGAACACTCCACCACCGGTTGCATGCAATCTATCCTTTCTAAACACTGTCTGTACCTTTGTAAAAATTTCGGCAGAATTTATCTCTGGCTTCAGCCAGCTTTCTGTACCTATAACGATTTCAGCTTCGGTGCTTTCTATCAGGGCTTGAAGCTCCGGTACTTTACCAACGCAGCTTCGACAGTTTACAATTACAATACCGATTGATGCTTGGTCCCCGCATGTCCTGACTTTGCCCCACACCCGTTGAGGCTGTTGCCCTTTCTGTACTTGCCCAAGGCCATCTAACCTAAAAAACCGCCCAGCCCACGCCACACAACCCCTGCTACCCGTGTAGCCGCTTGTTGCGTGTAATGGACTCCTGACCTATCCAGCGGAACCCGAAACCCTACCACCCTATGGCGCAAGTCGAGGAATCTGCAGCCCACACGGTTGCAGAACCGTCTCAGCCTCTGATTCAGACCCTCCACTCGGCTCTGTACCAAAGGTCCGCAGTCAGTTTTGTCGACGATGCTGCAGATGGTGAGCTTTGCTATCATCCCGCTAGCGAGACTGTCAGTCTTCACCAAATCAGATAGCCGCCGGAAGCCAGAGAGGATTTCCTCCGATCCATAGCGACACACATCATTGGTGCCGACATGAGCGACCACCTGCAGATGGGTGCACCCTGTACCCTTCATGGCATCCAGAAGGACCCTTTCCACATCTGGAAAGACTCCCCCCGGTATGCACACGGAGTGCACATTGGTTTACTTCCCCTCTCTTGCTGCCATATCCCTAAGGGGCCCCATTACGCGCCTGACGTTGGAGCTCCCAACTACCAGTAAGCCCTCTCTCTGCGACCGCCCGGATCTTCTAAGCTGAGGGGCAACCTCTGGAACAGGACAAGCAGCCATGTCAGGCCGAAGATCAGTATCAGCCTGAGACAGAGCCGGAAACCGGTTCGTCAGACAAACTGGAGAGGCCTTCCGTTCAGCCCTCCGGAATGTCTTTCGCCCCCTGCCACACCTTGAGACGTCCTCCCACCCTACCACAGGTGAGGCATCAGCCTCAATGCGGGCAGTAGCCCGGGCAACCACAGTCGTAGTCCGATCGGGGGATGCGTGGGACGAGCTAGCCGTCCCCGACAAAGCCCCATCCGGACCCCCACAGTGATGTCTATTTGCAACAGCCTCAAGCTGTGTGACCGAAGCCAACACTGCTTGAAGCTGAGAGCGAAGGGATGTCAACTCAGCCTGCATCCGAACACAGCAGTCGCAGTCCCTGTCGATGCTAAAAACTGTTGTGCAAAGAACGTCTGAACTAATCTACAGAGAGCGCCAACAAATGGACACAAAATTTAAACGGTTATTAAAATACAAGATTGCCTAGTAAATGCAGTAATGCTGCTACTTGCGCACTGCTGACACACTGCTCGGCGGCGGAAGGAGACTACGCGATTTTACACTATTCAGGTACTAAAACGCGATGCTACAACTCTCAAATACTATAATACGCCCGAAATTTATGAATTAAACAATGCAAGTACCAAAAACACGCAAATAAATTAAGAATTAAACTATGTAACAAATGAGTGAGCTAGGAGTATACGACTTGCTGCTGCAGCTGCTTATCCAACGGCGGCAGGGCTGACTGTGACCAACCGATACTGGCCGTTCAAATCAAAAACAGAAGACTACGCGAATTTACACTATTCAGGTACTAAAACGCGATGCTACAACTCTCAAATACTATAATACGCCCGAAATTTATGAATTAAACAACGCAAGTACCAAAAACACGCAAAGAAATTAACAATTACACTATGTAACAAATGAGTGAGCTAGGAGTATACGACTTGCTGCTGCAGCTGCTTATCCAACGGCGGCAAAAATGCTGATGTTACCTGTAGAAAGAGCAAATTAAGCTTTTTTTATGTTAGATGGAATATAGTTTCCATGTATGAGAAACAGAAGCACACCTTAGACTGAGCCTTGGGGAACCGCCAGAATAATGGCTCCATAATACATTGGCTTAGTTATTTAGTGCAACTATCTGGGTTCTTTTGGTTAGACATGACATTATCCATTGGTTAGCTGTACCACAAATCCTATAAAACTTTAATTTATTTAGAAGAATATTATGATTCACGTAGTCAAATGCCTTAGACTGGTTGCAGAAAATAACAACCGACGTTATTTTGTTGTTTAACGCTTGTTAGATTTGGTGAGTGAACATGTAAATGGCATTCCCAGTAGATCAACTCTTCTGAAATCCAAACTGTGATTTGCTGAAAATATTCTGCTGCTGTAACTAGTATAGAACACATGGTTTCTCAAAATTTTCGGAAAATGCTGTCAGTAGTGAAACAGGTCGGTAGATATTGACATCTCTCCTATCTCTTTCCTTAAAGAGGGGTTTAACGACAGCGTATTTCAGTCTCTTTAGAAAAATGCCTCAAGTTAGTGAGTCCTTGCATTTTTCAGATAAGGCAGGGGTTCTTATATGGGAACAAATCTTTAGCACTCAATTGAAAATACCATCATATCTAGTTGAGCATTTATTTCTGAGAGAATGTATAATTTTCTTAATTTCAGACGGAAAAGTCAGTGATAAATTCGTACAATTGAATATAAAGAGAGTTGCTTTTTCACCATACTGCTGTGTTGGTCTCTTGAACTTTTTGTCCTCGTATTTTCCATTATATTTTAGATAAGATTATTAATGTTGTATAATGATTTATTTTCCATACTGGACATAATAGGAAAGAACACTGAGTTTTCTCTATCAGGTACAGTCATAATGAAACAAAAGTAAAGTAAATAACAAATGTCCACTTGACACACACAAATAAAAAACAAAAACAGTAACTTACAGTAGATTTCACGGCGAGCACTACAGTTTCTTCCCCCAGTCGTCCGGCATAATAAATAGCTCATGAACCAACTGGCCCATCTCATAATTTGAGACGTTTTGAATGCTGTTAAGCATATTACATACCAAATTGTCCGGTTGCGTGCATTGTCATCCATCAATGTGACTTCCGGTGCAGTATGTATACCAAATGGACCCACAATGGGTGCAGGAATGTCGTGCAGTTACTTCACACCAGTCATCCTGACACATATTGACACATGGGGTATACTACGACGATAAACGCTTCCACCCGAAAACATGACTGAGCTGCATTGATTAGAGTTGCGATCTACAGTACAGTTAGGGTGTAAACGTTGTCCTCGTAGCCTCCACACACAAGTAGCAGTACATTCAAGAAGGAGACTGATATAGGTCTCGTCAGAAAATTGTTTTTTTTTCAACTGCGGCCAAGCCTACAAATAATAGTTTCGTGTCCATTCTCCTAAACTGATTTAGAAGAAGAGCCTTGAGAGGTCATCTGGCACGTAATCCCTGCTCAAGGAGCCTATTTCGTATCGTTTGTGTTGACACCTGCACTGCTGTAGCTGTTTGGAACTGCCGCCACAGACGTGTAACATTGTTTTAAGGGTTTATGTTTGCAGTTAAACTCAAATGTTGGTCCTGCATTCCTGTTGTTTTCCTTCCGCGATTACTTACGTGACTGTCCTTACCTGATACTGACACTAGAAATTTGTTCCAGATTCAAGAGCGACATCACTTTGACTCACAGCAAGGCTGTCAACCTGTCTCATTCCTTGCTCCATTTTAGTTACTCTACGAAGCCACTAACGACGGTTATTGTTGGTCTAACTATTTTGAAGCAACACATCTCTAGTAATGATACATAGCAGAAGTACTGCAATGTTTGCAGGTGACTCACTTGGCACATACTGTACATACCGCCCCTCTTGGTATAAACATGGACTCTTTCCGCTAGAATTGCATTACAAACAAACCAATGTATTGACGTCATAATGTATTTCTACATCACAACCTGCAGTATTAATGTTTCGGCAGTATGCAACATTAATTTCGAACACTGTGTTTGCTAAATGTGACTTACCATTTTTGGCACTTCCATTCCGATCACTTGTGATTTAGACTGATCTGTAGCTGGTTGTCCTGTCTCTCGTTTCACTACATTCCATATAGTTCCAAGTCTGTTGCTGAAATTACAGATTTCTGACTCTATGTGCATGTTCCTTGAGTTTTTAATAACATTTCCCTTTCCCGTTCGCAAAATACTTTAATATCTCTACTGATAAATGGTTTTTTCATAGCTGTTAAGGGCCTTTCTTATTAGCTTATGCGGAAATTTAATTTCAGACACGGTATGAATTTACCGTGGAATAGATTCAATGACAAAATTTTGAGCTGGCATTTAGTTCATTTTCAGTTTCATACTAGGTCATCTCTTTTCAACTATTACAAAAAGCATTTGTCTTGGAATCATTAATTATTCTAACTGACTTCTACTGCAGAATATCAGTATTGTAAGGCAAATAGCTGTGCATCATGATCAGCCGAGCATTTGTAATTGGCTAAATAGCTACAATCTTGCCCTGAGTTTCACCACAGAGAACATTATGAATTAGGGTTCGACTGTCTTTATCCACCTGTGTTGGAACGTTAAAAATTTAGATAAAATTTTTGTATCGAAATAAGATTTCTGGGTCACTTTTCTTATCAGAATCCTTTAGAAGATCTACATCAACATCACCACAGAGTATTAACTGTTTGCTGCTGTCTTACAGATAGCATAATAAGCAATCCAAATTCTTCATAAACAGTTCTTAATTTCCCACTTGCGGTTTATACATTACAACTGAAAGTAAACAGTATTCAGTTTTATCTAGTGTTTACTTTAAAACCTCACTGCGTTCTGCAATTTCCTGTCACTTCTTCTGTATATTTCGTTTTCTAAGTATATCTATAAATCAGTTAAATGTCGTTAAAGTGAGAATTATAAAGGGTTCTGACACATGGATGTATGCAACGAAATTACAACTGCAATGTTATCGCGGGTTGGTAACAGAACCAGATACTTCTTATGCTACATGTACTGTTGCAGCTTCGTGTTACTGCTAGGTAAACGCATGGCAAAAGTTGCCTTCGGAATGTTATTCCCACATTACAAAGCACTTGTTAACTATATTCAGCTGTGTAGTGCAGGTCTAAATGTCTTAACGATATTACTCTACAGTAGTTAAAATGAAGATTTTTTTTAACCTGTGGAAAACAGTCTACATTGACCAACTATGGAACCGTGCAGACCCTTGTCTGACAGTTCTGCATTGGTTATTTAATGTTCATCAGCTTTTCTGAAGGAAATTTTAAGATCGCGATGTAACCATATCCATCATAATACGAGCTGATTTTTCTAGGCACTGTCTGTGTCCATACATAATGTTGCTGTGTGGTGTCTTGCTTTAACAAAAACAAGTTATGTAATATTGGTTTACGTAATTATAGACCAATCTACTAGCTCTATCGTAGGATTTGTACAGTATATCTCTAATGCTATGTGAACTATGCATAATGGTCAACATGTCTACTTATGTTCTCTGTTGCTCACGTCCGACGTATGATGTAAACTGAAATGTATTGCTATATGTCACAGTGGTAGCATGTTTTATTGTGAGAACATGTAAAGGATATAACAGCTCTTCTAAAGTGTCGGCATATCCCACACATGCTAATAAGGGAGAGCAATCAGGGTATTTTAATTCTGCCCTCTATTTCCTGTGTTTTTAAGTAGGTCAAAATGGGAGTGGAGTCTGACAAACAGAGTCTTTGTCATATGGCCTCTAATACAGCAAACACCCTTGAACTCATAATTTTTGACAAGTACGCCGATGTGGATCACCCCGCATTAGTATTTACAGTACATGTATATTTCTTGTATAGCCTGTTCGCATTCAGATTTTATTTAACTACAGCGAATGTAAAGTAATTTGTAAGCATTGCTTGCACATTGGCAGTTTATAGTTTCCCTTCATGTAATCAGTTTTCATCAAATACATTAGTTTTCGTTTTAATTTCTTGTTTTTTGAATTCAATCTCTTGCATTTCCAGTTTCCTGCATCAACTGCACTTGAAGGAGTAATTTCTTTAATAGGGGCCGGGTTGTCGATACATCATTCCCCGGCCAAATTAATCAATTTTAGCTCAAAATCAACCAGCTTTTTTCGATATCAATGAATTTTGTACCAAAATCAGTCAAGTCTATTTTATGTTGAGATCAGTAGATTTTAAGTCGAATGGAAACGCTGAGCAGTATCAACAGTTGCTAATCGAAGTCATGGAGATGAATGTACGCAAGATTTGTGTTCTCATTATAGCCTGGCTGGTTAGGGAAATGGAAATCGAAATCCATATTATATATGAATTCATTTGATTTTATTGCTGTCAGTTGTCGTATTCTGATGGAGGTTACATGTTTTTTTTCTTATGAATCTAGTACCTTATTTACTGAGCTACAGTTCCCTCATATCTCTACAACCATTTACTAATGATTTTTCTTTTTATTGGAGAGTAGTGACCTAAGAGGAAAGCAGCTAACGTGCACATATCAGCATGTAGTTTCGTTATTCGCTCGTCACCCACATGATGATGCGACTCGAAGACATGAGGTTGGAGAATTTACCATGAAGATAACTGTTCAATCCACAATACATTTTCTTACCTACAGCTTTCTGCTTACAGGTTCTTACAAGCTCTCACCCCATTACCATCACTACTGCTCTGAAAGGATCTTTGACTATAAAGGGCAGCACTCATCTCTTTTTACTTTCCTATACGTTACTAACACAGAATACAGATAAAATGCAGCTGCCAAAGCTTCTAAAATGCGCTATAGATCCAAGATGTATGTAACAGAAGGAAATAATTTTCAGGGAAATTATTTATGTCATTGTTAACTTCTAGCCTAGTTGCACGATGAATGTCACTGGTACCCCAGAACATATCCCAAACCGAATGTTGATAGATCCATCTGTAAACCCTACTGTGGACATATCCTAGCTTGGATCCACTCCCAGACGTTGACCACAGCATGATGTTAAGAGTCTTACTGCTTCCGTACGGTATCTTCTAGTTTGTCAATCAAGCGTGGAACTTTTTCTATATCTGTCAGTATTTATAGTTTCGTTCTCTAATTTGTCTAATTTGTCCTTCCTATGCCTTCTGTTAAAATTCTTCCATACCTTGTGTCACTGCGTGAGTACAGACTGCGCCTTTCACTAAATACATTTCCTCTTCTAAATTCTACCGTTCATAACGTCCTTACTGTATTAAATACCTATAACTCTTTCCACCGCAAACCCAGAAAAAACTAGCCAGACTTCGTTAAAACCATTGAGGTAATTCAACTGATGCTTTCTTTCTGCCGCCTACTCATAAATCACATTTCAGTGGGCAAGTTTTTAAAGTGAGCACTTTAAATAGCTTGTCTTCAGAGTAACATAAAGTATGCGAATTGCGTCCTCCTGTTAGTAAGTGCGTGAGACCATACGAACCATCTCTCCCTCGTCACTGCCAAACATGATAGAAACAGTTTACTTAAATGACATATTTAACGTCCACAATGCTGACTGGAACATGGTTGATAGTTCTGTGGATATAAAGATTTTCTCATACTTCTTTCGCTATTCTTCTTTGTTTATTTCTTTTGTTGTGCTCAGCTAAGGAATACATTTTAACTTGTTTAGCACATATTTATTCCTTTCATCACAGTATATCTCCTTTCATTCATTGTGCTGCTATTTATGTTCTTCTGTCCATACTTCTGTCCTGCGCTTCTCGGGAAATTTGTATCTTTGGGTAAGGACCCAAAATTTCATTCTGTCTTGAATAATTTCTTTATGGTTTCCATTTTTCGCTTTTTGTTAGTTTTTGTTACCCATTTGTGGCTTTTGATCGATAGGTCTAAGTTTAGCAATTTTTTGTGAGTCTATTGTTGTCCATTCTAAACATGTGAATGTAAAACTGTAGTTGGTAATGCTTGACATGACTTTTCTGTAATTTGACTGAGCTCATGTGACTTATGTTCCATCCACATTCCATTTCTACGATTTGGTCCTAAAATTTTTCTAAGCAGTTTCCTTTCTTGTTTCCCAGTGACCTTTTTATTGTTATCTACCAATAATTATCGTGATCTCAGATAAGTAAAGAGCTTCTGTTTTCACGCCTGCGTTGTATTGCTGTTATTTTCCCTCTTGTTATATCGACTTTTTGATTTATATTTCTATGGCAGTTAGTACCCACTTTGTAGTTGTTAAATCCTTTCTTTGTTAGTCTCCGATTTATCCCTCCGGATTCAACAATATCTCCTAGATAGTGGAATTTGCCTATTTGTTCTTGAGTTTGATTATTTTTGCCAAAATCTGTGACTAAGGTATGACTGTTCAAACATTATTTAGTCCCCTCCGCATAGTGCGTCTTCTCATATAACCTTCGGAGCTCAGTTCTTGTCACTATTTTAACTCAAAATTTTAAATACATATTACTGTATGAATATCGTAATGAAAATATGTCACAGCAGTTACACATGTAAATCACCACATTTATCATTTTCATTCACATAAGTAATACGTTACCTATACGGTTACAGCATTTAATATTTTAAAGTAACATCAAGAACGTTGCAGTAAATTTTGATTTTGACCGTAATTTCCATTACGGGTGTCAGTCAGCGTCTACAAATTAAAATTTCATTTCATCAAATTACCAGTGTATCTTGAATTATTCATCAGTTAGATCACATTGGTTGTATTCACCCAAAACACAGAGAATATACGGAAAACTTCTAACTTGTATATGTATACATGTTCTGTTTCTCTAAGACTTCTCTGTGCCCATCTTCGGTTGTATCTGAACAACATTTCCGAAATTTCACTTGCAAACAAAGATTAATGACGGATTATTTCTCGAAAATTCTGGTTTGCCATGTTTCTTTGTCCGTAATGAAGCCAAGTGTCTTTCATAAATGTATCTTAAAAGTTGCACACACGTAAAAGCTGCTCACGATGAAATCGAAAGTGAAGCAGGCTTTACTGGTTGGCGAAGACCCATCAGATTGCCCTGTCGGAAGCGAAATGCCGATAGTTTCGATGCTCAATGGTCCTGAAAATAAGGCCTTTTGGTTCTTACGGTATTCCCAGGGGAACAGTTTTGTAATGGGTATTGGCAAACGCTTCCCCATTTCACGTAAAAAGACTACTCCACCTCATTATTTAAATGACTTCCTTTCTACTTAAACGGAGAGGGCCTGTGGGGTGCAGTTAATCTGTATCACTTCAAAGTCACAGGAATTCGCCAGTTGTTCGTGCGTCTCCAACTCTCAATGAACCACACAACTTTTCAGACTTCTGTAGCAGTTCTGATTCTCTTTGAATACAAGCTGCTTTTTACTGAGGTACTTACGCCCTCCAGTAAGAAGTGAAATCTGCTGTTTTAACAAGTCTGACATTCATTACTTCATTATTCTGAAGCATCACTCAATATACACATTCCAAAGCAAGTACTTCCACAAAATTCAAGAAAATTTCTTACCAAAATCAGTTACATATTGCATGAATATCTTACCTAATTGCTAAAGTCAAATGAGTCGCACACTTGTTGATATTAATAATAATTCCTGTACTACGTTGCCAATACACCGCAGTGATGATTGATGCAACGAAAGTTTTCGAACTATAAGTGAAATGACGATGTCATCTATTTTACCCATCTTTGAAAGGCACCGAAAGGAGTCCTAATAAATAGTGGGTATAATTTACAAAAATATCCATCTTTGCAACATGACGCCGTCTTGGTCCCTTGAAGTTTTTTTATTGTGATAACCGGATTCGAACAGTAATAGCAAGTGACACACGCTGAGTCATCTTCCATTGCAATTACAGTAGTCACAGTTTCTCAGAGAGATCATGCTTTCAGTTAGAAAATACATTTTTACACATGGCTATTAACGGGGCTCTGATGTTGCTTGTACCTCCCTTACATGATTGTAACTGCGGGATTATTAAAGGCAATCTGAAGGACTGACGTGAAGCCTTCCAGTTCGGTGATGCAAGCACTGTATGAAAGACGTATAAAGCCATCCATTTTGACTTTTAAGGTAACCTCGCTTGTAATAAGTATTATTCAAGCTCGCTCGCTCTCTCTCTCTCTCTCTCTCTCTCTCTCTCTCTCTCTCTCTCTCTCTCTCTCTCTCTCCCCACCCCTCCCCCTCTCTACCTACCGTATGACTGATGGGAAGTCAGACTCGATGCTGTTTCTATCACTTTGTATGGTTAAACACATTTTATACAGCACTGTATTGGAACACAGCAATTACATACGAACGAAAGATAAATATTTAATTATTGATAGGTATTTGAGTTTTATGCTGAACATCAATGAATGCATTGTCTTTTTGATATTGATCTCTTAAAATTTATTTTCGATATCTGCCCTGTCACTGGGTAACCTGATAAATTCACACACCTTGATGACTGGACGTTGACCCCACGCAAACTAACTCCATGAATCTCATTCTTGTTTAGCATCATCTCAGCATGTTCATGCGTCACTAAACATAAAAGACTGACTTTTTTGACGTACATGTGAATACCAATATGAGGAAATAAGGATGTCCGACTCAGTTATTCATTGTTCTGTTATCGATTTTTAGAACGGAAGGTAAAATGTATAAGATACGCGAGCGTATAGCCTACCGTTGTCATTTGCTTCCGAGATTAATTTTCGAAGTTACAAATTTGTGCGATGTACAGCAAGAAAAAACCGACTGTTACGGCCTACTTGAGCAGTCATATACATTGCACCATGTGATTGTAGATAAACGTGAAGAATTGAGATTGGTTTTCATTAATTAATTCTGTCAGGCAGAAACCAATGTAGAGATTGTTTCCGTGCTGACATAGTAAACTTATTAGGGCTAGTGTAACAGTCTGAGGCGCAGATCTCTGGTACGAAAACGACCGATTCGAAAGCTGTTCTTCTTCTTCTCCTCCTCCTCCTGTTCATTTATAATTCAGGGTCTTTACCGGGAGTCTCTCTCCATCCAGACAGTCTACATGCTACTAACATTTTCTCTTACTTTTCCTTCCTTTTTGTTTGGATTATATATAACTAAATACGAGGGTTGGAACTTCAGTAGTGGCTACTATTTATTTACAGCTCTTACAAAATAGGTACGTGTTTCAAGGTTTCACTGACCTTCAAAGTAGTCACCAGCATTGTGTATAACCCGTTACCAGCGATGTGGAAGTCGTACGACACTTGTAGCACCGCGAGTTGTGTTGACAGTTCCTGCGGCGCGGTCTATTGCCCCACGAATTTGTAACAGTTCTGAAGCGAATGCCGTGAAGCGTTTCCTTCAGTTTAGAAATCGAGTTGAACTCACGAGGGCTTAAGTCAGGCGAGTGCAGTAGGTGGTACAGCATTTAGCAGTCCCATCAGTCAAACAAATCAGTAACAGCTTGCATTGTACGTGCTTGAGCATTGTCCTGCAAAATGATGGTCAAGTCCTACAGAAAGCGTCATCACTTCTGTCTCTATGGTGTTCATTTTTGGAACACAGCCTACGACCACCTCGTCACCTACGCTTCACTTCCTTCAGTTGAGTCGGTACTGCTACCATTTTTAAGATCGTTCCACATTTGAAAGCAAATTTATTTAATTTTTGATCAACGTCTTAATTATATTCATATACCGTGTCACCTTCTGGCAATTTAAAATGTTTAGCTTGTTCCTGGATTTTATTATTCAACGTGTTTTGGATCTTACTTCTTGTCTGCACTGAAATTCCATCACTTTCGCTTTATCTACAGAAAATGCTAAGTTGTAATCAGAGGCAATTTGGTAATGCTTATAGAGTCGCATCTGAAGGTCATCTTCATTCTCTGTAATAAGAGTTAGATCAGCTGCATAAAATATTACCTTCAGTATAGTGTCACGATCAAATAATTCCCCTTTTGTGTTCAATATTTTCTATTTACTGGTAACTTCATCTCTCTCTCTGTCTCTCCTCTCTCTCTCTCTCTCTCTCTCTCTCTCTCTCTCTCTCTCTCTCTCCTGAGGAGTGTCGGAAAAATACAGCATCCTTGCTGTAATTCTTCGTTGGTCTTCATTGGGTTTGTGACTATATTTCCAAATTTCCCATATTTATAGCAATTTCGGTGTTTGTGTATAGACTATTAACAGCATCCATGTGGTGAAATGGATGACCTTTATCACTTATTATATTCAAGAGCATTCCTCTGTTAACATTATCAGATGCTTTTTCAGTATTCATAATTGCAAGATGAATTACTCTATTAAATTTTCGTATATCTTCTATTGCTTCTTGCAGTACAAGACATTGTCAAAGTTAATCACCCTTTCTAGAATCTGATAATTCATGAGATATTAATATTTGCCCGATGACTTTTGTTTCTTCATTCAGGTATTTACATACAAACTGTAGGCTGAATCCAGGAAGCTTACACCTTAATATTTAGTCGACTTATTTTTATAGCAATTTAAAAAGATAGATATTACTTTACACGATATTACAGTGCCTGTGTTATTCTGATTACGATGCATGCATGTCAAAGGAACAGGCACTGCGGCTGCTGAAGCCGTTATGAATAAATGTACTCGCAATTGCAAGTAATGAGAACCATTCGCTGTAGAATGGACTTACGACAATGACGCATCGTTGATGACATATGGAAGTTTCGGAATGGACGTGGGTTGTGCGCTAATAGTCAGACGGTAAGGCGACCCCTCGCGATTTGCGGGAAATCAGGGTTCAAATGCCGGTCCGGCACGAATTTTCACTGTCATTCCATTCCACAGCTTATGGCTGTCATTATTCGCTATTGCGAATACATTTAATGTGTAGATATTACTTTGGCTTGGAAGTCAGCGTTTTGGTACGTTCTTATTCCTCTAATATCGGTTAATGACGTGAAGAACGCTTACATCAAGAATATCCCTCCATATTTCCACAGTTCCATATTAATATCATCTAAATGCGTGATTTTTCTATTCTTTGTAGCTTTTGGAGTACCCATGAGTTCGCTGTATCGATATTGTCCTGCTCTTTTGTGTCATTTCATTCACGTTATGTCTGAATCAAAGTATCATCATGCAGTTTGTTTCATAATTACCTATCCATTCGTACTCTCCTATATTGTTGCTACTTTATAAGCGGTGGTGGTGGTAAGTTCCTATGGGACCAAACTGCTGAGGTCATCGTTCCCTAGGCTTACACACTACTTAATCTAACTTACGCTAAGGACAACACCACACACACGCGCGCGCACACACACACACACACACACACACACACACACACACACACACACACACACACCACACCCCACACCACACCACACCACACCACACCACACCCACCCTAGGGAGGACTCAAACCTCCGACGGGGGAAGCCGCGCGAACCGTGGCAAGGCGCCTAAGACCGCGTGGTAACACCGTTCGGACATTTTATAAGCGATAATTCCTCTGCCACATAAATCCTGCTCTATGTTACTAACAGAGCAGCCCCATAATTCTGCGTGCGCTTTTCATGTTATGAATTTCTCATTATTTCTTTTCTTTTTGTATTTTGTTTTCGTTTGTAAGATTGTTTAGATTTTTTATGTAGGTCATGAAAGATTCTTAATTTCCCTGAACTGTTGTTTCTATCTCTTCTGTCCAAATCTTTACTCCCCTTCGTTTGCAGTATTTCCTTTTCTTCTCCTGAACCTCATTAGCTGAAAGTGATACTTCTTTTTCTTAACTTTTTCCGTCTCATTTCCAAGTGTTCTACCGTTTCAAAATTCACTTACGTTTTCATCATTCGAGTATGGTAGAAATTTCGTACGTTGCTATTTTCCAAAAGGTACATCTTAAATACTTCTTCTTCCTTTTCATCCTTAACTGGATCCTTCGGTTTTCTCCATTTTACGGAAATGTCAATTACTGACATCAATAAGAAGTGGTCTGATCCTACATCCATTCTTCGATAACTGTGGTATCTCTAAGCTGTTCACGCAGTCCCTCAATTATTATTCTATAATCTATAATTAATCTATATCCTGTTGCTGAGCAGATAAGTTTCAGTATGTCTTCCTTCCTGAAAAAATTCTATTACTAATTTTTTAATGATTGAAGGCAGCAAAATCTCAAAATATTTTGGCCGTTTTCATTACCCGTGTTTTCTCCGAATGTAACACCTATTTTTAGAATTGGTATATTTCCATGCTCATCTCCAATGAGTAAAATATGATATTTATTGTATCCGATTAAAATGACTTGTAATTGTTTCTAAAAGCTTCGAGCTTGTCAGTTTTTTCCCTCCTGGGGGTATTATTCTTATGATTCCTGTTGGATCTGTAATTCCTGGTAGTATAGTTCGTTAATTTACACAGTTACAGACGTCTATTTTATTTTCTCATTTTCTACGAATGTAGGTTGCTAATTTTTGTTCGTGTTTTACTCCGCTGTAGATTACAATATAGTCATCTTCAAGTTTAGTTCGAGATGGTTTCTTCTTAGTTTTTGTAACCGTCGCAAGAATAATTTCCTTTTCTTATAAATGTTTATTTATTCGTTTTCCTTAAGAATAATTCCCCTAATGTTCTAGGTGGCAACTTTCTAAGCTTCATTACATAATTTTCTCGTGTTTCTATTTCTTTCCCGTGTCGTAGTCCGGTAATTCATCCTGTTTCCAGGCTACACTGTGACTGCAAGTACGTTTCTTGAGTCAATGAATGGGGTATTGGCCTATCGTAGGTAACACTGATCATTGGAATGCAATCTCTGAGTTTTACCATCCGCAGCTGGTATCTCATATAAGAATGTATGGTACAGAATTTCCTCTGCACTTCATGCTATGGTCATATTGCGAATACTCGGCCATCAGAACCTCGTCTGCTTGGCAGGGCTCGACACTGGCAGGTGAAATTGACAGTGGGATGGGAGACGCTGTATATTCGCCTCACAATCCCATTACTACCCTGAGTCGAAAGTCATAAGCGAAAATCGTCCTTATACCTCTCACGGCGGAATACATGTGCCACTACTATTGATGCTAAATTGTAGGACAGACAATCCAGACGAGCAAATGGTCCCACCACACTTGTTACTACGGGTTGATGCACACCTATATCAGGTGTTTCCCGAAAAGTGAATGGGCAGTGGAGGCCCTTTATCGTAGCCAGAGATTTCACATGATGTCACCCACCCGATTTCTTCTTGTGGAGCCATCTGAAAAGTCTTGTATATGAGACGGCTGTCGAGACTGAAGAGGATCTCCTGGCAATAATCCTCGCTGCCTATGACTGTGTCAAACGACAGCGGGGGCATTAGAACAACAGACCTCCGTGCGACGATTCCATGATTCCGTGCGACAATTCCATGCTTGTATTGACGCTGAGGCGCCATTCTGAACAGCTGTTTTAAATGTAGCAGCTTGTGGAACTTGTGCAGATAAATGGAATTTATTATTACTGTAACGTAGAATTAGGATTTTCCGTCTCTCTGACTTCGTTAGTGCGCCGTTACTAGTCCGCCAAAAGGGGAATTTTCTAAGGGTATTGTGGAGTATTGGATGTGCATTCTGTACGTCTTGATCAGGGTCCATATCTTGAGACTCTCAGTTTGAGCGTTGTGTGAGGCTAATGCGCAAATTGATAGATTTTCGCTTATACATTCCAACTCCGTCGTTTCCGGACTAGGGTCCGTCACCTCAAATTAATACATTTATCCTTCTCCATCATTCCTGAAAATTTGTAAGATCATCAGGGAATCGCACCGTACACCTCTGAAGAAACTCTACTGGTGTCATCTGAGATGATATTCTTTAAAATCATGCTGGGGAATGTGGAGAATAGGTAACAATAACCAAGTATGAAATAAATTGTATGGATAAAACAGTAATTGATCCCATGAATTTAGTTATAAAGGAGTTTTCAATTTTACTGTTTCAGAGGGTGATATTCAACATTGTTAACTTCAGCAAGACCAAGAATCTCTTCCGAGAAGGAATGACGCCACTGGTAAAATCAACTAGTCGTCCAAAGTGGTAAGCAATTATCATATTATTTTGCTGTCTCTAACATAGCAGTATAATTGTATCACTGTTACTGCCTCGAAGAAAAACTGAAGGTACAATCCGTAATCGAACAGAAATAAATGATCTGTTACTTATATTATGCAATAATCGTAAAGACTATAGGAGGTGGACTGTTAGTTGATTCTATCTTTAATTTTAGTTCACAAACCGAATAATTTTTCTGGATTTGACCAGCAAGTTAACAAAGCAAACGATAATATTTAACAAAGTTAATTTTTATGCATGTTTAATTTCATAAAAAATTTACAACTGCTTACCCGACCTTGAAATGATTCGTCCTTTACAATAGGTTTGCTTGTAATGTTACAAGCAGGTCTTCATTAAGATGCTGAATGTATTACATAACACACGGAAAATCACCTCTCTTACCGATAGCATTGTTACAGCGCTGATGACTACGTGTTATAACCTGACTGAAAACATTATTCATGTTCAATCCTACCGTTGCTTCCAGCTTGACGGACTTAAACGCAGATTTCTTCATACTAGATATTCGAAGTGCGATCAGTCTCTTTAAGGTTTTCACTTTCATTTATCCTTTACGGAACTTATCTCATGTTCTATTTCTTATTTTTCTAACCTGTTTCGTTATTCAAAGCTTTACTCTGTAACGTAAGTTTGATTTTAAGACTGCTACATATTTACCAAAAAATCATTACCTATCTACCTAACACACTAGCTGACATCTTGGGTAAAGGACCATTCTTCCCTCCTTAACACCATTTTTAAGTTAAGAATGTTGATTAATTTACTACCATGGCCGGCCGGAGTGGCCGAGTGGTTCTAGGCGCTACAGTCTGGAACCGCGTGACCACTGCGTTCGCAGGTTCGAATCCTGCCTCGGGCATGGATGTGTGTGTTGTCCTTAGGTTAGTTAGGTTTAATTAGTTCTAAGTTCTAGGGGACTGATGACCACAGCAGTTAAGTCCCATACTGCTCACAGCCATTCGAACCCTTTTTTTACTACCATGGAAAAATTTGTCTCGTCATTTTTGACGATACTGAGACTGGAAACATTCACAGTACGAGAGACTAATTGTCAAAGATCGGGAAAGAAAGAAGGAAGGAAGAATGGGCTAATGATTGGATGATTGGAGTTTAACGTCCCGTCGACATTGAGGTCATTAGAGACAGAACACAAGCTGGGATTGTGTCAAGGATGGAGAAGAAAATCGGACGTACCCATTCAAAGGAACTTGCGTGGAGCGATTTAGGGAAATTACGGAAAACGTATACCTGGTTGGCCGGACGCAGATTTGAAAGGTCATTCTCGCGAATGCAAGTCCAATGTGCTAGCCATTGAGCCACCTCACGCAGTATTAATGTATTTGCACTAGCTTCCTCGTCTTTTACTTCATCACTTCCTTAAATTTTCCAAATAATGGTTCTCACACAGTTAATTAAGGTTAGTGTTCAGCACTGTTTATACGGTCCTGCAGTCTCATATCACACAAATTAAAAAAAAAAAAAAGCTGTATCTAACCACGTGAAAAGCAAGGGCATTACTTTTATTTTGAGTAACAGAGGTGGGCAAAGACTAGGATTGAAGCTGTAATCGGCAAGAGCTTACGCTTAAGGCCAACCAAGATAGATATGGCCATTGGGCTTGAGATAGCATTGGAATCTGCAAGGAGAACGCAATATTGTGGTTCGTCAGGTAAGTAGCATAACGTCAGACCTTGTTCTAACCGTTTTCGGAGCAGTCGAACCCAGGATGGGCAACATTCAAAGGGGAAACACGTTTCGTGGTGACCAGGTTGTATATTCTGCAGGCTACTGCTGTATTTCCGTGTTAAAGGCGCACAGGAAGTACTGCGATCCCCATCTGACGATCTACACCGCACAACAGAATTATGGGATCATTTTTTTAACCCGATAATTCCAAACCATTGCGACGCTTAGGTTTTAAAATTGGATCAAAGGCGCGTACAAGCTTCCTCTGTAACGGTGGAAAAGTGTTGCGCCGTGCGGCGTCGCCTTCATGTTTGACTACCCTTCAAACAGCAAGGTGCCGATGGATGCGAAAAAAAGACGTCAGCTCGGAAGTCTGTATGACGTATAAGGTAGTTTAATGATGTCACATTGTTACCAAATTTCACCTTAATTCTGCCCAATGTCAGTGCGGACGTGTCACACGATCGGAAGGTCGGAATACCTCCTCTTACCCACATCAACCCTTGTTTTGACTCCTCTACAACAGATGTGAGAACGACCACACCAAGAGTTGAAATCGCGAAGTTAGTTTATGAGTAGCCACGAAAAACACTTCGCCGCTCAGAATCAACACGAAAAAGCCACAGGGGGGTCGCAAGAATGGCATAAATAGAACCATTCCTTTGTCTTGGGCTTTGATTCGCACAGTTTTCGCGGTCGGAAAAGTCAGTTTGCAGTGCGATGAGCAACAGGAAGATGTTCTTCACTGTCTTCGACATTGCCGATATCCTCGGGCGTTTCACCTCCACGATAAGGGCGTAGTGGGACTGTATTTTCAGCGAATGTGATCGCGATCGTTTGGAGCGCAGCGCTACTACGTTTTTGCTCTTGTGTACGGGCTGATGCCCCTATGGGCTGTTCAAAACTATTTGACGAAATCTGAAGGTGAGCCGAAGCAGCATGATTCTTCACCGCTTGTATTTTGTGTTCTCCTGTGGCGTGATCACGGGGGGATGTGACATTGAGTCGCGAGTGAATAAAACGTTAAAAGGTCCCTCTAAGACCTTTCAGTTCGGCAAAACCCTCGGTGGCATCAGCCCACCTTAATTGAGGATTTAGAAATGTACCTGTAGGAACAGAACCTGTGGAGAGAGCACCAGGCACCAGTGCCCCTTGCCTATTATCCTCATTACTAGCGGCATTTCGCGATTCTCGTAAGAGTTCGAGCCTGGTGTGCATCCGCACTCAAGAGACAGTTGGTTGTCCTCGCCCTAATTATTTATATTGGTTCTCTGTTCTTTCAGACATTTCTAGAAGAACAGACACCATTTTCACCAAGCAGCCAGTATGAATTAAGACACAAAGGAATTCAGACAATGGCTGTGAGCAGGCGTTTCCTTGAGGCGATGGGGAAAGTTGAAAATTTTGGCTTGACTGGGATTCGAACGTGGACCTCCTGCTTACAAGGCAAATGCGCTGACCACTGCAAACAGATGCAAAAGGACAGAATGTATATGTACTAATGGTTATTCAGGGCGAAGAGATAGCACGAAACACAAATTTTCACGACGAGAAAGTTGGCGCAACACAAATATTGACGAATAAATTCAATGACTTCCACATCAATAACCCCAGAGGAATTTTTTATCTGATCAGATTTTTTTAACAATCTTCCTCACACGCTATGGAACAGTGAAAACCATGGGAAAGACTTGGTGAACTTGTTGATCAAGAAACTTCCTTTCGAAATGCATCTGCCAGGTTGCAATTATTGTGGTTCTGGAAAAAAAACTGAATGAAAGACAAACCTGAGGAGACCAAGGAGTAAATTCATTCCATAGAGTATGCAAAGGACCTGATATTGCCTACAGAGAACACAAAGATTTGGATAAGAGACATGAAAATGAAAAACAACTTCAGCTGGCTGCAAAAGAAGGAATGTATACTGGAGATGCTTTATTTGGTGAACCATTGGCTGCAACGACAGTAAGAAGAAAATGTATGGAAAAAGAAGACAAGGTAATGGCGTCGATGACAGTGGTTGTGGATTGTAAATTGTTTTTCCACCTTAATGAACAATTTTATGATCTCCTACACTTCGTTGCCTGGTGGAAAGACTAACTTGAAGTCAATCAAAATTACACACAAAAATGATAAACTACACTGAATTTCCGAATTTTTAACTGATGAACAATAAAGAAGATGAGAAAAGAAAGTTGGTGGAGATCTGCTCATAACACTAGGTACATCTCTTGTGAAAAATCCTTAAATACATCAAGAAGAAGAAGGGAGCGTTAGGACTAACCCAGTATGAAGTGGATTTCTTCCATGGTTTTTCGCTGCGTAACCATATTAGGCTGCTGCCGGTTCACTGTCCAGCGGGGCAGCTGATGTGGCAAATGCTGTCATAAATGAAAGGAAAGGTGATAAAGAATTGGAAGAACATAAGAGACACAACATGGCAATGGAGAATAAGGGAAGTGGAGAGAAAAAAGTAAAAAAGGAAATTCGTAGAAATAACTAGAAAATATGACAAACATCTATCAAATTTTAATCTATGAGAGTTGTCAAAGCAGTTGAAACTAAAGTACTTTCTTGATTATTTTCATGATTGATGAACGACCTAAGAAAGCAAAAAATGCTGAATGCGCTATATAAAATTAAGGGATTTCTGACGACGTTGGCACACAAAAAAAATAAAAAAACAATAGCATTAAAGAAACTGTATGTAATACGCTAAACAACACGACACATAGTGATTCTCTGTCTGAAATGCATAACAACCAGGACAAATTAAATAACGTTTTGCTGTTTGCAGATGAAAAGTTGTAGGTTGCGTAGTAGGCCTAAAGCTACTAGCATAAATATCCAACAGCTCCATGAGACGTATGTAACTAGAAGCTTTAGGTATATCGTAAATAAACAACATAGAATGCCGAAACTCAGTGATACATGTCTCAGCTCTTACTGTATGCAAACCAATGTAAAAAAGGTTGGAAAAAATAGCTCATTTTGGAAATGTAAATGTTTCTAGCAAAAGTTTCTTTAAAGGTTAACATGTGACAGTTTTGCAGACGGAGAATAAACAAAACCGCTGCAGATAGCACAAAAAGTGGTGAAACATATATGGGTGCAAACAAAACTACAAAGATGTCTTGCACGAAGCGGAAATGCTCTCCAATGAATCATTTCGTCAGTCCCTGTCAAGTCTGAATAACACTCGTAAGGGCAGTATTAATGATATGCCCAGTAACCGGCGGTTATTCATCGCATGGGAAGTAATCTACCACACCGTTCGTTGGCACCATGTATTTAAGAGACATGAAAGAATATGAAGCACCACACCCGTCCGCTAAACATAAGCAGTTCTCGACAGAATAGAGTGCACCGGCTGGTAAGTCCAAATTCCGCGACAGAGAGAAGTACGCTACACTAATAAGGAAAAAAAATCACAACACAAAGAAGGAGTTGTGCAACATAAGCGAAAGTTAGTAGGCGCCTTTCTACATCTGAATGATGTAGTCATTCGCATAAGAGTGGCCCTAGTAGTCCCACTATGACGATGAAAATCAGGTTTGCCTTACATACATGTTGTAACTGTCGTGATCGTTAGTTACCTTAGAGACTGGACGTGGTGAGTAAATGTTAGTAAAAAAAAGTCTTTATGGCCATCAAGACGCCATTATCCACACGTTACTAAGTTCCACGAGGTCGTGCAAAAGTTCTACGAGAAGCTGGATGTTCAATCTGCGATACTGGATAAAGACTTGGCAGGAATGTAGCCACTGTACAAGACTGCTGGCAGAGGTGGTCACAGGAGTTTACGGTCGCAAGAAGACCGGGCTCCGGTTAGCCACGTGGCAGTACCGAGAGAGAAGACCATCGTGTTCCGAGTATGGCTCAGGCGCATACCCCTGCATGTGCAGATACAGTTTGAGCAGTAGTTGGCACCAAAGTAACTCAACGAAATATTACAAATCTACTTTAAGGACAATTCCGAGCCAGACGCCCTGAACGGTGCATTCCACTGATCGCAAACCACTGCCATTTGCATTGTAGAGCAGGTTTAAAGTCTGTTGTGTTTTCTGATGAAAGCCGGTTCCTCCTCGTGCCAGTGATGGCCATCTGCTGGCTACAAGAACACCAGTTGAGAGCCTGCATCCAACCTGTCTGCGTACTAGACATACTGGACCTGCACGTGATCTGGGGTGCAATTTCGTATGATGGCAGGAACACTCTCGTGGTTATACGACTCATCCTGACTGCAGATTTGTACGACAGTCAGGTGTTTCGACCCGTTGTGCTGTCAGTCAGGAACAGCATTCCATAGGAGTTTTCTAACAGGATAACGCTCGCCCACATACCGCTGTTGCAACCCAACATGCTCTAAAGTGTGTCGACGTATGGGTTTGGCTGCTTGATCACCTAATATGCCTCAAATTGAGTACGTAAGGGACAACATCGGACGAACAGCTCCATCGTCATCCACAAAGAGCGTTAACCGCCCGTGTATTGACCGACCAACTGCAACTCGCATGGTACTCCATCCCACAAACTGACATTTAGCACTTGTACAACACAGTGCATGCACTTTTGCATGCATCCTTTCAAAATGCTTGCGGTTATGTCGGCTATTAATGTACCAGCATTTAGCAGTTGCAATGGCTTATCTCGCTCATACATTAACCTGTGATCCTGAAATGTTAACCGTTTAAACATATAACCTAGGCAAATGCATTCCCGAAATTTCATTACTCTACAGTACTAATTTCTTGGTATTGTAATTTTTTCCGTTTCTCTATTTTTGGAATGTTACTTAACACATATAACCAATCTTCTGTTTTTTTTTTATTTTCCCACCAAAGACACGCAGTAAAGCGATAAACTAGCAAATAACCTAATAAATAACAATTTTTTTGATGAATACATAGGCAATGATGTAAATGTATATCGACTGGCGAGTGGGGCCCCTGAAGATACAACGAGCCATACTTAATTCCTACATGATCACAACGAAGTAATACTACAAAAACTGAATAATTAATGTACAGACAACAGAAAGTAGCCAGGTAGTCTTACAGGAACTTGTCTGGAGAGCTTCATGCAACATGACACATGTGTACTCTAAATTGAACTTAATTTTACATGTAATTCTATCAGTATTTAACAGTTGCATTCCCAAGAAACCAAAGGAAGTACGTTGTGTATGAGACACAAAAGCCCCGTTGATTGCGAAGGGACTAAAAATGTAGTATGGAAGGAAAATCAGATCTTACAGGGTGAACATCAATAAAACCGACAAACTGTAGTGATGGATTACTGAGTCAAAAAGGAGGCAAAAATGTCGCATGACCGTATGTCCGGAAATTGACGGTGCGATTGTAACGACAATAAATCGTTGTGGAACACAGTACAGAGCTGCATCGTAGCCACGTTACAACAGGTGTTCAGAGTTCTCTCTATGGGACGTAATGTCATGCAGTGTACACATAATAGTACTTATCTTACGCCATGTTGGCGGGCCACTTACCTACAGCTTGTACTAGGGTACGTCTCAATATCCTGTAGAATCCGGTCCGCCCAATCTGTTGTATGCACAATCCGCTACCCCTTGCACGTTCGTCTGTCTGAAAAGTCCCACGATGACACAAACGCCCAAAAAGGGCTATAAATGTTGTGTGATGTGGTTGGGGTCTGTGAGAGTGCTTGTTTTAGTATAGACGTACTGCCTCTCGGCTGTTTCCACGTGCTTGGCCGTACACAAACACCATCTAGGCTTGTTCTCAACACGAGTACCAGACCATTCTGCTGCTTACAGTGCTGCGTCAGTGAGAGAGCATGCGACACACAATGAACACACGCCACATGGTCAGAGGAACTGTCATTCGTCAGCGTCATCTACCGTGGCAACGATGCATTTTCGAACACATGTACATAGCACCTTTCTTCCACCATTTCCATTCAGGAAGCCGTCCCTGCAGTTTCTCGATTTTATTAACGTTCATTCTGTACAAAATGGTTCGGACGAAACAGGAAGTAGGATAGATTTCATTTTTGAAGAAATACACTCCTGGAAATTGAAATAAGAACACCGTGAATTCATTGTCCCAGGAAGGGGAAACTTTATTGACACATTCCTGGGGTCAGATACATCACATGATCACACTGACAGAACCACAGGCACATAGACACAGGCAACAGAGCATGCACAATGTCGGCACTAGTACAGTGTATATCCACCTTTCGCAGCAATGCAGGCTGCTATTCTCCCATGGAGACGATCGTAGAGATGCTGGATGTAGTCCTGTGGAACGGCTTGCCATGCCATTTCCACCTGGCGCCTCAGTTGGACCAGCGTTCGTGCTGGACGTGCAGACCGCGTGAGACGACGCTTCATCCAGTCCCAAACATGCTCAATGGGGGACAGATCCGGAGATCTTGCTGGCCAGGGTAGTTGACTTACACCTTCTAGAGCACGTTGGGTGGCACGGGATACATGCGGACGTGCATTGTCCTGTTGGAACAGCAAGTTCCCTTGCCGGTCTAGGAATGGTAGAACGATGGGTTCGATGACGGTTTGGATGTACCGTACACTATTCAGTGTCCCCTCGACGATCACCAGTGGTGTACGGCCAGTGTAGGACATCGCTCCCCACACCATGATGCCGGGTGTTGGCCCTGTGTGCCTCGGTCGTATGCAGTCCTGATTGTGGCGCTCACCTGCACGGCGCCAAACACGCATACGACCATCATTGGCACCAAGGCACAAGCGACTCTCATCGCTGAAGACGACACGTCTCCATTCGTCCCTCCATTCACGCCTGTCGCGACACCACTGGAGGCGGGCTGCACGATGTTGGGGCGTGAGCGGAAGACGGCCTAACGGTGTGCGGGACCGTAGCCCAGCTTCATGGAGACGGTTACGAATGGTCCTCGCCGATACCCCAGGAGCAACAGTGTCCCTAATTTGCTGGGAAGTGGCGGTGCGGTCCCCTACGGCACTGTGTAGGATCCTACGGTCTTGGCGTGCATCCGTGCGTCGCTGCGGTCCTGGACCCAGGTCGACGGGCACGTGCACCTTCCGCCGACCACTGCGGACAACATCGATGTACTGTGGAGACCTCACGCCCCACGTGTTGAGCAATTCGGCAGTACGTCCACCCGGCCTCGCGCATGCCCACTATACGCCCTCGCTCAAAGTCCGTCAACTGCATATACGGTTCACGTCCACGCTGTCGCGGCATGCTACCAGTGTTAAAGACTGCGATGGAGCTCCGTATGCCACGGCAAACTGGCTGACACTGACGGCGGCGGTGCACAAATGCTGCGCAGCTAGCGCCATTCGACGGCCAACACCGCGGTTCCTGGTGTGTCTGCTGTGCCGTGCGTGTGATCATTGCTTGTACAGCCCTCTCGCAGTGTCCGGAGCAAGTATGGTGAGTCTGACACACCGGTGTCAATGTCTTCTTTTTTCCATTTCCAGGAGTGTACTTTACTGTATTAAGAAAATTGAATAAAAGTAAAAATAAATTTCTATATAATACCTGCCATTAATGATTAAGGTTTTGTAATTTCATATATACAAGAAATAGTTCCAGGACAAACTGGGATATCAATTAATGAATGTGTATGTCAAAGAAGACAGACATAACAAGTGATGCCTAACACGTAGCCAACGTCTTTCATAACTACTTCCGGGAAGGATCCCACAGACTGGCGTGGACAAGTCAAGAGATAACGCAAATAAAGACATGTAACAGGAAGTGCCACATACATACAGTCAAATCATAGTTACTCCATGCTCTGCTAAGGAAACTCAGAATGTGACCAACTCCCTAAAAGCAAACCCTTTCACCCAGTTGATAATATCTCATTTAAACCAATGAAACCCTGTTCTGCAAACACATGGTGTATCCGTAAGAGCGTGAGAAAATGTAACAGGACATAGAGAATGCTCTACTGAACAATTTCAGGTAGGGAACCTGGGATTGGAGAAGCCGTCTTAAGGAGATATGGAAGTAAACTTGTCCATCACTTTGTCTATCGTACTGTTTTCCAGCTTAATTAATACTAACATCCGTACAAATTTACACGTGGTTCAAATGGCTCTGAGCACTATGGGATTTAACATCTATGGTCATCAGTCCCCTAGAACTTAGGACTACTTAAACCTAACTAACCTAATGACATCACACAACACCCAGTCACCACGAGGCAGAGAAAATCCCTGACCCCGCCGGGAATCGAACCCGGAAACCCGGGCGCGGGAAGCCAGAACGCTACCGCACGACCACGAGCTGCGGACTAAAATTTACACGTACTGTGCTGTTTATTTACATGCATATTCTTTATTTACTGCGAAGAAGCAAACACAAGCCTGATTACTAGGAAGTCATGATGTAGGTTTTGTTTACTTGAGGTTCGTGCAAAGGTTTTGGAGAACGTAAACTCTGCTGTTCGTGAGAGGGGGGTGGAAACAACGTTTTTTGAGCTACAGTACAAATGGTACGTTCATTGCGTGAATGACGGTGTTTGCAGTTAAGTGTAACTAATGTAAATAAAAAACGTACACTGTAATGTGATTTATTCCTTTTATCTCCTTAAGCTGACTTGTGCCACCCCAGGTTCCCTACCTCAAATTGTTGAGTGGAGCATCCTCTATGTCCTGTTGAATTTTTGCTCGTTCTTACGGAAATACCCTATATATGCAATTTATTCAGTCACGTATCCAATACATCAGTATCACAAAGTGTATTCCCAGGCAGACTGAAATATGCTGTTCTCGGACTCCTTTATAAGGCGACTCCCACTTTTTAAATATTTTTTGAGGCTACTGGAAGAGAAGAAGAAGAACCACAATAAACCTACATAAAATAAGACTCATAACACATCTATCTCGAAATCAGAAATTTAGTTAGTCTTGTTTTTTATTTTAGGAGACCATAGTAATACAAAATATTACATTTTTCATTAATCTCATGAAAAAAATTATAGAATTTTTAAGTGACAATATACTAAGAAATGGTATATTTCGAAACTTAAAACAAACGTTTGACCCTCCAGTGATAGACCCATGCCTAGTAAAATTCAAATATTAGGATTCTAGAGATCTGGTAACTGGTTTTCATCCTATGTGACTAAATCGACACAAAGTGTTTTATTAAGAAACCCAGGAAGTGAACAAAACGAAACAGTGTTTCCTGAAACATCCTAGAAACGGAAATATTAATCGTTTCTGATGCAAGTATTATAATCAAATCTAACGGTGGAATTTGAGGACCTGAAAATAAAAACAAAATTTTGTTGATTATTAATAATCAGTTCTGTGTAAATGGCCTGTCACTCAGTTTAAAAAGAAATAAATATGAGACGTATAGAAGCAAAATGCAGTGAGTGCTCCACAAAAAATTTTCAGGAAACGCAACAGAACTTCTTACTTCCTTCCTATGGGAGATATTCGAAAGTCCTTTTCATCATAGATTTATGTTTACCTAACGAGTATATTTCTGTCAATCCGTGCGCTATTCGGCTTTCCTTTTACCAGTTATAACCTAAAATATTTGGGAGTCACTTGTTTTACATTTGCTCCAAAGGATCTACATAACTTTTCTTCTGTAGAGATAGATGTACATACGTTATTAATTACATAACAGTAAAGAGACGCCTTAATACTGGTACAAAGGAGAAAAGAAAACGATTTAATGTCTACAGTTGTCTTTGACTACAAAGTACATTACCTTAAACAAAAGTCTGAAAGTAGTAAAATGACACAAGCTTACAAGCTCTGTCCTGTCCCGCTTCTGGATGAATTTCAACGTCTGAATCCTCGTTTTGTATTGTTCACAGCTGTTTGACAGTCGGTTGTACTCTTCTACAGACAATAAGATTTTCGTTTACTTCCCAACTCCGCCCCAAACTTTTTTTGATCAGGAATTCAACTTCCCTCGCTTTTGCTTCCTTTAAGGCTCAACCAATTCGGATAGCATGTGGTTCCAGGGAAGAGTAGGCTTTACATCGTCTCCATATCCCTCTTCCTTCACCGGCGTCCATTCTATACGCCACTTCCCCTGTTTCTAGTACGTTTCTATGGTTGCTTCTGGCGATCACAGTCCGTTTTAAAGGGTCAAATCTGAAGGGCCACTGACTAGGTGACTTAATGACAACAGCAACTGCATCCTTCCAAAACTTATTGTCATTATCTATTCCTAACTGAAGAGCTATTCTGTGATCCTAGAACACTTCAATGTACTCATAAGGTGAGGTAACAGTGACTTTAGACCTTAGAAATTATACTCATCAACCGAAAATTCTGACCACAGAAGAGACAACCATCACCCCAGTCGCCGTTTGATATCAACCACTGAAGGTGAAACAGAGGAAGCTTGAAAACCAGTCCACAGTACACGTGCCAACTCCCACTCGGCACTCCCTGCCAGGCGGTCTGAGCATTGGCTTCCACTCTTCATCATGGAGGTTAAGAAGGACTACAAAGGATTCGTGCATTGTCTCAAACAGTCATCTTCACTGTGAGGGCAGCAGAAGATAATACGCGAGTCCAACTATGAAATGTCGAAAACCACAGGAAGATCATAAGCCAAGAGACAGATCTCTCGCCTCCTTTTTACACTTGTGGCGTTATTCCTGGCTATCTAATCAAGGCGGCCTTAAAGAGCTTCCCGAACTGCCCAGACCCTGAGTTCGTAAAAGAAGTCCTAGAGGACATCGGATTTATTGCGCGCACAGTGACTCGCATTAAATCCACTGAGACGCAGATAGTCACCTTCACTCATGGTGATCGCTAATATGAACAAGGAAAACAAGAGGCTCTCTTCAGTAAAGAGCGTGGCCGACACTATGTCGCTGTAGAAAGTCTACAAGAAAGGCTCACCCTATTGCTTCCGTTGACAAAGGGTGGGAAATGTGGCATCCCACTGTACTTTCCCAGAGGCGTAAGTAATCTAGCCGGACGAACACGCGAGCAAAAGTTGACCGCTACCCAAGACGCATCCTTCCAAGTGCAAGAACAGTGTCCGCACGTCGAGAGCTACCGTGACTATGAAACGATTAAGGCCGCAGTAGCCCGCCAACGCAGAGTCCCATTCAAGAAGTCTAACTGCTTTGTCCGACATCCTCAGCCATGTGCACAGACGCCGGCGAGGCTAAGGAACTCCGCTAGAAATGAACACGCGACGGCCACCTACAGATTCGACCGAGCGAGGTGGCGCAGTGGTAGCACACTGGACTCGCATTCGGGAGGACGACGGTTCAATCCCGTCTCCAGCCATCCTGATTTAGGTTTTCCGTGATTTCCCTAAATCGTTTCAGGCAAATGCCGGGATGGTTCCTTTGAAAGGGCACGGCCGATTTCCTTCCCAATCCTTCCCTAACCTGAGCTTGCGCTCCGTCTCTAATGACCTCGTTGTCGACGGGACGTTAAACAGTAACCTAACCTAACCTAACCACCTACAGATTCACATCGTGGGGCAGCAGAACACGGCGCGGAAGCCCAAAGAAGCTTGCAAGGGCGAGAACGCATGAAGAACACAGACATCAACTCCCCAGGAGGAAAATCCACCACCCTGACGAAGACACCATCACCACGACAGGCGTCAGTAATGCAAGCGCTAATGACGTCTGCGACAACGCCGCGCCCTGCCGCACCCCATCATTCTCCGTGGCTAATGAAGACCTGGCCACACTCGTCGCCTCGCTGTCCGCAGTGTTGTAACAGGTCTCGCACTTTACCGAGGCGCTGCGGAGAGGTTTGAGGCAGTGACGTCAGCTGCCCAAGCACTACACCCGTCTACAGATGGATAGCGGCATCACTTCTGATTCAATCTGTGGAGGAGGAGGAGATTATTGTTTAACGTCCCGTCGACAACGAGGTCATTAGAGACGGAGCGCAAGCTCGGGTGAGGGAAGGATGGGGAAGGAAATCGGCCGTGCCCTTTCAAAGGAACCATCCCGGCATGTGCCTGAAGCGATTTAGGGAAATCACGGAAACCCTAAATCAGGATGGCCGGAGACGGGATTGAACCGTCGTCCTCCCGAATGCGAGTCCAGTGTGCTAACCACGATTCAATCTGTGTTTGGAGTTTTCTTGTCAGGCCAGCCGTGACGTACACAGCGCTTTCAGCACCGCATCCAGCCGCAAATGACACAAAAAATAGGAGTCGACATCAAGGTGACAAACAAATATGTTAAGATCCACAAATATTTTTATTGCTGAATATGGAGATGAGACACCATGTAACAGTACCCTACAATAACCAAGGGGTAGAAAGAAACTGCTGAAGACTCTAACACATTACAGTCTAAATTATTGGGCCGGTCGGAGTGGCCGAGCGGTTCTAGGCGCTACAGTTTGGAACCGGGTGACCGCTACGGTCGCAGGTTCGAATCCTGCCTCGGTCATGGATGTGTGTGATGTCCTTAGGTTAGTTAGGATTAGGTAGTTCTAAGTTCTAGGGGGCTGATGACCTTAGGAGTTAAGTCCCGTAGTGCTCAGAGCCATTTGAACCTAAATTATTGGTTATAGTTACGCTGATAATGAAGTTCTTATTAATAAATGAAAAGCACCAGTTTGCTTTTGTTCTGCAGTATTATTTTTATTGTGTTAACCGGTTTTCGGCTTACAAGGCCATCTTCAGACATTTGCTGAGTATTGTCACCAAAGAAGTTACAATGCTTATAAACAACATGGGAAGAGAAGTTACACATCTAGGTTGAAGCAGATACATACAGTAAGTAGCATCTTTGACAGTGTGGTGATGGTGCAATCAAAAAGTAAAAAATCTAACTGTAAGTAAATAAAAGTGGAGTAGACATGAAATCGTAACACAAAATAGGAACAGCATGTCTACATAACCGTTTATATCAATAAAGAAAATTAATAAAATAAAATAAAATTAGTACTTGGCAAGGCTGCTTCAGGAGGTATAAAACATGGAGAGTGATACAGAAACCAATTAAATGAAGAAGCGACTATCAATGGAGCTACAGAATACATAAGCAACTTAAGCAATGTCAGTAAGATGAACAGAAATACATAAATGCAGGAAAATGGAGGAGTTTGAGGGAATATACAGTAAATGCAATCTTTGAGAATGTGGTGGTACTGCATTTTAAAAAGTAAAAAAGCTGAACAATATACAAATACAAAAGGAGCAAACAGGATAAACATTAACATTATATTCAAAACTGTGGCTGTGTAACAGTTTGCATTAAATAAATGTACCAAGTAAAATATAAATAATATTTGCTCAGACAACTACAAGAAGTATTAAACACCGACAGTAATATAAGTCCCAGTTAAAAGAAAGTCTTAACAATTGAAACTACAGTTTTTATGGAATCCATAGACAACTTCATTAAAATAAAAGAACTTAATGAATACAGAAAAATGTTGGAACAGACAGTGTTGGAAGTAATGAACAGCAGAGATGATTATATGAAGTTTAAGTAAGGGGAAGTGTTGAGCTGTGTCTGGTCATTTAGGATTAGATTTGGACTACGAGCAAGATGTTTGTCAATTTCCAGGGTTTCCAAGAGGTTGAGTTTGTGGCCTTTGCTTGCTAAGGGATGTACATGGGACACTGGCTGGTAGTTGTGACCCTCACTCAGTACATGCTCAGCAAATGCGGAGTCATAATTCTGCAACCTCCTGCTGCGTTCATGTTCAGCCAGCCTAGCTGTTATGTCTCTGCCTGACTGACCTATTTAAAACTTATTATTTCGATGCAGTGAAATCGCACAGTATACGGAAGTTGTCGATTGAATGTTACCTTATACGATTTGTACCTCTTCCAGTCGGGATGGTTTGCTAAACTTTTGTGGCCTTTCCCTTTTGGAACGTACTGAACACGTATTCCACCACTAAAATCCATGATTATGGAAGAAATGATAAAGCACTCTTGACATTTTATCCGACACAAATATTCTGAAAACATTCTCAAAACATTCTCCTTGCACTCACAAACAACCAAAGACAAGGGAAACGCACAATGGCCAGGTAATAGCCGGCTCGCTGCTGTTTCTTATTTCACGGTAGTGTGCAGTGGGGACAACTTGACGAAACAGCCACACACAGTCACAAAACTAACGTTCATGAAGTAACAAGCTGGGAAGGCAGCATTATTCGTACAAAAAGCATAACGGTTCCAAAGCGATTTCTGCATCTTCAAACCTTCTTATATACTGGGTCTTCCTAATGGTACACCAATAACTGGTACTTTTTAATGCATTGGATGTACTCAGTTTTGCTTTGCAATCAGAAATGTATACACCGACTTTTGAACCTGTAGCCTATTTTGCAGGTAGGGTATTAGGACATACACAAGCTGTTTTGCTCGTGTTTTAAGGGCCTAATCGATATACGATAACACAGGGAACAAAATGGTTACATTTTCGAGAAAAAGTGAATTTACCTCTGTTTCCTTCTGGAAGCCTCATATGTGCAACACTGCGTTCCACAAGGCCTGACCACACCAATGTAAATAATGCATGTGGGTAAATAAAAAACGTACACATTTTTTTCTAATTTCCTAAGTGTTTGCACTGATAATAACCAGAAATGATAGTCGCCTATTACAAATGTTCTTAAACATTTGAGATTTGGAGTTGAAAATGTAATAAATTGACAAAAGTTTCCGTATTTTCATCCCTAATGTTTTACGGCATCATATTCTGAGGTAAATTGTCATTGAAATAGCAAGTGTTTTTTGCAGAGAAACTTGTAATAAGGATAACATGCAGTGTCTTCTGTAGAACCTTTTGCAGACATGGTCTTAAACTGCTCGTCATACAACATCGTCAAAGTGCATTTACTTCCTTACGAAGTATGTTGTCATCAGTTAAATCCAACTGAAAAACAGAAATAAGATTCATAAATATAAAATAAGAAAGGGAAATGACGCATACTATCCTTGAATCGTCCTTAGTGTGGCACAGAAAGAAGCAAAGTATTCAGTCATAAAAATCTTTCACCACCTATCAAGTAATGTAAAGAATATAATAAATACTAAAAGTAACTTCAAACACAAACTTCAACAACATCTGCTTGACAACTTATTGTACTCCACAGAAAAATATCTGAATGTGTGACCATGTAACGCGCGAGTGTATTAGATGGAAAGGGAGGGAGGGGAGGGGGCGGGGAAGAGAGAGAGAGAGAGAGAGAGAGAGACAGAGTTTGAACGTAGCTATGTATACATCACGTAAATGGGCAGCATATTGCCAAATTTTTTCTATGAAAGGGTGCTCATTTAGTTAACCTGGCCCCCTCCGAATTATTCAGATAGATGGCAATAATGGTCTATAGACATGCAGTATAGCTAAACTAGAATAAATTAAACTGGCGCTTCTCATCCCCTCTGTCACCAGGAAGAAAGTTTGTGCCTTACAGTATAAGGCCGATTTCTCTAGTTAAGTTGTTCATGACTGTGTAATTATTTTCCACTTTCCGTCCGTCATTCTTATCCGTCTGTGATGAATAGTTACTGGGAGGCAAGTAAGAAACTTCCTGATGGATTGCGCACCCTTTTTAGAAGGTATCTCCCAGCTATCAACTGCGCATCTCGACGCGGCTCACACGTCACGCAGAATCCTGTGCAGGACCCTGTATTCTAGATTTGGTGATCGTAGCTGGTGGAAAGAGCAGCGATGAGAGGTTTTTCCTGTTCTACGAATTGGAGCGATGTTAGGACTTGTGTCCCCCTAAACGTTTCAAGCTGCCACTTCCCCTCCTGCTGTTTCACCACCACACATTCGGATTCTTCTTACTCCCCGATCGTCCCGCGTGGCGCAAAATCGATCGACTTCACGTTTAAACTATACTGTAACGAATAAAATCAGTACTTTCAATGGTTATTACTCGAATCTAACTACTTTCCTGAAACTGAAATAACAATAAGAATTTTCTCACCACGGCCGCTAGTTATCATTTATTTCTTCTACTAAAACCGAATTGATGGAAAAAGTTCTGCCAAAAAAGTAAAGACATGACAGTGATCGTATCACAGTGCCTGAGGCGAAGCTATCTTTCTTAACCCCTTATAGAATAAGACAGTGTTAACACCATTAACATTGATAGTTCCTGTCAGATTAAAACTGTGAGCCAGACCAAGACTCTAACTCGGCACCTTTGCCTTTCGTGGGCAAGTGCTCTGCGACCTGAGCTATCCAAGCACGACTCACGACCCGTCCTCACAGCTTCAGTTCTGCCAGTACCTCGTCTCCTATCTTCCAAACTTCACAGAAGCTCTCCTGCGAAACCTTGCAGAACTAGCACTCCAGGAAGAAAGGATATTGCGGAGACATGGCATAGTCGCAGCTTGGGGGATGTTTCAATGACCTACCAAATTTATGTCACATCTAATTCACACGTCTAAATTATGCTTACAAACAATGTATCAAATTTATCTCCCCGTACAGGACCCTATTTCCCAATCATAAAACATGGAACTGGTCGTGAAACTGGAATATTCACATCTCTCGACCAACTCGCAAATAGAAGTGCATTAATTCCACTGAGGCTAGTATGGTAATAATCTTCATCCCTATCATGATCATCATCATCATCATCATCATCATAATCATCAATGTAGTCATCATTATCATCATTATCACTACAGTCACCACCTTCTGAACACGCCCACAAAATGTTTCCCTTGTTAATGTACAGGAGACACGCGCTTTACGAAGTAATCACACCCAAGTCTGGCTTTCCAGATTTCTGACGATCTCGTTACAGTTTACATTACGTGATCACGAAATGCTGATAACGCCATTAGGGTCATTACTGTTGTAGGAGCACTATATTCCTCAAAAATGGTTCAAATGGCTCTGAGCACTATGGGACTTAACATCTATGGTCATCAGTCCCCTAGAACTTAGAACTACTTAAACCTAACGAACCTAAGGACAGCACACAACACCCAGCCATCACGAGGCAGAGAAAATCCCTGACCCCGCCGGGAATCGAACCCGGGAACCCGGGCGTGGGAAGCGAGAACGCTACCGCACGACCACGAGATGCGGGCACTATATTCCTCCAATTGTAGTGTACATACCCGTCATATTTCAAATTTTTTATAATACCCTTTTCCAAAATTTTAAATCCACACGACCGAGTAACTGGCATTTCATTACTGCCAGTTAGCCCAAATGTATTACTGATATAAAGTAGCCGCGCGGGATTAGCCGAGCGGTCTATAGCGCTGCAGTCATGGACTGTGCGGCTGATCCCGGCGGAGGTTCGAGTCCTCCCTCGGGCATGGGTGTGTGTGTTTGTCCTTAGGATAATTTAGGTTAAGTAGTGTGTAAGCTTAGGGACTGATGACCTTAGCAGTTAAGTCCCATAAGGTTTCACACACATTTGAAATTTTTTTTGAAATACAGTAAAGAAAAGAATGTTTCCTTATCAGAAGCGAAACAGAAAGACAATTTGTTTTCTTTACATTAACATTTCATTAGGAATTGTAGTACTTTTTTAATAAAAATGTGGGTATCTTTCCCTGTTGTTGCTGTTGTGCTCTTTTTAAGCATATCAGTTCCACAGTCTCCTGCATTATTAATGCAGCTGTCATACTAAACGCACTTTTTGATAAGAAGACACGTGAAAAATAATAGATGAAAGAGTTTTGAGTAGCCAGATTTGACAGTGAAGTCCAGTCGTAATAGAAACATGTTCCCTTTCGCATAATGAAATGCAAAGGAGAACTAAGAATTCGGCAGCAGATTAAAAATAAAGTGAAAGTACTTCATAAATATCAAGTATCTTGACCTCGTTTTTTGCATAGTGTTATAGAGCAATGTGAAAGTTTTATGAGTCAGCAGAGAGCTGATCGGATCCATCTCAAGGACGAAACGTATAGCCGACACAGCGGGAAGACGCCGACCTGCGCATGCCGAAGCAAAAAGCAAAGACACCCAACTTCCAGGGAATCAAGAAAGGGCAAAGTATATAAGATACCTCTACACTGAGAGTATTGGTTTCCGATAACATCAGTAAAAGCTGCTGGCAGGGCAAGAACTAAATCTGCATCGCGCTCTGTCTCCACTTTCTCTCCGTAACTTTTCCTGCTCGCTACCGACACCACGCTGGCAGAATATCGGACTAAACACAATAGCCAAGATGTACTCTAGCTTTCACGGAGGGACCGATATCAAATGAAAACAGTGATTTACTGTGTAAAATTGTGAACTGTCTGCATGACAACATTAGCACACTGGTTATCTTTGGCTGAAGCAGATAATACATTTATTTTATTTTCATCAATGGACAGTTTCTGCTGTATAGCCATTTTCAATTATTTTCGTAAATAAAACAGGTAAAAATGGCAACATCTCATTCAGATACTTGTAATTCACCATATCACATCAATTATAATGTAAAGATAGGGAATGAGCTATGTTACTAGACTTCACATCAATGCTGTCCTAATGGTATTGTGATTGCTTACGATATTAAAGTGTTTGTGTTATTCGGAAGTACGGTGCAATGCTCCTTCGGACATACATCCGCTGATACCCAGAAAGCAACTTGAATATGACTCGCCTGTAAGGGATGTACGAGTACAGATTCTAGACACAAGGTTGACGACATATGAAGTCTGGGTGTGGCTGTGGAGCGTGCTCCGATAGCCTACTGGCAAGACAATGACTCTCGACAAGTGGAAATTCGGGTTAGAATTCCGGTCCGGCACCAATTTTCAATGCATCATTCTACGGTAAAGCTAGTAGTTGTCGATTTTCGCAAATACGAATATATTTCATATTGTGTTTGTTGCGTTCAGTAGAAGCCCATATACGATTCGTTTTATGTTATAGTCTACGAATATATGCTGTTCTAAGCACCAGCACATTCAATATCACGAGAACGAATCGTTATTGGTACTATTTGTTGTAATGAAACTGGAAACGTCATATTGATGATTTAAGAATTTTCGTATTTACTTACTTTAACATTACAACTCGAGTGTTGCGAAAGTAATCCGTTTTAAGATTGTGGCACATTCAAGATTAATGGAAAAAGGATGGTTCTTGTTAAGATTTGTTTCAATTAAATGTCACTTAATAAGATTTCGGCGATTAAAGTCATTACAATATAGTTATAAAATACGTCTTCAGTAACCAGGAAGCTCCAGCATAGCGTAGTAAGTGGAAGCATCATGTACTGAAGTGAACGGTAAATCGGTGGAGGGTTTGTGTCCTACTGTATCCTATTTTTTTTTTTTTTCACCTTAACGTTTTCTAAAAGTCTGTGGGACATTTTTGAAAAATTAATTGAAATTATTTCTATAATACTCGATGTTATGAAAATAGTCCTTACTGAGTGGAAATTATCATTCGCTTGATCTTATGACATGTTCACGGATACTGACGTTTATAGTTACGCGTACCATAGGCAGAATAAAATGACTAGATATGGACGACGAAGGAAATGTGAGTTTCAGTAGAGTTAATGTAGGAATTTTTCGTCCGTTATTTTCGTGAACAAATTGTATTGTTTGCGAGCCACACAAAGCCGGAAATCGCTGCTCGAGAGCGCCGTGAGCGCAAAATCACGTTCACCAGACCGTCCTGTGTGCCGACGGCGCTGCGTCTCGTGAGGATGGATATCCGATTTGTGTGCACGTCAGTGTTAGCTACCTAGTCCCCTGAGTCTTGGGCTTGACTGTCAGTGTGACAAAATGTTACCATTCTGGCAATCTATGGCAGCTACGGAGTCCTCTTTCAAACCTGAAGTACTTTTTAATTTTTTAAAAATAAAATCTCGCAACATAACACATATGCTTCCTCAGACTTATCTTTAACCATCCGGTATGTCATGTCTAATTTTCAATTATTCATATACCTGGTAACATTTTTACATGCTTCTCTCATTCATTCTGATTTGCCTTTGATTTTAGTCCTAAGCATACTGTTATAATTTATCCTAACTCTTCTTCAGGTTATTACGTTTACTTCCTTCCTCTGCAAACTCGAAAGCTTCCTGAGTAATCAATGTCACCTTCGTCCATCTTCGGAGATCCATTTCGGTGTGTAGTCGTAATCGGCTATAGCCGTGAATTTCAGTCTACTGATCATCGTAACTAGGTTATGATCTAAGTTTATGTCCTCACTTGGGTATTCTTTGCAGTCCACAATATGATTACAAAATCTTTCTCTAAACATGGTATAGTCTAAAAATTCATATCTTCGTGTGACTTCTGCTTTTACCAAACTACACTTTGGTCTTCTCTGCTTTTCAAAGAAAGTGTTCACTAGTTCACTTGGAACCTACTGACACAATGCGCAGCACAGTTCTAGGATCACTTTTTTGAAACGACCTTTTCGTCTCCCAATGCGATTCTAGAGTTCTAAATTTGGTTCGAAGATGCCTACAACGTTCCTCTGTAATGTTGCAAAAGCGTGGTGCCCTGCGACGTCTCCCTCATGGTCGGCGACACCTTAGGCAACAAAGTGTCGATACACGAGGAAAATAAAGGCCAGAGCTCAAACGTTTATGGGAGGTAAATGGTGGGTAAATGATGTCACAATTGCACGAGATTTCACCACAATTACGCCCAACGCCACCGTGGATGTGTAACATGGGAAGGTCGTCATACCCTCTCTTAGCCAAATGTCACCAATTGTTTCTGACGCCTCAGCGATGGAGGTCAGAACCGCGAGACCCAACTTCGAAATGTGGCCAGTTTCTTATGGGTGGCCGAGGAGAACTTTAACCGATCTTAATCGACACAAAAAGGCCTCACAGGGTGGTACAAAGGGTGATGTCGATTCCCAGGCACTTCGCGGTGAAAACAACAGCTTGCAGTTCAATTAGCAACAACGCGACGTTCTTGACAACCTGACAACCTTTAACACTAATGACAACGCTCGGACGATTCAATCTTAGTATAATGACATCGTGGGCCACCAACCATATTGAAGGTGATCGCACACCTTTGAAGGGAAGTGCAAACTCCGTTTTGGCTCTTGTGTACGGGGTGGAAGGCCTAGGGATCGTTCAAAATTACTCGACAAAATTTGAAACTGATCAGAAACAGCAGTGGGTGCTTATATGTTTTCAGACGTACGGTTTTGCGCCATCCTGTGTCATGAGCACAGATAGGTGTGATATTGAGCCATGCACATGTAAAACGCAAAGGGCCTTCTGAACCCCCCCCCCCCCCCCCCCCCCAGTTTGACAAAACCATCGGTGCCTCTCACCCGCTTTTGTTGAGCAATTTAAAAATGTGTCTTAACGGAGACAACCTCTGACGAAGTCCCAGATGCTTGCTGACAGGCAACACCTTTGACACCCCCCCCCCCCACCCCGAATTCGGGTGGACTACTAGTAGGCGCAAGGCCGGCGGCATAGACTGCCTGCAGGTTTCCTAGGACTCTCATCATGGATTCTGTGTGTAATTTTCAACTTTCACAACAAAGGTGGGTGGATGGCACTGAGAGTGGTTCCAAACTGGGTGATCTTAGAGAGACCATTCGCCGTTTTATTCATGCGTGTGTAAATGCCGAAGCCCTCTGTTTTCACTGAACAGGAGTGTGACAAACACGAGGGCTAGAAAAAACATAAGCACTCTTCGCTGCTTAGGATCACTTTCAGATATCTTCGAATAGTTTCGAATAATCCCTAGACGTTCCATCCTGTATACAAGAGCCAAAACTGATATCACATTGCTCTTCAAAGTGGTGTAATAACGTTCAATATCGTTTGCAACTCACGATGTCCTAATAGAAGGGTTCAATCGTTTGAGGGGTGTCATCAGTGTCAGCAGTGTCAAAAGTTGTTAAGAACGTCGCAAAGTTGCTCAAAACACTGCGAAATACTGTTTTCGAGTGCGAAATGCCTGGGAGTCAACACCCCACAGGAAAGTGTGGTTTCGCTGACGCCCTTTATGCCATTTCCCACGTCCTTTTTTTGTCAATTCTGGTCGTCTGTGTGTCAGAATGTTTTCATCGGCCACTCATAAGATATTGACCTGATTTCAATGTTGGACCTCACTGCTCTGACCTTCAATGCAGAAGCGTCAAAGACATGAGTGAAATGTGGGTAGGAGGAGATGAGACAACCTACGCATCGTGTGTCACGTCCACCATGGCGTTGTAAAGAACTGTGTTGAATTTTGATACCCCTGTGACATCAGTAACATACCTTGTACCACACATAAACTTTTGAGCTCTGGTCCTTTTGTAGATACCGTCGCCGAGCACTAGGGTGACGTCACAGGCCGTCATACTTTTGTATTGTTACAGAGAAAAGTTACAGGCGCCTGTGAGCCAAATTTCAAACTTATGCGTTGCAGTGGGAGACAATTGACGGTTTTCGAAAAATTGATACTTCAACTGTTTAACGTAGTGTAGTTACAGATGCCACTCTCTCGTTTCATTCCTCTCCGCCATTCTTATGTAGTAACTTTCCATTAACTTATAACAATAGAGTTTTAACCTTTCGTCAGATACATTATCCATTTTCTTTATTTCCTCTTACATTCCCTCTATTTCCTCATCAACAGCAGGTGATCTAAGTATGCAAACCTATACAATACATATACTACGATGGTACCTGTTCTTTCGGTCATATAGTTAAGGCCCACCGGCCACTTGACCATCTTCTTCTGTGCGAATGCACAAACAGTGCCCGAACTCTTGCGGGAATCGGCAACTCGCCGCGAGTAAAAAGTATAATGGGTGGGGGCACTACGAATGTAGTGCGGAACAATGCGTTGAGAAAGTGGGTTTCGCGGGAGGCGTGCCAGGGATAAATCCCTGCAGTCCCGCTATCCTCTGTGCCCTCGGTGGCTCAGATGGATAGAGCGTCTGCCATGTAAGCAGGAGATCCCGGGTTCGAGTCCCGGTCGGGGCACGCATTTTCATCTGTCCCCGTTGACGTATGTCAACGCCTGTAAGTAGCTAAGGATGTTCATTTCATTGTAACCTATACAATGGTTGTTGATGTTGGCTTATTTCTGTCGTCAGACGAATGACTGGACCACTCTATTATTCATGGCAACTAACTACGTTACCTACCGCCCTACTCATGACGATGCCAATATCTGTACACCATTCACTGATGATTTTTATGATATTCGATAAGCATTAGCTAATAAATAACCGTCCTCCTCCCGCATCATTTCACTAGCATTTTCCAAGCTAACTATTCAACTACACTCCTGGAAATGGAAAAAAGAACACATTGACACCGGTGTGTCAGACCCACCATACTTGCTCCGGACACTGCGAGAGGGCTGTACAAGCAATGATCACACGCACGGCACAGCGGACACACCAGGAACCGCGGTGTTCGCCGTCGAATGGCGCTAGCTGCGCAGCATTTGTGCACCGCCGCCGTCAGTGTCAGCCAGTTTGCCGTGGCATACGGAGCTCCATCGCAGTCTTTAACACTGGTAGCATGCCGCGACAGCGTGGACGTGAACCGTATGTGCAGTTGACGGACTTTGAGCGAGGGCGTATAGTGGGCATGCGGGAGGCCGGGTGGACGTACCGCCGAATTGCTCAACACGTGGGGCGTGAGGTCTCCACAGTACATCAATGTTGTCGCCAGTGGTCGGCGGAAGGTGCACGTGCCCGTCGACCTGGGACCGGACCGCAGCGACGCACGGATGCACGCCAAGACCGTAGGATCCTACGCAGTGCCGTAGGGGACCGCACCGCCACTTCCCAGCAAATTAGGGACACTGTTGCTCCTGGGGTATCGGCGAGGACCATTCGCAACCGTCTCCATGAAGCTGGGCTACGGTCCTGCACACCGTTAGGCCGTCTTCCGCTCACGCCCCAACATCGTGCAGCCCGCCTCCAGTGGTGTCGCGACAGGCGTGAATGGAGGGACGTATGGAGACGTGTCGTCTTCAGCGATGAGAGTCGCTTGTGCCTTGGTGCCAATGATGGTCGTATGCGTGTTTGGCGCCGTGCAGGTGAGCGCCACAATCAGGACTGCATACGACCGAGGCACACAGGGCCAACACCCGGCATCATGGTGTGGGGAGCGATCTCCTACACTGGCCGTACACCACTGGTGATCGTCGAGGGGACACTGAATAGTGTACGGTACATCCAAACCGTCATCGAACCCATCGTTCTACCATTCCTAGACCGGCAAGGGAACTTGCTGTTCCAACAGGACAATGCACGTCCGCATGTATTCCGTGCCACCCAACGTGCTCTAAAAGGTGTAGGTCAACTACCCTGGCCAGCAAGATCTCCGGATCTGTCCCCCATTGAGCATGTTTGGGACTGGATGAAGCGTCGTCTCACGCGGTCTGCACGTCCAGCACGAACGCTGGTCCAACTGAGGCGCCAGGTGGAAATGGCATGGCAAGCCGTTCCACAGGACTACATCCAGCATCTCTACGATCGTCTCCATGGGAGAATAGCAGCCTGCATTGCTGCGAAAGGTGGATATACACTGTACTAGTGCCGACATTGTGCATGCTCTGCTGCCTGTGTCTATGTGCCTGTGGTTCTGTCAGTGTGATCATGTGATGTATCTGACCCCAGGCATGTGTCAATAAAGTTTCCTCTTCCTGGGACAATGAATTCACGGTGTTCTTATTTCAATTTCCAGGAGTGTATATATTTAGATTGTTCGATTTATCTGCCATATCCGTAATTCTAACGTTCTATGTGCCAATTTTTAAAACGTCAGTTTTATTCTGCGTCCTTCTGGTAAGTCTCTTCTGAGTGGCCCCCACTTAGAGAACCGAACACGGGACTAGTATAGCGCCGAAATATTTAGCCAAGAAAGTCGTCATCGTGAAATTATTTTTGACTGGGTGTCTTTTACGCTTTATGTGTCTGCAGGTCAATTGCAAGGACATTGGCAGAATTTCGATGACTCTTTGTCTCGATGGATTTCGTGTCCTTGTTGCATCTTCCTTCTGTATCTAATCTTCATTCGAAATAGAAACATTCATCCACCTCCCCAAGAGTCTATTGCTCACATTTCACATTTAACCGTCTAGAATGTTCGCCTATTGGGCACATCTTTACTGTTGTTCTCTCTTGGTTCACGTGCAGAGTATAGCCGCCAGCTTGCACACGTTCCATTACAAAAGGATCCCGACTGACACTGTGTTCACTTTCATCGACCACTGCTGTGTCCGAAGCCGGCCGTTGTGGCCGAGCGGTTCTAGGCGCTTGAGTCGGGAACAAAGCTGCTGCTACGGTCGCAGGTTCGAATCCTGCCTCGGACATGGATGTGTGTGATGTCCTTAGGTTACTTCGGTTTAAGTAGTTCTGAGTCTAGGGGACTGATGACTTCAGATGTTAAGTCCCGTAGTGCTTAGAGCCATTTGAACCATTCTTTTGCTGTGTCCGAGAAATATTTCATTACGATTAAGTTTCAGGGCACTGGGCCTGAGATTATGTATCTGATTTCCGTTGATATAGATATTCCCTTTCAGAAAGAGTACAGTCATATGCAGCATGAATTTATTGTACATGCAGCGTTCCAGCATGAACTAAAGCACTTTATTGCCCCTCACTTCCAGCTCTGCTCTGTAGGCTACATAAACCATGACGTCAATATCGACAGCATAAGCAACAGTGTCATCGATCAACCATGACACATTAATTATTCATTTCCTTTTCTGCCTACGTCCTATGAGATCTTAGTGTGTTTAAAAACGATTTCAGAAGAGGTGATCTATGATATTCATGAGTTTAGTTAGCATGCCGATAGTTTTCTATCTCTGTTTACTAATGATATTTGTAAACAGCCAGGAAACATATAGCGCATATTTGAAAAAAGTAGAAGACTTCGTGAGCTCGCGTTATCGCAGTCAGAGACAGACAATTTCAACTGATCGAATTAAATAGCACATTCAAAAGCAGTATACACATAACACACAAGGTTGCTTTATAAATACAGACCAGTGTTATCCACTGTCACAGCTCTCACGTATATACTGGTCAGTGCGTCACAGGCTCTTCCTTGCGGATGTTACAAAACCATCAAAATATCGATACCTACTCAAATGAGTAGCGATACTACTCTTACCGGTACTAGAAAAGTATCGATACCTAATCACATTTATACATTTCTAACTTTTTATGGAATTTAAGTAACACTGAATTTATGTGATACTTTACTTGATTTCTTATAATCTGAAGTCTAATAAAAAAGAAAAAAAACCTTTTTATTTCTTTATTGATGATAGTTCGTAAACATGAAAGTCACCTTATGTAACGTTTCTAAAAAGAGCAATTACTGTAAATATTCAGGAGACGATTTCCTATTCTGAGTCAAAGCTGCACCTGCTTTTGAAAATAAACACTCATTAGGCACAAATGCTGTAACAACGATAAGCTACATTTGAGCATATTTTTACAAACACGGGAAAATTACTTCCGTGACTTCCCTTTTGAAAATGCGTTGCTTTTTATAAGTTTTATAGGGTTTTGTCTCTTTGTTGTGTGTCCTTTCACTTTGTACGGCCGTACGCTAGCTGTTTATGATGTTTCCAGAAGTTGTATCTCTGTGTTAGAGTATACGAAGCAGAATCTTGCTCCGATTCACTTGTGCTACTCTGTTCCTCATTAACCATACATCTGAGTTTTTGTATGGCTTAACCTCATGCAGCTGGATCTTGAAAATTCAGGTTTTTGTGTATCTTGGATCAAATAGAGAAGGAAAGTTATGGTTCAACATCCCGTCGACATGGAAGACATTATAGACGGAACATAAGCTTTGAATGTTTCAAGGATAGGGAAAGAAAGAAGCTATGCTCTTTAAGAGGTACCATCCCAGCACATTTGCCTAGAGCGATATAGGAAAGAGATGGGAAACCTAAATCTGGATTGGCGGACGCGGAAATGAACCGTCGTCTAATGTGCTATCCATTGCGCCATCTCGCTCGGTTGAATGGATCCAGTAGATTAGCAGTGGCTACGTGCTCATTTAATTCAGTTAACCCGTTCTTTTCTTCAGCTCTTTCAATAAGAGGTCCTTGAGGTCTTTGACAATTGGTGCGGCTGTTGGCAAACGGCCATTGTTATAATTTTGGATATTGTGACATACTTTGGTCCAGACGTGTCTTTTGTGCCATATTCAGATGGTTTTAATAAAGCTTTAAGTTCATTGAGAGTTCCTGCGTCCATAGTGGTTGGCATGTCAGGCGCTGAAACACTATAATTACTACTTCATATACCACGTTTCTTAAACGTAAGAAGTGCTCCAATATGAAGACGGCTGACTCAGCAAGTAGTTCAAAAGTGTGGCTTCAAGAGTATTGTTTAGCATTTGAGTTTTTTTTAATTTGTCTACTAAACAACAATATTTTAGTGTATTAAACTATTTCTTGAACTTTAGAAATAGCTGTTTTAACGCCTGGTAATGTTAAAGTCTCTTCGACTACGAAATTTGTCGTATACAAAAACGCGAAAAAACATTGGATGTTCTTATTGCTGCTGCAGAGAACTGATATTACCAGTCACCACGGCACTAATTTTACTTCCATATATATTACAGCTATCAAGAATATCCATAAGTGTTTTCGAAATAAAGAGGATTTCTCAAAGCAAATGCACTGAGACTTTGAATGAATATAAAAACTTTACTTATGAACGTGGAGACAAGTTTAAACGCTTGAATTACAGAATAAAAATTTGTTTAAAGAATCATGCCCGAAAATGTTCAAACTGATTACCGTCATTCAACATACAAAGATGGCAATGGGAAACAATGGATTTGCAAACGTCACGACAGAGTTCTTTCGTGAGTTTGCGACATTGTCATTCAGTTTCCAATTACAGTGCATCAGTTGTTCTGGGTTTTGTGCAATAAACTCTGTTCATTAGGTATCCTCATAAAATAAAGTCCGTTGGCGTGAGGTCTAGGGAACGCGCAGCGTTTTCAATGCTACTCCTTCGTCTAATCCATTTGTTCGGAAAAGCTTCATCTAGGTGAGCTCTTACAATGTGATGGTAGTGGGAAGGTGCTCCATCTTGCTGAAAGTAAATTTCTTCACCAAACATTTCCTCAGTGTGTGGACTGACGAAATCCTGCAGCAAGGTTAGGTACCTGTCGCCAGTGACAGTTTCGTTACAAAATGAAAAGAAAAAAGATCCTATGATGCCCTATGCTGATATCCCACACTACACTGTTACCCTTGATAAGTTTAAATGTTGTTATGCTATAACATGTGGACTTATAGGCACCCATTATGTACAATTATGGCGATTCGCCGTGCCATTTCATTTAAAGGCGGCCTCGTCTCACGAGGCAATTTAGTGTGGCAATCCTTCATCTTCTGCACATTTTCACAGGTTCCATTCACAGAATTGAACTCTCCGGTCTGGATCATCTTCATTGAGAGCATGGATTATTGTTGGTTTGTAGCGTTTCCGGCGCAGACGCTTCAAGATGCGATGAACACTATGGTTGAGAAGTGTCTCCCGAGCCGTTTGTCGTATAGAGATATCTATGGGGTTCGAATGAAGGTTTCCCGGTTCTGCTCTTCTTTTCTAGGACTGGTGATGCCCTTGGTAGTCCAGAACGTTTCTTATTGACGTTATGAATGGTCCTATCAGCTTCAAATTTACCTCTGATGCGAGAAATAGTCTGGTTGGTTGGTGGCGTTTTATCGAACTCCCATCTGAACCATTTATGCACTTACATGGCGTTCTCGGTTTTTCAATAACATTTAACGACAAACTTTATCTCTTCAGAGCTAAGTTGTTCTCCTGCCGTTCTGTTCCATGAGTTGTACCTGGAAAAACCATAAGTCAGCACGTTATGAGCGGTCAAAGTGTTAGTACATTTTTGAGACACGCTGTATATTTAGCTGAAATCTTTCCTTGAGTGTATACGTGGCTGTGTATTACATACACCTAAAACATCTCGTTCTTTCAGTGTTTCAATTCAAATATCCAGTGTGAGACAAATGTTTTTAATTCCTGACAGTCTAGGTCCTAGCTGCGGCCACATAAATCTCGTTTATTCCTCTAATACTTTTTTTAAAATATTATTCACTCTTTAAAATTAGGTTGCAGCTTCTACATTAGATATAAAAAGCCTTCTCCTTCGACAGTGTTATAAGGGCACATATCGTTGCAGATCAGATATACCAATGCCAGAACCGTTTTAATTTGCATCTCCCTCCGAAATAAAACAGTCATTTAGAAGAACTTGCAATTTAAATATAATGAATAAGTACTAAAAATAATTTGCTTATCTTTATTGGGACTTGACATCTGAGGTCATCAGTACCCTAGAACTTAGAACTACTTAAACTTAACTAACCTAAGGACGTCACACACATCCATGCCCGAGGCAGGATTCGAACCTGCGACTGTAACAGTCGCGCGGTTCCGGACTGATGCGCCCAGAACCGCTCGGCCACCTCGGCCGGCCCTGTAGAAACTATCTTTTAATTTAATTCACCAGCAATGCGCAGAAAATGATTGTTATATAGTATACATATATATGATTTATCAGTAACAGAATGACTTTTACTACGGACTAACTTTATATTGTCGACCTTGTGCTGCTGACCAGACACTTCCTTCACAACTGAGAATGTGGTTTTAATTTTATACTGTGAATTAACTATATTATTTGCCATCCTAATAACATTTTAAGCACCGTACAATACTGTTTGTAATGGGCTACTGTAGCTTGAGTTTGACTACTTCTAACATTTTGATGTAATTCCCATTTTAATCTGCATGATATTATTGTCCCACTGGTCAGCCCCCCAACCTGTCCTTTACTGCTAGTATCACGCTTAGTACGTTCTAATGGAGAGTAACTCTCAAATGTTATCGACACTATAAACAGCCGACCGCTCTTGTTCCTTAGCTAGGTTTAAAAAATTCTCTATTGCCATTGCATTAGCTTTTGTACTTTGGTGCAATTATATGTGACATTTTTTTGAGTGCAAGAGCCTTTTAGCGTTAAAATTTGTGCATCATGATCTCAAAGGCCTTTCACCCTTTTACTAACAGGATGCCAATCTAATAATGAAGCATGAATAAAAATACTGTCTATAGCTGTGCTACTGTTCCCCTGCATCCTGGTTGGAAAAAACGCTGTCTGCATCAGATCATATAGCCGGCCAGAGTGGTCAAGGGATCTAGGCGCTTCAGTCTGGAACCGCGCGCCCACTACGGTCGCAGGTTCGAATCCTGCCTCTGGCATGGATGTGTGTGATGCCCTTAGGTTAGTTAGGTCTAAGTCGTTCTAAGTTTTAGGGGACTGATGAGCTCAGCTGTTAAGTCCCATGGTGCTCAGAGCCAAAGCAAGAGCTATCATATCATATGAGTTTAGGAGACCTACCAACATCCTTTTTCTTGCACATTCATACACAAAATGAACACTGAAGTCGCCACATACAACTAATTTTTGGTGCTTCCTGTAAAGTGAACCAAGAACCCTCTCTAGCTCGAGCAGAAATGCTCTGAAGTCACAGTTAACGGATCTATAAGCAACAACAAGCAAAAGTTTAGTTTCACTAAATTCAACTGCACCTGCACAACATTCAAATATCTGTTCAGTGCACCCCCCTCCCCCTAGTCCACAAAGAACTTAAAAAAACAGCCATCTAATCTGTATCCTTGTACAGGAAGCCTCTGAACTGTCAGATTATTTAAGCGGTGCTTTGATATACCAATAACGTCAGAGTCAACATCTATAAGCAGTTCACTAATTTTACCTCTAATACCTCTTATATGTTGATGAAATATGCTAATTCCTTCTCTGCTTGGGTACTTGATCTCTGAAGGTGATTCCTTTATTAGAGGGACTTCCTTTAAGCAGGTATATCTGTCAGCTGATTTCAATACGAAAAAGGTGCAGCTCTAACATCAACTACTACAGGAATTTTTCCGTGAGTGATCCCACCACCACCCACTATACTGTCACCTATAAGATTTGCCAGCCTCCCCTTCCCATACCTACTGAGGTGCTGGACATTCATAGTGAAACCCGATCTATTGATAGACTCAGCTGTCACCACTAAAATTTGAGTCATGCCCTTTGCCATCAGTGCCATCTCCAGCCTTATGTTAACACGCCTAACATTACCATTAAGACGCTGAAACAGCAGTACGAAGTACACATTAGTGCCACCAGTTTTTAGTAGCTACCTTTACCAGGCCACCACCAACATCACGTTCCCCGTCCCTATCAAGACTGTTCCCTGCTCCACCCACTGTCACTACCTGATCCTCCTCCGTAAAATTCCTACATAACTCCCCCATGTTGTCAGTCACCTGATCCCTCCCTGCACTGGGTTTCGCAATGATGGTGACCCAGTACATACTCACCAACACTTCCTGCTAGTGCTGGCCCACACCTCTACCATGCGAAGTTCAAAATGGCTCTGACCACTATGGGACTAAACATCTATGGTCATCAGTCCCCTAGAACTTAGAACTACTTAAACCTAACTAACCTAAGGGCATCACACAACACCCAGTCATCATGAGGCATAGAAAATCCATGACCCTGCCGGGAATCGAACCCGGGAACCCGGGCGCGGGAAGCGAGAACGCTACCGCACGACCACGAGCTGCGGACCCGTGCGAAGTACCTAGCAGCTGAACCTTCTTCTTTCTGTTAGACTTTGCAGCTGACATAGGCTTCCTAACTGCTGAGGACTGCTGCATGTTACCTACCACTACAGCAACAAGAGGCTCCTCCCCACTCACCTCTGACAGTTGGTCAAATCTATTGCATATACGCAGAGTACAAACATCTGAATACCTCTCCTCCTACTCCTAGCTGCCTTCTAGCCAACTGCCAGTTCCCATTCTTGAACACCCTTTACCCTCCTCGACATACTAGTGCCTCCTTTGCGTACTGTAATTTCACCTGAAGAGCTCCTGCTCCTCTACCAACTCATTTCTGCTACAATTTCTGCATTCCCTGGAGTGAATCTCGCTAGAATTCACACTGGCTTCCCCACTGCATCCTCCCCCAATGAACATACTTTGAACAGTTCCACCTCATAACCCACTGCTCACAAACCCACAACAGAGCCCACACTTCTCACTCATGGAAAAATTTTACAGTTAATGAAAAAACTAAACGACTACCTTACCTAGGCTCAATTACACCAGTAGAACTATTAATAGATCTAACATCAGTGATATCGAAATTCTCTCTCTACTAAGACAGCAACACTTTATTGAATACTACTAAACCACAACTGATACCAATACCACCAACACTTCACACAGTTTCTTAGCTAAAACCAAAAATTCAAACAGTCACTGGAACACTCAACTAAGTTAAAACAGTGAATGGAAATTTTACTGAAATATGTCACTTGAACCAATAACAAACGTCAGCTGAAAACTACCGCACGAAATTTTTTACTAAACGACTTCAACGCACAGGCAACTCTAAAAAACACAGTGAGCGAACGTTTTCAAAAGTTCATTAGACCGTTATTTTACCACAAACAGCACAAGACACCATTGAAAACTACTAAAGTTAATAACTGTATAGCAGTGCACAAACTACTTTGTCAGAACTTAAGCACCGTTACAGTGTCAACTGCACGCCGCGAAATGTAAGCAGACCGCTCCATCCCATATACTGGCCAAGGTGTGTGCCAAGACGTGGTGCTTCATGAGAGAAAGCTGGTCATAGGAATGAGAGGTGGGCATGCTGAATTGGGCACAGCAGGTCTAATAATATGTTCTGTCTGTGTGTATGTGAAGCCACTGACAGACGAAGAACATTGACTAGGATGTACCGGTACGTTGTGAGTATAATATTCAGTGATTCCTCAGTGGGTATCGTAAAGTAATTTGAGTATTGAAACTCTAGGCGAACTGTTCTGTCTCTCAGAGTCTTATGGGCAGTGAAAAGGACAGTAATCGGATGGTCAGTCCCATTTTCGTGACCAAAAAGTTTTAAACTCAGTTGATATGAATTGAGGGTCGTTATTAGACAGCAGGGTGTGTGTTGTGTACATAGTTCCGCGTAGTCAGCGCGTACACAACTTTCCCACTAGAGCGCGCCCCACTAAGCACAACAGCACAGGCTCAGCGCTCGTCCATCTCCGCACTACGAGATGGCGCTGTCTTAGAGACGGACCAAATTCTTCTTCCTCCGATCCACGTATTAATATGTAACGCAGCCAATGAGATTGCTGTTAACGTAGAACCTTTTCTCCTCGCGCATCACACTCGCGCAGTCATACCTGAACGCGCGAGGTATTATAACGAGTGTACAGACCTCAGATTAGTCAGTCTGCATTAGTCTGTACGAGGCTGCATTTATCTGCATCTGTCTGTACCAGTCTACATTAGTCTGTACCAGTCTACAATCAAGTTTCAGTCTGCGTCTAATAATATTCTGTACGAGTCTCCATTTGTCTGCACCTGTCTGTACCAGTCTACATTAGTCTGCACCAGTCTATAGTCAAGTTTCAGTTTGCGCCTAATAATATCCTGTACGAGTCTCCATTTATCTGTACCTGTCTGTACCAGTCTACATTAGTCTGTACCAGTCTATAGTCAAGTTTCAGTCTGTGCCTAATAAGATTATCATATTCCTGTACATAGCCATGAAGAGAAATGTATAGATACTTTGTCAAGTATCAGAGATATGTGAGAATAAGATTAACGTACCAAGACCAAAGGAACTTCAGATTGTCAATTGTAAATAGCATCCAGAACCAAGTTAAGTTATTTTTATGCTTGTTATTATTTTAATAAATGTTTGTGAAAATTAATCAAGTTGTGTTTGAAGTTGGTCACCGTAAATCTGCTACTCTAAGCGTGCAAGTGGCATTTCTATCGTCTGACCTAACGGCAGAAGATAAACACGCCACGATAAGACCACAAGACGTATTGCTGACACTCGCCTACTTCGCTAGAGCGACAAGTCAAATAATCTGATGGTGTGTGTACCGAAGGTCTTACAGTACGCACACCACAGTGTGGGACGCTCACTCAGTCACCAAGATCGTTGACTGACAAGGGATGTTAGATCTGGTCGTTGTTACTGTCATCCGACCCATGTAGGTGAATTAGAGGGACCAACCACCACAAACAACCATACTGCTCGCTTAATTGCGCACCCTCACTGATGTTCACTTAGGCTGTCCCTTGAGAAGTGCTATGCTGGGACTACCTTATTCAAAGAGACACTGTGGAAAGACTGGCAAGAGTGAAAATGTGCTGAAGCTGTCTGTCCAATTGACGTGTCTCAGTTCCAATACATTTATGCTAGTCATACCCAAGTGAGAGTAGAGGACAAACTATAGGACACTGGTCGAGTGTTGGATGAATGGTGACATGGTATTCAGCTCCCTTGCTTGGTAGGGCTAGAAAGCCCTCCATGACTTTCAAACGACTGTGTATATCCTGGGAGACGTTCACCACACTAAATGCATTGTGAGTACTGCAACTGAACGTTACTACTTGTTCATCCAAAACATCCATGATATCAGAAAAGCACTATAGCTCTTTAAAGGTGACCACAGCATGGTATGATTGTTAAGTAAACAGCCTCCGTTGGTGCCACTACATGTCCTGTAGGTACTATTATGATAGCTAAATAACTTTTCTATCACTTGGCAGCCTATATTGTCATTATAACTGATAGTAATATTGCAGGCATTCTTAGTTGTCCTGGAACTCCGTAAATAGTGACTACTCAGTCAGAAGATAGCCTTCGGAGCACTTTACTGAGTTGGATGCAGGCTGAACTGAATTGAACTAATTGATGGCTCGTAGCTATTTGAGTGTACGTGGCCCGACGTGTTTTGTGCCTGTCAACAGAATAATTTCCATGTCAGCCAGTACGAGGCGGAAGCAGTGTAGCTGGCCGCGGTGGTCTAGCGGTTTTAGGCGCGCAGTCCGGAACCGCGGACTGCTACGGTCGCAGGTTCGAATCCTGCCTCGGGCATGGATATGTGTGATGTCCTTAGGTTAGTTAGGTTTAAGTGGTCTTAAGTTGTAGTGGTCTGATGACCACAGATGTTAAGTCCCATAGTGCTCAGAGCCATTTGGACCATTTTTGAAGCAGTGTAGTCCACTGTTGACGGTGCTCTATCTTATGACTGTCCACACTATCGGTGGACGAGTACGACTCACGGAGAGACGTGCTGTGGAAGTTGAAATTGGTCCGCATTTGTGAGTACCTTCTGGAGACTGCTGCCAGGACGGAAAGGCGCCAGGTCAGGGGTTGTGATTGTATGGTGGTAGCCTCTCCCCATATTTTTCATCCAGATTGCAAAAGCATGCTACTTATATTTTTATGCCAGTGCTTTGTACACCCCATTTGTATCACCAACAACGTGTAGCTGTGCTGTCAGGGAAAAAATGACTCACAATTTTGTTGAGAGCAAAGCAGAGTGATTCTTGCTGGCATAATTCTTCTGTGGAACCCCTCTGAAGGTATCTAGAACTTATTTGTTTGCATGTTTTGAGGGGGTACGAAAATGCATTTTCTAGTTATGGTTACTAAGAAATAGCACCCACTCTGCAAACAATGTGTCATTGTCTGCAGCAACTTAGATCTGTGCACAAACAACTAGCTCAGCAGCTTATAATACATCGAAAATTAAAATTTGTTATCATACTTAATTTGTAAGTCACTTTGGCCGCTGTTGTTGATTTTGAGGCAGGGATCCTGAGTGCTCGCCGGCCGGTGTGGCCAAGCGGTTAAAGGCGTTACAGTCTGGAACCGCGTGACCGCTGCGGTCGCAGGTTCGAATCCTGCCTCGGGCATGGATGTGTGTGATGTCCTTAGGTTAGTTAGGTCTAAGTAGTTCTAAGTTCTAGGGGACTGATGTCCTTAGAAGTTAAGTCCCATAGTGCTCAGCGCCATTTGAACCATTTGAATCCTGAGTGCTACCTTCCATACTATGGAAGAACACAGTACCATTGCTGTACTATGACATGTCCATGGTTAGAGCTACCCTCATGACGGGATCGTAAGTTGTTAAAAAGGTAGCTGCCCTGTCTGCCCCTTAAATCATAACAAAAAGCTGTTGCACTTCAACTCAAGCGCACTTGATGCATTGAATTTTGAACTCATTTTATTTTTGCCATTTTTCGGTTTAAAACGAAGAGTTTAACTTGTGAAAAATGCCTATTCTTAACGCAATATTTCTAATCTATTGCATTATTCTTTCTGAAACATTTCTTGTATATTCTATACAGTCAATATACAGGGCTATTACAAATGATTGAAGCGATTTCACAAATTCACTGTAGCTCCATTCATTGACATATGGTCACGACACACTACAGATATGTAGAAAAACTCATAAAGTTTTGTTCGGCTGAAGCCGCACTTCAGGTTTCTGCCGCCAGAGCGCTCGAGAGCGCAGTGAGACAAAATGGCGACAGGAGCCGAGAAAGCGTATGTTGTGCTTGAAATGCAGTCACATCAGTCAGTCATAACAGTGCAACGACACTTCAGGACCAAGTTCAACAAAGATCCACCAACTGCTAACTCCATTCGGCGATGGTATGCGCAGTTTACAGCTTCTGGATGCCTTTGTAAGGGGAAATCAACGGGTCGGCCTGCAGTGAGCGAAGAAACGGTTGAACGCGTGCGGGAAAGTTTCACGCGTAGCCCGCGGAAGTCGACGAACAAAGCAAGCAGGGAGCTAAACGTACAACAGCCGACGGTTTGGAGAATCTTACGGAAAAGGCTAAAGCAGAAGCCTTACCGTTTACAATTGCTACAAGCCCTGACACCCGATGATAAAGTCAAACGCTTTGAATTTTCGGTACGGTTGCAACAGCTCATGGAAGAGGATGCGTTCAGTGCGAAACTTGTTTTCGGTGATGAAGCAACATTTTTTCTTAATGGTGAAGTGAACAGACACAATGTGCGAATCTGGGCGGTAGAGAATCCTCACGCATTCGTGCAGCAAATTTGCAATTCACCAAAAGTTAACGTGTTTTGTGCAATCTCACGGTTTAAAGTTTACGGCCCCTTTTTCTTCTGCGAAAAAAAACGTTACAGGACACGTGTATCTGGACATGCCGGAAAATTGGCTCATGCCACAACTGGAGACCGACAGCGCCGACTTCATCTTTCAACAGGATGGTGCTCCATTGCACTTCCATCATGGTGTTCGGCATTTCTTAAACATGAGATTGGAAAACCGATTGATCGGTCGTGGTGGAGATCATGACCAGCAATTCATGTCATGGCCTCCACGCTCTCCCGCCTTAACCCCATGCGATTTCTTTCTGTGGGGTTATGTGAAAGATTCAGTGTTTAAACCTCCTCTATCAAGAAACGTGCCAGAACTGCGAGCTCGTATCAACGATGCTTTCGAAGTCATTGATGGGGACATGCTGCGCTGAGTGTGGGAGGAACTTGATTATCGGCTTGATGTCTGCCGAATCACTAAAGGGGCACATATCGAACATTTGTGAATGCCTAAAAAAACTTATGACTTTTTGTATGTGTGTGCAAAGCATTGTGAAAATATCTCAAATAATAAAGTTATTGCAGAGCTGTGAAATCGCTTCAATCATTTGTAATAACCCTGTATATATACAGGGTGTTTCAAAAATGACCGGTATATTTGAAACGGCAATAAAAACTAAACAAGCAGCGATAGAAATACACCGTTTGTTGCAATATGCTTGGGACAACAGTACATTTTCAGGCAGACAGACTTTCGAAATTACAGTAGTTACAATTTTCAACAACAGATGGCGCTGCGGTCTGGGAAACTCTATAGTACGATATTTTCCACATATCCACCATGCGTAGCAATAATATGGCGTAGTCTCTGAATGAAATTACCCGAAACCTTTGACAACGTGTCTGGCGGAATGGCTTCAGATGCAGATGAGATGTACTGCTTCAGCTGTTCAATTGTTTCTGGATTCTGGCGGTACACCTGTTCTTTCAAGTGTCCCCACAGAAAGAAGTCACAGGTGTTCATGTCTGGCGAATAGGGAGGCCAATCCACGCCGCCTCCTGTATGTTTCGGATAGCCCAAAGCAATCACACGATCATCGAAATATTCATTCAGGAAATTAAAGACGTCGGCCGTGCGATGTGGCCGGGCACCATCGTGCATAAACCACGAGGTGTTCGCAGTGTCGTCTAAGGCAGTTTGTACCGCCACAAATTCACGAAGAATGTCCAGATAGCGTGATGCAGTAATCGTTTCGGATCTGAAAAATGGGCCAATGATTCCTTTGGAAGAAATGGCGGCCCTGACCAGTACTTTTTGAGGATGCAGGGACGATGGGACTGCAACATGGGGCTTTTCGGTTCCCCATATGCGCCAGTTCTGTTTATTGACAAAGCCGTCCAAGTAAAAATAAGCGTCGTCAGTAAACCAAATGCTGCCCACATGCATATCGCCGTCATCTATCCTGTGCACTATATCGTTAGCGAATGTCTCTCGTGCAGCAATGGTAGTGGCGCTGAGGGGTTGCCGTGGTTGAATTTTGTATGGATAGAGGTGTAAACTCTGGCGCATGAGACGATACGTGGACGTTGGCGTCATTTGGATCGCAGCTGCAACACGGCGAACGGAAACCCGAGGCCGCTGTTGGATCACCTGCTGCACTAGCTGCGCGTTGCCCTCTGTGGTTGCCATACGCGGTCGCCCTACCTTTCCAGCACGTTCATCTGTCACGTTCCCAGTCCGTTGAAATTTTTCAAACTGATCCTTTATTGTATCGCTTTTCGGTCCTTTGGTTACATTAAACCTCCGTTGAAAACTTCGTCTTGTTGCAACAACACTGTGTTCTAGGCGGTGGAATTCCAACACCAGAAAAATCCTCTGTTCTAAGGAATAAACCATGTTGTCTACAGCACACTTGCACGTTGTGAACAGCACACGCTTACAGCAGAAAGACGACGTACAGAATGGCGCACCCACAGACTGCGTTATCTTCTATATCTTTCACATCACTTGCAGCGCCATCTGTTGTTGAAAATTGTAACTACTGTAATTTCGAAAGTTTGTCCGCCTGAAAATGTACTGTTGTCCCAAGCATATTGCAACAAACGGTGTATTTCTATCGCTGCTCGTTTAGTTTTTATTGCCGTTTCAAATATACCGGTCATTTTTGAAACACCCTGTATAATATATATTGGAACTTTATGTCCCTCTTTTAACGCAATAGTGACTGTTCGATGTGTGTGGTTCGTTTTAAATTTTTGAAACACTTTAATGACGTCTTCAGCATTATGCGCATCATCTAAAGCAACTTGCTTTAGAATGACTATTTCATTTTTTCGTCCCTGATCACTTAGTGGTGGTTCAAGAAATCTGTTGATTAGCGAAAGCAAATGCATGTGCCATTTTGTATGCAGTACGTATATTATAAATGATGAGATCTTTGCAAGTAAGTTTCCTGGAAATGCTGATTTTATATCTACCAATTTCTACAGCGAAAGTTATAAAGGTAGCTAATTACCCCAATATATTCATGTTAACCAGTGACGTTTACTTTAGGATGAAAAGCACAACGATTCACAACAGTGTCGTGGATCTCATTTAAATCCTTTTTAATAGTAAAGTTTAGGTGTCAAAATATCGGTAATAGAGTAGTATTTTCTTACATACCTTTGGGTTTTCATCAACACTCTTTTGCTCGGCATGGTTCATGAGTATTTCAGTCTTGATTACACCGAGGTTCTTGTCCATTGCTAAACCTTATGGCTGTTGGTAAACTGTACGGTTGGAAGTGATATATTTATAAGCTAATGTGAGATCTAATAACTTTATTAATTCATTTATTGCTCTTACAGATACCATTTTATACATGAATAAATTATTTTTAATTAAATCAAGTTCTTCACTGATTGGTATATTTGTATACAAGTTCACTTCATCAGACGACACAATCAACAGAGCTGCTGGAGACACTCTCAGCCAAATCATAGGAACACTAAATTGATGATTGAATGTGTGTAGGGTTTTAAAGTTTTGCTCCAAATATCTCTTAATGCATGCATTATGACACACTTTGGTGTGACGTCATAAGCGCGTGACTGCGTGCGAGATCGCTCTCTAAGTTTTCATCTATTTTTAGTTTTCAGATATATATTTTAACTGTTTTTGTGATAATATTTACTATATAAGTGACTTATTAGTGGTTTCTTCATTCACCTCTGCATTTCGTGTGTTGTGGCCTGATATTTGTGAGTGTTTCGTATCGAGCAACTTAACCTCTTACCCGTGTTTACATTCCGCGCTGACCAGTTGCAGCTGTAGCGGCGCATCGAAAGCTAAGTACTAATTAATTGTTTGTGTATAGTAGTTTATTTAGGAACTTTAGTAGTCTTCAACCGGTGTTCTTGGTGTTTTCCGGTGAAATAACTTCAGAAGAAATTTTTGCGAACTGCTTTCAGTTTCGTTACTGTCATTAGACGCTTGATTTTCTTTCTGTGTTAGTATTTTGTTATATTCTCATTTGTTGTTGATTAATACTGTCAATAATAGTAGTTACTTCCCTTGTAGAGCAAGTTTGTGATAATTGTAGTCAGTTTTTAACATCTTCTTATTGTAGTAGCGGAACTTAGATAAAGTTGTTTTCTTGTTTCAATAATTGTAAAATTTTACCATGAGTGAGAAGTGTGGGCTTTGCCGTAGGTTCGTGAGTAGTGGATTGCGGTGTGAGACTTGTTCGAAGTATTTTCACTGGGGGGAATGCAGTGGGGAAGCCAGTGGGCATTCTGGTGAGATCCTCTCCTGGAACTGCCGGTTATGTAGCAAGAGTAAGTTGATAGAGGAGCAGGAGCGTAAGATCTGTGCCCTTCAGGTGCAGTTGAAAAACGCACAGGAGGAGCTAGATAGGATGAGGAGGGAGAAGGGGGTTGGGGAATGGGAGCTGGCTGTTGGCAAGAGATCTGCTAGGAGAAGGAGATTTTCAGATAGTTTTACTATTGGTGTTTGTAATAGATATGACCAACTGTCAGAGTCTAGTGGAGAGGAATCTCTAGTAGCTGTAGATGTAGGAAGTATGCAGCAGACCTCAGCAGTTACGGTGGCTAGGACAGTTGCAAAGTCTAAGAGAAAGAAGAAGGTTCTGCTGTTAGGTAGTTCTCATGGTAGAGGTGTAGGCCAGCAGTTGCAGGAAGTTTTGGGGAGTGAGTACCAGGTCACCAGCATTGTGAAGCCTAATGCAGGATTGGCTCAGGTGACTTTTAACATAGGGGGGTTATGTAGGGATTTTACTAAAGAGGATCAGGTAGTGATTGTGGGTGGGGCTGGTAATAGTATTGATAGGGATGGGGAGTATGACATAGATGGTGACCTGGAAAAGATAGCCACTCAGACTGGCAACACGAATGTGCATTTCGTGGAACTGTTTCAGCGTCACGATCGGCCTCATCTTAATATAGCCGTCAGGCGTAATAACATGAGACTTGGGGGTGCGCTGGTGACAGAAGGCATGAGTCACATTTCAGTGGTGTCGGTGGAGTCTATCAGTAGGACGGGTTTCACTAGACATGGCCTGCACCTCAACAGGTATGGGAAGGGGAGGTTGGCAAAACTTATAGGTGACAGCATAGGTGGGGGTGGTGGGATCACTCATGGGAAAATTCCGGTAGTTGTGGGTGTTAGAGCTGTACCTTTTTTAGATTGAAGTCAGCTGATAGGTATTCCTGCTTAAGGGAAGTCTCTCTAACAAAGAAACCACTTTCTACAAAGCTTGGGTATCCGATTAATGAGGGAATTAGTATATTTCATCAAAATATACAAGGTATTCGAGATAAAGTTAGTGAACTGCTTATAGATGTTGACTCTGAAATTATTGGTATATCTGAACACTTCTTAAATAAGGAGATAATTCAGAGGCTTCCTTTACCAGGATACAGGTTGGCTGGCAGCTTTTCTAGGAGCTCTTTGCGGTGTGGGGGAGTAGCCATGTATGTGAAAAACGGTATCCCATTTGAGTCAATTGATGTTTCAAAGTACTGCACTGAAAAGGTGTTTGAATGTTGTGCAGGTGTGGTTAAATTTAGTGGAGCTAAACTTCTTACTGTTGTTATTTATAGATCCCCAGACTCCGATTTCACAACATTTTTGCTAAAGCTAGAGGAGGTTCTTGGTTCACTTTATAGGAAATACAAAAAGTTAGTTATATGTGGTGACTTCAATATTAATTGTATAAGTGATTGTGCAAGGAAAAGGATGCTGGTAGACCTCCTTAATTCATTTAATCTTATGCAAACCGTATTCTTTCCAACGAGAGTGCAAGGGAACAGTAGAACAACCATAGACAATATTTTTGTTCATTCGTCATTATTAGAAGGGCATTCTGTTAGCAAAAAGGTGAATGGCCTTTCAGATCATGATGCACAAATTTTAAGTCTAAAAGATTTTTGTGCTTCAACACATGTTAAATATAGTTACCAACTTTTTAGGAAAGCTGATCCAGTTGCTGTACAGACATTTGTAAACCTTATCAAGGAACAAGATTGGCAAGATGTTTATAGTGCTGATACAGTAGACGATAAATATAATGCTTTCCTCAAGACTTTTCTCGTGCTCTTTGAAAGTTGCTTTCCGTTAGAACGTTTAAAACAGGGTACTAGCACAAACAGGCAGCCTGGGTGGCTGACTAAAGGGATAAGAATATCTTGTAGAACAAAGTGGCAATTATATCAAAACGTTAGAAACAGTCAAAATCTAAATGCAGCAGCCCATTACAAACAGTATTGTAAGGTGCTTAAAAAAGTTATTAGGAAGGCAAAAAGTATGTGGTATGCAGATAGAATAGCTAAGTCTCAGGATAAAATTAAAACCATATGGTCACTCGTAAAGGAAGTGGCTGGTCTGCAGAGACAGGTCGAGGATATAGAATCAGTGCGTAGTGGGGATGTCCGTGTTGCTGATAAGTCGCATATATGTACAGTACTTAATAATCACTTTCTGAATATAGCAGGTGAACTAAATAGAAACCTAGTCCCAACAGGGAATCATATAGCGCTCTTAGAAAAAAGTGTTCCGAGACTGTTACCTGAAATGCTCCTCCATGATACTAACAAGGGGGAGATTGAGTTAATAATTAAATCACTAAAGACCAAGAACTCTCATGGATATGACGGGGTATCTAGCAGAATACTGAAGTATTGTTCCACGTATATTAGCTCAGTACTTAGCCATATCTGTAACTTTTCCTTTAGCAGTGGTCGGTTTCCTGACCGATTAAAGTACTCGGTAGTGAAGCCACTTTATAAAAAGGGAGACAGGGATAATGTTGACAATTATAGACCTATTTCTATGCCATCGGTGTTTGCTAAGGTTATTGAGAGGCTTGTATATACAAGGTTACTGCAGCATTTAAATTCACATAATTTGCTGTCAAATGTACAGTTTGGTTTTAGAAATGGCTTAACAACTGAAAATTCTATATTCTCTTTTCTCTGTGAGGTTTTGGACGGATTAAATAAAAGGTTGAGAACGTTAGGTGTTTTCTTTGATTTAACGAAGGCTTTTGACTGTGTTGACCACAAAATATTACTGCAGAAGTTGGAACATTATGGAGTAAGGGGAGTAGCTTACAATTGGTTCGCCTCCTACTTTAAGAACAGAAAGCAGAAGGTAATCCTCCGCAATATTGAGAGTGGTAATGATGTTCAGTCCCAATGGGGCACTGTTAAATGGGGCGTTCCCCAAGGGTCGGTGCTGGGGCCACTGCTGTTTCTTATTTATGTAAATGATATGCCTTCTAGTATTACAGGTGATTCAAAAATATTTCTGTTTGCTGATGACACCACCTTGGTAGTGAAGGATCTTGTGTGTAATATTGAAACATTATCAAATAATGTAGTTCATGAAGTAAGTTCATGGCTTGTGGAAAATAATTTGATGCTAAATCACAGTAAGACTCAGTTTTTACAGTTTCTAACCCACAATTCAACAAGAACTGACATTTTAATCAGACAGAATGGGCATGTTATAAGCGAGACGGAACAGTTCAAGTTCCTAGGCGTACGGATAGATAGTAAGCTGTTGTGGAAAGCCCATGTTCAGGATCTTGTTCAGAAACTAAATGCCGCTTTATTTACCATTAGAACAGTATCTGAAATAAGTGACATTTCAACACGAAAAGTAGTATACTTCGCATATTTTCATACGCTTATGTCATATGGTATTATTTTTTGGGGTAATTCTTCTGATTCAAAAAGGGTATTTTTGGCTCAAAAACGGGCTGTTCGAGCTATGTATGGTGTAAGTTCGAAAACCTCTTGTCGACCCCTATTCAATAGTCTGGGAATTTTGACATTGCCCTCACAGTATGTGTTTTCTTTAATGTCGTTTGTTGTTAGCAATATTAGCTTATTCCCAAGAGTTAGCAGCTTTCACTCAGTTAATACTAGGCAGAAATCAAATCTGCATGTGGAATGCACTTCCTTGACTCTTGTGCAGAAAGGAGTGCAGTATTCTGCTGCATCCATTTTCAATAAGCTACCACAAGAACTCAAAAATCTTAGCAGTAGCCCAAACACTTTTAAGTCTAAACTGAAGAGTTTCCTCATGGCTCACTCCTTCTATTCTGTCGAGGAGCTCCTGGAAGAGATAAAAAATTAAGCAAATTCCAGTGTTACATTCTTGATTTTCTTTATTTAACTAACGACTTGTTTCATTTTATCTGTTTCTACAATCGTGTTATAATTTCATGTATTGACTCGTTCCATGACCATGGAGACTTCTCCTAAATGTGGTCCCACGGAACAATAAATAAATAAATAAAAATAAATAAATAAATGACTCCGTTCTCGGATGGAGAACAATCTCATGGACTTGTCTTGGTCGTGGAGCTTCGCGTGTGCTCGCATGGCTGGTATTTCTCGACTGGAAACAAGAAGTCATTTATTTTCAGTATCATTATATATGAAGCAAGAATTTGAAATTTTGTGTTACAATACATCATGAAATTTCCAAGTGCGATCCTTCTATACTTCTTTTACTCAGTTGTGTGCAAAATGTTTCAGTTTTAAGTATGTAGGCATTTTCACTCATAACAACTGCAGGGTTTCCTTAATCCACCTTCATTACTGATGCTGTTTTACCTTCTTACACAAACTCTGTATTTTTCTCTAATCATTATTTTTACTTCCTATATGTATTTGTTTTTGAACTGTTTTACTACATTTGTTAGTGATCACACTTTATTGATCTAAAAGTAGTTTTGCAGCATCGTTAGCCCATTTGACCTCAGCTGTAATTTCCTTTATTTCCTGGTCAGCTGATGTGGGCGACAAAACGTAGAAGTCCTTTAGAAATAATGGAAGTCTCATCATCATTGAGAATGATGTATGTAAAATTGACAACTTTGTCATAGAACTTGTGTATATTCTGAGTTTTTTCTGATGTTTCACGATTTAGCATACTTTCAATAATTGGAAACAATTTATTTAACTTTAATGCGGACACAATCTCAGCAAGCTCTAAATGTCTTTTGTATAAGTCACGATTAAGACTGTCTAATTGGTATATGCTGTTCTGATCTCAGCTTTAACTCAGGATATCTCACTCTGTCAGCTCAATGATAACCTATATTTTTTCAGATTTCTTGAGTAACCGGGGATCAAATCAGATACAAGAAATCGCGTATTAAATTTAATTGAAACACACTGTGTTATTAATTTAACCATCAATTCCAGAAAATTAAAACTGCCTTAAATGGTTCAAATGGCTGTGAGCACTGTGGGACTTAACTTCTGAGGTCATCAGTCCCCTAGAACATAGAACTACTTAAACCTAACTAACCTAAGGAGATCACACACATCCAAGCCCAAGGCAGGATTCGAACCTGCGACCGTAGCAGTCGCGCGGTTCCAGACTGCAGCGCCTATAGCCGCTCGGCCACTCTGGCCGGCCACGCTGCCTTACCTGGAAAAATTTAGTAATGGGTGACCCATTGTTATGAGATAGATTGCAACTGTACACGTCTTTAAAATATTTTTAGAAGTCTTGACGGTGATCTGCCACGCATGATAACTTCTTCCAATCACTTAACGAGAATCATCAGATTTCAAGATAAAAAATACAACATAAAAATTAATAAATTAATTATTTGGTAGCCTCATTAAAAGCAGCATGTAATAAGTATCTATTTAAGTAGGTAACATAGGTTGAAATTATTTAAGATTTAAAATGTTTAATATTGTATACGATTAATCTGAAGTATGATTCGCCAACTTATTTTATAAAATAACATTAGGTGCAATATAATAGGAACAGCACTATAGCCGACTTGTGACAACACTCAGTGTTTTTTTTTTTTTAATAACACCACTAACATTTTATAAATCATCAGGCCTTTATCAACCTCAATATCTATGCCAGCACACGACATATGAGCCCAGTACTTTCACTGCTTGCTGAAAATTGAGTCAATATGGCGTTCAGAAATTGAAGGACGCAATTTCTCCAGCCATTTTGGTTGCTTTGTGGAATGGGTGCAGCATGCTTTTCAATCTGCTAATTGACACTCTAATTTGCACTATTGTATCACAGTCATAGTGAAACGTCACTTTTCCAAATCCTTTAGATATTTAAGTTCTAACTGTGTGTTCTTACTGAAAACACACGGATGTTATCCTCTGGTTTTGTCAGTTGTTCAATGCGGATCGTCCTTTTTCATTTTTACGTATCGTTTTAAACTAGTCAAAAGCATGACGAATTGTTTTGAGGTTTTTTCGTGGATGGTCGTTTTATTAATTAACGATTCTATCACTTCTTCCCTGTTTTTTGTTGGCCAGTGTTTTTTCTGTTTTCCATCCATAATGATGTACTACCTGCAATCGAGAAACGTAAACCATGCGGTAGAATTCGTCAAATGAAGAATAAAATGTGACTGAGGTGGAAGGCACTATACCAATAAAACTTTCCGCTCCAAAAGCATGTCTATTGAGGGAATATTCAGTAACCACCATCACAAATGTTTTTCCAACTGCCTTGTATACAAAGTGCTGATTTAGGTGGACTGACCATAGATTGTGAAGAAAAAGTGTGACAGACGTAACTTACTTCGAAATGATCTGGAAAGTTATAATAGAACTGTGAGTTTGCTCATTCTTATAGGTGGACTATGGTACTCAAGCGCGATCACAGCTGCAATGTTACTAAACGATAACAGTGAGTGGTTTCGTAACCACTTGTTAGTCTGAAATCATCCTAGCAACTTTATACAAAATTAGACTACCGAGATTGCCAATATATTCAGTCCATTGGGCCTACATAAATCGATATTTATTAACGTTTCCTCGAAGGACATCGATATCTCGAAAAAAATTCAAACGCCGAAAAAATCGATACCCCAAAAAAACCGGTATCTAGAAAAAATAGATATCTCGAAAAAATAGATATCTTGAAAGAAATAGACATCTCGAAAAAAAATGGATATCTCGAAAAATATGGACACCCCGAAAGGAGCGGGCACCCCGAAAGGAGTGCGAAACGTCCCCTTAGAAAACGTCATGAATTACTGTACTGATAAATGCCTTACATTATTTGATTTTCAAACAGCTGAGCAAAACTGAACATACTCAGACATTTCGCTCTTTACCTATTCTGATCAACACTAAACTGACACACAATATTTTTTTAGCGCAACGCAATCTGACTCTCAATAATCCCTACAAATGAATGGCCCTGACTAACATTAACCTATACCTCTCACAAATCACTTACCTCACAAAAATCTTCGTTACTCGAACTACTGCAATACAGCGAGCGCCAGTACTGCCAGCTAAATAAAAAATTCAAACTACTGAAGGAACTAACTACTGATAGGAATAGTTAACAAATGAAAGATTTTGATAGAGAACAAACCATCTATATACCTTAATAGAGTTCAAAACTCATAATATATACAGCAGTTCATGACATCCATTCTTACAAATGTACTGTTTCTGGTGGACACACGTCCAGATCATCCGCTCTAAAAAATCCGCCATCTCACTTCCCCACATCCACCACTGCTGGCGGCTCACCTCCAACTGCGCAACGCTATGCGTTGTTAACATCCAGCTGCCCAACACTACAATAGCCAACAACAATGCAAACCAGCCACAGACTGCACGCAGCACAGCCAGTGATTTTAATACAGAGCGCTACATGGCGGTGGCGTTACCAATATAAGAACCTAAACAGCCTACTTACATAACCCCCATGCTCCCCACAAAGAATTTTACAAATTGTTTTGGGCAGTGCCCAATAATGATTTGAAAAAATTTTCATAATTAGAATAGCAAAGATATAATAATTACAATTTTATGCACAAAGTCTGAGCATTAAAAGAAAATCCACATGGAAGTAGTGGATTTCCATGCAGTCTTAAAGAAGTAGTGTTGTCCTTCCAACAGAAAGACAGTGCTGACTCTTAACATGCAGACAGGTGCAAACCCACAGCAGAGTCAGTCGAAGTTTCGAAGAATGTTGGTAGGTAGGTCATCAAAGAGCAGACCCACTGTAGTCCTGGTAGAGATTGCGGTATTGGTGGGCCACCAGGGGTGCAGTCCCACTGCAGTCCTTGTAGAAATAATGGTATTGGTGAGTCCTCAAAACTGTAGACCCACTGTAGTCCTTGTAGAGATGTTTATCAGCCATCTGTTGCGACTGTGCAGGTGCGTAATCACTATCGAAGTGTCTTGTGGACAATATAGCAAGTCCATGAACCACCACTTGTGCACTCACAAAATTCTTTTTTGAGATGTCCTTAGAACCAGCAATGTTGTTATCCAGTCCCTTGCTGAATTATTAACATATGTGCAAACACTAACAGTCCCAACTTCTCGCACATTGTGCATTACTATGACCAGCAGAAACGTGTGCAGTGAAATGTAACTTAATTGTGGAGAACTGGTGTCTATACAATTATACATTTACAACATAAGAATGCAATTACAAAGGTACAAAGTAGATCATAAAAGAACATAATAGTACAGATAACATTTGTAGTAATACAGGCCTTACAAAAGAATAGAAATAGGCATATACATCAGTGTTGCAGGAATTATGACATAAGTAAATAAATAAAATAATGAGAATAGTTTTTGAAACATTAATTTCACACATGAGAATTGAAACAGAACAGAATTAATAATGTGTAAACATCTTTACAAAGAAAGACATATTATTAATGCAAATTATATTTGAGGATAACAGTATTCCTCATCATAGTGAATGTAACTGAATATTAGAAAAACTCTACAGCATAAGTCTTATCAGATAAACACATAAAGACAGGAAGAACACAAATACACAAGGGTACACAAACACATAGCGGAATGACACAAAAGTACAGAACAGGGTTTGTTTTCAGTGTAACATTTGGTACTGCAGTCCAAGCCAAAACTTCATTCCATATATCTTTCCTCTTATTTCAACATTTCTCTCCACCAAAAAAATCCTATCCAAGCATGCTTTCTGTATTTATATGTTCACATTTTTCTTACCTCGTTATTTATTTTCCAATATCTTACCTCATCATTTATTTCCAAGAAAATCCTACCTAAACCCGTTGTCCCTAAACCCTACTTTTTTGTTCATATCCTCTTTCTAAATCCTTTTTTGGCCAAAAGGTTTTCTTATAGTTTCTCAATGCATTTCTTCCAATTCATCACAACTCGTTCTCTTATATAGCCTACCCCATCTTAAGCTAACTTAAATCTACTGAGCTCAGATGCATAAACTTAGGGACGAGGCAATGCAGAAGCACAAAACAATTAACACAAGCAGCAATGACAAAAATATGCAAATAGGCAAAGCTAGCAGCAATATGTATAAATTAGCAAAGCAAATGCAACATTACAACTAATATGAGCCAATGTGCAGCAACAAGAAAAATAAATCAGTAGTAAAACTGGCTTAACAGAGTAATACAGAGTGGAATTCAGTAGCACTATGCCTGGCAAACAGTAGCAGCAAATGCAATAACTAATATCTAAACATGACAAAGCTCAAGCAGAAAAAATAGTATACTAAAGACAACTATGCAGATAAGGGAAATGTATACTCACATCTTAATGTCTGTGTAATTAAAGTGGTGCACCAAAAAAACTTATTCTACAAAAATTTACCAAGTACTTGAAAAGAACATTATATATGCAGCTACTGTTATTAGTCCCTTTTTGTTGTTCTTTCCTTTCCAAGTGCTCCTTTTTCGAAGAATGTGGATCATAAAATTATTATTTAATAGATCTGTTGACAGAAAGTGTTCACATTAACAAATGCATTTAATTTTATTTTATAAAACCAATGCTGCAACACAGCTGCAAACCAGATATCAAATGAAATAAGCAACTATATACAAAGCATAAAAATATCATTCAATAGTCATGTGGCATTTCATAAGTTAGAAGAAATTCTCTCAATTCTCGTAGAAAGACACTTGTCATAATCAGGTGTGCAGATGTAAGAATATTTTGTATCAATTCATAAGCATTTCAGTAAGTAGCACAAAGTACGATATATTTCCAAGTAATGAGCATGTCGTATTTGCGATGCTTTCTACAAAGGAATGTCAATAGTGAGGTTAATGGTCTCCTTTTTTCTCCGCCTGTGCCTCTGAAAGGCACACTAATGGCTTTCTTCCAGGCAACTGTCGCGCAGCTGGGTGCTTACAGTGCATTACATCAAGGTGGCCTACCTTCCTTACCGAAATATTTACTACATCAGTTTTCGCTACAGTGACAGTTTGATACAAATTAAAATATCACAGGTCGAAATATTTGCGTTACAAATCTGTAGAAACGAAATCTTATAAAAATAACAGTGTCCAAAAAAATTTCGGCGGCATTGTGATGCATTCACGCATGTACACACATTTCTTAACACTTAAAGTACGATTCTTGGTTTCCAACATCCTTTTTCACGTACGAGAGTCCTTAACCACCATTCATTATTCCTTACCTTATTACACATATACATATTCGTCGACATATTTCATCATTATAAATATGTAGCATAATCAAATTCCTCATACAGCATCAGCTTATTGATCATAAACATACCTCAACAGCATGATACACATCGTCATCGTAATAATAACATCATAACACCTCAGTCAAATCTCAAAAACGTCGTAGCTTTCTGCAGTAATGTCAAAACCTAAAAAATATTCTCTGCTCATTTCAATAGTGTCATCTACCTCAAACGTACTTTAAAAATCATGATCTCATACCAAATACATCATTCAAAGCTCTCATAGCATCACAATGGTTCTGAAAAAATATGAACAGTTCACAAACTACAGAAAAATTACAAACATAAATGTGAAATTATCCAACTGTGTAATTGCGTAAACATGTCACTGACATAGTAAAAAAATTTTTTTTCTCTGTTAAATAATCAGACAGCTGTGTAATTCTGCGTTTGAGAAATATGGTACTGATGTGTAAAGTTGTATAAACAAATACCATATTAGCTAGGGCTCCTTGTGCATGCCAAACACATGGTACACAAAGTAAGCGTGTACCCCCCTGAGGATTAATGTAATTGTACCCTCAGGTGTTACAGATTACAGCAACGGAATGAAATGTATCACGGAAAACTTTCTTTCTAATTCAAAAATCTTTAAAAATAAATGTTTTAAGTACAAAATTAATCACTCAAATGCGTGTCCTGTACCGCTAAATGTGCGTCTTGCTGTAAGATAATTCTGTGGCACTATCTTAGTTATCGTACTCTGTAAGCAAAGTTCTGCTGAAGTCAATGTACTCACCTCCTCATAAACAAAAGTGAAATGCTTTGCGTATAGATATCGTAGTTATTATGCTTATTGCTGTGATGAAGAAAGTACTGTACTGTAACGTATTGCTGTGCTACGGAAAAGGCTGTCTCATTGTAGCTATACCACAAAAGCTACTACTAAAACATGTTTTACTTTCCAGAATAATTCAGAAAAACTGTGCAGATATAAAGCAGATACAGCACAAAAGCAACAATGTAAATTGTGTCACACATTAGTAGCGTCGTGATATAATCGTGTAGCTGTCAAAGAAACCAAATGCTAAGCCATCTTTAATCCCACAGAAAGTACTTCAAATAAAGAATGTCTTTTCAAGTGAACCAAAATGTTGCATGAAAATCTCATTAGCAGTGTATGTTCTAAGAATGTAAGCCATATATTCGTTACATAATTGTGCAACTAACAAGCAAGAATGTACACACACAATAACACCGTGTCCTTTGTTCACTATAACAATGCATTCGTAATTTCTGATTAAATAAGTTCTCTTGGTTCTTGACTGAATATTTAACTTCAAACATTGTTGCATGCTGGCAGATTCTAAGCCTGACAAAGCATACTAGTAATGTAAAGTGAAAAATTTTATAGCAAACACTAAGTTAAAAAAAAAACAGATTATCTCTCAATAAACGGTTTTACATGTGAAATGTGGTGCAATCCTTCACTGTTCTTAGTGCGCAGAGTTCCAGCTTCAACGCAATTATCATGTGGTATACGTCGGATTCTGTAAGGTGCATTGTAAATCAGAAAGAATTTGTGACTCAAGTGTTCCTCTTATGTGACAATGAATGAGCTTTAATGAGAGCTTTCTGACCAATATATAATTTCTTTGCAATTGCTTTACCATGTAGTTTTCTCCTTTTGTCTGCTGCAGACTTTATATTTTTAATAGCCAAATCAATTATGTCTTAGTGTCGAAGTTTACGTGTATTCGGATTAGGTATAAGCTCTCTGATACTGTTCGGAGGTTCTTCATTCTTCAGTACAAGAATAGGTGGTAAAGCAGTGGAGTTATGAGGCATTCCATTCAGCACGTTTTGAAATAAGTGTAAATGTCTGTCCCAATGCTAGTGCTTTCTGTGACAAAGTCTGCAAAGCTTATTGATTTCTTTCATAATCCGTTCAGACGGGTTACAATGTGGTGAGTACAATGAAATAAAAACAGGTTTGATTTCATGGTTCCGAAGCATGCGTGACCAAACAGCAGACCTGAATTGTGGTCCGTCATCTGAAATGACTTTACTAACGTGTCCAACTTCACATAAGAAATTTGTAACAAATGCGTTGGATTCAGACCGTCCAGTGGCTTTACATAACGGAGTGAAAGGAACAAATTTTGAAGTAAGTTGAACAGCGACTAGAACGTACGAGAATCCATTCGATGTTCTGACAAGGGGTCCCAAGAGATTAACAGCAGCAAATTCTTTTAATTTAGAAGGAATGATAGGAAACAATGGAGCACGATGTGAGATAGTAAATGGTTTCGCCTTTTGACAAAGTTTACAAATAGACAAGACTCTTCGAATTCTCTTTTCCATATTGTTAAAATAACAAGTCGTTCGAAGAATATGATAACATTTTCGTGGACCAAAATGAAATGAATGTACCAAATGAGCTTATTAACAAAATCGTCTGGATTGCAAAGTACCCATAGCTTGTCATCAACAATGCAGCGTTTGAAGAGTATGTTGTTTCTAACCAGATAATAATGCCGAATCTGAGTGTGTGTCTTTTCTTGCCATTTACTTTTGATGTCTTTCCAAATCGGATATTTATCTTGTTCATGAGCAATGTCCTTTAAAGATGTGGAGATGAAGTTCTCAAAGGCGACTTTCTGAATGTAAAGAATACTGAAATTTTTCTCGAGGTTGCCTTCTGTGTTACTTTTCTCAAGCCCAGCCTGTGCGCGTGACAGTGTGTCCGCAACAATGTTCTCCTTGCCGGGAATGTAGACTATTGTGAAGTGGAATTCTTGCAGAAACAATGGCCAACGTTTTAACTTGTCATGATTTTATTTTGAAGACATAAGAAATTGTTATGCACGATGATCACTGTATACTTTTACGTGCTTACCAGAAAGAAAGAAACGGAATTTGTTAAATGCCCAAACGATAGCGAAAGCTTCTAATTCAGTAACTGAATATTTTTTTCAGATTTTGTTAGCACTTGGCTAGCAAAAGCAATGGTTTTCAGAACAGCAGTGTCATTTTCTGTGGCTTCTTGAAATGAATGGGCACCAAGACCGACTTTAGAAGAATCCGTGCTAAGGCAGAAATCTTTTGACAGATCTGGATGAGCTAGTATTGGCGCGTCAAGTAGCGATTCTTTCAAAGAATTGAATTGCAACTGTGCTTGTTCGTCCCAGTTCAAATAGTATTTTTTCCTGTAAGAGAACAAAGTTTTGGTGTAACTAGAATTTGCATATTCAGAAAACGACGGTAAAAATTTACGAGACCTAGAAAACTGCGGACTTGTTTTTTTGTGGATGGAACTGGAATGGCTCTGATTGCTTCTAACTTTTCAGGATCCGGCTGAATGCCTTCAGAAGAAATATGTCCCAAAAACTTAACCTTTGTCCTACCGAATTCAGACTTTTCCAAGTTAAATGTAATTCCAGATTTTTCAAAAATATGTAACACGCTGTTGAGGATGCGATTATGTTGTTCCCACAAGGCTTCTGCTATCAGAAGGTGATGTGACGTTTTAAGAACTCAGGTAATATGGAATTTAGCCCGCGAATGAATGCTACCGAAGAAATGTTCAAACCAAAGGGAAGTTTCCGAAACTGATAAGAAACGCCGAAACAAAGGAAAGCTGTATATTTTCTACATTCTGTATGAAGTTCGATGTGATAAAAGCTGGATCTGAGTTCAATAGAAGACAACACTTTTATACCATAAAAATTTTGAAGATGTTCTTCCAACGATTGCGGCCTGTCTGTTTCAGGAATGATGATGGTATTGATTTGTCTCGAATGTACGAAAAGCCTGATCGATCAATTTTTCTTCTCAACAACATGTAATGGATTGTTGTATGAGCTTACTGCAGGATCAATAATGCCCTTGTGAAGCATAGATTGTATTTTTGTTCTAACACGGTCCCTATAATGTGCCGGAATTATGTATGGTCTAACACAAATTTTAGTATGCTCATGAACACGAATTTGGTATTGAAATCCCTTGATTGTTCCTGTTTTGTGAGTAAAAACTGTGGAATGTGCCTGTAAAATCTCAAAAAGGTCCTGCCTATCAGTGTCATTACAATTCTCAATTGTTTGAATTTTATTCTGAATTAACTCATTGGTATCAAATACGCCGTCGATATCATCCCTGTCAGTACGTGAAGAGCGATTCCTAGTGTCAAGTTCCGTCGAAAATTCCTAACTGTTGTCTAACAGGAGGTAAAGCCGATTAATTTCCTCATCATGGTTTGCGAGCCAATCTTCAAATTTCAAAGCTATTGAATTACCTTCTTTCTCTAAACTTATTTCAGCATCGTGAAAGTTTAAGATTGCTTTGTATTCATTCAAAAAGTCTACTCCAAATATAATTTCCGTCGACAATAATGGAACAATAAGAAAGTTCATAGAGAAGCTGTGGCTTTGACAAAAGAATTCTAAGTTGGCTTGTTGGCGTACATCTACACTTTTTCCAACGATTGCACCTTGTAATTTAATCTTACGTAACGGAAGTGTGGGGCAATCGTTCGATTTGTTGCATTTGCTAAAGGATGTTTCACTAATTACTGAAATGGGACTGCCAGAGTCAAGTACTGCCGTAAATTTTACGTCATTTACTGTAATGTGAATCACAGGATATGCAATTTTGTTATGTTTTCCGTCGTGTTCCTGGAGTAAGATGTCCCTAATGTCTTCCATTTTTACGTAATTACTAGCTACGGCAGCTGCGTTGTCAGTTTCAGAAGTACGTTTTGTGGCTGCCAGCGGTATGAGTCATTGCCTATTGTCTCTTCGTTGGCGCGCGTCGTTATTGGGATTTGGAGACTGAACGTCTACAAATTCACCTTGTCGAGAGGGCCCTGCCCTGTCTGAATCCCGCCAGTTCTGATGCAATTCAGGTCTGTCGTTACGATCATATCGTTTGTCGCCATGTCGGTAGATTCCATAGTTTCTTTCTAGTCGGTCACGTGGTGGAGAATTTCTCCCTGAATCGTAACTGCGCGCTGGACCGTTGCATCTGAAGTTATTCTGTCTCCCTTCATAATAATTATTTTGCTTCCCATATTGCCTGTTTCTCTGATAGTCTCTGTGATAGTAATTACCGTGGAGAGGTGATATTTCACTGTAATTATTACTACTCCGCGAGTGGTTGTCATACTGGTGGTGTCTGTTTTGGTCACGATTTACGTTATAAGAATAGCCTTGTCATGTCCATTTATTATTTCGGTCATCGCGGAATTGTGACGGATGTGACCTGTAATTGTTGTGCTCCAGTTTTCGCATTCCGCGATTGTCAGTGTCAAATTCCAGTTCTTGTAAAAGTCCCTGAAAAGCTTAAATGTCGTCTTTGCAACGTCCTGCCAAAATAATATGTCGTAAATGTTCAGGCAATTTGATTAAGCATATGCGGATGAGTTCCGAGGGGCTTTAAGGGTTTGACAGGTATTGATTCTTGTGCCACATGTCTTCAAAATATTTCACAAGACTGGGAAATTCAGGTTGTTCGAAATGTTTCATGATAATGATGCTATGTCTTACTCGGTCTTGTGTGGCCTGAGACCAATATGCTGAGAGGAAGGCATGGTAAAATTCTCCTTCACTGTGGCAATCATGAATGACCGATCGCATTCCTACAGCTGGTTCATTCTCTAAGTAGCCACACATAAATTCTAATCTGTGCTCTAATGACCAGAAGGAAAGAAAACAATGAGAGAATTGATGAAGCCACGCTTGTGGATGAATGTCGTTGCCGGAATTCTTAAATGTTTTGAATTTACGTGTAGCAATAAACAGCTTATAGTCAAAATCATCATGTCGGCGAGTTGCATGTCGGTCTTTGTTACGTCGTTTCGGTGTACCTTGCCAATTTCTTTCATAATTTCCGAAGTGCCCTGTGTTATTATTTAGTGGCTGTTCCGAATTTCTATGTCCCTCTTCCCGTATTGGAGCGCGAGTGTCCTCTGAAATATGTAATTCTTGTATTACCTGTGTCAACTGATCTTGTACTTCCCGGATTTCTCTTTGGTGTTGCGTATTAATTTGATTCTGATTTTGTTTGAATTTTCTAATTTGTTCGTATTCTTCTGTGTCAGTGAAGGCTACAGGTCTTGTGTCATTCAGATCACCATCTACCTTTGTCGATACGTTAGTGAACTGAACCGAAAGTTCGGCTACTTTCTCCGATAGTGAACTTATTTCCTCAGTGTGTTTTTCTGAACCAAGTTTCAGAGTGTCCAATTGTGTTGAAATCGTATTTACTGTGTCCTTTAAGTTTTCCTGAGTTTTTGCAAGTTGCGTAACTGAATCGGTAGATGCAACTGAGTCAATATTAGCTTGCAAGGTCTCATGATTTTCATGAACAGTAGTTTGCGGCTCTTTTATGGCTGCTTCGTGATTCTGTAATGTATTTCCATGCCGTGAAAAATTAGGTTCTAATTGCTCACAATTTGTGTTTTTACGTCATTACAGACTTTTTGGCATTTCTATTCGATTTTATGTAACTCAATAGTTAAACCTTCACGTGTTTGTTCAAGCGTGGTGTCTAACCTTTGAAGATTTTGTTCCATTGTGTCTAACTTTCGAAGATTTTGTTCTATCTTGTCTAACTTTTGAAGCTTTTGCTGTGCTTGTCCCATTTGTTGTATTAATTGTAATAACAATGCACTGGTGTCTGAAACATGTTCCTCATTGCTTTTCGGCAGTGAATTTGCACCGGCAACATTCACATTTTGACAAGCAGAAAAGGTGTCTTGGCTTATTTGAGAAAACGGTGAGGACCCAAAACCTGAATCTACAGTATTTGCGAGATTGTGTCCTGTCATTTCGGATTCCTGAGGCGAGCTGTTGCCGACCGATCGATCGATAATGCTTCCCTGTTCACTAATTATTTCACTGTCTACGCCATTATTTGCCACCCGCTCCATTTCCCTATGCAAAATTACCAAATTACCACTTTGAATCTCTGTTAATTCATTTCGCAGTGGTGCTGATAAGCTACGCTCGTCGTCACTATTATTTCTCAGTTTACTTTGGAGCCTAGTGTAACGTTTTTCAAGCGCCATTATTGTCGCAGTATTTCACACGATAACACAGGAAAGCACAATTTGAGGAGCAAAATAAGAAAACACACTACCATAGCACTGAAAATAATATCTAGTTAACAGCAATCGCAGCTGCGAAATAATTGGTGCAAATCTACATACATGCCACAACTGTTTTACTATACAACAATGAAAAACTACAACTACAAAGGAAATTCTCTGTATAATTACTCGCTAGCAATAAACTATAGCTACACTAATTACAAAAGCTACAAGAAAAAATCAGAATATTCCAGTAAGGTATTCTCGGCTAAGGTACGGCAGATGAAACGACCCCTTAGAAAATTTAATGAATTACTGTGCTGATAAATCTCTTACATTAATTGATTTTCAATTAGCTGAGCAAACCTCAACGTACTCAGACATTTCGCTCTTTACCTTTTCTCATCAACACTAAACTGACACACAATATTTTTTAGCCCAACGCAATTTGACTTTCAATAATCCCTACAAAGAATGACCCTGACTAACATTAACCTATACCTTTCACAAATCACTTACCTCACAAAAATCTTCGTTACTCGAACTACTGCAATACAGCGAGCGCCACTACAGCCAGCTAAATAAAAGATTCAAACTACTGAAGGCACTAACTACTGATAGGCATACTTAGCAAATGAAAGATTTTGATGGAGAACAAACAATATATTTACCTTAATAGTGTTCAAAACTCATAAAATATATAGCAGTTCATGACATCCATTCTTCAAATGTACTGTTTCTGGTGGACACACGTTCAGATCATCTGCTCTCAAAAATCCGCCATCTCACTTCCCCACATCCACCACTGCTGGCGGCTCACCTCCAACTGCGCAACACTACGAGCTGTTAACATCCAGCTGCCCAACACTACAATAGCCAACAACAATACAAACCAGCCACAGACTGCACACAGCACTGCCAGTGATTTTAATACAGAGCGCTACGTGGCGGTGGCGTTATTAATATAAGAACCTAAACAGCTTCCTTACATAGCTGGCGGTGGCGTTACCAATATAAGAACCTAAACAGCGTACCTACAAGCGGACACCCCAAAAGGAGCGGACACCCTGAAAGGAGCGGACACCCCAAGAGTTGCGGACACCCCGAGAGGAGCGGACGCCCCGAGAGGAGCGGACACCTCGAGAGGAGCGGACAGCTCTAGAAATACCGGCATATCTAGAAATGTTCGGTATCTCTCGAAAAGTATCGACGTTTCGACGAGTGTCGACACCCCGGAGAGTGTCGACATGTCGAAAAATAACGACTTGTCGGGATATGTTGGCCGCTTGGAAAAAAACCACTAGTCGAACTATATTGATATGTCGAAATATATAGATATATCGAAAGAAATTGATAAATGGGGATATAACAACACATCAAACAAAATTGGTTTTTCGAAACATATAGAAGACTCCATACTTTAAGATATATCGAAAAACGATAATCTCACGGGAATTTGATATATTTAGAAGAATCGATGTATATAGAAGAGCGTCAGTTATCGAATGTTATCTATACCTCGAAAAATATGCTCATCATGATAATTTCAAAGGCTCGAAGAACATAGATCTTGGTAAATATTGATTCATCGAAAGTATCTATTACTCGACAAATATCGACATCTCGAAAAACAATGGTTTCCCGAAAAATTTCTATATGTTGTAAAATGTCGGTAACTTGATAAATATCTATATCTCGAAAAGCACCGATATCTAGGAAAGTGTCGATGACTCGAAAAATGTCGATGACTTGTAAAATATCGATGACTCATAAATGCTGATAACTCGCAAAATATCGATGAATCGAAAGGTACCGATCTCTCGAAAAGAATCGATTTTTCGGAAAATTATCATCAGCATGAAAAATTTCCAACGTCGAGAAACAGATATCTTGGTAGATATTGATTCATCGAAAATATCTATTACTCGACTAATATCGACATTTTGATATTTATGGAGTGATCGATAATTTTCAAGATGTAGATGATTTTCGAGATATAGATCATTTTCGAGATGTAGATAATTTTCGAGCTATAGATAATATTTGAAATATCGATAATATTCGTGATATTGGTAATTGAGGAGATGTTGATAATTTTCGACATAACGATAATTTTCGAAATAATGGAAGTTTTCGAGATAACCACACTTTACGAGATATCGACACTTTTCGGGATATCGACACTTTCCGAGTTATCGACTCTTTCGAGATATTGGTACTTTTTAGATATCAGTACCTTTCGAGATATCGGTACTTTCGAGATAACTTTATATTTAGAGGTATCGGTATTCTTCGCAATATCGATATTTTTGAGATATGGGCCGTTACGATATCGGTATTTTTCGATACACCGATGATTTTCGAGTTATTGATTATCTTTGAGACGATTACATCCTTTGAGATGACTACACTTTTCGAGATATCGCGACTATATGAGGTACCCTCACATATCGAGATGTCGATACATTTCGAAATGTCGATTGATATTGACATATGGATATTTTTCCACATATCGATAGTTCTCTATATATTGATATTTTTTACACGTCGTTATTTTTCTAGATATCAGTATTTTTCTACATATCGATATTTTGCAGATATCGATATTACTCAATAAACCAATATATTCTGATGTATTGATATTTTTCGTTATATAAGTATTTTTGGAGAAATCTATATTGTTCGGCATCATCATCATCATCATCATTTAAGACTGATTATGCCTTTCAGCGTTCAGTCTGGAGCATAGCCCCCCTTATAAAATTCCTCCATGATCCCCTATTCAGTGCTAACATAGGTGCCTCTTCTGATGTTAAACCTATTACTTCAAAATCATTCTTAACCGAATCCAGGTACCTTCTCCTTGGTCTGCCCCAACTCCTCCTACCCTCTACTGCTGAACCCATGAGTCTCTTGGGTAACCTTGCTTCTCCCATGCGTGTAACATGACCCCACCGTCTATGCCTGTTCGCCCTGACTGCTACATCTATAGAGTTCATTCCCAGTTTTTCTTTGATTTCCTCATTGTGGACACCCTCCTGCCATTGTTCCCATCTACTAGTACCTGCAATCATCCTAGCTACTTTCATATCCGTAACCTCAACCTTATTGATAAGGTAACCTGAATCCACCCAGCTTTCGCTCCCATACAACAAAGTTGGTCGAAAGATTGCACGGTGCACAGATAACTTAGTCTTGGTACTGACTTCCTTCTTGCAGAAGAGAGTAGATCGTAGCTGAGCGCTCACTGCATTAGCCTTGCTACACCTCGCTTCCAGTTCTTTCACTATGTTGCCATCCTGTGAGAATATGCATCCTAAGTACTTGAAACCGTCCACCTGTTCTAACTTTGTTCCTCCTATTTGGCACTCATTCCGTTAATATTTCTTTCCCACTGACATTACTTTCGTTTTGGAGATGCTAATCTTCATACCATAGTCCTTACATTTCTGATCTAGCTCTGAAATATTACTTTGCAAACTTTCAATCGAATCTGCCATCACAACTAAGTCATCCGCATATGCAAGACTGCTTATTTTGTGTTCACATATCTTAATCTCACCCAGCCAGTCTATTGTTTTCAATATATGATCCATAAATAATATGAACAACAGTGGAGACAGGTTGCAGCCTTGTCTTACCCCTGAAACTACTCTGAACCATGAACTCAATTTACTATCAATTCTAACTGCTGCCTGACTATCCATGTAAAGACCTTTAATTGCTTGCAAAAGTTTGCCTCCTATTCCATAATCTTGTTGAACAGACAATAACATCCTCCTAGGAACCCGGTCATATGCCTTTTCTAGATCTATAAAGCATAGATATAATTCCCTGTTCCACTCATAACACTTCTCCATTATTTGTCGTAAGCTAAAGATCTGGTCCTGACAACCTCTAAGAGGCCTAAACCCACACTGATTTTCATCCAATTTGTCCTCAACTAATACTCGCACTTTCCTTTCAACAATACCTGAGAAGATTTTACCCACAACGCTGACTAAAGAGATACCTCTGTAGTTGTTACAATCTTTTCTGTTTCCATGTTTAAAGATTGGTGTGATTACTGCTTTTGTCCAGTCTGATGGAACTTGTCCCGACTCCCAGGCCATTTCAATTATCCTGTGTAGCCATTTAAGACCTGACATTCCACTGTACTTGATGAGTTACGACTTAATTTCATCCACCCCAGCTGCTTTATTGCACTGCAATCTATTGACCATTTTCTCCACTTCCTCAAACGTGATCCTATTTCCATCATCATTCCTATCCTATTCTACCTCGAAATCTGAAACATTACTGATCGTATTTTCACCTACATTGAGCAACTCTTCAAAATATTCCCTCCATCTGCCCAAGGCATCCACAGGATTCACCAGCAGTTTTCCTGACCTGTCCAAAATACTTGTCATTTCCTTCTTACCTCCCTTTCGAAGACTGCTAATTACACTGCAGAATGGTTTTCCAGCAGCTTGACCCAATGTCTCCAACCTGTTTCCAAAGTCTTCCCAAGATTTCTTCTTGGATGCTGCAATTATCTGCTTGGCTTTGTTTCTTTCTTCAACATAACTTTCTCTGTCTACCTGAGTTCTAGTATGTAGCCATTTTTTATACGCCTTCTTTTTCCTTTTACAGGCTGCCTTGACAGTGTCATTCTACCAAGCTGTTTGCTTCCTCCTACTTTTACACACTACTGTTCCAAGACATTCTTTAGCCACTTCTAGTACTGTGTCCCTGTACCTTGTCCATTCCTTTTCCAATGACTGTAATTGACTACATTCAACTAACTGGTACCTTTCTGAGATCGCTGTTATGTACTTGTGCCTGATTTCCTTATCCTGAAGTTTCTCCACTCTTATCCTCCTACATATGGACCTGACCTCCTGCACTTTCGGCCTCGCAATCCCAATTGCACTGCAGATTAAATAATGATCAGTGTCATCAAAGAATGCCCTGAATACACGTGTGACCCACACAGCCTTCCTGAATTCCTGATCTGTTATTATATAGTCAATGACAGATCTGGTTCCCCTGCTTTCCCAAGTATACCGGTGAATGTTCTTATGTTTAAAAAAGGAGTTTGTGATTACTAAGCCCATACTGGCACAGAAATCCAAGAGTTGCTGCCCGTTCCTGTTGGCCTCCATATCCTCTCCAAATGTACCCATAACCTTTTCATACCCTTCTGTTCGATTTCCAATCCTGGCGTTAAAATCACCCATGAGCAGAACACTGTCCTTGTCCTTTACTCTAACAACTACATCACTGAGTGCCTCATAAAAACTATCCATCTTATCTTGATCAGTCCCTTCACAATGCGAATATACTGACACAATCCTAATTTTCTTGCTAGACACTGTCAAATCTTGTTCGACATAACGATTAAATTCGAGATAGCGATACTTTTAGATATATCCAAAATTTTCGAGATATTCATAATTTTCGAGATGACTATGCCTTTCGATATGGTTATATTTTTTGAGATGACTATATTTTTAGAGATGTCGGTATTTGTCGAGTAGTAGATATTTTTCGATGAATCAATATCTACCAAGATATCTGCTTATCGAGCCTACGAAATTTTTATTGATAAGGATACTTTTCGCAATATAGCTACCTTTCGCGGTATCGCTACCTTTCGCGGTATCCGTATTCTTCGAGCAATCGACACTCTACGAGCTATCATCTAGATGTCGACACTTTCCGAGAGGTCAACATTTTCCGAGACGTTGCACTTTTCGAGACATCGACACTTTTCAAGATGTCGACACCTTTCGAGACGTCGACTCTTTTTGAGACGTCGACATTTTTCGAGACGTCGACACTTTTGGAGACGTCGACACTTTTGGAGACGTCTACACATTTCTTCTGATATCGATACTTTTCTTTTGATATCGACACTTTTCTCTTTATGTCGACAATTTTCATTTGATATCGACTCTTTTCATTTGATATCGACACTTTTCATTTGATATCGACACTATTCATTTGATATCGACACTTTTCATTTGATATTGACACTTTTCTTTTGATATCGACACTTTTCTTTTAATATCGACACTTTCGTTTTGGTAACGACACTTTCCTTTTGGTAACGACACTTTCTTTTTGGTAACGACACTTTCCTTTTGGTAACGACACTTTCTTTTTGGTAACGACACTTTCCTTTTGATAACGACACTTTCCTTTTGATAACGACACTTTCCTTTTGATAATGACACTTTCCTTTTGGTAATGACACTTTCCTTTTGATAACGACACTTTCCTTTTGATAACGACACTTTCCTTTTGATAACGACACTTTCCTTTTGATAACGACACTTTACTTTTGATAACGACACTTTCCTTCTGATATCGACAATTTCCTTTTGATATCGACACTTTCCTTTTGCTATCGACACTTTCCTTTCGCTATCGACACTTTCCTTTTGCTATTGACACTTTCCTTTTGCTATTGACACTTTCCTTTTGCTATCGACACTTTCCTTTTGCTATCGACACTTTCCTTTTGATATCGACAGTGTACTCTCGATATCCAAACGTTCCTTTTGATATCGACGCTTTACTCTCGATATCGACACTTTACTCTCGTTATCGGCACTTTACCCTCGATGTCGACGATTTTCCTTTGATGTCGACGATTTTCCTTCGATAGCGACGCTTTCCCTTCGATATCGACGCTTTCCCTTCGATATCGACGCTTTCCCTTCGATATCGACACTTTTCCTTTGATTTCGACACTTTTCCTTTGATTTCGACACTTTTCCTTTGATTTCGACACTTTTCCTTTAATTTCGATACTTTTCCTTTTATTTCGACACTTCTCATCTGATATCGACACATACGTTTTGTAAACGATATCTCGAAATTTGTCGAGATCTCTGAATAATAGATTTCCCGAAAATTATCGATAACTCAACTTATCTCTCTATCTCGACTTATGTCGATAACTCTAACAAAATCGACAACTGAAACATCTTCGATAGCTCGAACTATATACATAACTCGAAAAAGTAGATAGCTATAACAACATGGGTAACTCGAACGATTTCTATAACTCGATAGATTACGATAGCTCGGCCAAAAACGAAAGCTCGGAAAATAACGATAGTTCGAATAATATCGGTAACACTTAAAATATCGATACCTTGAACAATGTCGACATCGCGTACGATGTCGACACCGCATACAATGTCGACATCTGGACAAAGTCGACATCTCGTACAAAATCGATATCTAGTACTTAACAACATCTCGAATTATGTCGACATCTCGAAGTGTAGCGACATGTCGAAGGGTAGCGACATGTCGAAGGGTAGCGACATCTCGAAGGGTAGAGACATGTCTAAGGGTAGAGATACCTCGAAGAGTAGCGACGTCTCGAAAAGTAACGATATCTCGAAACATATCCTCATCATGAAAAATTTCGGAGGCTCGAGAAACAGATATCTTGGTAGATATATATTCATCGAAAATATCTATTACTTGACAAATATTGACATCTCCAAAAATATCGTCGTAACAAAATAGTCATCTCGTAAGATATAGTCATCTCGTGAGATATAGTCATCTCGTGGGATCCAGTCGTCTCGTGGGATCCAGTCGTCTCGTGGGATCCAGTCGTCTCGTGGGATCCAGTCGACTCGTGGGATCCAGTCGTCTCGTGGGATCCAGTCGTCTCGTGGGATCCAGTCGTCTCGTGGGATCCAGTCGTCTCGTGGGATCCAGTCGTCTCGTGGGATCCAGTCGTCTCGTGGGATCCAGTCGTCTCGTGGGATCCAGTCGTCTCGTGGGATCCAGTCGTCTCGTGGGATCCAGTCGTCTCGTGGGATCCAGTCGTCTCGTGGGATCCAGTCGTCTCGTGGGAGGCAGTCGTCTCGTGGGAGGCAGTCGTCTCGAGGGAGGCAGTCGTCTCGTGGGAGGCAGTCGTCTCGTGCGAGGCAGTCGTCTGGTGGGAGGCAGTCGTCTGGTGGGAGGCAGTCGTCTGGTGGGAGGCAGTCGTCTCGGAAATTGTTGACGTCTCGGGAATGTCGACGTCTCGGATGTGTCGACGTCTCGGATGTGTCGACGTCTCGGATGTGTCGACGTCCCGGATGTGTCAACGTCTCGGATGTGTCAACGTCTCGAAAATTATCAACGTCTCGGTAAGTATCGACCTCCTTATAATTATCGACGTCCCTATAATTATCGACGTCCCTATAATTATCGATGTCCCAGTAATTATCGACGTCCCGGTATTATCGACGTCCCGGTAATTATCGACGTCTCGGTAATTATCGACGTCTCGGTGATTAGAGACCTATTGAGAAATATCGATATCTCGAAAAATGTCGATGTCCCGGAGAAATCCATATCCCAGACAATATCCATATATCGGACAATATCCATATCTCGAAAAGCACCCATATTTCAAAAATTATCGATATATCTAGCTATTTATCGGTATATCCCGATAATTACCGATGTGTCTCGATAATAATGGATGTATCTCGATAAATATGGATGTATACCATTAATTTGCGCTATATCTCTGAAATTATAGATACAGCATCAAATTACCGATATATCATCAAATTATCGGTATATAGCGAGTATTATTTACATAGCTCGATTGTTATCGGCATATCTCGAAAAATACCGATATTTCTCGAAAGTGGCTGTATCCCGAAGAGTGTCGACATCCCGAAGAATGTCGGCGTCGCTAAAGGTGTCGGCGTCGCTAAGAAATCAAAAACCATAATTCCAGCTTATTACATCAGCATAAACTGCCATTGGTTAAGAATTTTCGACTGTCAGCAGATATTTTAACTCCACCCAATTTTAACTCAGTCAATGTGAAATGTCATCTATCTTTATTGCATCAAAATATTCGAGGACTGACAAATAAAATTAATGAATTAACTATCTGCATAGATGAATTAGAGTCTTCAAACCCAGCTGACATAATCTGCCTCTCTTAACATAATGTGACCACTGGTATAGAACTTTTAAGTGTTACAGGGTGTAGGTTAGCATCTCACTTTTGTAGATCAGAATTGGAGAAAGGAGGAGTTGCTACATTCATCAGGAACTGTCATAAATTTAAGGACATAGACATTCATAAATTTTGCCTAGAACAGCATATGGAAGCATGTGCAACAGAATTAGAATTTCACAAAAAATCCTTCATAAAATTAAGTGTATATCGAGCACCTGCAGGTAACTTTAATCTGTTTGTAAACCACCTTGAAGCTGTACTGGCCCATTTAACAACCAAAAACACAGAAATAGTGGTTGCTCGTGATTTCAACGTAGATTTCCTTAAAGACACTCCCAATTAGAACTTATTTGAGTTAGTAACACTATCATTCAACTATCCCCACTAGGATTGCCACTTGCTCACAAACAGCCATTGATATGATCTTTATAGAAAAGTTCAATGAACAAAATTATATAACAAAACCAATAGTCAATGGCCTCTCAGACCATGACATGCAGTTCCTTCTGTTAAATGTTAATACTGAACAGGATATAAAATCTGTTAAATCTGAGCTCAAGAGGGTAATCAGTAAGCCAAAAATTGATTATTTTAGGACACTCCTCAGAGACATTCACTGGACTGATGTTTACAGTGCTCATGGCATGAATGAAAAATATAACATTTTTGCTATTAAAGTGCTTACCTTATTCGAACACTGCTTTCCCCCAAAACTTACCAAGGTTAGAGCAAAGTCTACAAAGAAGCCATGGATTACTCGGGGAATAAGGGTATCTTGTAAAACAAAAAGAAAACTGTATCTGTCAATCCGAAACATTTCCAATGTTGATGCTATAGCACATTATAAGAAGTACTGCAAAATATTAAAGACTGTAACACGGATGTCAAAGCGAATATATTACAAGGAAAAGATAGTCATATCAGATAACAAAAGAAAGACAATATGCGATATAGTGAAGGAGGTGACTGGTAGAACCAGACATGAAGAGGAACAAATAGCATTAAGAGTAAATGATACATTGGTGACAGATGTGTATAGTGTTGCAGAACTTTTTAGCAAACATTTTATAGCTGTTACTGAAAAGATGGGGTTGTCAGGTTCGGTAGGTGCTGCTATGGATTACCTTAGACCAGACATTTCAAGTAACTTCCATAATATGAATTTGACCCTCACTACCCCAACAGAAATAATGTCCATCATAAAATCTTTAAAAATCAAAAACATCTAGTGGGTATGATGAAATATCAACAAAGTTAATTAAAGAATGTGATTCTGAGCTAAGTAACATATTAAGCTATCTGTGTAACCAGTCGTTTATCAGTGGAATATTTCCTGAATGGCTGTATATATGCTGAAGTTAAGCCACTGTTTAAGAAGGGAGATAAAGAAATAGCATCAAATTTCCGTCCAATTTTACTGTTGCCAGCATTGTCAAAAATTTTCGAAACAGTAATGTACAGTCGTCTTTATAACCACCTTATCTCAAATAACGTACTGTCAAAGTCACAGTTTGGATTTCTAAAAGGTTTTGATATTGAGAAGACTATCTACACTTACAGTGAAAATGTGCTTCATTCATTAGACAAAAAATTGCAGGCAACTGGTATATTTTGTGATCTGTCAAAGGCATTTGACTGTGTAAGTCACAATATCCCTTTAAGTGAACTAGAATATTAAAGTGTAACAGGAAATGCTGCAAAATGGTTCAAATCTTATATCTCTGGCAGGAAACAATGGGTGTTATTAGGAAAGAGCCACGTATCAAGCTATCAGGCATCATCCAACTGGGAACAAATTACATGTGGGGTCCCACAAGGTTCCATTTTGGGCCCTTACTTTTTCTTGTGTATATCAATGACCTTTCATCAGTAACATTACCAGATGCCAAGTTTGTTTTGTTTGCCGATGATACAAACATTGCAATAAATAGCAAATCAAGTGTAGTCTTAGAAAGATAAGCCAATAAAATATTTGTGAACATTAACCACTGGTTCCTAGCCAATTATTTGTCACTAAACTTTGAAAAAACACACTACATGCAGTTCAGAACTTGTAAGGGGTGTCCCAAGAGTATATGTCTAACATACGATGAGAAGAAGATAGAAGAAGTGGACAGTGTTAAATTCTTGGGATTACGGCTTGATAATAAATTCAACTGGGAGGAGCACACCACAGAACTGCTGAAGCGTATTAACAAATCTCTGTTTGCAATGCGAATTTTGTCAGACATAGGGGATATAAAAATGAAAAAGCTGGTGTACTATGCTTACTTTCATTCCATAATGTCATATGGGATTATTTTTTGGGGTAATTCATCAAGCCAAGCTAAAGTTTTCCGGGCACAAAAACGTGCAGTAAGAGTTATATGTGGTGTGAACTCAAGAACATCCTGCAGAAACCTGTTTAGGGAACTAGGGATACTAACTACTGCTTCCCAAAATATTTATTCCTTAATGAAATTTGTCATTAAAAATATATCACTTTTTCAAACCAACAGCTCAATTCATGGACTCAGTACTAGAAATAAGAATAATCTTCACAAGGATTTAATGTCACTTAGTCTTGTACAAATAGGTGTGCATTATACAGGAACACACATTTTCAATAACTTGCCAGCAGCCATAAAAAGCTTAACAACCAATGAAATTCAGTTTAAGAGAAGCCTTAAGGATTTATTGGTGACCAACTCCTTCTACTCCATTGATGAATTTCTTAGCAAAACCAACTGATTTGTATATAAGTACAACATAACTTCTGCACAATTTCAGTGCAGTAATGTGTTCATTGAAAATTTGTGTGTCTGTGTGTGCGTGTGTGTGTGTGTGTGTGTGTGTGTGTGTGTGTGTGTGTGTGTAAGTATAATCTAGCTTTTGCACCATTTCAGTGCAGTAATGTGTTCATTGTAAATAAGTATTACAGTAGTTGTATTACATGTTTATTACCTTATAAATAAATAAAAAACTTTATTTTAAATTCAGTGCATTAGCATTTGTAAAATGACTCTTAGTGTTCATTAAAAAATGACGATCATTCCACTTGGGACCTGTGGAATGGTACATTAGCTTATTTGTTTTAGTTGTAAATATTTGTCATGTATTGTTGTTTTTCTGACATGTTCCACATCCTGGAGGACCTCCTCACTACGGATCAATTGGAATGAAAGTAAATCTAATCTAATCTAATCGTGTCGGCGTCACTAAAGGGGTCGGCGTCGCTAAAGGTGTCGCCGTCGCTAAAGGTGTCGGCGTCGCTAAAGGTGTCGCCGTCGCTAAAGGTGTCGCCGTCTCGGTGGGTGTCGCCGTCTCGGTGGGTGTCGCCGTCTCGGTGGGTGTCGGCGTCTCGGTGGGTGTCGACGTCTAGGTGGGTGTCGACGTCTCGGTGGGTGTCGACGTCTCGGTGGGTGTCGACGTCTCGGTGGGTGTCGACGTCTCGGTGGGTGTCGACGTCTCGGCGGGTGTCGACGTCTCGGCGGGTGTCGACGTCACGGCGGGTGTCGACGTCACGGCGGGTGTCGACGTCTCGGCGGGTGTCGACGTCACGGTGGGTGTCGACGTCACGGCGGGTGTCGACGTCTCGGCGGGTGTCGACGTCTCGGCGGGTGTCGACGTCTCGGTGGGGGTCGACGTCTCGGTGGGGGTCGACGTCTCGGTGGGGGGAGGGTCGACGTCTCGGGAGGGGGGGTCGACGTCTCGGTGGGGGGAGGGTCGACGTCTCGGGAGGGGGGGTCGACGTCTCGGGAGGGGGGGTCGACGTCTCGATGGAGGTCGACGTCTCGGTGGGGGTCGACGTCTCGGTGGGGGACGACGTCTCGGTGGGGGACGAATCTCGGTGGGGGGGTCGGCGTCTCGGGATGGGGGGTCGACGTCTCGGTGGGGGATGACGTCTCGGTGGGGGGGTCGGCGTCTCGGTGTGGGGGTCCACGTCTCGGTGGAGGTCAACATCTCGAGAAGTGACGGCATCTCGAGAAGTGTCGACGTCTCGAGAAGTGTCGACGTCTCGAGAAGTGTCGACGTCTCGAGAAGTGTCGACGTCTCGAGAAGTGTCGACTTCTCGAGAAGTTCGACATCTCGAGAAGTGTCGACATCTCGAGAAGTGTCGACATCTCGAGAAGTGTCGACATCTCGAGAGACTTCGGCAGGTCGAGAGACTTCGGCAGGTCGAGAGACTTCGGCAGGTCGAGAGACTTCGGCAGGTCGAGAGACTTCGACAGGTCGAGAGACTTCGACAGGTCGAGAGACTTCGACAGGTCGAGAGACATCGACAGAATGAGAAATGTCGACTGGCCGAAATATATCGACAGGTCGAAAAATATCGGCAGTTCCAAAAATATCGAGTTGTTCGAATATGTCGGCCACTGTACCAAGGGGAACAGACCTAGCTTTTGTACAACAGTGTTCATGGTATATGTACGAGTGTCTGGCGGTTGCTACTGCGTTACCTATCGCGTGGGAGGTATAGGTTCAGCACAACTATAGTCATAACGAGGATGAATCACATTTTTGTGTGGGAAATTATGCACGGTATAGATGCTGAGATTCGTTCCAGAACCAGATCGTAAAGAGGAGACATATCCAGTACATTGCTTGGTGTCAGAATGTGGCAACAATTCTAATATTTAATTGTAGTTACACTGACTTTCTTCTGAGATGGTCATAGAAAGCACAGCAGCAAGCAAACAGGTCGAGGCCAGAAGCAGTAAAGCCTTTGTTCCGAGCAGGGGTTTTCCCATTCATTGTACACCGGATCAGAGAGTGGGATAAAGCTTTCGACTTACGATAATAGGGCTTTCGGCTCCCCATGGACATGTAAATAGTGAATTAATACCCAGGTAGCAGAGTTGCCTTCGGGACCGTGTGTTTCGCATGTGAACACTGCAGGAATTTCAGAAGATTCAATATGACGAGTGTTTGTACTGGGTGTATCGACAGCATTCGACCTCCTACCACTGAGATAATCCTGGGATAAGGAGTCATCCATGGCTGGCTGGCCTCTCTCTGGCTGACACGCACTTCCACAGCTGCTGTCATGAGCCAGAAGCCACGTTTACAGTGGCAGTTTCCTCAGTCAGCACTGCACTGTGGCGCGGTGAGTACGTGGGATTTATTTTATTATCTGTAGACCACTTTTGCAGGGTTTAACTGTCAGTGCAATACGGCGATCTGTACAAAATAGCTTTTTGTCACTGAAAGACTCGTCTCCAGAAAAGAAAGGCAGACAGAGCTTCCATCAGCAGCATCAGTAATTTGGTGGGTAAATTCGGTAAGAGCCAATCAGAAAGCTACATTCATTCACAAGACATCGTTTTGCTTGGACATAGGAGTCTCTACAGACTGGTTCGAACAACATCGGGGCAAGTTATCTACAGAAAGTTCTGATTGTAAGGTGATGTATTCTTTGTTCAGGTGTTCAAAGACAAGTTGAAGCAGACCATTAATCTCTGGTGTGATGCTGTCACTCTTCCGACATTGTGGTATTATTACTTCTCCAGACCAGCAGTTGTAGGACACCAATATCTCCAGTCATGCTACGCACACATCTTGTGGCAATGCTTCAGCATTGCTGTGCAGGTGAACATGTGCATGAAGCCGATGCGTCTCACATGTTCCGCTAGGATCACTAGGAACAATGCACTATGTGCTATTCTGGCAAACATTGTACCACATTTCGATAGTGTGTTCAGAAGGACTTGGTTGTCATTTACATAGACCTGTCACATCAGTATATCAATGAGAACCTTTCAGCTGCCTCTGCGAGGGTGAGCCACTATGCAAACATCCCTCTCAGCTCAGGAATAACAGGTATGCTTCAGCCACGGTGGTCAGGTGAACGTATGCATGTACAGAGGGTGCCTTGGCTCTTATTTACACAGACATGTGACATCAGTATAAAATGCGAAGAACTCTAACTGTATACCCAATAATAGATGCGACATTTACCTGCTGACTGCAGGTGGTAGAGCACTGAGGGTAATGGCTCGCACCAAGCATTCATCTCTCCAGCAGAAGCTCACGTTTGGCTGGCCTTACTAAGCATCTGTGTGGGGTCAGCAGTTTGCTGATACATTACGATTGATGATAGTTCGAAAGTGTTTTCTACATGCACAGAGTTTTTATGCACTGCATTATTTTCGGCTGTTTTAGCGTTGTGAGAGTGTTTGCAGAGCCTTTTACATGCACTATTTAGACAATTTACAAGTAGTTTGTAGCTGTGTGTGTTGTGTACTGCATGATTTTGACAGTTTATAGTTAGTGAGCGTGTTTGCTGAGGATTATACATGCCATTATTTCGGTAATTCACGAGCAGTTTGCAGCTTTGTATGCCATGTACTGCATTACTTCAAGAGCTTATAATTAGCGAACATGTCTGCAGAGCGTTTTACATGCATTATTTCGGTACATTACGAGTAGTTTTCAGGTCTGTAGGCAATGCAGTGTGACCCAAAGCACGTCAGAGCAAGTGTTTTGTATGAGTATAATATGTGAACTAGGTGAAATAAATTTTTCCAGAATAAATATAGTACACTCCTTCCTCTCTCCAACAGCCCAGAACCAGCTGAGTCCTTTTCACTCCAGTTTTCCCCAAGACCGCCATCTTGGATTACATCAAGAGAGGGACGGCGGTGCCCTCTGGTAGCAGTATTGTGTACTAGGTCTGTTGGACTCCGAACCTCTTACTGAATACACTGGATGGAGCTACTGCTTCAAATGGTTTATGTAAAGTCTGCCAGCAAATACAGACTTATGTCCATCCTATCCAGCAGCCCAGCACAGTCTGAGTCCTTTTCCTGCCAATTCCAACTTAAGTTAGTGGAGGTAGCCCAAGTGACATATTTTCCCACGTTTTCGTAGGTTAATGGAGGTAGTCCGAGTGATATTTTTCCACAAAAATTAAAACTTCCCAGCATTTTCTGTGGGATGAGTGGGTGGATGGGGGATGGGAGGGATTGGGTTATTGGAAGTAGTCCAACTGACCTATTCTCCCTCCAAAATTTGAACTTTCCGCCATGACGTCATTGCGACATTGCCACACCTATTGCCGCCATCTTGAATACATTTGGCAACAATGCAGATTGGGGCAGAACGAACTTTGTCCCACTAGTGGAGTAATGAACTAAATTACTGTCCCATATCATTAGCATCGATGTACAACTAGATTTTGGAACGTTATTAATTACCTCAAAGAGAATGGCCTATTGACACACATTCAACATGGATTTAGAAAACATCATTCTTACGAAACACAACTAGTTTTTCCCACACAAAGTTGTAGGTGCTATTGACAAAGGATTTCAGATTGATTCCGTATTTATAAATTTCCAGAAGGTTTTGACACTGTACCTCACAAGTGGTTTGTAACCAAATAGCGTGCTTATGGAATATCGTCTCAGTTATGCGACTGGTTTCGTGATTTCCTATAACAGAGGTCACAGTTCGTAGGAACTGATGGAAAGTCATCGAGGAAAACATAAATGATTTCATGCGTTTCTCAAGGTAGTGATATAGATCCTCTGTTGTTCTTTATGTATGTAAAACATTTAGGAAATAATCTGAGCAGCTGTCTTCGGTGATTTGCAGATTATAGTGTTGTTCGTCGCGTGGTTAAGTCATCAGAAGATCAAAGAAAATGGCAAAATGACTTAGGAACGATATCTGCATGGTGCAAATTTGGCAGCTGACCATAAGTAATGAAAGGTGTGAGGTCATCCACATGAGTCCTAAGAGGAATCCGTTAAACTTCGGTTACACGATAAATCAATCAAATTTAAAGGCCATAGATTCAACTGAATATGTAGTAATTACAATTACAAACAACTTAAATTGGAATGAACACATAGCAAATGTTATGGGGAAGGCGAACCAAAGAGTACGATTTGCTGGCAGAACATTTAGAAGATGCATCGGGTCTGCTAGAGAGACAGCCTACACTATGCTTTCCCGCGCTCTTTTGCAGTACCGTTGCGCGGTGTGGGATCCTTCAAAAAATGGTTCAAATGGCTCTGAGCACTATGGGACTCAACTGCTGAGGTCATTAGTCCCCTAGAACTTAGAACTAGTTAAACCTAACTAACCTAAGGACATCACAAACATCCATGCCCGAGGCAGGATTCGAACCTGCGACCGTAGCGGTCCTGCGGTTCCAGACTGCAGCGCCTTTAACCGCACGGCCACTTCGGCCGGCCTGTGGGATCCTTACTAGATAGGATTAACGGAGTACATAGAGAAAGTTCAAAGAAGAGCAGCACGTATGTTACTATCGAGAAATAGCGGAGAGTGTGTCCCGGACATGATACAGGATTTGGGGTGGACATCATTAAAACAAGGGCGGGACCTTCTCACGAAATTGCAACCACCAACTTCCTCCTCCAAATGCGAAAATATTTTGTTGACGCCGATCTACATAGGGAGAAACGATCATCATAATAAAATACGGGAAATCAAAACTCGAACTGAAAGATACAGGTGTTCGCTTTTTTTCGCGCACTGTTGGAGACTGGAATAATAGAGAATTATTTTGAAGGTGTTTCGATGAATCCTATGCTAGGCACTTATGTGTGATTTACAGAATATCCATGCATATCGAGACAGATGTAGATGTAGATTTTCAGAACTCTTTCTTCCGCCCATGATCAAACTGATCTACCTTGTGGCTTCAGGATGTAGCACATAAATATCACATATTTTAGTCGAGTTCAGACATAAATTTCTTTTCTCCGCGATTCGATTCAGTGCATTCTCGTTACAAGGCATTCATCTGACCGTCACCATTATTCTGCAGCACCACAATTCAAAATCTTCTATTGTTTTCTTGTCTGTACTTTTTATCGTCCACTTTTCACTTTTGTTACGTTTACATATTTTTGGCAACAACTATTGCTCAAGTGTAGTCTATCCTGTATTAATTTCCGATGAACCCTTCTTGGTGGTGCAATTATGTCAAAGATCGTACATCGTATCCCCTACACTTAAACAATTTTTTAAAGAAAAGATATATCATGGAGCTACTCACACAACTAAATACATTTCACCAATTATTTGGTGAAGCTAATTTTTGTGACTATTTTAAATGATCATACCTGCCATGTTTAGAATGATGTCACGCCGGCCGGTGTGGCCGAGCGGTTCTAGGAGCTTAAGTCTGGAACATCGCGACCGCTACGGTCGCAGGTTCGAATCCTGCCTCGGGCATGGATATTTGTGATGTCCTTAGGTTAGTTAGGTTTAAGTAGTTTTAAGTTCTTGGGGACTGATGACTTCAGATGTTGAGTCCGATAGCGCTCAGAGCCATTTTTTTTTAGAATGATGCCACATTAACACCAGTGTTGAATGCTCTTATTTAAGGACATTACTTAACATTGTCAATTACAACCATCAGCAGCCATGTAAAATAGGACATTTTGATCCATATATGACTTCATAACGCAGCAGCATATTCGATTTTCATCTTTAAGTCTCGTACTCAAATGCCTATTACGCTATTGCCAGATGTGCGGGAAACTTTCGTAATAATTAGAACAACTTGACCTACTACCAGTTCGCGATTCTCTTCTCTCCTGACATTGACGTTAATCGAATTTCGCACTCCACTCCAAACTAATAGGCGTACTCCAAATTAATGATTAATCACGATCCGGCTGGAGATAGAAATAATTTACTAGAACAAGGATGGATCACTCACTCCAAACTAATAGGCGTACTCCAAATTAATGATTAATCACGATGCGGCTGGAGATAGAAATAATTTACTAGAACAAGGATGAATCACTTGACCTCTTTGGCCTCCACCATCGCAAAGTTATCCTTGTTATGTCGGTACTTGTCCGAATAAAGTTAAGATAGCCCAGAGGTTGAACTTCATTTTAAATTCCGATTAAGTAATCAGAGCTTCAGTGGCATACCGTGCATAAATACCGTACACAGTGGGCTCTTTAATTAATGAGTCATGCAGTGTCTTAATTATGAAACAGACGAACCCTCTTTAATACACTTTTGTGTAACGTTTAGTCTTAGACTTGCACTTTGCTGAATGGCACTGCTGTATAACACGGTGCTCATAGCATTGAGGGTCTTTGAGCGATTTTGGATCGAGTCATTTTACTTTCACAGATTCCTGTAACAATTCCGTGGGCTGGACTCGCTTGCGGTAGGATGACGATTCAAGTCCGCGTGCTGCCATCCAGATAAGGTTTTCCGTCATTTGCCTAATTCACTTTCAGGGCACGGCACATTTTCTACACCACCGTTCCCTAATCGGAGCTTGTGCTCTGTCTCTAATGATCTTTTTGTCAATGGAACTTCATACTGCAGTCTTTCTTCCTCTTTTGTATAATTTACCTTATGAATGACACCTCCCACGTATTCTTCAGAGCTCAAAAACGTTAAGTGACGAACATCCATTACAGTTTATATCACTGTCGACGCTATACATATCATTAGGTGAAAATTTCCATTTAGTTTATCTGAAATCTGCTGTCGATTCAGTGAGTTAACGTCTCTTAATTTCATAAATCTAGAACCTCTGCCGTTTGTGAGGACTTAATTAAATAAACTTCTCATATTGTGGATCACGTATCACTTTATTTCCAGCTCAATGCATTTGTCTAAAGCGTCAGTTTGATGTTTCTAGTGAAGAGAAGCGTACTTTCAGTGATTGAGAGTTCACAGTCTTACCAATTTATTCATTTCTGGAGGCGATACTCCTCGTTTCCTCCTCTAAATTAAAAATTATATACTTGCATAATCTCTCCTCTATTATTTTCAAATCGCTTAAAAATTATACCGGCAGTTCAATTCGGTACTAAACACTTGGCACAACACTTCAAGAATGCAACACATCCACTAAAAAGAGGACTTCAACTATCCTTGCTCTTTCTCTTTTGGAGATACTCTGCGCGGCATGGGATCCTTACTAGGTAGCACTGACAAAGGATGCTGACAACTTGGCTGGTCCCTGTGGTCGAGAGGTTCTAGGAGCTTCAGTACCGAACCACGCGGCTGTTACGGTCGCAGGTTCGAATCCTTCCTCGGGCACGGATGTGTGTGTTGACCTTAGGTTAGTCAGGTTTACGAAGTTCTGGGTCAAGGGGACTGATGACCTTAGATGTTAAGTCCAATTGTGCTTAGAGGCTTTCTCGGCGAATTCCATATATGAAGTCTTCAAGGGTTGTCAGCCGAGTAGCGTCGTCGTCTCGTAGCAACGTTTCGATGGAATGCGTCTGCATCATCTTCAGGTGATGTTGGCTTAAGATGACGGAGACGCATTCCATCGAAACGTTGGTACGAGACGACGACGCTACTCGGCTGACAACCCGTGAAGACTTCATATACCATTTGAACCAATTTTGACAACGTGAAAGAAGGGCAACTCGTTCTGGATGATCGCGGAGGAGGAAGAGTGTGTCATGGATACGGTAAGCGAGATGGAATGGTAATCATTAAAGCAAAGGCATCTTTCATCGCAGAGAAAGTTTTTTACGAAAATTCAATCACCAGCGTTCTCCTCTGAATGCCAAAATATTGTGTTGACTCTCACCTGAGTAGGGAAACATGACTATCATAATAAAATTAGAGACGTTATAGCTCGCACGGAAAGAGTTAGGTGGTCGTTTTTCTTATTTACTATTCAAAAAATCTATTGATGGAGAAGTAGTTTGAAATTGTTTCTGTCAAACCTCTGCCAACACTGAATTGTGTACTGCGGATTAATCATGTAAGACTACATGAAATGAGGCTGTGCGTCCGGTATTCACTGCACTTTTATACCCCTGATTTCTTTCATTTTGCGAGCATTGTTACGTTGAAGATCTCGTGTGGCGATCATCCATTTACATAGAACTTATTGGTAAGTATAGGTAACATGTTCACTGCGCTGGCTCCCAATTTATTTAACAAATCAGCTGGTACTTCCTCATCACATGTAGTTACTCCATTTTGCATTTACTGAAATACTTGGAAAACAAGGACATGCGGTGGGAAATAGCTATGTAGTGGGAGCTATAGATTTAAACTGGAGTGATGTACAGGGGCAGGTAACATGATTTAAATGGAGAGTTGATAAGCAGGGCGGTTAAGGAGCTGATCGATCTTATCTCAAGGTCAGTGATAACACCTCCCAGTAACGGGTTACAAATTTGGTGTAGTCATGGTGAAGGTTACCCTCCACACCCCTTCCTCCAAGGAATCACCGTCAATTTATCAAGATCACTCTGGGGAGTGCCTGTCCTACCTACATACCTTAGGCAAGCGGACTAGGTCATGACATAAAACGAAACTAGTGATGTGGGCCAATGTGACACAAAATTTGTGGGGAACCGTTTGAACAATGCTAACACACTAAAATGGCAGGAAAATCCTACCCTCCTTCCTGGACCAAAAACATACAAATTTCCACACTCCAGTCTTTATAAATATTGTATTTAATAAGCCTCTTCATTCAGGGTCTCTCTATCGTGTGGAGAGGTTAAGGTTTGTTAGAAACAAATTATTATTGACAATAATATTGTAATGGAAATCCTTGATTAGAACAGAGAGATAAAAAATTAACAAATAATTTGTTATTAACAATTTCACTGGTGGTACAATGAGTGAACAGTATTTTAATTAATAATTTTATTGTTGATTTATTTACATACCTATATTTATTCTTACATAGATTAATTTCCTAATCTAAATTTTTAAACTTACTTTTGTTGGTGTATTTACATAGCTATTACTCTTTTCTAGACGGTTTATACATTACACTAAAAACCTAAATACCATTATTACGTTTCCAAACGAATTTATTGTTTTTCATTCTATGTACAAAACGTACATTTTCTTTCTGACTATCCTATTCACATTTCTTCAACATATATGGTAAATGAGGAACTAACAGCAGCAGGATAACAGATGCTCACGCACACACACACACACACACACACACACACACACACACACACACACACACACACAACTGTGACAAGCGGTTCATTCAACACTGCCACACATCCAATTACCAAATGAATAATGTATGGTCGGGTCGTGATCCCATCCCCACAGATGAATCGTTTGTCATCATGACACAACAGTCCGGCCTTCAGCTGCCTTGTGGTAGGTACCTCATAGACACTCAATCGTAAGCCTACCTGGCGCACCATTTGTGGAGCGATGTCAACACCCTCGAGCAGACAGCCCTTGTATCCCAGATCATGAGAGCCTTTGAGTCCACATGATGCACACTCTTAGACTGCCTCGGAGCTGCATCTGCATCTATGCAGTATGCACACATTTCCAGTCTGAGCCCAACAAAACTGAGCCTTGGCGTGGTGTTCAGTCTGAGCCCAACAAAAGTGACCATTGGCGTGGTGTTATTCGCAGGATACAGAGAGTGTGTACCCGGGCATACTCTCTGGAATTTTTCGAAATTGTCTGCGAGAAATCTTATATCAGTGCTCTTGTATAATCCAGCATATTCCCAAAAATCAGGGGTGCTGAATCCCTGCCAAACGTTCACCACTTGCTCATACTCCACATTGGTTGTGGCAGTGCCAGTTAGTTCATAGGAGAAAGTGGTTGTGTCGGTGAACATGGTTTCTTGGAGTCTTTGAATAGAATCTAGCTACTCATACCGAAAGACTCCTCCTGCGTCACAAGGTGTAACTCTGCATCAGGATATGTGGCTCTAGTGACACGCGTATCATCCTGACGCATCATGTCAGCAGGTTTCTGAAAAGTCTCGTGGATGAAGTGTAGCTAGTACAGGAAACGGAGAGTTATTTTGGTCTGACGCACTCGTAAAATGAAACGTGTCTTCAGTGTTTTGAGGTATGAATTTATAACCTTTCAAGCCAAAATCACACAAGTCCTCAAGAATGAAATGAGCTGTACACCCGCTCAGATTACAGAAGAAGATGAGTATGTGTTGTGATACCTCATGTTGCTAGCATTGTTTGCTGTGCTGCCAGAATTCCCCTGTAGATGACAGTTGTGTCCACTGGAGTAACTGTTTTTCTGTCTCAGGCAGCCAGCCAATATGGCAGTCAACTGCTTGTTTGCATAATGTAGCATTCTCCTGAGTGTTGGTCATGGGAGTGTTGTTGCGATAAATCCCATCAACATCCCACCTAAGTTTATCGAGCTCAGAGGGCAAACATCCTGTAGGATTGCCGCCGACCTATGATTCCCATTTGTTACTCCTGGAGTCATACGAATGTACAACTCTATAAGATACGGTATGTGCCATTCTGTGAAAATAGTATGAAAGGCATTATTATCACCTTCACACTACGCAACAGGAGCTAGAAGGTACTAGAAGTCTACATATATGATGAGGGGACATCGCTCCTGGTGGTCGACTATCTTCTTCTTCAGGGACTTTGTATCCTTGTTAGGCATTTCCACATGTACGGTTCCCTGAATCACGAAGTCAGTGAGATGCCTTTCAAGGTTCTCACTTTTGGTAAAATAGTTTATAGAACTATGGCAAAAATGTCGAGCACCGTGATGTTTGGACAGTTGGTAGGAAAGCAGGTGGGACATACTTCTGATCCGCACATAGTGTGGCCTCTCAATCTCAGAGAATAGGAAGAAGTTTCGAGCAGTGACTGGCTATCTTTGAAGAGTAGAATGATCCATATACTTTATGATCTACTTCTTTCTTCTGTACAGTGGGGTCCCGTATTTCTCATCTTCTGGCGAGCTGTCATCAACATCGAAGCCATATCCACAGATAAGCCAAATCATTATGAGCACAGCTCAGCGCGAGATTGAATGTCATCTGGTGTCGATACGGGAACGTGGCACGATAAGGAAGGAGTATAAATGGATCAAATATGGATGAGATATAACTCCAACGACGACACGGGCGCAGATACATAATTGACATAATTGAGGAGTATCTCGAGAACGGCGTTGCTGGTCGAATGTTCACGTGCTCCTGTAGTAAGCATCTATGGAAAGTGGTACAACGACAGTGAAATTACCACTGGGCTATAAGAGGTTGGACATCCACGACTCTTCACAGAACTTGGGATTCGGAGGTTTGCCTGCACTGTTAACCAGGATAGGCATATATCTGTGGCATAGCTGCTGAAAAAGCACAATGTTTGTGCACGCATAAGTGTTTCGGAGAACACTGTTCATCGTACACTGTTGAACTTGAGGCTCAGCAACAGACGACTCCTAAATGTTCACATGTTGGCCCAACGACATCATCAAATACAACTGCACTGGCCACTGGCTCGTCGCGATTGGATCTTGGGTGAATGGAAACGTGTCGCCCCGTCGGATGAACCACGTTTTTACTACAACAGGTCGATGGTTGTCTCCATAAACACCATCATCCATTCGAACGGCGGCTCGAAACGTGCACCGTGCCAAGAGCGTAGGCTGGTGGGACCGGTATTGTACTATGCAAGACACACTGCTGCACTCGCATGGGACCAGTAGCAGTAAATGGAGACACGCTGACAGGTGCGGATCACCTGCGTCGCTTCATACTCAATGTCTTCCCAGATGGTGACGTCATCTTTGAGCAGGATAACTGTCTGTGCCTCAAAGCCAAAACAGTGCTACCGTGTTCTGAAGATCATGATAGTTACCACGTTGATATCTTGGCGGGTAAATTCGCCTTATATGAATCCAATGGAACCTATCTTGGTCGCTATCAGGAGCCAACGCCGCGCCCACAAATGAAAAGCCCATTGTTTACGGGAATTACGAGACTAATATGTATAAATTGGATGCCTCATACTTCCACAACCAGCCAACAAACTGTCGGATCCATGATATGTAAAATCTGTGATGTATTTTATTCCAGAGATAGTCCAAAAAGCTATTAGGCTGGTGGTCATAATGTTTCGGATCGTTAGTCTGTATGAATAGAATAATCATGGTTTGATCTATGGATACAGGGAATGACATGCCCTGGAAATTGTAATGCCGGTGGGCATTAGATGTATTGTAAGTATTAGGAAGCACAGCATTCGTAAGGTAATTCATATCACTAGCGTGAAGTTACTATGCAGAGCGTTATTCATCACTCTCATCTAGATGCTGGGCGTTAAAGCACGCTCTTTTAGCAGCAATATCTTTTGGAAGATGGGTGAAACTAAACTCCTCATCAAGTCGATCTAAAGCATTAGAATATATATCGAGGTGGTGTAAACGGCTGAGCTGCCTTAGCCGACACGTTTTCCTGCATTTTCAAAAAATGGCTCATTGTGATGCTCTTGGTAGAACCCCCAAACAACTCTGTGATTAACTCCCAACACGATACAACGCCAGTTCTTACCCAAATTTGAACGACGATCTTTTCCTCAGCAGGATCGCTGCCCTCATTCAGAGGGTGTATCAGCTCACGGTATAGAAGTGTCTTTAACTTAATTGGGGCATACCACGGGCCACTAACAGATTTGGGTGCATCTTATCCAAAACGTCTTGGCATTCATCGAGAAAAGAAGCATCGGGTTCTTAGTAGTAATCATTCATATTGTCAGTAAGAAGCTGTGAAATCCTGGTCCCAAAATCGACAGCAACCACAGAGTAGTCCAATGCAGCTCTGTGATTTACCTGATGATCCGTAACAGAGCAGGCAGCGCTACTGCTAGTGGTACGTCCAGAGTGATGCGGAGCGGTGCTTGATTCCGCGAAGATCCATGGCGATTGTGAGACGGTCGAGGGCGCAGCTGTATTCTGATATCAGCTGGTGTCATCTGCCTGTACCACACTGGTGGTGTCAGTCCAGACTCTGGTGCTGTTTGCAGGTGAGGCGAATACGTAGTCAATGTACCAGACTGAGTCAACGAACAGATTATCATTTCTTCATGTTGTGGAGCTGTTGGTGCAGGAGTAGCATATCCATCACTATTGCAACGGAAGAAAATGCTGAGTAAATTAATCATCACACTGCAGAAACAACGAACGCACACAAATATCACAAAACATTATCTTGAATACATAACTGTAGGATCACGGAAGTTAATTCAGAGACTCTTATCAGCATTTAATGAACCATCTTCATAACAGTTTCAAATATGGCGTTTCACCTCAGATGACCCTTTCGGTACTCTTGATGTTGCAGTCAGCAGCTGTCAGACTAGAACGACTTTTCACAATGAAACGGCTCATATATTTAGCCTAAATCCACACTTTTCTCATTTCAACCAATAGGAAATGATAGGATTATTTCTAGTTATGTGGTTTTAGGCTGTATTGCACGAGTTCACAGCCGTGCCTAGGCAAGGAAATCTTACCTCGCTTTCGCTGGTGTTCTTAAGAATAGGATTACACACTAACGTGTCATATTAATGTGAACACCGCATATATGCTATTTCAACATGCAATAACCACCCACAGACAGCAGGAAGCTGCACTAGTTGTGTAGGGTACATCAAGCGGGTCAGGGGAATTTGGAAAACCGTGAAGCCACTGTCGTACCTCGGAAACGAAGTGCCTTACCTGACGTCCATATATGCGTGATAATCGACTTTCAGGCAAAGGGTGAAAGCATTTCTGAAGCAGATGAATATGTAAACTATTCACATGCCACCCTGCTTAAAGTATAACATGCATGACAGTCTGGTCTATCCAAAAGTGTCGCAACAACAACTGTGGTACACCATGGGTCATAGATGGCAGGGGCTAATTAGGGTTGCAGAGATGTGTACGAGTGAACAGAGGTGCAACTGCTGAGCAGCTGTCGGCCGAGATGAACCAAAGTGCTAACATCAGTATCTTTTGAACGACAATTCAGCAAACGCTGCTGTGTATGGGCCACTGCTGCAGGTGCCTGGTTCATGCACCCATGCTGACAGCTGTTCATCAGTGAAAAAGGCTAGAACAGGCACCCCAATGCTGCAGCTCGATATGCACTGGGTGGCAACAGACGGCGTTTTCAGATGGATCACGTTTTATGGTCCATCCGATGTGAAAATTCTGGAAGCAAACACCCTACAACGACCTTCCAAAGGGTCCAGGCCTGAGGATAGAGCACTGTGGTGTGACGAGTGTTTTGTGACATTCCTTGGGCAATCTCGCCGTTGTAGAAGGCTCAATGGATAAACACATGTATGCATATATCCTTGGTCACCATATTCACGCCTAAATGCAGTTTGCTTTTCCCCGGCATCAAGGCATCTATCAGCAGAACAGTGCAACATGTCACCCACCTTGCAGTGTATGTGCATGGTGGGAGAGCACCAGTGGGAGTTTACCATTCACACGTGGCCACCAGACTCCATGGGCTGTTCATGTAATCAATCCTCAACTGGGAAACCTATTGCAACTGGCCTCAACACTGGAGTCATCATGTCTCCACATACCTCCAGGTACCTTCTAGAACCTCATTAACTCTTTCCTGCATATCTCGCAGCAGTCTGCATCACAAAACGTGGTTATTTCGGCTGTTCACAAATGGTCACTTTAATGTGACTCAGCAGTGTATTTCAGTGCAGATGAGTGTGCTGGTCCATCAAGTGGAGGGTGATGAAAGAGAGGAATAATTTCCTAATGCTTTGAGACTTGCAACATGGTGTGATTTGTATCTGTGGAGTACTTTCCTCACCTCAGACAGCACTGTCAAATTTGTGCAAATAATACTGTACATAATTTAGTAATGCGCCATTACATGTGTTCACAAGTGTAGAAACCATTGATGTCATATGTATGTGGCAGGACTGACACAGAGTCTTACAGCTATTGTGGTACACACCACTTCCACAGTAATGGTAACAGATTCTTCTTTCTTCCGTCATTCACTTGTGCCTTAGTCCCGCACTCTTCGCAGGGTCGGCATTGTTACAACGGATTTGGCAAGGTTAACAGAAAGGAGTGGCTGGATGCTCTTCCTTCCGTCACCCCAAACCCTCCGGAATGGAATCAGTATACCCCCGTTGTATGTGTCTAGTGTAAACTGTGAAACAGTGCGAACGTGTTGCAAATGTCTGCAAGTCGTGTAACTGAGGCGGGATCTAGGTACCAGCCTAGTATTCACCTATAAACGAATCCTGGATGGCCGCCACACTGGCCCACATCAGCAATCGGCTGGGCGTCTTCGATCTGGGCCGACGCACCCACCCGAGTCCAGGAACCAGCGCACTAGCGCTCTTGGCTAACCTGGCGGGTATTAGTAACAGACTCTAATGAAAATTTATTTTGACTCTGACGGTGAGGTAACACCTAAGAGCTGTACAACATCCAGTGGCGGTGAGCCTTTACCATGTGGAAGTGCACACACAGCCTTGCAGTCGCTACTTGCTATCTGCAGATATAACTGCATGTCCGTATCAAGACATTACTAGCCATTGGTGTGTGAAAAAATATGATAAAATACATAATATTTTTGCCAACAGCATTCTAATGTTTATAAATCGTTCTGTGGTACTTTATGTGAGTACAACAGCAGCACGAGTATGCGTTGTCGATTTCCATATGTCATTCTTCCTGCATCACAACGTGTACTAGTACACACATTATGTAACTCTCGTACAGAGGAAGACATTTCAATAGAAAGTAGCTGTCCAGTATTGGTGGATAAATATGATATTGTAGTGCCTGTGCTGTTAAGAAGAACGATACAATGATCCTTCAGACATGCCCACATACGGAAGTTTGGGTCTGGCTATGATTTGTGCATCGATAAACAAAGTGGTTAGGGTGCCTGCTAACATAAAGTGGGAAAACCAGGTTCCAATCCCAGTAGGGCCAAATTTTTAACTGCCATCACCACCTTATATGGCTGATAGTTATTCGTATTCAGAACTGGGGATACATTTCATGCATTTCAGCCAGCTCTAGTTGTTGCACTGCTTGTTCCTTTAGAAATGCGTGCATATTTCAAGAAACATTGTGTAATTCTTCTTAACAACACGTCCAATGCAGTATCGTATTTATATCTCAATACCGGGCAGCGACTTTCAATTAAAATATTCTTACCTCTACGAGAATTACATTAGGTGTGTATTAGTACAGGGTGTGGTGCAGGAATAGTGATGCATGAAGGTTTGCGTCTGGCCATGAGTCATGCATGGGTAGCCAATGTGATTACAGAGACCAGTCGCATAAAGCAGGAAATTCGGTTTCGAGTCCCAGTCCAACACAAAACTTCGTAGTTGCCATTCTCTTAAACAGCTGATGGTTGTTAGTATTTGAAAATGTGAGCCATGTGTATCGTTTTTTGTTTATGTGATTAGACAAATTTACATTTAATGCAAATATTTTATGATTTCAAATAAATGTGACTTGGAACTCGGCTGTATTGGGAGAGAATACCACAGCATTCAGAATCCAAATAAAATAAAAGTATAACGTCACTGTTTCTCATACACACAGAAATAGTGGGAGTATGACAGTTTCATCCTGTCCCCACGTCTCTATATCATGAACTTTCTCTTCACTATTAAATCACATGTGGAAACAATCTGTCTCTCATATATAGTTCTCACATTAACGACCTACAGCTCTTCTCTAAAGCATGTTCTGATTATTTTATCTGTATAACGCTTTTTTATTTACGTATGTATGTGTGATTTAATTTGGGTCTCTCCCTGTGTATCAATATCAGATTCCATACAATTAATTCAACGGGTCTAGAAACTCTTTCAAATTTAACGGAGATCTCTCAGTTATTTGGGCGTACATAGTGTGGGGATTCTGTACAGCCTGAAACACGACCACAGCCTGGTCTCTCATGATAGTTTGCCAATGCAGCTACATTCGTCACGCCATGAACTCTCTCACAGTCGTCATGGACCTTTGTTTCTAGGCGTAATTGACATCAATACTGCTATGGATCGGCAGAATACAATATAACATTGCAAATTACGATGTGACGAGACGCTTTTGGACTTATTTGGAAGCTGTTAATTTTAAGGTAAGTGAAACTGCAAATTGTTGATGTAGACATAGCCATATATCCTTTTACACATAACACTTACCAATAAGTTTTCTTTCTTTGCAGTTGATGTGGAGGAAGTGCACAGATATGAGCTTACACCTGAAAGTGCCCCACTACCTGAAATGATAATAATCCGTTCAATGCCTCAGCTGTGTACATTGACGATGCATTCGCCAAACTTCCAAACACCAACAATTCCCGATCTATCCTCATCAACGTAGTAGGAGCTCGTTCGGCTCGTCCCACCCTAGATCATTTCACAATCGTATGAACGTTCGTACCATCATACATCGCTTGGACGTCACTCTGGGCCTAGCAGCAGCAGCAGTACCTCTGCTACTCCATTACGAATCATCGTGTGGGTCGCACGGCTACAATGGACTATTTTGTGGTTGCTGGACCTTTTGGGTCAAGATCTCAGGGGCTTGTAGTGAAAACATGAATGTGAGATACAGAGATCCTAAAACTTTTTTCGATACCTGCCAAGCCGGTTTGAAAAGGATGCTTCCCAAAACTTTCAGTGGCCTGTGGTCTCCCCCGTTAAGTGAGAGGCCGTTCTGTGCTGTAAGCTGATGCACCTACTGAAAGAGTGCAAAGATGCTGCTGAGGAAAGGAGTGTAGCCCAAGTTTGGAGAGAACTGGCGTGACAGAACGTGGCGAGTCAATCACAGAGTAATTGAGAATCTTAACCAAAAGCACTTATTAGGCCATTTTTCCAAACTGCAGGAAAGAGGGACGGGTAAGGCACTCAGCCATGAACTCCGCCTCGACATATACTCGGATGTTTTTGATCCACTTAATGGTTACTCCAGTTTCATCCACCTTCCGAAGCATATTGCTGTTAAAATAGAATGGGGTAATGTCCATCATCTAGGTGAGTGGGACGAATATTGTTTCGCATGGTCACTTCTGACTAGCGATAGAAATTTTGTCACAAATGTAGTGCTATCAAGGACTTGCTATAACTTAATGTCTGTGGGTATTACAATTTCCAAGGTGTCTCATACTCCATAAAACTACGGAATCCACCCAAATTCGAGAGGCAAAACCCTGATTATTCAGTTCATGTATTGCCTCGATGATGATGATAACGAGCTAGAAAATGAAAATGACGATGAGCTCATTGTGCAGAACGAAGAGTTAAACAATACAGGCGTTGCATCCATCTGCTTTTGATAATTGGTCAGTGGTAACAACAGACATGTTGGTTTGTAGCTATTCTTCAAGGATGAAGAGCAGGATTCTGTATCACATATTCTCCAAATTTGTTCTGGTGTTCTTCGCCTCACTTCTCTTTCGGTCAGTCGCATTGGTAAACTGCAGCAGGCTCATCAGATAGAAGGCCAAGATCGGAGGTCTTGGAATCTATGAACTACGGAAACATCATCGCCTTTTGGAGTAATCACAATGATATGCGCACAAAAAGCAGCCTGTCACGAACGAGCAACCACAGGGAAAAGTCTAATTAATTAAAACACTGAAAATGTGAATAGGAGCATGTTAGTTAAATAGTAATTTCGAACATTATGTGTAGACCCCTATATTACATGTAAATAGACGCATTAATCTAGCTGGAACCAGAAAACAACCTTTAATTGTAGGAATAACGTGTAAAGTAACCTACACTTATGTACTGCAGGCAAACCTAGGGTGCTAGCTGAAATATAAACATTGCTGAAAATAGATTTTGCTCTTTCGAAGGTAACGCTGTGGAATGTACGAAGCAATGGAAATAGAGAAATTGTTATGAAACAGTATGAGTGGCTAAGTAAGTGGTCCTGACAATCGGGATACCAGTTACTTCGGAATAAGGCTGGGCATCTCGGACATATTCTGAATCGTGGTCACCTTTGTGCTCAGACGGCAAAGGCTACCAAATCCACCGGTTAGTCCCTCAACCGTTAGGGGTAAAACTCAATGGGACCCGGGACAAGTAAGGCTAGCAACCTGCTTCCCTGGTACTTTAAATATGATGCTGGAAACAGTCAGGGCAAAATGCCTCGCAAATTTGGAGGAGATGGAGTCCCACCTCTAATTGACAAACCAGGGACTCCTAAGATACGACTCGGCAAATGAGTGGTAACATCAGGAAAGAAATGGAACCCAGCGTAGTTGCAATAAGGTATGTAAACGAACGACTGATGTGGATAGATTTGACAGTGTCTAGCAAGAAAATTGGGATTGTGTCGGTATATTCGCATTGTGAAGGGACAGATCAAGATAAGATGGATAGTTCTTGTGACGCACTCAGTGATGTAGTTGTTAGAGTAAAGGACAAGGACAGTGTTATACTCATGGGTGATTTTAATGCCAAGATTGGAAATCGAACAGAACGGTATGATAAGGTTATGGGTAAATTTGGAGAGGATATGGAGGCGAACATGAACGGGAAACCACTCTTCGATTTCTGTGCCAGTATGGGCTTAGTAATCACAAACTCTTTTTTTAAACATAAGAACATTCACCGGTATACTTGAGAATGCAGGGAAACCAGATCTGTCATTGAATATATAATAACAGATCAGGAATTAAGGAAGGCTGTGAGACACACACGTGTATTCAGGGGATTCTTTGATGACACTGATCACTGTTTAATCTGCAGTGAAATTGGTATTGTCAGGCCGAAAGTGCAGTAGGTCAGGTCCATATGTAGGAGGATAAGGGTGGAGAAACTTCAGGATAAGGAAATCAGGCACAAGAACATAACAGTGATCTCAGAAAGGTACCAGTTAGTTGAATGTAGTCAATTACAGTCATTGGAAAAGGAATGGACAAGGTACAGGGACACAGTACTAGAAGTGGCTAAAGAATGTTTTGGAACAGTAGCGTGTAAAGGTAGGATGAAGCAAACAGCTTGGTTGAGTGACACAGTCAAGGCAGCCTGTAAAAGGAAAAAGAAGGCGTATCAGAAATGCCTACATACTACAACTCAGGTAGACAGAGTAAGTTATGTTGAAGAAAGAAACAAAGCCAAACAGATAATTGCAGCATCCAAGAAGAAATCTTGGGAAGACTTTGGAAACAGGTTGGAGACATTGGGTCAAGCTGCTGGAAAACCATTCTGCAGTGTAATTAGCAGTCTTCGAAAGGGAGGTAAGAAGGAAATGACAAGTATTTTGGACAGGTCAGGAAAACTGCTGGTGAATCCTGTGGATGCCTTGGGCAGATGGAGGGAATATTTTGAAGAGTTGCTCAATGTAGGTGAAAATGCGATCAGTAATGTTTCAGATTTCGAGGTAGAATGGGATAGGAATGATGATGGAAATAGGATCACGTTTGAGGAAGTGGAGAAAATGGTCAATAGATTGCAGTGCAATAAAGCAGCTGGGGTGGATGAAATTAAGTCGTAACTCATCAAGTACAGTGGAATGTCAGGTCTTAAATGGCTACACAGGATAACTGAAATGGCGTGGGAGTCGGGACAGGTTCCATCAGACTGCGCGAAAGCAGTGATTACACCAATCTTTTAGCATGGAAACAGAAAAGATTGTAACATCTACAGAGGTATCTTTTTAATCAGCGTTGTGGGTAAAATCTTCACAGGTATTGTTGAAAGGAAAGTGCAAGTATTAGTTGATGACAAATTGGATGAAAATCATTGTGGATTTAGGCCTCTTAGAGGTTTTCAGGACCAGATCTTTAGCTTACGGCAAATAATGGAGAAGTGTTACGAGTGGAACAGGGAATTGTATCTATGCTTTATAAATCTAGAAAAGGCATATGACGGGGTTCCTAGGAGGATGTTATTGTCTGTTCTATATGATTATGGAATAGGAGGCAAACGTTTGCAAGAAATTAAAGGTCTTTACATAGATAGCCAGGCAGCAGTTAGAATTGATAGTAAATTGAGTTCATGGTTCAGAGTAGTTTCAGGGGTAAGACAAGGCTGCAACCTGTCTCCACTGTTTTCATACTATTTGTGGAGCATGTGTTGAAAACAATAGGCTGGCTGGGTGAGATTAAAATATGTGAACACAAAATAAGCAGTCTCGCATATGCGGATGACTTAGTTGTGATGGCAGATTCGATTGAAAGTTTGCAAAGTAATATTTCAGAGCTAGATCAGAAATGTAAGGACTATGGTATGAAGATTAACATCTCCAAAACGAAAGTAATGTCAGTGGGAAAGAGATATAAACGGATTGAGTGCCAAATAGGTGGAACAAAGTTAGAACAGGTGGACGGTTTCGGGTACCTAGGATACATATTCTCACAGGATGGCAACAAAGTGAAAGAACTGGAAGCGAGGTGTAGCAAAGCTAATGCAGTGAGCGCTCAGGTACGATCTACTCTCTTCTGCAGGAAGGAAGTCAATACCAAGACTAAGTTATCTGTGCACCGTTCAATCTTTCGACCAACTTTGTTGTATGGGAGCGAAAGATGGGTGGATTCAGGTGACCTTATCAATAAGGTTGAGGTTACGGATATGAAAGTAGCTAGGATGATTGCAGGTACTAGTTGATGGGAACAATGGCAGGAGGGTTTGCGCAATGAGGAAATCGAAGAAAAACTGGGAATGAACTCTATAGATGTAGTTGTCAGGGCGAACAGGCATAGATGGTGGGGTCATGTTACACGCATGGGAGAAGCAAGGTTACCCAAGAGACTCATGGGTTCAGCAGTAGAGGGTAGGAGGAGTCGGGGTAGACCAAGGAGAAGGTACCTGGATTCGGTTAAGAATGATTTTGAAGTAACAGGCTTAACATCAGAAGAGGCACCAATGTTAGCACTGAATAGGGGATCATGGAGGAATTTTGTAAGGGGACTATGCTCCAGACTGAACGTTGAAAGGCATAATCAGTCTTAAATGATGATAATGATGACAGTGTTTCAACAAAGGTTATGGTATCTTCATATATTGTATTGATTTGCTTTCGTTTCAGAATTTGGGAAGTACATCAACGACGACAGATGCTATGAAATTCTGGATAAAAATGCATGAATAGCAAACTGCTCAAGTATAGAGTCTTTGGTTCAAATACTAAACATCTACAACTATCTAGTGATGGAAATGATGTACGGAGTTTTAGATCTTCTTTTTTTGTCCATATTTTGAAAAAATACAACTAGTTTATGATTGTATCTGACATACATGATTCGTTCTTTTGCAACATGTATATTGGTTCAAATGGCTCTGAGCACTATGGGACTCAACATCTTAGGTCATAAGTCCCCTAGAACTTAGAACTACTTAAACCTAACTAACCTAAGGACATCACACACACCCATGCCCAAGGCAGGATTCGAACCTGCGACCGTAGCAGTCCCGCGGTTCCGGACTGCAGCGCCAGAACCGCACGGCCACCGCGGCCGGCAACATGTATATTCAAAGTAGTTGGGCAAAGATGGTTCTATGACAACTTTGATATCAAATTGATACGCTAATTAATTAAAATGATCAGTTAAACCACCCCTCCACCTCATTTAACCTACTGTTCTGCTAACTGATTTATGAGACCCTTGGGGTTGATTTATGACCCTCTCTGGGTAATCCATCCCTCTGAGGAGCCCCCAACCACTCGACCCCTTCCCTACCCCTGTGGGAAACCCCAACCTTTCCCCTCTTCTCCATGCTGATACAAGCGCACCTTGGATATCAACTTTGTTGACTAAATATTTTAATTTACATATTATTTATTTAATCAGTTTGCTGGAGACATTGCTTCCCCCACTTGTGTAGGGCTCATGTCAGCATCCACAACTCATGCTTTCCATGACATAATTGCAAGCATCAAGTAATGGAATGATGTATAGTATTTTAGGCACAGTTATTGGTCACCTGCAAGTACGTTTGTCATCTGGGCACAACATCTGCATGCTGTGTTGGTCAGGCCCCTACTGCAACTCTATGTGCCACCACCAGGTGGTAACAGTATTCCAGTTGGCTCCCACCTCTAAATCTTTGAGTTTTTGTTGAGTTGTCAGACAGGAAGTATCTCTATAGAGCACTTGCATGACAGTGATGGGAAAAGAAAAAGAGAGATGTGATATAGCGTATATTTTGCTGGATATTTTAGCTCAGTACAGCACTATGTTACTGCAGTGGTTCGATATGTAATACATACTGTGAAGGTACTGTTATTATATGTTCAACTGATGAGATATTAGTGCTCGACATAGAGGAGTTTAGTAAGTGTGTTATCTGTTAGCATACAGCTGAGGACTGTGTCCATAGCCTCTTACATGAGAAATGGAAGGAGGCCTGCCAATGCTCAGTGCAGGAGACAACTTAACTTCACCATATTCCACTGCCCGAGACAGAATGAACCAGAAGTATTCACCTTGGTGTAAGGGCACTTGAAATTGATGTTGTTCCCTCCCCACACCCCACCACCACCATCACCACCACCACCACCACCACCACCACCAACACATTCCTCAACAACCAATAGGAAATAGGAACACAGCACCCCATTGTGCCCACCTGAAAACTGGTGGGAACCAAAGGAATACAGGAGCACTACGTCTGGTATTGTGGTCATGATGTTAAGGGATATAAGAGAGATGTGGTCTCAGTGGCAGTCAGTCAGTGGAAGAACCATAAAGTGTCCGCAGTAACTGGGATTGTTAGCTGTGTCGCCTCATAGAAGAAGCATAAAAGAAAAATACGCGTGGTTCCGCTCCATGTCTTTCTTCAATTCCACGTCTTTGGTTTGGGGTTTCTATTGTTTCTTCTTCTTCTTCTCCTTCCTTCACTGGACTCTTGCATATCACGGCCAGCAGTGGCAGCAGCACCATGGAATCCTGTAGAGAAGCTGCCCAGCATGTTGGAGCAGGACAACGAGCTGCCATTATCAAGCATTATCAATCCTACTCACTGACTTGTGTAACGAAGACACCCAGAAAGTCCCCGATTCTCATAAGAACTGTGCTGATGGTCCTAGGCCACACATTTCAGCTCAGTGCTGGTCTCCAACATAAGTACCATCCCAGAACATTCCAGTCTTACTGCAAGGGCCGAGTGATGATGAGGTGGATGAGAAGCTGCCGGTTCCTCCCAGTTCTCTGTCACTTTTCACTTCAGCTAATAATTTAACAGTTAGCAGATCAAAGAGCTGAAATACTGATACATAAGCATTAGTGGTCAGGGACTGGTGTGTTTTATTAGAGATTAAAAATGCGTTGAGGAATGTTAAAGATTGGCTTACTCAGTTGGAATGGGATGACCTGTGTCACACAGAACCCTATGTCAATCAACAGATGAGCTCCGACTATTCTCCATCTTGTCCATCACGACACATTTACGCTGCTGTCCTGACACAGTGTATAACATCGTTGTACTGTGATGTGAAACTAATGATGAGATCTGAAAGTCGATCTATTTATCAGCAACACTCCACCGTTACAAACTTTTTTGGATAACAGATGGTGTTATTCCTTGTCTTGCAAAGACTGAATTGTGGGTTGTTGTGTGTTCCAATTATGTATAAAGCCATTGTGAACTACCTCCGTGTGTACTGTGTACACTGCATCAACATGGTGTCAAAAGAAGAAGCTAAAGGAACACCCATCAATTTGAGAGAAATACATACTGAATTCTATGCATTAAAAAAGCTTTCTTTCCTAAATAGTGTATTCTGGTCAAGTTTGAACTAGATAATTTTTAGTGATGTATAACATTGCTAATATTTAAATAGAAAATATTATCGCAAATCTTTATTGTTTTTCATATTTACCTACATTGTCATTATGTAATATAAAGTATTGCCATTTTAGCTCAGTCAGTCAGATGAGTGCACTTTAGTGGCTACACACATAATTATTATTACTATTTTTATTATTACAAGTGTTAATATTTCAATAAAAGTCCGTTGCACAACTAAGCATGAGGTAGTTGGTATCATGGCGGGGTGGGTGCTACATTAGGACTATGTTGTAAGTGTCAGGTCCTCTGCTGGTGCAGAATGAGACCAGAAGGGGATGAAGAGGATAAATGGGGTACTCCTACCCGATAATCAGAGCAGTAACTATAGGTCCATCCAGCTGTGGCAAGACAAATTTTCTCATTTCAATGCTAACATCCCTGGATGTAGTCCATTTGAGCATGCATGTGTATTTTGAAACACGCTGTTTCAGCCTGAGTACCAGTTACTGAAAAAGCTATTGCAGGATACAGGTGGTGTAACATACAAAAATTCAAATAGGGAAAGAAAACTGAGTCGCTATGCTTTCAGCTACCTAAATTCTGCTACTTTTGAAGGTCATCCATCTATACATTTACTCATACAAATTACTTTCACCGAAATCATTGTAAATAGGAAATATCTTAGGATATTTAGAAGATTAACGAGTAATACAAGCAAATATTCTCGTAAAAATCTTTCTTGATTTTTGCATGTACATTGATACGCAGAAAACTCTTTCTTTATGTTTGTTGGGTGTGGTTTTAATAACATCTAGTTGTATATTAAAATTTTAACTTTAATCTACATCAGAATCAGGTAAGTCCTTCTCCACCTGGTAATCTGACATACACAGAAGGCATGTTCTAGAATTCTAATACATATGTATTTTTCTTATCATAAACTAATTTCAGTATGGCTTTAACAGTTATCTCTGTTCCCTCCTGCAGTTCTACCATGTGAGAGCATTCAGGGATTTTAACTTTACCTCTCATTTCGTGTAAGACGCTGCTGCATGACACTGTTGTTAAGGCACTCCACAAGTTCCTTTGTGTACACCAACAGCTCTTCTCCTACACATTTTTGCAGAATTTCTGCATGGAACATAAAGTTCACCACTTTTGCAAACGATTGACTATTAAAGGAAGAATTTCCGTCAGTTTTAAATTCTGCAAATGGCTGTTCTGTTGGTAGGTGCACAACATGCATTTCGCCACATTTGGATATAATATAACCATTTTCAAGCCGCTTCAGATGGAGATGGAGGTTTATAAAAAAAATTGTTTATCTTTTAATGTAGTAAGCATTCCCTATTCCATTGATTTTTCCCTATCACTGAAACACGTGACCAATTTCCAGTGCTGTTTAATGAAAATGCAGTTATTTTATATCCCCCAGTCGTAGATATATTTTTCTTTACACTGCATTTAAAGCCATATGTAAACCTTGGTTGCACATCTGCAGTAGCTAATTCTTTTCCAATTACAGTTTATATTTTTCCATTATGGCGGTCAAATTCGCCATAAGCTTCAGTTCTCGTTCCTTGACTTTGATGTCCTCCATTTCCTGTTTTCTTTCTCGTGCATATAACACATTAACTGTGCTTAGGGGAGTGGTTTTCGTTTGTTTGACACAGGGATCCTTTCCTTTAACACATGGAATACCATTGTCTCCGGGAACCAAACGCAATGCGGCGTTATTTGTATTTGATGGTACTGTGGATAACAGTGTCCTAGTTTGCGGAAAATATATTAATCATGCTGTAATATAACGCTTCTGTACAACACTTATATCGTCTTGTTGGAGTTAGTGTTAACAATCTCCACATAGATTACAGGTAGACAGTGAAAACTCTATGCAGACAAAACATAACTGATTAGCTTTCCACGGTCTTGAGAGTCTGTCGTACCTAATTGTAGATCAGCAGTTTTGCGAATATTCTTAATACTTCAGCAGACGAACTGCAGAACGTTGTTAAACACCACACTGCAGCTGTTCTGTGAGTTATTAGTTTGAAACGTCTCCTTAGAAAAATTATACATGACTGTGCTTAAACTGACTTACAATGTTTTTAACGCAACGCAATCTGACTTTCAATAATCCCTACAAAAGGATGGTCCTGATTAACATTAACCTATACCTTTCACAAATCACTTAACTCACAAAAATCTTCGTTACCCGAACTACTGCAATACAGCGAGCGCCAATACTGCCAGCTAAATTCTAACTACTGAAGGCACTAACTACTGATAGGCATAGTTAGCAAATGAAAGATTTTGATAGAGAACAAACAATGTATTTACCTTAATAGTGTTCAAAAGTCATAATATATATATATCAGTCCATGATAACCAATATTACAAATATACTGTCTCTTGAAATTCCGCCATCACTCTCCCCACATCAACCACTGCTGGCGGCTCACTTCCAACTGTGCAACGCTACGCGCTGTTAACAGCCAAGTGCCTAACACTACAATAGCGACTTCCAGCAATGCCACCCAGCCACAGACTGCACACAGCACAGTCAGTGATTTTCATACAGAGCGCTACGTGGCGTTACGAGTATAAAAACCTAAACAGCCTACTTACAAGTTAGCTAAAGCCACATGTATGTGACTGGCGCAGAGCACAGTGGTGCACATTGTAAATACTGTTTGTCAAAGTGTAATACGCTTAAACAAACTTGCACAGCGACGAACACACAGTCAATTCTGTAGTTGTATATATTAGCCTGTAACCTGGCAATGCCATGCTCCTTAGCCGAAGAAGACGTAGTAGTTTTTCGTAGTCACTTGTCTGGACACTTTATAAAATCTGCATATGCTTACCGATAACTTGTTTACTCCTGGACTTGTGTTCTGACACAGAAATTTGTTTTATTTCTTTATTCTACAATTGGAGCTCATCAACATCAACAGTTTATTCCACCATCACATTGCTGTTTCTCTTGCGGTCTCCTTCCATGCAGAAGTTGTGCTGCGGCGGGGCGGATTGGTCTTCACTACCCTTTAAACAATAAGTCCACCTACCTTGATAGATTTCAGATTTCAGGTGTCTGCCCCTTCATTCTGCAATTGTAGATACTGGTTTAGCTGACAAAAGCAGCGTTGACGAAAATTCGACTAAATATCTACCACGCAAATGGTACGTAACTCCAGTCCATGGGCAGTAGCTGGAAGTTAGTTAAACTATCGAGTGTTCGTGATTCTTGCATGACTCATTTGAAACAAATGTCTAAATGTTTCTTTAAGTCAGTTTATTGCCTTTAAAACATGGGAAATGGTTATAAAGTCCGAATTTAGTATCCCGATATTAATTATGCAACGTTACTGACTGGGTTTGTTAAAAGTTCTCATCCAAAATCAGCCAGAAGGTACATAGTCCGACCAGATATTTTGAACGTCGTTAACAGTTACTGAACCATGGCTACTTGTGAACTAACACAGTCAGTCGATCAGTAGACTTCCTGTGAAGAAGTGCTCGCCATAACGTTTCGTAATCTGAACGAGACACACCACGTGGCGTTTATATACGAGCTGAATGTTCATACGCGAATATGTCCTAAAATAAACCAATCAAAAACCTGAAACTTTCACAGAATACTCAATACTGTAGTCGCTTTTTGTCAACGACGCGAGAGCCCATCAAACACATGAATTTCTTCGGTTTGTTACCAATCGTATCAGCACTGTTAAACATAGGTGTTTACCGAAAGACGGCTCCCGAACGACTATCTTAACTCATTGAGCTGAGACACAAAGCCCTACAGATACGCGCCTGAACTGCTGAATTCCTATTGGCTAGTATGTCAAGCAGCCAATCCGATTATCTGGAGCTCTTCTATAATCGTGGTATTTCTAATGTCAGCCAATCAGATTACCACAAGTAATGCTGACTACAGACCTCGTAATTCAGAAACGGAATAAAATTTAATGAAAAAAATGCTATTCTTTTCCACAAATTAAAATTTGCCCTACTGCACAACTTTCTCACGCATTTTTCTCACGCATAAATTTAGTCAGTTTTAATAAAAGGTCACATTCTCTTTTTATGTATGTGCTCCATTAAGTCTCTCAGTTTCTCCAAACCACTCATATAACCAAAACACGAAGAAATAATAATTTTCCCAAGTACCTTTAATTACGTTGCAAAGCGGTGGTAATGAAACTAAAGAAAATCACAGAAAATTAGGTTATATGGATCTGTCCTCTTAAATGTAGTTTCAGTTGATACTATAGATGAGTACATTACAGTCCTTAATTCAGTTTCATAGTGCCAGCATGGTTATTATGTGTTTTAGGTAAAAATTTCTGTCTCCAAAAGTATTGAAGTTATTGATTTGAAATTTTATGAGTAGGGTTGTGTTATTCGTAGAACTTGCTATATTACGCATGAAAATGATCTTTTAATATTTAACAGTACTTCTTCAGATTCATAGAGAGTATGTGTTACGTACTGCATGCAGCGTTGGGCACTCTTAACTCTCTCGGCCCAGTAGTCAGCATCATCCGTGCCTGAAGTGAGAACCAAAATCTGCTCTCCACGCGGCTCCACGGCAAGCTACGTTTTCAATGCAAGATGTCAAATCGTAATAATTTTCTACATTACAGTGTGTTGATATCGGTTAGTAGCACATTTCGACTTTATTAAAAATTCCGCCAAAGTCTTGCGTTATGTCTAAATCCCAGAGGTAATAATCGTCTTCAAATATCTGCTGCAATATTCCAGGCAGCTCTTACATTAGAACATCGAATTTAACGTCGGATAATCCACTTTAAATGGTATAGTTATTACATTTTTATATTTTTTCGAAATGGTTTACAGTGCTTCGTTGACAACTTTATCCAACGTTCGTCTCATTATCACACTGTAGTTCTTGAGTCTGAGAAACGGTAGCTTCGCCTTGACACCATGTCTTGCAGTTACGAAGTTGGAGAATTTACTACGTAGGTAATGGTTAAATGAGTCACACACCTCCTTTTTTTAACATCACAGATCGTCCGTTCTCTATTTGACCCTGACTGTCCACCTGATCACAGATTATTGCAAAACGGTTCAGTAATGGGAGTACGGACATTTCAATTCGTCTTGCTAAGGAGCGTACCATTTTCGTTGTAGTTAATGTTGCTAATGTCAGGAACAAGTTTGTCAAGGCAATAAACATAAACTAAAGCGTTGGTTAGTAGGTCTTGTCTTCCTCCATGATAGCTGTGGTATGTTAAGCACTCTGGTGGAATCCTTGTTGCCACTTTCAGCTACAACGAAAGATCGATCTTTTGCTGCTCTCAGATCTACTTTTATACTCTAAAGATCCTGGACGACGGAACATCTGGTAATGTGATCTCCCGATCATACAGTTTATATTTGGCTGTACTTGAAATCCCAGTGCAAACTCCTAGCCCAGCCACACTATTTTATGTGCTGGGTATACGTAGGAGGGAGAGACACTGCCTCTCATGGCAAACTGCCTCTCCCAATGATACCCTGCACATGAAATAGCGCTGTTGGCCTATGAGTTCACAATTGGTTTGCAAGTACAACCAAATTACGGATGTATAATCGGAAGATCATGTGACCAGAAGTGACGTCTCGGAGTTTTAGAGCATGAAAGCAGGCCTGAGAGCCGCAACTTATCAATCTTCCGTGGTAGCTGAAAGTGGCAGATTGGATTCCACCAAAGTGCTTAACATCCCTCAGTTATTAGGGAAGAAGACACGACCAACTGACGAATGGTTATACTATATCTAAATGTGGCGAATTGGATGTTTTGCACAAACCAACAAAACAGCCATTTGCAGAGCTAAAACCGATGGAACGTCTACATTTAATGGACACTCGATTGCAAAAGCTATAAACTTAAAGTTTGATACTGAAAATCCACAATAATGTCTAGGAGAATAATGTACACATGGTATGGAGTAATTTGACAGTGGTTTGATGGGGGAAAAGCGAAGTAAAGATGAATTCCATAATTACTCTTGTCTAGAAGAAAAGAAAGAAGGAACAGAGCAAATTGTTAAAGCGATAAAAGAAATAGTTACAGGAACAAAAATAGATTAGAATTCGAGAACATATCTGCTTTGTACTTCTCAAGTTACGGGTAGAACAAAGAAATATCTAATTCAGATGTGGAGTTGAGTTATAAGTTGAAAATACAACTAGATATTAGTAATATTACATCAAAAATATAAAGGAAGGCTTGTTTTCTATGTGTTGTATTGCATTGTATTTTATTGTATGGATCTGGGGACCTGGAAACGACGGAGAGGCTTTGTCCCAGTCGTAGCCCTTAGTGGTACACAACAGCGCGCCACACCGAACCCATGGTCACTGTGCGGTTCGGCCCCGTGGGAACGTCTCGCACCAGACGAGTGTTTTGGATGGGGAAAGTGTGTAGTTGGATGAACTTGAAAAGTAGCAGAATCTAGGTAGCCGAAAACTTTGCCCACATACTATGTCAGTGATTTTCTTCAAATACTGGTGATATAATTTCAGGCATTTGTGCTATATGCCTTCAGAAGCAGACACAGTCATGTGCCTCCTATATATGTATATGCTGAAAAGTAATGCGGATATAGTTTTATTCTCACACTAAAACAGACGCAGTAGTAGCAGTTACATGGTTGTTATATAGGGTGTTACAAAAAGGTGCGGCCAAACTTCCAGGAAACATTCCTCACACACAAATAAAGAAAATATGTTTTGTGGACATGTGTCCGGAAACGCTTAATTTCCCTGTTAGTTTCGTCAGTATGTACTGTATTTCCTCGATTCACCGCCAGTTGGCCCAAATGAAGGAAGGTAATGTAGACTTCGGTGCTTGTGTTGCCATGCGACTCATTGCTCTACAGTACTAGCATCAAGCACATCAGTTCGTAGCATCAACAGGTTAGTGTTCATCACGAACGTGGTTTTTCAGTCAGTGCAATGTTTACAAATGCGGAATTGGCAGATGCCCATTTGATGTATGGAGTAGAACGGGGCAATAGTTGTGGCGCGGTACGTTTGTATCGAGACAGATTTCCAGAACGAAGGTGTCCCGACAGGAAGACGTTCGAAGCAATTGATCGGCGTCTTAGGGAGCACGGAATATTTCAGCCTATGACTCGCGACTGGGGAAGACCTAGAACGACGAGGACACCTGCAGTGGACGAGGCAATTCTTCGTGCAGTTGACGATAACCCTAATGTCAGCGTCAGAGAAGTTGCTGCTGTACAAGGTAACGTTGACCACGTCACTGTATGGAGAGTGCTACGGGAGAACCAGTTGTTTCCGTACCATGTACAGCGTGTGCAGGCAGTATCAGCAGCTGATTGGTCTCCACGGGTACACTTCTGCGAATGGTTCATTCAACAATGTGTCAATCCTCATGTCAGTGCAAATTTTCTCTTTACGGATGAGGCTTCATTCCAACGTGATCAAATTGTAAATTTTCACAATCAACATGTGTGGGCTGACAAGAATCCGCACGCAATTGTACAATCACGTCATCAACACGGATTTTCTGTGAACGTTTGGGCAGGCATTGTTGGTGATGTCTTGATTGGGCCCCATGTTCTTCCACCTACGCTCAGTGGAGCACGTTATCATGATTTCATACGGGATACTCTACCAGTGCTGCTAGAACATGTGCCTTTACAAGTACGACTCAACATGTGGTTGATGCACGATGGAGCTCCTGCACATTTCAGTCGAAGTGTTCGTACGCTTCTCAACATCAGATTCGGTGACCGATGGATTGGTAGTGGCGGACCAATTCCATGGCCGCCACGCTCTCCTGACCTCAACCCTCTTGACTTTCATTTATGGGGGCATTTGAAAGCTCTTGTCTACGCAACCCCGGTACCAAATGTAGAGACTCTTCGTGCTCGTATAGTGGGCGGCTGTGATACAATACGCCATTCTCCAGGGCTGCATCAGCGCATCAGAGATTCCATGTGACGGAGGGTGGTTGGTTGGTTTGTTGGTTGGTTGGTTGTTTCGGGGAAGGAGACCAGACAGCGAGGTCATCGGTCTCATCGGATTAGGGAAGGACGGGGAAGGAAGTCGGCCGTGCCCTTTGAGAGGAACCATCCCGGAAATTGCCTGGAGCGATTTAGGGAAATCACGGAAAACCTAAATCAGGATGGCCGGACGCGGGATTGAACCGTCGTCCTCCCGAATGCGAGTCCAGTGTCTAACCACTGCGCCACCTCGCTCACGGAGGGTGGATGCATGTATCCTCGCTAACGGAGGACATTTTGAACATTTCCTGTAACATAGCGTTTGAAGTTACGGTGGTACGTTCTGTTGCTGTGTGTTTCCATTCCATAATTAACGTGATTTGAAGAGAAGTAATAAAATGAGCTCTAACATGGAAAGTAAGCGTTTCCGGACACATGTCCACATACCATATTTTCTTTCTTTATATGTGAGGAATGTTTCCTGAAAGTTTTGTCGTACCTTTTTGTAACACCCTGTATATATATTACTTAACAATTGACCAGATTTGGATGGCTAGCTACAGGTGAAACTTAAAAATTACCGTGTTTACGTGATGTGAAAGGGGACTGTATTTACTTATGACATACAATTTATTTGTCGATGCACATGGTGTACAGATATTGTACATTTACTATTCTTGTCAACAAACATGGTGCACAAATTCTTTTTTTTTTTTTTTACAAGGTATATATTCACAAGTGTACATAGTACACACTCCTCAGATGCAAAGCGTGCATAAATAAATAAATAAACGTATACACCACAGACGCACACACACACACACACACACACACACACACACACACACACACATAACAAAGTTAGTTATACTGTGATAAAAGGGTCACACTATTCTGCAACATTTACACCAATCTAATTCTCTCCCTCTCAATCAGAGTCCCCAATCTCCTCTGTTTTAACAAGTGAATAGTGTGATTATGGGAGAGTTTCAATCCCATCATCACAAATGACCCATTTATCGTCATGAGGCTACAGGCCGACTTTAGACTGCAGCACAGTTACACCACATGTCCTCACAAAGGGACACTAGTATGCCACTCCATATGCTGCAGCTGCAGCGGAGCACTGCGAACACCAGCTTACAGGCACTGCAAATAGTCGTCGATAAAGAGGGCTCTCGATGCCGCATAATGCACATCCTTAGCCTGCCTGTTGGTGTCACCTTCCAATGGCAATCGGTAACCCATCCGCCTCATCTTTCATTAGACCAATAATCTTCGTGTTCTGTGGAACAATACTGTAAGGCAAGTGTCGATCCTTAACAATTGCACCTTATTACTTAATATGGATTGCAGTTCTCCGCCCAATAGATGAAGCTATCTGTATTTATATAATGCAATATAGGTACAACGAAATGGAGTTTCACAAACTTACAATGAAAGTGGTACATGTGGAATTTGGGAAGGTCTAGTATGCACATCTCCACATAGATAGGTTTCATGAACTCTACTGCAACCTTTGCCACCTCCACAGCTATAAAGCTGTCGCTGAATTTTGTGACATACTTAAATTTGGTCTCATGATGCATTTTCTTACACCACAATCCCCATCCCATTTGGTTCCAATCAAAATTTGAAGATGCTCACTCAAATTCTACACCTTTTTGTCGAAAATGGAAATATTCATTAGTTTAAGAAAATGTTTCTCGAAGTCACATGTTACAGAAGCCCTCAGTGTCATATTCAGATCAACGTACACCTTCGGCTGGGGGGTTACTTGAAGTAGATAGCCCAGGTGTTTCTAACGAGCCTCATCCCCAATCTGAGAAAGTGCTGGAGGTTACGATAATGAATAATGTATCCCCACTTATTCCCCAGCATTGTCATCAACTCGGGGATGGCGCATCCTCACGGAATTAGTTGCTTCAGTCACAGCAATAAATCAGCGTGCACTTCATGCAAACTAATAGGTTATGTGAGTTCAGACTCCACCACATAACCCCTATCAGAATCAGCCACCCATACCACGAATTTTTTTCCACGTAATCACTTACATTCTTCTTCAGGCATTCTTCAAAACTAGCCTGTCGGCAGTGATTGTTGCATGGCTTGCCCGTATAGGTTATAGACATCCAAGTACATGATGTAACTCAAACCAAGGGATGTGCTGAAACTCTCACCCGTACATGGGTTATTTGTCTTGGCGTGCCTATGGACAAACTGAAAAATTCCACCGTGGATCCCCCGCTCAAAGAAAAGAAGCATGTCACCATCACTCAATAGTTCGATAAAGCCCTTTGTTTTCTTGATCATAGCATCCAAAGACCACCCAGCTGTTGTGTGATAAAAGGCGGTATCCAGAGAATATGTGGTCATGCATATACTCCGGAAATTCTCCAAAGCATCCGCGAGCAAGCTTACGTCAGTGCTCATGTAAAGTGGTGTGTACTCCCCTAGTGTAGAGTCGTTGAATTCCAGTCAGACCTTCACACCATGCTCGTACTCTGTATCGGATATCGCAGTGCCTGTGAGGTTGTTTGAGAATACAGTTATATTGGGGTAGTGTGGTTTTGTTCAAATTTGCCATTCTATGCAGATACTTGTATGGGAAAACCCCCTTCCTAATTAAAAGTTAAAACATCTCGTCGGTGGAAAATGCAGCTCAACTGATATACATTTCCTTTTAAGGCAGAGTTTCAACAAGTTTCTGGAGTGATGTCTGCATAAAACGTAGTGAGTCAACGAATCGGAGCGTAATTCTTGTTGTCATTCGTTTGGAGAATGAAATACATTTCTCCTCACTCTCAGGCGTACAATGACCTGATTCTTCTCCATACCGAATGCAGAGTTTCAAAAAGTTTCTGGAGTGATGTGTGCATAAAACGTAGTGAGTCAACGAATCGGAGAGTAATTCTTGTTGTCATTCGTTTGGAGAATGAAATACATTTCTCCTCACTTTCATGCAGTACAGTGACCTGATCCTTCTCCATACCGAAATTAGCAAAGTGCTTAACAATAAAATAAGCGTTGTACCCGCTAAACTTATGAACGAAAACGTGTAGGTGTCACGCTAATTGATACTTCTTGTTGCATGTGTTATTGGCTACAACATGGAACTTCCCCATAAGATGTAAGAGGTCCCTAAGAGAAGTTTCCACTTTTCTGTCTAGCGGCAGCACACAGATATGGCAGTCAACCGCGATATTGTACATTCAATCTGGTGATGGGAATGTTGTTGCTGTAAAGATTATCAGCCTCCTATGAAAGTTTTTCAAGCTCACTCAGAAGCCAAACAGCAGCATTATGTCGTGCATATGATCTGTATCGGTTAAGACTCGAATTATAGGATGATTCAACTTGTTACACTGCTGCGTGTAGTATGTGTTTTTCAGTGAAGGTAGTATGTGAGGCCATAGGGTCACGTTCGCTGTTGGTCACAGGAGCAAGGAGACATTCAAAATCGGCATACACCACAAACAGGCATCATTCCTGATGGTAAGCATTCTTAAACTTCATGAGTTTGATTTCTTCAGTAGGCATAATAACACATACTGGGGCCTTGCACGTGCAATATACTTTATGGTACGCTAATAACTTTCCTGAGGAAAAGCCATTGAGACACCGTAAGTAAATCTGATGTTTATTCACGTGTTTATTAATTTGGAAGGAACTGAGTTGGGACATGTCCTTGATCCTAACATAACGATGTCTACCTCCATGTGAGAATGGCAGCATGTTCACATGTATGTTAAAGTCACTGACAAATTTTGAGAAATGGAGTGGTCCAAAGACTATTTGTTTGTCATTCTTGTGCTGCTCATCTCACTTGCATCTCTCCAGGCCATAAATACAAACCAGTATTAAATATTCTCCACCTCAAATTTAGGTATGTCCTGAATCTGGACGGCGAACTCGACAACATCAAATTTACAAAACTTATGAATGCCAAATTATCTACTGATTGACTTGCGTGCTGTGGATCTAGCTTCTAATTTTTGTCGCCAGCCAGCATTGACCAAACAACACGTGGCTGGTCGCTTTCATTTTATACATTAATAATGCCTTCTTATTACCTATATCCTTAGGAACCTTGGTCAAGCTGGACGCTCCATTTACTGAATCATAGACATACATAAGGCTGTAGAGGTGTATTATTCAGCTAAGTGTTTTAGATGACCCTCTAACTTCCATCTCGAAAAATTGGTTCAGTATATCATTCAAGGTGGACTCGAAACCACTCGACGATTGATGTGCTCCGCAATATAACTCCATTTCTCCACCAAAGATTGTGAAGAGTGGTAACTTAGGAGCCAGAGGTCTGCTTGGGGAATATTAGAGTTGAATGCACAGCACTGCATTTAATGACATGATTCCGCTGATCAGTAACAACCTTGAGGAGCTCTTTTTCCACAACAGGAAGGCGTGTTTTCAGAAACCCTACAGGGTGACTATGTCCTCCTGCTCGGTTCTCTGTCTTAGTGTACGAGATTCGCTCCTCAAAGGCATCTGCAATCGCTAAGTAATCTAATTGCGGTATGTTATGTCTAACCTGATCTCCTCCACTAAAAGGATAGGGAAGGGAACTGCTGCTGGACACAGGGCTACTGCTACTACTACTACTACTACTACTACTACTACTATTACTATAACGTCAAGTAGCTGACGGCGATGTTAATGCTGGCTGCGGTGAGAAGCAGGTACATGCATGTATCTTGCGGTTCAGGTGAGAACATAGTCGAGGAGGAGATGGTGCATTCCCCCAGTATGAGCAGCCTGGCTGTGGCTGCAGTTGCCGGGATGGTTGTTGCCATAATCCTGAGCCAGTTGCCTGAAGGAGTGTGGTCTGTGGTTGCCTGAGCAGAGCTGGTGTGGGGGCAGGAGCAGGGGTTGCTATGGCTTTGGCTACAGCTGCTGCAACTTCCCACACATAGATGAGTGTCATCTTATATGGTGGAGAGTTCCACATAGGACCCAGTCTAGATGCTTGTTTCCACGCCACCCCCTGTACCCATGCCATTGTGTATTGTGGTGGGACATCTACAGGAAGAAGGAGAAAAACAGAAAATAGTAAATATATCATTCTAGACGCTGCATGCTGCTAATGCTGCGACTAAGGAAAGAACAGCTGCTTATGTGTAAGTAGCATGGGTGCGCATATAAATTACCTGAATTGATCTAGCTTAGTGAAATATCACTCAGGTCTCTGGAAATCGCATCTGGCATATCCTCCAGGTGACAACTCTCTCTTCATCTCCTCCACCCATTGTGGTATCTCATCATCCTCACCCAAACCACTGTGGACCCATCAGTCCAGATCCCCCACATGACCTACAACGTACAGATCTAATAAAAAATGTGTACATACAAAGACTACAGAGAAGAAAATTTTGTACAATATACATTTACATGATAGCTGGGATGTGTGTGATATCACAGCGTCTGTGCCTCCCTGCTCCTGAACCTCGAAATAAGCTACCACAACAAAGAATATACAAAGGACTCATTAGCCACAAAATAGTAGCAACATATTATTTATACACACACCACTAAATTTTAATTTTAGAAAGAATTTTTTTTTGACAGAAACAATGCCTCTCAGACTCTTTGACCACTACATGACAACAACATATTACAAATATACATAAAACTACAAAGATTAATTTTTTTCTTACAATATACGCCTGTATGATAACTGTGAAGAGGAAGGCATCACAACCTCTGCCCTTCCTGCTCCTCTACTTCGAAATCATCTATAACAACAAAGAATATGTCTTAGGTAACAACATATTTTGTATACACACAGCACTACAACGATATATTTTTAACGAAAAGAATATGTCTCACAAGATACTACATACGGAGAAAGAATTTCGAAGAAGAAAGTGTGTCCTTAAAATGCTGCTGCTGCCTCTCAGCTTCCAGCCGATCCTATATTTCACATATATATGCTGAAACACTAAGAAGATGACAAGTATTCAGTACTACAGAATTCTTAGACAAAACAGTAGCAGTTACCCACTGGAATACGTACTTACCAGGTAATTCTCCTTGCCTAGATTGTTTGTCACTGGCCCTGTTACTGTTCCCCGGTGCTGACCACTTCATAGTAGATGCACTATCCAAAACTTGTTGCACTAACAAGGATAACTTAAACTAGCCAGAGAGTAGATCATAATGATGACGACTGTGGTTGGGGGAAGGCTTTACATACCTTCGCTGATTCAGCATTAGCCTATAAGAACATGGTGTTCTGAGGAGGAATGAAAATCTTCGTCTGCGTGTTTGGACACATTGCTCCAAGCATGTGTTCCCACGAACAGGAAGTAACCAAGTGAGAGAGACCGAGGCAGGAAGCGAGTCTGGAATATCTTGGTCAAAGGAGTGCTTCCACGTGATGCTTTGTTCAGGGTTGTGAGAAAAACGGGAAGTCGCTTGGATGGGTAGGCACATGCATCTACTTGGACCGGTAATTGCACATGTAACAGCTGGCTGTGACGCGTTCAATTATGGTTTCATTGTGGTCCCTGATACTGGTTTCTCTGTGTGGCATGGAGTATAGGCACCTTAGCGCTTCGCACCTTCGTGGTAGCTCCGCATGGTGACGTTAGAGGCGCGTACTGCCGTATGCATGGCATTAGTTTGCACACTTCCACAGGAAATGGAGCTGTCAATGCTTGGCACTCCACTTGGTGTCCGAGGGGCCCCTGGCCACCAGATACACGCACGGGTGACTCAAAAATCGGCTAATATACCACAGTTCATTCTATTCTTTGCTGCTTACACTTAATATATCATGGGAAGCAGGAGTGGGGGGGGGGGGGGGGGGAGTGCAGATGTGATCTCTACCCAAATAGCCAAACAGGAGAGTCCTGTCTCCCACAATCTGATTAAATAAACAATATGCAAACTGAATTGAACAAAATGCTATTATCGGCATTGATTGGATTTCATGTTTTGAGATCCTTCCTCTCCAGCACAGATTGCTTTTCCCATCAATTTCTGTATGGGGAAGGGGAGTGGAAGTGGGGGAGATTTTCCAGGTGGGAGAAAAATGGCTCTGATCTGAACTTGGGATGGGGGCCAAAAATTCTGTCATACAGGTGGGAGATGAGGTACGGAGGGGGAAGGGTAATAGATTTCTCAGAAGGAGGGATTATCCCCAGAGTCATAAATCAAACCTCTGGGCGTTGTAAATAAATTACCGTAACAACAGGATAAGGAGGTGAGTGTGATAATTTTCCCCTGAATGTATGCCTGCCTCTGAATGTGTGCAACCAACACAGACAAAATCCTCAGACTAGGCTTAGTTCCAATATTATTCAGCTGTTCATTATAGTGATTAATTTAACGTTACGCATATTTATTTTTTCAGTTTTTTACTCAAATTAAGTAATCTGTCAGTTACAACTTCTCTATCTGAGGTGGGGCAGTTGTTAGCACAGTTAATTGGCATTTGGAAGCAGCGATGGTCAGACTTACGGCTGGTCCTTATGACGTAGTGTTTCTGTAGTTCCTGTAAGCCTATGAAGCATAATTCGGAGATGATTCCTATGGAAAAGGACATGGACACTATCATTCCACATCCGTACCATGTACTACGCAACTTTGTGCAGGAGACCTAATCTTCCTTACCTCAATAATAAATTTGTTTATTAACATATGTTCTCATTCTAATACGTCTCCATGAAGACTCAGAAATCGAGAAGAGACTCTCGGATTTTTTCCTACAATGTAAGCAGTTTTTCATAGTCTTCACGTAGTACTTTCAATCAAAACATTCATAGTAGAAACAAGCTATTGTTCTAGACGTTCTATCAGATACTTCCTGCTCATCGTGAATTCACAGTTACTTTCTTCATTTGTGTGGCCGTAGTGTCCGTAGTTGCTTTGTAATTCTTGAGGGTATTTTTGTTCTGTCGTTACAACTACAAAAATGATTAATTTTTTGTCCAGACGCGTTTCTCTTTATTGAGGTAAAGCATCATCCGTGGTCTGTAATTAAGTTATCGCTTCTCCTCTAACTCACACGCCATCATACTGCTATCCACTCATCACGGTTTCTGTCTCCCCTACACACACACACACACACACACACACACACACACACACACACACACACACAGGAACCTCCATCGCTATTCCTTCCCCTCTCTTACACAGTACATAAATACACAAAAACATAATTAAATAGAATTACACTCATGCAATAATCCTAAAAAAATTGTAGGTCAGAGATAAAGTAGTGGAAAAGTTATGTTGGCAACTTTACAAAACACAAACCACAACACATACTTAGAAGTACTAAAACAAACGAAATACAGTAGTGTGCACAAAAGTGCATTGTGAAAAACATAAGAAATGCATAGTCCCGCAGAACAACTAAAAATTAGAACAAAATAATCGGTGTTTAACGCAGAAAAACCACGATGTGCTCGCAGACGGCATTTCCCGATGTAAGCGAGAAATCAACCGAAAATCACCGTAAGTTCAAGTCAACTTATCCTTAATGAAATGTTTTTAGATCCAAGAGCAAATCAAAATGTAAATTACTTAATTACAGACCACTGCTGATGCTTTACCTCAATAAAGTGAAACGCATCTGGTGAAAAAATCACACATTTCTGTAGCTGCAAAGGCAGAACAAAAATACCCACAGTTACTTTCTTATTCGGATTTGCTTGTCACAAGATACTTAGCTCGAATTTCGACGTTTAATGTAAAAAAATTGAAGTCGCACTATTTGCTGGATGATGATTATTCCCCAAAAATGAAATATATATTTGTCCGTTGATGAAGACGGAGTAGTGTCAGATTCAAACACGGCAGTATTCAACAGAGTTTCCTAAGCTTAACTTGTAAATTTGTTCCTGTCAAGGCTTTCCAGCTAAGACTGGTTCGCCTGACACGATACAGAATTTAAGATATGTCAGGAAGATACGCTGGAATCTTTTGAAGAGAGTTAACGTCCGGAATATTTTGAAGAGAGTTAACTTCCTGTAACCATACTAACTAACTAAACTCCGTCCGAACATGCCATGAAGGCCCAACGGTACTGACCGGCCGCCGTGTCATCCTAAGCCCACAGGCGTCACTGGATGCGGATATGGAGGGGTATGTCAGCACACCAGTCTCCCGGCCGTATGTCAGTTTACGAGACCGGAACCGTTACTTGTCAATCAAGGAGCCCCTCAGTTATCCTCACAAGGGCTGAGCGCACCCCGCTTGCCAACCGCGCTCGTCAGACCGGATGGTCACCCATCCGAGTTATAGCCCAGCCCGACAGCGGTTATCTTCAGTGATCTGACGGGAACCGGTCCTGTAGCCATAAAGACCAATATATTACGGCCAACCAGTCATCTGTAGCAAATGGCACGCTACATACTTTGCCAACACCCTCTACAAAAATATGTACAGCCCACGCTTTAAATTTCTAATCACAGTTTTTAATCACTACAATCGAATGCAATTTTCCTTCATGTAAGGACCACCTGTGGACTATATAAAATCCATTAGATTTTAACTGGACGTGCTTCGCTTTAATTACGTCCGTAGAGTAGTAGGTGGCTTTTAATGCGTAGCCGAGAGGTCTAAGGCGCTGCAGTCATGGACTGTGCGGCTGGTCCCGGTGGAGGTTCGAGCCCTCCCTCGGGCATGGGTGTGTATGTTTGTCCTTAGGATAATTTAGATTAAGTAGTGTTGAACTTTAGGGACTGATAACCCTAGCAGTTAAGTCCCATAAGATTTCACACACATTTGAACATTTTTTTAATGCGTAACAGGACGTGTTACACTAGGTTGGAAAAAGTTTGGCGCTAACGTCTCACAGCTTGTTAAGTCTTTTTAGTTTCGCTTACTGTTTTTCGTCACCAGTGACAAATCTTAATCACAGTACTTGACCTTCTCTAGGCTGCTACTGCACTACAATTGATTTTTATAGGCATTATATCCACATATGAGTGCTGATAATTTTGGGTAACACAATTTGATGTGTGAGTTGTAGATTCCTGCACCTTTGTAAGAACGATAGTGTAGCAGATGGTATCAGTGTATCTTCCTGAACCCGGTTTTCTTTTCTTTTTGTATCGGGTTGTTTTTTGTGTGTAGTGTCGGGGTGATAAGTTCAAATGGTTCAAATGGCTCTGAGCACTATGGGACTCAACTGCTGAGGTCATTAGTCCCCTAGAACTTAGAACTAGTTAAACCTAACTAACCTAAGGACATCACACACATCCATGCCCGAGGCAGGATTCGAACCTGCGACCGTAGCGGTCTCGCGGTTCCAGACTGCAGCGCCAGAACCGCGTGGCCACTTCGGCCGGCGGGGTGATAAGTGCTTCCCCATTATGAAAAGTGGGAGGGTGGGAGATGGATGGGCGCAATAAGGAAAGAAGCGACGGAGAGAGATGACTGGATAGCCTATTACTAGAATTTTTGTGGCTTTAGTCTTCAACGTGCTGTACTTTTTGGTGTGCGTGTCCTTGGTAATGACTATAGATTTCTATTGTAAACGCATGTCCAATACGTGCTACAAATGGTATAGGTATTAAAGTCTGAACAAGACATCTAAAACAAAAGAAACAATCAATGAAAACAGAATTTTTCTTTTTGCAGCATGTTAACACATAACTTTGAGACAGGAAAAGTTAGCTTCGAATACCTTTGCTTAGCAAAGCAATGACTGAGTTAACAGTCGCTAGTTCTTGACTACCCATTGTATTTTTCTTTCTCCTTTCAGTTTATTTCGCCCACATTTTGGTCAGACCGGATGCATCAGTTAACTGCTCTATAGCTATGTAAATTTTTGTTAGACACATTTATTAAAACATTAAAACAAGCAAATGGCTGATAACGTACATGAAGACCCATGAAACACACTCTATTAAGAATCTGTGCCATACACTCAGACTAATGGTGCTAGTGGTACAGTGGTACTAGAATGTCATTTGTTCTCACAAGTGAAATAGATGTGGACAGACATCAGATAGACCATGTTAGAGAGACTGGCATCGCATAAAGCACTATCACTGATTTTTGTCAAATTTACTGTCTACAAATGGCGAGAAGCTTTAAAACGAAGTTCTACAGTAGTAGAAAAGTTGATAGCTGTAGGTAGAATGAAATCACTTGAACAACTTTCCCTGAGTTTCTGGACATAGAAACTACATCGCGGATAGCTACTTCACATTTAGAAATATTTAAGCGACTCACCTGTGGAATTTAACTTGGCTGAAAGTTTAATCGCATTGAAAATTCAATTCAACCTTTTGAATTACTAAGATGAGTTGGTGAACATTACCGATGTGCGCTACACAGTCTAGGTTCGTGTGGAAGCCCATCAGTAATGTGGTACGCAATATCTAACTTTAGTTGTAAATCGCTCTGTCCGGCTGGTCCCGGCGGAGGTTCGAGTCCTCCCTCGGGAATGGGTGTGTATGTTTGTCCTTAGGATATTTTAGGTTAAGTAGTGTGTCAGCTTAGGGACTGATGACCTTAGCAGTCAAGTCCCATAAGGTCTCACACACACATTTTTATAAATCGCTGTGCCCACGATTGTCGACTCACCTTTAGCTGTTTACAATCTTATTTGTAGAAATGGAAATGCCGTGTGGCTAGGGCCTCCCGTCGGGTAGACCGTTCGCCTGGTCCAAGTCTTTCGAGTTGACGCCACCTCGGCGACTTGCGTGTCGACGGGGATGAAATGATGATGAAAGACACACAACACCCAGTCATCACGAGGCAGAGAAAATCTCTGGCCCCGCCGGGAATCGAACCCGGGACCCCGTGTGCGGGAAGCGAGAACGCTACCGCAAGACCACGAGCTGTGGACCCTATTTGTGGAAAGAGACGTATTGAAGATTAATTAGGTGAAGGTCGTCTGAAGTCATTTCAGCCACGGTCATTTGTTTTTATAATTTTGTAATAGAGCTTAGGTAGACAGATGTATTACACAAAATTGATACACTACTGGCCATTAAAATTGCTAGACCACGAAGATGACATGCTACAGACGCGAAATTTAACCAACAGGAAGAAGATGCTGTGATACGCAAATGATTAGCTTTTCAGAGCATTCACACAAGGTTGTCGCCGGTGGCGACACCTACAACGTGCTGACATAAGGAAAGTTTCCAACCGATTTCTCATACACAAACAGCAGTTGACTGGCGTTGCCCGGAGATACGTTGTTGTGATGCCTCGTGTAAGGAGGAGAATTGCGTACCATCACGTTTCCGACTTTGATAATGGTCGGATTGTAGCCCATCGCGATTGCGGTTTCTCGTATCGCGACATTGCTGCTCGCGTTGGTCGAGATCCAATGACTGTTAGCAGAATATGGAATCGAGGGGTTCAGGAGGGTAATACGGAACGCCGTGCTGGATCACAACGGCCTCGTATCACTACCAGTCGAGATGACAGGAATCTTATCCGCATTGCTGTAACGGATCGTGCAGCCACGTCTCGATCCCTGAGTCAACAGGTGGGGACGTTTGCAAGACAACAACCATCTACACGAACAGGTCGACGACGTTTGCAGCAGCATGGACTATCAGGTCGGAGACCAAACGAATGGCAAAACGTCAGTTTTTCGGATGAATCCAGATTCTGTTTACAGCATCATGATGGTCGCATCCGTCTTTGGTGACATCGCGGTGAACCCACATTGGAAGGGTGTATTCGTCATCGCCATACTGGCGTATTACCCGGCATGATGGTATGGGGTGCCATTGGTTACACGTCTCGGTCACCTCTTGTTCGCATAGACGGCACTTCGAACAGAGGATGTTACATTTAAGATATGTTACGACCCGTGGCCCTACCTTGTTGCGATCCCTGCGAAACCCTACATTTCGGCAGGATAATGCACGACCGCATGTTGGAAGTCCTGTACGGGCCTTTCTGGATACAGAAAATGTTCGACTGCTGCCCTGGCCAGCACATTCTCCAGATCTCTCACCAATTGAGAACGCCTCGTCAGTTGTGGCCGAGCAACTGGCTCGTCACAATACGCCAGCCACTACTTTTGATGAAGTATGGTATCGTGTTGAAGCTGCATGGGCAGCTGTATCTGTACACGCAATCACAGCTCTGTTTGACTCAATGCCCAGGCGTATCAAGGCCGTTATTACGGCCAGAGGTGGTTGTTCTGGGTACTGATTTCTCAGAATCTATGCACCCAAATTGTATGAAAATGTAATCACATGTCAGTTCTAGTATAATATATTTGTCCACTGAATACCCGTTTATCATCTGCATTTCTTCTTGGTGTAGCAATTTTAATGGCCAGTAATGTATACAGGGTGAGTCACCTAACGTTACCGCTGGATATATTTCGCAAACCACATCAAATACTGACGAACCGATTCCACAGACCGAACGTGAGGAGAGGGGCTAGTGTAGTTGTTTAATACAAACCGTACAAAAATGCACGGAAGTATGTTTTTTAACACAAACCTACGTTTTTTTAAATGGAACCACGTTAGTTTTGTTAGCGCATCTGAACATATAAACAAATACGTAATCAGTGCCGTTTGTTGCATTGTAAAATGTTAATTACATCCTGAGATATTGGAATCTAAAGTTGGCGCTTGAAATCTCCGACGTTCAGTTGCGTGTTGTAACAAACACGGGCCACGGTCGGCGAGCAGCATCTGCAGGGACATGTTTACGATGACGACCGTGTTTACGAGTGTGGCTGTAGTGCACTGTTGTGGTTTGGTCTAGCTGTCGCAGTGTCCGCATGTAGCGCTTGCTGCTATTGATATTCTGCATTCGTCTCCGCACGCAGACCAACTGTAGTACACCGTGTTACCAGACGTCTGTGATAGTGTAGTGTTGTAGGAACTGTGAGCATGGTGTACTCGAATACTGAAAAGGCGGAGATGATACTCAACTATGGCGAATGTTGACGAAATGCAGCTGAAGCCTGCAGGGTGTATGCAGAACGGTACCCGGACAGAGAGCATCCAACGTGTCGCACATTGCAAAACATCTACCGCCAACTGTATGCGACAGGTATGGTCGTAGCACGCAAACGGGCCCGTAACAGGCCCGTCACAGGAGAAGCGGGTGCAGTTGGTGTGTTAGCTGCTGTTGCCATGAACCCACACATGAGTACACGTGACATTGCGAGAGCCGATGGACTGAGTCAAAGTAGTGTCATGCGCATACTGCATCGTCACCGCTTTCACTCGTTTCATGTGTCGCTACATCAGCAATTACATGGTGATGACTTTAATCATCGAGTGCAGTTCTGTCAATGGGCATTAACAGAGAATGCGTTGCAGTTCTACCTGTTTACCGATGAAGCGGGTTTCACAAACCACGGGGCAGTGAGTCTACGGAACATGCATTACTGGTCCGTGGACAATCCTCGCTGGCTCAGACAGGTAGAGCGACAGCGACCGTGGACTGTAAATGTATGGTGCGGAATCATTGACGACCACCCCATTGGTCCTCACTTCATTGTAGGGGCCCAAACAGCCACAACATACATCCGTTTCTACAGAATGATCTACCAACGTTGCTCGAAAATGTTCCACTGGAAACGCGTCGACGTATGTGGTATCAGCATGATGGTGCACCTGCACATTCCTCAATTAACACTAGGCTGACCCTTGACAGGATGTTCGACGGGCGTTTCATAGGACGTGGAGGACGCATAAATTGGCCAGCCCGTTCTCCTGATCTTACACCTCTGGACTTCTTTCTGTGGGGTACGTTAAAGGAGAATGTGTACCGTGATGTGCCTACAACCCCAGAGGATATGATACAACGTATTGTGGCTGCCTGCGGCGACATTACACTAGATGTACTGCGGCGTGTACGACATTCATTACGCCAGAGATTGCAATTGTGTGCAGCAAATGATGGCCACCACATTGAACATCTATTGGCCTGGCATGTCGGGACGCACTCTATTCCACTCCGTAATTGAAAACGGAAACCACGTGTGTACGTGTACCTCACCACTCATGGAAATGTACATCTGCGTCAGTGGAAAAGACCAATAAAAAGGTGTTAGCATGTGGAAGTAATGTGCTGTTCCAGTCTCTTCTGTGCCTAAGGTCCATCACCGTTCCCTTTGGATCCCTACGTAATTCGGTGCTCTCCGATACACCCGATCGAATAGCGGAGGAGTGGTACACAAGCGTCAACTTTAGATTACAATATATCCGGATGTAATTAACATTTTACAATGCAACAAACGGCACCGATTACGTATTTGTTTATATGTTCATATGTGCTAACAAAACTAACGGGGTTCCATTTAAAAAAACGTAGGTTTGTGTTAAAAAACATACTTCCGTGCATTTATTTATGGTTTGTATTAACCAGTTACACTAGCCGCTCTCCTCACGTTCGGTCTGTGGAATCGGTTCGTCAGTATTTGATGTGATTTACGAAATATATCCAGCGGTAATGTTAGGTGACTCACCCTGTGTTGCGACGATCTACGGTCACACTTTGCAAATTAGTTATTCCCAACTAATCACAGTGATCATATGTTGTTGCCGGCCGGAGTCGCCGAGCGGTTCTAGGCGCTACAGTCTGGAACCGCGCGACCGCTACGGTTGCAGGTTCGAATCCTGTCTCGGGCATGGATGTGTGTGATGTCCTTAGGTTAGTTAGGTTTAAGTAGTTCTAAGTTGTAGGGGACTGATGACCTCAGAAGTTAAGTCCCATAGTGCTCAGAGCAATCATATGTTGTTCGACTGACTTTCTAGAAAGCTATTAGACTACTTATTTTATATTTTACGCCCAACACATCGTTATCATTATCACGTTAGGTAAAATTATATTTCCAGCAAAATCAAATAAATCTAACAAACCTTGAAACAATACAATGCGAAAAAAGTCTGTCTTCAGTTGTCGACGTGTTACCTTTATGTCAAGGGTTGCGTTTCGTCATACTCCATGGCCTCTCTGCTGACAAGCTTTGTAAGTGAAAGGATGCAACCACAATAATAAGTTACGTTGAGATGTACGAATGGTTCGCCATGATAATAAGCAGTTCTTGAGGCATGCCTCTTATAAAGATGAAAATATTCGAAACTTCGAAAGAGTGATCCGCATTATTTGTATATAGCTAACGACCATCTGCCTCTGGGACACGAAACATAATTTCCTTGTTCTGCGCAGTTCTAATGAACAATCACATAAAGCTATTACAATATGTTTTGACAAATACAAGTTCAGGCGGGCTATGCTACTGATTGACAGCGTTACAGCTTTAGAAACAGGCAGAGGCACGATACAATGGCTCTTTCATAAAGCGACCAACGTAAATTTGCTGGCGGTGTGTGTTCTCCGCAATTGACACACCATCTGTAAACCTGGCGCACACACACATGTAGTGCCGGATGTGTGTCTAAAGTAGCGGTGTGGACTCAAAGCCAGACACTGGCCTATGTCGCATATCGCTTCGCTATATATTTGCATTCATTATTCATACCGCGTGCAACAATTTTGAGGCTTCCGGAAGAATTTTATGGTGAACTGTGGAGAAAGCGCCAGTATATACGCGGGCGGAAGAGCATACAAGCCAATGGGTAATGTATTGACACGCCATGAAATTGAGTGATACTGTAGCGCGCGGCATACAGACGGGCGCATTATATGCGCCACGTGTGGAGCACACCGAGGTCAAGCACCTCCTCCCGCGCACAACAACCGCACCAAAACAAATGAAGCAATAAATAACACTGAAGCGGGCTAGGGGCTCCACGCGCTCGTTGCATTCAGCTGGGCCCGTTTCCACAGTGCTACATTTTGGCGCTAGGACAGTGTTACAGAATACGCTGTTTTTCATAGTTTACGCTTACCTGGCCTTTTCTTCGTGATTCGCTCTTGAAAATGGTAAGCCACACCCGTACAGAGCTATTGAATGCGCGCAGTTGTCTGAATGTCACCGGTAAGATTCCTCCATACTTCCCAAAGCTCCAAAGGTCGAATATTGCATTGGGTATTTCAAAAATATTCACCTTATGTCATGAGATTATATATTCGATGATAACGGAAACAGAAACTTGGCCTAAATTTAACTTACGCAAATGAATACAAAGTTTTTATTTTCAAAAGAGCCGCCCTATTTTGCAGGGGTTTATACAAATATTTAACATGCACGCACGCCAAGAGTACTCATGTTGTGTCGTAAGCTTTTCCGTTGCGTACTGCAACTGGTAACTGTTTGCTCAGTGAGTGATGGGAAGTGTATACGCCGATTCATGAATTGGATGGCTAGACAACATGGACCTGGTCGGATAAGTGCGCGTGTTAGCACAACGCTTCCGTGACCGGGAGATACGCAGGTGGTGGATCGAATCCGCCAGGGGGCTTAACGACGTGGGGTCGATATACCGGCCAGCCTGGATGTGGTTTTTAGGTGCTTTCCCACATCCCACTATGTGAATACCACACTTGTTCTTATGTTCTGCCTCAGACACATGCTATGGAAACATTCAGAACGCTTTCTCACAGCTGCACCCGTAATTTACTGTATACGCAGAGAGATTAGGAATACTGCTTCTGTCCTGAGGAGCGAATAGGAGACTGATGACCTTAGCTGTCTGGTTGACTTACAACTCAATAATCATCAGCAGTCAAAATGGCGGACACAGTAAGGAAACAGGGTTCCATGAACCTCGTCACGATTCGGGTGTATGAGGTTAAGTGGCGAAGTAATGGATAATGTTCTGCAGAATTCCGTCATGTAAAACAGAACATTCCACAGATATTTTAAACTCTACTCTTAGGTTCCTGTCTAATGAGCACCTCATATATCTGGAAATTCTTAAAATACCTCACAAAGGTTTTGAAATAATCATAAGGATAAGCAATAGATTTCCATCACTGCATTCAGTTACCCACCTATCACAGTCGTTGGCTTCGCCAACTAGCAACTCAAGTACTTGTATAACACTCGTATAACAATACCCCCAAGAAATCCTGTTATACTCCGAGAAACGTAAAATACAAGAAATACATACAAAAACAATTAACCAGTCTTATAACCCATAACAGTCATATTAATAATCGTCAATCTCGTGTTCTCCATTTCCGAAACAAGAGTAATAGTTTGCATGTTCCGCCAAAACAAGATATTTGATTCAGTGACTGTCATAGGCTACTATGTACTATCACTCACCAACGGAAATAAATTGCCAACAGCAGCATCCTAAGTGCACTTTACCCTGCATGCACAAAGAACCGTGTAGTACTTTTAACTATTATGTTAGTATCAAATCTGTCAGTTGCCTTCTTTAGAACATTTTCAGTGTGACCTATACCGAACGCAGGACAAGCATGCAGACGATAATCAAACTGGTACCATACTTTTGCATATTGTTGTGAGGATGTTTGGAGTTACTGCATTCACTACTATTCCTAACCATTTTTGCAGTCCAGCCAAAAATTTGAAAGGGAAGACACACAGACGATATCTTTCACAACCTTCTCCCCGCCTCCCCAAAGACATAGAATTAAAGAAGATCAAACCCCATTGCTGCTGCGTTTTGTTAACTATTGCTGTTATATACAGACGCCCTGTTGAAAAAAGAAATTTTCCGTATTTACTGCAAAATTATTATCTTGGGAAAGGGTGCGAAACCCATGAAGTTCAGGAGAGCCTGTTTCGCACTCGACTATGGTATCTAGCTGCTGTGTTATCGCCATCTCAGTGCGGTGCACACAAAGTAATAGAGCGAGCCAGCGAGTCAACGAACTAGCTGCATCAGAGAGGGCCGTACCGAAAATAACATAAACCAGCAGCTTACAACTGGCACGAAGACAAACTTAACAATTTCCAAGCGTGAACTGAGATTCATCCAAAGTTTCAGTCTTCACTTACGTTGAAAACATAATATTGTGACATGGGATTTAACTTGTTGAGGCACCCTGATTTAAGTCCCCGCGTAGTAATTTTGGTGACAATCAGCAGAGTCGCCATAATGAAGCTACCTATGCTTATATTGTCTGTTCACACCTAAATCTATGTCCGTTAGAAGTCGCAAGCCACCGCACGATGTGTAGCAGAGGGTACTCTTCGTAACACCATCGTTTTCCCTTTACCTGATAAATTACAATGGAAAATGACAGTCGGTAAGCCTCTGTATGAGTTTGAACACATCTCCATTTTTTTATGTTATGGTAATTTCGTGTTACGTATAATGGAGGAAGTAATATGACTGACAAATTTCTCTATTTGCTTCGATTTTTGCAATCACACATCTACCCAATGAACACAGTGTTGTTACTTATGTCCACTCCCTTAGCTGAGTGGTCAGCATGACTGCCATACAACAGGCTCGGTTTTGATTTCCGACTTCCCTTATCATCATTTCACCATCACCGAAGCACAAGCCGCCCAGTGTGTCGCCAACGGAAAAGACTTGCTACTCGGTGACCGAACTTCCTTGGTGGAGAATCCCGGCCACGATCGCCTTGCCACTGTAGTTCCATGAGCATCTCCTTGAAACTTTACCCGTATTATGAGTAAACGAATCCTTAGTGAAACGTGCCGCATTTCGGTGGATCTTGTGTAAGAGCTTTATCAGTTTACCTAAGCAGGGTCAATGCGACGATCAATAGTCAAGTAGCGTTCGAATAAGGGTTTTGTGACCTTCATCACTCCTGCCAGAAATACCACTCAGCTGGAGTCTTCGAATAATTAATATCGTACTCGATCTTGACTATCGCCAGTAGTTTAATTAAACAATAATTGTTCCCTCCGACTACTTACGAGAAAAATGTTACATTTATGTATGTATGTTGGGAGTACACTGTCAGACCTTACGTCATGAGTTATTTTTCTACAACTCTTCCTGTACTTCGTCAGAAGTTTCTGGCAAAGCGACAGTGATATATCCAAGAAATCATCTTCAAACGATCTAATGCTTAGTAGCAAAAATTAAAATAAAACATCCATTAGATAATTCATATGTATTTTGAACCGTAAGGTGTTATACACTCTCTTGATTTGCTCCGGAAATACTGCGTTTATATCGAATGATTTCGCTCCGTTAAAGACTACTTTTTGAGTTCTTTCATCTAGGATGTTTTGAATCCTGCCTTAAAGCTGGTACCCATACAACCTACATCTACGTTCCTGAAGGTTACGATATTTTCCTTCAAGCCTCAGTGATGTATGGAAACCGACTGATAAGTAAAGGTTTGGCCAGGATAGCGTGCTATATGGAGAGGAACCTTCCCTTCCTGCAAAAGTAACAGGTAAAACAATGTGTTTGAAACACCAAGTTGTATGAATGAGTGGTGCTAAATGACACTGAGCCAGCTTAGTATTACATTTACATCCGCATGCTCTCACCTAACGTATTAGTGAGACAGAACCCAGGCGAACTGTGGAAGTAAAGACATTAGTTGTACGCTGTGACACGATTGCCGTTCGTCCCTTAGTAGTGGGCATCCCTAATACTATATCGCTAGTAATTGATAGCAGTGACACAAAAGACAAAATGGAACTACCTACCTGAGGTGGTGCCAGTCCGACATCAACCGAGACGCGTGAATTGGTCCAACCATACGCTTCAAACTGCACATAAAAAATACCTCCCACAAGACCTGAAAGGACTGTCCTCATAGACATAAGTGTCCTAATGATTCCTTGCGCTTCATTACTACCACAGGAGAGATAATCAATTCTATCACTACGCACTTCTAAAATGTCCGGCTTTCTAGCAACCCTATATCCTTCAACAAGCTACAATGACTGCCCGATCCGTATTTCACCTAAATGTCAATACCTCACACTCCATGGAGCAAGTTCCATCACAGGTAAACGTACACACCGTCAAATTACTACTACCCTTGGATTAAAGCCTGTTAAATACCCATCTTCAACCCAAAACGTAAGTTCCCGAGCCATTTCCCACTTCCATATCATACTTCCTATTCGATTTCCTTCGCTCTTCTAGCTGGCCATCAAATCTCCAAATATCATCTGCCAGCTGACATGCTCAAATATCAGCATCATCGTATAACCCAACATCGATGTCACTCAGCAAGAAAATAGTCTGGAGGTAATCATACACCCATCTAATTCAACTGCGTGTAGTACTATCATCTACATCAGGCGTAGTCAACTTTTTAACCTACAGCCACTTTTGAAGCTCTGATAGCAGCAAAATTTTCTAACCACCGTCGGGTCCACAATAATGGTAATTTATACAGTTGGGAAGTAAATTTGCTTCACAAAATTTATAAAGCCGAGTTACAGCACGTTAAACATAGTCTATAACAATAATAACTCACCAAATACCTTATCTAAAAATTTTATGAAATCATATTGAAAATCTGTTTAAATTCCTACCGCCCGGCGCCCACCGTAGGAACTGGAACGCCCGCTAGCGGGCGGAAGGGACCAGGCTGACTGCCACACGTCTACAGGGTGTTCACAAATTACCGTTACAAACTTCTAGGACTTGTAGAAGTGAGTGAGTATATAATAGTCTGAATAGGAACTCCTCTCCAGAAAAGTACCGTTTCTGTTCTACGACGGTTTCAGTTCAGATGTTTAACTCAGTCTTTTGCGTGAGGGACAGAAATAGGTGTGACCTAGTACAATTATTAGGTAACAGATCGAAATGAAACATATAAAACATTCGTTTATACTGAACCACATTTGTTTTTATTAAAACTTAAACATTACGTCTTAACATCATTAGAAAACAAAGAAAGAACCCAGACAGTACTGATGCATTACAACAGCAGCTCGATGCAATGATCACGAACATTGTTACAGACGTTGTACCTACGAAGCATGTTCTTGTACACACTCTCCATCCCACCTGGTGTCTTTAGTTGCTAATACAGTGGCCAGAACTCATCCCAGCAGACCTTTCTATCTCTCTACATGTGACATCAGAGACCGTCTGCCGTAGTACACGTCATCCTGTCTACCCGACTGCATACCAGGACAAGCATCTCTGAAACTTTTGTCTTTCACTCACCAGTCATGGAGGCGTTTCACATCAGAACTGAAACCATCGTAGAATGGAAACAGTACGTTTCCGGACATCGATTCCTATTCAAAGTATTATCTCCCTTCTACAAGCAGTAGAAATTTGCAACGGGTATATCCGAACACCCTGTATATATTTTTCATCTTTAGATATTTGATTTGACCACACTGTATTTTAAGAAACTTTACTGCAGAAGATCAGTTACATCCTGCTGCAAACGTATCCTATCGAGTTAAATGATACAACAATACTACACTTTACTTTTACGTTTGCATGCCCAACGAACGGAGCGCTGCCACAAGATTCCGTCTCCATTGTCTTCGTCTTCTATCCATCGCTTCCATCTGCCATCCATTCAATCCTAACGCAGATTGTTGCAGGCCTTCATGGAGGACATCCCTCCACCACTTCGTTTGTCGTGCCAGGGGTTTCATACCTATGGGGATGAAATCCACGAGCTTCTGAGGCCACTTTTCGGTTTCCATCTGAGCCACGTGTCGAGCCCACTATAGTAGCTTGTATCTTAGGATTCCTGTTATAATAGCATACTGGTACAGTTGCTATCTCATGGCTGTGTCTAATCCTCCATTCACCGTTGTTTGCGTCCAACACCCGATCAAAGACCTTCCGCAATATTTTTCTCTCAAATGCGAGAAGTTTATGAAATTACTGCTTTCGGATATACCACGTCTCACAGCAATAGAGACCATAGCTTGCATCAGAGTTTTATTTCACCGAATCTTGAACTGTCTCGAGAGACACATGAAACGAAGCAGTTGCGATAGGCTGTAGATGGATCGGTTCCTGTCTGTATCCTGGAGGTCATCTCCACTTCGTATGATGAAATTCTCTGTGAAAAGTACTCCATGGCATTTAAATTCGTAAACTCTCTTGTAGGACAGGTCTTTCATCGGCGGTGGCTTTATTTGTTCAGTACTCTGACCTCGGCGACGAGTCATAAAGAGGTAATCCGTGTTGGCTTCGTTTATGAGTAGCCCACATTTGCTGGCAGCCATCTCCAGTGCCTTGGTGATTTGTTTCAGCTAATCTTAAGAGTTGATAAAGAAGATTTCATGTACGTAGGCTACAAATGCCATGTTCTTTCCTTCGACTTGTATCCCTTCAATTTTCTGTTTACCGAGCGAGGTGGCGCAGTGGTTAGCACACTGGACTCGCATTCGGGAGGACGACGGTTCAATCCCGTCTCCGGCCATCCAGATTTAGTTTTTCCGTGATTTCCCTAAATCGTTTCAGGCAAATGCCGGGATGGTTCCTTTGAAAGGGCACGGCCGATTTCCTTCCCAATCCTTCCCTAACCCGAGCTTGCGCTCCGTCTCTAATGACCTCGTTGTCGACGGGACGTTAAACACTAACCACCACCACCAATTTTCTTTTTAAAAGTCTTACGTATCATCTTCTCAAGGACAGAACTGTGCAGGGTAGGAGATAAACCATGTTCTTGCCTGAGATCCGTCACTATCATCTCTCAGTCGGTTTTCCGTCTTCACCTTACAGCATGTTATACTCACGCAGACTTTTACCAGGTTCATGAGCTTCTGTGGCACCTCGAACTCTTTTAGACAACCTAACAGGCTCTTGCTGTGTATGCAATCTAAGGCTTTCCTGAAATCTACAAACAAAATGTATAGTTCTCTGCCGTGTTCTCTCCGTTTTTCAGTGAGCTGCCGAAGAACTAAGGTGTGATCTACTGTTGTTCGCACTGGCCGAAAATCTCCCTGGTTTTCACCAGTTACTGATTTTACCAGGGGTTGAGTTTTATTTACGAGGCATCTGGACAGGATATTGTCCCGTACATTAAGCAGGGTAAAACCTCGATAGATGTCGCATTTCAGTTAATCACCCTTCTTCTGGACTGGATACATCAGAGCCGTTTTCCTTTCAGTTGGTAACTCTTCTTTGATCCAGATTATTTGTATCAGCCAGTGTAGTCTTTCTGCAAGTTCCTCACCTGCCGCCTGGATCATCTCGGCCTATATTTCGTCTTCACCTAGGCTCTCATTCTTCTTGAACCATTTGATTTGAATTTTGGTCTCATGTATTGTTGGTGGTGGCTAGTTTGGGTCAGCTGTGATTTCTCTATCGTTGGTCAGGATTTTATCATCTGCGTCTTTGATAAACTTCTGTCTGGCCTGGTAACTTTCGTTACACCTCTTTATCTTTTGGAACATTTTCTGGTCGTGTTTCCTCTGAAGTCTGCTTCCCCCTGAACGATGATGTTTCAGAGTTTCCTTATAGCTCTTCGAACCTCCTCAAATTGTGCTTTAACCTGAACCAGCTACGTTCTCTTTGTTTCTTGTCTGTATTCCAAATCATCACGACATTCCTTTCCAAACCTGAACTTCCGGTCAACTGGGTTTCTCTTAATTGTTACCTTTGCTGCTCCTGATGTCCCTCCCTATTTCTTCAAGGTCTTCACAGGGCTTCCATTCGACGAGTGCTTCGAAACAGTTGTTTAGTTTCAGCTAATATTCAATATTCATTGCTTCATCTTACAGCTTTTCAACATGCTGTATGACAGCCTTCGGTAATTTATCCCTGGTCCTCCCTCTCACTGCACTTGTAGTATGGTTCTGACCAGAAAATGGTCCCTACCACACACTGTAATCCGTGCCGTCATAGCGTTTGACAGCCATCTTTAGGCTCTTACATCTGCGGCGATGTTGTCTACCTGGTTACTGTCCTCCCTTCTGGTTACACCCAGGTTCCCTTGATATGATAATACAGAAAAAAATTGGTCTCAATCACATGATGGTGTTAGTATAATGATAAAAGCTTTGGCGTTCACGAATTTATACACTCCACTTTCACTTCCTAAGCTTATCATCTACGGAATTTAATGTATTTGCTGTAGAAAACTGTTCACGACTCCCCCGAACTGCCTATCAGTACAGCCAACTTTATTGACAACGTTTCTGAGCATTCTTATCAGTGCTTCTGACGTTCATGACTTCCTGCAATTGTGCTTTATAGAACTGACATTCTAAGTTTTATACCTGCTTGATGTACTAAAACTGCGTGCTAATTGAGGACTGGAACCTTAACCATACCTTTCGCAGATAATCCACTAACCTGCTTTCCCATTGAGGTCCAGCACATGATCTCCACTCACGATTTATCTTGTACGTTCCAAATTCTACGAAGATTTCCAAGTACGCAATTGTGAGCTAGCACTTCAATAAGAAAGTGTACTATGTGGTCAAAAATATCTAGACATTTATTTGTGGACATAAATATAGGCATTGTCCACCATTTCCCTTTATGACGGCTTGAATTCTGCTGGGGAAACTTTCATTGGGAGGTGTTAGTGTCTGTGGAGGAGTGGAAGACCTTCATTCCTCGAGAGAAGATAGTGATGTTGGATGCTTGGGTCTGGAGCGAATTCGACGTCGTAATTCAAACCAAAGATATTCCACTAGACAGGCCGGGACTTTGAGCAATCCACTCCATCTCAGGACTGTTCATAATACGTTGCCTCACAGATGATACTTTATGGCAGAGTACGTTATCATATTGATACAAATAATCGTAATCACTCAAATGTTTTTTACTTCACGCAATACACAATACTGTAGAACGTGTTTATATCCTTCTGTATTCAGCGTTTTCGAAAGCGCAAGAACGGAACCACACCGTAACGCCCCCATACCTTAACACAACCGGTTTTGCATTTCACTATATTGCTACTCCACATGATGACAGGTAACGTTCTTCATGCATTCATGAAACCAAAACCCTTCCATCGCATTGCCCAGGGTGTAGAGTGATTCAACGCTCCAAATAACTCGCTTACAGGCATCCACTGTCTAGACGCGTCGCTGTTTACACCATCTCAAGCTTCACTTAGCACTAACTAGAGAGAAGTATGGCTAATGAGGAGCTGCTATACCATTCTAACCCATTCGGTTTAATTCCATACACACAATCGTTTTAATAGCCGGACTGCTGGTAGCTCTTTTGAGCTCACGAGTGATTCCTTCCGCTGATGCCATACGATATTTTAAAAACACCTCCCGTAAAGTTCGACGGTCGCTGCCCGTCAGTATGTGAGATGTGTTTGGTCCTGATTTATCTGCGGTTTCCCATTCTCGTTTCCACTTCAGAACCACAGCACCAACAGTCAGGTCGGGCTACTTTAGAAGGCTGACGTGTCCCTGATGGATGTGTACTCACGTGACATTCAGTAATTAGCCCACGTTCTAAGACACTGTGCTTTCCTGATTGCTCAATTCTTCTGTCATTGCTTCTGTATTGACAACTCGATAATATCTGTCTCCTTTTATAGCTTCGCCATAAAATTGGGCAGTTATTACCAGAATGAATCCTTCTATAGTTGCTTTTGAACTTTGTGACAGATTACATCTATGTACCGGATCGGGTGACGAATTGGATGTTGCATTTGAATGTATCCAAAACACTGAATAATAACGCTAACAATATTTCGACTACTTCTCAGCGGTTTGATACACTGGTAGCTGGTATCCTATAGTCTAATGTACTTCAGTAAAACTGTTATCCAGAATGCAACGCAGTTATACCTCTCTAATTGACTGTATTGATTATGAGGTTCATTTTAATGACGTATGTTCGGAAGTTACACTCATGCACTGTTAGTGTTTTTTTTTTTTTTTTTTTTGATCAAACAACTAATTAAAAGTGCATCGCATTTATAGACTTCGAAAAGGACTTCGATCCTGTGAACAGGTAACTCCAATGCAGAGCATCTAAGGTCATGGATATCCGAAGCATACTGTAAACTACACGTATCAAAAAAAAGTTTTGCATCACCTCGGTTCCGAGAGTTCCAGAACCTGTACAGGAAATTGGAATAGAGTTCAACATAAACATCATTTCCGCCCGTTTTATTGCTCATAAAAATCACACATTGCATATTGTACCACCATACAGCGAGACCTTCAGGGGTGGTGGTCCAGATTGCTGTACACACCGGTACCTCTAATACCTAGTGACACGTCGTCTTGCATAGATGCATGTGTGTATTCGTCGTGGCATACTATCCACAAGTTCCACAAAACACTGTTTGTCCAGATTGTCCCACTCCTCAACGGCGATTCTCCATAGGTCCCTCAGAGTGGTTGGTGACTCACGTCGTCCATAAATAGCCCTTTTCAATCTATACCAAGCATGTTCGTTAGCGATCATGTCTGGAGAACATGCTGGCCGCTCTAATCGAGTGATGTCGTTATCCTGAAGGATGTCATTCACAAGATGTGCACGATGGGGGCGCGAATTTTTGTCCATGAAGACGAATGCCTCACCAATATGCTCCCGATATGGTTGCACTATCGGTCGGAGAATGAATTCACGTATCGTACAGTCGCTACAGCGCCTTCCATGACCACCAGCGGCGTACGTCGACCCCACATAATGCCACCCGAAAACAGCAGGGAACCTCCACCTTGCTGCACTTGCTAGACAGTGTGTCTAAGGCGTTCAGCCTGACCGAGTTGCCTCCAAACACGTCTCATACGATTATCTGGCTGAAGGTATATCCGACACTCATCTGTGAAGAGAACGTGATGCCAATTCTGAGCGGTCCATTCGGCATGTTGGGTCCATCTGTACCGCGCTGCATAGTGTCGTCGTTGCAAAGATGTACCTCGTCATGGACGTCGGGAGTGAAGTTGTGCATCATGCAGCCTATTGCGCGCGGTTTGAGTCGTATCATGAGGTCCTGCGGCTGCACTAAAAGCATTATTCAACATGATGGCGTTGCTGTCCGGGTTCCTCCGAGCCATAATCCGTAGGTAGTGGTCATCCACTGCTGTAGTAGGCCTTGGGCGGCCAGAGCGAGGCATGTCATCGACAGTTCCGGTCTCTCTGTATCTCCTCCATGTCCGAGCAACATCGCTTTGGTTCACTCCGAGACGCCTAGAAATTTCCCTTGTTGAGAGCCCTTCCTGGTACAAAGTAACAATGCCGACGCGATTCAACCGCGGTATTGACCGTCTAGGCATGGTTGAACTACAGACAACACGAGTCGTGCACCTCTTTCCTGGTGGAATTACTGGAACTGATCGGCTGTCGGACCCCTTCCGTCTAATAGGCGATGCTTATACATGGTTTTTTACATCTTTGGGAGGGGTTTAGTGACATCTCTGAACAGTCAAAGGGGCTGTGCCTGTGATACAATATCCACAGTAAACGCCTATCTGTAGGAATTCTGGGAACCAGTGTGATGAAAAACTTCTTTTGATGTGTGTATATTAGATTGTTTCCCAACATTCCGAAAATAGTGACTGGCCTGACTTTTTCCAGTAGCAGACACACAATTACTAATTCAAATGTGCAACAGGGATGCAGTTTTTCATTTACTCTTGATGATATGTATCTAGGTGGCGCCTTATGACGGTTGAAAAATCTGCTTTAACTCAAGACAGTATTATTTACGACACCGCGATGGAACGAATGCTGATTTTTAATGGTGATTTTTTAGTTGTAGAGCACACAGAAGACAGCCAGCAAGAGAGGCAATGACACAGTGTAGAGGTTTATGCTATAACTCATTTAAATCTGTAGCGCAGAGATGTAGCTTACGTATTTCACAGTGTAATTCGATAAAGACAGGTATAGCGGACTTTTCATACCATGTATGTTACACTGAGGTAACCAAAGTTATGGGGTAGTCACATGTACGTATACAGATGGTTGGTTGGTTGGTTGTTTGGGGAAGGAGACCAGACAGCGTGGTCATCGGTCTCACCGGATTAGGGAAGGATGGGGAAGGAAGTCGGCCGTGCCCTTTCAGAGGAACCATCCCGGCATTTGCCTGGAGTGATTTAGGGAAATCACGGAAAACCTAAATCAGGACGGCCGGACGCGGGATTGAACCGTCGTCCTCCCGAATGCGAGTCCAGTGTCTAACCACTGCGCCACCTCGCTCGGTATATACAGATGGTAGTAGTATCGCGTACACAAGGTATAAAAGGGCAGTACATTGGCGGAGCTGTTGTTTCCACTCAGGTGATGCATATGAAAAGTTTCAGACGTGATTATGGCTGCGCTATGGGGATTAACGGACTCTGAACGCGGAATGGTAGATCCAGACGCATGTGACTTTCCATTTCGGAAACAGTAAGGGAATTCAATCTTCCGAGATCAACAGTGTCTAGAGTTCACCGGGAATTCGAGGTTTCATTCACTACCACTCACCATGGATAACGCAGTGGCCAAAGGCTTTCACTTAACGACCGAGAGCAGCAGCGTTTACGTAGAGTTGTCAGTGCTAAAAGATAAGCAGCACAGCCTGAAATAACGGCAGAAAACAGTATGGGCTGTACGACGAACATCTCCGTAAGGACAGTGAGGTGAAACCTGGCGTTAATGGGCTATGGCAGCAGACGACAGATGCAAGTACCTTCGCTAGCTGCACGACATCATCTGCAGCGCCTCTCCATATCGTTTGGAGCCTAAACGACTGCGAAACCGTGCCTGGTCAGATGAGTGCCGATTTCAGTTGGTAAGAGCTGATGGTAGGATTCGATTGTGCCGCAGACCCCACGAAGCCATGGTCTCAAATTGCCAACAAACCACTTTGCAAGGTGGTGGTGGCTCCATAATGGTGTGGGCTGTGTTTACGTGGAATGGACTGGCTACTTGGAGACTATTTGCAGACATTCATAGGCATCAGATTTCCAAACAATGATAGAATTTTTGTGGATGAAAATGCACCTTGTCACGGGGTCACAGTTGTTCGTGACTGGTGTGAAGAACATGTTCGAGCGATTGGTTTGACCAAGCAGATTCGCGGGCATGAACCCCTTTGAACATTTATTGGGCATAATCGAGACATCAGTTCATGCACAAAATCCTCCACAGACAACATTTTCGCAATTAAGGACGACTACAGGGGAGCATGGCTCAGTGTTTCTGTAGGGGACTTCCAACGGCGTAGTGGAGCACATTGGCATGGAGTCAACCTCCATGCCAATGTGCTCCACTACGCCGGACAAATGGAGGCCCAACGCGATGTGAGGAGGTATCCCGTGATTTTTGTCACTCCAGTGTAAATCCACGATATCGACTGATCATGCTTGCAGTTCCTTCTGTAACTCATGCAATTACATTTGTTAAGAGACTTTTTTCTTTAATTTCACCCTTTCAAATCAGTGGTAGAACTTCTAGGAAGCCACTATTTCTTCATTGCCTTGTATTTACACTGTTCGAAAAGAAATGGGTAGCATCCCAAAAGAGAGTTTAAACCGAAATGAAACTTCACGAGTTGAGAGTGTATTTGACGTTATTTCAGTGATTACTAAATTGAGACAAATTGACAGAGAACTTGGCAGTATGAACCCAATTATCAGTACGATGTTACAGCCATTCTGGCCTCAATTCGTGCACTGATGGGTTGGGCAGAGTATCATAATGCCGTTGTGTTCCCTTCTGAGGCAAGCTGGCCCACAGCTGTTGTACCTAGTCTTTTATATCCTCGATACTGGGACAGTGTTGATTTTCGAGCTAGTCCCACACGTTATAACGAGGACAGATTTGGGGGTCTTGGTAGCCGCGGGAATACTTTAGTACCACACAGACAATTCTTAAAGGCGCATGCTGTGCGTGGACAAGCATGGGCTGTTGAAAAATAGTACAAAAATATTGTCACGTAAGAGGTCACATCTGACGTACCATAGTACCTTCCGAATATTCTTAATCACTTACAGCCACAACCTGAATTCATACCGGACGGCTCCTCACGCCAAGTCACCACGAGTAACACCGCTGTGCCTCTTCAGAGTATTCTACTAATAGGACCTCTCCCCAGCCCTAATATTCGTCGACGTCGGTTATCCATGATTCATCGCTCAACACAATAGACAGCTTTCGGCAGCAATCCATGCTTCGCGGTCATAGTACCACTCTAAACGCAGCCACTTGTGTCGTGGCGTTAACGGCTGCCTACGCATGGATCGGTAATTCTCTAGTCTGGCTGTTGGATGTCTATGACTGATATTGCGGATGACCCAGAATTTTGCAGGAAGTCCATTACTTGTTCTCGGATGGGAGACGGAGATGTGAATGGGTTACGATGTGGTTGGTACTTAATACAGCAATCTTTCCTTACGGTAGTCAGACGTGTTTGACCAGTACCGTGACGACGAGTTTCCTTGCCGTTACGTTCCCATGCAGATCAATATCCGGCCCCTGTCACACCCTGTTGGCCGTTAAATGTGATTATTATTCTATTCGAGCAGCCGGCCAAAAAGAGTACCGCCATGAGGCTCTTTTCAGGGTCACTGTTCCACAGGAGTGGTACCTCCATTTCCATCATAGTGATCTGGGGAGGAATCAGTATATTAAGTATTCTTACTAATATTGTCAACATTACGTTTTCTCACCTATTTCGTGAAAAATAAGCTTATGAGATATGCTAGTTAAGTCACTGATTAGATGCCTGAAATTTTTGCCATGCTCCATCCAGTATAAGAACAACGTGTTCAAGCATACTGTTACCATCACCCGTTGCGGTACTGCCGTTTCACTGGTGCTACATATGTTGAATTTCCCGAGTCTATTCGAGGAATTCTCTCGTCGAGCTTTGCCGATTCTGAGCTCGTACATTTCATGCCTGCTTACTGGCTTAAAGACAGAACACAAGCTTTTAATATGGATCTTTCTGCTGTCGCTTGTAAATTAACTAGTAATCTGAAAATGATTTTAATGCACAATATTGGATCATTTTTCTGTATTATCATACTAATATTTGACATAAAACTCATTCTCATTTTTTTAAGTTAAGGAACTACCGTCAATGAAAACAGAGAACGCCTAGCTCATCCCCCTAGCCCTTTCCACCACCATGGCCCACAGCCCCAGCGGTCTGTTCTCCCTACAATGGCCCCATGCTGTCTCTTTTCGTTCCTACACTCCCTCGAGAGTTGAAAACCCACCCCATGTGGGCAGTGCCCCCTCGTTGAAAATCACATTTCTAAACGATGATTGAGATTTACTCATACGTCATGTGGTCAAAAGTATCGGGACACATCGCATAATATACGTTTTTAATATTAGGTTCACTGTGCTGCCACGTACTGCCGGGTACTCCATATCAGCGACCTTCTTAGTCATTACACATCGTGACAGAGCAGAATGGGGCGCTCCGTGGAACTAACGAAATTCGAACGTGGTCAGATGATTGGGTGTTACTTGTGTCATACGTCTGTACCAGAGATTTCTGCACTCCTAAACATCCGTAGGTCCTCTGTTTCCGATGCGATAATGAAGTGGAAACTTGAAGGGCCACGTACGGCACAAAAGCGTACAGGGCGACCTCGTCTGTTGACTGAAAGAGACCACCAACATTTGAAGAAAGTCGTAATATGTAACAGTCAGACATCTACCCAGACCATCACACAGGAATTCCAAACTGTATCAGGACCAACTGCAAGTACTATGACAGTTAGGCGGGACATGACAAATTATTGATCGAGCAGCTGTTCATAGGCCACACATCACGCCGGTAAATGCCAGACGACCCCTCTCTTGGTGTCAGGAGCGTAAACATTGGACGACTGAACAGCGGGAAAACGTTGTGTGGAGTGACGAATCACGATTCACAATGTGGCGATCTGATGGCAGGGTGTGGGTATTGCCAATACCCTGTGAACGTCATCTGCCAGCGTGTGGTGGTGCCAACAGTAAAATTCGGAGGGGGTTGGTGTTACGGCGTGATCGTGTTTTTCATGGAGAAGGCTTGGACCCTTTGTTATTTTGCGTGGCACTATCACAACACAGGCCTACATTGATAATTTGAGCGCCTTCTTGCTTCCCAATGTTGTAGAGCAATTCGGAGATGGCGATTGCATCTTTCAACACGATCTAGCACCTGTTCATAATGCACGGCCTGTGGCGGAGTGGTTACACGACAGTAACATCCCTGTATGGACTGGGCCGGCCGGAGTGGCGGAGCGGTTCTAGGCGCTACAGTCTGGAACCACGCGACCGCTACGATCGCAGGTTCGAAGCCTGTCTCGGGCATGTATGTGTGTGATGTCCTTAGTTTAGTTAGGTTTAAGTAGTTCTAAATTCTAGGGGACTGATGACCTCAGAAGTTAAGTCCCATAGTGCTCAGAGCCATTTGAACCGTTTTGTAATGAATTGGCCTGCACAGAGCCCTGACCTGAATCCTATAGAACACCTTTGGGATGTTTAGGAACGCCGACTTCGTGCCAGGCCTCAGCGGCCGATATCGATACCTCTCCTCAGTGCTGCACTCCGTGAAGAATGGGCTGCCATTCCCCAAGAAACCTGCCAGCACCTGATTGAACGCATGCCTGCGAGAGCAAAAGCTGTCGTCAAGGCCAAGGGTTGTCCAGCACCATTTCAATTCCACCATTACCGAAGGAGGGCGGCACGAACTTCTTAGTCATTTTCAGGAAATTGTCCGGATACTTTTGATCACATAGTGTATGAGGCATCACTGTAAGGTAGACTCGCGGACTGCACGTAATAGCATTCCAGCGTGTTCACTTAATCTTCCTATAGTCCTTTAGGCCCGTCGTTACGGGATAGCTGTGTTGCGTACCTTAATAGTAAAATTTTTTCATCAATATGACATGTATGGATACAGAAGTAAGGATCTGATAGATATGCTACTTGCATACAGGAAAGTTATTTGCAGTGGGTAAGCTACTGTACTGTTGTATATGGAAATGCATGCTCCACATTTTTCGACGCTCACAACGATTCACGGAAAAATACGAGAGCTCAAGAAATTGCAAAAGCCAAATTTTTTACTTGCAGTTTTTCTAAAATTGAAGCTTGCGCGCTGAGGAAAGTCCATTTTCTATATTTGTACCACTTTCCTGAATTTACGGTAGCTTTCTGTGATCTGGAGAAAATTGTTGTACGTATTATAAGCCTTCTGAATACTGTAGAAGTAATTGTGCACACGTGTGTGATACTATGAATGAAAAACGCACATCTGCTATTCTCGCTCTGTTCGAATGATTGCATTGAAGAGAATGGTTTGGAACATTTCAAAGAGGAACCGTCCAACCAACAGTCGCCGAGTAGCGATAGCTTAAATTGAAAATAAAGGAAGAAAAGAAAATGGCCCAAGCCGTAGCTAGTTCTTTCGCTAATCTGAGGAGAGTTGTCTTTAAACAGCTACATCCATACCAATTGCAGAATTTCCAGGCTATACTACTAAAGCACAGCAACGAAGAGCACATTTTGAGCAATGGTACTGACTAACGCACATTATCTCGAGACGGTGTTGTGAACTTTCACCAAGCTCATGTTTGGGCAAACGGATATCCGTAACCGCAAGTGGTTAGAAGTAAACAACAGAGGTTTACTATGAACTCAGGGGCCGGAGTAATTTGTAGTCAGATTAATGGACCAGCCAGACTAACGGGGTTTATTTGCTTCATTTATCTCATATATTTTCTGCCTACCCTATAGGATGGATTACCACTCCGGGTTCGTCAGATGTTGTGGCTGCAAAACGACGGAGCAGCAGATTATTTTGACAAAAATGTGTGACACCACCTGAGCAATACGTCTCCCAGTGGAGAGATTAGCAGAGGGGAATCAGTTGTGTGGCTACCACGACCGAGGAATTTTAGACCTCTGTTTTGTGCGCGGTTTACGAGAGGAACAATGCGTGCTAGTGCTGTAATATTAGATGATGATCAAACGCAGTAAAATACGCTGCGAGTCAAATACCAACTACTCATAAGCACTTATTTCACCATGTGTATCAGTCACGCTGCCATCAGGGACTCACACCTAGGGAGTACGTGGCTGGCGACCACGGGGCCCCGAGCTGAGTCCTGGCATTGCTTCCACTTACTTGTGCCAGGCTCCTCACTTTTATCTTTCCTGTCTGGCCTCCCTCGGCCAACTCTTGTTCTTTTCCGACCCTGACGCTTTTAGGTTTCGAGGGCTAGGGGTATTTCATTTTCCAACCTATACTTCTCATGCAGCGTCTGATCCGGAGCGGGCGGCTGCGAAAGGCGTCTGTATCCCATGTTAAGGGTGGCCTCCAGAACTGCGGAAGACAACGGAATACCACAGCAGATTATCTTCCCTGCATAATGCAGTCTGCATTTTATGCAGAAAAATGGCTATCATTTTAAATCAGTGTCCGGAGGTAAAATAGTCCCTCATTCGGATCTCCGGGGGGGGGGGGGGGGGGGGCGAGGGGTGTTGGCAACTTGAAGAGAGGCAAAAAATCAAAATGAGAATTGGTACCTGGAATGTTACAACTCTGCTACAAGCAGGAAAACTAGGAAACCTTAAAAGAGAGATGGAAAAGAATCATATGGACCTCGTAGGAGTTGCTGAGGTAAGATGGAATGAACGTGAAGAATTACTGTCAGATGAATATGTATTGTACTACTCAGGAGGAGAGGTCAAAGGAATGACTGGAGTAGGAATGATTATGACAAAGCTCTTAGTTAAATGTGTGGAATATGTGGACTATGTAAATTACCGGGTTATTGGTTAAGGCTGAAAGGAGCACAAAAAGATTTACTGATTATCCAGGTGTATGTGCTAACTTCAGAACATGATGACCAAATTGTAGAGGAAACATACAATCTAATAGAGAGAATAATGGACGAAAATAAAAAATGCTTCAAAATAGTAATGGGAGACTGGAACACCATTGTGGGAAAAGGGAGAGAGGGAAACATAGTATGCAGTCATGGTCTTCGAAAGAGAAATGATAGAGGTGAATAGGTAATTGACTTCTGCAGGGAAAGGCAGCTGATAGCGGCAAACACATGGTTTAAGAACCACAAGAGAAGGCTCTACACTTGGAAATCACTAGGGAATAAATGCAGATACCAAATCGATTTTATACTGGTAGAAGAAAGATACAGGAATGGAATCAAGAAGGTGCACACATAACCAGGTGCAGATATTAATAGCGACCACAACTTACTTATGGCAGAAATAGAAATAAGTATGAAAAAACTAAAGAAGGCGACCATGGTGAAGAAGTGGCATCTAGAGAACATAATATCCAACAAAGAAAAAATTACAGAAATGCTGACACTTGAGTTTCTAAACACATTACGAGTCAAAGAACCACCTGATAATGTTAACGAGTACTGGATTATGCTGAAAGAAGGAATCATTAAAGCAGGACAGCAAAATATAGGATATGTAAAAGGGAAAAGGTCAAAAAAATCATGAGTCGCACAACAAATGATTTCCAAGATAGAGGAGAGATGAAAATTTAAAAACAAGAACACTGAAGGAGCAAGAAAGATATACTGAAGGTTAAATAATGAACTGTGAGGAGAAAGAGAGCAGGCTAGGAAAAAATGACAAAAGAGGAATGTGATGCAACTGAAGAACCAGACAGGAAGGGAAGATACGACTTACTACACAACAGAGTAAAGACTATGACATGGGAATAAAACAGAGCAGGAAGTTCTACAATGGAAATTTTGAGTAAAGATGAAAGGGTAGTGTACAAAGATCGTGACTATGTCCTCCAGAGATGGGAAGAACATCTGTAAGAGCTATATGACAAAAATCCCAAACCAGAAACTCTGGAACTTGAATCACACAACAGTATAAGTGACGACGAGAAAGGACCAACCATCATAATGGAAGAAGTAAAGTCTGCCATAGCTGTAATGAAAAATGACAAAGCGGTGGGTACAGATAAGATACCGGGAGAAATATTAAAATGCTTGAAACAAGATGGAATAAGAGAAATACTGAGGTTATGTAATAAAATATATGACAGTGGTGAATGGCCTGAGGAATATGTGACAACAGTAATGATTCCATTACCGAGAAAATAAGGAACCAAGAAGCGCAGTGAGCACATGACAGTCAGCCTCATTTCACATGCAGCCAAAGTGATGTTAAGAACAATTAATAAAAGACTTATAAAAGTAACGGAGGAGAATCTCGGCGAAGATCAGTTTGGCTTTAGATGGAACACGGGCATCAGAGATGCAATAGGGCTCCTACGAATCTTGGGAGAAAGGTTTATTGAAAAACCTTTCCCCCAAGATCTATATATGTTCTTCATCGATCTAGAAAAGGCATTTGACAATGTGGTTTGGGACAAGTTGGCGGCTATAATGAGGGAAAATAGATTGGACTGGAAAACCAGAAGACTTGTAAACTCATTATATCTTAATCAAAAAGCCTCAGTTAAAGTGGGAGGACCGGACTAGGAAAAGGAGTAAGACAAGGATGCTGTCTATCACATACTCATTTCAACCTCTACTTGGGAAATATAATTGACCAATGCTCATTAGATGACAAAGAAGTAGAAATTGGAGGAAGAAGAGTAGGGTGTTTGAGGTTTGCTGATGACATGGTCCTTCTAGCCACAGGGGAAAAAGAATTGCAGGATATGGTGGACACCATTGAAGCTAACGGAAAAAATTATGGAATGAAAATTAACACAAACAAAACAAAAGCATTGGCACTAGGAGGAAATAAAAATTGTGCTGAATAGAGAAATACTAGAACAGGTGCAAAATCTTAAGTATCTTGGAAGCAGGATAGACACCTACTGGAAGGGCACCACAGAAATTAAAACATGGATAGCAATGGAAAAAGAGGCATTTTATAAGAAAAGGAGAATTTTCTGCAGCGGTCTGAACAGAGAACACAGGAAGAGACTCATTAAATGTCTTGTATGGAGTGTTCTTCTATATGGTGCTGAAACATTGACTTTGAGAAAGAAAGACAGAGGAAGGTTGGAGGCTTTTGAGATGTGGACATGGCAGAGGATGGGAAGAATAAGTTGGATGGCCAGAGTAAAAAATGAAGAGGCACTGAGAAGAGTGGGAGAGAAGAGACAGTTACAAGAAGTAATAAAAGAAGAAAAAGAAATTGGATTGGGCATATATTAAGAAAGAATGACGGACTGATAAAAACAGTTTTAGAAGGTTATGTAGAATGGAAAAGGAAGCGTGGAAGGAAGAGATTTCAGATACTGGATGACGTGATGGATGGTACAACATAAAGCAGCCTTAAGAAGGAAGCAGTGATTGCACAAAATGGAGAGGCTAAGGACCTGCTAATATAGCAGAAAACTGATGATGATGATGATGATGATGATCAGTCACGCTGTGACCGAAGTACTGACTGCTCACCCGCAGTTTCAGTCAGTACACAACCTGTGTACACTCTGAAATAATGTTAGCAACCAAAATTTTGAGTCCGTTTGTAATGTACTGTCCGCTGCGACGCTTTTGTTGGAATCCTTGCCTAAATGTGGAGCAACAACCAGTTACCACACCTTAATGTTTTGTTAACTCAGTCGCCCCCACGCCGACATGAATACTAAGTGCCGTTCTCGGGTTCCCCCTTGGAAAATAATTATTTTACCACCCTGCTCAACTCACCAAGCGCTCTGCAGGAGTAGTACGTGTGATCAATTCAAAACGTTTCGTTCAAATTTTAGCTGCCCCTGTTCTCAAAAGGCGAGTCTCCTCGGTGTCGAAATTATTCAATCCTAAATAAGATTCAATAAGATTATCGTCTTGATTAAATAAGATTATCGTCATGAATTACCTTCTGTATTTCCATCCACAGAATACATCATACCAATAGTATCAATGTCCTTTCCTATTCTATTCTTCTATTCAGTGAGAGAAAAGTGACTGGCCATAAGTCTCTGCGTTTGCCATAACCGTTCTTCAGATTTTCTGGTGATCCCTACACGAGGCATACGTCGGTGGCCGTATAATGGTTGCAAAGTCATCTTCAAATACATGTTTTCAAAATTTTCAAAAAATGGTTCAAATGGCTCTGAGCACTATGGGACTTAATTCTGAGGTCATCAGGCCCCTAGAACTTAGAACTACTTAAAACTAACCAACCTAAGGACATCACACACATCCATGCCCGAGGCAGGATTTGAACATGCCACCGTAGCGGTAACGCGTTTCCAGACTGTAGCACCTAGGACCGCTCTGCCACTCCGGCCGAATTTCTAAATTTTCCCAACTAAGTTTTGCGAGAACTGCTTTCCGATTAAAATTGGCCTAACACTTCTGTTGCGCTTTTCTGTGGGTTATACCGGCTGTTAAGATCCTAATAGCGCATCTGTAAACTCGTTCGACCTCTGTTGTCATGTCTACTTGATACGGACTCCAAACACTGGAATAGTATTGTATTATTGGTCGCACTAACGTCTTGTATGCCATTACCTTTGCACCTCACATCCCAAGAACCCTCTTAACAAATCTAAGTCCTCTCTTCACCAGTAGTATAGCTGTGCCAGTTCTAGTGAAGGGATAATGTAGTTGGGCAACACGCACTATGAGCTAAGGAGGACCAGCCCTATAGGGTGAACCATACAGGCTGCAAGATGCTGCAGTTGTAATGACCAACGCCGTCCACACCCTCAGACATTACGGCGGACATATTCGCAATTGTCCTTAAGTACAGAACTGCTTGGAATTGAAATTGTAGTGTAATTTTACTGGACATTCTGCATGGTTCCAAAATTCCCGCACCCTCCTCCCTCTCCTCTCTCATATAGTAGGCCATTTGCCTTATGTATCAAATGGTGCAGTATTCTAAAATAGCCAAGATTTTCTCCCCCGTCTATGATATCACTGGTGAAGTGGTGCAGTTGTCCTAAGTGTAAAATGGCGGGAAATTCAAAGCTTTTAAGATGGACACTCTTCTGCTGGTATGAAATTCAATATGGTAATCTATGACGTCTTAATCTAAAATGCCAGAACCGAGAAAACTGGTACAATACTATGACATCGGAATCTAAGCTGGCGACCCAAGACGGTGGACACGGTGAGACTCTAAGACGTCAGAATCATAGATGGTGGATCTGGGGTAGTGGCAGAACCTACATGATTGTGAGATTTCAGGTAACCTACGTTCTAAATTTGAATTTCTGTCCTAAAGAGAAATAGGAAAAAGTCTTTGGTTTTGCCCCCACTTCTATAATGCTGTACTTTTGCTAAGAATCAGCATGTGTTATGCTCAAACAACCGCCACATCTGCTGGGATGTGATAAGATGGGGAAATCTACACCTTTATTATGTAAACATACATGTCACTGTTGAACAAATATCAGTCCACTTCGGCCACTTTGTCGATGAAGATGAACTGAAATGATTATAACATTATAAAAATCCAGTTCCCAGGTGAAGAAAATCTTTAACCTGGCCACATTCTAGAGGCACTGACAGTGAATTGTAGACTATGAGCTGCAGATTATACACCTACATACACACACTATGTTAAGTTCGTTATACTATTCTATATATGCATTTTCATTATATGTACAACAGCTACGTACATTGATACTGTTCATCACTCAAGTGAATAGTATACTTTTGGTAGAGCTCCAATCTCATTAGCACAGTTGTCCCACTTCTAGACATTTTGTGACGTACCTTACCAAGATCTTAAAAAATTATCAGCAGTATCCCACCAAAATAAGCAGCACAACAAATGCTGCTAGTTTGCCTTCCTGTATTTGGATATTCACAGGCGTGTGTTTCATCCAACGTGTGCTGGGGGCGGGGGGGGAGGGGGTCCTCCTATCCTATACTGTTCTCATACAGGATACAGCTAGAAAAACGAGGCATTATTAATGTCCAAAATTGCGATGATAAAGCTTGTCTTGCAAGGTCATTTCTGATTTGCAAGAGATTACAAGAAAATACCAAGTGGGAGATATTTGTGAGTATTACAAACATAATGATATTGAACTCTGCATGAGCTTTCAGAATATCAGTAAACTGAAAGGAAGAATACTCATACATCCAACATACATTAGGTGTTCCATTTATCTGATGACCACCTGAGCGGCGCAGTGGAAGCAGCAGTGAGCGCTCCGTTGTCCGGCGATCAGATGCCGTGTCACCTGTCTACTGCTGCGGTACGACATGACTACATTTAAAAATAAGCAAATATATTTTGTACTCACCCGTGTCCTGCAAGGAGATGCTGGAACTGTCCGCCATTATCTTCCACTCGTTTCTGCCATCTATTAAGGAAATTATTAATCACACCATGTAATTCTCTGTGACATTGGATTAATTGCTTCACGGATGTCATCCTTCAGTTCCGCTATCGTGTGAGGAATTGTTGTGTCACTTTGTCCTTCAGTGCACCACACAAATAAAAATCGCACGGAGTTCAATTAGGATATCTAGGCGGCCAGATATTGTTACTAGTGACTCTTTCGTCGAACACTTTTTGAACTGTATGCAGGGAAACATTGGCCGTATGAGCCCTTGCCGAATCCTGTTGAAAAAATGCGAAGTTTCATTCTCTTTCACTCAGTTCATTAAGAAATGGTCCCAAATTGTTTTTCACATATCTTTCACTTGTAACTGTGTCATTAAAAAAAATTCGGCCTATTATTCTGTCACCACTGACTGCGCACCACACCCTTATTTTCTGATCGTGAAGGGGTTCCTCATGGAGCACAATACGCTGTATGTGCTCCAATGTCGATGGTTTTGGGAATTTACATACACGTGTAAATGGAACCATGCCTTATCTGTTAGAGATTTAGGTAAGGATCAATTTCACCGTCATACACTTGTTTTAAAACCCACTCGCAAAACTTAACATTGTGGGCAGCTTCACCAGGTCGAAGTTCGTGTACTACTGATACTTTATAGAGCCTTAGCCCACGCATCTTTGCTCCTCTTTACACAGAGGTGCACGATATTTGTGTTTGCTGCGAAAGATATCTAAGACACTTTTTAGGGGAATTTTCCAGGCGATATCCACTATCATCGAGACAACCTTCTGTGAGCACTGTACGTCGTCGTTTGCGCTTCTTGTCTTGAATTCTGCCCGTTTCACGAAATTTATTCACTAATTTGTTAACAGCATCACGACTCGGACCTAGAACAGAATCGTAAATAAACACTCGTGCAATTGAATAATTTGCTCTTGTCATTGTTGTGTTCGCAATCTGCAGCTGTTAAACACGTGATGCTTTTTTCACTGCTCGAATGACACTGGCTGACAAGGCACTTATGTGTATACGGCCTTCAGGCTGATACAAAAGAAACGGGGGCATACTGCGGCCCCGCGAGATCCATTCGACCTGCAGGCGCGGCTTCCGTGGCCGGCCAGCAGTACCCCGAGCAGGCGGTCATTAGATAACAGGAATACCATGTACATGTGCAGGAGGAATACAGTTCAGATGTTGGTTATTTTACACTACTAATGGATCAAAAATATGTTCTTCTCTCTTTCTTGGTAGTTATGTATGTTCACATAATGATAAATGATATTTTTGTCGTAGGTTATTGAACTTGGTTTTCGAGGGAGAACAATTAACACAGCATTTGCATGACTATTCTATCCACTACGTGGTATGTGTGGAAATGTCCACTGACGAAAATAAGTGCTTAAAGTGAAAAGTCGCATACCTTTCTCAACAAGCAGCGAGTACTCTTTGCTGCATACTCCGATTTTCAATGCCTCCTCGCTCCTGTAGCAGGCTGTGGGGATGAACCCTCACATACTGCTATCACTGCACTCACATTTTGCCGGCCGTTGTGACCGAGCGGATCTAGGCGCTTCTGTCCGGAACCGCGCTGCTGTTACGGTCGCAGGTTCGAATCCTGCCTCGAGCATGGATGTATGTGATGTCCTTAGGTTAGTTAGGTTTAAGTAGTTCTAAGTCTAGGGGACTGATGACCTCAGATGTTAAGAACCAGAGTGCTTGGGGCCATCTGATTTTTTTGAGCACTCACCTTCTGCAGCCATGTATTACCTCTTAATCATTTTGATTCATGCATTGTAGACGTTTCTGTGAGACGGTTGCTACCTGAGCTTGAAGGCCACGCAAGGAAAGTTGATGAGATTTGTAGTATTTACGTTCGTACGAACAAAATGTAAGAAGCTATATTACTGAACAAGAATGAAGCTGGCTGTTATGTTTAAGGAAAGCCATTAGATTAAAAGGCTGAAACACAACGTAGGGGTCATTGCCATCTATGGAGCTGCACACAATTCATGCAAGTTCTGGGGGACTGATGACCTTCGCTTTTTTAGTCCCCCTTAAACATCCCAACAACCACCACCACCACCACCACCATGCAAGTTCAGTCACTAGCTTCCATGACATATAACTGTTCTCATCCACAGTTTAAGAGGGGATTATGCTCACTTCGTAGCTGAGCTCTTGACTAATATCGATATGAACGAAGTTACGGTTAGTGTCGTGCCCAACAACACAGAGAAATACATTTCGTCTTCAAAGAGAATGACCAAGGAAATAACGTTACAGTTCCTAGATTCACTAGCCGGCCGCGGTGGTCTAGCGATTCTAGGCGCTCAGTCCGGAACCGCGCGACTGCTACGGTCGCAGGTTCGAATCCTGCCTCGGGCATGGATGTGTGTGATGTCCTTAGGTTAGTTAGGTTTAAGTGGTTCTAAGTTCTAGGGGACTGATGACCACAGATGTTAAATCCCATAGTGCCCAGAGCCATTTGAACCATTTTTGCAAAGGTTTATATGGAGACAGATGAATGCTCAATTGCAGATATTTTCGAAAGATCCTGGAGTGTGCGGTAGGAAATATACTCTCTGGATAATGCCTACTATTACACAATGCCAGAGCTTTCGTGGGATGCTATGCTGAAAAAGACACGTTTCAACACTGCACCCTTGACCGATAGTGACATGCCATTGTTTCTCGAGCGAGGGGTTCATGATCGCTTTGTGAATGTGTCCATAGGCACACCCATGCAAGTAACCAACGAATGTTTGAACAGTTGAATGCAGCTGTCGATTTAAGTTATATCATGTACTTACGTGCAAACAACTTACACGGGCATTCCAAGGAACAATCAATACCTTTTTGATGGCTGTCTGATAAGGAAATCGCCAAATGGTTATATTCTCAGATGTGCAGGCAAATTATGAAACGAGATACATTTCAGACATAGACTTAACATATGATACAGGTCTCCATGACAAACACACAGCGATTCGCCGCTATGTATAGAGCGCCACGTTTCACGAAATGGTTCTTACCCTAAGCTGTCGAAAACGCTGGAGGGAAAAGCAAGGTTCATAATACTTTATGATAAACTGCAGCAGTGTCTCTATTTTGGCTTGAAAGAGGGTAGAGGCATATGTGCTATCTCCGTCAAGCGTCATATTTAATGGATTACATCTGCAGCGCAAATTTTGGCTACAGTCATCACTGAAGGATACGTCGCTCTGAAGATAGCGAAGATTTCGATAGAGTTCACGAAACCAGGTATGTTGGTATGTATAAAAACTCTTAATGTTTATTAGATACAAAATAAACATTCTACACCTTTACATATTTGAAGCTCTCCGTGGATAGGGTGCCCTGAACTACGGTTTCTAACGTAACTATAACGGCGCATGAGAAACAGCGTGCTATTACTGAGTTTCGAGTTCGTAGAATTCGTCTGAGTATGGAGAACCCTCTCCTTCAGCTTGACAATGTCAAGCCAGACAAGAGCGCAGCGACATCTGCAACAATCAGACGCCTTGGGTTCACTGTCATCGATCACCCTCCACACGGTCCCTACTGGCACCATCGATTTTGATATGTTTCCCAAATTTAAAGGAAACCTTCGAGAACGTCTCTTTGATAGTGATGAAGTAGTACCAGCACAGCTGAGGTTGTATCTCTGTCAACAAAGTCTAACATTGTACAGTGGCGGTATCAACAAACTGATTTCTCGATGGGAGATATGTATTCGTCGCCAGGGAGACTATGTTGAGAAATAAATATGTAGACACGAAGAATAAAGAGGTATAATGTTAATAGTGTTTGTTTTATTTAAAAAGCCTTAAGCGTTTTCACAGGAAGAATTCAGAGGCATTATTCCTCAGAATGCTCTAGTATATTTGACCTATATTTACTCCACTTGGGCTGATTCAGTTATGAGTTGTCAAAAAACTCATTTAGCAGATACTAAGTTACCTTATATATGGACAGCTTCATCTAGGGGGAAATTTTGCAGTCCACATGAAGTAATAAAGAGCCACCGTAAAACTTTCGACACATGTGAATGTGCAGCCTGTAATACTTATAGAAAAAAGCCAGCTAACGATAAGATTATCAGGACAAAGAGTCGACGATTGTGGAGTTCGTAGATCTCCATAAAAAAATTCACGCATACCACGCTTACCACACAGGAACACGTGCTACTCTTAGATGGGCTAAGAGTGTGTAGTTTGCAGTCTAAATGGCTCACAACTTTACGTGGGTGCGCAACCGAGTAGGCAGTGCTCCATCTCCCCTCCACGTATGGTATGCCAAGTCAGTATTCAATTGTGAAGACATGAGGTGCACACAGTAACACAACTGAGAATGGGTCTGTTGCGACATGACAACAAGAAAGTTACTTGTGCTGAGGGTGTTGGAACCCTACCCTATGCACCCTATTCAACTAAGTGATTGAGTATATGCATTCATTTATGTATTGTACATATAGTGAAATTGCAGGTATATATGAGGAATAGTATTGCTCGCTTATCAAAGTGTGTACATACGTGTTTACAGAGTGTTTTACATATCATGTTACTTACTTCTAGAGGTTGAAGAGACGCTTAGTGTACCAATGCTGTTGTGTTTCCAACAACTATGTTGTTGTGTTTCCTAACCCTGTCAGCGATCATTTGTTCCCGAGAGAGATTGGTGTCGAATTTCAGTTTTGTTCACTTTTTCTCTCTCTTTTTGTGCGTGCTGTAAAGTTCCTTTAATGTGTTAAATAAAGTGCTTTTACAGAGTGCGGTAACAAGAAAAGACAATCTTTTTGCGTAAAATGCGGAATCTGTATAATACAGTTTAATTGCAAATACGGAAAGAAACACAAGAGCTGCAGAGTCAAAAGATGAATATTTAAAATAGATACCTGAGGAGCTATGAGCACTTGTTCATCTTCGATAGCGTGAAACACATCTCCTCTACTGAACAAGTAGTCATAGCTCTTAAGGTATAAATATTACAGCCTTTGTGTAATAGACATTTCTTCTTCTTTTCGTCCATACAACAAGATCTGAGAGTTGCCTACGCTGCAATCTTAGCAGCAGTAGTGCTGGTACATGTAATCCACTGTCTGAGGTATCAGAACGGTTTTACCTTATAAGTTTCGACACCTTCGTTTCCGGTACAGGGACTCTTGCATGATATTGATAGATTTATCCGTCTCCATCAATACTGAAAGCCTGTAATATCATCACGGAGTCACCGTGCATATTCATACGTTTACAGGCGCTGGGACCTATGGCTTTAACGCTTTGTAGCGTCGTTCAGTGAAGTTTCCGGACATGTCTTCCTAGGTAAAACTTGATCCAATAGGTCTCCTCTACAAGCTCTAGAAGCGTGTAATATGAACAGTGAAACACGCTGTACGTGTGTATATATACGACAGCATGTAACTATATGTGCAGGCATGTGAGAAATTACATCCTGTGCACACTGTATATGTGGTTTACATTGTTTGCACCCTACATTGATCAGCCATAACATTATGATCGCCTATCTAATAGCCAGTATGTCGACATTTGGCACAGATAACAGGGTGACACATCGCGGCATGGATGTAATAAGGCCTTGGTAGGTCGCCGGAGAGGTTGGCACAACATCTACACACACAAGTCGCCTAATTCCGGTAAATTCTGGAGAGAGGGCGATGAAATCTGACGCCACGTTCAATCACATCCCAGATGTGTTCGACTGGTTTTAGATCTGGCGAGTTGGGGGGGAAGCACATCAATTGGAACTCGCCACTGTGTTCCGTGAACCACTACATCACAGTGCTGGCCTTGTGACGTGATGCATTATCTTGTTGAAAAATGCCACTGCCGTCGGAAAACATACATGATCATTATGAAATGTTGTACATGGTCTGCAACCAGTGACGGTAGTCCTTGGCCGTCATGATGCCTTGCATGAACTCAACTGCACCCATGGATGCCCAGGTGAATGTTGCCCAGAACATAACAGAGCCGCCGCCACCTTCTTTTCGTTGAGTCGTACAGGTGACAAGGGAGTGCCACTGGAAGACGACGTATTTGCGTCCTCCCATCAGCGTTCATCAGACCATGCAACGGTCTGCCTTTGCGCTAACATGCAATGCCGATGGTCACGTGCCCATTTCAGTTGTAGTTGCCGATGTCGTTATGTTAACGTTGGTATATGCATGGGTAGTCGGCTGCGGAGCCCTCTCGTTAGGATTGTTCGGTGCCCTGTGTGTTCAGACACACTTGTACTGTGTCCAGCATTAAAGGCAGATGTTAGTTCTGCCACATTTCGCCACCTATTCTGTTTTACCAGTCTTCCCAGCCTACGACGCCCGAAATTCATTATCAGGGGTGGCCACCCAACTATACGACGTCTGGACGTGGTTTCAGCCTTGTTTCGTCATGTGTTGAAGACACTCACAGTAGCACTCCTCGAACGCCTGACAAGTCATAGAGTTCCCGTAATGCTCGTACCAAGCCTCCAGGCCATCACAATCTGCCCCCAGTCCAACTCAAATAGATCACGTGCCTTCCCCATTCTATACACCGACAGCACGGTGACTGATAGAATTTGTATGTACATCCACCGTCAGTGTGTCTGACTAGCTGTCATTACTCTGCAGGTGACGCTGCTATGGCCTGGATGGGTTTATATTGACAGTAAGACGGTGGCCATAATGGTGTAGCTGATAAGTGTATGTGTGTAGTTAGTGTAGTTCTTTTCCCGCTGCTGAGCGTTATGCAGTTCTTTACAATTATTCAACGTCGATCCTTTCCTCACTAAATTGTCAGCGAACGATATTATTGTGCTAATCTTTTATCTGATAAATTATTTGTGTAGACTGAAATCTTGTCTTATTGCGCCTCCTTGGGGTACACCCGATAAAACTTTCGTCTCTGTGAAGACAGAACGTTCTAAACGGGATACTAGCAGTAATAGGCAGCCTGGGTGACTGACTAGTGGGATAAGGATGTCTTGTAGAACAAAGTGGGAATTATATCAAAATTTTAGAAGTAGTCACAATCTAGCTACAGTAGCCCATTACAAATAGTACTGTAAGGTGCTTAAAAAGGTTATTAGAAAGGCAAAGAGTATGTGATGTGCAAATAGAATAGCTAATTCACAGGATAAAATTAAAGCCGGCCGTAGTGGCCAAGTGGTTCTAGGCGCTACAGTCCGGAACCGCGCGACCGCTACGGTCGCAGGTTCGAATCCTGCATCGGGCATGGATGTGTGTGATGTCCTTAGGTTAGTTAGGTTTAAGTAGTTCTAAGTTCAAGGGGACTTATGACCTCAGCAGTTGAGTCCCATAGTGCTCAGAGCCATTTGAACCATTTTTGATAAAATTAAAACCATATGGTCAGTTGTCAAGGAAGTGTCTGGTCAGCAGTACAAGGTCGACGATATAAAGTCAGTTCGAAGTAAGAATATTTCTGTTACCGATAAATCAGGTATATGTACAGTATTTAACAATCATTTGCTGAGCATTGCTGGTGAATTAAATAAAAATTTAGTTTCTACAGGAAATCATATAACTTTCTTGGCAAATGCCTTTCCGAGATTGATGTCTGAAATACTCCTCTGCGATACAGATAAGGGGGGGTTTGAGTCGATAATTAAATCACTGAAGACTAAGGACTCTCGTGGTTATGATGGAGCGTCTGGCAGAATATTAAAGTACTGTGCTGCACATGTTAACCCTGTATTTAGCCATATTTGTAATTTCTCCTTTAGGAATGGTCGGTTTCCTGAGCGATTAAAATACTCAGTAGTAAAGCCGCCTCATAAAATGGGAGAATGGGATACTGTAGATAGTCTTAGACTTATTTCCATGCCATCAGTGTTTGCAAAAGGTATTGAAAATTCTGTGTATGTAAGGGTAATTGATCATTTTATATAACACGATTTGCTATCAAATGTACAGTTCGGCTTTAGAAGTCGTTTAACAACTGAAAACGCTATATTCTCGTTTCTCTGTGAGCTATTGGATGGGCTAAACAAAAGGTATCGAACGCTCCGCATATTTTTTTCATTTGACTAAGGCATTTTATTGTGTTGCTCGCAGAATATTGCTCCAGAAGTTGGACTATTACGGATTATGGGGAGTAGCTCACAATTGGTTCACCTCTTACTTTAGCAACAGGCAGCAAAAGGTCATTATTCACAGTGTTGATAACGGCTGTGATGTGGGATCTGAGTTTGTACTGTCAAGTGAGGGGTGCCACAGAGATCTGTGTTGGAGCCACTCCTGTTCCTTATTTATATAAATGACATGCACTCTAGTATTATGGGTAACTCTACAATATTTCTGTTTGCTACTGACACTAGCTTGGTAGTGAAGGATGTTGTGTGCAACATTGGCTCGGTTTCAAATAGTGCTGTAAATGACCTACGTTCATGGCTTGTAGAATATAAACTAACGCTAAATCACAGTAAGACTCAGTTTTTACAGTTTCCAACACACAATTCCACAAAACCTCCCATTTCAATTTCGCAGAATGGGCATGTGATTAGTGAAACTGCACCGTTCAAATTTCTAGGTGTTCAGATTGATAGCAAGCTGTCGTGGAATGCCAGTGTTCAGAATCTTTTTCAAAGACTTAATACAGCCATTTTTACTATCTGAACGGTATCAGAAGTGAGTGATCGTTAGACACGAAAATTAGTCTACGTTGCTTATTCTCATTCGCTTATGTCATATGGTATAACATGTTGGGATATCTCTTCCAATTCTAAAAGGATATTTTTGCCTCAGAAACGGGCGATTCGGGTAATAAGTGGTGTAAGTTCATGAACCTCTCGTCGACCCCTGTTCACGAGTTTGGGTATTTTGTCATTGCCCTTTCAATATATATATATATATATCCAAGAAAGAATAAGCAGCTTTCACCCGGTTAATACTCGGTAGAAATCAAACCTGCATTTCGATCGGATTTCCGTAACTCTTTTGTAAAAAGGTGTGCAGTATACTGCTGCATCCATTTTCAATAAGCTACCACTCGAATTCAAAAATCTTAGCAGTAATCCACGCGCTTTCAAATCGAAACTGAAGAGTTTCCTCATGGGTCACTCCTATTCTGTCGATTAGTTCCTTTAAAAATTATGCTGATTCTTATTGTAGTGTTGACTGCGTTTACTTAAACTTATGTACTGATTTTTTTTTTGGGTTCATGAACATTTAATTTTATCTGTTATTACTTTTATGTTGTAATTTCATGTAGTAACACGTTCCATGACTTTCGAGATTTGCTCCTCAATTTGGTCCGACGGAACCACTTGACGTGTAGAAAAAAAAAAAAAAACTGCGACCAATCTCTTTTGAATTTTCTCTTCATATTCTTTCGTGTGCTATTTTCTAAAATAACTTGTACCTCCTTTTCTAATTAATGCTGCTTTACCTCCAAAGGAGGGATGTTAGAGTAGCTTTCTTGATACAGCTCCCCGTTACGTCTTTAACGTTCGTTTCGGCAACGACGACAGCGCTTTATTCGCTGCACGTTTGGTTGTAACGCTGTTATAAACCAGTCCTGCTGTCACGAGAACGCAGGGGAAGTTCGTCGCTTCGCCGTTCGCAATAAAACACATTTTCCCGCGCCACGAGGGGAGTGCGTTACGCTGAGGAGTGCAATCGAAGCGCCGGCGTCGGTCGAGATAACAGCCGACTGTGGCTTGAATTTACTCGCCGAGATTTATTTGGCGGCTCGGATATTGGCCACAGCTGTGCCCCGCCGCGTGCTCTTCTTGGCTACGTCTGTTATTGCAGACGATGCCTCCACGTCTTTAAGTAAAATACCATATTTCTCCAACTGTTATTGGAGATGACACCGTGTAGCAGCAACATATGAGAACTTTCCTGCAGCTGCTTTCCGAGCTTCGATAAACCCACAACACGTCCGGTTTCACTCGTCACGTTGCATTCCATTTAACGTCACCAGGTGCGTCTCTTGAGTATTTGGAACATATTTACCAGTAAAATGTTATTACTCCTGTTATGCAGAAATATGAGTAGTAAAAAATCTTTTCGGAAACGGTTCTAAAGATATTTTGAATCTCATTTTTGTGTTGTGTTGGAGGGAAAATGTTTCCTATCGGGGATCTCATGGGAATCCCACAGTAAGTGGAAAAAGACATTTTGCTCCTCGTTTCAAACAAAATGCTGCTGAATTGCTAATTATACTTGACTAATCGGTAGAGGTGCTTCCTGACATGTTTGTACGGCATTCACTAAAAGGATACTCATTGACAGAGACAGAGATGAAGAAAATGATAAGTATTTTATGCTCACTATTAATCTGGCACTTTATGCGTTATCAACATATTCGTGTTTTCCGATAATAGGTATTTGTCTTAACTTTTCACTAAAGGTGCATCTTCACTTATAACATCTTTCTTATTTCTCAGCCTTTTAAATTCATTAGAAACCGTCCTGGTTTTAATGGGTGTAAAGCTAGAAATTTTTGTAAAATATCCTACCCTTCACTTACGTGTTATTCAACCCGGAAGATTGAATTTCTCTGTCCATCTGTATGACATCTCTGTCTTATAAATTTATAACAGAAAAATATAAGAGGCCATGCTGAAAAGTAATGCCTCAGAATTTTTATACGAAAAATCTTAAACCGCTTTACACAAAACATATGTTATGAGCAGCACGCTCGCGACGGACACACTTGCCCCAATGAGAGACCAGTTCGTTGATACTGCAAAAGGTTTGACTTGGTGACGGAGCCACACCCTCCCCTCTCCTTGTACATTTCATCAGCATCAAAGTGTAGTCCTCGAATGTTTTATGCTAACAGATGAAAATCGGTAGGGGCCAAGTAGGGGCAATATGCAGGACGGTCGATGACAGTGAACCCAAGGCGTCGGCATGTTGCAGATATCGCAGCGCTCGGGTGTGGTCTGGCACTGTCGTTCTGCAGGAGAAGGTGCTCCGTGTTTTGATGAACTCGTCAAATTCGAAATTCGATTACAGCATGCTTTTTATCATGCAGTACTTAGGTTACACACCATCATGTTACACACAATTCGGTGCTCTCTAGTGGCACAGGGTTGCCAATGTGTAGACATGAAGAATAAAGACTCATAATGTTAGTAACGTTTCTCGTATTTGGAAAACTTTAAACATTTTCACATTAAAAAATTCAGAGGCATTACTTTATAGCACGCCTTCGTAAATATCGAGTTTTTCTTGTGACCGGTTTCTGTCAAGCATACAATCTCCTTGGTGTTTTCATTGCCAGTGGACATTTACTATGTTTTATCCACAAAGTTGTCGTTTTGGCGAGGCATTTAGTATAGGATTTGTGACTACTATAAAAAAATTACAATTGGAAATACAGCGTGCAGACTGCAGTATGTTTAGTTACAATTAGCCTCGCGGGGTATGACTGTTTCAAGCGTGTGTTTAACATAATTGTTTCCTGAAAATTATATACAGGGTGATCAGCAACAGTCTGAAAAGCTTGTAAGGATGTTTATGGAGAGGTTTACACGAGAAATAAGTACTGAGGAAGAAAAATTCTATACTTTGCGCCGTTTCAGAGTTATTTAGCTTTGAAGTGAGCGAATCGGGGTGTTTCGCCCTCTACATTGAGGTAATGGACAGACATCTGTGAGCCCATGAGTTACCATTTGTTTAAATACTAACTACCAGTTAAAATTTTCCTTTCTGGAAGTGGTAACCTTAAGCCTGGCTAGATAAGGCTACGTCTTTCTGGGCTGAGAATACCTAACCTCATTTGAATGAACAGAGCGACGAGCTCTGTTTTGCTGAACCAACTACAGAAACGATCTGAAATGATATATGCAAACCAAAGGTGAAGTAATAACTTTTATTGCAATTGACACATGGAGTATTGAAACTCATACCTGACGAACAAGAAACGAGACGCATCACTGAAAATCAGACAGTGCCACTCATCTCTCGGTTGACCTCTGGTTCTGCCCCATGGTAGTGTTCGTTGTAGCATAGTAGTTAAATTATGCATGATAACTCGAAATCTCTGCCTGACTTCCAGTAATCTATTGTCGAAGATTTGTAGAGCACTCTGATCGGAAGTAAGTTGTTGTCATCCTTCTGCTCGTCGGAGTCGGTAGAACAGTTACACAATATTCTTGTGGTGTAGTTCTTCTCGAAGGAACCGTGGCGACTATTCTGGCCATTATTGTCTTGAGTCTTTCTCATCACCACTATTTCTGCGACGTTTGCACCACAATCTAATATAGGTATCAGGTTCTCTCGCCTGTCGCGCCAATGATGTGTCCTTTCTCAAAGTCCGAAAGATGGCGATGTACGTTCCCTGGGCATGCTGTGTTGTAATTTCTACCTGAAATGTTTCAGTAACGTTAAACACACCCAACAGCCATTACGGACTCACACCACTCCTCATCTGTAGGAATCGCTTGCGTCAGTACTGAAAATAATGAATATAATCTTATCTTACGATGACATTTTCATCAAAATATCCCACAGATCTTTAAATACCAGAGTAGCAGTTCAGCTTTCGAAGTGGAAGATCCTACTCTGAGCAAATACTTGTTACGCCAAACGTAAGAGAACAATGCATGGAATACAACTCTCTACACGACCTACACTTTGTTGATTATAACAACCTTTTGATAGCATTCACCGACAATCATGGTGGAATATTGTAAGCCTTTATGTAATTAGCCGGCCGGAGTGACTGAGCGGGTCTATGCGCTACAGTCTGGAACCGCGCGACCGCTACGGTCGCAGATTCGAATCCTGCCTCGGGTGAGGACGTGTGTGATGTCCTTAGGTTAGTTGGGTTTAAGTAGTTCTAAGTTCTAGGGGACTGATGACCTCAGCAGTTAAGTCCCACAGTGCTCAGAGCCATTTGAACCATTTGTATTTCCTGAAAATCTCACTGATATGTTTAGAAAGCAGTATCTGGATTCCAGTAGCTCTACAAGAAAAGAAGATGGGAATACTGCTCCCTTTAACATTCCTACATGCGTCAGACAAGGATGCATTTTGTTACCATCTGTTTTCGTATTAGTCCTAGACTTCACGATATAAAAAACCAAAGACAACTACAACAGGAGCACCTAGCGAGGTGGCGCATATTCGACTCGCATTCGGGAGGACGATGGTTCAACCCCCGTCCGGCCAATCTGATTTAGCTTTCCAGAGATTTCCCTACATTGCTTCAGGCAAATGCTGGGATGATTCATTTGAAAGGGCACGGCTGACTTCCCTCCCTATACTTTCCTAATCCAATGCGACCGATGATCTCGCTGTTTGTTCCCTCCCCCGAAGCAACCAAAGAACTAATGCAACAGGAGCATAGGCTGGAATGAGAAATGTAGGCTTACGAATCTGGATCCTGCTGATGACACCGTTCTTGCAGCAGAAAAACCACAAAGCCTACATATAATGGCTACAAATCTGGATGAAGCTGACGGCTCGTTGCGCTAAAACTAAGTGCTGATGACATAAGAGTATCATACCCCAGTGACAAGTTCTCCGAAGGACCGCCGTAGATGGGTGGAGGAGTTACTGTACACTTTGCAGAGGTTGCTGCCATGCAGAGACGGTACAGGAAGTCAGACCATTTTACAGAAACGCAGACAGCATCTCCCATAAAGAAACGCCACGAAATGAAGTAAGAACTCGCCTTCTTTAGCTGGAATCTGCCTTTGTATGCAAAAGTGCGAAAACTTGCGTTTTTCTCAGAAAACTAAAGATAAAAGTCTCTCCGATGGGTTGGGAATGCTCAGTCTTGGGCCATAGAAATTGTGGGAGATTACCGAGCACTCTGACTCTGCCGAAAAACAATATTTATTTGATTTGAAACCTGCCGGTATTGGCTACGTAAAAGTTCTCCCACTTAGATGTTCAGATGTGTGTGAATTGCTAAGGGACCGAACTGCTGAGGTGATCGGTCCCTAGGCTTACACACTAGATAAAGTAACTTATGCCAAGAACAACACACACATCCATGACCGAGGGAGGACTCGATACTCCGACGGGAGGGCGGCGCAATCCGTGACATAGCTCCTCAAACCGCACGGCCACGCAGTGCACCTCTCCCACTTAGAAAGAGACATGAGATAGTGACAAGACAGAGCACCTTATTGGCCGAAGAAAGAGACAGAGAGAGAAGGACACGAGATTTTTCAGTAGAGTTGGTAGGGTACAAGTCATTGGTTAACCATTCAGCGGAGCAGACCTGTTTTTGTAAAAAGCTGTTTCATCGGTCGGCACTCGGGAGATTCAGACGCACGACAATCAAATACTGTGAGAGGCGAGAACACAGCAGTGTGAGTGTTCGCTTTATTTTACATTCGATTGGAAATGAGATAAGGGTGTAGAGTTCTGAGATCATAATTTAGATCAAGACCTGTAGGCTCCACCGTCCTACTTTGACAGTGAGAACATCCCCTGTGCTTCCTGAGCTGTTGCACTGGTGACTTATAAGCATTTCGGGCTAATTTGTTTCCACCAACGATGGATTTTACAGCCACTTGAATCATAACGAAAATTACTACAGTGACATTGTGCTGCAGCTGCAAGAAGAGGCGTGTCGAAATTAGTCAATTTTTCGAAATCCTATAATTTCAAGCTTCTGTCCGAAGACTTGCATTTAAAAAGATATGAACAAGATACCTTCTACTTTGTCTGAAGTGTGACACTTCTCTTTTCTGTAGTTTGTGTTACTTCAGCTAACATTACTACAATCGCTAGGCAAAATATGAAACGATCTCCGACGAGCTCACAATTTGTCTACATCACCGTTCGTCAAGCTGCACCTAAGTCGTGAGCACTTGGACGAAACGCCTGCTAAATTGGGGCAGGAAACAGCTGTTCCCTGGCGCTGAGCTTCCATTGTCTGTGCCACCACTGCTCAACGAGCTGCAGCTAAGTGCATACAGTGCACTACTCTTTGCAACGACTTATCAGTTGACTGACAACACATTTAATGTTGTGAATTGAAACATATTTGGGTTGCCAAAAATATGCATGTGTCGCGAGAGATGCGTGCAGATCCAAGCCAAGCATGCAGGTTGCACTGCTGTATCTCTCCACGAATGGTACCAGTACAATGCCCTCATTACGTTGCAAGTGTCAGTGATGATCAAATCAGTGTTATGTACAGGTGTTCGATTATGACGTTGAAGCAAAAGTGGATACAGATGTGTTCCAACTATTGGCGCTCGTACGGTGGATGTTTCCACAGTCAAAATAGCCCATGTATTTGGTGTTTCAAGAGGCACATTATCAGAAAGTCGAGAAACATGATCCGATAATCACAGTCTAGTCGAAAATGTGCGCTTAGTGATCGTGACAAACGTTCATTCAAAAGGATTGAGACGATATATAGGAGTACGACACTTGGAAAAGTCACTGCAGAACTGAATGTCGTACTCACGAACCCTGTCAGCACCAGAACGACACGAAGGGGGCGCTATAAGCACGCAATTGCGGGGTGACCTGGAATTACAAACCAAGTCATCAATTATGGAAATACCCATAACAGGAAAACATGGTGGTGAAGCCCTAAATCCTGGACTATAGACAAATTGAGGGACGTTTTTTGGTCAGATGAGTCTTACTATACCCAAATTCTGGTGAAGCTTACGTCTCAAAAGAAAAAAGTGGAGGGTGGGTGTTGTGACGATTTAGGCAACCACAAAGTGATATTCCATGCGCCCAATGGTTACCATGCGAAGTCGCATTACCGCCAAGGATTATGCGACCATTTTTCGCTGATCATGTCCACAGTGGTCAACCTGTGTTCCAAGACGGAGTAGTATCTGTTCACACAGCTCACATGGTCTGGGGCTTGTTTTGCAAGAACGAGGATGAATTGTCACATCTCCCTGGTCAGCTCACTCACAAGATCTCAATATTATTGAGCCATTGTGGTGTAATTTGGACAGAAGGTTGTGTGAATACTAACCACCCTCTTCGTCCTTCTCATAATGGCCAAACCACCTTGAACGTGCCAAGTGTTTCACAAACAAGCAAGGGATCTCATTCTGAAAGTGTACTCGTTCTTCAGACGTGAGGCAGATTGAAGCGAGCCATTCTGCGAGGTTTCCAAAGTACAGGAACGCAATGCAGTGGCCCCTGGCGATATTGGTGTACGATCTGTAAGGCAAATTGTGCAGGAGGCTAAGCTGTCTCAGCAGGTAACTGGACATGTGGAATTTCGGCCTCCAGGGAAGAAACATAACGTGCCAAAGTGGGTAATAGGAATCGATCACTTCGATCAACGTTTTTTTCATCGAAAGGTTCCTGAATTTAATGAAAGAGGCTAGTTCCCACAGCAGCGAAATTTCTCACTGTTATGGGTGAATCAAATGGGTTTCAGGGATGTGTTGGGTCAATCCAAAGAATATTGAAGAACATCGCATTTACACATGTAAAAGGTATAATGATGAACGGAAATTTTTAATGGAGCAAAGCGATATTCCTGCTGATAAGATGACGTTTTTAAGAACAACCTAATCAGATCAAGAGGAACGTAAACTGTGTATTAACTGGACGAGACTTGGGTAAATGAAAACCACACTAGAAATTTTATTTGGCAAACAACTAGGGACAGGGTGGCTTGAAATTTCCAGTGGGAAACGGTGGGTGTCTCACAATATTGCCGAGGTGGTTCTGCTGTTACCGGATTTGTGCTTCAGTGTAAACGTGTATTCCGATCAAAATCGAAAGCCAAATCTGACTACCATTCCAGAATGAATGGATAAACATTTCTATAATGTTTTCAGAATAAGTTGTTGCCTCATTTGCATCCACGCTCTGTCATTGTTATGGACGATGCTAGCTGTCATTTGTTCAGTACTCCACAGTGTCAAAAGCGTATCGAGAATATCAAATTTTAAGCATTACTTCACACCATGGGCAACGCAGTGGCTGGCTGCCTTCACTTAACGACTGATAGCAGCGACGTTTGAGTAGTGTCGTCAGTGCTAACAGACAAACAACACTGAGTCAAATAACTGTAGAAATCAATCGAGGACTTACGATGAACACATCCGTTATGACAGTGCTGCGATATGTGGCGTTCATAGGCTATGGCAGCAGACGACCGCCTTAACACTACAGAACTGCCTGCAGCGCCTCCCCTGGGCTCGTGACCATATCGGTGGGACGAACTCGACTGGAAAAGCGTGGTCTGTTTATATGAGTACAGATTTCAGTTGGTAAGAGATGGTGGTAGGTTTCATGTGTACTCCACAAGGTAATGGACCTATGTTGCCAACAAGATACTGTTCAAGCAGGTGGTGGCTCCATTAATTATCTCACTGTTCTGACTTAAATACAACGTACTTCGAAATGCTGTAATGTGTATCTCATAATTATTAGGCACACTTAATGAATCTATCAAGAAACTGTTTGTACGGCACAGTGAATCAGACAGTAGCGAGGTAGGCTGACCCTACACTATTTCAACTGTCCCTAACGTTACTTGTGTCCATGCAGTTTCAGCCGAGTTGACAACGCAGCACTCTTTGTGAGTTGCCCGGCCTGTTACCATTAACGCTGATGCCGACTATAACGTCACTAAGTGAAAAAATTAAAATCAAATGTGCTATGAAATTACGTATTATCGCACATTTCGCTACAGAGTGAAAAAGTCACTCTGGAAACGTCCCCTAGACTGTGGCTAAACGATGACTCTGCAATATCCTTTCTTCCAGGAGTGCTTGTCTCTCAAGTTTTGCACGACAACTTCTGTGAAATTTGCAAGGTAGGAGTTGAGGCAGAAGTAAAGTTATATGGACTGGTGGTGAGTTGTGCTTGGGTAGCTCAGATAGTAGAAAACTTGCCGCACATGTCCAAGATCTCAATTTCGAGCCTCAATCCAGCACACAGTTTTAATCTGCCAGAAAGTTTCATGAGATCACAACTTTATCCACAATTTTTGTATCTCCAGAACCAATCAGAGAGGTGAAGTGTGACAATACACGTAGAACTATATTATACCTAATGCGTAATTACCATAGAATACATTGTGATGAAACTGGGATAGTTTATCAAGGTATGCTGGCATCGCTACAAATTTTTATCATATATACGGTCATGTACATGAAAGTCAGAGGAGCCTCTTAATGGGTGACATGTACAAGTGCGCTACAATTCATAACCATGAATTGTGTGGGTGCTCATTTTTCTGGCAGCTCAGGCTGGAGTGTGGAGATAAGGTAGAAATAGCGTTACGTGTGCTTCAGATAAGATAAAATTGATTTTAAGGTGCATGAGAAAGTTGCTCATCCATACATTCATCCTGCTCCTCGTCTACTGACAGTTTTGAGCATCTCCAACTACTCTGACATGTTTGAACCAGCTCCACTACATGTCAAAGTGAGGATATACAGGGAGACAGTTATTGAACTACATCAAATAAAATCGTCATAACTTCTGAACGGTTTGTATTAGGTCGTTCAAACTGCACGGTTGGCCGCGGGGCATGATGGAAATTTTGATACGAATATGGGTCAAATGGTTCAAATGGCTCTGAGCACTATGGGACTTAACATCTGAGGTCATCAGTCCCCTTACGAATATGGTTTGGCTTAACGACGAAGTCCACTTTCATATGGAAGGGTTCGTCAATAAGCAAACCTGGCGCATTTCGGCGGACTGGGAATCCGAATTTCGCGATCGAGAAGTCTCTTCACCCTCTACGGCTGACTGCGTAGTGTACAACGTCCAGTCACGGAATAATCAAATGGTTCAAATGGCTCTGAGCACTATGGGACTTAACATCTATGGTCATCAGTCCCCTAGAACTAAGAACTAATTAAACCTAACTAACCTAAGGACAGCAGACAACACCCAGCCATCACGAGGCAGAGAAAATCCCTGACCCCGCCGGGAATCGAACCCGGGAACCCGGGCGTGGGAAGCGAGAACGCTACCGCACGACCACGAGATGCGGGCACGGAATAATCAGTGCGATATTCCTTGATGGTACAGTGACTACCGAATGGTACGTCAAGGTTTTGGAATATGATTTCATTCTCATTATGAAAAGTGACCCTTATTTCGACCAGATGTGGTTCATGCAAGACGGAGTGTTTGATGTCCTGGAGAAGCACTTTGGGGACCGCATTCTGGCTCTGAGATATCCAGAGGCCACTGGCATGGGCCTAATTTGTTGCCTATATTAAAGGCTCATATTGATGAGCTGAAAAAAGCCATTCAGGACGTCATCGACAGCATCGATATTTCGACATTTCAACACGTCATGGCCGGCCGCGGTGGTCTAGCGGTTCTAGGCGCTCAGTCCGGAACCGCGGGACTGCTACGGTCGCAGGTTCGAATCCTGCCTCGGGCATGGATGTGTGTGATGTCCTTAGGTTAGTTAGGTTTAATTAGTTCTAAGTTCTAGGCGACTGATGACCTCAGAAGTTAAGTCGCATAGTGCTCAGAGCCATTTGAACCATTTTTTGAACACGTCATGCAGAATTTCGATAATCGTCAGCGCCACATCATCGCCAATGATGGCAGGCACATCGAACATGGTATAATCTAAATCCGGATATCTGTAGTGACGTCCACATGTTGAATAAAGTGTGTGCACGACGTAGTTTGTAACTAATTTACGTCTTTTTTCCATATAGTTCAATAATTGTCATCCTGTATATAGTAATAAGAACGGTAAGTAAACGTTTTCATCCACGTATGTTCTCTATGGTGTTCATCAAATATGGGAGACGTAATTTTACACAGGTCCTCGGCATGTCTATGTCATGAGGTGACAGGCCAGTTTTCAGTTGCGATACGGCGTGTATCACATGGTTGCACGAGTGAATAATAACTTGGTGCACCATACGTGGGGGATGAGGTGAAACATTATGAACACCACCTAATACGCATTCCAAGTAAATGCCAACAGTGAGAACGATTGAGGCTGCAGGACGCACACTATTAGCCTGCCTTTTGGTGCACCTGTCACTTTATGGTATGTGTACATTATTTATCTAACACCGGCAAGTGAATGATCATTGCAATTTAGAGGAGCATTTTTAGTGGCACGTGGCCAGTAGACATGTGCACATGTGCCTCTCTTGACGGATTTGTACAGCCATAGCGAGAGCACTACAAAATCGCTCTACGCCCTGACAGGGGCTGTTAAGGAAGCTTTGTTGTTATCTGCTGGCCTTTTTATCTCAAATGTCGGTAGCCGACGTTCCAATACCAGACAACAGACTTACTAGTTTCTAAACCATATATCCCGCCTAATGATTACGACTCGAAAATTAGAGAAATTTGGTTTCACCATAAACCGTACGTTCGCTTACATATATTGGAATACATATGTAGGTGGACTCCACTCGTATTAGTGAAAAGTGGTATCGGATTTCCGGTAAAATTTTCTAAACAAAATGGCTCTGAGCACTATGGGACTCAACTGCTGAGGTCATTAGTCCCCTAGAACTTAGAACTAGTTAAACCTAACTAACCTAAGGACATCACAAACATCCATGCCCGAGGCAGGATTCGAACCTGCGACCGTAGCGGTCTTGCGGTTCCAGACTGCAGCGCCTTTAACCGCACGGCCACTTCGGCCGGCCCTAAAATTTTCTATAATAAGTAGAGAACACAGTAAGGCACATTAAGAAAGCCAGGAATGAGGCTGCACCTTTTGTCTACGTGTCTACTCCAGGTGAAACTTTAACTGTTTCAACGAATGCAACTTGTAAATAAGATTAGTACCACACTACAACGAGATTCTACCTGCTGGTAGAACATAACACTTTCAGAGACATCATAATACAAAAGGAAACAAATGATATTATTTCATTACAGTTAAGAGATAAAATCATCTCTGGAAATGAACTGTCCTTACGAGAATGTCGTATTATGTTGGCCAAAGGGCATTTTTATGTGTTTAAGGGGGTAGACTAGAGTGACGCTCGATTTTGGAAGCGATATTAATGATTTTTTCAATAAAATAACAAATTTTAAAACAGATTTTAGACCGGTATTGTGCACCCTCAAGATTATATTAAGTAAAAAACTAGCATCCAGAGTACACAATAAGATGTCAACCAAAGGCCTTCACAGAGTGGGAGGGCTGTTGCTGAGAACTCTGAACACCACAATTTTCAACAAGCAAATTTCAAAAACTCCTTTGACACTGATGATATTTTATAATGTACCACACAGGGATATTTAGCAAAAGTTTGCGGCACTCTGAAATGAAAGTCAGTTCCTTCGATAAAAAAAGTCCTAATAAAAACGTCCAAAAATCGAAATTAAAATACAGTAGAAAAAACGCAGACTCACAAGTTACAAAAATATATAGTGTAATTACATATATATTTCATGAGCCAAAGCTCCCACGAATTTTAAAATTGTTTTTTGGAAAAACAATCTTTTAATGTTTCAACTTCTGTTTTTCGATATTGAAACTGGACAAACCTCCATATAGTCGGCCTTGTTTTCGCCGATGTCGAAATATTCTCATCTTAGCGAAATTATATCGAGTAACTGACTTCCACTTACCAATGGAAGCGTTTTTTGCATGATTGTCATTACTTTTCAGACCTCTTCTGTCTGTATAAATGCGACTATTGGTCATTTACTAGCACTCATGTTTTACTTGTATAAAAAAAAACAAGCCAAATGACAAGTTAAGCAGGCGCGATACAAGCACGAGCTTGCAGACTGTTTACCATAAACGAATCACGTTACGAAAAATAAATGTGGTTGAGAATAGTCTTTCAGTTGATATTAATGCCGTCTGTGATACTACGTGATACTAATAGTGCCCCTGTTTTGTCGGTAACTATTATAGTATTATTTCGATTTCATTCGAGCTCCCGGATGCGCCACATCCCATACAGTAAATCGCGGTTTTAACATATCTTAACATTTATTGGACACTTTATATGGATGAATCTTAAAAATAGACGATCTAAGGAACATTTAAGCCAATAAAAAATTATGTTAAAATTTCTACGTTGATATACCTTAAGCAGTAGGCCTCTCAGGGCCGTTCAAATCATCATTGTCGTGTGGCTAGACAAATAATTAGTACACCCTGAGGGCCTGGAATCAATCTCACCGTGTCGGCAAGAAAGCATAACGATCGTTCGTGCTTCAGCGACGGCGAACGGTGTATGTAGCAGGGAAAAGTCATCTTGCTCAACCAACTTGGTTGGGGTAATGTTTGGAGTGACTATGAAAAAAAAAAAGGAAAGAAAGAAAACCATGACGTATGGTACTAGCTAGTTGAGTGAATGGCTGCCAATGGAAACAGTCGTTAAGCGAGCAACTGCTGTGACTCGCCACACTACATTTGCCTGAGGCTTACTCAGGCAAGCGGAGCGGACTCTACGTTCTTAGCCGCTCCTACAAATCAAATGAAACTGTTTCGATCAGCAGTTACACACTTCTATTTGTTTGGTTGTGCAGTTTGGTAATTTTAATACCCAACAACCAAAAAATGGATCCCGGGAGTTTACCGCCAGCTCCTCTCCACCGAAAAAAAGAATAAATAAAAGTTATAGAACACATTCATTATATCAAAAGGGTTTTGTTATTGTGACAAGAAAAGGATCTTTCGAGAAATTGTGTCCACTATATATCGATACGGGTTTACAGGTACTTGCTGAAACGCTGATGCCAGTAAAACGCCTCCGTAAGGTATTCTTCTGGGAGTTCCTTCTGGAGTTCCTGAAATAGTGGGGGCACAATGGAGTCATTGATGTGAAATATGTTATGACGAGGGTAAATGATTAATATAAAAATCCATTTTATATTTTTCTTGCGGTGTCAACTCTGAGTAGGTTTTACTTATATCTGACTGGCAAGAAAACTGATATTGGTAAACAGGGAGACGTCAACGCAACAAACTTCACTCACATACTAAAAAAAAATAAAAAATAAAAAAATAAAAAAATCCTTTATTCTGGCATTCGATTCTAAGAAGTTACACTTAAATACATTAAAATAGATTTTACCGAATTCAGTGAGGCATACAGGGTGATTCACTAACTATTGACACCAAGAATAACTCTAAAAGTATGATAGGAGCTGAAAAGTTTGTGGGACAAAAGTTTCATGGACAATGGAGGCGATAATATGACGTTGATTCTTTGTTGCTAGGTGGGGTTGGTTAGAGATATAAAGGTCAATGGGATACTTCAGTTTGGTACTTATTTTCTGATACTGGCTATCAAGACGTATATAATGGTGTGTAACGTTTAGGTCTTTGAAGTTCAACGAAGGTCACAAAAGTGTCATGAACGTCCATTTACAGAAGGTGTTCCAAGTGATGAGCACTGGTATCAAGGCAGTGCTACAATCTTCTTATCATGGATTGAGTGGTATTCCTCATCACATAGGCACTTATCGAAGCACATGCTCTGACAAATCTCTCCCGCATATCTCCAGGTGTAGTCGTAACGTCTTTATGAACGTTGTCTTTTACGAATCCCCACAAGAAAAAATCCGGAGGCGTCAAGTCTGGCGAACGAGCCAGCCACGACACATCTCCTCCGCGTCCAATCCAACGATTTGGGAATTGTCTGTGCAACTCATTTCTAGCCATCAGCGAAAAATGTGCCTGACCCCCATCGTCTTGATACCACATTCTGTTTATTGTTCCTAAAGGTATTTCTTCCAACAAGAGACCTAATGTTTCTTGCAGGAATGTGGTGTACTTCCTACCATTAAGATTTCCTTCGATGAAATAGGGGCCTATAATTCTGTTCTGCAGAAACTTGCAACAAGATGGATTTTCAGTTGCCCAATAATGCATGTCATGCAAATTTACGTTTCCATGGTTCGTGAATGTACTCTCGTCTGTAAATAAAATCAAATGAATAAATGTATCATCCCTCTGAATCTGAAGTTGAGCCCATCCGCAGAATTCAGTGCGACACATACTATCCGTACCGGTTAATTCTTGATGTAGACTGATATGGTAAGGATGATATTTATGGCGATGCAGGACACGAACAACATTATTCTGGCTTAGTGTTGTATTGCGAAACCGTCGCATGGTGTTTGCAAGTCAGTAGCACGTTAGATGGATACGACATATTCGGGGATATTTACTATTTGCACGATATACGAGAGATAATTGTGAGAGCATGTGCTTCGATAAGTGCCGAAGTGATAAGGAATACCACTCAATCCATGATAAGGAGATTTCAGCACTGCATTGATGCCAAAGCTCATCACTTGGAACACCTTCTGTGAATCGACGTTCATGACACTTTTGTGACCTTCTTTGAACTTCAAAGACCTTAATGTTACACATCATTATATACGTCTCGACAGCCACTATCAGAAAATAAGTACCAAACTATAGCATCCCATTTAAAAAAACGAAGTTGACCTTCATATCTCCAACGCGACCCCACCTAGCAACAAGTAACCAGCGTCATATTATGGCCCCTGTTGTCCCATACAACATTTGTCCTACAAACTTTTCAGCTACTTCCATACTTTCGGGGATATTCTTCGTGGCAATAGTTAGTGACTCACCCTGTATAAGTGCCAAATGTTTAGTCACACTACATTTGGGCTCAGTTTCCAAGAGAAACTTTGGAAATGTAACATGGCGGTTCATGAAACTGGTGCCCCATGCACTTCTGTAGAAAACTACAGCTCGGAACAGACAATGCCTAAAATTTATACAGGAGAACAAGATTAAAGACATGGAGGTCTACCGAGATTGTCCTAAATGCTTTCTCCGAAAATTATTTCCAGCAGTTAGTCCACGAACCCACGCGAATTGTAAATGATTGCAAAAACACACTTGACATCTTAGCCACAAACAATCCAGAGCTAATAGAGAGCATCATGACTGATACAGGGATTAGTGATCACAAGGCCATTGTAGCTAGAATCAATACCCTTTCTTCCAAATCCACCAGAAACAAACACAAAATAATTTTATTTAAAAAAGCGGATAAAGGTCACTAGAAGCCTTCCTAAGAGACAATCTCCATTCCTTTCGAACTGACTATGCAAATGTAGGCGAGATGTGGCTCAAATTCAAACATACAGTAGCAACAGCAATTGAGAGATTCAGACCTCATAAATTGGTAAGAGATGGAACTGATCCCCCATGGTCCACAAAACAGGTCCGAACGCTGTTGCAGAGGCAATGGAAAAAGCATGCGAAATTCAGATGAACGCGAAATCCTAAAGATTGGCTAAAATTTACAGACGCGCGAAATTTTCACGGACTTCAATGCGAGATGCCTTTAATAGGTTCCACAACGAAACATTGTCTCGCTATTTGGTAGAAAATCCGAAGAAATTCTGGTCGTATGTAAGTACACAAGCGGCAAGACGCAGTCAACACCTTCGCTGCGCAGTGCCGATGGTACTGTTACCGACGACTGTGCCGCTAAAGCGGAGTTATTGAACGCAGTTTTCCGAAAATCCTTCACCAGGGAAGACGAATGGAATATTCCAGAATTTGAAACACGAACCGCTGCTAGCATGAGTTTCTTAGAAGTAGATACCTTAGGGGTTGCGAAGCAACTCAAATCGCTTGATTCGGGCAAGTTTTCAGGTCCAGATTGTATACCGATTAGGTTACTTTCAGACTACGCTGAACAATGGCTCCCTACTCAGCAATCATATACAACCGCTCGCTCACCGATAGATCTGTACCTACAGATTGGAAAATTGCGCAGGTCGCACCAGTGTTTAAGAAGGGTAGTAGGAGTAATCCATCGAACTACAGACCTATACCATTGACGTCGGTTTGCAGTAGGGTTTTGGAGCATATAATGTATTCAAACATTATGAATCACTTCGTAGAGAACGATCTATTGATGCGTAATCAGCATGGTTTCAGAAAACATCGTTCTTGTGCAACGCAGCTACCTCTTTATTCGCACGAAGTAATGGCCGCTATCGACAGGGGATCTCAGGTTGATTTCGTAGTTCTAGATTTCCGGAAAGCTTTTGCCACCGTTCCTCACAAGCGACGTCTAATCAATCTGCGGGCCTATGGGGTATCGTCTCAGTTGTGCGACTGGATTCGTGATTTCCTGTCAGGAAGGTCGCAGTTCGTAGTAATAGACGGCAAATCATCGAATAAAACTGAAGTGATGTCAGGTGTTCCCCAGGGAAGCGTCCTGGGACCTCTTCTGTTCCTGATCTATATAAACGACCTGGGTGACAATCTGAGCAGTTCTCTTAGGTTGTTCGCAGATGATGCTGTTATTTACCGTCTAGTAAGGTCATCCGAAGACCAGTATCAGTTGCAAAGCGATTTAGAAAAAATTGCTGTATGATGTGGCAGGTGGCAGTTGACGCTAAATAACGGAAAGTGTGAGGTGATCCACATGAGTTCCAAAAGAAATCCGTTGGAATTCGATTACTCGATAAATAGTACAATTCTCAAGGCTGTCAATTCAACTAAGTACCTAGGTGTTGAAATTACGAACAACTTCAGTTGGAAAGACCACATAGATATTAATGAGGGGAAGGCGAGCCAAAGGTTGCGTTTCATTGGCAGGACACTTAGACGATGAAACGAGTCCACTAAAGAGACAGCTTACACTACACTCGTTCGTTCTCTGTTAGAATATTGCTGCGCGGTGTGGGATCCTTACCAGGTGGAACTGACGGAGGACATCGAAAGGGTGCAAAAAGGGCAGCTCGTTTTGTATTATCACTTAATAGGGGGAGAATGTGGCAGATATGATACGCGAGTTGGGATGGAAGTCATTACAGCAAAGACGTTTTTCGTCGCGGCGGGATCTATTTACGAAATTTCAGCCACCAACTTTCTCTTCCGAATGCGAAAATATTTTGTTGAGCCCAACCTACATAGGTAGGAACGATCACCAAAATAAAATAAGAGAAATCAGAGCTCGAACACAAAGGTTTAGGTGTTCGTTTTTCCCGCGCGCTGTTCGGGAGTGGAATGGTAGAGAGACCGTATGATTGTGGTTCGGTGTACCCTCTGCCAAGCAATTAAATGTGAATTGCAGAGTAATCATGTAGATGTAGGTGTACAGATGAGAAAACGATGTCGAAACAAAAATACAATTCAAAGCAACATAATATCCTATTTTCAAATCAGCTTCAATTACAGTTTAGAATTCTCCAGTGGTTAAAGTAACTGCATCAACTCAAACCCAACTATTAACAGAACCTAACTGCACTTGCAACTATGTCTATGGAAAAATGTCTGCAAAATCTGTGTCCACAGTGATACCAAATTTGTTATCTCCTCCTAGAAATCCCGTGACATCCGATGTCGACGATTATGCGCTTGACGTCGGCGTAGTACTGGGTAAACCACTCAGTCCTATTATTCTTACATCCCTTATGCTTCTTTTGACGTAAATATAGAAAGAAAAGGAGAAAACAGAAACGTAACTCTCACCGGTATATAGCTCCCTTCATGCAAGTGGAATGTAAGTGGCTTCAGGACTCATTCGTAAGAAGTGAAACTCCCAGTGAGGGATAAGCCACTCTGTATAAATCTCCAAGATACTCATTTTAAGGCTTTACACGTACGTGCACTGTGCACTACAAGGATACGATACCAAGAAGAAGGCGGCCTTACTGGAGAGATAGTGAAAGGCGGAGTCACTTTGTTTCTCTGTGACACCACACTGCGCCAGTAATTACAAGGGCAGCACTTCAAGTTACGTTTGACATAATATGCACTTCGTCAGGCACTTTAATGCGCTGTGCCTAACACCAAATGAATTTCTCGACAGTGAGGCACTCTGTTAACTTGTGAATCAATTTCATCGACCATTTCTCCTTCTAGTTTCTCCGTTTATCTTAAATCGCTGTGGACAGTGTACTGTCAGGCTGCACTAGCACATGCCCCAGTAGTAGCATAGTTGAGAGCCAAGCGTAGCAAGAATGTCTCATTTCAGGAAAGCATAAGGAACCTTTTCGGCCATTGATATCATCTTCATTTCTCGTTCCTTCGTAGATGATGTTGAGAGGGAAACGACTAATACCCTCCATCTAGAATCTCCGCCCCCTGCAGCTGAGTGATCAGCGCGACATAATGTCAATCGTAAGGGCCCCGGATCGATTCCCGGGTGGGTCAGAGGTTTCCTCCGCTCAGGGACTGGGTGTTGTGTTGTCCTAACCATCATCATTTCTTCCCCTTCGACGCGCAAATCACCGCAGTGGCGTCAAATCGAAAGACTTGCATCCGGCGAACAATCTACCCGATGGAAGGCCTTAGTCACACGATATTTACATTTACCTAGTAGCTACTTTCCGATAGAACTTCTCTTCCCTGAAAGAGCAGCTGCCAAAATCGATCCTCAGTAAGGCCAACTAGACTCTTTCCAGAAAATGACTGCACTTACACAGCAATACCATGTCCACAACTGGGGTAAGCATATAACCACAACAATATAAACAGCCACCGCGACATACATGCAAATCTTATCGGAATTCCTTACACGAAGGTCAGCCCTTTGATGAAATGAGCAATGTAGTTTTGCAGTAAGAGACAGGTAGACTGCCCTGCGACGATTCGGGAACAATGCACCCACAGAGAACCTCGCGACCTTTCGTGTTGCGAAGACTAAAATCCAAAGATAAATAAGAGAGAATAAAATCAAGTCATGGTAAGAGTTTTAAAAGGGCAGTAACCACTCCACAGCTTCTACAAAAGTTTGCGTGTCACCAAAGAGGATTTTAGGTAAATGCAGGACAGTTTGCCTGGCAGTTGTTTCGAATGAGGTACGTTCACTAAAATACCACGTAAGGAAGCCAATATCATGACACACAATTTCTATAATATTACGTCGTCTGAGAGGCAAAGTTTGGATCTTCGCACATAGTAGAAAGGCATGGAGAAGGTCTAACATAACTTTGTTAACAATGGGAATTAAACTGTGTGTCCTAAGTAATGGGAGTGATTGTCCCATTTAAAGATGAACCGTTTACGACGCCTTAATTTTGCAGCTAAAGGTGTCGAATGGCGCACGTGTAGACATGTCATCTGTGTAGTGTGTTACGGAGATGCATTGAACATGGCAGAAAGTCGCAAGTTAATCGGCTTCGAATGTCGAATGATAATCGGTGCGAGAGACATTGGTCACTGCACATTGGCGAATAAACAACAATTCAGTATTTACGAGGTCAGCATGTCTAGTGTGAATCTTCAATATCACAGACACATTCATTCGACACGTGGTGATCGCGGCACAGGACGACCGAAAGAGTGTGATGAACGGATGCCACGTGACTCCCGCAGAGCCGCCGATTAGAATGTGGGATGCCAGGAACACATTTCTACCAAATGTATACGGAAACAAATGCACTGCATAGGCTCCAGCAGCCGAAGAACGAACGTCATAACCAGTGACGGCCCGTAACTTTTGGCCACTCAGTATGCAACCAGTCATTCGTCAATTGCGAACTACATGCTGCATTGGCTGCGTCTCTATTCCTGCGTGTTTGTTGAGTTTCAGTGTTTAGTATAGGATAAGCAGCATATTTCATGTAGTTAGAGGTCCAGAGCAGCATTCCCTCTTTCTGGACTACTAGTCGATTTTCTGTTCAGCCTCCTACAACCCAAACTGCAGTTGACTCATAAAAGGCTTTTCAGCTGAAAAAAAGTTTTTATTTTAGCCGGCGTCGCTTTTATTTTAACGTACCTCAAATAAAACTTGCTCATACCATTTAACGTGTAAACGTATGCTGCCCTCCAAGACATGGAAGAGCGAGCATTGGCGTGCTACAACGGTGCAAACATTTCGTACTCGGCCAGTGCTCACGCATTGCAAACAATGACATTTCGTACCGGTGTTCGATATACTTGCATAGGCTCTGTAAAGTCGTTAAAACTTTTCTTACTCTGTGTTCACCTCGATGGACGGTGGCGACTGCAGCCCCACTGTTCCACAAACTTTGCAAAACCAGACGCAGAGTGTCGAAGTGGATACTGATGAAATTTGTGCACCTACCATTGAAGTGACTAGAGACGCAATCATCACGTCCCACGTCGAGATACACACCAATGTGTCCCACCTGTAGATTCACATGCAACAAGAGACCTGCAGCCCTTCCAGAATCGTCAACAGGACCGCACGGAGGAAGAAGTGTTACGTGTCGACGCCACCCAAGAAGAAACCACTGGCCACCAATATGTAAGTTGCACAGAACTGATACGCAACTACCGACAAAGGGCGTATCATCTTATTTGTTGAAAGTATAGGCAGAAACACAGCCAGGCTCCACCCTATGCCACTAAGCAAACTTATTAGATGGGAATGTGACTCATTATTCAAGCATTTCATCATTATTACGGCGACAGGGGAAAACCGTGTGAAAATTGAGACTGTGAGGATTAACTGCAAATTCCATGGTTCAACATTCATTCTCACGCAAAACAAATTTGTGGGTCTTATTCCAAAGTACTTCACTACTTAGCAAGGCATCAACAATAATATCGAAACCTCCCTTTCCGAGAACGAATTACCAACAGAATTGAATTGCTGCAGCGAGGTTATTACAATCAGGAGATATAGTAAAATTATAAACTAGAATGGGGAAAAGGTAACAAAGCTGTCACCAGTTTGTGATGTGACATTTATATCACAGCGACTCACACAATTTGTTAATATTCATGGAATTGATTGTCCATTAAACATGTATGTACCCTCCGTCTTGTAGTACCAAAATTGTTTGCGATTTATGCGTGGCAGCAAACAGTGGAAAAGAAACACAAGATGCGCGTTCTGCGCAGGACCACATAAAAGTGATGCCTGGGAGGAAGAGACATTCAGACAACGTACACTCCTGGAAATGGAAAAAAGAACACATTGACACCGGTGTGTCAGACCCACCATACTTGCTCCGGACACTGCGAGAGGGCTGTACAAGCAATGATCACACGCACGGCACAGCGGACACACCAGGAACCGCGGTGTTGGCCGTCGAATGGCGCTAGCTGCGCAGCATTTGTGCACCGCCGCCGTCAGTGTCAGCCAGTTTGCCGTGGCATACGGAGCTCCATCGCAGTCTTTAACACTGGTAGCATGCCGCGACAGCGTGGACGTGAACCGTATGTGCAGTTGACGGACTTTGAGCGAGGGCGTATAGTGGGCATGCGGGAGGCCGGGTGGACGTACCGCCGAATTGCTCAACACGTGGGGCGTGAGGTCTCCACAGTACATCGATGTTGTCGCCAGTGGTCGGCGGAAGGTGCACGTGCCCGTCGACCTGGGACCGGACCGCAGCGACGCACGGATGCACGCCAAGACCGTAGGATCCTACGCAGTGCCGTAGGGGACCGCACCGCCACTTCCCAGCAAATTAGGGACACTGTTGCTCCTGGGGTATCGGCGAGGACCATTCGCAACCGTCTCCATGAAGCTGGGCTACGGTCCCGCACACCGTTAGGCCGTCTTCCGCTCACGCCCCAACATCGTGCAGCCCGCCTCCAGTGGTGTCGCGACAGGCGTGAATGGAGCGACGAATGGAGACGTGTCGTCTTCAGAGATGAGAGTCGCTTCTGCCTTGGTGCCAACGATGGTCGTATGCGTGTTTGGCGCCGTGCAGGTGAGCGCCACAATCAGGACTGCATACGACCGAGGCACACAGGGCCAACAACCGGCATCATGGTGTGGGGAGCGATCTCCTACACTGGCCGTACACCACTGGTGATCGTCGAGGGGACACTGAATAGTGCATGGTACATCCAAACCGTCATCGAACCCATCGTTCTACCATTCCCAGACCGGCAAGGGAACTTGCTGTTCCAACAGGACAATGCACGTCCGCATGTATCCCGTGCCACCCAACGTGCTCTAGAAGGTGTAAGTCAACTACCCTGGCCAGCAAGATCTCCGGATCTGTCCCCCATTGAACATGTTTGGGACTGGATGAAGCGTCGTCTCACGCGGTCTGCACGTCCAGCACGAACGCTGGTCCAACTGAGGCGCCAGGTGGAAATGGCATGGCAACCCGTTCCACAGGACTACATCCAGCATCTCTACGATCGTCTCCATGGGAGAATAGCAGCCTGCATTGCTGCGAAAGGTGGATATACACTGTACTAGTGCCGACATTGTGCATGCTCTGTTGCCTGTGTTTATGTGCCTGTGGTTCTGTCAGTGTGATCATGTGATGTATCTGACCCCAGGAATGTGTCAATAAAGTTTCCCCTTCCTGGGACAATGAATTCACGGTGTTCTTATTTCAATTTCCAGGAGTGTATATTCATTGTGCCTGTGGACACTGCCCAACGTATGTCATAACCAAGGAAATTAACAAAAGTCTGTCTTCCAATAATATTACCTAAGGAGAAGCAGCAGCTGTGTTTGAAAACAGGCCTTATGCGAATGCAGCTATGCAGCTATTCCCCCTTCCCCCCCCCCCAAACATTCCAGGACATTGTACAAAATTTCCACCCCTTCCCACTCCACAGCGGCTCAGTGCCAGTACTAGGAACTTCACCTACGACTCGCAGAAAACAACCCTTTCCATGACGACAATGCCGCAGACGTCAGGAACGCTGGCTCCAGTGGTATTCACCGCCTATATAACCCCTCCCTCCACTAATACAGCATGCCTAACTACACTTCCAGAAACTCATAAATTCTATGGAACAAAGAGGACCCCACAAAGCACGTCCCCCGGATCCAAATGTACGAATCGGAACTGCTTTCCTCTTGGTCAGGATATCACAGACTCAACCAACAGAGTGATGTTGGGGACTACCTCGTCAGAAACATGTTCAGTATAATTATGGTTGTCTACTAATGGGCCTACACCAGTACGACAAAGATATTCTATCGGAATATCAATCCAGAATATGTTGGCCCCACTCCTTACGTAAAAGAATGCTACAAAATCTTCCAATGGAATGCAAAATTCCTCAAGACAAACGACAGCCTTCGAAAGTTTTCCGCTCACAACTAGATATACTTACGTGCTATCACTGAAATATGGTTGAAACAGAATGAACCGCTAGTATTCCCAGGCTATACGGTCTTTAAAGAAGATAGAGTTGGTGTCTACGGCGATGCAGAGTTGGTGGTAAAAGAAGATACCCATTACTTCGTTGTCAATACTCGCACTGTGCTTGACGCATTGAAAATGGTAGGTACCCGCCTGCAGATCAAGAACTTCCATCTCAGTTTGGTCTCAGCATACAAAGTGCCTAACGATAGACTCTCCAGGCAACAGTTAACAACACTGACTGACTCCATTGTGACTCTCTCTTTGCTGCTTGATTACTTTAACAGCCACTATACACAGTGGAGTTTCAGAACTGCCAACACAATGGGAAAACTACTGGTGGATGAACTAGATTCAAAAAAGGTTATAGTACTAAATGATGGCTGACTGACACGAATTGTACAACTAAATTATTTCCCGACGGCAGCAGACTTGAGCATAGCCTAACCTGCCGGAAATGGAACACAGACAAAGCCAACCGAAACATATAATAAACACTACTAGAGAACAACTGGAATATATCATGAAAACTGAGGATCCCGAAGGAGACTTTGGGGTCTGATTATCGCTTATAAGTGATGCAGCGGTAGTCTCAGTAACTTAAAGTGGATGTACGTGCACTGCTCAGAGGCCATCGCCTTGTTGGTGGGATTTATATTGTGATGCAAGGAGCAAGGGGAAGTATTATGGGAGTACAAATTTCTCTCTAACTATACAAACTATATTGTTCTTAAGAGCGCAAAAGCTACAGCCAAGAAAATATCCAAGTACAAAAAAAAAATTGCAAAACTTTGTGCACTGCAGTCTAGACAATCAACCAATATTTGGAATGTAATAAGGAACATAAGAAACGGTCTGACAATAGAGATGCAAACAGCTCCACCATCCGACGAACTTCTAAAATCATTCTTGTGTATGATAGCTCCATTTGGCATAATGGACAAGGGAAACGAGTCGGGATTACAAGAGGACAAAAGCGTAAGTACACGGCGCTTTCCGCTGGAACAACTCCAGATCGGGTTCTCCCAAGGGAAAGCCCTGATTATACTGACTATGCTTAACTGAGACACATCCCACATAAATCCCACAGGACAGTAATCTCCAGTCCTGTCATGTGAATATGCACACAGCTCTCATACGGCTGGATGAGCTGTGGCTTCGAAATTTCTGATAGCAAGTGAACACTAATGATCTTTACTCGCCACAGGCTTCCATTTCCCCAAACTCATCACAGCTATGAGTGTAGTATGGTGGGGCTCTGATCGGCGGACAGCGAAGTCTTCATAACGGTCCCTACTCAGGACACACTCCGATTATGGAAACATGTCCTATGGTTCAGCGACAGAGATCACGTTCCAAATACTAAACACTATGCAGCACAAAGCCTTGCGTATAGTTACTGGGCTGTTCCTGTCAATTCCAACTGACGCGTTACTAGTTACACCGAATGCACCATCGTTAAAGCTGCGACTAACATTTCTCTGCAAGAAATTTTTTCTGCTGCTCTGTTTCGACGAATATGGGCCCCTTGAGGAAAATATTCGGGCATTTACACACTACTGTGTGTGGAAGGTATCGGCTAAATAAGCAACTTCCACCCGTCGCAGCTGAGTATGAGGAGACGTAAGCATTGAGACACAAGGTGCGAAAAGTCCTGTTCTACCGCACAACAGCAGAACATACGAATCGTGAACTCAGCGGATTAATACCAGGACCGTTTTTACGTTTCAAAATAAGGACATACATAGATTGATCCAAGTTTAGTGACAAGGCCGGTGGTATCTATCGGCTATCCGGAAGCAAACGACAAGGCCTATACAAGCCAGAGCCTCACACCACTATTATGATCACAGAGCTAATTGCCATTTGGGGAGCCATGCTATTTGCACAGACGACCACAGCTGACAGAATAGTCACAACCTCTGATAGTATGACAGCCCTACAACTGACCAGAAAACATAATAATAAATGCACCAACCTCATATTTGCAGCAGTTATCAACACTGTGTTTCGAGTGTAGAGAAACTATCGGAACATCGTGATAGTATGGATGAAAAATTACTCTGGGATACCTGGAAACGAACAAGTAGATGTCCTATCAAATGACCATCTCTAAATGGAACTGTTTAATACAGTAAACTCACTGTCACAGACATAATTCTCATGCTCAGAAAGCGGTTGTCATCGGACTGGCAACAGGAATGGTCGAGGGCTTCTGAAATCAAAGGCAGTCGCTACCCGTCTATTTATCCCACGATTCACGGAATATTATGGTATAATAATACACAAACGTCGAGGAGCTTCATGACAGTAACAGCACGGCTGAAATTTAATCATTGGAATCGATACAACTCTACGTGTTTGCGGAGAGGAAGATGAAGCAAACCACATATTCCACAATGCCCTCAGAAAACGTATGACATAGACATATATAAAGTCATCGTCGGGCTCTTGGTCATCAGTTCTCATGCAGACTCCAAACCTTGTTAGCATCTAACGATGAAGTAACGTATGAAGTACTGTACGAGTTCGTTAACAATTTTTTGTTTATTTATACACGACATCACATTCTTATGACACAGTCTGTAAATAAACAAAAAATTTGCAAAATAATCAGTCACTCACTCCATTGAAAAAATGTCGTTTTTTCGTTAGCAGTACCAGCATCCCGACATAGCCCCCTGCGATGCTGTTCTAATGGTCAAATGGCTCTGAGCACTATGTAACTTAGCATCTAAGGTCATCAGTCCACTAGAACTTAGAACTACTTAAACCTAACTAACCTAAGGACATCACACACATCCATGCCCGAGGCAGGATTCTAACCTGCCACGTAGCGGTCGCTTGGTTCCAGACTGATGCGCCTAGAACCTCCCGGCCACACCGGCTGGCAGCTGTTCTGATGTTCTTGGTAATATTATGGAAGCTGAGTAATAAGAATTCCAAATGAGACGAAGGTACAATTACCAATTATATTAATGCGAACTACTCAGCAGGATATGCAACTCTCAGACTATAAATGAATGTCATTACGTGCCTCCTCTATGTATGTGTCTGAATCCTGGTGAATTTATACGCATGTCTGTAATATCCAAATCTGATTCATGTATAGCAAAATCATGTTCTATGTAGATGATACTCACAGACCTGTACAAATATTCAATTCTCTATCACCCTTTGAAACAGTTCTTACAGGACATAAAAGGACAATTTATAAATAATTTCGATGCATAATATGTAATATGGACTGAATTGGGAATACTCAAAATGTGTACATACGGCCATCTAACATTTATTATTGTGGTATCAGTAGGAGTTTCATAGTACACTACCTCTGTGTATCCTATGTTTTATTTTGGTCTTTTTTGCTCTTTTCTGAATAATATGGCTGCAAAATTTATTTTATGTGGGAATCCGTCCTTTGTTCAGGCTATGTAACTTCGTATCAGAATACGACTTAAATTTATGTATACTCTCAACTGTCAAAACAAACTGTATTGTGCGATGGAATGTTCCGAAATCCAACGAATGAAAAAAAAAAAAAAAAAAAAAAACTTGAAAAGCGTCTGTAAGATTTTTTGGTTTTGTATTTAACAAAATACTAACACTGTTTCGGCTCTTGAAAGACCAGGAAGGAAAAGCTCTCGAATCAGTAAATACACTCCTGGAAATTGAAATAAGAACACCGTGAATTCATTGTCCCAGGAAGGGGAAACTTTATTGACACGTTCCTGGGGTCAGATACATCACATGATCACACTGACGGAACCACAGGCACATAGTCACAGGCAACAGAGCATGCACAATGTCGGCACTAGTACAGTGTATATCCACCTTTCGCAGCAATGCAGGCTGCTATTCTCCCATGGAGACGATCGTAGAGATGCTGGATGTAGTCCTGTTGAACGGCTTGCCATGCCATTTCCACCTGGCGCCTCAGTTGGACCAGCGTTCGTGCTGGACGTGCAGACCGCGTGAGACGACGCTTCATCCAGTCCCAAACATGCTCAATGGGGGACAGATCCGGAGATCTTGCTGGCCAGGGTAGTTGACTTACACCTTCTAGAGCACGTTGGGTGGCACGGGATACATGCGGACGTGCATTGTCCTGTTGGAACAGCAAGTTCCCTTGCCGGTCTAGGAATGGTAGAACGATGGGTTCGATGACGGTTTGGATGTACCGTGCACTATACAGTGTCCCCTCGACGATCACCAGTGGTGTACGGCCAGTGTAGGAGATCGCTCCCCACACCATGATGCCGGGTGTTGGCCCTGTGGGCCTCGGTCGTATGCAGTCCTGATTGTGGCGCTCACCTGCACGGCGCCAAACACGCATACGACCATAATTGGCACCAAGGCAGAAGCGACTCTCATCGCTGAAGACGACACGTCTCCATTCGTCCCTCCATTCACGCCTGTCGCGGCACCACTGGTGGCGGGCTGCACGATGTTGGGGCGTGAGCGGAAGACGGCCTAACGGTGTGCGGGACCGTAGCCCAGCTTCATGGAGACGGTTGCGAATGGTCCTCGCCGATACCCCAGGAGCAACAGTGTCCCTAATTTGCTGGGAAGTGGCGGTGCGGTCCCCTACGGCACTGCGTAGGATCCTACGGTCTTGGCGTGCATCCGTGCGTCGCTGCGGTCCGGTCCCAGGTCGACGGGCACGTGCACCTTCTGCCGACCACTGGCGACAACATCGATGTACTATGGAGACCTCACGCCCCACGTGTTGAGCAATTTGGCGGTACGTCCACCCGGCCTCCCGCATGCCCACTATATGCCCTCGCTCAATGTCCGTCAACTGCACATACGGTTCACGTCCACGCTGTCGCGGCATGCTACCAATGTTAAAGACTGCGATGGAGCTCCGTATGCCACGGCAAACTGGCTGACACTGACGGCGGCGGTGCACAAATGCTGCGCAGCTAGCGCCATTCGACGGCCAACACCGCGGTTCCTGGTGTGTCCGCTGTGCCGTGCGTGTGATCATTGCTTGTACAGCCCTCTCGCAGTGTCCGGAGCAAGTATGGTGGGTCTGACACACCGGTGTCAATGTGTTCTTTTTTCCATTTCCAGGATTGTATATTAAAACGTGACATTGGGAAGATTCGGGGACAATATATTATAGCAGCTTTGTTCGCATTCTATTGGATTGTGGCTGCGTTAATATGGGTTCGCACGATCATCACTTAATATAGTTGATTCATTAAACCATGGTATCATCAGACTAGCTAATGGGGTTTATGTGACCAGCCTAAACCCAGTCCCTGAGCATAGGTGAAGGAGCCGCCCCTAGCTATCCGGCGGCAGCTGCTCACGGTACAAAGCGCCTGCAAGATCTGAGCCCATTCACACTCGCCGGCTTTCACACCGCAGAATTTGTTGATCTTGTGTATTACTGCGCGTACGAGACATGCGAGTTTTTGAAGTCAGGGTAAGGCAGTATTTGGACAAACTGAGCCTAAGAGTCCTAAGTGTCTTGACACAAGGTTAGTAAGAATTTCTAGCGTAGTATGGCGTTGTACTGTGATGGGTGCAAACACAGCGGCGCGGTTGACTATACAATTATTTTGCCTAATCATGCCCTCAGGATACACGTGCTAAACAAATACACTGAGTTTGACGCTGAACTGAAAAAAATTGGCTGAAAAATTCGTCATCTGTTCTCATTGACATAGTGTTTTGAAGGCCGTTCAGCAGCCATACCCTGCAGACTGACGAATGAACTGCGTCCAGGACTGTGTCTTTCTTTTGCAGACACTGGGGAAAGTAATTTCACTCTGAAGGGTATCAAACCACGTGACTATCTGATGTAATAACCGGCCAGACACATCGCGCCAAACAAGCACGTGAGGTGATTAATATATCTCACAGTGCCATCACCGAACAAACTAAGGTATTAGTTTCGAGAAGACGTGTCAAGTATCAGAGGGAGACTGAGTGGTTGGAAGTGACTGCTAGTAAACTGCAACTTGACAAGTCAATAAATTGGGCGTAGCTTTCTTCTCCCGAGCACAAAAGACATGACGATGCAGCTCTCACCAGACTTCGAATAGGGCGTTCCCCATTGACATATGAGTTTCGCCTCCTCCGGATAAGGTGCTTGTAACGTACTGCTCTCGGAAAGTCAGGTTTTAGTTCACTACATTTCATTTGTTGACAAGAGCACATATACAACTAGCTGAGGACTTGTTCTCCGTTTTGTTATGTCAGGACTCCGCCCTAAACTGCTAGAACGTCGATATTGAGATGTTCCATAGTGGAAAACTCTTTCGATTTTTTTTTTTTGTTACCAGTGCTCAGGCTGCCGAACATACCTGAATATTAGGTTTAAGAGCTCGTATTTTACTCTGTGTGTGTGTGTGTGTGTGTGTGTGTGTGTGTGTGTGTGTGTGTGTGTGTACACTCGAAGATTAGCATCCGAATATTCTACTTTATTTGAGCGTGGTTTGCTTCTTCCAGTATTTTATACAAGAATTCAGCCAGTCATAGTTATCTGAATTGCCGTTTTCAACAAAAAAAATGGTTCAAATGGCTCTGAGCACTATGCGACTTAACTTCTGAGGTCATCAGTCGCCTAGAACTTAGAACTAATTAAACCTAACTAACCTAAGGACATCACACACATCCATGCCCGAGGCAGGATTCGAACCTGCGACCGTAGCGGTCACGCGGTTCCAGACTGAAGCGCCTAAACCGCACGGCCACACCGGCCGGCCCGTTTTCAACAATTCAGGTATATGTTAGGAGTTCAAGCTAAGACTTTTTATCTCTAGAATGGTCCTATTGCTTGAAGTATCATAAGTAAGTCTGTATAAGCTTCATCTCACTGCCCACTAAACATTCTGTTTGGGTGACAATAACAAAAAGCCAATCACATTGTTTTATAAATTTTATCAGTTTTATTGCTCAGGAAAAACTGCCAGCTTTTACTTCTGGCGATGATAAGCTCGTTCTACTCAGGTTTAAGAAACTGCGATAGGCCAATGAATACATTTGCTTCCACAATAAGAGCTAACAGTTTGTCTCTGTACGCAGAAATGCAAATGCCGTCGTTACTTCTTCCTGAAAAGTTCTCAGGGGCCGCCTTAGTAAGCATTAAAACTAACTGAAGTTCCTCTCAGAACCAATGGAGAACTTTTATAGCATCTGTCATTCATTTCTCGGGTGGACGAGAAGTTTTGCGGCTGCTGGGCGCTAGTCTGGTTCGAGCCGAGTTCCCGCAACTTCTGTTTCAGTTATGGCAGGAAATTCTCGTTCAAGTTTTACGACATTTTTTACGCGACGGGTCCAACGTGATGGCTGGGAAAGAACCGCTATTTGAGCCATTGTTCCGAGCTAGGCTGAACTGCGATAAAAATGTGCGCAAGAAGCTGGATAGGCACGTGCAGGGAAAATAATGCAAGTGTTAACTGTCGGAGGGAGGCCATATGCAATAAAAGCGCGTTGATTATAGCAGAATTATAAAAAAACTTTACACCTACAGTTTTGCTTGTGTTGCAGCATATAAAATGTGCGGTTTCACTTTCAGCTATGTTATTTTCGCTAAAACATTAGGAATCCTGTATCCCTCTGAATACTATTGCTGTTGAAGACCTACTCTTGCGTGATACATAACAAATTGCGCACAAAGAGCCAGAAAATTTCATGATTTGTCAATTAGACAACTGTTGGTCATTCAATGAAAATAATAATAATCTTAAAATATCTGGCAGTACACCTCCTAGGTGGCCTAGATCAGATCAGATCACATAAAGTGGACTCCTCAGCGATAACATCTCCAGGATTTTGGAACTTGTCAATAAATAAATAATGGATATTTACAAAACAACTAATATGCTAACGTTCCAAATCGTTCCTATGTCAGAAGCACCTCTATGATGTCGAAAATGTTTATTTACTTCAGTTACACATGTATATTAACAAACTTAATTTTATCTAGCAATTGTCTACATACTAAACTGCGTACGATAATTCTATATGTTAGTTGTAGTCAGGTGTCGTCACAAACAGAAACATTTTGCTGAGCTTGCTTTCATTTATCTAATTACTGCACTGAAGCTGTGCCGAATTCTAGCAGTCAAGTTATGGTCTATCGATAATAGTAAGTAAACGAAATGGCAGAGCTGAGAAATTCATCAGTGGAGTAGAAGTACTTAACCACCTCCTCCAGACTCTTCTGAAATTGTACTTTATATATAGTTACACTTATTATGCCTGCTAAAATGCTATTGTAAATGCGTGTTCCTCAATAATGAACACCTTTATGGATAAAAATGTGTGACTTTAAGCTTTGATGTAGATTATTCTCATTACTAGAATGGACTGCGGGAAATAAGGCGTTGGTTTGAAAGAGAACTATACAGAATGTATAAAAAGTGTGACAGAAACATTATGGATTTATTCTTGACTTCAAAACAGTACTTAAAGTTCAAATGATCGTCGGTGAACAGTTACTGATGGCACTAATTTTGTTTTGTATGATTATCGTTTTTTCAGTTTTAGAGTAGCTTCCATCGTGACACATGACAGCGGTGAATTCAGTGTCTGAAATTATGGATATGCATTCGACATACGACTTATCAGATGGAAATAGTGGCGCAGCTTGGCAACTTTAAGCTGATCCTTACCCTGGTAAACAAATACCTTGTTCAGGTACTTCATCGGGCGGTGAGAGAGACATGTTCGTTTGAGAAGAGAATTGGAGATGATGAGATATCACACAATGTACGAATACCTGAGCTTGAAGACCGGGTTCTTCGTGTTGTGGATAAAACTACATCATCTTCTGCAAAGAAAATGCGGGAATAGACGGAGTATGACAATCTGGAATGCTCTTCATGAAAATGCATGCGCAAGCATGAAATGAGGCAGACTTTCTGCCAAGAGTAATTTTCTGTCAATGCATACTACGGCAGTGTGCAGTTCTTAGCATGTTCGTCACTTACATCTGGGGCTGGATCTTTAAGTGATGGGATTTTCAATTACTACATTAATCGCGTCCGGGCTGAAGAAAACCTTCATGAAGTACGACAATGGTGTGGAATCATCGATGATTATATCATGTTCCCCCCCTCTTTCCGCCACGTATTACTGGACAAATGAATCCACAGTTTCTCATATGTTAGTTGCTTCATGTACTTGCTAGTCTACCTCAAGGCGTCATCCGGACGATTGTGCCTTGTGCGCGATGGTGAGCCATCTCACTTTGCGCAGATATTTCTCCAGTATTTCCATAACCAGTTTCTGATCGGGCGGATTGGTAGAGTGGCGAGAGGGAACCATTTCATGCCTGTCCGATCGCCAAATATGAATTCAACGATTTTTTGTTCTTTGGGAATGTTTAAAACCGTGTGTATATTCAACTCCTGTACCCACTGTAGATGCCCGGAGGGTGTGTGTCCAAAATGGATATGACCAAACATGGAACACACATGAAGTTTTCCATAACAAGTCTAAACTTATGGAACGCAGGCCCGGTAGAGGCATGGAAGCTAGAGGTGGTCATATCAAGGAATTTTTGTAAATGTAGATGTGATTGGGTAAAGCCTCATCTTTGTGCCATGAATAATAAATCCTTTTTATATCCGTAACCCAGGATGTTCGAATTCACCTTCATATGGAATCTCTAACGTTTCTGACACATGTTTTATACTCACTGTGTGACGTACGACAAGTAATATTACACAGAAAATATATTTAGTCGCAGTTGTCAATGTTACAAGATCCTGGTAAAGACTTCTACAAGATGTTCTTAGAATTACACAGCAAATAATTGCTATTACACATTTCTGACGAGGAAAACTTTGACTTGACGAGTAACTCCGAGATTCGATAGAATATGATTCTATGGAATAAAAATAAACAAAAGATGCTAGGTTTTATTATTGTTACCTCACCTATGCCTGCCAAATTCGCTGTACAAACTAAGTTTCATGTTAGTGTTTCAGCAGTTAAGTTTTAGGCTCAAACCAGCTGTAGTTATTATCAAGTTTTCATTCCAACAGTCAAACACTGTTATCCTATTCTATCTGCAGGAAACAGCTTGAGAATTCTGAACAGCAAATAAGTGTATCTTCTAAATTAAATGACAGTTTCCTTCTGAAACTATATGTCATTTGGTGTTTGTCTCAGTGACTGTAGCGTTTACAAACAAAACAAATCTAATATCTGATACTGAGTATTGCTAGCACAAAGTGAAGTTATTGATTTGTACACCCTGTAATAATACGTACGTTTACGAAATTGCCCTTCGATTGAACCTTTCTTCCTGTTACTTACCTGTTTGTCAGATGGTATGCAAGCTTATGTGAGTTTCGGAGCTTCATCTCTCTGTCTCTGCTTTAATTATCTTTTTTATTGCGGTCGTTATCCTTGTAATGTGCTAGTGGATCGCAAGAACCACCTGACACCCGACATGAAAAATAAAAACTGCCGCTTGAGAGAACAACCCTATCCTGTTCTCAGGGTAACAGGCGAAAAATTCATAGATGGCACGGTGTGTTGCAGGCAGCGCATGCCCAACAAGCACGTGTACTACTACCGGTCACCGGAGCACCAGCAGCAGCACGTGCTGAGCTTCGCGTTCGCCTTCGACCGCGAGGAGGACGTGTACCAGTTCGCGCTCACGTACCCCTACTCGTACTCGCGCTGCCAGGCGCACCTCGACCTGCTCGAGCGCAAGGCTTTACCGCACTTCAAGCGAGAGCTGCTTGCTACGTCCGTGGTAAGTACTGATCACCGTATGTTGATATCCACATCCAAAGTAAACTCACAACTACGAATTCTCTCCAACCATAATATCTCATTCACTACTGAATTACATTCACACAGACTAAGATAGGCAACCAAACTTACGTGATCTGTCCCATATGTGGTAACGTAATTGGGGTTGCCTATCTTAAGGCGCGTGAAATATTTTCCAGGCCAATTTTATTTTGCCCGCACAGTTACTATTATCGTATGCATTAAATAACCGACAAAATTGGTTTAAGTATTCAATCAAAACAGATATGTGCAACTATTTACACTATAGACATTCTACGGCCAGGACTACACACGAATGTCGGCAGGTTCAGTCCAGTGGAATGCCCCATCGCATGCCACGGCCAGCCCTTATAAGGGAATGAAATATGCTATTGCGTCACTTTCATATCTGCGAACATGTGTAGGCTTGTATTCAACGGGAGCAGATAGTGATAATAGAATAAACTTCATCAGACTTCTTCTGGATTGAAGAGTTTTTAGCAAACAGAACACAGCATGTTGTTATCAATGGAGAGACGTCTACAGACGTTAAAGTAACCTCTGGCGTGCCACAGGGGAGTGTTATGGGACCATTGCTTTTCACAATATATATAAATGACTTAGTAGATAGTGTCGGAAGTTCCATGCGGCTTTTCGCGGATGATGCTGTAGTATACAGAGAAGTTGCTGCATTAGAAAATTGTAGCGAAATACAGGAAGATCTGCAGCGGATAGGCACTTGGTGCAGGGAGTGGCAACTGACCCTTAACATAGACAAATGTAATGTATTGCGAATACATAGAAAGAAGGATCCTTTATTGTATGATTATATGATAGCGGAACAAACACTGGTAGCAGTTACTTCTGTAAAATATCTGGGAGTTTGCGTACGGAACGATTTGAAGTGGAATGATCATATAAAACTAATTGTTGGTAAGGCGGGTACCAGGTTGAGATTCATTGGGAGAGTGCTTAGAAAATGTAGTCCATCAACAAAGGAGGTGGCTTACAAAACACTCGTTCGACCTATACTTGAGTATTGCTCATCAGTGTGGGATCCGTACCAGGTCGGGTTGACGGAGGAGATAGAGAAGATCCAAAGAAGAGCGGCGCGTTTCGTCACTGGGTTATTTGGTAACCGTGATAGCGTTACGGAGATGTTTAATAAACTCAAGTGGCAGACTCTGCAAGAGAGGCGCTCTGCATCGCGGTGTAGCTTGCTCGCCAGGTTTCGAGAGGGTGCGTTTCTGGATGAGGTATCGAATATATTGCTTCCCCCTACTTATACTTCCCGAGGAGATCACGAATGTAAAATTAGAGAGATTAGAGCGCGCACGGAGGCTTTCAGACAGTCGTTCTTCCCGCGAACCTTACGCGACTGGAACAGGAAAGGGAGGTAATGACAGTGGCACGTAAAGTGCCCTCCGCCACACACCGTTGGGTGGCTTGCGGAGTATCAATGTAGATGTAGATGTAGACTAAAAACAATTAACTTACTGGGTGGTCAAGAAGTCTGTACAAATTTGAAAACTGAATAAATCACGGAATAATGTAGATAGAGAGGTACAAATTGACACACGTGCTAGGAATGACATGGCGTTTTATTAAAACCAAAAAAATACAAAAGTTCAAGAAATGTCCGACAGATGGCGCTTCATCTGATCAGAATAATAATAATTAGCATAACAAAGTAAGATAAAGTAAAGATGATGTTCTTTACAGAAAATGCTCAATATATCCACCATCATTTGTCAACAATTGCTGTAGTCGAGGAATAATGTTGTGAACAGCACTGTAAAGCATGTCCGGCGTTATGGTGAGGCACTGGCGTCGGATGTTGTCTTTCAGCATCCCCAGGGATGTCGGTCGATCACGATACACTTGCGACTTCAGGTAACCCCAAAGCCAATAATGGCACGGAGTGAGGTCTGGGGACCTGGGAGGCCAAGCATGACGAAAGTGGCGGCTGAGCACACGATCATCACCAAACGACGCGCGCAAGAGGTCTGTCAGACATTTTGTGAACTTCGTTTTTTTTTGTTCTAGTAAAACCCCATGTCATTCCAAGCATGTGTGTCAATTTTTACCTCTCTATCTACATTATTCCGTGGTTTATTGAAATTTCAAATTTATACTGACATTTTGATCACCCGGTATTTCTGTACACGCAGTCGTGAGTGCATGTAAGTTATTTATTTTTAGACGAGAGGTATCGTTCTTGCAAGACATCATCTTCAAACCTTACATTCTTTGAAGTGGAATAACACATAACGCTTCAATTGCAGTCGAAACGCGTACTAAAGTAAGACTATGTAGCATTGAAATGATAATTAAATCAAGACCCTAAGCTGTCGACAGGCGTTGATATACATCAACGGGAACAGTTGAAAATGTGTGCCCTGACTGGGACTCGAACCCGGGATCTGTTGCTTAAATGGCAGACGCTCTACCCTCTGAGCCACCGAGGGCACAGAGGATAGAGCGACTGCAGAGATTTATCCCTTGCACGCTCCCCGTGAGACCCACATTCCCAACTTAATGTGAACACTCTTCCTTCGTAGTGTACCTCCACATTACACTCATTACTCGCGGCAGACAATCTTGCCGAGTCCCGTAAGAGCTCGGGCAACGCGTGTGCATTCAACACAGAAGAATGAGGTCAATGGCCCATTAGCCTTAACATTATGAAGATAGTATCGGTTCTTGCGGATATGCCCGAAAGGACAGGTACCATCTTCATATTAGGGAGGGTTGCCATGGAGCAGATTCGTCTGTGCAGGCGTGGAGAACACTGCTAAATGTGGCTCGGATGCTGGTAGTTGAATACCGGATACCTCGCCCATTGTCTGTTTATGATGAAGCAATGTAAAAGTTCGCAGCTCTTCACATTGACAGTTTGCCAGCTAGATTCTTCTTTCACATAAGTTAGTGTATGTTATCACCTATCTAACTATAGTTAATTCTGATGTGATCATTATAACCCAGTTTTAATTTTCTTCCCAGAAATACTTATTATTTTACAACTTACCATCATAAAATATTTTTTTATACTTTAAAATATGCACGTAACATTCATTGAATACTTCGCAAATAATACTGTATATCACAAGCTCCGCAGTACTGTAGTTCATATTTAAATGGTTGCTTTTTCTTTTTATGTAATATAAATTTAGTACCTAATGGCTATAATTAGCCTTTTACTGCACTATGTCATCACTGTCATTAACTTGACACACCAAGGCTACTAAGAGTTATGTATGACCTGACGTCATTTAGAATCCACTTTGGGGAATTGAGTAAAGTTTTTTGTCTTTCGCAATAACGTTCATGGGCTGTAGATATTGCCCTATGCCATCCGTACGTGTATTTTCAAAATTCAGTTTAAACAAGGGCCACCAGTTGTCCGACACCTGTGCTACTGATTATCTTACTACTTTAGATATTTTAAGCTCATTAAGACACGTACGCTTCATACATGGAATATTTAGTAAATTTTTGTAATTCCCCTTTCACATTTTAGCCTATAGTTAACAGACATACATTTTATGAAAGGTAAATATAGTACTGTATTCTAGCATTCAGTCGATGATATTTCAAATAATAACGTAAACATACACCTAACAGTTTCGAAAAACGTGTTTCACTATATCACCTCCTCACTGTTATTAGTTTTATCGTTCTTCGCAGCTAAGACTTATCTACGATCTAAAGTCATTCGGATTCTTGATGTATAGATGTATTTAACATTTGTATAAAAGTTGCGTACATATTCTGTTATCAATATTGTGAGACTATACAACAACGTCTTTAGACAGTGACACGGTTATTTAAATGATAAATTTTATGTCTATGCACACGGAACGCTATAACAAACTGCAGATTATACGTACATATAAAGAGGAGCAGTTCGGATTTAGAAGAGGAAAAGGAACAAGAGATGCTATTGGCCTGCTAAGAACTACAGGCACTATATGGGGCAGAAACATGGACACTGAGGCGAGAGGATGAAAAAAGGTTAGAAGCATTTGAGATGTGGATGTGGAGGAGGATGGAGAGAATAAGCTGGATGGAAAGAGTGAGTAAAGAAAGAGTAATGGAAAGGGTTGGTGAGAGAAGATGTCTGCTGAAGGTTGTAATAGAAAGGAAAAAGAACAGGTTGGGACAGTCATTGAGAAGGGAGTGCTTGCTAGTAGATGCTTTGGAAGGATTGGTTTGTGGGAGAAGACTGAGAGGAAGAATGAGATACAAGATGATAGATGATATAAAGGGAAGAGGAAATTATGCAGACCTGAAGAGGATGGCCGAAGACCGGACACCCTGGAGAACTACCATGTGAAAACCTGCCTTTAGGCAGAACACTGATGATGATGATGATTATGATGATGATGATGTAAATATTTATCAAAAGCCTAAAAAAATGGTTCAAATGGCTCTGAGCACTATGGGACTCAACTGCTGCGGTCATAAGTCCCCTAGAACTTAGAACTACTTAAACCTAACTAACCTAAGGACAGCACACAACACCCAGCCATCACGAGGCAGAGAAAATCCCTGACCCCGCCGGGAATCGAACCCGGGAACCCGGGCGTGGGAAGCGAGAACGCTACCGCACGACCACGAGATGCGGGCTCAAAAGCCTACACAAGATAGCACTTACTGCACCACCTTATCACTGTTATTAATTTTATCGCTCTTTACGGCTAAAACTTATTTCGCTAAGGAATCTAGTGCACTCTTGATACACACATGTAAATTACACTGGCACAAAGTGGCTGTATGTCTTGCAATCCATGCCTTAGGTCTCTATTTTCCTTGTAAGGAGTAACTCGGCTATTTAAACGAAGAACTATTATACCTGGCTAAACGTAATGACATAACAAGCAGCTATTTTATGTGAAATACGCATTACATAACCGTATTATACTAGTTGCATATGGTTACGTACAATTGTTGGCGGTAGTTATCGAATTCACAACGTTTCCATGGTTACTAGCTGGCGTCGTTCTTGCCAGTGGAAATTAATAAACTTTTTTACTAATGGTGGAACGCATATCGTCTTCATAGTTACCAAGTTGGCATCTTTGCTAAGTATACGTTTCCGTTTACCAGAAGGCCTTGCAGAGGGCAGCCCGTGTTTAGATCAGCCCTGTCATTGTGTAGTAACTGTTTCTCTACTTCAATGCTTTTCGTAACGTATGTTCTTCTTTAACATCCTTCGTTGTTTCTTCAAAGACCGAACTCCTAATAATTATAAATCTACACTGAAGAGCCAAAGAAACTGGTACAACTGCCTAATATCGTGAAGCGTCCCGCAATCACGCAGAAGTGCTGCAGCACGACATCGCCTGGACTCGACTAATGTCTGAAATAGTGCTGGAAGGAAACTGACACCATGAATCCGCCGGCCGCGGTGGCCGAGCGGTTCTAGGCGCTTCAGTCCGGAGCCACGCGACTGCTACTTTCGCAGGTTCGAATCCTGCCTCGGGCATGGATGTGTGTGATGTCCTTAGGTTAGTTAGGTTTAAATTGTTCTAAGTTCTAGGGTACTGATGACCTCAGAATAAGCCCCATAGTGCTCAGAGCCATTTGAACCATGAATCCTGCAGGGCTCTCCATAAATCGGTGAGAGTACGAGGGAGCGGAGTTCTCTTCTGAATAGCACGTTGCAAGGCATCCCAGATATGCCCAATAATGTTCTTGTCCCGGGCGTTCAGTTGCCAGCGCGAGTGTTGAAACTCAGAAAAGTGTTGCTGGAGCCACGCTGTAGCAATTCTGGGCGTGTGGGGTGTCGCACTGTCCTGCTGGAACTGCACAAGTCCGTCGGAATACACAATAGATATGAATGGGTGGATGCAGGTGACAGTATGTTTTCCTAAGAGATACCTGTCAGACTGGACTCGTATACAGAACTTGAACCAACTTGAACAGTCCGCTGCAGACATGCAGGGCTCATGGATTTATGAGATTGTCTCCATACCGGTACACTTTCATCCGCTCGATACAATCTGAAACGCGGCTCCTCCGACCAGGCAACATGTTTCCAGTCATCAACAGTCCAATGTCGGTGTTGACGGGCCCAGGCAAGGCGCAAAGTTTTATGTAGTAAGGTCTCCAAGGGTACACGAGTGGGCCTTCGGCTCCGATGGCTTATATCGATGATGTTTCGTTGAGTAGTTATCACTCTGACACTTCTTTTGTGGCCCAGCATTGAAATCTGCAGCAATCTGCCGAAGGGTTGCACTTCCGTTACGTTGAACGATTCTCCTCAGTCCTTTTTGGTCCCGTTCTTGCATGATCTCTTTCCGGCCGTAACAGTGTCGGAGGTTTCACGTGTTCCTGATATTCAGGGTATACTCGTGAAATGGTCGTAATGGAAAATCCCCACCTCATCGCCACTCGGAGATGCTGTGTCCCATCGACTATAACACCACGTTCAAACTCACTTAAATCCTGATAACCTACCATTGTAGCTGCCATAAACGATCTAACAACAGCGCCAGACATTTGTTGTCTTATATACGCGTTGCCGGCCGCAGCGCCGTATTCTGCCTACTTAATTAGATCTGTATTTGAATACGCAAGCCTATACCAGTTTCTTCGCCGCTTCACTGTAATACATGTTATTCGCACAATGTAATGAAGTGTCACGGCCATTTTCTGCCAATGACTTTACGCCACAGACAATGCTCGGGGCGTCCGTTATTAACTAAAGGCAGCCGAGCCATATTTAGCAATGCTCTCCACGCCTGCACAAATGTAGCTGCTCCATGCCAAGGGATCCTTCCGTCATCAACGGTATACCAGCTGCACTTATTTGATAGGACATTTTATTGTAGTGTCCATTTTGATTGTAACTGAAGCATTTTGTATTGTACTCTTCACGGAATGTAAGATCTGAAGATGACCTCTTAGAAGATCGAAACAGGTCATCTAAAAATGAAAATAAACAACTTAAATGCGATCACGACTGTGTGTATTGATATGAGTTATAGTATTATAAAGGTCGCTGTTTTTCTTGGAATAATGCTATAAAAAATCTTGAAAACCATTAACTATACTGCAAAATAGAAACAAAACTGTAACCACAGTGAAGGCGGGCTTTTCTAAAGTGCAGGTCTGCAAAATCAAAATCTGCTGGTGGCTAACACCGAATAGCGTGTTGCTCTCCCTCGTTCTTACCAACATTCTAGGAACTTCATCAAGGTGCTGCCTAAAAGGTGGCCGAGGATATACTAGTTAGAGCTATCCTACTCTTCAGGGGCGGCCGTCCTAAGGCTCTCCAGTGTGTGACGAGTGTTCTCCGTGGGTGCACTCGAAGTTTCAGTTGGTCCCAGGCGTTCTCAGTGGGGTTCAACTAGGCAGACAACGCCAGCCATTCGGTCTTGTTGATTCCTGCTTCCTGAAGGAAAGTTTCGACGAAGGGATTACGGTATGCTTGTACAGTACTGTCCTGAAATAATGTTAACAGCAGGACTCGACAATAGTTTGGAGAATCATGACCCGTTAGTGCACACTTCTCAAATCACCATTGATAACGATGATATGTCTCCGACATCCGTACAAGAAAGTGGTGCTAAGCGTAACTCATTCACCTCCCTGCTGAATTTGGGTGACTGCATACCAGGATGTGCACAATTACCATCAGAAAATACTTTCTAACATTTAAATTCATACTCACGACGGAAAACGTTGTGATCACTATCCATCGAGATACTCAGTGCCATATGGCGTCGTTTCGGGCTCTCGTCGCAGTAAGAAAAGGATATAAGTGAAGCAGAGACGACTGGGGAATCACTCTGCCGACGATAACTGTCGCAAATAGGGTAATCCACTGACTTAAGGAGAGATTGCTATGGCCAGGGATTTGTGAACGAGTATATCGTAAACGGCGAAGCTTGTCGGCTGCCCACGTGATACTATCTTGAGAATCTATGGAAAGTGGTTAGAGGACGGTTAAACCACGAATTGGTGACAAGGTGTTGGACGACCGCACCTCATCACAGCAGCAGACGACGACAGTTATTTGTTCCCATTTATACCCAACGACATCGTCAATTGAGATTACAACGGACACGGCATCATTGAAATTGGGCCTTGGAGCCGTGGAAATGTTGCCTGTCAAATGAATCACATTTATTGCTACATCAGGTCGAATGTCGTCTCCGGATAAGCCTACATCCAGGGGAACCGCTGCTAGTAGCATGCACCGCGGTGCGGATGTAGGTCACTGGGGGCTGCGTTGTGCTAAGGGGATATTCATCTGGGCTCCCATGGGACCTATCGTAATAATCGGAGGCGCCGTTACAGCAGTGAACAATGTGAATATTATTGCGGACTACCTGCATCCCTTTATGATTGACACCTTACCTGTCGGCAGTAGTATCATCCACCAGGAAAACTGACTGTGCCATAAGGCCAGAATCGTGGACTGCAATTTGAGTAGCACGATAGTGAATTCGCACTGATGTCTGGGCCCCCAAATATTTTTTACCTGAACGCCTTGGAAAACATCTGGGACGCGCTGTCGAAAGCCTGCTACTGGTGCAAAAAAAAAAAAAAAAAAAAAAAAAAAAAAAAAAAAAAAAAAAAAAAAGAACCTCCGAAATTTACGAGAACTGTGACACCTGTTCGTAGACATCTGTTATAACGTACCTCCTCAATCACAAGGTCATAATATTGTAGCTTATCTGTTTACATTCAGTATAAAAAGTACTCTTTTTTTCGAAATGCTTTTCTGACAATTGCTTCAGAAATCGTCAGTTATTTTACTGCTTAAATACCGTAATTCATCTGTTACTTTGAGAGTCTAATTTTCTAATCGTATCCACTCAGAATCGACTGATGTAACTCAACTACATTCTGTTACTCTTGTTTTGCTTTTCTTGTTGTCAGTCTTGTAAACCATTTTCAAGACACTATCCATCTCGTTCAACTGCTTCTCCAATCATTTACTCAACATCAATGGTCAGTGGCTTGCAGTTGGATATTCTGAATATCTAACAAATTCTAAATTCCTAGAATATATAGATATCGAAAGACAGATGAGGCAATTGAAGTTAAATTTGGATACTTCCGTGAATCACTGTTGGCTTTCTCTGAGAATAAAAAAGGACACAACACCTAAAACAGCATTTATATCTTGATATGTGGATATATCACTTGTGTCTTGATTGGTATTTAGATAGATTCAAATAATAACAGAAATTGCTATTCCATCCTGGAACTTTTATTATGATGATTCTGAAGTGCAGACACTGAGGAAGAGAATACTGTAAACAAATTACAAAGCGAGTGATAATTATGAATATGGACATTACTAACTACAAGTTAGGAAAGCTACCATGCTAAAGCGTTGTGGACCCTTTGAAGAGAATGAAATTTAAATAGTCACTTAAAAGTAACTACAACCTTAAGCAAATTAAGCTGCGTTCCTTCCGCAGACATGTGTCAGAATACTAAACTTCATTGTGACATACGTCACAAGTAATCATTTAATTTTAAAGTGTGTGTCACAGCGGGACTGGAACCTGGATCCGTGCCTTTTGCAGGTCGCTCTTTCCAAGCACACCACAGGGAACTAGTGACAGGTGTAGATATTTGCTGGTTCATTTCCAAGTCTGCCATCTGGTTGTACGTTGAAACTCTAAATCGAAACAAGCTTGCCCCTGCACGGATCTATATTCAAATACCAGTCCGATTTGCAACAAGTCTTTATCGCTGTATAATCTCTGCTAAAGAGCACAAACATGTCTTGCCGGTTTATAACTTCACATCGTTGCGAAATTGCTAAATCTGAACAACTGAGGACCAGCTTTAGGAGGAGACATATTTAAAATTCTGAGTACAGTATTCGGTGTTTTTCACTTTTAAACAGTAAAATGTCGAAACTGAGAAAATTTAATTGTTTTATGACTTCAAAGAAACAATTTCACTATTAGTTTAGCACGAATTTCTTCAGTTCCTTCAGTTACTATATTACATGGATTTTTAATTGTTTTATAAGGAATATTGTTATACTTATTAATGTATTTTATATTTTGTTAATGTCAGTAGTATCTTAGGATCATCAACATTCATGTATTTCGAAGTTTAATAATTGTTTGTCCTTATTTCCCAATTTATCATTGTGCAGATGACTCAATCTTGTTTGGAAGATAGTATTCAAGGCAATAATTTGAAAATTATCTGGTGTAAAGCAAAAGGATGCACAAGATAGCAAAACAATATATCATCCTCAAAGTTTACAACCAAAAGTGTTTAAGTTCAAAAAGGGTTTGTGACACAGTGATGAAACTAGAATATGTATATGCAAGCGAAATGAGTTATATTCATGCTAATCTAGAAATAATGGAAAGAAAATTGATCAACGAAATACTTGGAAAGTAAAAACGGTAGAATGCAGAAAACTGATGTTACATTGAAATATATTTCCGCATTGAAAATATAACAGAAACGGTAAGTGAGATGGTTGTTATTCTTACAGAGTGGATTACAACAAACCCCCCAAACTGACCTTCAAAGAAATTAACAACAAGCTGATTCAGTAGGCCAAGAATGACTGACAAAGAAAAAATTGGTTCAAATGGCTCTGAGCACTATGGGACTTAACTTCTGAGGTCTTCAGTCCCCTAGAACCTAGAACTACTTAAACCTAACTAACCTAAGGATATCACACACACCCATGCCCGAGGCAGGATTCGAACCTGCCACCGTAGCGGTCGCGTGGTTCCAGACTGTAGCGCCTAGAGCCGCTCGGCCACACCGGCCGGCGACGAAGAAACTAAACAGTAAAAAGAGACTCGACACACAGAGACAGTTGTAGAACAAATAAGTGTTACAATTGGATTACGAGAAAGGAAGATGAAGATTAAAGGTTGGAATTGAATAGATAAACGGAAGCAGGAATCAGAGTAAATTGTTAAAGGAAAATTTGTGTTAAAAATATAGAAAAAGAAGAATGTGAAAAATTGGAATAGGTCTCCTCCTCAGAAGGCCTCGTCGAGAGAAGAAGGAATATCTTTACTGTTAACATATCTTAGCAGTGTCTTGCTTTGAAGCTCCTGTAACAGCTAGTAACATCACAGAACTTCTAAAAAGATTAGAATTTAAACTGTAAAACATACGTCGCATACTGTAGGAGAAACTGAGGCGCAGTTGTATGAGAACGAAGTCCTCCGCGGAGGCCGGAGGCACAGTTGTTCACCGACGGAGGTATCGCAGTGGTTAGCACACTGGACTCGCATTAGGGAAGACGGCGATTCAAATCCGTGCCCGACCATTCTTATTTCGGTTTTCCGAGATTTCCCTAAAACGAGTAAGGTAAATGCCGGGATAGTTGGCATGAAAGGGCATGGCCGATTTCCTTCCCCACCCATTCTGAATCCGACCTTGTACTCCGTCTATAATGATCTCTATGTCGACGGGACGTTAAACACTAATCTTCCTTCCTTGCAGTTAATTCAGACTGTATTCTCGCAGGAATTCTCCTTCAGCTACAGGTTATGAAAGCCGATACTGCGCCTAGAGTTAAGGAGGATGATTAAAAACAGACCTTCACGACATTCTTCTCTGAGTGCCTTCCTTTTACTGAACGCATGCGCCCGTCGTAGTATTTTCATCTCTTCTCTCTTTTGATATCATCACTGTGACGATATCTGAACTATCGACCCACTCTCGGAGGTTCTACGACCATGTAACTCTTTTCCGATTACATGCACGAATTTCTTCATCTATCTTTGTTTCATTAACTAGATGCATAAATCCGTACTTCTAGATTTTAGCTTTGGGAGCTCAATCCAAAATACGTTGCTTCAACGTGTTTGATGGTGGTTGTCACGTCTAAATTTTTGCCAGAGGACTGGAGTAACTTATCGTTGGTTGGTTGGTTGATTCGGGGAGGGGGGACCAAACAGGGAGCTCAGCAGTCCCATCAGAGGAAGGAAGGATGGGGAAAGAAATCGGTCGTGCCCTCTCAAGAAACCATTCCGGCATTTACCTGAAGCGATTTAGGGAAATCGCGGGAAACCTAAATCAGGGTGACCGGGTGCGGGTTTGAATCGTCGTCCTCCCGAATGCGAGTGCAGTATGCTAACCACTGCGGCCCCTTGCTCGGTCCATCGTTGGTTACGTGGGATCTCTCGCATCTACAGTACATCAAGTATCACATGCCTTTAGTTTGACCATGATTTTTCCTTACAACGAAACTGATACGACACGGCAGTTTAAAATTCGTCATCGCATGTAAACTGAAGATCACAATTACATATCGGATTACAAACGTTTCCACCTTTCACGTTCTACTCATAGAACGTCCATTATATTCTCATTTCTACATCATGATCACGTTTACCTGTCAACAAACATCTACGTGTTTGATTTCGATATCTTTGTCATGCGAATTCCAATTAAAGTTGATAATCTCGTTGCTTGTTATATTCTAGTTAATGAGCGTAGTTTTTAGACGTATGGAAAACAGATATTATGTGCAAACTCGTTGCTTGTGATGTTAGTTATGTTTAGAAGAAGCACATGATATGCTCTACAACATTTTGTCTGCGCTTAAACGGCTATAAAGTAAAATGAGTCCAAAAAGTTTTTGCAATGTTTAAGCTGTACATAAATATTAAATATGTTCAAACCCTAAGACCATTTAATAAATTTATTAAGTTTTCACTTTATTTTTAGTGATATGATCTACTACTTCGCTGTGTAGTTATCTATGAATTAGTATGGAACTAAAAAATTTATAGCCCCTGTAAGCGAAACTCCATACGATGGGAGGAACGTTATAATCCAGTAAAGCAAGACAGTAGCTAGTGTTCTTATTACGTTTAACTGCAGGTGTAACGTCAGTCACTTGAAGACTTTAGTCTGGAAATGGAATCTCGTGTAGTATCGTGGTGGCCCCAGTGTGAGGAGTTGTACAAGCGGCCACATCCACAATGACTGCGTTGTCCGCCGCGTCATGTCAGGGCAGGGCGCGACACACAACTTCCATTACAGGCTGCTTGTTATTCCGGCTGCCTCCGAGGTTCGGGAATGGCACTCTCGCTGTATCGGAATTAGGGCGTGGCCTGGCCGCCGCTGCCACGTAAATGTCGAAAGCTGTCCCTAAGGCTTTGCGCATCGCACTACGGGAACACGCAGTTAGGTTTCCCGAACCAGCGCACTTCGTGCCACTCGAAGGACAATTATAGCCTTCGGCAGTTGAAGCTGGGCCGGTGGGCTAAGGAGTCAAACACAAATAGGAAGAACCGGAACATTTAGTTCCACTTTCAATTAGCACTTGAATAAAACAGAACAGATAACTCGTATTGGGAAAATATATATTTTTAGACATACCAAAATAGTGATCGGATATACGGCCCTATGAAGACTCCACATCCACTATAATATTTTCATCATGAGTTTGCGAAAATTCATTTCACAGATCCAAATTTACTTTATATGGATCGGGACAGCCTTTATTATTGAGTGTCAGTGCTGATATTTTTGTATGTAGCACCTTAATATGTACACACATAGTGTGTTGATTGGTTTTTCTCTGCGACTAAGAGTCTTCACAATTACGTCGCCGGACGGTGTGACCGAGAGGTTCTAGGCGATTCTGTCTGGAATCGCGCTACCGCTTCGGTCGCAGGTTCGAATCCTGCCTCGGGCATGGATGTGTGTGATGTCATTAGGTTAGACAGGTTTAAGTAGTTCTAAATTCTAGGGCCGCCCATGAACCATGGACCTTGCCGTTGGTGGGGAGGCTTGCATGCCTCAACGATACAGATAGCCGTACCGTAGGTGCAACCACAACGAAGGGGTATCTGTTGAGAGGCCAGACAAACGCGTGGTTCCTGAAGAGGGGCAGCAGCCTTTTCAGTAGATGCAGGGGATACAGTCTGGATGATTGAGTGACGTGGCCTTGTAACACTATTCAAAACGGCCTTGCTGTCCTGGTACTGCGAACGGCTGAAAGCAAGGGGAAACTACAGCCTTACTTTTTCCCGAGGGCATGCAGCTTTACTGTATGGTTAAATGATGATGGCGTCCTCTGGGGTAAAAAATGAAATAAAATGTCGTGTGGCTAAGGCCTCCCGTCGGGTAGACCGTTCGCCTGGTGCAGGTCTTTCGATTTGACGCCACTTGGGCGACCTGCGCGTCGATGGGGATGAAATGATGATGATTAGGACAACACAACACCCAGTCCCTGAGCGGAGAAAATCTCCGACCCATCCGGGAATCGAACCCGGGACCTTAGGATTGACATTCCGTCACGCTGACCACTCAGCTACCGGGACCGGACCTCTGCGGTAAAATATTCCAGAGGTAAAATATTTCCCAATTCGGGTCTCCGGGCGGGGACTACTCAGGAGAACGTTGTTATCAGGAGAATGAAAACTGGCGTTCTACGGATCGGAGCGTGGAATGTCAGATCCCTTAATCGGGCAGGTAGGTTAGAAAATTTAAAAAGGGAAATGGATAGGTTAAAGTTAGATATAGTGGGAATTAGTGAAGTTAGGTGGCAGGAGGAGCAAGACTTCTGGTCAAGTGAATACAGCGTTATAAATACAATATCAGATAGGGGTAATGCAGGAGTAGGTTTAATAATGAGTAAAAAAATAGGAGTGCGGGTAAGCTACTACAGAAAGCATAGTGAACGCATTATTGTGGCCAAGATAGACACGAGGCCCACGCCTACGACAGTAGTACAAGTTTATATACCAACTAGCTCTGCAGATGATGAAGAGATTTATGAAATGTATGATGAGATAAAAGAAACTCTTCAGATAGTGAAGGGAGACGAAAAATTAATAGTCATGGGTGACTGGAATTCGATAGTAGGTAAAGGAAGAGAAGTAAACGCAGTAAGTGAATATGGAATTGGGGTAAGAAATGAAAGAGGAAGCCGCCTGGTAGAATTTTGCACAGAGCATAATTTAATCATAGCTAACACTTGGTTCAAGAATCATAACAGAAGGTTGTATACATGGAAGAAGCCTGGAGGTACTGACAGGTTTCAGACACATTAAATAATGGTAAGACAGAGATTTAGGAACCAGGTTTTAAATTGTAAGACATTTCCAGGGACAGATGTGGACTCTGATCACAATTTGTTGGTTATGAACTGTGGAATAAAACTAAAGAAACTGCAAAAAAGTGGGAATTTAAGGAGATGGGACCTAGGTAAACTGACAGAACCGTAGGTTGTAGAGAGTTTCAGGAAGAGCATTAGGCAACGATTGACAAGAATGGGGGAAAGAAATACGGTAGAAGAAGAATGGGTAGCTTTAAGAGATGAAATAGAGAAGGCAGCAAAGGATCAAGTAGGAAAAAGGACGAGGGCTAATAAAGTCATGGGTAACATAAGAGATACTGAATTTAATTGATGAAAGGACAAAATACAAAAATGCGGTAAATGAAGCAGGCGGAAAGGAATACAAACGTCTCAAAAATGAGATCGACAGGGAGTGCATAATTGCTAAGCAGGGATGGCTAGAGGACAAATGTAAGGTGTAGAGGCGTGTATCACTAGGGGTAAGATAGATACTATGATACTGCGTGAAGAGTTTGACAGAGCACAGAAAGACCTAAGTCGAAATAAGGCCCTGGGAGTAGACAACATTCCATTAGAATTACTGATAGCCTTGGGAGAGCCAGCCCTGACAAAACTCTACCATCCTGTGAGCTAAATTCTAACACGAATTCTTTACATACGAATGGAAAAACTGGTAGAAGCCAACCTCGGGGAAGATCAGTTTGGATTCTGTAGAAATGTTGTAACAGGTGAGGCAATACTGACCTTACGTCTTATCTTAGAAGAAAGATTAAGAAAAGGCAAACCTACGTTTCTAGCATTTGTAGACTTAGAGAAAGCTTTTGACAATGTCGACCAGAATACTCTCTTTCAAATTCTGAAGGTGGCAGGGGTAAAATACAGGGAGCGAAAGGCTATTTACAATTTATACTGAAACCAGATGGCAGTTACACGAGTGAAGGGGCATGAAGGGGAAGCGGTGGTTAGGAAGGGAGTGAGACATGGCTGTAGCCTATCCCCGATGTTATTCAATCTGTATATTGAGCAAGCAGTAAAGGAAACAAAAGAAAAATGCGGAGTATAAATTAAAATACATGGAGGAGAAATTAAAACTTCGAGGTTCGCCGATGACATTGTAATTCTGTCAGAGACAGCAAAGGACCAGGAAGAGCAGTTGAACGGAATGGACAGTGTCTTGAAAGGAGGAGATAAGATGAACATCAACAAAAGCAAAACGAGGCTAATGGAATGTAGTCGAATTAAATCGGGTGGTGCTGCGGGAATTAGATTTGGAAATGAGACGCTCAACGAAGTAAATGAGATTTGTTATTTGGGGAGCAAAATAACTGATGATGGTCGAAGTAGAGAGGATACAAAATGTAGACTGGCAATGGCAAGGAAAGCATTTCTGAAAAAGAGAAATTTGTTATCATCGAGTATAGATTAAAGTGTCAGGAAGTCTTTTCTGAAAGTATTTGGATCGAGTGTAGCCATGTATGGAAATGAAACGTGGACAATAAATAGTTTAGAGAATAGAAGCTTTCGAAATGTGGTGCTACAGAAGAATGCTGAAGATTAGGTGGGGAGATCACATAACTAATGAGGAGGTATTGATTAGCATTGGGGAGAAGAGAAATTTGTGGCACAACTTGACTAGAAGAAGAGGTCGGTTGGTTGGAGATATTCTGAGGCATCAAGGGATCACCAATTTAGTACTATTGGCAGCGCGGAGGGTAAAAATCGAAGAGGGAGACCAAGAGATGAATACACTGAACAGATTCAGAAAGATGTAGGTTGCAGTAGGTACTGGGAGATGAAGAGGCTTGCACTGGATAGATTAGCATGGAGAACTGCGTCAAACCAGTCTTCGGACTGAAGACCACAACAACAAACAACAAGTTCTAGATGACTGATGACCTTAGATGTTAAGTCCTATAGTGCTCAGAGCCATTTGAACCATTTTGAACAATTTCGTCACATAATTTACTGTATGATGTTTTATGCACGGTCATAACTGCAAATGAAATATTAAGGTGGCACCCAGATGATTCGACACATCTGGATGTGCAGGCGATATTCCATATGGCACAACGCTAGCAAATATCAAGACTGTTGGCCTAATGAGAGATGAGGCAAAAACGTCACACGCTGTGGAAATCGTAGATCTGAGATCAAAAATAGATGAATATCAAAGAGGCAGATGCCACCCAAAGGTAGGCTAAGGGTGTGCGTCACGAATCCACAATATCTCTCACTGTTACCTACTCGATGCTGTTGGTGGTGCTGCAACTACTACTCCGCTTATGGTGTGCCAAGTTAATACTCAATCAGCATGTCACGTAATGCCGATAAAGAGGTTATTTGTGAGGATGGAATCAGTACCCTGCCATACTCGCATGATTCACTCGGGTGTTAGAGTGAATATATTTATTTGATTTGATCCTAAATAAAATGTAGAAGAGTGTATGGACCTATTTGTGTGTGTGTGTGTGTGTGTGTGTGTGTGTGTGTGTGTGTGTGTGTGTCTAAGCTGACTGCGCCCTATGTGTCTGTGTGAATTCGGTCTAAATTGTATCTAAACGTGTGATTATATATATGTCACGTGGAGGAAGGTGTAAGTAGATGAATGACGAACACTGGAGGAAGGTGTAAGTAGATGAATGACGAACACTGACCTCATTTAACGAAGGTTTATTCAGCAATTCCACATACAAGAGCGCGGAGCGAACTGCCTCCGGCCAGAACACATAAGGTATAGATAAAGCTACAGAACATTCCAGTACATTGATTCTTGCCATTTGTGGATACTTCTAGAATGTACTCGAACCGAATATAGAAATTAAAATTTTTCGGCTCAGGTGAATTTTGAAATCATGACTCCGCCCGAGATGGCCGAGCGGTTCTAGGCGCTGCAGTCCGGAAACGCACGACCGCTACGGTCGCAGGTTCGAATCCCGCTTCGGACATGGATGTGTGTGATGTCCTTAGGTTGGTTACGTTGAAGTAGTTCTAAGTTCTAGGGGACTGATGACCTTAGAAGTTAAGTCCTATAGTGATCAGAGCCATTTTAACCATTTGAAATCACGACCCTCCATGCGACAATCTAGTATCATAACCACTACACTATGGTAACTGCGCTACTCGGCTCCTTCTGCGACATTGCTCCCTCATTAAGAGAACAGCGTCTCGGTATTATGTCCTCCTAGTCCGGGAACGAGTCATCGGTCCTGCATACTCCGCCTCCCGATGACTGATGTTCGCCCTGGCGGTGATCTTCTTAGAACTTCGCTTGCCGCTGCGCTCTTCGCAGCACATTCGGAGGAGAAAGTTGGTGACTGGAATTTCGTGAGAAGATTCCGTTGCAACGAAAAACGCCTTTCTTTTAGTGATGCCCAGCCGAAATCCTGTATCATTTCTGTCACACTCTCTCCTATATTTCGCGATAATACAAAACGTGGTGCCTTTCTTTGAACTATTTCGATGTACTCCGTCAGTCCTATCTGGTAAAGTTCCCACATCGCTAAGCAGTATTCTAAAAGAGGACGAACAATCGTAGTGGAGGCAGTCTCCTTAGTAGATCTCTCACATTTTCTAAGTGTCCGGCCAATAAAACGCAGTCTTTGGTTAGGCTTCAGCACGACATTTGCTATGTGTTCCATACAATTTAAATTGTTCGTAATTTAATACCTAGGTATTTAGTTGAATTTACGGCTTTTAGATTAGACCGATTTATCGTGTAAAACAAGTTTAACGAGTTCCTTGTAGCACTCACGTTGATGACCTCACACTTTTCGTTATTTAGGGTCATCTGCCACTTTTAGCACCATTCAGATATCTTTTCTAAATCGTTTTTCAGTTTGTTTCGATCTTCTGATGACTTTATTAGTCGATAAACGACAGCGTCATCTGCAAACAACCGAAGACGGCTGCTCAGATTGTCTCCCAAATCGTTTATATAGATAAGGAACAGCAAAGGGCCTATAACACTACCTTGGGCAACACCAAAAATCACTTCTGTCTTACTCGATGACTTTCTGTCACTCACTACGAACTGTGATCTCTCTGACAGGAAATCACAAATCCAGTCACATAACTGAGACGATATTCCATAAGCACGCAATTTCACTACAAGCCGCTTATGTGGTACAGTGTCAAATGCTTTCCGGAACTCTGGAAATACGGAATCGATCTGAAATCCCTTGTCAATAGCACTCAACACTTCATGCGAATAAAGAGCTAGTTGTATTTAACAGGAACCATGTTTTCAGAACCCATGTTGACTGTGTGTCAATAGACCGTTTTCTTCGAGGTAATTCATAATGTTCGAACACAATATATGTTCCAAAATCCTGCTGCATTTCGACGTTAACGATATGGGCCTGTAATTTAGTGGATTACTCCTACTACCTTTCTTGAATATTGGTGTGACCTGTGAAACTTTCCAGTCTTTGGGTACGGATCATTCGTCGAGCGAACAGTTGTATATAATTGTTAAGTATGGAGCTAATGCATCAGCATACTCCGAAAGGTTCCTAATTGGTATACAGTCTGGACCAGAAGACTTGCTTTTATTAAGTGATTTAAGTTACTTCACTACTCCTGGGATATGATGCTTCGTCATACAATAGCACACCATACATTAATACTCCAATAACGTAGTACGTCAATCACATCACGATTACTGGCAGCGTGAGGTGCACGCTTGAGTCTCAGGACGTGCGCTAGCTGGGCGCTTCATTTATTTCAAGCGTCAACTTCACTTTGCAATTTCTCGGTATGAAACTGACGTATTGCGATGTAACCAACAGCATTAGTTTTCAGATTTTTCATGGTATTGATTGCATACGAAATAATATTGTGTGTCAATTTAAAAATACACAAGTTTGTGTTGAAAATAGTATTTCTTTACGTTTTAAAATATCGTATAGTCTTTGATTTCTAAGCCTCTGCCGTACGTTCATGCTGGTGAAAACCGGTTTCGTATGTATATTGTTGTTCCAGAGATACACTCCTGGAAATTGAAATAAGAACACCGTGAATTCATTGTCCCAGGAAGGGGAAACTTTATTGACACATTCCTGGGGTCAGATACATCACATGATCACACTGACAGAACCACAGGCACATAGACACAGGCAACAGAGCATGCACAATGTCGGCACTAGTACAGTGTATATCCACCTTTCGCAGCAATGCAGGCTGCCATTCTCCCATGGAGACGATCGTAGAGATGCTGGATGTAGTCCTGTGGAACGGCTTGCCATGCCATTTCCACCTGGCGCCTCAGTTGGACCAGCGTTCGTGCTGGACGTGCAGACCGCGTGAGACGACGCTTCATCCAGTCCCAAACATGCTCTATGGGGGACAGATCCGGAGATCTTGCTGGCCAGGGTAGTTGACTTACACCTTCTAGAGCACGTTGGGTGGCACGGGATACATGCGGACGTGCATTGTCCTGTTGGAACAGCAAGTTCCCTTGCCGGTCTAGGAATGGTAGAACGATGGGTTCGATGACGGTTTGGATGTATCATGCTCTATTCAGTGTCCCCTCGACGATCACTAGTGGTGTACGGCCAGTGTAGGAGATCGCTCCCCACACCATGATGCCGGGTGTTGGCCCTGTGTGCCTCGGTCGTATGTAGTCCTGATTGTGGCGCTCACCTGCACGGCGCCAAACACGCATACGACCATCATTGGCACCAAGGCAGAAGCGACTCTCATCGCTGAAGACGACACGTCTCCATTCGTCCCTCCATTCACGCCTGTCGCGACACCACTGGAGGCGGGCTGCACGACGTTGGGGCGTGAGCGGAAGACGGCCTAACGGTGTGCGGGACCGTAGCCCAGCTTCATGGAGACGGTTGCGAATGGTCCTCGCCGATACCCCAGGAGCAACAGTGTCCCTAATTTGCTGGGAAGTGGCGGTGCGGTCCCCTACGGCACTGCGTAGGATCCTACGGTCTTGGCGTGCATCCGTGCGTCGCTGCGGTCCGGTCCCAGGTCGACGGGCACGTGCACCTTCCGCCGACCACTGGCGACAACATCGATGTACTGTGGAGACCTCACGCCCCACGTGTTGAGCAATTCGGCGGTACGTCCACCTGGCCTCCCGCATGCCCACTATACGCCCTCGCTCAAAGTCCGTCAACTGCACATACGGTTCTCGTCCACGCTGTCGCGACATGGTACCAGTGTTAAAGACTGCGATGGAGCTCCGTATGCCACGGCAAACTGGCTGACACTGACGGCGGCGGTGCACAAACGCTGCGCAGCTAGCGCCATTCGACGGCCAACACCGCGGTTCCTGGTGTGTCTGCTGTGCCGTGCGTGTGATCTTTGCTTGTACAGCCCTCTCGCAGTGTCCGGAGCAAGTATGGTGGGTCTGACACACCGGTGTCAATGTGTTCTTTTTTCCATTTGCAGGAGTGTATTTGAGGTGGCAGAGTTAGGTGAAACACTATATATGTGTATGGGTGTGTGTGTGTATGTGTGTATGTGTGTGTGTGTGTGTGTGTGTGTGTGTGTGTTTTACTTGTAAATTAGGGGGACAGATGGTGACAAATTAATTTTTGGTCGATTCACAATATTTACATTGGGTGCATTCTTTTTGCGCAATGCGTTGTCTATAGATGCTTGCAATGTTGAATATAATAATGATAATGGATATTAACATGAAAGAGTAGCGTATACAGTAATAATATTTTATATATAAGAACTAAATTGTTCAATATATTCCCCATGATAGGTTTGAAAGATTACAATTGATTCAGTGGTCATTCTTTTTCTACAATACAGCTTTCATATAACTGTTTCAGTATTAGCCAGATACGCTTTTTAACACAGGAAACGAAACGTCAATACGACACTAATAATACTGGCTTGAACAACTAGCACCAAGAACAAAACCGGAAGAAACCGAGTAAAGAAGCCTAGGAGAGCAGTCGCCATAGCGTAGTTGTTATGATACTAGATTGTTACATTGAGGGTCGGAAGTTCAAAACACACCTAAACTGAAAAATTTTAATTTCAATATTCGGTTAGAGTACATTCTAGAAGTAACCATTTGTGGATACTTCTAGAATGTACTCTAACCGAATATAGAAATTAAAATTAGAAAATAAAAATAATATAGAAAATAATATAGAAAATAAAAATAAAAATGATCCGTACCCAAAGACTGGAAAGTTTCACAGGTCACACCAATATTCAAGAAAGGTAGTAGGAGTAATCCACTAAATTACAGGCCCATATCGTTAACGTCGAAATGCAGCAGGATTTTGGAACATATATTGTGTTCGAACATTATGAATTACCTCGAAGAAAACGGTCTATTGACACACAGTCAACATGGGTTCTGAAAACATGGTTCCTGTTAAATACAACTAGCTCTTTATTCGCATGAAGTGTTGAGTGCTATTGACAAGGGATTTCAGATCGATTCCGTATTTCCAGAGTTCCGGAAAGCATTTGACACTGTACCACATAAGCGGCTTGTAGTGAAATTGCGTGCTTATGGAATATCGTCTCAGTTATGTGACTGGATTTGTGATTTCCTGTCAGAGAGATCACAGTTCGTAGTGAGTGACAGAAAGTCATCGAGTAAGACAGAAGTGATTTTTGGTGTTGCCCAAGGTAGTGTTATAGGCCCTTTGCTGTTCCTTATCTATATAAACGATTTGGGAGACAATCTGAGCAGCCGTCTTCGGTTGTTTGCAGATGACGCTGTCGTTTATCGACTAATAAAGTCATCAGAAGATCGAAACAAACTGAAAAACGATTTAGAAAAGATATCTGAATGGTGCTAAAAGTGGCAGATGACCCTAAATAACGAAAAGTGTGAGGTCATCAACGTGAGTGCTACAAGGAACTCGTTAAACTTGTTTTACACGATAAATCGGTCTAATCTAAAAGCCGTAAATTCAACTAAATACCTAGGTATTAAATTACGAACAATTTAAATTGTATGGAACACATAGCAAATGTCGTGCTGAAGCCTAACCAAAGACTGCGTTTTATTGGCCGGACACTTAGAAAATGTGAGAGATCTACTAAGGAGACTGCCTCCACTACGATTGTTCGTCCTCTTTTAGAATACTGCTTAGCGATGTGGGAACTTTACCAGATAGGACTGACGGAGTACATCGAAATAGTTCAAAGAAAGGCACCACGTTTTGTATTATCGCGAAATATAGGAGAGAGTGTGACAGAAATGATACAGGATTTCGGCTGGGCATCATTAAAAGAAAGGCGTTTTTCGTTGCAACGGAATCTTCTCACGAAATTCCAGTCACCAACTTTCTCCTCCGAATGTGAAAATACTTTGTTGCCACCGACCTACATAAGGAGGAACGATCACCACGATAAAACAAGGGAAATCAGAGCTCGTTCTAAAAGATATAGGTGTTCATTCTTACCGCGCGCTATACGAGATTGGAATAATAGAGAATTGTGTAGGTGGTTCGATGAACCCTCTTCCAGGCCCTTAAATGAGATTTACAGAGTATCCGTATCGATGTAGATTGGCCCATAATTCATTGATGCCACTCCTAAAGGGGGATAGTTTAGCCCCTTCTTGAGCTGTACCTTACTTGAACCGATCCACCTCTTATAATGTATACGGTATCAGAATGATGGATGTCCTGCGCATAATGGTTATTGTTGCGAAATGCCAACTAGACGTACAATTAGTGGTAACGCTCTTGGTTTCAAGTTTCAAAACCTCATAAATTCTGAAATATGTTGCTTGTAAAGGACAGCAACTGCGTCACTGTTTCTGACGTAATGCATCGCATGTAGTACTGTGCTCAGAGCAGGGGTTGTCTGCACTGGTGCCGGAATCCTGCCGTAAACATACCAATATCATGACGGCACGCTCTACCTTCAGTGTACAAAAATGTTCAACTGTGTGAGAATTTCTAAGGGACCAAACTGCTTAGGTCATCGGTCCCTAGACTTAAACACTACTTAAACTAACTTACGCTAAGAACAACACGCACACCCATGCCCGAGGGAGGACTCGAACCTCCGACGGGAAGCACCGCGCAGTTAGTGACATGGTGCCTCTAACCGCGCGGCCACTCCGCGCCGCTTTAGTGTACAAATGTCTTCTAATCTGGTCTGCTGAACTGCTCTCATACTGTAACGTTATTCACATACCTTGCCCCATTCAAACCTGTTTTCTTGTGGCTTGTTACATTTGTCGTCATCTAGTCGATATGCCGGCCTTGAGTAATGAAGAAAAACTAGATATTACTTTAATTTATGGCGAATGTCACAGAAATGCAACTGCAGCTGTGACACGGTAAACTGGACGGTACACAGATCGGCGGTGTCCGTCACTTTGAATCACTGGCAACATCTGCAAGACTCTCACGGAAACAGAAAGCTGGGCTACCACAAAACGTCGACGTACAACGCCAGCGACTGGCAAAAGAAACGAAATTGCTGTTCTGGCGGCTGTATCGCACAATCCTCTGGTTGGTGTACGAGAAATTGCATGGAGTACTGGAATAAGTCACAGTAGCGTGTGCAGAATCTTGCGTCGACATCGGTTTCATCCATTCCATATGTCACTGCGCCTAGCACTGTACGGGAATGACTTTAAGTCTCGCATTGCATTCTGTCGTTTTGCCCTTCAGTAGTTGCAAGGTTATCCAGTACTCCTAATCAACATATTGTTTACGGAAAGCCTTCATTTACATATCATTGCAATGTGAATGTGCAGAACATGCACTACTGGTCCGTGCAATATCCCCACTGGATTCGCCAAGTTGCCCATCAACGACAGTGGAGTGTCAATGTTTGGTTCGGTATCATTGCTAACTGTATTGCAGGTCCCTATTTTTACCGTGGTGCAATGCATGGACAGCCGTATGTATCATTTATTCAACACACATGGTACTCATTGCATACGAAATAATAGGGGGTGTCCATTTACAATTACACAAGTTTGTGTTGAAAATAGTATTTGTTTACGTATTAAAATTTCGCATACATTTCCACACCTCTGAGAAACCCTCCACTCCTTCCCTTCCCCCTCCCTCCCCCCCCCCCCCGCCCTCACCCCTCTTGGGTATCCCTAATCGCTCAGCCCTCCACCTCGCTGAGAGAAGCACACAATTGATACCAAATTAATTGAGTAATTAGTTTAAGCGGAAAAGAGTTAGGTATAATGCTCAAGATTCTTTAAATATATGATATAAGCAAATAACAACAAGTACATCAGCATTCTAGAATAAATATTATAAACTGTAACGATGGGGGTTACATTATAATCACCTTTTACACTCTGGGTCCCGAAATTCAGCATTTCAATCGATCTTCGTTTTAGTACTCTCCACGTCCTCTGCAAGAAGGGAGAGATCGCACTGCCTTTCAGTAGCAACCATCTCACTCTCCAACTCCCGTATTTCAGTCTCACCAGATCTGTGTCACGGAAGTCGTCTACGACAAGATATTGTTTATAAGAAACAACTACAGCAACAAAAAAATTTAACTGAATTTGACTACAGCTAGATATTTACTATACATAATCACGATAAAAATGAAAATAAGAAGTTCATTCCTGTTGAAAGTAATGAATCCTGGTCATTAAGCTCGACTCATATCCCTACTAGAATCTCATCCTCCTTTTGAGCTATAGCAACATCTACAACGATGGATAATATATGTCTCACACAATTGTATACGATGAAAATATATCTAACGGCAGTATACTACAAATGTACTTACGTTCTTGCTGCATTTCGGCATCCAGCAGCAGCTCAATGTCCATTAGTTGCTGGTCTAATGCTGCAACAGCGAGATCAGAAGTTTTATAAACATTTGTTAACATCTGAATTGATCACGTGCTGTTTTCAGAACACATAAACTATCACAGACAATTTGGAGCTGTACTTACATGATGGTAACACAAGCTCTTCGGCTTGCTGGCGACTTTCAGCTTCCAACTGCTCCTGTTCTAATGATAAAACAACAGTGCAAATGTTATAAGCACTTGTTACAATCTGAATATTGTAAGAGATGTTTTCTCAACCTGTAAACTATCACACACAAAATTTTGAGAGGTACTTACATGATGGTAGCACAACCTCTTCGGCTTGCTGGCGACTTTCAGCTTCCAGCTGGCATTCTAGTTTTACCAACATTTCGGGAATGAATGCTCTACTAGCAGGAAGAAAGGACTTTTATAATCATTTTTTGCGTAGATATCTCACAATCTCGAAAAATTAGAATACTTCCACTACGAAATTTTACATCCGTTGCAATTTGAACTTATAATTTCTTTTTTAAGTACTTACATGGTAATTGAGCAAGCTGGGCCGTTTCCCACCACCACTATCACTAGCATCACTGCTGACTGACTGTTTCAGGTTACAGGAATCACATAGACACAGCTAGGCACTGCCAAAGCTCGTGATGATTGTGGTGGGGGTTTTATATACAGTCAGATTCCTCACTCTATATTGAGAGTACCAATAGGAACTCAGATTGCCATACTAGCAACTTCTAACTTGCCATTTTTTCTTCAGGCAGGCTTGGTGCATGTGTTTGAGGAACAGTTCACATTTGTGGGTGGTGAAATATATTCTGAGACGAACATATTTCGTTTGCTGGCAAGTAGTTGGAAAATTGGACGCAGCTGCTACCATTAGAAAAAACAAAACCTTTGTTCATTCTCAGGTGAACCGGTAGCCTGATACTTCTCTCGTCAGTTGCATCCCTCGAAATACATTTTGTTGTTAGTAAGGGTACTGCTGTGGTATGAGCACACTAGACTTGCCTTCTTTTTCTGCTTCAAGAATTCTTGGTGTGGGTGACTGCTGCCTGGGACAAAAAAGATTCTGTGAAACATCCTTTGTTTGCCGGCAAGTGGATAGAAAATTTGACACACCTGGTATCTTTAGAAAAGCAGCCTTTGTTCATTCTCAGACAGATAGATAGTCTGGCACACCTAATGCCAGCGGTATCCCTCGAAATATATGTTGTAGTTTTCGTTAGGACAGGGCTATGGGGGAAGATGCTAACCTTCGAAAATAAATCTATTGTTCGTGTTAGACGTCCAACAAAGTGCGCCTTGAGAGTGGAATTGCACATTACGATCATCTGCCGATTTCCAACTGCTGTCTGCAGTCTCCCTGTGGGGTGGTTACCGTGCTGATCGCCGGACACCGAGAGAAGCGGCGCACATGGCGAGGGTTGTATCGACTAATGCCTGCGGAGAGTTATGATGGCGCATGGCACGGCGCGTTGCCATCTAAATTTTAATGGTTCAATCGGCTCTGAGCACTATGGGACTTAACATCTGATGTCATCAGTCCCCTAGACTTAGAACTACTTAAACCTAACTAACCTAAGGACATCACACAATTCCATGCCCGAGGCAGGATTCTAACCTGCGACCGTTGCAGTCGTGTGGTTCTGGAGTGAAGCGCTTAGACCCGCTCGGCCATCGCGGCCGGCCGCTCTCATCTCAGGGCCCCAGAGCAGGGGAGGAGGCAGTAGGTGGGACTGGTTGGGTCCCGTAAGGCGAGGCAGCTGCTGCAGTCATCACGCCTGCAGACTGAGCCCCTCCCCCACAAAGTCACGCTAGGTGCCGTAATGTAGAAGGCGGGGAAAGGATGAACCGTGTCACATCACTATTGCACTCGTGCCCGGCACTAACTGAGTAGCGTCTTAAATTCTTTGTGATCGAATTATACGAAGCGATCAGAAGTTAAACAAGAGTACCCTTGTCCTATGAAATGGAAATTAAGTCCTTGTCAGAGCACAATTCACCGATTTCCCGGCGTCTTAAATTTTTTCTCTATTGCTATCTCCTATTCCCGTTTCATAAACCATTTCCATCAATAATTTCCGTAAATGTTACGCCACTGAGTTGAAAATTGAATTGTACAGCGAATATTCGGAATTGCAGCAAAAATTCGAAATCATCGCCAATACTGTAGTTGTGGGAGAGGGTGGGGGAATGGTGGGGATAGGGGAAGGTGCGTGGACCTACATGCCGATTGAGAAAAACACTTGACGTTATACTGGGTGCGGTTGGCGTGGTTGGGGGGGGGGGGGGGGAGGGAATTATTTGATCAATTTAATTAATTTGCATATCAGTCAGATATCAATTTGATATCAAAATCGTTGTCAGAGCCCCATCACCCTACTTTTCACATACACCATGAGAATTTCAGCTCATATACCAGTAATACAATATTCTGTGTCTCAGCGCATTTCACATATCGAAAAGGTTATGATGAGGCAGCGTTTGTGGAGAACATTGTGATAAAACGTCTAATAACTGTGAATGCGATGGACTGAGTGTAGAAGACTTGAGCATCTGTAATGATTCTAGAATGAAATTTTCACTCTACAGCGGAGTGTGCGCCGATATGATCACCAGTGATATTTATTTTGAGGTATCATTCCGAAATGCTTCAAGCGTGGTGGAGTACTTGTTCATTTAAACAACTCATTACAAAGTTCCTGTGAGTGATGAAAAATTGATTACATGATCACGCAGTAATTATGCGTACTCAGCCGATTCTTCGGGAAATTTTGTGATGATTCAGATTATATGTAAACATCTATTAGCCCTGACCTCACACTTTTATCCTGCCTTGAGCAATCTGTTACTGAAATGTGTGGTAATTCTGATGCGCAGGCTAATACTGCATTGGAATTCATCTTCTTCAAATCCTCACAGTAAGAAGGACGAAACGTTGCAGGAATGAACCAGTAAACTTTATTGCCGGGCGGTGTGGCCGAGCGGTTCTAAGCGCTTCAGTCTGGAACCGCGCGACCGCTACGGTCGCAGGTTCGAGTCCTGCCTCTGGCATGGATGTGTGTGCTGTCCTGAAGTTAGTTAGGTTTAAGTAGCTCTAAGTTCTAGTGGACTGATGACCTCTGATGTTAAGTCCCATAGTCCTCAGAGCCATTTTGAAACATTTTTAAACTTTTTTGCTTCATTATGATAAACTTTAAGAGTGGTTCGTTTGTGATTGTCGAAAACACTCGAAACCTTTCTCAGGCTCCCTTTCCCGTTGGTTTGCAGCACCATTATAATTAATAAAAGCCTTTCGAACTGAAAACCTGTTTCAATAGTCTGTGACTGCGCTGATGTAGCCGGTACTACGGAATATTAAAACAGCTACCATTAACAGAAAGTTAATATCACCAGAATTCATACTGTGCTAAATTTTAAGCATGCTTATTGGTTACAGAAATGTGGAGTATTTTTAATTATTATTTTATTGTCTTTGGGATCAATCTGTCCCTGAACATGTGAGTAATTATCTACTTCAGTTCGTACCAGAGTAGTTCATGCTTTGCCTTCACAATGACGCAATTCATGTCCTTGAAATATCCCATCATCATTTTAAGCGGCGTACGTGCACGTAATTATTGACAGACACTTAATGACCCATCTGTGAATCGTCCTGCATATTCTAAGCCATTAAAGTACTAAGTTGTAGCAGTCAGTACATTGTAATGCCAGATGATGCTCCAACGTTTCTTGTACGGTCAGTTTCAACAGCATTCAGTTCGTATCTTATTTCTTGAAACAGGACATAATGTGTCGCAATTGGTAGATAATGTGGGGTCAACTATAAATAACTTCTTCCCCCGAATATTCTATGGCATAGATGCATCCTTCAGATACACGCAATTGAAACTTTGTGCAGTGAGTGATTTAAATGCAGGTGACGATTTGGGACCCTACAAGTGATACTGATGTTGACACTTGGTACTACACTGCAAGATGACTTATATTTTCTCCCACATCATTGGACAAAATTAATAAATGGTCAAGGCATGCTATTTAGAGGAACAAGCGACAACATTCTTGATTACAATAAATTTATTACAAAAAACGAGAGTGAAATTAGGCTAAAAACAGAAGTAAACAAACCTTACTTCAATTCAAGCCCCTGTTAGTACAATCAAGTTCAGTTGACAGAACTGGAGAATGGGTGTAATAATTTATACTTTACCTCCAACATTAAATGTATGGATAATGCGATTTGAGTGAATTTACTTTGGCTGATGGTAATTGTGAACCACTAAGCTGCAAGCTAGTATTATATGCGTAAACTTAACAGCGACTGCTGCTGTTTGAAAGAGGACGCCACGGATGCTGAGAATTCACCTTAACGGTACCTAATGCATGGGACCTGCAAACTGCTCACCGTGCACCTGCAGGAGCCCGCAATACTGCGACCAGCCTTCCTCTTCATCGACCTGAGTCTCGTTCTCTCGTCCCAGGATCAGCCACCACGTCTCTGGATCAAATCTTAATCTATGATCTAACACAAATCAAGGCTCTCGTCCTAGTGTCCAATCAGTCTCCCATCATGGCCAAAGCCTGAATATCTTTCTCCATCTCTTCACTATCTATTCCAAAAACACCCCACATGAAGTACTTTCAAAAACTAAGAATATCAATAGAAAGGCGGCAGCGCTTCCTTACGCCAATCACATCATTCTGCTCTCTCTCAGTACAGACTCCGTACAGGAGATGGGCAAATGTTATTCTTTCATAGTTATCACTTTCCGCGACAGAGGACAGACGTCCTTTGGTAAGTTTTATGGCGTCACCGTCAGATTCCCAGTCAAGGCTCTGTGCCTCTGCTCGCGTGGCAAACCACTTGGAGTGGGTGTCTACGTGACTTCTAAATATCGCAATGACCATCCCGACGACGATGTGTTGGGTGTTCCGCCAAGCCGGCAGATTGCAGTCACTGAGTGAAATGCATTCTAGATCCTTATGATACGGATCTCGCAGTTAGGTGCACGGGAAACATTGTCATGCATACCTGCGGAATCTGATGAATGTACTCTTCAGGACAAGGATCAATTGTCAGGCCACTGTTCCGTCGTAACTTGGCTAAACAAGTTGTAAAAGACTCTGTTGCAAGCTACTGGGACGATGCACTGTGGCTTTCCACCCTCTTCATAACAGCAGCGACTGAGTCCCAGAGACCCAGCCGGTATACCTGCGTCTGCATCCGTTCCTTGATCCCTGAAATGAAACCATTAAAGCGAAATATTAACTATCTATGGCCTGCAAGATTCCCGTTGTCCAACTAAGGCTGCAATTGTCCATGGAAACACTCTACCAAACAGAAACTCGCTCTCATCATCTCAAATTACTCCCCCAATTAGATTCTAAGGAGCTCAGTATCCAACCACTGTCAACCATCTTTAATAAGCATAGTATGAGTCAAAGTGCCTTCATAACTTGATAAGAAATCCTAATTGTGAATGTCCACATGATTTGAATAATTAAACGCAATCAAAATCAGTAATTCATATAAAAGAGCACACAAGTTCATAACACTGGAATGATGTAGATAAATGCACTGCAAAGAATCTCCGGATGTTAACTTCAGTGTTGGAGCTTTGCAAACTTCAGTTATGGAGGTCTTCTTCGTAAAGATGTAGATGTCAACAGGTGTCTGAGATGGGTCATACCTTGGTGTCATTTGTGTCATCCGAGTATCCGTACATTGCATCATGTTGCAGATATGCTGTCTCTCCATCATTGGGTACTTCACTTAAACTGTGTATTGAACATTCTTGAATTTAGTTACTGCTTGGCAGTCCCTATCTGGCCTATACCTACATTCACACATTAGGATCTGCTGTGGGTCACTTGGTAAGCAGTGGTAACGAGCGGTATACTGAATACATTTAGCTGTGGCTCGACAAGTGGTGGTGATGTAGACTATGAAAGCTCAAACAGCTGTGTGTGCTGCTCCGGTATATTAAGTAGTCTGACTGCGAGGGGACGACTTAGCTGAGGCTTGGCAAACGACAGTGCACATATGGAAACTCAAACAGTTATGTGTATACAGCTCTGATATATCAGGTAATACTGATTTCAGCTCCAATGCATCAGGGAGAGAATTCACTAAGGGAGAATTAAACGGTAAATTGTAAGTACCGCAAATGCAGAACAAGATGCACATACACAATGAACAGTAATGAACAATGAGAAAGAGAGGAATATGTTACTACCTACACTCAATTGCATGAGTCAGTTTTTCTATTTAGAGGTGGTGGCAGATTTCTGCTGATACTTCAGGATTATGGACTTTTCAGTACGTCATAAACAACAGGAAGGGCGATTCTATCTGATGGTTAGCATGCCCAGACAAGTGGTGAGAGTAAACAACTATAGCACGAAAGAAAATGTAATAACCACTTTTTGGACTGGTGAGGAAATCATTTCGACAACTCATACAACAGTTCATTGAGGTTGCTATCCTAGGTGGTCATATTGGGTTATGAGACAAGGATGACCCTGGATGGACTCACATGAAAATTTACAGTAGCAGGGATTTTGCTTCTCCATTGACCTTCCACCATCCTAGATTCACCATGTTTGATTATGACACCACAGTCTTGAGCATAATGGATCTGTCATCACGGAAAATTTCGGCTGCATCAGTATGCATTGGCCAATAGGATAACTCCCCAACCTCCATTTCTTGAGTTTCCCACAGTTTGAACTTCGCCCACGTGGCCTAGAGCGGAGGGGGAGGAGGAAGGATGAAAGGAATGATCTGGTAACAATGCAGGTTTTGCCAGCTCTCGTCTAGCCAGCCTGCTTGTGACGGATAGTGAAATGTTAATAATCTGAGTACCGGATCCCAAGTGTTGTAAATTGATACCTCTGTCTTTTTTATTCGATATTATGACATCTTTATTAAGACGGACTCCTTAGTAATACTCTTCCAAAAACCTTGCGATTGCACCTTGCTAATGGAGTAACTGTGTTTTAATTCAGAGTTATACTCACGGTAATGCTTGACAAGAGCTGATTCGCTTTGTTGTTTTAGTCGGGTTCGTCACTGAAGTTCCATGCATCTATCGTCGACGGTTCTGAGAGTCCGCCCCAGGGAAGATATGTCACCCGACTAACAAAGCCAAGCAAATCAGCTGTCGCCGAGTACTGCCTCGAATCTAATCCTGAAATGAAATAAGATGGCACCAGTTTCGGGGTGCTAATGCCACGTTTCTGGGACAGTAAAATTATGGAGTCTATAGATGTCAAAAAACCTAATAATGTCACAATTTAAACAAGGCTTGGAGTACAGCACCAGTTTATTAACATCTCGCAGCCAATGACATTTCCCAGAGCCGGGAAACGCTGAGATTATATAGATTTCAAAGACTATCAACGTGCGCTATGAAAAAAGAGCATCAAAAGGTGTAGTAGAGTCCAGGCAGCGAGAAAAATTCACGCCACCTGAAGAAGATGGCTGATTCGTTCAGTGGAATATTGTGCGTAAAAAGGAAATTACAGTTTGGAAGAATGTCAAGCAGCACACCATGAATCAGTTACGCCGAGAAAGTGTAATACACCACGAAGGTAATTTTATTTGAAGAAACTCTTAAAGAGCATGATTTCCTCCGAAGTCTAAGTCCACAAATACAACCCCCTTCGTCCCTTTCAAGCTACGTGCGAACTGCGACAGTTTAAAGGAAGTATGCTGAATTGTCTTTGTCACTCGTGAACAAAATGACACTGTGTAGGGAAATCTATATTTCGTCTCACCCATATACTCGTTTCAGAACGGCCTAAGAAGGCCAGACTTGTGGCAGTAAATCAGTTCAATTTAAAGTTCCTAAGCTATGCCTGCTTTTACAAAAAGTAAAAAGACAAGACGAAGAGCAAACTAATAAAAAAGTAATTTACAAAGAAGATCAGTGGGGAGCGACCAATTCTTTCTATGTAGTCGGGAGCTGGTAGCGATAGAACAAGTAATAACCCACAACCGGTTATGAACACAAACGCCGTTATTACAACCTGCGCTGCCGCTCTCGCTAATATTTCTCCGTTACTAGTGGAAAAAACGACTTTCTCTCATCTTTTTTCAGGCATTGCGACAGGCTTGTTTACGTACGTGGTGCGGAATCGTCTCTCTCTTTTTCACAGTCTTCTAAATGTTGAATTGTATTGGACCCAAACAAGCCATATTTTATTGTGTTAGCGGAAGGTAGGCATAGGAATATTATAGGTTTTCGTCGTGAATCTTTTCTCTAAGAGCTAGTTAGATGATAAAATCCATTTCTGCAAATTACAAATGTCAATACTGAGGCGATTAAGCAAGTCTGCATCAGAGAAACATTCGGTTGTTTTCCAAGATCGCATCTAGAGAGCGTAGCGAGGAGTGTTCTGTAAAAATTATGACCTTGTTCTTTTACAGAGCAAAGTAATGATCATCTGAATTCCATTTAGTTGTAGGACGTTTTCCTTCTAATGGACAAAGGATTTATAATTTATAAGACAAATAATTCAGGTAGACATAAACGATCATAACTTGAACTTTTCAATAGAACTGAGAGCACAACATATAAACTCTTGAAAAGAAATAAGGGGCGCAGACGTTGAAGAATGCACTCGCTACAGCTGGGCAGTGTCTGCCTTTCCTGTGTAAAATTCTTTGCTTTTAGAAGTGGTCATTACAGCCACCCGAAAAGTTATCTGCAAGTAATAAGAAGGGAAGATCATACTCGTTGTAGAGCGATAGTCTAACTATGATGGTGAGCACAGTATTTGATATCCATAGAGATGGCTAGCACCAAATCAGTATGATAGTGGCACAGCGTACTACATTACATGTACTATCACAACATTTCAGAACCTACATATATACCACTGTGATTTCATCCTTCGGTGAAGGCTGCTAAGTGGTTTTTGCCACATAATTTTAGTATAGAATGACTCTGACACGTGTAGTATCCGACAAAGATTAGACTGTGCAGTACATGATATGACATATAATTTGAGAATAAATAACTTATTAGGTAAATATGTCCTTAAACTGAAAGGTAGATTGAACACAATGGTACTTTACTAGGCATGGTCCCATTGGAGGTGGTACAACATTTCCTCCCCCCCAATGTTTGAACTGGCAGTTTAAATCTACTCTGACGTGGGCTCCCAAGCATCGTGTGTAGCTCGACATTTCTCACGTTCTTTGTCGGATGTGGCCGCGCGGTTAACTGCGCTGCAGTCTGGAACCGCAAGACCGCTACGGTCGCAGGTTCGAATCCTGCCTCGGGCATGGATGTTCGTGATGTCCTTAGGTTAGTTAGGTTTAACTAGTTCTAAGTTCTAGGGGACTAATGGCCTCAGCAGTTGAGTCCCATAGTGCTCAGAGCCATTTGAACCATTTTTTCTGGCGTAAATACAAGCACCGGAAAGAAGAGGAAGACTGCAAGACCAGGGAAGGCAGTGAGGCGACGTCGACCAATAACGCGCTGACCAGGACGTTATCACGATAGGAGCGGCATCTAGCCGAAGTGAATATTACCGCCGCTCCTGTCAGCCTCGGCGGATGTTAGTGGACAGTATTCGCTTAGTATTAGCACGGCCTAGCAGAGAGTGCTTCAATAGTAGCTGTTAGTGATCCACAAACTGTGTGTCAAACTTGTATGAACATTTTATATAGCAAAGGACGCGGATTTATGTTGCATTTCGCTAATCGTTTGCGACACCATTGTATATTCCAAGTTAAGTATTGCCAATCTGCTTCAGTGAAATAAAACTACTAATGTTATTTGCTAGAATTGTTGTGTAGCATTCCCAAAACGCAGCATCCCTTAAGCACCCTATACGAGACGAGTGGGCAGGACCCCACATAATGAGTGCTTGAAAAGTTCTGGAACAGGCTGAGGTCTAAGCGCACACATCTGCACTGGTAGTCTGACTTTTACAAACAAAATGACTTCATTATCCATTTTTATCCCTCGGCCGACTTTCTCTTGCCAAAATGGGCTGCGTGTGAATTAGCATTTAGTTAAATATATTTTATACTTAGAACACTCAACCTTAGTGGAAATAACGGCCGGCCGTTGTGGCCGAGCGGTTCTCGGCGCTTCAATCTAGGCTCGAATCCTGCCTCGGGCATGGATGGGTGTGATGTCCTTAGGTTAGTCAGGTTTACATAGTTCTAAGTTCTAGGGGACTGATGACCTCACATGTTAAGTCCCATAGTGCACAGAGCCATTTGAATCATTTGGAAATAAAGTCCCTCCCCTTTAAAAAGAATTCAAATGGCTCTGAGCACTATGGGACTTAACTTCTGATGTCATCTGTCCCCTAGAACTTAGAATTACTTAAACCTAACTAACCTAAGGACATCACACACATCCATGCCCGAGGCAGGCTTCGAACCTGAGACCGTAGCGGTCGTGCGGTTCCAGACTGTAGCGCCCAGAACCGCTCGGCCACACCGGCCGGCCCCAGGTGAAAGGTGAAATACCAAAACGGTTGGATTTGTGGTTCAAGTTGACTATAGGTATAGGGTAGACATAATTACCCACCGGGATACCCTCAATGAAGCATTTTTTTTTCACCAAGCAAATTTTACAGTTTTCAGGCAACTGTAGATTGGTAGTCATAAACATTTAACTGTAATTTCGAGAACATGTAGTTGCTACCGTGAATGGTGATGATGGTGTTAATCTTACATATTCACCTTCAGTGCGTTGCATTTCTCCCAATGATAAATAACTTGGCGGATATCTCGTTTGAAGTAGTCTTTATTTTCGCTGTTCAGAAAACGTTCCAATCAAACATATTAATTAATTATATAACCTCGTTGTCGTACTGGAAACGCTGCTACACAATGCTTTCGTCATCTGACGAAAGAGAAAGAAGTTACTCGCTGTCATTCATGGCAGTATAAAGAGTGAAGCAAGATTTCATAGACAAAAGAAGCAGCGTACTCACTATTTCCTGTGCAGAACGAGTAGAAGGATTGTCGTGGAGCAAAAGCACACCCAAGAACGGCTTCTCGCGACGCTTCGTCATTTCAGTTGAGAGATTTTAGTAGACTACTCGTAAGAGGTTTACATCTTACGATCGTAATTATACTGTAGGCACCACGCCATAACAGTTGCGAAGCACTCAGCATCATCACGCCCGACGGTAGCAGGACGTTCACCATTTTCGACGGTAGCGAATCCACATTGTTCCACTGCTCGTTTAGCTCCTGTCTCCCGCGGTTATAGTGGCACACGTAGCACTTTGTCATCATTAGGCATGCAAGAAAGTAATTTGGATCGGCCTGACACAGCTGCAACATTTCCGCTGTTGCCTCTGCTCAGCTGGCTTTTAGCATGTGTGTGCGCAACCAGGAGGCGGTGACATTTGCCATTTAAAAAATGACGTTGTAGGTATTGACAACTGATCCAAGAGTGGCTTTCACTTTTTTAACTATCGTCTCGTCTGTGAAATACCGATTTTCGGTCATTAGGACCTTCACTTCTCTTGCGGCTCGCAGTTCTTCCGAAAGATAGTCTGTCAACTCGTTACTTCTCATTCAGACTCGTGCAACCACACTGGAGCCGTCTGCACCAACTGCCCAGCGTGTCGTATGACAGTACATTGTTGCCTCACATTTCCATCTCTTACTAAGGACTGTTGCAGTGTTAAAACGCAAAAGACGAATCATCACACGGCGTCCCACTTTATTTCCACGAGGACATGATATGTGAATTGAGGTGGCAATCATTAAAACAAAGGCGTTTTTCGCTGCGTCATTATCTACTTGTGACATCTCAATCACCAACGTTCTCCTCCGATTGTGGAAATATTCTGTTAGCGCCCACCTACACGTGGAGAAATGATCATGGTGATAAAATAAGAGAAATCAGAGCTCGCACAGAAAGATTTACGTGTTCGTTTTTCCACGATCCGTTCGAGAGTGGAAGGGTTGAGAAATAGCTTGAATGTGTTTCGATGAACCCTCTACCACTCTTTTAAGTGTGAATTGCACAGTAATAATATAAACGTAGATGAATCAGTAGTCTGCGCTATCTTCGTATGGCGCCTCTAGTGGTGTGCTGCCCTGTCGTGGCATGGGTATTTGAATGTTTACCAGCAGTGCTGTCATATAGCAGCAAACGAAGTTAGCACATACGTAAATTTCTTATTTCTAGGAGACAGTTAAACTCGTATTAAAACTAGGAAACACGTATTTCTCAGACAGACTGTTGGGTTTTCTATATGCCCTTTGCCTGCATGTTCCATGGATCATTCTGCACGATAAATGGTAATAATGTGGAACGACAAATTTTACATTCACATTGCAAATTATTTTTCCAAATACGGCTGCATGCAGAATTTTTATAAGATTTTTTTAAATATATAGATCTTAAGTAACTAATTCCTACCCCCCTCCTTTTACAAATTACGGTAATAGAATTTCTTCTAAGGAATAGAAGGATTTGCCTAGAATAAACATCTTCAGTTTGTTTCGAAATTTTACTGTAGCATCTGTCAGAAACTTTATATCTCTGTATAAGTGATCAAAAATTTTAGTTGCAACATTGTGCGCTTCATTTTCTGCTAAGAAGCACCTTAATGTGAAATGCGGAATGTCATTTTTCCTTCTGGTATTGTAGTCATGTACATCACTGCTCCTTTTCAGCTGCAGAGTGTTATTTACAACGAACTTTAATAAGGAGTAAATATACTGTGAAGCAGTAGTCAGAATGCCGAACTCCTTAAAGAGATGTCTACAGGGTGTGATATTAATCTCACAGCACATTTTTGATCAATAAAGACTTTCTTTCGTAAAGATGAGATACTCCAGAACATCATTCCATACGACATTATTGAATGAAAATGATGAGATACTCCAGAACATTATTCCATATGACGTTACTATATGAAAATATGCAATGTATATAAGCTGCGTTTGAAAATTTCGGTGAACTGTTTCAGGAAATAAGGAAGAAAAGAGTCACCATTAGCTGCAACTTACGTCTGGCGTCGATTGAAAGGCTGTTGGAAGCTGTCAGAAAACGCATCTTGTGGAATTCTTCGAAGCACCATGGTCACGCGTTGTTGGATATCCGCTTCAATATGGGAGATGATACCTGGTGCCACCAACATGATCTCGAGAGCAAGGGGCAGTCAATGGCATGGTGAGGATCACTTCCCAGCCTGCCAAGACATGTCGGCTCTCTCAAAATCCAGATTAAGCCGACGTCGATCGTCTTTTTCTTGGGTAACGAGGACTTGATCCATTATGAATTTCTATGCGAAGGACACAGGGGAGACTATAAATACACTGCCACTGACTGTCGCTTGATGACCGTATCGTATTGGTAGTACCTGGTCTCATCTCTTGTAACAATGCTGTTTTGCAACAACGGGTGACCACTGTGCTTCGAGCAATTCCGGAAGGTGTATTTGCTGACAGTTCCCAACAGCCTTACTATCGATGCCAGAAGTACGTTTAGCTAACTATGATTATTTTGAAGGGCAGTTGAAGTATTTTGTTTGTAAGATTTGTTTCCTTTATTTTCTGAGACCATTCACCGAGTTTTTCAGTCGCACCTTGTATGTCTGCTTCTGATTTGTTTCTCCCCAAGATTTGCAGTTATTCTAAGTGCAAATGTCGCCGAACTAAGTTGTTTTAGGAGTTCTAAAATGTGCCTTTTTCCAGTTTAAATTATTATCGGCATGGAAACCTAAGGATTTTGAAGTTTTCGACTTATTTATTATTTCCTCGTCACGTGTTACACTTACCATTGGTGTAGTATCTCTAGATGTGCCGAACTGAATATCTTGAGTTTTTAAAAATTAGGGTAAGACCATTCCCTGAAAACTAGTCAGTGATACTTTTAAGAGCATTGTTAACTATTTCTTATACCTGGATTGACTACAACTCTGCCAAAAGCTAAGTTCAAGATATTGTAAACGATATCGAAAAATCGTCAGTCGCTGTGGATTGGATGGTCATGCAGCTCTTAAATCCCTCAAAATTTATACAGACGGATCCAAAAAATATGCAAGTATCTGACTGATTGTCCACCTCTTAGTTCCAAACTAAACGACAATTACCAATTTTAATTTGCAAAGAAAAGTAGCTAGAACTTACCATTATAAAAGAACCAATAACTTTTGGAGACATACAGATTATGTCTGCTCATCAAATTTTAAGAGAGTATTACAATCATTAGAAAATTCAAACTGAAACAGTAAAGTGAAAGATTAGAAAATAAATTCACAGAAATAACTTCGACCTAGTCGTGCATACCAGCTCATACAGCTTTAGTGTTTAATGAACAGATCGGCCAGTGCAAAAGACGTATCAACTACAGGGATTTCGAAAGTACCAACATTCCACAGTCTGCTCCTATATCGTACGTTATAAACAAAGCGCTTATGCTATCAGGGACACGTGTTACGTCAGCTAAGAACCGACACTTCTTCTACAGTCTTGATTCACCGGCCGCGATATTATCAGACGTCTTCTCACAAGCCTAATATGAAATAAATTCAATCATGGTAGTTTTTCAGATTCATTGATTCAGAAATGGAGCTGTAAAAAGTGATGAATGTCACTGAAACGGACACTCCATTTGAAACCTTAACCATGTATTGTTGTATGTGTCAAACTACAAAAAAAAGTAGGAAAAATACAATCCTTCGCCTGAAGAAATCAGAAGTCCGGTTTTCATTTAATATACCAAACTAAACTGCTTTGCAAAACATAAGGACGAAATATATGAACTACAGTAATAAATTCTAGACTCTGTGGAAATGAACAGAAAGTGCCAGAGCATGTTGCCAGAGGTCCTCCAGTCGTGGGAAGGAACAGATACAGATAATGTGTGTCAGTCTGTGAGCAGTTATGGTTCACTGAAGCGGTGGTCTTCATTAGAGCGTGGTACGGATAAAACAGTTGGATGACTTTACAAGGGGAAGACCGATCGGGAAACTGGGAGAAGGATGAAGGACTTCTTATAGGAAATGACAATAGAACATGAGGTCGTAGAAAGAGTCACGTTATACTGTCAGGATGAGCAATGTGGTTCATAAGGGAATTGAGTCTAGTCCAGTAACATACTTCATGCAGGATCTAACTGAATTTACACGTGGGGTAGTTCTAGTCATGTTGATTGCATCGATTGCAGGAGGTGGATAAGCATGCGTGAAAATTCAATGAATAAGACATGGCTAAAAGCTCAAGCACAATATGTGAACAATTAACGCTAAGGAAAATCAAATCGCACCTATTTCCTCATAAGTATTATTTACTTGCAACATTACTGTGTGAACTTACTCAAGTTAAAATAAGCCAAGGTGAAAAGTTATTGCCGCAGGTGACGGACTGCTAACTACCATGGCACATCACTTCTGCCTCTGCTTAGTTCTCACCAATGGCTCCAAGGACATCCGCGTTCCAATTTGCCCTGAAGGCGTTGTCACCTCTCTGCCTAAATGATTGCCCTCTACCACCACTCGTCTTCGTGACGCCTCATGGAAACCAAAATAAAAAAACGTCTCTAGCTGTGAGAGTGGGAACTCTTGTCTAAAAAATGGCGTGCTCATTATGTGAAATAGTCTGATCATTTTCGGGAAGTTGTACATCACCTATTCCAATAGTTTGCCAAAGCCGACCAACTGTAGCTGAGCCTCGCTTGTCCACCTATAATGGGAGTTTGGAGACCCGCTATAGAAAGTATCGCAGACGGTGTGTGGACCACGCCAGGTGCGACCAGTTCGGGGAAACATTAATCCCCGAAAAGACAGAAGCCACTGGCCCACCTTAATAGGGGACTGATGACCTCAGATGTTAAGTCCCATAGTGCTCAGAGCCATCTGAACCCACCTTAATGGCTGTGGTGAAACGCCCCCGGTCCTTATCTATACAATGGCTCGGGGCGACCGGTTCCCCGAATACTGACCTGGTTTCCCCTGCGCCCCATAGTAAGGGCATCCCTTGGTCACGGCTCCGCTGTTCTCATCACTAACTACACAAAGGTACAATACTGAAATATATATTGAAATTGAGAGTGGGTAATCTATCAGCGATCATCACTCATGCCCTTGAGGACAAGCTATGCATTTCGCTTTCATTGAACTCTAAAGAACTAAATGTCCCAATCGTGCTACTAACAAAATATGCTTAATGAATATGCTTAATCAGCATTAAGCGCGCGTCTGGGTACAGCCTGACGTGCTGCATTACCTTCAAACCTGGTTAAAACTTTAAGCTAAAGTGGTGGACCACGGATTGGTGCTAGTATGGCAAAGTCAAGTAAATGTATAGACCTTCCACGGTCCTACCAAACCTTACCAGAGAGGAAAGAAAACAGTTCTGTGCCTATTCGACTTATTTTCCTATATTTCTGCCATGCCCAAACATTCAGCAGTTGGTGCAAACTTTACTTTACATAAATCAAAAACAAGGTACCAACACAACCACAATCATACACTGCCACAGTATCTGGTTTAAAAGCAGTCCCATATAGTCAGGTACACACTTCCCATTGAGATAATACCTTGTCACAACTTTGAAGACAAAAACGCACACACACACACACACACACACACACACACACACACACACACACACTCCTGCAACCAAGTGACGGCTCATCTAATTTAGCACTCCCTGGTTTAAAAAATGTATTAACAAACACACAAACATACGTACTCCATATTACGTGAATAATATAATTTCGTACCAAAATCATTACACAAATGATTGCAGAATCAGAAAGATAATTATAAATCATCAAATCTATTCAGCACAAATTTCTCTTAAATTTAAACCATCCTAATTCACATGTAAGTATCAATATCACAGAACATTTACTGAATTAAACAAGACAACATCAGCAAAAATAGTTGCAAATTACATTTACAGCTGTTACACAGATGACCACTTAATGAGACAAAGAACACCTGAAAAATAGCTGAATGTTTAGTAAATTACACCAAGATAAACCACATCAATCTACAAAAGGTCAGTCACGTAAGGCAAATGCCATGATGCAAAATTCGTCCAGAAATACGTAAACTAACTCTAGCAATTTTATCTGAGCTTACATGAAAATTTAATAAGAGACCAGTCGCCTTGGCGAGTTTCTGGCGACAAATTGAACGTCTAAGACGAGCAATACTAACTAACATTAGTAAGACCACATCATGAAACACAAGTTCTTGCAATATTTACATGAGAAAAAATAAGATTACACACAAATAAAGGAAATCTTCCGTAACAAAAAAGTCACAGAAGAAGGATCAATGCAGTTGCCTCAGTACATGTACTATGACGTCATATATCATCACACGGTAATGACGCAGTCCACTGACAAACGATCAAGTGCGAAGTCAGGACAGTTCGTTCTGCGAAGGGGCTGGAGACGATCCTATCAAAGACAACTGTATCCGCGGTCTCTTGCTTTCTGCCCCATAGCATTCATCATCATGCGTTCGAGCTCCATCTGGCTGGTGTACTGACAGCCCACTGTCGGTTCCTGCTACCCTGGAGCGAGGCAGTACCACGAGGCTCCCTAGGTATGAGAGGAATGAGTCCCGTTTCTGTGCCCAGCTTGATACACGAGAGGCACATTATGGCTCCCCCACAAAGGGGCAACGTACTCGCTAGTTCGGCCACGTGACAGTGGACGAAGCGCCATTTCAAAATTCTGGTTGCTGTTCTACTTTGCGACGACAGGGAGTTAGCAAGTTAATGCTCTTAGAACGAATTTCTGTGGTGTCTCGAACGGGGATCATCTAACGTTATGTTCCATCCATAGCGACTAAGAAAGTGTTTTGCTAGAACCAAGAGGTGTAACGTGAATAGGGTAGGTGCTTCCCTAATAGATAAGAATAATGGTCGCACCACTAGGCTTAGTTGTAGCGTATGCCACTATTTTTCCACTGCATTGTGTAGCAGAAGTGGATACTTTGATGTCTAGCATCTCGCGCAGTTCAGCGACGCTCGCAGATGAAAATTCTGTTGACTGCGCATGCATCCGCTTGGTGGCAAGGCCACGGCGCTACCTGCAACGGGATTAGGTGTATCGTTTGTTGTTAGGCCGTTCGGCACACGTGGCGTCACAGTGGCCCTAATCTGTATCAAATGGTTCAGATGGCTCTGAGCACTGTGGGACTTAACATCTACGGTCATCAGTCCCCTAGAACTTAGAACTACTTAAACCTAACCAACCTAAGGACATCACACAACACCCAGTCATCACGAGGCAGAGAAAATCCCTGACCCCGCCGGGAATCGAAACCGGGAACACGGGCGTGGGAAGCGAGAACACTACCGCACGACCACGAGCTGCGGACTAATCTGTATCGTTCATACCGATTGGTGCAGTGGGTTAGCCTCGGTAGTGACGACATTCTCGGATCTTTATCAGAAGTTGCTATTCTGTAAGCTTCTGAGACCTGCTACCAATCGGTCCTCCTGCCGATTTTTCGACAACTGTGCCGAGAGGTTTTGGATTTCTGTATGGCGCTCTCGTTCGGTTCGGTGTGATTTATTTACACTTTGAATTTGTAATGTTAAACATATTGAGCGGTTTTAGCTTCCAATTTAGTGATTGTGTTACTGAAAAATCACCAGGACACGTCAGGGTGGAAAGTGCGTTCATAATATACTATTTTCCTTTGTTAAAATATGGTTTGTGTTGTAGTCACTGTGAATTATTATATCATAAAAAAGGTAGGGTCAGTATTCTCACAAAACACCTGTTATTTCTACGTAACTAAGAGTTTAAAAAATAATTGAATTTCAGAAAGTCGGCTCTGCTTACGTGTATCACATGACTGTTAGCTGAAATTACTAGTGACTTCGCATTATTTTTTCGCGAAATGGTTTACTAATTAATTATAAGTTCTGTGTAAAAATGCAAAGGAATTTTGAGAAGCCTGATAGAGGAAACCGAAAATGTATGCATTTACGGCTTATGCCAGCAACATTTGGCAATGACGTCATCCTGCGTCTCTCTTTACTGGAATTATGTGGAATAAAGCGCTGCAAGCAAGTGAGTTCTAGTAGCATAGTGAATGAGTTAGGTCAGAGGTTTAGCTGCTCTCTGCAATAAAAAAAAAAAACCAAGTTAATGGATCAATGATAAACTTCCATAAGCGTCATGGGACGTCCGCTTCGAACAAGCAGAACGAACAATAAAGAACAAAATGATATTAAGAAAAAGAAATAGAAAATAAAAAGTGATTAAGGCAACGAACTGCCGTGTCAAAGGGCACTGCTGTGTAACAAAATACTTTTTTTTCCTCGTCGTGTTTGTAACACATTCTGAGACTTCATTATTCTTGAAAGTCAGGTTTTTTTTATATAAATTCGTTGGTATTTATACGTAAGAGCGCCCTTTCTGAGTAACGAGTGCTTTCGATTTCATGACTTCCAGATGTTTAAGAAATGAAAGATGAAATTTCTGTGCATGAAACAGCTGACAGTGACATTTATACTCTTTCTTGTCACAAATAATTCGCCATTTTTTCTGAATACACTTCGATATCCGAGTGTGTGGTCTGACGGGAATCTAAGAGCACAACTTAAATTACTACGAATGAAACTAGCAGCAATCGTCTTTATACTTTAGCTAGTCACAAGTATTTATCTGCGATCCAATCCTTTACAACAGCCCGCATCTCGTGGTCGTGCGGTAGCGTTCTCGCTTTCCACGCCCGGGTTCCCGGGTTCGATTCCCGGCGGGGTCAGGGATTTTCTCTGCCTCGTGATGGCTGGGTGTTGTGTGCTGTCCTTAGGTTAGTTAGGTTTAAGTAGTTCTAAGTTCTAGGGGACTTATGACCACAGCAGTTGAGTCGCATAGTGCTCAGAGCCATTTGAACCATTTGAACCTTAACAACAGTAGACAGACATGAAAGATTTGCTCCACAATATTTTTAGACTGTACCACCATATATGTAGCATTTTGATTTATCACATTCATGTTATAAACTACGACAAACTTTTATTGCGCCAGTCACCAAATGCCCCCGAAAAGGCATTTTTTTAAAATAATTGTTTTATGAACCAAATCGTTGATGTATCATATAGGGATGTAGACTGCTTCATCATATGAATCTCTAGTAGCGAGTTACAACCACATTCTATGCATGTTCTTATTCTTTGACACTTTCTTAAACAGTTTTTCGAGTTCATGGAGATGTGTTCCGTCTATGCAGCTAATTGAAGGCAGTTTGCTTATTGCCACACGCATTTCGTTTCTTTTATTTGTGAAGCATCTTCACGAATAAAAAAGGCGAAATGCTTATGGTAATAAACAAACTGCCTTCAGTTAGTTGCATAGACAGAACGTACCTCCAGGAATTTTAAAGCATCTAAGGAACGACGGAAAACAGAAAAAATTACCAATTTTTCGGTTCTTTCTATACATGTTTTTGTACAATGTGGTACTACACTCCATTCCTAACTCATATTCCGAAACGTAAAATCCAAAATAAGACGTCGATACGAATGTGAATAAAATGTCATAATGTGACATTTATGACAGTTTCCAGAACACAGTCAATATTCTGTCATTATCCTGTATTTGTGGAAGCACTTGGTCAGCGAAATTTCAACTGTATTATGTACTCTAGCCACAGTTTTAGATACTATGAAAAATAGCGTTCCTATGTCGACTGCTAGCTGCTTCGGGTTGGTGCCACTGTAGCGCTGCAGTGTGCATGCGCGGATCTGAGGCAGATTGCTTTTGATTGGTTGGCGCGAGGAGAACTGTCAACACCGTTTCGGTTCGCTAGGACCCTTCGGCATCGCTTCCGAAATGCGTACCGAATAACGTTGGCTCTCTCCTTCGAAACCAAGACCATTCTGTGCGCTCGCATACTGAACTGATCGGCAAAATGACAGAAAGATAAAGAATAGTTCACCATGGTCATGGGATTTGTTTAAGCTGTGGTTCCTCCTGCCAGCCCTGGCGCAGTCGGGCTCTGGCCCATAGGACTGTGACGGCCTTCATTTAACACCTTTAAAAGACCTCTCTCAGCTAGCTGACATGACACACACACACACACAGCGTGTTGTCGTATACAACATCAGAGATGCCCACTGTGCATGCCAGAAGTCATGCATCATGTGTTCAGTAGCTAACAGTCTCAATGTTGTCTGCTCAAATGATTAATATGCACTGACTTTACAATCGACTATTAACCCTAACTCCACAATTTATCTCACTTCAAGGAGTACACAATAACAATATACAAAATAAAAATAGAAAACCCACCTCAAGTCAGACATAGAATGGTGCATTTGACATACAAACAATTCTTTCTTACAATGGAGAATTTGTATTGTGATATTCTTACAGACTGTAGGGTGCTCATCATTTTCTCTAGGACTATGGTCAAGTGGCAGATCGTAATCATCCAGATGGGACTCTACATTTTAAGTTAAATGTTATCATTATGTTGAATTTCACTAAGAAAGTGCTCTCGGATCGTACTGTTCTGTATGAATGTAAAACGAACAGGATTTGCGATTATTGGTTTAACTATCAGTGAGTTATTATAGCTACTTATTTTACAGGTCTTTCTACCAAATGCACCTAGTATTTAATCATACACATTGGTGAAAGACAAGAATTCCTCAATTAGTCGCACACCTTAATACCAACCTCATGCTCCCATCCAAGCTGAATAAGCAAAATAAACTTTCCTTTTGACCTCAAAGACACTTCCTCATCACACTGGGTTCGGCACAACTTGTCTTTACGTCTCAGTCCAACCTGTATCATGCTTACAACATACAAGAAAACCACAAATCAATAAAGGTTACCCTTTACCTTATTCTTAAATCATTGTCACCCCACTGAAATTTAAAAATATTAGCCCACACTTAAGACTAAACGACACGCTATGAAATCTCCACTCTTTTTTATTTTAAGCATAGTTACTGTACCTCGCAACGTCTCACCTTACATTTGTTACTTCATCTTCCAGTGTACCTTTGGCACGATTCTTTATTTTCTACATCAATTTCATACCTCTATTATTTAATTGAAGATGGAAAATCTGCTGACACTTCTAAAAATATGGTTCACGTTTTTATATCTTATGGTTTTCCACTCCTGGTTCAAATGGTTCAAATGGCTCTGAGCACTATGGGACTCAACTTCTGAGGTCATTAGTCCCCTAGAACTTAGAACTAGTAAACTCTAACTAACCTAAGGACATCACAAACATCCATGCCCGAGGCAGGATTCGAACCTGCGACCGTAGCGGTCTTGCGGTTCCAGACTGCAGCGCCTTTAACCGCACGGCCACTTCGGCCGGCCTTTCCACTCCTGTTCCTCCTCTCTTGCGTCTACTATATAACAAACGAAAACAGATCATCATAGCGCTAAATGAATACCATCATACCGTTCACCTACCCTCTGTTGTGTCCGCCACGATAGCTGAATGGTCAGTGCGGCAGAATGCCAGGCAAAGGGGCCCGGGTTCGATTCCTGGCGGGGTCGGGGATTTTCTCCGCTTCGGGACTAGATGTTGCGTTGTTTTCATCATCGTATCATCCTCAAAGACACCAAAGTCGCCGAAGTGGTGTCACCTAAAGAGACTTCCAGCAGGCGACCGGTTTACCTCACGGGAGGCCCACGTCACACGACACTTCACCCTCCATTGTCGGCAGTTGGATGCCTCACAAAACACACTGAATTTCTCCCTCGTCCACAACTCTGCCCTCACCAATACATGGCAAGTCCCTTCCTTGCTCATCATCCTCTTATGGTCTTCGTGAGATTATAACAAAAATACAAAAAAATCAACACAATGCGCTCCATATGTCCTTAGGCATGGACCAAAAATCAACACAATTCCTTAATCAACCAAAACTCTCTATATCGTGGGCATATAGCCATCTCTCACATCCTCATTTAACACTATAAACCCTAGTATCTTCTTGGCGTCACGTGGCCAGGAAGCTCGTAAATCCCACAAAAGTACTTTTTACGATATAGTACTTCATTCAGCCTGGAGAATATTCACCTTTCTACACACATCGCAATACTTCAATTCAGTTAACTACTCTCAAAAAAAGCAGAACCGGTGAAGAAGTATCTCGAATACGGCGAAGCTGGTTGAATGTTTACGTGCTACTGTCATGAGCATCTACAGAGAGGTGGAAGGACACAGGAGTTACCACTAGGCGCTAAATGGTTGGACGTCCATAGCTCTTCACAGAAAGTGAGGATCGGAGGCTTGTTTGCTTTGCAAAGTATGACAGACGTTAACCTGTATGACTCTGCCGAAAGAGCACAATTCTGGTGCACACACAAGTGGTTCAGAGCACACCGTTCATCGTACATTGTTCAATATGGAGCTCCGCAGTAGATCAGCCCTACGTGTTCACATATCGATCCAGTGACGTCGTCAATTACGATTGCAATAAGCATCAGACGATAGGGATTAGATCGTCGGATAGCAGAAACGTTTAAGCTTTTCGGGTGAGTCAGATTTTTGTTACACAGGGTCGATGGTCGTCTCTGCAGACACCGTCATCGAGGTGAACGAAATCTGCAGCATACCATGATCACGGGATGGTGGGAGCAGTATTATGCTATTGGAGAATTTCACCTGCGCTTGCATGGAACCTGTGGTAGTAATCGAAGACTAGCTGACAGCTGTGCACCAGCTGCATCCCTTCATGCTTCATGTCTTCCCCGATGGCGACGTCATTTTCAGCAGTATTATTGTCAATGACTCAGAGCCAGAACAGTGCTACAATGATTCTGAGAGCGTTGTAGTGAAGCCACGTTGATGTATCGGTGACCAGATTTGCCTGATGTAGTTCCTGTGGGACCCATCTGAGTTGCTATCGAGCGCCATCACAGTGTACTCAAATTAGCCGCCCGTTATTTACGCAAATTACGTGACTTGTGCGCTGACATCTAATCCATATACCTCCCTGTTACGCAGAATCAGTGATGTATTTCGTTCCAAAGATGGACAAACGAACTATGAAGCAGATAGTCATAATGTTTTGGCTAGTCGGTATATATTGGAAGTTGCTAATGGCTTCAAATTTCGGAGAAAACAAAGAGACATCTTCATTTAGAATCGCATATTATTCTTCCTTCTCTCTTATAATGGCATCTTGGATCCCATGTACCTTCTCCAGAATTCTCATTCTAACTCCGTCATCTGCGCCTTCCTGTACAGTTAACGGGATCTCCCTCCGATTTTTATAGCGACTGCATGGCTCATTATCAATAATTCCGTCGCAAAACACTGCTTCAGTTAATCGATGGGAAGCAGTTCCCGAAGTATTTATTCTTCAAATCGAATATAAGCCTGAACTTATTCTCTAAACACTTTCTTTCTCCCCCTTTGTCCACATCTGCCTCATGTTCTCGCAAGAAATCTACGCGCAGTGTCAGTCGAATGGCTATTCTCGCCATGACCAACAAATTCCATTCAAGTTTAGTCCCCTGGCACAAAAACTCGAGGCGAACTTGCTGTCGAATCTCCATACATTTTCCTGCAAGCGCTCGAAGAGTCTTCGTTTTGTGAAGGCCCATTGTTGGCCAATTACAATCTTGCAATTATGTTTTACATGCAGATTCGGAAAACGGTAACGGCGGGTTTCCGCTGTCTATAATTGTCGGTAGTACCTCATCAGCAACAAGTCAACTACCCTTGAGTGAACATTTTGTGCCGAAGCGTTCTTATCTCTTCTAGCAGAATGTATCCTACATGTTCATTGGCCAAGACTCAGTTATTTCGAGGTCTGACGTGGGTGTATCTTCTGTTTCACCCATGCGCCCATCGTAAATGTCGCGATGACGGGTCAGAAACTGTGTTCGATCGTGGGACATCTGAGGTCATCAGTCGCCTAGAACCTAGAACTACTTAAACCTAACTTACCTAAGGACATCACACATATCCATGCCAGAGGCAGGATTCGAACCTGCGACCTTAGCGGTCGCGCAGTTCCAGACTGAAGCGCCTAGAACCGGTCGGCCACACCGGCCAGCAACTGTGCCCTCAGTCATATGGTTATTGGCAATTATAGTCGCCCGCTGTATCAGTTCGAGTTCTTGCAGCTGATTCTTAAATGTCAGCTCCCGTCTGTTTAGCAAGAGTTGGAGATCGGTAAGTGTAACATACATGTACAGGGTGTTCAGAATTTAAATTCCAGTTTCAAAACAGTGTAGAAAGAGAACCACTGCTCACAATGCCGTCAAATTTGAACAGCATGTTATTGACGTGAGAGGAACGAACATTTTACCAATATCAGGCGTTGTAAGGGTATTGCGTATATGGTATTGGCTGGAAACGATGAATGAATCGTAGTACGTCGGATATGGTTGCAGTTACACATTACATCGTCCGTACTGCCGAATATTTATGACTGCACAATTTCGGTAGATAACATTTGTGGCATTGTTAGGTAATCCCATTCACCACAGCAAGTTCTTACGACATCGGATGGGAAAAATCAATTTTTAATATTCCTGGGGCCAAAAATCGCATAAAAAGCAAAATGACATCGGTTTTTAATTCTTCTGGAGTCAAAAACCGCACAATAAACCAAATAACATCTATTTGTAACTATCATGAGGCTGGTGCAAGATATATTCATTATGATGTCCACTGTTTTTCTGCCACAAATTGATATCTCAAAAAAACATGCTCCACAACACATAAGAGTGGCACAGGGGTCACTTTCAGAATGCGTTGCGCATTGCGGACTTCAGTTCAGCTACGTTCGTAACTGGAGCACTGATGATATCATCTGTTAGTTATCCCCACAGCCAGAAGTTACACGGATGAAGATCCGTAGATCTGGACGGCCAGCCTGTAGGCAAACGACGACTGATAATCCTATCGTTAGCCATCCAACGTTCGGGAAATTCCTCATGCTCTGCATATTTGCAAGCCATTACTCGTCCCCTGCTCCAATTCTGTGCCCGCATCTTCGAGAAGGACCCGATCAGCTGCTTTTCTCACTCTGCCTGATTTCACTTCAATAGAACCTGCCTTTTCCTCCGCACCCTTAGCAGACTTCGGACCACTGCATTTTTCAAACCCATCAGTGTTCATTGTTCAGACTTCTGCAGCGCTACTGGCTCACAGTCACCGTTCTTGGAAAAGAGATTTACCAGCAGCGAGCAGTCCTTCATGTAGGGTGCCTCAGACGCTAACTGAGGTACAGCCGTGAGCCGCGAGTCTGTTCTTGTGCACGTATCCGAAGCTAACAGCGCCATCTGTCGGTCAAATTCTCGTTAAATTTCTTTTGTTCGATAACATTTCCCCTAGCATCAGTAATGTGCTGTTCAAAGTCGACATCATTCTGAGGAGCAGTTCTATTTATACAGCATCTTGAAACTGGATCGTTAATTATGGACACCCTGTACGTGCATCTAAACGATTACAACTCCATGAAAACCTCCAGACACGTCTTCGACCAGAAATCTCATTGACTGGAATAGAATTATCTGCAGTGATGAGTCCCACTTCGAAGTGAGTCCCTATGACCAGCATCTCCCGTATTTCTGTTACGTTCGGATAATTCCTTCTTGGTGTGTCGTTCTTTGTCTTCGAATGTATTTCAGTAGAGCTATGCAGCACATTCAGAAACTGATACTTTTAGCAATTTTTACAGGAATTTTACTGCATTACACACTCCGAAACCCTCTAAATCGCACCCCCATAATAATTTACATATTCTCCATTTACTGATCAGCCTTTACCAATAGCCTACGAAAACGTCAAGTCATTCTTAATATGTGGAACATTGTTGCACCATTGGCCACATTCTCATGACAGTCCCGCTCACCAGAAGACCATAGATAAACTCTAATTCGGGCATTAACGATGAACGCAGTGGAAAATATCGATAAAATTGTTGAAGCCATGTCTTATGATACAATGAGTTCTCCTGTTTTGCAGTATCTGAAGCTTCGTAATGGACAAGTAGTGTTTGGAATCAAAATGCTTCAGTTGTGATGGCGTTTCTTGCTTGTTAAACTCTGACCGTTGTCCGACGTTAATTCTCTTTTCAGCTGACAGAGCGGGGCTCCTTTCTGCTCACTCTTGTACATCTTATGGCAATCTGAGCTCTCGCATCCTGATAATTGGCACAGGGGTATAGGAATGGAGGGGTAAACTCAACATTTCATTTTCTTGCACCTTAAGACCACCATGATCTGTCTCCTATTACACTGCTTCGCTGTTCTGTTGCCCATTCAAGACCTCTTCCCTCTCCTTAAATGCCAAAAGTTCCCATACTTTTTGAGCGTCACCTACCGGTATGGACTTGTTTCCACAGTTTCGCTGTGACTGCTATGGATCTCATCTGTGATGAGAGTTTTTAATTGATCATTGGCAGCACACAGATACTGTTCGGACTCCTCCGATGCCTACTGAACCATATGTTCTAACGTTCCTACCCTTTGGTCTGTTTCTCCCAGTTAGTTTCCGAGCATCTCTTGCCTTTGCGTCATTTCATCAACCTGTTTCTAAATTTCCGTAATTTATTGTAGAGTTATCGATATCATGTTTACTCTGGTAAGACAGCCTGAAATTTACTCCCCTGGTCTTCCTTAGCTCCTACTGAATAGCAGAATCTCTGGCCCCAGGCGTAGAAGCCATTATGTTTGCCCCATTTCGAGCAGTCTGTTTTAGACTCTATCTCCTTCATCTCCCCCTGTGCAGAGGTATTTCATACCGAGTTTCCGAATCTATTCTCTTCCGCATCTCAAAGATTCCAGCTAGGAGGTCTTTCTGTTCCACTGATTCGGGCAATTGTGGGGTAGGTGACCTCAGTCGATCATTTAGTGGCGGTGTGATAGGCATTTCTAAACAGCCCTTCTCACCACAGATCCCGATTATAATGACGGAGTCAACCGCATGAGGTACTGTGCATTTAATTCGTCATCAATCTCCCTTCACATTTCGCCATCTGATGACTTATTGTCCAGACTACTTTCAGGTTCGCTTGCACTTGGAACGACCTGTTGTGTTTTCAGCTAGAATGGATCTCTGACAGTTGCCATTTATTTCTGCATTATCCTGAATTAACTCCATATTAAACAGATTACGCAGCACCAGAACTCTTTCACATTTCGTCTGACCATCAGTTCGCATGAAATATAAAAATGTACCTAAAATTCTTGACACTTCAAGAAACACCAAAACACAAGACACACAAAAACGTCTCAAAAGTTTCGACTCAAACAATGTACTCTAGATCAACAACAAGTAAAGCAACACAAATGGTTCAAATGGCTCTGTGCACTATGGGACGGAACATCTGAGGTCATCAGTCCCCAGAACTTAGAACTACTTAAACCTAACTAACCTAAGGACATCACACACATCCATGCCCGAGGCAGGAGTCGAACCTGCGACCGTAGTAGTCGCGCGGTTCCGGACTGAAGCGCCTAGAAACGATCGGCCACCGCGGCCGGGTGTTAACTAAGGATCATGAATGTTTTAATCTAATTTCTCCATTTTCCGTAAGTTTACTTTTTACATCTTCTAGGAACATTATCTCAGCTAGTGTTGAACTTAGGAGTCTGAAATTTTACGACGTAGTCACATGGGTATCTTGTACAAAGTGAAACGCTACTCTCAACAGATGGACTCGAAATAAGACGTCACGATACAGGCACGAATATGTTAACTAACTGGATCAGATGATTACGTAACAGTAAGATCCAACGAAAGGGTTGCTATTTTAACGGAACAGGCAACTGGTGTTAAGGCTATACTTCTGTAAAAGGAGCCTATGCCATGTACTGAGCACCCCCTCTCGGTATGAAAATCGCCCCACAGTGGATCAAAGTTTAATAATGATGTAGGCGCAAGGAAACTAAATATAAGGATGGCCCTCCCAGATGGATCGTAGCTGTGACTCTTGTATACAAATTAGTAAACATGGGAGAAGAGCAGCAGATAGGTGGCTAATAGAATGAGACAGGAATTCAGAACCATCTTAATTTACTAACAAATTAATCGAATGTAAATTAACACTGGACAGAAACAAACATACGCTTTCTCTCTGTTATGAGGGATGAGTGCCGAGCCTGAGTTCATGCAAATACCCACATTAAAATGTTAGGAAGAGCGGCGTAGCTCAAAAGGAATTGAGATTACTTGGTAACAAACTTTGCGCAGGCTATAATTGAATTTAAACTCTGGGTCGTTCTGGTCAGATTGATTGCATCGATTCAGTAAATGCGGTGCACAAGCATACATGAAAACACAATTAGCAACTTATGGCCAAGACATCAAGTACACAGCGTGAAAAATTAACATTTAGCAAGATCAAATCGCACCTATTCCCTCACAAGTACTACTCATACTCCATTGCCGCATGGACTTAAACGAGTTAGACGTAGCTGAGGGGAGACGAAGTTTCAACTGGTTGTTCAAATGAATGTGAAATCTTATGGGACTTAACTGCTAAGGTCATCAGTCCCTAAGCTTACACACTACTTAACCTAAATTATCATAAGGTCAAACACACACACACACACCCATGCCCGAGGGAGGACTCGAACCTTCGCCGGAACCAGCCGCTTTCAACAGGTGATGGACTGCTAAGTATCATGTCACATCACCTTCTTCCCTCTTCTCTCTATCTCCATAAGTGTCTGGCTGTACCAGTGGGGACTGTCGTCTCAAAAATGGAGCGCTAATAATGCAAAGTAGTTGGATCGTTTTCGGAAAGTTGCGAGTTTGGACAAATGGTAAGCCACCGTCCATATAGTTTGCGAACGCCGACCAGTCGTAACTGAGCCTCACTTGCCTCCTATACTACATACGGACTGTGTTTCTAACAGCGGCCCTAATAAGGTCGCGCAAAGCTTCAAAGTCTGTCCTAATCGTGAAGTTTCGCTCTTCCCACGTTAGGAAGTGATGTAATCTTGCCAAGGTGCCTACAGTCGCACGCTTTTCACAGTGATGTCCGGGCGGAGCTACCCATCACGCGGGCGGCCACTGGCTGTTTGGAGACCCTCTATAGAAAATATCGCTGCCTCGTCGATGTACTGGAATTGACGGGTGGACCACAGCAGCCCAGGTGCCACCAGTTCGTGGAAACGTTAATCCCCTCAACCACAGTTACTGCCGGCCCATTTGAATGAACATGGTGAAGCTGCATGTGGATCTTGCCTATACAGTGGCTCGGGATGGTCGGTTCTCCGAATACTAACCTGCCTTCCTCTGCGTCCCATCTTAACGGCATATTTTACCCAGTGCTTCGCTGTGCTTATCACTAACTATACAGTGATTCAGAACAACAACAAATATTAAAATTGTTGTTGTTGTGGTGGTCTTCAGTCCAAAGGCTGGTTTGACGCAAAAGCCTCATCCCCGAGTAGCTACTGCAACCTACATCCATATGAATCTGCTTACTGTATTCATCTCTTCGTTTCCTTCTACAATTCTTACCTCCCACGCTTCCCTCCAGTAATAAATTGGTGATCCCTTGACTCCTCAGAGTGTGTCCTACCAACCGATCCCTCCTTTGAGTCAGGTTGCACCACCGAGTTCTCTTCTCCTCAATTCTCTTCAGTACCTCCTCATTAGCTACGTGTTGTATGCATCTAAGCTTCAGCATTCTTCTGCAGCACCACATTTCAAAAGCTTATACTCTCTTCTTCTCTTAATTGTTTATCGTCCATGTGTCATTTCCACACATGGATACACTCCATACAAATACTTTCAGAAAGGAATTCCTGACGCTTAAAACTATACTCGATGTTAACAACTTTCTCGTCTTTAGAAACGCATTTCTTGCAATTTCCGGTCTACATTTCACTTCCCTCCTAAAATTTTATCCATTATATGTGAGAAACATTGCGACTGTGATGAATGAAGGTTTCGGGTGGCAAGATCAGTTTTGTCACAGCTACACGACTTCCGCACTGCTGCAGACAGTTAAAATATGTACTATCTGATGATGAATTACTTGGCGATTCGGAACCGGTAATGGGATAATAAATGAAATTGAAGAACAAAACAAAAGGCGACTGGTTGCAGTAGTTTCCAGAAACATTTATTTCCTCCCTACTTCGACCATAATCAGTTATTTTAGTTTCCAAATATCAAAAATCATTTACTACTTTAAGTGTCTCATTCCCTAATCTAATTTCCTGAGAAACATCTGATTTAATTCGACTACATTCCATTATCCTCGTTTTGCTTTTGTTGATGTTCATCTTATATCCTCCTTTCAAGATACTGTCCATTCTCTTTAACTGCCCTCCGAAGTCCTTTTCTGTCTGTGACAGAATTAGAATGTCATCGGCAAACCTCAAACTTCTTATTTCTTCTCCCTGGACTTTAATTCCTACTCTGAATTTTTCTTTTCTTTCCTTTGCTGATTGCTCAATATACAGATTGAATAACATCTGGGATAGGCTACAACCCTGTCTCACTCTCTTCTTAAACACTGCTTCCCTTTTAGGGACCGATGACCGTAGCAGTCTGGTCCATTTAATTCCTCAAACCAATCAAACCTTTCGTGCCGCCGGCCGGTGTGGCCGAGCGGTTCTAGGCGCTTCAGTCTGGAACTGCGCGACCGCTACGGTCGCAGGATCGAATCCTGTCGCGGGCATGGTGTGTGTGATGTCCTTAGGTTAGTTAGGTTTAAGTAATTCTAAGTTCTAGGGGAGTGATTACCTCAGAAGTTAAGTCCTATAGTGCTCAGAGACATTTGAACCCTTTCGTGCCCTCGACTCCTGTAACTGTCATTTGGTTTCTATACAAATTGTAAATAGCCTTTCGCTCCTTGCATTTTACCCCTGCCGCCTTTAGAATTTGGAGAAGAGTATTCCAGTCAACATTGTCAAAAGCTTTCTCTAAGTCAACTAAATTAATGAACTTAGGTTTGCCTTTCATTGACTTATCTTCTATGGGGAGTCGCAGAGTCAGAATTGCCTCACGTGCTCCTACATTTCTTTTGAATACAAACTGATCTTCCCCGAGATCCGCTTGTACCAGTTTAACCATTCTTCTGTAAATGATCCGTGTTAGAATTTTGTAGCAGTGACTTATTAAACTGATTGTAAGGTAATTTTTACACCTGTAAGTGCCTGCTTCCTTTGGAATTGGATTTATTACATTCTTCTTGAAGTCTGCGCGTATTTCGCCTATCTCTTACATATTAAAATTAGGAATTACTGACCTCAACAAACATCACTCATGCCCTTTGCGAATCAAAACTTGCGTTTCACATACATTACACTTTAAAGAACGATATCTCCCTATCATGCCCTAACTCTATAAATATGCTTAGTCAGACCGAAGTGTGAGACATACTGACGCATTGCAGCAGAACATTTTTTTTACCTAAAACGAAACAACAGATCAGTATGTATAGTCCGCCATGTTCCAAAGTATTCAAATATTGTTTTATCTATATTGAAAAGTATTCAGGTGTACTACAGCATTTCCACTAAAAAAGAATAACGTGTTCTTCACATGATTTGGAGCCATGTCCGAAAGTATTATATTATTTATTACTTAAGATAAAACACATACCCCAATCCTCGTTTTACTTCCTGATACAATCATTTCAATTTTTGTTCGTAAGCAAAATGAAATATTTATCTCATACAATCATTTTCCACATCCTAGGTACGAGTTGTACAGTTTCCAATTTTAACCAGTTTTACTCATTGGATTGACTTGGCGGATAAATGGTCTGCGTGAATGAAATTCTGACACCACTCCGTTTTTTAAGTCGTCAGGGTGAAAGAACATTCACCCTCTTACATTTGCCTGAATACTCCGTGTGAATGAAACTTCGATTCATTTCGTCTTTTTCAACGGTCGCTGAGAATGAAATTTCCAGCCTTTCTTCTTTAATCTCTTTGTTTGAATGAATTTTCAAATTTTTCCGTTTTGTCAACGATTTATATGATTCGAATTCCGATCCGTTAAGTTTTTTAACCTTCGTGAAAGAAATTTCAACCTGTTCTATGTGAACGAAATTCCGAACCACTTTCTTTTAGAATGATCTATGTGAATTAAATTCCTACGCGTCGCAATCTGTTCCACTGTATATATTGCCTGTGTGAATGAAATCCCCACCCATTCCATTCGGTTCTTTAATAAATAAAATTCTGACCCGTTCCGTTCCGTTGTATTTTTTAAATGGAAAACTGTCTTATGGACATTCAGTATACATGTATGTGTGTGTGTGTGTGTGTGTGTGTGTGTGTGTTGAATAATGTAATGCTGTGTTACATAGACACCGATAGTTTAGTTTATCACGCAGAGCTATATATATTTACGATGATTTCTGGAATGATGTCTGTATATGGTTTGGTACCTTAGGTTTCCTACCATATGTCACTTGTGAATTAAAAGGAGGTTGGATTGTTGAAAAACACATTGAATGATGAACCTATTACATATATTTGCTGGTCTGCGAGCTAAAATGTATACACTCAAGGCTGAGTCAGGATGCGTAATTTGCAGAGTCAAGTGGAACAGTATTCTGTAATTTTTTATGAATGTAGGCAACGTGTGGTGGAATAGAAAGTTTGAACGACTATGCAGTATGTAATTCAATCAAAGCACCATGTTACTTTTAAATATCACAAGCTGTATTTATCTGTACAGGGTGATAAGTATTTTATGTGTCTGGAATAGGTAAACACTGTGGATTGTGTCAGCATCACCTCAAAAATGACGACTGCTATTGACTTATCATAAATAATGTAAATACCTGAAAAATGTAAATAATGCAAATATCATAAGAATGAAAGAATGTAAAATCTGTATGTGTGTGTACTGTCATGCATCTACTCCCAGCATCAGGTTGAGCATGTTATCAAACGCCTTCCCCGCTGACATGAGGAGATATCTCTGTCGCTGTATCCCTTCTCTCTCTCTCTCTCTCTCTCTCTCTCTCTCTCTCTCTCTCTCTCTTTCCCAGACTTGGAGGGAGTGGCTGCACTGACATGCGTGACACGTTTCTCAGATGTGTATGTGCTTGTGCAGTGTTTGATAAATAATTGAACACTTTTGGACAGGGTGCCAATTTATGCAGTTAATGTGAAACATATGTATTTTTGGAAATGCTATAGTATCGTGAACATCTTTGATAGATTATAATATACTTTAGATTATTGTGAGATGCGTACTGAGAGGACTGTTTCATTTTAGGTAAAAAATAGTGCGCTGTTTCATTTTAATGGACCATATACACTTCTTTTAATTTCTCTCCAGTGCCATCTTGCATTTTTAAAATTTCTCACCACCGTCGCCTTGGATTATTAAATTTCCAGCCAACACAATTTTCGATTTTTAAATTTCCTTCTGACTGCCATGTTGCATAATTTTCAATTTCGTTTTCACTACAAAGGTTTGTATTTTCAGTCTTCCACCAATTGCCAGCTTGATGATGCAGATGCATTCTAGATCACTGATGACATCATGTGTGCATGTGATGGACACATGATGCCATTCAGTAGATGCTTGAAGATCAAAGTGAGATAAAGAGTTGTGAGCCCTACTATTCGAAATGATTATTCGTAATCTATTTTCGTATGTACAACGTATTATGCAAGCTTATTATGATGTATCAACTTAATGCGTAGGTGGATTTGTTTTCTTACTATGGTGTTCAATGTGGTAGAAAAATGTCACCTTAAAATATGAACTTTGGGGGAATTTGAAGATAAATATACTATGTACATTCTATATTATGTCATAAATGAGTTTTCTTTAGTGAAGTGTTGTGTAGCAAGGACGGCCGTATGGTGTCCAAATAACCAAATACCATAAACATTACATAAAATATATCCCCATCATCAAAAGAAAGATGCTTCCAGCTGCAAGAAGCTTGTAGTCAGAAACATGTTCAATCTAGTTTACCGTTAACAAACCGTGTCTTTCGATGAATATCACAGCAGTTTTGTTTACATTGATTGTCTAGAATGTGTGAAACAGTGCACCAGTACAAATTGAGGTGACGCCCCACAGTATATTCAATAGAATAGTATGACTCTCTCAAATTCTGTAACCATAGTGAACATAATAGACAATCTCTGGTACTATAAATTACACATATTCACAGCACCAACAGTTGTGTCAGGGAAGCTAACAATGTGTAAAGTGTATCCTTCTTTTAATAAATTCAATGGGTTGTAAGACAAAACTATCAGTAAAAATCAACGAATTAAATGAAATCTGATATTGTGAAACTGGAGAGTCGAAACCGGCAAAAAACTGGTAAGTCCATCGAATGTGATCAAGACACTTGCCAACAGAGAAAGTTTTTCGAGCTTCTTCCTGACATCTCTTGTCTGCTTACCTGGAATATCATCGATAGAAAGCATACTGGATTTCATTTGCCAGTTATTCGCTCACTACGCGTGTCATTAATGAATTTACATAGGTCCTGTATCCTGATAGAATACATCTGGAATGTTAATCTACATGGGAAAATTTGAATACTGCTTAATGCGATGTTATGATTTGTGCAACCTCTTGTCACACTGGCTTATGGCTGTGCGGCTTAGTGATTTTGGGAATGTTGCATTTGTTACTGTCCCTGATAGATATTCGTTTGTTCTAATGAGTAAACGTCAGAAGCAGTAAATTTCATACTTTTTTTGCGATTCCTTGATAGTGGTTCATTTTTTACAGCCTTCAGTGTATTTCTGTATCCTCTGAATGACCCATGCGTTTTCTTTGCTTGAACTGAGTGCACTATGTTGTGAATAACACATTTATTTGATTTCTTGGATATACTGAACAGAGGTAGCTGTTTTGTGTAGAAACAGTGTAAACTACATACCCATCCTAGTTAAACAAGAAAATGCTATATCTGAGTGAAAAATCATCTATTTAATTCGTGGATAATACTATGTTTCAACAGAACAACAGACTGAATGGGTTACGGGACAGTGTGGAATAAGAATGAGAATATAATACAAAAGCTTGTTTTAAACACTTCACTCGTTGCAAAATGATGTTATAGTTTGTACTTTTTGCATGTAAGAAATCACGTCAATCAAAATATTCTCGAATAGTATATGTAACACTAATAAGTGATAAAATGGTTCAAATGACTCTAAGCACTATGGGACTTAACATCTGAGGTTGTCAGTCCCCTAGACTTAGAACTATTTAAACCTAAGGACATCACACACAGCCATGCCCGAGGCAGGATTCGAACCTGCGACCGTAGCAGCAGCGCGGTTCAGGACTGAAGCGCCTAGAACCGCTCGGCTACAACGGCCGGCCAATAAGGAATATCTTCCCGAAATGTACCTTCCTATCAGATCGTTTACGTGCAAAAAATTACTGGGAAAACGATTGCAAAGCTACTTTCAGTTGTATTATACTGAGGTAATGACAGTATTGTACATTTCAACTAAAATTGAGAATATTTTATGTTAAACCTAATCATGATTGTTAAGAATGCTAAATGAAACGAACACGAACACGTCGTAGCAGTTTAGTCTTGTTAATATTCCGTGAGCTCACAGATTTTATTGTTAAAATTTAACTAACGATGATCTATGTAGCCAAACTGTTTTTTTAGATGGTAACAGGAAAAGAAGAGAAAACCATAACATTATATGAAAATTTAATTTGTGAGTGTCATTGGTGTCACCAATAGGTAATTGAGTGAAGTTGAAATTATAAGTATATGATAGGGCCTTCATCTCACATTCCTGATGTAAAGAAAAACGTCTTTACAAACTAAAATCATGTTATAATTCAGTCAAACGCTTAATTTCATTTCAAAGCACCACTTTTGCAACAGATATTTATTCGCTTATAATTTGGTTAAAATGGACTAGACACGTTCCTTCTGTATGAAAGTGGCTGCGTAAGTATCACAATAGTCATCTCATAACCACTCAGAAACTAAGGTGAGTTTTCGAAGGTATGCACCATTTAAAACTTTCGCCGTACTCGTAGTAGTAAGCTGAATGAATAGTTGGAGCAAAATAACACGCTTCAACTAAACACACTCGAATAAGCTTAAGAATAGTAGCGTCGGTTATGAGAACGACCATATGTGGTGGTGCAATGTGTAAGACACTCAGTTTGAATCAGGAATGAGTAGATATCGATTCCTGTTCATTCATCCATGTTTGTTTTCTACTTTCCACTCCAACAAATAACGTAGGTGACACAATGATAACTTAAAAAATAAAACCGCTGATATCCTTTCCCATTCCTGACCAAACTAAGACTATACTAACTTCGTCGTCGAACAGAAGATTACATCCTAAGTTCGTCATGTGACGGAATAATACAAATTTCTCTCAAATGTAGTGTAATCCAGTGATGTGTGTAGCGAAAAACTGACTTAGGTCTCTGTGACAATAACTATGAGTGATATGATTTACAATTGATTATGATTCCCACGAAACCGCTGCAAATCGTGAGAAGTGTTCTTCTTTTCATTAAACCAAATTAAAAGGAAATTATTACTAATATAGTGATGGCAAGTAAATAACTCAAGTAATACGAAATTGTTTTGGTAAATGAAATACACTGTAACTGCAAATTGCCGTACGATCAATTACGGTAAGTTTCAAAGTTATAATGCTTTTTGGTATCCGCTTCTCCACACAGTGTACAAATTATACGGTCAATTTTGCATGGGCTGTCACTGAAACTATTTTAGACACTAAACGGACGTGGAAAATATCGCGAAAACTCCAAGAAATTGTATAGAGGATTCGACTGGCTCCAGATACCTCAGATATTTCAATTATTAAGAAAAGCATGTAGTTTAATAACTTACTCTAGAATGTATCTTACCGGTATAGTGTTATTTATAGCCTTCGCTTTTAATATAGCAGTACTATGTAAAAAACAGTACTTTCTAGATCTATATAGACATATTTCACATCTTTGAGGAACCTGGGCAGGTTGCGAAGTCAATCACAGTTTATGTTCCTACACTTAGGATTATTCATGGAGTGAAAAGTGGTCCAATTGGAACTACTTGTTTTCACTTAATACTGGAAGTATTCAGGGTGAGTCTCAGCTTTTATATTTTGTTAATTAATACTTGAAATGCAATAATAATTTTCAATGAGCTCAAATTGACGTGATCGTATGTCTTTCTACAAATTGGTCCTGCCAAGTTTCCAGCTGCGAGCCTCCACACTCCGAGTTACTTTGCACTTCGTCCAGTAGAGTTCGGCGTGTGAGAAGTAGCAAGCCAAGTAGTTCACCCTCCCTCACAACTCCGGCCGTATTGGAAGCGAAGCTCTTGGAGAAGGCAGCACTTAAGATCGATCTTGCATTATCAATTTAACCGCTCGGAGGAGCACCGTCAGAGGACGGGGAACGGGGAAATCGTATGAAGAGTTGTTAAAGATCAAGAAAAAAATGACTACGAGGCAACTACAAATATAAATCCAAGTTTACATTATGTTTTACACCGCACGTTCTTGACTTATCGTTTTGTATTACATTTCAAAGGCAGGTCAAGAACATGAAAAAGATTCTATTTCGTAATTGTATTCAACAATTTTGTTTTGTGGGTAGCTCAGTGGCTGCGTGCATAACTACAAAAACGATAATCTAAGAGGTTCGTGGCCGGCCGAAGTGGCCGTGCGGTTCTAGGCGCTGCAGTCTGGAACCGCGAGACCACTACGGTCGCAGGTTCAAATTCTGCCTCGGGCATGGATGTGTGTGATGCCCTTAGATTAGTTAGGTTTAACTAGTTCTAAGTTCTAGGGGACTAATGACCTCAGAAGTTGAGTCCCATAGTGCTCAGAGCCATTTGAACCATTTTCAAGAGGTTCGTCGTTCAGTCATTGGTCTGTCCTAGGTTTTTTATCACTTATCTCCTCTCTGGATATCATGTGTCCGTCTGAAAAAAGCCGATTCGCACACTGAGTCAAAGTTCACGCAAAACTATAACTACACTCCTGGAAATTGAAATAAGAACACCGTGAATTCATTGTCCCAGGAAGGGGAAACTTTATTGACACATTCCTGGGGTCAGATACATCACATGATCACACTGACAGAACCACAGGCACATAGACACAGGCAACAGAGCATGCACAATGTTGGCACTAGTACAGTGTATATCCACCTTTCGCAGCAATGCAGGCTGCTATTCATCCATGGAGACGATCGTAGAGATGCTGGATGTAGTCCTGTGGAACGGCTTGCCATGCCATTTCCACCTGGCGCCTCAGCTGGACCAGCGTTCGTGCTGGACGTGCAGACCGCGTGAGACGACGCTTCATCCAGTCCCAAACATGCTCAATGGGGGACAGATCCGGAGATCCTGCTGGCCATGCTTCATGGAGACGGTTGCGAGCACGTTAGGTGGCACGGGATACATGCGGACGTGCATTGTCCTGTTGGAACAGCAAGTTCCCTTGCCGGTCTAGGAATGGTAGAACGATGGGTTCGATGACGGTTTGGATGTACCGTGCACTATTCAGTGTCCCCTCGACGATCACCAGTGGTGTACGGCCAGTGTAGGAGATCGCTCCCCACACCATGATGCCGGGTGTTGGCCCTGTGTGCCTCGGTCGTATGCAGTCCTGATTGTGGCGCTTACCTGCACGGCGCCAAACACGCATACGACCATCATTGGCACCAAGGCAGAAGCGACTCTCATCGCTGAAGACGACACGTCTCCATTCGTCCCTCCATTCGCGCCTGTCACGACACCACTGGAGGCGGGCTGCACGATGTTGGGGCGTGAGCGGAAGACGGCCTAACGGTGTGCGGGACCGTAGCCCAGCTTCATGGAGACGGTTGCGAATGGTCCTCGCCGATACCCCAGGAGCAACAGTGTCCCTAATTTGCTGGGAAGTGGCGGTGCGGTCCCCTACGGCACTGCGTAGGATCCTACGGTATTGGCGTGCATCCGTGCGTCGCTGCGGTCCGGTCCCAGGTCGACGGGCACGTGCACCTTCCGCCGACCACTGGCGACAACATCGATGTACTGTGGAGACCTCACGCCCCACGTGTTGAGCAATTCGGCGGTACGTCCACCCGGCCTCCCGCATGCCCACTATACGCCCTCGCTCAAAGTCCGTCAACTGCACATACGGTTCACGTCCACGCTGTCGCGGCATGCTACCAGTGTTAAAGACTGCGATGGAGCTCCGTATGCCACGGCAAACTGGCTGACACTGACAGCGGCGGTGCACAAATGCTGCGCAGCTAGCGCCATTCGACGGCCAACACCGCGATTCCTGGTGTGTCCGCCGTGCCGTGCGTGTGATCATTGCTTGTACAGCCCTCTCGCAGTGTCCGGAGCAAGTATGGTGGGTCTGACACACCGGTGTCAATGTGTTCTTTTTTCCATTTCCAGGAGTGTATTTGCGTAAACCAGTTCTGAGATCTGTGGTATGTGCCATGTTGAGTAGGACCTGTCCTGTCAGACAGTACAGTGTTCTAACTACTCTTCTGATGAGCACAGATTTACCTTATCAGTCCTACTTTCTGGAGCAAGACAATCTGTCAGGGCCGATGACTAGTAGTGGCTCATTTTCGTGTTACGGGAGGGTCACTTTTTTGTTACAGGTTCTCTTGATTAATTGATATGCCAATTCCAGTATGTTTACTCGAGTTTATGATGCTATTCCTTCGGAAGAAATCGTTTCCAGCCATTATACCAGGTATGTAAACCTGTTGAATTTTTGATTTTTCCCTACAGCAGTTGCAGTGTGCAAGGAAATCACTAATGAACTGGGTTTTTTCATGCGACGCATTTAGCCCTCCCTTTGCTGCATTTTGTCTTAGAACAGTGAGTTGCTTCACTAAAGTTTGTTTTGAAAGAAATATGTGTCCCACATCGTCGTCAAACACCAGTCCATCAGTACTGAGTCACTGTCTAACTCACTCCTTTCGCTACTCTCTTCTTGCTTTCACCAGTACACAATGACTGAGGTCACTGGAGAGATAATTTAAATGTCTTCTTCCTGCTTTGATTTCCAAACTTCTTTAAAGTCTTCCTCCGGCCGGCCGGGTTGGCCGAGCGGTTCTAGGTACTACAGTCTGGTACTGCGCGACCGCTACGGTCGCAGGTTCGAATCCTGCCTCGAGCATGGGTGTGTGATGTCCTTAGGTTAGTTAGGTCCAAGTAGTTCTAAGTTCTAGGGGACTGATGACCTCAGAAGTTAAGTCCCATAGTGCTCGGAGCCAAAGTCTTCCTCCGAACATTACTCGTGATCTATTGTTCTGTAATGTTGCGGTATTCAATTATGGGTCTTCTGTCCAGTCTTAGTTTCTGCAGGACCTTGATGAGAATAGGTCTTCAGTCGAGTCATACGCCTTTTTAAAAACGACAGAGACTACGACATGCTTCTTACCTGCCATTTCCACTTGTTGTAGCACCGACTTCAGTCTGAGTAACTGTTAAGTGCAAAGGCACCGTTTTCTAAACACTGACAACTCAAAGTTGTATTACAAACCACTGAAGATGCTTGGCTAACAAAACGAAGCGAAACGCGCATGCCATAGAAAACAGCCTCTCATTTAGGATTAGACGGACCACAACTCAGAGAACATAACAATTGATTGTGTAATCTAACAGAAACCTTCCAGAGTGTTTACGTCTACTTCACGTACACAAAGTATATGACCATCTCATACAGCTCATAAAAATCCTTAAAATATATCTGATCCTTTTTTCCACTCCTCAAATGAGATTTTTATATTTCACTACTCTCTCGTATGGAGATACACTGCAAAATAATGAGTATTCATTCTTTATTTATTGCATTTCCTTAAAAGATGTCCGTCTGCGACCGTCCCGTCGAATGTGTAATTGGCGCGGCTCCTGGAATTGCCTTAAATTCCTTCGTGGTGGAGCATGCGCACACACGTCGGCATTGCTGGAATGCAATTTCCGCGAACAATATTCGTCTCGGGCAGAGAATTTCCTACTAAGAATTTGACTTTCACTGGCCTTCCTATTTGTCGCCTCGCTATCAAAGTTACTTTTCTATCTTGCACTGTTTCAAATACTTTTTGGTATATCATCCCAATGTGAGTATTTGCGTGACCTTAGATACTTGCTACAAACTCCTATTATATATTCTGAAAGATGCCTGCACAAGATCTTCCAACAGCACCACAAAATGCGCTCACACGGAACAGCCTATAACTCTTCATATTTTCGCACGGTGCGGTTATGAGTCTTAGTAACTACACATTTCGGAAGTGTTCCGTTATAAAATATGCTGCTGTAATTAGGAACTGATTTAAACGTAGTACGACGACTTATGGCAACATGCAGACAAAGTAAAGAGATAATGGAATTGCAACAGTCTGACACGAATGTCGCTTCGCAGCACAACATTGCATAGCTGCGTCGAACAACTCCTTTAACGGGGTGATGCAAATTCATCTTTGTGAGATGGATATTATAAGGAGTGGTTAGCAAATTGTTTGTAGGAATAAAGAGCAAAATATCGTGAAGATTCTTTTGTTTTTAACACCTGTTAAGTGTTGTACGTACCCTGATGCACAAACAATAACATCACACTATTTGCATTGACAGTTTAAGTTTCCGAACAGAAATTCCTGCAGAAAAGCTATTTATGTCACATAAATTAACTAGGAAAATGGACGTGCGTTAATTTTCAAACATACGCATAAACGAAGCTACGATTTGTAAAAACTAGTAATACACAATACTTCATACTTGTTGTTCATTTGTTAACTCTACACACGTACATAATTATCATGATAATACTGCTTAATAAATAATGAAAAGCTCATTTTGGAATCTATTGCAACTAACGAGCGAAAGTAAACGCTCCGTTGATGGTTACATCAACGTCAAGTAGACTACTTACAATTATCGTGGTTACTTATCCTTGCATCTGCTGCTCAACTTACACTATAGTTAATCACATTCAGAGTAAGAAAAGTTAATGAGTATCAAGCTGGATCATTTATAGCATGTCAGTAACATCACAACCAGAAATAAATATTGCTGTCTCTCAGAATGAAAGTAGAATAGTATTTGTAATGCTAGCTGAATATAAATCTACAGTTTCGTTATACTGAGTGCACCACATCAGATGGCCAATGTTCGCTCATTATATACGATGTTCTAGGTGGAATGGTCAGTATTCAGGGGATATGAAAGGAACGATCATTCGAAGCAAAAAGTCTAGTAAACGTCGGCTCTAAAATGTATAGCTGAAGAACTACAGCGTCAGTAGAAGAGATACGTTTCGCAGTAGCGAAGGTAAACAAGCCGTATAGCTCTTAAAATATGTGCCTTAGAGTGAAATGTTTACTTGACTTTTTTTCTTGGTTCCGTCTACGCTACTACCCCTCAAAGTATGGAAAGCACAGAGCTTGTAGTAAGAGAGATTTGTTTGACAATATCGAAGATGAAGAAGTGCTCATAGCTTGTAAGGTAAGCATTTTAGACCCCGTGTTTAACAGAATTTTTTGCCACGAAAGATCTATCCTTTCATATCCCTGGTTATTGAACATTCGTCCTGGGATACCACGTGTACATCTAACACAATCTCTGTAAAACTATATCGAAAACTATGGGGCGTCATTCAGCTTTGAAAAGGTAGTATCAGTAGAGTGCAATCGCCCATAAACACTGTATGTGCAAGCGGGCTATACACGTAGCCCAACAATAAACAGTGTTATTTATAAATTAAGACATAATTTAACGAAAACGCTTGTATAAATAACAAACATCTTAATTTTTATCACCTTAATAAAATTTGACTTTTTAACCATGGTAAACAAAGAAATAAAAAGCTCTTTAAAGAAACAATGTTCTAGAACCGGTTTTGATGATGTTCACATAATTTTAATTTCAAAAGTAATACTTATTAGTTTCCTGATTTATGACCTTCTAATGGAACCAATAAACGTATTTTCACGGTCATCTTCATTCAGTTGGCACACATTCAGGGCACAAGGCAGCCTGATCATCGCTACAAACGTGTCTCGTACATGTACTGCATTGATTGCGCGTGCTGCGATCGCGAATCCTGATACAAAAAGAACGACGGTCAACTCCTCCATGAGTAAGTGTAACAAGGTGCATGGGTTGTTCTGAATGTCCCAGAGGTAGTATGGCTTTCAGTTTGAAAGCTCTAAGTGTTTTTTGCAGCGTTATTCGACGCTGAATAGATGGTCTTGCTAGCGCCAATCGAAAATTTTGTAAGTAGTGACGGCGGACAACTTTCGTGTGAGAGTTGTTCATTTGATATATCACAACACCATTAATGCCCGCCATACTGACTAAACTGTAAAGTAGTGTGAGAGGCTATCGGCGATTGTTTCGAGTAACGTCATATTGTCTACACATTTTATCTAAAATATCGAGACCACACTTTGTATCAAAAAAGCGACTCTCCCGTAACACGAAAATGAGCCACTACTATTCATCGGCCCTGACAGATTCTCTAGTAGTCTATAGGAAAGGTTCACAGACGAAATTCCAGAGATTAGATGATGAGGAGGACATTAGGGCTAGTCAAGGAAGGTAACTAATATAAAAGTCATCGAGACCAATAGCTGTACAAATACAAATCACGAATGTGACTAGGATCAGATGTCTGGTACTATGCGTGTATGTCTGCGGGATGCATCCTAGTAGGTTGACAAGTCAGCTTCTTGCACATAATCAAAACAGGAAGACCAAGTCACCACAGCTGGCGGAAGTGATATAAGATCTGCAGGAACAGGGAGGTACAGAAAGAGACTTCAAAGAATAGATGTATCTCAGGAGAATGCTTATGGCAATGAGGTTGCAGAACGAACCACCAAGGAGGAAGACAGATGTCCTCCGCACAAAGGAGAGGAAGGAACAACATCTGGGCGAACATCAAATCCTCTTCGAAACACAACAGCTAAATGTCATGGTCCTTAGTTGGCATATACGAATCAAGAATAAGAAGAAATGTGTTTCCAAATACATTATTACAAGTTTGTCGTTACATGCTTACTATTAGGTAACGAACAACACTTATCAACGTACGCTTCTTGAGGTTAAATTTCTGTCTGGAGCAGCTCACAATTTATTGTGTTTTTGTATCACCTACATGTCGCCTGGAAATTATACCTTGCTAACTTACCTGTACCAGGATCCCTGACTCTGGCTTACTGGGTATACATCTAGCCAATACCTTCACTTTCACCACGTGGTTTTTAAAACGTGGGTTGACTGTGAGCGTCTACTATTAATAGTGTGGCCAATTGTCGCTATGTATTTTTTGTTTGACGTATGTTATCGATGTTTTATCTGTACACACTTTGGTATTCGTTTGTTTGTTATTTAGGTACGTGTCTTATTGTGTGTTGTGAGGGGTGTCCCGAGGGGAACGGACCAATGAGTGGGGGAACCGCATTCCTTTTTTTTGTGTAAGTGTGAGTGGTGGGGAGATAGAGTACGTTATTATTTAATCTAGTTACGATTTACATCTCAGTTTGTCATTGTTTTTGTGGCTGGCATGATCAGTGATGTGTTACTTAATTTCGTCATTTAATTATTTCTTGTTAGTGGCAGGGGCCGTTTGCATATGAAAGTTTTCGTGCTATGTTAGATTTTTTCGTTCAGGCTCTTCATTCTGATAATTTTCGTATTGTGTTTCACATTAGCTGTTTCATGTCCGTGCTTCATTAAGTGCTCAGCAAAAATGATAATCGAAAAAGAAAACTCCTAACATTACAAAAACTTACAGAGAAACGTAATGAACAAGAATGTAATAAATGATCAAATTCTCATGGATGTTGACTCATTGATCATGTTAGCCAATAAACCAATAACAAATCGAGATATAAAATGTAAACTATTAAACGCTTCGATATTGAATAATACGTTAATAAGGAACGGTGAGATATGCAATAGTAAAAGTAGTAGGGAATTAAGTAAGTCAAATCTCGATACCTAGTAGCAATTCTTGGATAACAGTCGATTTACTGAATATTCTCACGAAAGGAAGGAAAACGTAAAATATGCAGCAAATGAAGCAGGCGAAAGGATATACAGACGTATAAATAATGAGACTGACAGCATGTGCACAGTATTTAAGCAGGAATACTTAGAGGAAATATGCAAGGCTGTATGAGAACCTTGGGACAGCCAACCAAGATATTAATAAGTAAATTCTACCTGGTGTGTGAGATGTATGACGCTGGCGAAATACCAACAGCCGTCGAGAAAATTTTAATTATTACAGGTGTGAATATTATCGAGCTATCATTTTAATAAAACATGGTTGCATCATATTGACACGATTCATTTAAAAAAGAATGTAAAAACCAGCAAAAGCAGACGTCGGGGAAGATCATTTTTTCCGCAGAAATTTAGAAACACATGTGGGAATGCATCTCCTAAGATTTATTTTAGAAAATAGGTTGAAGAAAAGCCAAACCTGCGTTTTTCATGTTTTTAGATTTAGATTACGCCATTGACAGTTTTCACCGGAATACGTTCGTTGTGGTTCAAATGGTTCAAATTGCTCTGAGCACTATGGGACTTAACTTCTGTGGTCATCAGTCCCCTAGAACTTAGAACTACTTAAGCCTAACTAACCTAAGGACATCACACACATCCATGCCCGAGACAGGATTCGAACCTGCGACCGTAGCGATCGCGCGGTTCCAGACTGGAGCGCCTAGAACCGCTCGGCCACACCGGCCGGCACGTTCGTTGTACCTTCGAATATAGCACGGATAAAATATAGGGAGTGAGAGATTATATACAACTTGTAAGGAACCGGGCAGTAGTTGCAAGAGTCGCAATACATGAAAATAAAACCGTGGCTGAGAAGAGAGTGAGACTGGTTTGTAACCTATCCCCATTTTTATGCAAGCTCTACATTTTTGGGTGTACATATTGGAGAAAATTTTATGTGCAAGGCAGACATTACGAGATGATCTGAAACAACTCATTTCGACAACATCCGCTCTTCACATCATTGGCAGTCATTGAGGTAAAAGTGTCAATATGTCAATATCTTAGAACACTCTAAAACAAAAAAATCGACGCACCACGAAGGAATTATCCGAATGAGATGGAAATCGGTTGATGTAATGTACATGTGCAGACAACCAAATGGTTACAATTTCAAAAAGAAAAAAAAGGATGAGTTATTCAAGATAAAGAGCTTCACAAATTAAGCAAGTCAGTAACACGTTGGTTCACCTCCGGTCCTTATGGAAGCACCTTTTCTCCTTCATGAGTGGAGAGGGTATGTGATGCTATTTTATGAGCGAACTTGTTAGTGTGCCGTTATATCCCTTCCGGCTTTGACGCATGTCCTGATTCGGTTGGAAAGCATGTCATAAGCCCATTGTATCCTTCCTGTGGCAATCTTACCCACTACTTTTGTAACTGCTCGTTGATGTCCTGCATACTATCATTGGAATGAATTTCATGACAGAGGTGGTCCAACACATGTTCTGTCAGCGACAGATTTGGGGACCTTCGTGGAATTTATAGAGACACGTCCCATGTTTTTTTTCTTTTCTAAAAAAAAATGACACCACGATATGGCGCATGAGAAGTCTTAAGAACGCCACTGTACTAGCCGACGATAATCATCTAGGTATGGCAGAATCGCGATTCATCGTTGAACACATTACGACGCTATTCATCAGGAGTACACAGATCCAGTTCACGGCACCAATTTTTTATCAGCTATTCGTGTTGTGGTATTAACAGCATTCTACGCATGGGACGGTAATCCTCTAGTCCGGCTCCTGCTAGTTTCCGGCCAATGACGTGGTAAAACTCACGATATTGCTGGGAGTCAATTACTTGTTCTCAGATGGCAGTTGTGCATGCGAGAGCCGTTATAATGTACGTGCTGCACAACATGGTGATCCCCTAGTGAGGTGGTGAGACATGGTCGACCAGAACCTTGGCAACGACTATGCCGGTCCTCACATTCCCATGCAGTCCGAAATCGGGATTCTGTCACGTCCAAATGCCCAACAAATCTGGACAGATCGAGACCACCAATGACGCCCCTTTGAAAGTCTACCTGATGCTGATAACGGTCTCTCATGTGAATAAACAGCATCTCAGTGTCCTCTACGGTGATCACTCTACGTCTGATGCTGTCTGTACCCCTTACATAAACAATCAGGCATGGTGACAATACTATACACCAATAGCGCTAATGCTGTATGATGGGCGTTCTATCTGTCATAGAGAATTGCAACGAGTTTCATGTAAATCTCTACTGCTTATAGATGTTGACTCTGATATTATTGGTATATCTGAACACTTCTTAAATAAGGAGATAATTCAGAAGCTTCCTTTACCAGGATACAGATTGGCTGGCAGCTTTTCTAGGAGCTCTTTGCGGTGTGGGGGAGTAGCCATTATGTGAAAAACGGCATCCCATTTGAGTAAGTTGATGTTTCAAAGTACTGCACTGAAAAGGTGTTTGAATGTCGTGCAGGTGTGGTTAAATTTAATGAAGCTAAACTTCTAACTGTTGTTATTTATAGATCCCCAGACTCCGATTACACAACATTTTTGCTAAAGCTAGAGGGGGTTCTTGGTTCACTTTATAGGAAATACAAAAATTTAGTTGTACGTGGTGACTTCAATATTAATTGTATAAGTGATTGTACAAGGAAAAGGATGCTGGTAGACCTCCTTAATTCATACAATCTTATGCAAACCGTATTATTTCCAACGAGAGTGCAAGGGAACAGTAGAACAACCATAGAGAATATTTTTGTTCATTCCTCATTACTAGAAGGGCATTCTGTTAAGCAAATAGGTGAATGGCCTTTCAGATCATGATGCACAAATTTTAACTCTAAAAGATTTATGTGCTGCAACACATGTTAAATATAGTTATCAACTGTTCAGGAAAGCTGATCCAGTTGCTGTAGAGACCTTTGTAAACCTTACCAAGGAACAACAGTGGCAAGATGTTTATAGCGCTGATACAGTAGACGATAAATACAATGCTTTTCTCAAGACATTTCTCGTGCTCTTTGAGAGTTGCTTTCCGTTATAACGTTCAAAACAGGGTACTAGCACAAACAGGCAGCCTGGGTGGCTGACTAGAGGGATAAGAATATCTTGTAGAACAAAGTGGCAATTATATCAAAACGTTAGAAACAGTCACAATCTAAATGCAGCAGCCCATTACAAACAGTATTGTAAGGTGCTTAAAAAAGTTATTAGGAAGGCAAAACGTATGTGGTATGCAGATAGAATAGCTAAGTCTCAGGATAAAATTAAAACCATGTGGTCAGTCGTAAAGTAAGTGGCTGGTCTGCAGAGTCAGGTCGAGGATATAGAATCAGTGCGTAGTAGGAATGTCCGTGATACTGATAAGTTGCATATATGTACAGTATTTAATAATTACTTTCTGAATATAGCAGGTTAACTAAATAGAAACCTAGTCCCAACAGGGAATCATGTAGCGCTCTTAGAAAAAAGTGTTCCGAGACTGTTACCTGAAATGCTCCTCCATGTTACTGACAAGAAGGAGATTAAGTTAATAATGACATCGCTAAAGACCAAGAACTCTCATGGCTATGACGGGGTATCTAGCAGAATACTGAAGTATTGTTCTATGTATGTTAGCGCAGTACTTAGCCATATCTGTAACTTTTCCTTTAGTAGTGGTCAGTTTCCTAACCGATTAAAGTACTCGGTAGTGAAGCCGCTTTATAAAAAGGGAGACAGGTATAATGTTGACAATTTTAGACCTATTTCTATGCCATCGGTGTTTGCTAAAGTTATCGAGAAGGTTGTATATACAAGGTTACTGGAGTATTTAAATTCACATAATTTGCTGTCAAATGTACAGTTTGGTTTTAGAAGTGGTCTAACAACTGAAAATGCTATATTCTCTTTCTCTGTGAGGTTTTGGATGGATTAAATAAAAGGTTGCGAATGCTAGATGTTTCCTTTGATTTAACGAAGGCTTTTGACTGTGTTGACCACAAAATATTACTGCAGAAGTTGGACCATTATGGAGTAAGGGGAGTAGCTTACAATTGGTTCGCCTCTTACTTTAAGAACAGAAAGCAAAAGGTAATTCTCCGCAATATTGAGAGTGGTATTGATGTTCAGTCCCAATTGGGCACTGTTAAGTGGGGCGTTCCCAAAGGGTCGGTGCTGGGGCCACTGCTGTTTCTTATTTATATAAATGATATGCCTTCTAGTATTACAGGTGATTCAAAAATATTTCTATTTGCTGATGACATCAGCTTGGTAGTGAAGGATCTTTCGTGTAATATTGTAACAGTATCAAATAATGTAGTTCATGAAATAAGTTCCATTCCTTTTAACAACGTGTGTTTCTCGTAATGGAATGCCACAGGTAGAACACTGGTGTACAGCAATAAGGCACAGTTTTGAAACACAATGTAATGTTCCAAAAGGACGCGGTGCGAAAACCATTCGTATGATCTTTGCCAAATTCGAACCGAGAGGCAGTTGGATGATGATCTAGTAGACAGGGTTATCCCAGGATAACTGTAGTTATTTATAATATAGGAAGTGAAGATCGAATAATGCGAAATAGTTTATTTTGTAAAGGGTTTCGTCAGTAACTAGGTGTCGTTTTTAGCTTATTAGATCTTCCAGAAATATAACTGCACGTCAGTCTCGTCGACATACGGAGAACATGCTCCAGCTGTACTAATGCAGCTCTGCACTGGTTTGTGGAATACATTAAACGTGCTAAATAAAATATCCATAGCTCCAATAAGGAGTATAGGGAAATCAGTAAAGATGATTCTTCCAAGGCAGTTCAGGAAGCAGCTCGTCCCAGCAACATGGGCAAATTATACAGCAACTGTAGTTGCTTTCGAATATGTCACCACAGTTCCCTGACTTAATCAGCAACATTCGAGGAAATTTGTCTGAAGAACTCCATCAGAGACTGGTTTCAAGAGTTGTGGTCATTCTCGTATTCAGTCTGTTACAAAGAGCTAACTTTTCAGAACAGATTCTCACTTCACCAGATTTGTAAAAGGGTATGATTATAGCTGCATCTGATTCGCAGTTGAGGCACGCTAGAAGATGGTCAGTGTATGTTGTGGCTCAGATCACTGATGTCAGCACTGCTTTTCTTCCGATATGATATTGCAGCAGATGCTGTTGTGCATGGCATAGTCATGGACCCTGGTGGCACGTGTCAAGGACACTACCAGAGCCTGGGAGTGGGGGAGGGGGGGGGGGGGGGAAGAATGGGAAGGGAAGGGAAGGGAAGGGAAGGGAAGGAAAGGGAGTTGGTGGGAAAGAGAGGGGGAGGGGAAGGGGAGGTCAGCCATTTGTGCAGCGTCTACGTCATTGTGCTGTCCGTCAATAGCCGTGGGCCGCCAGTACACTGATGTCTTGGCCAATGGTGTGATATCTCACACACCACCATTTGAGCAGTTTTAATTTTCATAATTTGATTGCGTAAACGCCATCATTTGTGGACTGCAGTTCATGTTGTTGAGGGAATGAAGAGACTTCCACTGATTTCAAAACAACATGCTCTCCTTTCTAGCTCAGTGCTCCATAGTGAGACGATTAGGGTGTCGGTATTTCTTATAACAAATTCACTTTTTGTTATTACTACAACTACCCCACACTAATGTGTGAAGCACACAGTATAAAATAATAATGTCATAGTATATTCTTCAAAATGTTGGTCGATTGGCACCAAATCCAGTGAGAGGACCTGTGCCCAAAAGTACACAAATTATTAGACAGTATCGCACCAATGTATTTGTGAAGCCAAAAGGATGACATGGGCATTACGTTGGTGTCACATCGATATCATATTAGATCAGTGCCCTCATGCACTTCTAAGAGCCATAGCTAATTTAGTGTTAAAAGTACCTGTTTCATTTGTCAACCATATGCTGCTGCTCTCGATTCAAAGCCTGTGGTGTGGGGATCAGAGTTAAAAACAATGGTGAGGTAAGATATTTTGACAGTATAACATGATGACATTATTCCATATTTTGTAACATGTCAGTCGAGGGAACCCCCTGTTCTCGGGCAATTTGATTTGAATATTTATCCAAAAATGATGTTATTGTTGAACTATTATGTTTGCTTTCACATTGTATGTCCATGCACACCTTATAAGTAACATATTTGAAGAATGCTATCAGGGTATTGTTTTCCAAACACGCTAAGACGATGTGTAGATACGTCACCTAAAATGCGTGACAAATGGCATTGAATCAAATATCTGCACAGTTAAGTACTGGTACATCGCCAATACCTTAGTTACGTGCGTAACTGCCTGAGCAGTGCTGACTGAGATAACTCATCGACATTGCAAGCTCAAATATGCTGTGATGATGTGTAAACATACAGATGGAAATGAAAATGTGTGCCTGCCTGACGTTACGGCAGGAAATTAATTTAGCGCGCTCAAAGACCATGAGTTGCAATACCCGTCAGTAAGTATCTGCCTACCTCCAAAAATGGCTCTGAGCACTATGGGACTTAACATCTGAGGTCATCCGTCCCGTAGAACTTAGAACTACTTAAACCTAATTAACCTGAGGACATCACACACATCCATTCCCGAGGCGGGATTCGAACCTACGGCTGTAGCGGTAGCGCGGTTCGAGACTGAAGCGCCTAGAACCGCTCGGCCACAACGGCCGGCTGCCCACCTCCAATTATTATTGTATATGCCTGGAAATACGCCATGGTTAAAAGTTACTAATCTATGCAGGCAAGCACGCTAGCAGGTTGATAGTCTGAATGTATTTAATTAGGCCTGCTCTTGATGTAAGTCGCAATACATCCTTAGTTCAAATGACACAGGGCTACTGGAGGTCACGGAGTTTTGTAGGCTGTATTCCATGTAATCAACTATTAAATGACACCATCATCCTACAAAAGTGGCATGAGACACACAAGAGTTCCAAAAGAAACACAATATTAGGAGGAAAGACCATAGGTGTTCGATTTTAGAAAGGAAGAAGGAATTCAGTTTTAAAGAAGGATTCGGTTTTTATTGCAGTGTGGCACTTAAACTGCAGAACGATATGTTTTGCTACAATACACCCATGAGACGACCAACGACGATAACAGAGAGAAATGTAAAATTCAGCTGCGTGGGTTAACAGCAGGGTCTAAAACGCCTTGTCACGGTTCGCGCAGTTCCCCTTCGTCCAAGGTTCGAGTCCTCCCTCGGGAAAGGGTGTGTGTGTGTGTGTGTGTGTGTGTGTTTTGCCCTTAGCGTAAGTTAGTTTAATTTAGATTAAGTAGTGTGAAAGCCTAGGGACCGATTACCTCAGCAGTTGGGTTACATAGGAATTTATCATAAATTTAGAAATGTAAATGCTCCAAAAATAATGGCTCAGTTGATACCTCGAAAACAAATAAAATTATTTATAATTTACTGGATTGTATGTAAGGTAGCCCGCTCGACTAGCAGTGCGGTCTAACGCGCTGCATCCCTGACGGGAAGGCATGCCGGTCCATGGCATGAATCTGCCCAGCGGCTTACTGTCGAGGTCCGGTGTGCCAGTCAGCCTGTGGAGGTTTTTAAGGCGGTTTTCCATCTGCCTCGTCGATGCAGGCTGTTTGCCCTTATTCTGCCTCATTTACACTATGTCGGCATTTGCTGTTCAAACACTGTCTCCACGTACACGTGCGCCATAATTACTCTACCATGCAAAAATTTGGTGTTACACTCCTATGGTGTGAGACGTTCCTGGGGAGGTCAAACGGGGCTGAACCGCACAATAACCCTGGGTTCTGTGTGGGGCGGAGGTTGGGTGGGTGGACTGCTGCTGCCTGTTGTGGGGTTGTGAACCACTGAGGGCTACGGTGGTTTCTAGTTTCCCAGTTCAATACGCAATACACACACACAATATATAAGGTACCAAATTTGCAAGATCAATGGAGCTTTACACTAAATATTCTCACTTCACATACTGCTTATATCTCATATCATCTCCTCTCTCTCTCTCTCTCTCTCCCTCTCCCTCTCCCTCTCCCTCTCCCTCTCCCTCTCCCTCTCCCTCTCCCTCTCCCTCTCTTCTGCTCGCCTCCTCGAGTCTGTTTGTATGTGCAGCCTAATTTTATGAATTGATATAGGCGTTTTGACCCAGATCTCAGTAACAGATACAATGAAACAGGGAATGTTTTCGTGCGTAATTTATAAATATTTCGTGCAAACTGAATGAATTATGATGACCTAAAGTTCATATGTGAGATCGATGCTATTGCCACCTTGTGAACAGGCTCCATAACTGGAGAGACAGCAATGGCTTGAGGTAGCAAAAAGCGTAACTATATTCGTATCGTCTTTAATCGTCTTGTTGCGCAGCGTTTGACAGGAAGCTGGCACGTTATAGGATAGAATCCTGGGTGGGTTACTTTATTTTCACCCCGGCTATTAACCTAGCAATTACGTCTCAGTGATATGGAGATTGGCAAGAAGCTAAACGTGGCTCGGATTCCACGTTATACTGTAGCTCCCCTTTCACCTGTTTCGTAACTGGTTAGCGACATGTGAGTCTCCTAAGTGACATCCAAGTGACTGCAGTCCTTCCAGAACAAGTGAACAGCGAAAAACCATCCGACTCCAAAACTTATTACTTACAATTATTTATGCATAGAACAAAACGCAGCGTGGGATGCAGCTTTACTTCGTTTACGTATAGTAAGTTTCGCATCAGTGTAGCGGATGACTCTCCTTTCAACTCTGTTTTCCTTGCCCTTTCAACTCTGCTTTCCTTGAGTCAAACATAGATGAGAACACGATTGCGTGCTTGGTGCAGTGGAAGATATTATTTGTTTGGGTAATTGCAAATCATATAGAAGACTAGTAAATGAATCTCCACGGGCGAGAAAGATATTTGGGTCTTTTAAAGACCACTAAGTTTGGGCACGATCTAATTGAATAAGACTCAGAAATCTCTTACGGATGAATACACGAAATTTGGAAATACTTCTACAGATTGTTGAAGGATACATTTCTCAGTATGACTACAATTTCACGCCACCAGTTTCAGCTTACCTCACATTACCAGTGGTGATTTACATTTATATTTCACTGCAAATTCCTGGAACAATGGGCAGTGAGTTACTCGGCTTTGAAGTATCGTAATACGTATGGCCAATAACGGAAAGATAACCACGTTACCAGCAGGCTGTGATGTGAGACTTTCACTTTGAAATAATCAAATATTTTTAAACCAATAGTTTCCCTGAAACCGTTGGAGAACGCTTGCATAGCAACATGCGAATCGAAACAATGTGATTTTCATTTTTTTTTTTATTCTTCAACTAAAGTGTCTTCCGAGAAAGTACTTTAGCAATTGTGCTTCGTTTACATAAAGTAGGTCCTTTCTGCAGCGTAGCCGATAACTCAACTTTCAGCTGTACACTTTCCTTGAAGTTAGACCATCAGTGAGAGAGCACCACGAGTTCCTGAAGCTAATAAGGCGAGTACACCGTTCATTTGTTACATATTCTTACGATCTTCAAACAGGACTTCAGTAATGGATAGGAACTGTGATTGCTGTGTACAGATGCGAGCTGAGTTGTTGACCCTTCGCTCACACCTCTAGGCTGTGTTGGCTTCCATCACCCAACTTGAGGCTGCTGTCAACGGGCATCACTGTCGGGCGTGGGGTGGGGGGGGGGGGCGGGGGGGTCAGACGCGAGTATGAGAAGGACGTTCAGCAGGTTCCACGTGTTCCCCGATCGGTCCAATGCTTTGGCCGCCCCGGTTACTGCCTGCACTGTGGTTGATCCCTCACCTTTGATCGACTGGGAGATCATTATAAAGTCTGGCAGGCAGCGACAGACTTTCCGTGGGACCGATCGTAGGGCCTCCCCAGTTCGTATGACGAACAGGTTTCGGGCTTTATCTGTGGCTGACGAAGTCTCTGAGCCGGATTCAGTCGTCCACCCTGTTGCCGATGAAAATACTCGGTCCGCAAGGAATGGGCACTCACAGAGGATGGGTTTACTGGTAATTGGGAGCTCCAACGTTAGGCGCGTAATGGGGCCCCTCAGGAACATGGCTGCCAAGGAGGGGAAGGAAGCCAGTGGGCACTCCGTGTGAATACCGAGGGCAGTCATTCCGGATGTCGAAAGGGTGCCTCTTGATGCCATGAGGAGTACAGGATGCAGCCAACTTCAGGTGATCTCCCACGTCGGTACGAATGATGTGTGTTGCTTTGGATCGGAGGAGATTCCTTGTGGTTTCGGGCGGTTAGCGGAAATGGTAAAGACTGGCGGTCTTGCTTGCGAGATTAAAGCGGAGATCATAATCTGCAGCATCGTCGATAGGAGGATTTGAATCAGAGGCCCAGGCGGTTCTGTGACCGTGTAGGCTGCAGATTCCTTGACTTGCGCCCTTGGCTGGTGGGTTTCCGGGTCCCGCTTAATAGGTCAGGAGTATACTACACAAAAGTAGCAGCTACACAGGCAGCCAGAGCTGTGTGTGCTAGGGACTGGGAGGTTTCTTAGGTTAGAGGGTCTCAGGAAACCACAGAAAGGGCATCCGTCTAAAAGTGGGCAGGCAAAACACAGTAAGGTAGTTACGGAAACGATCGATATTGTAGTTGTAAATTGTCGTAGCTGAGTTGGGAAAGAACCAGAGCTCCAAGCCCTAATTGAAAGCACTGAAGTTCAAACAGTTACAGGTACATAATTCTGGCTAAAGCTGGAAATAAGTTCAGACGAATTTTTTTCAAACGACCTAACTGTCCAGAAAGGATAGATTAAATACAGTTGGTTATGGAGTACTTCCAGCTGTCAGAAGAAGTTTACCTTGTAGTGAAATTGAAGTAGGTAGTTCTTGGGAGATAGTATGGGTAGATGTTATACTTGACAATCGAACTAAACTATTAATTGGATTGTCTTACCGACCCCCCGACTCAGAAGATATACATGCTGAACAATTCAACGAAAACTTGAGTCTCATTTCAAATAGGTACCCCACTCATACAATTATAGTCAGTGGTGACTTCAGTCTACGCTCGATATGCTAGAAAATTTATACGTTTAAAGCCGGTGGCAGGCATGAAACGTCACCCGAAATTGTACTGAATGCTTTCTCAGAAAATTATTTGGAACAATTGGTTCATGAGCCCACTCGAAGCGTAAATGATTGCGAAAGCAATCTTGACCTCTTAGCAACAAATAATCCTGGACAAATGGGTAGTATCATGACGAATACAGTGATTAGCGACCACAAGGCAGTGGTAACACCTACAACCACGAAAAAGAAACGCAAAGTACATATATTTTAAAAAGCTGATGAAAATGTTCTTAACGCCCTTTTAAGAGATAGTAAGCGTAGAAAAGACTGGAATGATTTCAAAGAGATAGTATCGACGGCAATTTAGAGATATATACCGAATAAATTAATAAGTGACGGTACTGACCGGCCTAGTGACGCAGCTGAAAAACAATTAAAAAATTTGTCTTCTAGGGAGTTAATGAAAATATCAAATATGAACAAATCACAGACTTCATGAATCTCATCTCAGTATTAGTCAAGTACAATTATTTCGAATTTAATGGACATTTGTACCAGCAATCAGACGGTCTCGCTATGGGAAATCCATTAGCTGGTATCCTTGCTGATATTTTCATCAACTCTCTAGAAGAAAAATTTTTTAATTGTTTTTCAGCTGCGTCACTAGGCATTCTCTCTTATTGCAGATACGTTGATGATATTCCAATCATCTACAAAGGACCCGCTGACGGTGTTGATCGTAACTTTAACCTATTCAATGATGTTCATGAGAAAATTTCTTTCACTATCTAATTAGAAAATGAGGCCCGTCAATTAAATTTCCTTGACTTTACGTTTACGATAGAAACAAATAAAATTTCTTTCAATATTTTTCGTAAAGTAACACATACTGACCAGATCGTTCCTGCAACTTCTACTCATCCACAACCGCATAAAAAAGCCTTCTTTCATTCTGCTGTTCACCGAGCCATTTCCATCCCGCTTTCGAAAGAAAACTTCAACGACGAACTCATTTTACGTAAAACAATAGAAGTTAACAACGAGTATAAACCTAACATAGTAGATGACGTTCTCAAAAAGAAAACTGCTAAGAGACTTACTATGGTAGGCACCTCTGTAATCGAGTGTAGCTCAAAAATATATTTCTCCATTCCTTTCTTGGGGCCTATTTCTTATCAGATCCAACGAATTCCTCGAAAGAAATACGATTGCAACGTTGATTTTTCTACAAATAACAATTTGAAAAAAAATCCTTTCATAATTTACATTCTATGCATTCCCCTTTAGAAAATTCTGGTGTCTACAAAATTGTCAGCGATACTTGCGCCTCTTACTATATAGGACAAACAGGACGTGCCTTCACTACCAGATATAAAGAACACTTGTTAAGATAAATTGGCACTAGCCTCCAAAATTCGTCTTTTGCCGACCACCTTATAATTACAGGTCATTCACCTAAAGAAGCCATTTGCGATAGCAACATTTTGCACACCGAAAAGAAAGGGCGTAGAATGGATATTCTAGAAGCATTAGAGATTTTCAAGCATTTTGCTCGAAAGGATAGCCTCATACTTAACGAAAAGCTACAGCTACGTAACAAAAATTTTTTCAACCGTATAAAGCCGTTACTCGATATCTGACATCGGGACTCGTGCAGGTGGTCGAAATGTTCTTTTCCTTCTAAGGTAGTCCTAGGTTTTTTCAGTTATCAAATGTTTCTTGGCTGCAATTCACGTCAATATTGCTTTCTACAAGTTGTCATTCAGTCCTATCTACATTTTCATAATGAAGTTTTCATGTTTTATCTTACTGTTATAAGCTTTGATGTAGACAAAATGTTATGTTGTATGCAGCTATCAAACAAACATTGCTTTCCATTATGTACCAAATACTACTTATTTATAATTATTTCTGTCTATATTTCAATGTGAAGTAGCCTAATTGTATCTACGGCTACTAGATTGCGCGCTCCCTCAGTGCCATGTTCACCTGGCCGCATTTGTTAACGCGGGAACCTCAGTCCGTTGTGCAACTTGCACCACGCAAGTAACGAGCAGCTCTTAGTGGCTCGCCTTCACAGTTTTCTTTGTCTTAAATATCTTTGTGACTAATGCCATTTTGGCAATTTTATTATTTTATAAATAACATATAAGTACGATAATTCCGTACTTTACTCTACCGTACGTTTTTAGTCATAGTTCTGTGACCATGTTATAGAATATAGACCACTGTTTGGTTTAAATTCTGTGGAAGACACTCTTAGCAGTGTTGAAACCTGGTTAATTCGTTTAAATATAGTGACCGAGGGCTGTTTTTCTTTAAATTGTCATTGGCATGTATAAGCTCCCCCATTGCAGTGGGTCCAGCTTAGGGCTTGTCTCAAAGTCAGAGCGACAGGCGAGATTAATATACTGTGTGGCGTCCGCGTGACGTTGCAGCCCTGCTGGAACGACGTGACGTTACTAGGGGGATGATGAAACGTCTGCCATCTGTGTGTGGTTATGGGGTAGACCTCTTTTTATTGGAACAAGAAGTACACAGTTTGTACATACTCTGTTTGGACAAGCACTCACATACACCAGTCGCTACCAAAGTAGTGCTAGTTTTAAGTAGGTACTAACCATACACAAATGTAACTATGTCTTGACTAGCTAAATTACTCTCTAGTGCTACATCAACCAGACACCGCAAATGATGCAAGACGGACCCTGAATACATCGCAATGAACAAGTGTTTCGCTTCCTTGAAGAATGCTTAAGGAGCTGAGTCATTGCCTTATGCCAAAGTTACTGGGGCAGGCTTCAAAATGATTCAAATAGCTCTGAGCACTATGGGACTTAACTTCTGAGGTCATCAGTCCGCTACAACTTAGAACTACTTAAAATTAACTAACCTAAGGGCATTACATACATCCATGCCCGAGGCAGGATTCGAACCTGCGACTGTAGCGGTCGCGCGGTTCCAGACCGTAGCACCTAGAACCGCTCGGCCACTCCAGCCGGCGCTGCAGGCTTTGATTCGCCACCATGCTCACCTGATGTGATTCCTTTCGACTACTCTTTGTGGAGCACATTGAAAGACACTTTCTACCGTAATTATCCCATTACGCGAAACGACCTCTGGGCGACAACTGAATCCAGTGCTGTTGAGGCGCTGTTATATGCATCTGTGCCGCGCGGTCTAGGGCGTATCGCAGGTTTCGCGCGGTTCCTTCCGTCGGAGGTTCGAGTCTTCACTCGGGCATCGATGTGTGTCTTGTCCTTAGTGTAAGTTAGTACGAGGTAGATTATGTAGTGTGTAAGCTTAGGAACCGATGACCTCAGCAATTTTGTGCCTTAGGAACTTACCATAAATTTCTATAATTCCGATGCGTCGGTTTCTGTTGGTTGAGGGGCTTAGTACTTCCTCCTCGAGCGCTGAGTGGGAAGGTTTTTAGTGTATCGCCTTACCGCAGTTTCCCACGCACGTGGACAGCTTGTCCTCAGTCTTCATGTCTATGTGTAGCGTTAGGTGGTGTATGTGTCCTTTAGCAGCGGCGTAGTCCGTTTATAGTGTCAGCCATGGGTTGCAAGTGTGTTCCAATAAAAGTTACAGTCAGCTTTAGTTTCGATATATCAATACGTATCGTGCGCCTTCGAAGATTCATGATTAGCTTGTTGATACACTTCATGTAACATCTAATCATATTCAGCTGCCTATTTTGAATGTGACAACTATGTCTTTTGCTTAATGGTTTTGGATCCTTATTATCCTGCTTTCCCGTCATGGTTCTCAAGTTCCATTTAAGCACCCTGAGGATTCGGTAAGTATGTCACTTCTTGCTGATGCGGAACTGGATTATATCAGTGTACGCGTGTTCAGGCTCCCGCCGGAAGTTGACGACAGTTTACTTAAGGAGGTGTTCCTCCCTTACGATGATGTGAGGAGTAAACGACGAGAACTCTTGTCCAGTCAACACGGGTAGCACTGTTATGGCTGAATTCGTTTAGTGGAGTGGAGTTGGTAGTCAAATGTAACATTCCTTCCCCTCTACAGGTCTGTGAATACCACATTCATGTCACGTATAGTGGGCGAGTGGGTAGAAGGTTTCTCTGCAATGAAACTGGCCACCTTAGATTTAATTGCTCGCGATGGGCATTTGTATTGAGGTCTTCAGTTGATCGGAGTCGAAAATTGACGTTAGCTGATTTCGTTCCTGCTGCTCATTATGTTGATGCCACGTCCTTTCCGGGTGCAATGCAACGACAGAGGGGTGCACAGCTTTTTGCTCCCAACTTTCCACCTTTATCCTCGCAGCACGGTCCGAAATTGTTATTGCCAGGCCATCAGTGTCCGCTGTACAACATTAGAGACATTGTTAAAAAAGATGGTGAGGATTCGGATACCTGTACTCCTCGCCCACCCCTCCCGGAAGTAACTTTTCCAGTTGACGTATCTTTTTGTGTTGAATCTTGCATTCCTGATAGTGCTGATGATGCCGAAACTGCGAAAACAGCTACTGATGACTTTAATGTTTTCCCTAGTATTCTACCCACGCTTAAGATAACTCCTCCGGTACCACCTTAGGGCGCGGAAGTCGTTGAGCCTTCTCATGTTCCAGTGGTTCCACAGTAGGAAGTTGAGTCGTTCTTAAAATTACCGGTTCCCTTGATGTCACCCATTCATGTGACGTCGGAATGACCAACTGTTGTTACTCCAGTGGAGACAATTGGTGACCATGGAATCCTACCTTTTGACCCAGATGTTGTGGTGCCTGACCACTCCCGTATGTGTCGATCTGAACTGAAAGGATCCCATCTTACGGATTGGGCATTTGCTGTTCATTGGTTGTCCCCCACTTCGGTTAATATTCAAGAATCCGCTACGTCCCCGACTGCTGAAGCTGTATTGCTTCGTAGTCGTTGTAAACGGCGCGTCCAACCTGAGCGCGAGATGTCTTATAAAAAGAAGAGACGTACAGATTCTATTTGCTGGATGGTAGCCCTCCACCCTCAGACTCATCACTGGACTGAGCGATTGATTGTCACACTCACTGATGAAGTAATTCAGTTAGTCATCACCTTGAGTTTCGTTTCTTACTCTTAAAGTACACGGGCTCATAAGTTGCTTTCTTTGAATATTAATAGGGTGGAAGCGGATCTGCGTCTCGCTTCATTGCGTCAGTTTATTTATGGTTCCTATGTGGATGTCGTATTCCTACAAGAAGTGCAATCTACTTGCTTTTCTCTCCTTGGGTTCAGCACTGTGTGCAATGTGGTTCCCGAATGTTCCACGGTGAGTGCCTTGATTGTTGGGGAAGGCGTGCCCATAGAAGGGACTGAAGTTCTTGAGAATGGTAGAGGAACAGGATCGTGTGGTACCGGACGAACGTTGAACCGTTTCCATATTTATAAGGAAGAGGTGGTTTATTTGTTGCGTAGAAGTCAACAAATATTTTGGTAGGTGGTGATTTTATTTGTGTGTTGCATCCTATAGATCAGTCTCCGAGTTTTAATATCCATCAGGAATTGCAAGATTTAGTTCCATCCTTGAAACTGCAAGATGTTTGGGTCTGTAAATCTCCGACTCCTGTCAAATATACCTATTTTACTGCTACTTCTAGTTGTAGGCTAGACAGATTTTATTTATCTGATCGGATGTGTGATGGAATTTTGGCTGTCGATGTCATTCCCTACACTGACCACAAAACAATGACTGTTACATTAAATCACACGCGACTGTTGGTGGTATTGTTTTGATCGCCTTGGATGCTGAATGAGGCGCACTTGGAACATACCTCTCTCGATGAGGTGACCCTGGAAGTGTTGGACCGTAGTCTCCGTTCAACTACGCGATACGCCTATATTTTGAAATGATGGGTTGAACTGGAGAAGTCAAGGCGCAGACAAACGTTGATACGATTGTGCACCGATACAGTGCGGGAATTTCGGAGGACGCAAGAATTTTACTACTCGTTCTTAGGTGACCTGTATGAAAGTGTGGATGAGGCTCCGCTATGGATTGCAGACGTCAGGCGTGTAAAGCGCAACTGTTACGGTTGAAACAGCGCCAAATGTAAGGGTTAAGGATGGAATGCAAACCACATTCCGTGGTAGCGGACGAACTGATTTCTTTCTATCTCCTGATTCGACGTCAGACTCGTCGTCGACGTGCGAGTATAATGTCTCTCAAGACAGAGGACGGCAATGTTGTGATGACATAAAATGACATATTGCATGCTCAACATAAGTTCTATGTTGGGCTGTATGAGGTATCTGTTCTTGTAGATGCGTCATTCGATTTATTTGTTCAGGCTCTGGATCGTAGACTTACACCTTCTCTTAATGCCGAGTTGTTAGAAACTTCTCAATGTGACGAGGTCTATTACCTTATTGTCATATCGCCTTCTCGCAAGACACCGGGGTCTGCCTAAGGAGTTTCATGCTCATTTTGGCGTTTGTTGGGTCCTACTTTTACAAGCTTTTTGAACGAAGTGTTAAGAGGAGTATTTTTACCCGACTTGCTTAAAGTTGGTAAAATTGTATTAATTCCTAAAAGTTATGCTCAGGCAGCCATTGATATATTTCGTCCGATTACCTTATTAAATTTTGTGGCGAGGGCGATAAATAGCCGACTATCTGCGTTGCTGGGAAAACTTGTTGCTGAATGTGAAAGATGTATTATTGTTAGTACAATATTGACCCCGGTAGCAGATAGTCGTGATATCATATCTGTGGCCGCTATCACTTCTTTTCCTGGGCTCTGGAATTTTTGGATTTCGACAAGGTGTTCTACATGTCAGCCATGGCTTCCTGTTTCAGGTACAAGTAGCCCTTGGGCTTGCAATTGACGCCCGAATAGTCTTGTATAATTAGTTTGCTGCTACTAAACTTTATCGGTGGCTGCTAATGGCCAACTTACACTCCCTGTTACCAACCGTTGGGGTTTCTCTCAGAGAAGTAGGACTTAAACATCATTGTTTGTTCCATCACTTGAGCCCTTTCCTCTAAGAATAGTCGCTCAGTTCCAAGAATGGACACTCTTGGGCGGGACGATCTCGGTGCGCGCATAGGCGGATGATGTGTTGTGATGGTATCACTCCGTTCTCCGACTGACATTACAATGCTACATTCGATGTCTTTTGCTTTGTATATGGTCCCCCATCAACGAAGGCAAATGTCGACTGATGAAATTACGGTGTTTTGATAACTCTCATTTCCTGGAATACGGTGGTCGATAGATATAAATCTTTGCGAGTCACAACTGACTTTTCTTCATACCAAATGGCTACACTTAATTAGGAGAATATACAGGGAGCAATCCAGAAACATGAACAGGGTTGCCTTAACTTTCTTCAGAAAGTTCGGATTCTGGTTACCTACTTCTAGTGCATAGCAAATTACATCGCTGAGACCTTTACTCTTAGCGCGATGATGGATAGGTAACTAAAACAGCTGTCTAGCCGTTTTTTATGAAAGTTTCATATTTTTCTATTGTGATACGAGGTGGTTGCGCTTGCACGTTCTCTCGGGGGTTTGGAACTTTCCGATATTCGGACGAAAGGTCTGTGTTACTTATTCGGCGCACCGTGCTGACTTTCTCTCACGCAATCCACACATTCACGTCTCGGTTATTTTACTGTATTCATCCGCCTATCGATGCTGGTAGAGTGAATTTCCAGTTAAAACATGTCCTTGAATTTTATATGGCTGTCAGTTATTTGCAGGCTGATATTCAACAGAGGCAGCAATGAGCCGGAAAGGACTTGACTGTACGGCCTCGGTTGAACGGGCATCATCTCAGACTTATTGGAAGACGGTGTTGTTTCATCTTAATCTTCCTGTTTTACTACCATGGGCGGTAGCGTCCTCATGGTATAACGTGGTGCACAACCTGTTATCCACCGAAGCGCGCCTATTTCGTACTGAACACATATCAGCGTAGTCTCTCTCCCACCACAGACACGCTACAACATACATTTATCTTGGAAGGAGAAACAGCATTAGTCGTATTTTTGTTTTGTTTTATTATCCGCAAAATCGATTTTCGGTCACTTACGGACCAGCCTCAGTGCTGTAATATACAATTAAAATTTGGTAGGCACTGGTATCAACAAGCTCTAAGGTTAGAGCTTGTTGATACCAGTGCCTACCAATTTTAATTGTATATTACAGCACTGAGGATAATTAAAATTGGTAGGCACTGGTATCAACAAGCTCTAAGGTTAGAGCTTGTTGATACCAGTGCCTACCAATTTTAATTGTATATTACAGCACTGAGGATGGTCACTAAGTGACCGAAAATCGATTTTGCGGATAATAATAATAAAAAAAAAAATAAGACCAATGCTGTTTCTCCTTCCAATTCTATCCATTATCTGGTCGTGGTGCACAGAACACTCCATGGAGTAGCCAATCAATACATTTATCTGTCACGAAGCGAAGTGGCACTGGCTTAAAAAACAGTTAGCATTTCTAACTCGATCCAGACTTCCTCCAGGCCTTTGAGCCATACGAGATTATTATTGTTATTATCACCACTATTATTATTATTATTATTATTATTACTGCTACTATATGAAGAGGAACAGGTAGCTTTGAGATACGAAATAGTGAAGGCATCACAGGATCAGATAGGTAAAATACAAGGCCTAAAAGCAAGCCGTGGATTATCACAGGAGAAATTGCATTTAATTGATGAACGGGGAAAATATAAAAATGCAAGAAATGAAGCAAGCAAAAAAGAATGCAAAATGAGATAGACAACAAACGCAAAATGCCTAGCAAGGAGTGGCCAGAGTACAAATCTAAGCTTATAAGATATATATCGCTGGGGGAAATATAGATACTGCCTACAGGGAAATTAAAGAGACGTTTGATGCAAATAAAATCAGTTGTATGAATATGAAGAGCGCAGGTGGAAAACCGGGACTAGGCAAAGAAGGGAATGATGAGAGAGAGAAGGAGTATATATAAGGGCTGTACAAAGGAAATGTACTTTAGGGCAATTTTTGTAGACAGAGAAGAGGACGTAGATGAAGGTGAGATAGGAGATATGATAGGACATATGATACTCCGAGAAGATTTTGAAGCCGACGTCAGGTACATCAGTTTGGGTTCCGGAGAAATGAAGGAATATGCGAGACAAAACCGACTCTACAACTTACGTCAGAACCTAGCTTAAGAAAAGGCGAACCTACGTTTATATGATATTTTGGCCTAGAAAAGTTTTTGACAATGTTCACTGGAATACACTCTTTGAAATTCTGAAGGTAGTAGAGGCAAAATTCAGGGATCGAAAGGCTACTTACTATTTCTACAGATACCAGACGGCAGTTATAAGAGATGAGAGGCATGGAAGAGAAGAGGTGATTCGGAAGGGAGTGAGATAGATTTGGAACCTATTCCCAGGGTAATTCATTTGTAAATTGAGCAAGTAGTAAAAATCCAAAGAAAAATTTGTAGAAGGAATTAATTTCAGACTGAAAAAAAATTATGTTAGAAACAGTAAAGGAACTGGAAGAGCACTTGAGCAGAATGGACAATGTTTTGAAAAACGGATATAAGATGAACATCAACAAAAGTAAATCAAGGGAAATGGAATGTAGGTGAATTTAATCAGATTACCCTGAGGGAATTACGTTAGAAAACGAGACACTTAAAGTAGTACATGAGTTTTGCTATTTTTGCAATAAAATGAATGATGGTGGCAGAAGAAGAGAGTATGTAAAATGCAGATTATCAATGGCAACAAAAGGGTTTCTGAAGAAGAGAGATTTCTTAACAACCAATATTGATTTAAGTGTTAGGAAGTATTTTCTGTAGGTATTGGTCTGCAGAGTAACCTTGTATAGAAGTGACACGTGGAAATTTTGAACAAGAAGAGAACAGATGATTCTGAAATGTGGTGCTACAGAAGATTACTGAAGATTAGATGGCTGGTTCACTTAACTAATGAGGAGTTACTGTATAGAAATGAGGAGAAATGAAACATGTTTCATAACTTGACTAAAAGAATTGATCTATTGATAGGACCCATTCAGAGACATAGGGATCACCAATTTAGTAATGCAAATGAGTGTCGGGGTAAACATAGCAGAGGGAGACAAAGAAATCAATACTTAGCAGATTCAAAAGGATGCAGGTTGCAGCAGTAATTCAGAGATGAAGTGGCTAGCACATGATATAGTAACGTGGAGAGGCGCGTCTTCGGACTGAAGACCACAAGTGATGACAAATTTTGTTGTTAGTTTGCACCACTACTGTACTACGTTGGGTGTACTATTTTACAACACGATGACTTGATCGAAAGCACAGCTTGCAGAGACCGAGTATATGAGTGTATGCATGCTGGTATGAGCTGTAAAGCGCACAGCACCATCTGTTGGCAGCTTCTGTATCTACCACTTCTAAAATCCATAAATGTTTAGGAGGGTAAATCACTAGACCGATTCCTACCAGACCTGTTACACATACCACTTCCAGACTGTAAATCATTCGCAATGAGGGTAAGAACCACCTACCTCTCAAAGGGACATAGAGTAGAGGTGAATAAGTAGTGTAGCCCGCGCCGCGCAAATATCCGTAGTTTGGTGATCCAGTATTTGGGAGTGAGAGAACTCAGGGACCTGCAACAAATTTTACACATAATTTGAAGCCTTTACGAAACTTTTCTCGCTGGCGACTGGCATAGAAACATGAAAAGAACAAAGTTTAGAGCTTACTACATTTTGGCTGTCCATGCAGTAAAATTGTCGCTTCATGTATAACGTTTTCATTTACACGCTCCCTACTACTAACTATAAACGACATATTTCGCAGTTATTGGCCAAATATACCACGGGATATACTTGCAAAATTACATCGTTGTACAGTTCCTAGCTTAGGAGATACGATGTCATAAGCACTGAGCTGTGTGAAAACGAAACTGCAGGACGAAATTCGCTACGGAGAGAGGTGAAACATGAGGGCAGGTATTTGTGAAATATGCTTAATATACGTGAAATTCGTTTAACATAAGATTACATGGGCAAAGACATGGATGGAAAGCTCATGCTAAACCCCTAGAATGATTTCAACCAAATTTTATACACGTATTAATCACAATCTGAAAACAAATACTGTGATAGTGAGAACCACTAGCCTCCTATTGGGATGAGCGTAGAGAATGAAGGGGGAAGGGTAAGATGGATGGACTGTGAAGGGTAAGGAGGAGATGTGCACAGAGAGGGTGGAGGTTGATACGGACAGAGGAAGGGAAGATGGACGGAGAGAGGGGAGAGGAGGGGATGGACAAAGAAAGGAGAGCGGAGGAGATGGACGGAGACATAGGGAGGAAGAGACAGGCAATCAGAGGTTGGAGGAGGAGATGAACACACAGAGGTGGATGAGGAAATCGAAGTGGAAAGAGAAGAGGAGAAGGTGGACACAAAGAGGGGAAAGGAGGAGATGGACAGAGAAACCAGAGATAAGGAGATGAACAAGGAGAGAGTGGAGGAGGAGATGAACAGAGAGAGGGAAAGAGGTTTATTTATAGAGAGAGGGGAGGAGAATATGGACAGAAAGAGGTGCAGGAGGAAAAGGACAGAGAGTGGGTGGTAGAACTGGCGGACAGAGAGAGGGGTTGGAGGAGATGATCAGAGAGGAGGTGAAGAGGGACTTGGACAGAGAGAGAGGGAAGGTGGAGATCAACTAATAGAAGATTGGAATAAAGACACACCTAGGCAATACTGGATGCTCAGCTACTTCTGTATAAAAATCTGACAGCCTTCACAACAAACATAGCCTTTGCTTAATTCTTCTGCCGAATTTTAATTTCATGTTATTTAGTTTCAAAATCAGTGATTCTTTTGTGGGACATACAGATTCTTTTATGTATTGCTTTTGAAACAGTTTTTGTCACGTGTCTGTTAATGCGCATAACCCACATGCTCGGTCACAAGTACTTCGTTTCGTCATTAATTTTGAGTAAGGAAAAAATGTGTTAGTGATCATTTGAATGCAACACAGCATCGTACTCACGATAAATCAGCGCGTGTTCATCGTCGAATGTTATTGAAGCACGTGCTCCGAACCTCTTAAGAGTGAAATTATTTTGGCAGACTTCCAGCACAGTGTAAGAGCATACATCAAAGTTTGCAGGGCTAACCTCAGTGGCACAATAGCTTGAACCAACCCTTTCTCTAATGTTCGTTAACAATGGTCACTCCTACGTTAGTCTTCTGTGAATATGTTCCCGGCCAATTGTAATTTACCCATTCTGTGCCACAATTCTCTTGCTCGAAACTAATGTTATGAGGACTGACTTAATTTAAATTCTGTGTATGACTCTCAGACCGAGCGAGGTGGCGCAGTGGTTAGCACACTGGACTCGCATTCGGGAGGAGGACGGTTCAATCCCGTCTCCGGCCATCCTGATTTAGGTTTTCCGTGATTTCCCTAAATCGTTTCAGGCAAATGCCGGGATGGTTCCTTTGAAAGGGCACGGCCGATTTCCTTCCCCATCCTTCCCCAACCCGAGCTTGCGCTCCGTCTCTAATGACCTCGTTGTCGACGGGACGTTAAACACCACTAACCTAACCTATGACTCTCAGATAATGAACAGGGACTGAAATATGTCGCAGAAATAAATGTCTCATCTAAAATATCAGTTTTGTGCGTTCGGAATCTAGTGACTGTCTCAAGTGACGTACCTTTTTGAATATGCTTCCTTTCCCCATGGTGCAGGAAATCTTGGGCCTGTGTGCCCAGGGGTTTATTCATTGCCATTCCAAATGAAGCACGCCTTCTCGCTGTTGTTCACAGGTTCGTTCAAAGGGCTGCTTGTTAGCACGGCGCGATCAAGACGCATTGTGCGTGGGTGTGTGTTTGCATGTTTACGGCTGCGTGTATGATATGGGCTGCGGCTCTCCGGGCGCCGGCCACAGGCACCATCCGAGTGCAAAGCCGCAAGTCAGCTTCATTACGGGCCGAGCCGCTATTGTACGGCGCAGTCAGGTGTATACCAATTGTGCCTTTTATGTATGTGGCGAAAAAAAGCGCCCGCAGCACGTCTGTGCTTGCTTTTGTTCCTCTTGTTATAGCTTTGTGTAAATTTTCGCTGCATTCCGTTTCTGGTGTACATAATTCATTCACCAAAGAGCATGGCCCAGATGTGACGTGTCTGCTGTAACTAGAAAGTTTCATAATTAAGTGCAGGCGGCTGCTCTCCAAACGTGTGAAAGACATAATGAGAAACCTATACAGCTTTAATGCTGTATATAGACGTTCACCGCTTGGCGCAAATTAGTCTGTCCTTTGTCAAGTTCAGTTAGCTGTGATAAATTGGTCCCGGAAATAGCTAAAATGCATCGTTATCAACCTACGTCTCCAATGCGCAGCAGACCTTTACGGTCAAATTTATGCAGATAGTAATAGGTCCTAAACTGAGTACTTTGAGGTAAAGAAATTGATATTTGAGGCGGTAGGTAGTTCTGAATGAGCAGTGCGAGAGAGGGAAGCGAATTTCAACAAATATTCATTACATTCACTAAATCGCAACTATAAAATACGATGAAATTCGCAGAAATTCTCACGTAAATCAACAGATTTTAGAACAACTAGCGAAGCCGGCAATGCTTCACTGTTCCTAAACATGTATAGGAATTGAATATACATCCCATACTCCTTCTTTCTCTTCTGTCTGACCATCTCCTGCGCCCCCTCTCCCGGACCTTCTCCTCCTGCTCCTCCCTCTCTCCATATCCTGCTCCCCCTCTCACTGTCCATCTCTTCCTGCCCACAGCCTCCCCATCTCCTCCTCCACCCACCCTCTGCCGGTCTCCTCCCTCCCATGTTCATTTCCTTACTCCCCTCCTTTGGCACTCTCCTCTTTCTCCTTTTATGTGACACTGGAACTTCGAATTCTGTAATAGCATTATAGTGTTACCACTACAAGCCTATGAGCCATGAATACAATTTTCCTGTTTGCTGTGAAATCCGACTTAGAGAAAGAAAAACAAAACAGCACAGTGTCGTTTATGCCATTTTTGTTCAAAAATATACGTAATGTATAAGGATATGTATGGGTAAATCAATTTGCCTATCGATTTAAGTGCCTTACTAATATAGTTAAAACTGACTGCGAGAGAGACAAAACCAACCCGCACATATCACAGAACGGCGCAGCATATAATCAACTTTGTCGCAGTCCGTTTTAATAATAGACGTGTAGATGGTTGTTTAAATATATATGTAGCCTGTGTCAGTGTCCGCAGCTCGTGGTCGTGCGTTAGCGTTCTCGCTTCCCACGCCCGGGTCCCCGGGTTCGATTCCCGGCGGGGTCAGGGATTTTCTCTGCCTCGTGATGACTGGGTGTTGTGTGATGTCCTTAGGTTAGTTAGGTTTAAGTAGTTCTAAGTTCTAGGGGACTGATGACCATAGATGTTAAGTCCCATAGTGCTCAGAGCCATTTGAACCTGTGTCAGTCTCCATATCTTGCAGAGTATTGTGTAAAAATTTTTAGTAAATAGGTCCAGACCATTTGGAGGTTTTTGGTAACAATCTTTAACAACGACTTGTCTTTATATAGTTGTCTAAACTAATATACCTATTATAAATGTAGATGTACGTATGTATGTATGTTCTCCCAAGAAAACTGCGTCGATTTTAACCAAACTTGATACATATATCACTTGCTGTCTGTAAAGAACGACTTTGAGTTTAAGAACCACCTACCTCTCTAAGGTATGTGGTGGGTGTGAAAAGCCAATGTAGCTGACGACGCTCAAATAGCCTATATTCATCAAATATTTGAGACTGAAAGCAGTTAGTAACGTGAAATGACGTTTACAAAATATTTCAAACATTTATGAGACTTTATCTCGCTGGTACCCCCCGACCCGCACACTATGGCGAAAGGAGAAATGTTTATCGCCTACTACATTTTTGCCGTTCATGTAGTGAGACTGCAGCATCAGGCAGGACCCACTAATGTATTACTTCTTAATGCTAACCATATTTGCGAAAGATTTTGCAGACAGTTTTTAAATATACCACTGAATGAACCCGCAAAAATATATCATAGTGTGACAGGTATTTCAGGTGATATAACCTAAATACTAAACCGCTTGAAAACGAAACTACAGGGTAAAATCCCTGCAGGTACAGATCAATTATGTGCACAAATTTGTGTGAAGTATGTTATACATACACTGTCTAGTCCCAATAATGTGACCACCTGTCAAAAGCGTAAATAAACATCTTTCTCAGCGGGGACCACTGCGAGACGGGCAGGATGAGAGTCAATGAGGGTCTGGAATTTACCGACAGGCGCTAATAGCCCGATGGAAGTGGTCCCATAGATTTGCTATTGAGTTTAAATCCGAGGAGTTTTGTGATCAGGGGAGTTCGGTAAACTCATCCCTATGCTTTTAGAATCACCTGCGTACACTGCGAGCTCTGTGACAGGCATTGTCCTGCTGATAGATGCCATCGTGCTGAGGAAAAACAAACTGCATTCATGGGGTGAACATGGTAATCAAGGATAGATGCATACTTGTGTTCATCCATCGTGCCTTCCAGAATGACGAGATCCCCCAGAGAACGCCACAAAAACATTCACCAGCCGATAACGCTCCCTCTTGCGACACGGACGCTTCCAACAATTACTGCAGTTTGTTTGCTTTCTGTCGGTGAAGCATAAATCGTGGTTCATCTGAAATGGCCACCTGTCGCCACTCAGTGGACGTCCAGTTTCGATGTTGGTGTGAAAAATCCAGCCTTTGTCGCCGATGAACAGCAGTCAGCGTGGTTGCAAACACTGAGGTGAAAAAAGTCGTGGAATCACTCCCAAAATCGTGTAGGACCCCCCTTTTCCCCAGCAAAGTACAGCAAGTGGCATAGACTCAACAATTCGTTGGAAGTCCCGTGCAGAACACTGAGACGTCCTGCCTCTACGTCCTGGTAGCTGGGGAAATATTTCCGGTGCAGTATTAGGTGTGCCAACTGGCCTCTCGATGCCCCAATAACACAGGCCATCGAAGAATTTTTTTAAAAACTTTTTTTTACTTTGATAGCTGATCTTTATAGATTTTTATGAGATGAATCCTAATCTAGCCTTAGTTTTTTTGTATCACTCATAGTATTCGAGCAATATGCTTTTTACTATATCGCATAAAAGTCCAATGCTATACGGTAAATGGGGAAATTAATGAAACATTTTGTTACAACATAAGCATGGTTTGTATTTACAGTAAGCTACTTAAAACAATGATATGTGTTAACAGAGGTTTCACTTGTCAGCTGTAATTGGTTAATTGGTTTGTATTTTCTTTCTCTTTTTCCTTTGAAGCTTCTTGTGTAGCTTTTTCTACGATGAGTCGCTTACTGACTTTCTCGGTGAAGTGACAAACAGAAGTCCTCCATTAGGTTGGTGTTCGAGAGGCCTTGGTAGCGTTTTTCCGTCACTTTAATGTCATCGTGAAAACGCTCTCCTTGCTCGTCACTAACATCTCCCATATTGTCCGGGAAGTAATCAATGTGACTGTTCAAAAAGTGAATTTTCTGGCGCATTAAACATCCTAAAGTTTTAAATTTCTTTAACATTGTAGCTACAATAGAAACATATTCTGGGCCTTTTTCATGCCCTAGGAACTTTGTAACGACTTACTTCAATGATACTATTGCTTCTTTCTCATTTAAGATCATTGTGGATGCAAAGTTAAAACCATAAATCAATTTTCTAATGTCAGGTCCGACAAAGACGCATTCTCTTAGTTTAGCTTCTGAAAGGTGTGGAAACTTTTGGCAGAGATACTTAAAACATAGTCCATCTTTAGGCAGAGCCTTTACAAACTGTTCCATTAGGCCTAACTTTATGTAGAGGTGGTAGGAGTACGTTTTTTGATCTACAAGGTTTTTGCGTACAATGTTTTTCTCACCAGGTTTTAAAGACTCCCTCGAAGAATAGTTCTTTCTGCGGCATAGAAATTTGGTAAAGCCACCTTTCTGACCAAGGAGCATGCATGTTACTTTTAGATCGTCACATATCGTCCAATCATGAGAAGAATTTCCTATTTTATTTAGCACTATTTCTAGGTTTACATAGCTTTCTTTCAAATGTACAGAATGTCCAATAGGTATAGATGCATACATGTTACCATTGTGTAATAAAACAGCATTTACTACTAGTTTTGGATGAATCAATAAACAACCTCCAGTCTTCCATTTTGTATTCAATACCAAACTCATTCATCAGACTGGGAATGTCTGAGCAGTACACTAAATCAACTTCCTTGTTGAAAAAAACTTGGAAAATGGCTGCTCCTTCTTTCTATACATGTATATGCTGGTTCCAACTGCCAATAAGTTCTTTTCTTTTAATTTACAGCGAAGCAATTCACCTTTTTCTTTCGTTAAGCACAGATCCCTAACCAAATCGTCAAGTACGTTCTGAGTAAACAATTTGGGCTCTAGACTGTCTGTATTACAATGGAATTCATCATCATCTGGTTCATCTAAATCACATTGTACATCAGAAAATACTTCTGATGGAACAGAATTTAAATCATCTGGTGGTTCAGCAACCTGCAAATTTACACCATGCCCTACTGGTCGGATGGCGGACGGAAGGTTAGGGTAGTTTATTACTTCATTGTTTTGCGAATTATGACCAGTAATATCAAAACTGCAAAAGTAGCAATCATCGGAATGATTTATTGGCTCCCTCCATATCATAGGAACAGAAAATCTCAAGGCTCTTTTTCTCCTTTTTGGACCATTTTATCAGATCTTCAACACACACATAACATACATTATGCGGCGCCGAAGGCTTATCTTTATCACCAAGTTTAGATCCAAAGTATGGTAGGTAAACCTTTTACACAAAGTCTGTAATGTTTATTTGGTGTTTTTTAATCAGAAGTTCACCACAAATATAAAAAAAACAGTCAGCAGAGTTTGTACTGAGCACATGTACAGGAAATGGGAAAGTGAGGTTAGGCTGACAGTAAACAAAAGACCATCTGTTAATACAAAAATAGAACCGACCTTTTTGGCCAGGAAATATTTTTCAGCAGTGCTAACAACGTCATCTACATTCATTACACCTCTTTTTCAAATTATTTTAACTATATAAAAGCTGTTAAATTGTTTAAAAAATCGCTTAATTTAATAATTGTAACTTTGAAATGTGAAGAAATGTGGGTGATACAGTTTTTTAAGTATCATATTTGGATTTCCCAACCTAAAAACTATAAGAATAAGGTATTTTCAGCAAAAACGACTTTCCATCGTTGGCCTGTGTAAAGTACGACGGGAGTCATGCTGGTCGGTCTGGGTTGCCAAACCAATCAATCGAGTTGTCCAGAATGTTCTTCAAACTAATCGCAAATAACTGTGGTCCGGTGACCTGGCTCATTGCCATCCATAAGAATTCTATCGATGTTTATGAACATGAAGTTCATGAATGGCTGCAAATGTTCTCCAAGTAGCCGAACATAATAATTGTCAGTAAAAGCTCCATACAGACACAGACCACACCATTATGGAGCCACTATCAGCTTGCACAGAGCCTTCTTGCCAACTTAGGTCTATGGCTTCGCGGGGTCGGTGCTACACTCGAAATCTGCGATCAGTTCCTACCAACTGAAATCCGAACTGACCTGAACAGACCACGCTTTCCTAGTCGTTTAGGGTCCAGTCGACATGTTCACGAGCCCAGAAGAGGCGCTGCAGGCGATGTAGTGCTGTTAGTAAAGGTACTCGCAGTATTCGTCTACTACCATTGCCCGTTAAAGACACACTGACCTTTCGCATACGTTCGTCGTACGTCAGACACTGATGTCAGCGGTTTTTCCACGAAATGTTGCTTGTCTTCCAGCACCAGTGCTGTTCTCGGTCGTTAATTAACAGCGTTTGGTCACCGCATTGTCCTCGACTAGGAGGCATACTTTTGACACTGTAGATGTCGCAATATTGAATTCCCTAACGATATCCGAAATGGATTGCACTATGCTTCTAGCTCCAACCATCATTCTGCGTACAAACTTGGTTAATTCCCGTCATGCGGTCATAATCACGTCAGAAACCTTTTTACAGGAAGCACTTGAGTGCAAATGCGGCACGGTCAGTGCACTGCCTGACACAGGTCTTAGACACATGACCAGTCCCCCGTGCAAAGACCGCTCTTTTATCCGTCTGTTTATGCAGTTTTTAGAATTGGCCTAACCTTTCGTGCCTTCTACTGTGTATGTTTTAACTTCCTCGTCTTATAGTTTGACTCCTCTGACTGGATACGCCGGCTTTTAGCTGACCATCTATCTTACGCAAGTGACTTTTGAATCGCTTGACTGAATACCTCACCGTTTAGTCCCATTACCCCCTCAATCACTCAGTCAGTTGTTATCCAATGATTTTTGTCACCTTAGTGTATACCAGGCGCCTGCTGCGAAGACCCATAAGCCACAACGTTCTTGGGAGGTTGCTCAACAGTTGTACGTCTATCTCCCGTACATTTAACCACTTACATCTTTCACCCCTTTCTCTGGTGCACGGCAGTTGCCTCGGTCCTGGTTTTGGGTTGCGCCATTTTGTCCTGCGCGGTATCCTTCAACAACGGCGGCGGGGTCTCGAAAGCCAGTGATCATGCCCTTTTGGACGCCAGATAAATCGCTCAGTTTGCGCTATACGACAACGACTGCACTGCTTTCCGCGTCCCTGTCCCGCTTGATATAACCTACAGTGCTAGTTCCGGTACCTGCCGTCTGTGGGTCGTTACTGAACGTTTACGTCGAACATATGCGGTGTTCATATTAATGTGACAGGACCGTGTTCATGACATGTCCGTATGTGGGCAAAGTCATGGGTAAAAAGCTCCTCTGAAACGCCTGGATCTACACTCCTGGAAATGGAAAAAAGAACACATTGACACCGGTGTGTCAGACCCACCATACTTGCTCCTGACACTGCGAGAGGGCTGTACAAGTAATGATCACACGCACGGCACAGCGGACACACCAGGAACCGCGGTGTTGGCCGTCGAATGGCGCTAGCTGCGCAGCATTTGTGCACCGCCGCCGTCAGTGGCAGCCAGTTTGCCGTGGCATACGGAGCTCCATCGCAGTCTTTAACACTGGTAGCATGCCGCGACAGCGTGGACGTGAACCGTATGTGCAGTTGACGGACTTTGAGCGAGGGCGTATAGTGGGCATGCGGGAGGCCGGGTGGACGTACCGCCGAATTGCTCAACACGTGGGGCGTGAGGTCTCCACAGTACATCGATGTTGTCGCCAGTGGTCGGCGGAAGGTGCACGTGCCCGTCGACCTGGGACCGGACCGCAGCGACTCACGGATGCACGCCAAGACCGTAGGATCCTACGCAGTGCCGTAGGGGACCGCACCGCCACTTCCCAGCAAATTAGGGACACTGTTGCTCCTGGGGTATCGGCGAGGACCATTCGCAACCGTCTCCATGAAGCTGGGCTACGGTCCCGCACACCGTTAGGCCGTCTTCCGCTCACGCCCCAACATCGTGCAGCCCGCCTCCAGTGGTGTCGCGACAGGCGTGAATGGAGGGACGAATGGAGACGTGTCGTCTTCAGCGATGAGAGTCGCTTCTGCCTTGGTGCCAATGATGGTCGTATGCGTGTTTGGTGCCGTGCAGGTGAGCGCCACAATCAGGACTGCATACGACCGAGGCAGACAGGGCCAACACCCGGCATCATGGTGTGGGGAGCTATCTACTACACTGGCCGTACACCACTGGTGATCGTCGAGGAGACGCTGAATAGTGCACGGTACATCCAAACCGTCATCGAACCCATCGTTCTACCATTCCTAGACCGGCAAGGGAACTTGCTGTTCCAACAGGACAATGCACGTCCGCATGTATCCCGTGCCACCCAACGTGCTCTAGAAGGTGTAAGTCAACTACCCTGGCCAGCAAGATCTCCGGATCTGTCCCCCATAGAGCATGTTTGGGAGTGGATGAAGCGTCGTCTCACGCGGTCTGCACGTCCAGCACGAACGCTGGTCCAACTGAGGCGCCAGGTGGAAATGGCATGGCAAGCCGTTCCACAGGACTACATCCAGCATCTCTACGATCGTCTCCATGGGAGAATAGCAGCCTGCATTGCTGCGAAAGGTGGATATACACTGTACTAGTGCCGACATTGTGCATGCTCTGTTGCCTGTGTCTATGTGCCTGTGGTTCTGTCAGTGTGATCATGTGATGTATCTGACCCCAGGAATGTGTCAATAAAGTTTCCCCTTCCTGGGACAATGAATTCACGGTGTTCTTATTTCAATTTCCAGGAGTGTATTTCAAGTAAACTTGGTATACATATTACTCACTCTATGGAAATAAATACTGTAGAAGTAAGAACAAGCAACCACCTATTGCAGAGGAGTGACAGAGAGGAGAGGTAAGTGAGAGAGGAGATGGACTGGCAGAGACGGGGAAGAGGTGATGGGCACATGGGGGAGGGGGAGGTGCACAGAGGGAAAGGAGAAGGGAAATAGGTAAGGAAGGGGAGGGGATGGACAGGGAGAAGGGAGAAGAGGTGTAGGACACATAAAACAGATTGAGATGGGTAGAGAGAGAGGTGGAGAGAGATGGAGAGAACGGAGCGGGAGATGGACAGTAAGAAGAGGGAGGAGAGAAGAGGGAGAAGGAGAAGAATGAAATAAATACACATCTCGGAAATCTGAGGTGCTCAGCTGACATATATATATATATATATATATATATATATATATATATATATATATATATATAGTTAATAATTTAAATGATTGTCAAATTTGATACAGCACTCCATCCCTGATTATTTCTGTAGCGCTAAATATTCCAACTCTGACAAGAGAAATCAGTAAATCCTAAACGTTTTTGAGCTCCTTTGAATTACCTCAACTAACAGTAATGAAATATTTCAGTGACGCTGAGTGTTGCGTCGACCACTCATTCTCTTAGCAAAACACGGAATTGTGTGGATGGTTAATAGCGTACCAGTTATAGGTTTTTCCCCTTCACAGCCGGTTCGTGAATGGTTAGCGAACTGTATCTGTCATACCTCAAAGTGATCTCGAATGTTTCTGATTTTATCATCTGCTGTACAGGATGTGTACAAAAATATGGAAACACTACAAACACAACAAGCTATCATGCCTAATACGATGATGGAAAAGCGTTGGCGTTCAAAACATCTTCCAGTCGTCTCGAAATGGATAAATAGAGATATTTTATGGTTCTCAACGGAATCTTATAACATTCATCTTGCAAAATAGTGACAAGTTAACGTAAGGATACAGGTAGTTGGCTGCTTTCACGCACACTTTTCTCCAAAACAGACTACAAGTGCTCAATACTATTGGGATCGTGTGACTAGGGGAGCTAGAGGAGATGCGACAATTCATGCCCGTGCTCACAAAACCAGTCCTGGCCGATGCGGGCTGTGTGAACAGGGGCCCTATCATCTTGGAAAACACTATCAGTGTTGGAGAACCAACATTGTACCATGGGATGGATCGTACCAGCCAGAATGGTCACGTGGTCCTTCGCAGTAATACGACCTAGCCGAAAACGCATGGAACCCATCGAATAACACAATGTGGCTGCCCAAATCCTCTCCGAACCCCAACCATGTTTCCCTTTTGAAACGTAAACTCTCCCAGAAGTTGGAAACAGTGTGCAGCAAGACTAATCCTACCAAATAACTTTCTTCCATTTCTCCATAGTCCAGGTTTTATCTCTTCGGCATCACATTTTCCTGTTACGGGCATTTGGTTCATTGCGAGTGGTTCTGGAATTCCATTCCACCGTGCAATTCCCTGCTTATAGAGCTCCCTTTCTGTTGTTTTGGTGCTAACAGTGTTGGTGGGGGTGACATTTATTTCTGCAATGACATTTTCAGATATGGTCGTCTTATTTGTCATCATAATCCTTTTCAGTGACCACTTGTTACGGTCACTCAAACCACCCATTCGTCCACTTTGTGACTTAACGGACCATGTTTCCGTGTTTTCCCTGTGTACGCTATAAAACTTTCGCATGGTGCCTTTTGTAACACCGTAAACTTACCGTAAACTTCAGTTATTATCGTTACGAAAACACTCACCATACTAGCACCAAAAATCTGTCGACATTCGAATTTACTTGGCTGCGACATAATGCTTCACAGCTACAGAGGACACTGTTGTGGCCACAGTTGACTCTTGCAACGTATTGAGGACATTGCATAGGTGCCACTCGTGATAAAATACAACAGCACAATACCCAGGATTTGATAGCTTCTGCATTTATGATCAAGCATGCATTTCTTGTGGTATATCCATATTTTTGTCCAGTCCCTATACAGAGGAGAGTAATATTTCCATGACTAATCTCGTAGCCTCTGCTCTCATAGACTGATGAGTCTTAATGTAATGCACAACGTGCGAGAAAGGTGATACATACTTCTTTTCATTAGTCAGTTTTTAGATACTGTCACTTCACTGGCCGGCGCAAGCCTCTGTTGCTTATGTGCTGTGGGCTACTGCCGTGTTGCCCAGGCAAGCATCGTTGTTCTACTGCTATCCCCTGGTGCAGTCATCAACGTCCGTCACTCTACGGAACCATCTACTGTACAGTCTGGTAACAACTCCACTCAGATGAGGGTCGAACTTGGCCAGTTCTAGCCACCAAGCCGCTTCGCATCTACCTTCGCCACGCGTCACCAGACAGACATCGTGGGCTGGGGTTAAAAATCCGGACGCCGTCAATAGCGCCACCAGTTGGTGCTGGGGCAGGCGGCCAGCACACCCAGCTCACAGCATAGCTGTTATGGTGTGCATCGCCAGAAACTGCAGCAGCTCCAACCGTCAGTTGTGAATGGTCCCTCTCAAGGGTCTTCAACTCTCGGACCGTCATGAACCGTAACGGTAGTATGTCAAGATGCGACAATACATGCCAACGAGGGCTGTGAGCATGACGCCAACCCCCATCGTCTCCCTCCTACTCATCATTTGCTCGACGTTGTCACTCTGTCATCATTGTGAACTGTCCAGGAGAAACAAAAAGAACTAGTTCCTACCAGAACATTGCTGTATTTGCTCCTACTCCCACCTAGTGGGCCAGAATGGCGGGGATAACGGAGGTTCAAATGATTTAAATGACTCTAAGCACTATGGGACTTAACATCTGAGGTCATCAGACCCCTAGACTTAGAACTACTTAAAACCTAAGTAACCTAAGGACATCACACACATCCATGCACGAGGCAGGATTCGAACCTGCGACCGTAGCAGCAGCGCGGTTCCGGACTGAGGCGCCTAGAACCGCCACAGCGGCCGGCGGCTAACGAAGCCAGACTGACCACCCTGATATGTTTGCTCCTATTTGCAGCATCCAAGAAGGTCGATAGTACTCAGAACTTTCGACACCATTACAATACTTTCATCATATCAGGACTTGTGAGGGCCAAAATCTTTACCGAAGCAAAAAGTACCGTAAGTTTCCATCCTTGCATTGGCATATTACATGTCTTACATCTGGATTCTAATTACATAATTTCACACTAGTCAACAAAAATCCATTATGTACGTTATAGGTCTAGTAGACCTGCCATTAGTGGACTGCCAGGATATTTGAAGTATGAGTCTCCTGTCTCACGTCTGGCACATTGGACAAGTAATAAGAGCGTAGTGGTGGTCAGTAACGTCCAGACAAAGATCCTATAGCATACCCACCAGAAAATGTTAAGCACAACACGCTGTCAAACTGCAGTATCAGCAGTTATCTATTAAACTGTACATACTTCCCGGGCCCGCAGTTCATATGGGAACAGCCACCACTGAACTGGTAACAATGGGCAATTCACATGAATTCCTTCGAGTCTAAATGAGCCTATAAACAGTACTTATTTACTTTTATGTGTACGCCTCTGACTTTCCCAAGCACGAAACCATTTTTCTACCTGACAACGAAGACTCTTGCCATTTCAGTTGTCTCCCTATGGATTGTTGTGTTGGTAAGATTGTGTTTGCTGTTTAGTGACAATTGCACTTAAAATAGGTTCTGCGAATTGAAATTCCCCTTCGATTAAACTGTTCTGCTGCCTTGTGCTCTAAAAACATAATATGGTCCACGCCATAGTTCCCTGTACTTTAATTTTCATACCCGAAAAAGTATCTTTAATAACTCGTTTAGTAGAGCATAATTTTTGTTTTCCCATTTTATTGCCGAAGAAATATTGGGCACATGCCGATCTTGAACCTCATCTTGTATATGTAAGTTTTATAGCACATCAAAAGACATCTGCTGATAGCATGTATGTAATTGTTAGGTCACATGGCTATAGTAATCTGGATATAAATCTTGTTGTTCATTTGGAAAGACAGTATAACTGAAGAATTACTTGAATGTTATTGCAGATGTCTTCAGCATGAGCTAAAAACTAATTTACATAACATTAAGCATCCGATGGAGATATGCCCGATGCAAGCCTGGCAATGAAATGAAAATAATAAAATACAGCCGCTGTAGCGGCGCTTCCCAGTTTTTTTTAGCAAAGGTAATAAGAAGTAACGAGAAAAATGCTGCGAAGTGTTGCATTAGCAGCCTCAGGCTGGTAACCACGGTGTGGCGACATACTGGTCCGAATAAAATTCGAGACCAGGCTAATTGCACTCAGCGGGTAACTGCAGTGTGCAATAGTAATACCCGTAGCAGGTGAGTCGATGTCATCACACCAGGGCAAGCCTCTTGTTATGGGCGACGTCACTAGGTACCAAGTCTTAGTGAAATAAATGCGCATCCGAATAATAAAAACATGTTTGAATTTTGAGACGGAAGCAATCCTTCTGGCGGAGTCAAGAAGCATGACCATGATGCCAGAGCCACGCCAGACAGCGAGACGTCTGGGCATCACCAGCAGCAGCCATGGGTTCAAGAATGTGCAGCGCCTGTCGCCGCCAGCACTGACTTTATCAAAGGACTTAGTGCCACAGCACCGTCAACCTGCCGTCCGCACCTGCCGTGCCTGCATTGAGTGCCTCAGCGCCATCCACCGTCCGACTCCTGCCAGAGGGCAGCAAGTCTAATCCCGTGCACATCACACTCAACGAGCCGCTGCGGTGGACACGTGTGGGTCCAAGGGGCCACTCTAAGTGCTATCGCTGATGGAGAAGACGTACACCACTGACATCACGGCCATGACCAGAAGAGGCTGTCGGCCATCCACTGCCCTGCCATCAGCAACACAAGGCTCCTATGCAGCATCCCTTCAACAGCACAGAAGCTGCCGCACGTAAGTCAGCAGGGGCCAGGGTCAACAGAGCGAGGTGTGTTCTGCCTTGCTGAACCACGACAAAGCATGTATCGAAGTTGAATAAGGCATTCCTGACTGTCAGCAATGTTATCACTGGGCCTTGCAGCCCATCGCCGTCACCAGTTACTCCATCGAGTCCAGCTGCACTCATCACAGTGGTGCCGGTAGTTGACGCACTCCTCAACGTCACTCATCATCTTGAGTCTGTGTATTTATTGACGTGACATAGTTCACTATTTTACAGATGTCGAGAGCCCCATGTACGTACAATACAATTCCAATTAGTGTTGCATGGAAAGATATTGTCGTTCTTCTTAGCTGCTATCGTATTACTCCAACTGACAACGCATCTGAAATACGGACACCTTAGCATATCTTTCCCAATAATTGTAACAGTCAAAATTACAAGTGGCCTTATGTGCTCGTTCCATTTCATTTCGTTTCACAACGTTACATCTTAATCGATATGAATGAGTCAACGAAATTACTACCAATACCGAATTCGAACATTACAGAATGTTTCTCCTACTATTTTGCATTGAATTATATCTGTTCAAATTTAAAACAATTCGATGCAGGAAACAGTAATTCTGAATCCCTGTACAGTCACTAACCAAGAACAATTTTCATTACACAACAGTAACTTCAGAAAGAAGTTTCACAATGTTGTGCCTACTGTCTGACTTATAGTCTGTGTAGCTGGTGAACTAAAACTCCCCTTATGACACTTCCCTGAACCACTCCTTACGGTATTTTTCTCTCTCATTAACACTCGTCTTCCAGGTCAACATGTTGGATTCTTGTTAGGGTGATCTTCAGTCCAAAGAATGATTCGAAGCAACTGTATCTGCTACCTTTCCTTGTGCACGCGTCTTTGTTTATGAATAACTACTACAGCCTACATCCTTTTGAATCCGCTTACTGTATTCCTCTCTTGCTCTCCCTCTTCTTATCTAAACTGTTTATCGTCCATGTCTCACTTCCATACAAGACTACTCTCCAGACAAGTACCTTCAGAAAACACTTCCCGACTTAAATACATATTACATGTTACCAGATTTCTCTTCTTCAGAAACACTTCTATTTCTATAGATAATCTACATTTTATGTCGCCTTTGGTTCTGCCACCATGAATCATTTCACTGCAGAAATAGCAAACCTAATTTACTACTATACGTGTTTCGTTTCCTCAGCGTCACCTCATTCAACTCGACTACATTGCACTGATGTTCATCTTCGATTTATCGAGACATTGTCCATTCCGTTCAAGGGCTCGTCCAAGTCCTTTGCTGTTGCTGACAGAAGTAGAATGCCATATGCAAACCTCATTTTTTTCCTTCAACTTGAACGTTAATTGTTTCTCCAAATTTTTCTTTGGGTTATTTTATTGCTTGCTCAGTGTACAGATTGAATAACATCAGGGATACGTTACAGATCTATGTCTCTCCCTTCTTAACCACCTCTTCGCTCCCATGCCCATCAACTCTTTTAACTTCCATCTGGTAATTGTACAAGTAGTAAGCAGCCTATCTGCACAAGTAGTAAATAGCATTTTATTCCTGCGTTCTCTCAATTTCAATGAATTTATTCCCGTCAACGTTGTCAAAACTTTCTCCACGCCTACAAGTCGTATAAATGTAGGTTTGCCTTTCCTTAACCGATTTTTAACGTAAGCTGTAGGATCCGCATTACCTCGTTCGTTCCTACATTTCTCCAGAATCTACCCTGATCTTGAACGAGGTCGGCTTCTACTAGTTTTTTCGTTCTTCTGTAAAGAAATTCTGTTAGCACTTCGTAATCATGAGTTATTAAACTGATAGTTCGGTAATATTCGCCCTTGCCCGGACGTGCATTATTTGGAATTGACATTGTTACATTCTTCTTGACGCCTGAGGTATTTCGCTGTCTCATACATCTCGCACACGAGGTGGAACAGTTTTGTTATGGCTACTCTCCTAGGGATATCAGTAGATCCAAGGAAATGTCGTCTACTTCAGTCTACTTGATTCTGGTCTTTCAGTGTTCTGGCAAACTCTTCTCTTAGTAGTATATCTCGTATTTTATCTTCACCTACTTCCTCTTTTCTTTCTATAATATTATCTGCAAGGTCATAGTCCTTCAGTAGCTCCTGTATTTGCAACTTCTACCTTTCAGCTTTCCATTCTTTGCTTAGTACTGCCTTCCCACCTGAACAATTGATATTCATGCAGCTGCTTTTCTTTCCCCCAAAAATCTCTTTAGTTTTCCTATAGGTGGTGTCTATATTTCCACTAGTTACGTACGTAGGGGGGGGGGGCACATCCTATTAAGGTCATAAAATCGCTCGCGACATTGCTTCCCGGTGTCACCTATGATGGGATTATGTCACAACTTTTGTTGCACCTGCAGATTTGGCTGTAAGCTGTGAAAACGGTAGTGTGGTCACTTATAACCAAGTTTTTCAACTGTCAGCGGTGATTTCGTTCATCATAAACTATATATGATCGAAAGTATCTGGACATTAATATCAGATCTGTCTGCTAATCGAATCAGATGACGTGTTGAACTAATACAGTGCACACAGCCAGGCAGCAATCTCAGGCAGAATGAAAAACACTAAGAAGTCACGCAAGTACAATTAATCTACTACAAAATGTAATTTAAACAAGTAAATTCTTGCTATGTACCAAACTACGCCACTTCTACGGTATTGGCGTGCGCACGCGCGTGCACCTGTGTGTGTGTGTGTGTGTGTGTGTGTGTGTGTGTGTGTGTGTGACGTCATAGTATATTAAAACGAGCTCAGTGTTCTATCAACAGAATTACTATTAATTTAATGACATCATGGCTCCAATTGTGAGCACTACAAAGCATGATCACAGTCCCACATTTCCACCACGCACCTAATTGTGAGACACTTGAATGATTAACAAAATCTACATTTCATTATTTAACTACCAAGATGTATCACGTCTATATTCTCTCTGCATCATTACTAAGAGATCATTATAAGAATATCCTATTATAATCGTAATTAAAAAAGATGAAGGAAAATGTAATGTCCACCCACACCACATCGATATTTTCGTTACTTTGACTTATTTGTTTTCTCCATGGTATTCAAAACAAGAATGTAAGAAACTGAACTGAACAACAAGCACACTGCCGTTTTTAAATCTGTTGCTACGAATAACAGTCTTTCGTATGTCATGCGTTATAGTACATACATGAATTACTGAATGAATAAATGCATCTGGCGTATACACTGCAGCTGAAACAGCGCAGTGATGCGCTATGTAATGTACAGCGCTTGTTCCCGAATATCGAGTACCCATTATCGGCAGCATCAGCATCACATATGAGATATCTACTATGGGATACCTCTGTTATTGAATTGAAGTTATTCCCTATAATGTACAGTCTAATGTAAATGGCAGTAAACGTTTTGTTGTACTTTATCCTCGGATCACAGATTTAGAAACGCGGCAGAGATCGTGAGCCCTCAATATAGCCTTATGAATGTAACGCTTTTCACACTATGAATGTCATGGGTTACCTTCTCTAATATATCTTCAGTGTTCAATAAACAAACAGAACAACTGAAATCGCAATGAGTGCACTCACTTACAGGAATCAACGCTCAGCAACTTGATGTGTGCTAATTCAACCGTTCAATACGCGGTGAATGAGCATCTCCGATGATTGGAGTATGTCAACTGCTAGCGAGGCACTCAAAGATCCACATAGTGACGTGACAGTGACGATGATTTCATTATATTCTTGTATCAAGCGGAAACGGAGCACAAGCCTTGGATTTCTTGTTGTAAGGAATGAAAAGCACCATAAGTTTCCTAAAGTAAACATGTGCAAAGCTGTATCTGCTAATCAAAATTAAAAATATAGGAAAAACATGATCCTTTCAATTGCTTACGTTCATGGTAACTGTAAATACAGTACTGATGTATCACTGATAACTTAGAGATTTTTTATGATAAATAAGAATGGTTTCCTTGGTATCATGCTATCTATCCCCAAACGCAGTGTAGCTGATTTTGTCCGGTAGATTATGTGACAGCTCCTCTGCATATTTCACATTTCATTTATCATAATTTATTGACAATTTATTCTTAATACGTACTTCAATAAAATCCTTCAAATATTTCGCATATGTCAATGTAGCCATCAGAAACTATGTGAGATATAGTATTAGATATTATTGAAATGTGTAGCCATCACGAACGTGTCTCCAGTTTCTCAATAGTCAAATATGTCGAACCCACAGCACTGAATACTTACCATATCGATATTCTATTTGTGTATGTACACATACCAATTTCAATTATATCGTAGGTCCCTACACAAAGTAGGTAAAGTGAGACCGCGACATATGTATCCGCATCATTGCGAATAGTGTGTGAAGAACTACTACCGGTAAACCTCTGTGTGTACTTGAATCTCTCTAATTTTACGTTCATACACTTTTCTCTAGACACATCTCGGTGGCACCGATATACAGAGTGTATCAAACCTTTTGATTCCAATTGAAACAAGTGATAGTGGGTCCACAACCGATTATATTGACATAGAGAAGCAATTGTCGGAAGTGTGTATTTATTGTGTTACGGACATACACCGTAACAACAACATAGCTCACAGCAATTATTCGAAGCGACGACCGGTAGTCTCAGAGCATGTACTGCAGCGGCGCATAGAGTTTTGCGGCAGTCTCACAAAGACCCCGAACGTCAGTTCTGCAATTGAGTAGGCATCAGTTGATAAACAGCATACACCCCTGACCGCCAAACAGACACATTGTACACAACGTATTTCCTAGAACGTATGTCATATAACGACCACGTGCACCGCACCAGCGCATGAACCTGTGCCACATGCACACCACTATCCCTTGGTTCAGTTTTCCATAGCATCAGACAGTGTGTCTATGGTGAAGTGTGTCACTGTGTACAGTGCATGACGCGTAGTCAAAAACGGAATGATACTCGTCGCGATAGTTGGCAGACTTGCATTTAGTGTGCAGTGTAGCAGGACGTGGTACCCGTGAAGCAGCACGAATGTACAGACGGGTCTTTCCCAACAGGATCATCGTAATTGGAAGAAGTTTATCTGCGTGGATACCAGCTTATGGGAGACGGAGTCGTTCACGCCACAGAGAGTCAGCCAAGGTTCCGCCAGACACATGTCCGAAAGCCAAACTTTGAGTAGATGGTGTTGGATACTGTGGCCGACCAACCATCATAAGTACCTGTCAGCTTGTACGTGACAAGCACACTTCGAAGGATACGGTGTGCTGAGTACTGGTGGAACAGGCGTTACATGTCTATCATGAAGAACGCGTGCAAGAAGTAGAGTCTAAGAATTTTGAGCCACGTGTTCATTTCTGTTAATGGATTATACATCGTAGTGCTGTAGCACTGAACGATGTACAGTATGTATTATTCATGGATGAGGCCTCTTACGCCCGTGATATTTTCAACAGCTACAGTGGCCATGTCTGGAATGAGGAAAATACCCACGCCACCTACATTGGTGGCCAGCAACGATTATCTGTCGATTTATGGGCGGATGTTGTCCAGGAGACTGCACCACTTATTGTCCGAGAAAGGATGTGGTTTCAACACGACGGTACACCAGCCCACTTTGATGTTAATGTACACAAGCATCTGAACAACATGTACCCTCGTAGTGGGACTAGACTAGAGGGGAAGGTCGTGCCCCATAGCTAGCACGATCGCCGGATCTCAGAAGTCTGGAATATTTCTTCTGGGGCTACGTCACGACGTTGCAGAATGAAAGACCAGTAGTAACGCATGAAAACTTGTTTGCTATGGTCCAAGTTGCCTGTCTCCTTGTACAACAGACAACAGAGATCCTCGAAAGAGATCAGCGGTACTTGTTGCACCTTTGCTATGCATGCACTGAGACTGGCGGTCCTTACTTAGAACCATTACTAAGACCTACGCTTTGTTATGCGATGGACGCTGTGTATGCCCATAACACAATAAATATCCATTTCCGAACACTGGTTCTAAAATCGGTTGTGGACCTGCTATCACGTGTCTCAGTTTAACACTAAGGGTTTGAGACACCCTGTATTGGTTGACACTTCTAGGAACGTCACGTCTCGGAATTTTGGCAGTTAACCACACCATGATGTAGAACACAACTCTTGCAGTCTCTGCCAATGGAATTGGATGAGTATGTCTGTATACCGCACGAATGTCACGAAATTGTACTACGATACGAATATCATGAAATGTACTGCTCTTCTTTGCATCTGCTGTATTTCCTTCGTCAGTCCTGACTGATACCGATCCAAGGCTGACAAGCAATATGCAAAACTGGTCGAACGAGGGTTACGTTAGCTACCTTGTTCGTGTGTGGACAACACTCCCGCCCGCATCTCGTGGTCGTGCGGTAGAGTTCTCGCTTCCCACGCCCGGGTTCCCGGGTTCGATTCCCGGCGGGGTCAGGGATTTTCTCTGCCTCGTGATGGCTGGGTGTTGTGTGCTGTCCTTAGGTTAGTTAGGTTTAAGTAGTTCTAAGTTCTAGGGGACTGATGACCATAGATGTTAAGTCCCATAGTGCTCAGAGCCATTTGAACCATTTTTTTGACAACACTTCCTTTGGATTCTTACACTGTCTCTTAGTCTGGTATCTGTCTTAACTTGTGGTTAGTTTTAAGAGCTCGTTCCACATCAAATCACTCCATATGCATATTCCTATACATCTAACGGAAGAGAGAACTTAAAATGGTGGGTCGTCAAGAGTATATTCATACAGTAATGGGTCTCTCCACCTTTCTGTGCGCAATACATTACATATGTTTACGTTGTGGATCAACCGCCAGTCCCTACGCCAAGGGTCGATCCTCTGCAGATCTTCCTGCATTTCGCTGCAATTTTCTACCGTCGCGACTCCTCTATATACAACAGCACCATCCGCGAAAAACGTCATCCAACTTCAGCGATCTAGATGAGTCAGTGTTCATTCTACATTATAAGTGAGCAGAAAGGTGACATCGTTACAGACATGTTCGATGAGAGATTTGCAGAAGATCTCCAACTGATGCAAAGATTGACTGTCGTCATAACTAAAATAGGAAAAGCTAGCTGTGAGAATAAAATTAAACTTTCTTTCCTATGCACGGGCTGCAAGCAACATGATAAAGAATCGTATTCCTTGAAATCTTGTAAGAAGATCACATAAACGCAGTGAGTAATGCACGCATAGCTTGACATTCGTCATCAGAACTGATTTTAGCTGATAAGAATCGAAATGTGACCTTATTGTGTCTTTAAGATGTTTACGGTATTATCAGTGATATTGCTTTACAAACGAAGCAAATATCGTATGATGCAACAGATTCTTGTTTCCCTGTAAGAGAAGAATCAAAATGTGCAGAACAAAATAATACTTGTTACAGTGCAGCTACCTTTTTGTTTGTTGTTTTGCTCTGCAATAAGGCTTCCCTGTTGTTGTTATCGTTTTTGTTGTCGTCTTCGTTGTTGTTGTTGCTCACATGTAACATTCTAGATCCTTGAACGTCTACGAACAAATCTATTTTTTTAAACACGGAGAAATGTGTATTCTGCTGTGCATGAAGTCCGTAAGATTCCTTTCATCTGTAAGTCTCTCCATTTGTAAGGAATCGCGTCTGAAGGTTAAGGCACCTAAAGATCCCAGAAGCACAAATCGCTGAATAAGGAACACACTGCAACTGTAACAGACAGTTATGTCCAGGCATGTGCTACAATAATAAATGAGGTACTACTTAGTAAATGCTAGACTTATTTTTGAAGCACTACAGTATGTATTGGTTTGAACTGACTCCAGCTACATATTACAAAAAGGAAATTGTGAAAATCTACCGAAATATCCGAATAAATGCCTGTGATAACTCTTAGCGGGGCACTCCATACGCCACATACGCATATCTTCATCATATCCTCGCAAGGCCTGGGGTCGGTTTTAATCAAACCTGGCGCACGTATTACTTACTATCTGGAAAGAAATAGCTTGGAGTTAAGAATTCCTAACCTCCCATTGGGGTTGTTGTGGGGGTTATAACAGTGTGATTCACAAGGGGCATGGGGAGGAGGTGGACAGGGAGAGCGGGTGTGAGTAGATGGACAGAGAAAGATGGGTTGGAGATGGAAAAAGGGATGGGATGAGGAGGAGATAAACAGATAGAGAGGGAAGTAGGACATGGACAGAGAGAGGGTGGAGAAAATTCATAGAATGAGGGATTGAGGAGATGGAAAGAGAAAGGAGAGAGGAGGAATTGGACTAACAGATGACTGGAATAAATAAACACCCGGGCAATTCCGCGTTTCTCAGCTAACGATATGCTAAACTGACACTAAGTACTGACATTCGCCTGCGCTTCCCTATCTTAAATTCTGAACCCAGTTTCAGTCCGTCTGTTAACACAAATAATTTTTGTATTACACCTCCTGTGGCAACGATGTTAATTATAGCTTCTTCCACGTCACCACAGAGGTGGCGCAAACAGCGAAAATAAAAAAAATATAAACACTATATTTCACGGAAACTGACCTTCCTCCCATGATTTTATTAAATTATCTGCATTTTTGTTTGTTTGGATATCATAAACTTCTCATAGTTCGCGAATACAGCACTGCTCTGCTGGCTCCTGTTCCTATTATCGTGCATGACTAATAGCTCATCACATTCTCTGTGTTCTCCGATGTCACCAACTGCAATTAAGCAATGACTCCCTTAGTCGATCACAAAAACCGGCAGAGTTTTGAAAATTTTATTTGAGAGGATATATTATTGATACTTTACGTCGGTATTTTGTTTGTTTTTATTACTCACACTATCTGCTTTAGGTAGATTCCGTATCTAATCGATGTCGTTTCCCATTTGAATTTCGGTCAACATTTTTCGTTATTCCCTCCCTTCAATCACACTCTTAGCTTGTTGGTCACACGTACTATTCTCACCTGTTGTCTTAACGGTCTGTTCTGTGATCCAGTGTCCCAGTCCATAATCTGCCTGCATTTTCATCTTTTGATACTTCTATTGCTGTCCTGTTTCCTTTACAGGATGTTCTGTTCCAATTACTCTAATGTTCTTAATGTCTTTTTTGTGTGTCAGCCCTACGTTACATCACAGGAACTTTTTTAATTTCTTTTTCTTATTGTGCTCCGATTTAGATTAGTCAGTGTATTCGATTATGATTTCCACTTACTGACCAGATTTCACTACCCAGATTTATTACTGGTCTTGAAATATCACAGTATCACACTAATCGCTCTTTCGATTCATCAGGTTTGTGAAATTCTAACCTCTCTGTGTCACTGCTGACATGTTGCTTCTGTTGTACTTGCGGTACGTTCTTGAGTTGCTTCCAAAGCGCGAGGGGAGGGGAGAGAGGAGGCCACGAGGGGTGGTGGATTCATTTCAGATTCCGATTGTAACGAGTGGCGACCGATACATGCGCTTGAGTTTCTTGGTATGGCTGCTCATTTTCGTTTTTTTCCAGCTCCTTACTAACATTTGTACACTTCGTGACTGCTTTGAGACGATTTATTACTCGACACGCTAAGCAAGTTCTCGATTGCGCCACATTGGATGCTTGAGTAGCAGTGTAAGATGTTATATATTGTTGCAAATCAATTTTAATAACACTCACAGCAATAGACTCATTGAAATATCTCATGATTTACCAGTTTTCAAGTTCTACAGTGTGGATTGTCCTTTGTTTGCTAAGGCTCTCTGAATCGCGTCGTTGAAAATGTCAAGTTCCAAATTATAAACTTCTGCAGCTCAATATTTCTGACATAACCTATTGATTTTGCCAACATAGGGCGTGATTTCCGTTTTCCCATTAGTTTCCTGATGCAGACTTCATTTCTTGTTAATTTTACGTAAAATACATTATGTTGTAAACCCAACGCGTCTTTGTCCTGCAAACCCATTTTCTTTCATATTTGTAGGAATCTGAGTTTAAAACAGCAGTACAAAAAAAAAAAAAAAAAAAAAAAAAAACTGGATGTATTAAGTCTGACATTCACATCTGTCTTTAAGTTCTGCTTGCAGGCTGGTCAGAAAAGTATGTAACGCCCATTTGCCACAACATACGTTCTTCCGCGATCTGCTGAGCCAAGCTGCGCCTCATACATTCACCTGCCATGACGACTGTGGTGAAACTGGTTATACGAAGGCGGCTTTATTCCTAGCTACTTCACTGTGTGAGTAAGAAAAATTAGTCGGTTGAAGATGGACAGAGAGAAATTGGGACATTGAAATTACAGAGTCGTGCTGCCAAAGACAGGGGATTGACGTGTCTGTTTGTTTACTTGGAGTTTCCATTTGTTGCCCCAGTCGAGCAGGCGATTAAGATTATCGTGTAGTCCACGACGCTGTCATTAGAGACGGCACTCAGACTGGGACAAATGTGTAGGAGGATATTGGCCCGATTCTTGCCAAGGGAACCCTCCCTAGCATTACCAAGTAACCATTAGTGAAAACACTGAAAACAAATGTTCATGGTAGGACGACTATTTTAACTGTGTTTCTCCTCGAGGCCGCAGCCTAAGCGAGTTAGTATCTTGCAGCGAGACGCCGATGGGCGACGTACATAACAGCATGCAAAACTATGGGAATATTCTACGAGAGCCACATTCATATTGTTGATAGTGTATTTTGAATCTGGTCGCTGTCGCAATTGCGTCCGGCATTAACAAGTAATCTATCAGCTGCTACGATACGGACATTCTTGTGCAGTAAGTGGAAAGATTACGCATAAATTTTGGCATCGGAGCGTACAAAGAGGAGCTCATATCGAACATAAAACATACAAATTATTACAAACGGTGTACACTGAGGTGCCAAAAGTCATGAGGTACTTCGTAAAATTGTGTCGGACCTAAGTTTGGCCGGCGTAGTGAAGCAGGCAGACGTGGCATTGACTCAACAAGTCGTTCTAAGTCCCACCACTCTGTCTCTACAGCAGTCCCTAACTGCGAAACTGTTGCCTATGTTGAATTTTTCACACGAAATGACCTCTCGATTATATCCAATAAATGTGACCAGAACATTCACTCGAATGGTCCAGGTTGTTCGCCAAATCTATCACGAACAATTGTGGCCAGGTGACATGGCACATTGTCATCCATAAAAATTTTATCGTTGTGTGGTACATGAAGTCCATGACTGACTGCAAATGGTCTCCAAGTAGCTAAACATAACCACTTGTAGTCAATGATCGTTTCAGTTGAACCAGATGACGCAGTCCATTCCAAGTAAATGCAGCCCACATCATTATGGAGCCACCACCAACTTACACAGTGCCTTGCTGACAACTTGAATCCTGCCTTCGTGGGGTCTGCGCCACATTCGAACCCTACCGACAGTTCTTACCAACTGAATTCGGGACTTACCTGACCAAGCTACGGTTTTCCAGTAGTCCACGGTCCAAACAATACGATAGCTAACCCAGGAGGGGCGCTGCAGGCGATGACGTGCAGTTACTAAAGGCGCTCGGGCTGGTCGTCTGCTCCCATAGCCCATCAATGCCAAATTTCGTGGCACTGTCCTAACAGATACTGTCCTGCGTCCCACATAGGTTTCTGCGGTTATTTCACGCAGTGTTACTTGTCCGTTAGCACTGACAACTCTACGCAAACGCTGCTGCTCTCAGTCGTTAAGTGAAGGCCGTCGACCATTGTGTTGTCCGTGGTGAGAGGTAATGCATGAAATTTAGTATTCTCGGCACACTCTAGACACTGTGGATCTTGGAATACTGAATTCCCTAACGATATCCAAAATGAAATTTCCCATTCGTCTAGCGTCAACTACGATTCCGCATGCAATGTCTGTTAATCCTCGTTGTGAGGCCATAACAACGTCGGAAACGATTTTACGTGAATCACCTGGATACAAATCTGCTCCGTAAGGGGCCTGCCGGCCAATGAAGCCAAACGCTCATTTCCATTACTTGAGTACAAATGATGCTCTGCTGTTTTAAACCTTGTTTTCGTGGTATTACCGCCATCTGTATATGTACAAATTGCTATCCCATGACTTCTGTCATCTTAGAGTATATTTGATCAATAGTGAGGTATTCCGCCAAATGTGAGCCAAAATTTTGGAATTTCAGTAACACCAAATTAGGTTGCTCAGGAGTATAGGAGGTGGCCAAGTAGCTGGAAGCCAGCATTATACGAAAAACTAATTCTGCAGTGCAATAAATTTGTCTCTGTCAAATATTTCAGTTGATAAATATTTACATCACAGTTTCCATAAGCCAGCTACTGATTGCAGTATTACTGCATTAAGATTCTGGAGTAACTCAAAGGGAAAACTCTTTCTTTGACATATATCAAATAATGTTACATGTCAGAATGAATTTTCTTTCGCGTTTCTTGGTAATAAACTAAAAAAGCTAAAACAAATTAAGTAAGCAAAGCGTAATAGAGTGTCAAACATGCAGATTTATACAGCAATCAGTAAGAGAAACTTTTACCAATCTAATGTTATGGATTAGGTACAAATTTCTATTAATTTTGTTATAAATTTTTTACATGTACATAGTTAAAATAATTGCAAAACGAACCTCTAGTATTTGTTGTCTTTTGCTCGGCATAGTTGCGTTTCAGCTGATTCATTCGAGATGCAGCAATAATTTGTCGCTCGCACGCACGGCACTCGCGCATGTCGACCGATGCTCTTGCTCGTAATCAGACGCCAACGCCCACTCCCGTCGCTCACGCAGAAGCGTCTTTAAGCACTACGCCATATCAGTCAGCCGGAAAAAAAGTATGAAACGCACCTCACTGATGTCTCAAGAACGCGTTTAAAACATAAAACTTCACTGGTGGTTGGGCACTGTGGAAATTAAGTATGGAAGAGAGAGCATTTCTGAAGGAGTGGGAAGTATTTGACGGGCCAGAACAACCCGTATTTTTGTGAAGAGGAATCACAACACCGTAACTGAAGGCACAGACTTAACTTAATTTGAAGCAGCCACATAGCCACGGTTCAGATAACTTCAAATCAGTGTAGTGGTTATTGCTGCAGAAATTTGTATTTACATCTTAACGTTGATAGTATCTCACTGCTAACGAACTTTCACACTTATTTACACCAATATCAGTGTTTTACGTGGGAAAGAGTAGTGAAGAGTGTGATCAGTTGTACATTAGGCCAATATCTGCTTGAAACAACCTGTAAAAAATTCCTTCAATTCTGGGCATATTTGTTGCGCATTACAGAAATTGGAAGTCACTTATTAATCATAAAACACGTTCAAAAAATAAATACTGCACTGTGTTTCTGTTGATCACAGGTTCCTAATATTCAGAAAATATCCCACTCTATCTTGGAAAGGAAAAGTTTAGTCGTCGGATGTGCCTGTATGGAGTAATACAAGAATAATCACATTGATACTGGTTTCAAGTCCGGAACTTACAAGTCTGCAGTCAAGAGCGTCCTTAACTAAGTTCAATTAGCACTCTACTATAATATGACGAAAACAGTTCTGCATATCTTCTTCATTTTTGTTAAACTTCAAAGCTCAGTGCAGCAGATAGTTTAAGGAGTTTAATTAATTGGCTTCCTCAGCATAAACAAAGGAATGACCATCATTTCTTGTGCGTGACAGGTGTAGCTGCAGTTGCGAAGGCCCTCTCAGCACACCCGGAAGAGTAGGCGGAAGCTGGACAGCTGCACGTACATCTGCAAATCTTGACAGAGGGCCGCTCTACGCCGAGGAATCCTTTTATCTGCGTCGCGTAATCGGCTTTGCAGGATGATGGAGAAATTTATGGACCAGGACTACACGTCTTCCTACTGAAGGCAACATTGCGACCACATTTCCCAGACTATTTCCACAAACGTTTTTGTGAACGTAGTTTCAGTTCTGTGGATAAACTCGCAGCTGTTGATCAAAATTCACTTTATACCAGAATTCTGCGGACGGTATATCAACTATGTAGTTTCTGTGATCGGTTTAATGGAACTCACAGGCAGCTGAGTGTCCTCATCTATGTTAAATAACCATTGTTTGTAATCTGCTTGATAACCCAATTAAAATGTTCGTATCACTTCCATGTGATAAATGATGCAGCAAAAGGAAATGTCCACACCGAGTGAATATTGCTGACGTATAAAAACTGAAATACTTGCACTATTCTTACTTTGAAAAGCATATGAAAATTTCTCTTGAATTTCACTTTGTACTGACATTTTGTTAGAATTTTATCGACAGTTTTCGTTGTCTGAACGTACAGTACAAACTCGTATAAAGACTAGATTGAAGTAGTTTAGAAAGTAGTTACTCTGCATTTTCTTTCCAGACACCAGAGTGGGACTGGTCATGGTTTTCGTTTCGCGAAGCCAGTTCGATTACAGTCATCAATTTCTTATTTGTTCCTTCTCCAGAGTACCACACCCGTTAAGGTTGCAATGGAAATCTCAAAAGGACAGAGTATCTATTGCTTTGTAAATTTTTCGAAGTTATGGTCATGCACCTTAGATTAATGGTTTCGGATACATTTATGTGATTATTTAACCGTTTGATTTGTCATTTTTGAGCAGGTAAAAGACGATGTATCCAAAGGAATAGTGCATTTATGATATGTGCATTGAAATATCACACACTAATGCGATTGTTTGGAGCTATGAATTAATTTATTTCTCTCTAATTGGCGAGAAGTTTCGCTGTTTAGTGGCTCTTCGGTTGTCTTTCCTTATGTGATCTTGTGAATTAGTTGCTGCATATCATTTGCTTCCACAGTTCACTGCTAGAGTGAGATCTTGTGAGAACAAATTAGGATGGCGCTACTGGTTTGACTATTCATTTGCTTACAGATGTTGGTTTTTCCTGTTGCCTATAGTTGGTTTGTTACAATTCAAATTGTTCAAATGGCTCTGATCACTATGCTACTTAACTTCTGAGGTCATCAGTCGCCTAGAACTTAGAACTAATTAAACCTAATTAACCTAAGGACATCACACACATCCATGCCCGAGGCAGGATTCGAACCTGCGACCGTAGCGGTCGCTCGGCTCCAGACTGTAGCGCCTAGAACCGCACAGCCACTACTGCTGGCTGTTACAATTCCATGGACTGTTATGCGATGGTCTGAATCGAATGTGTACGAGTTTTTAACATATGTATGTCGTAACTAAACTATTACAGTGAACAATTTCCCCTTTGGGATCCGATTTAATACGCTAATCCTCAGGGGCATCTGTTTAGTAATCACTCAACAATAATCAATCTTTTGCTAACTTTAGCAGAAAAACTGAGGAAGGACACTTCCAATACTGACCGAAACCTCGGAAATTTTACATAATGAATAAGTGGTCACAGAAACAGAAGAATTTTATTGACTGTATACTTATTTTATCTTCTCGTTGAAACTGAGTGCTCTATATCGGTAAGTACACAGACAGATCCTAGATTTCCCAAGAGGAATACACTGGATGTGGTTTAAATTCCTTCTAACAGCCTAAAAGTGCTCCATTGTTTTTGGTGGAGGCAGTGGTAGTTTTTGAAACACTCGAGTTTGCATCTACAACTTCTTTCCTAGAGATATAATAGTGCACGACTCCCAGAGCGTCATTAAAAATATTAAACACTGGAGATAGAATAAAGCACGTAACAGTTCTACGCTAGATGTGGTACTGGAATATGTTGGCACTAAAACGGAAGCGGCAAACAATCCGTCTCCTGTGAGTGGCTTTGCAGGCTGGTTATAATGAGGAAGATGACGTATTAGCGAAGCAAGCTGTATATAAAGGAACAGTCCTCGACTGGAATTTGCCGTGCAGAGACTACATACGTGAACCAAGAGCCATGGGCAACATCAACGGCAAGAGATGTGAAACGGGTCTCATCAAATAAAAGGTGCATGTTATACGGCACTAGAAACTAAAATTCCTACAAGGCCGTGGTTTACGAGGATACGTTTGAAACAACAATGAATTCCGCAACCATTGGACTCTACTTTAACCTCGACTCTTTTCCTCTACATCTACACAGAATCAACATTTATTTATCTCCTGCATGTGAGTGTGATTCTCTGTTAGAATCTGATGTGAATTACATATTAATTTCGAGTCCCAAATTTTACCTTAAAAGCTATGAAATTGTTACGACATTGATGAGTATCAGATATACCTCCCTCAATGAGCTTATTCTGTTTTCTTTTCTAAAGGCATTTGTCTTTATAAAGTGATTCTTTATTTTCTTGAGAGTTTAGGGAAGGATCTGTAGATCTTAAGAGCAGTCATATTGTCACTGTTATGTACTGCTTACGATCAAATTCAAGAAATAGTGTGATTTATAACACAAAATTGTCGAATTTTTTTACTGCTGTATGTTAAAAATTTATTGTAGGATATCTTGTGGCAGTTCGAGCTTTTAAATCTGTAAATATAATTTTTTATAATTTTTTCTTCTGCTGTTTGTTAAAATAATTCGTTACCCAAAATTGTGGCAGCTTGAACTTTTAAATCTGTTATTACGCATTTTTGTATTTTCTCCATGCAATTAAGTACACACGTAGACGAGTAGTTTAGACGACTAAACAGAGTACAAGGTAAAGCCAGATAAAAATGTGGTGCTGTCTCCACAAAATCCAATACATGTTTATGAATAAACCGATAGTCTGTTTCTAGTTGAATGTTTTACTTGATGTAACTCTGACGCATGTCTTCGAAATACTGACATTAGGAATATTGCTGAGGCTAACTGACATACTTACTGTAAGCAGAAGAGCTGGACTGACAGACTGTATATTTGAGTCGTACGTCGACATCTAAACTCATGGAGCCGTGCCTGTCAGAGGCCACTGTTCGACTCAGGAAACTTTCTTGTAAAGCTCATACATCCTAGGGCTGCAACTAGAACTTCATAAATTAGAAAAGTGATTCAAAGACTTCTGTAATCCAGTCAGCCTCACAAATCATATCTTTGAGGGTTATGCTAATAAAATGCTCCGAGATTTCAACCAATAAATAACAGTAGATATCCACTCAACCGCATAAAAATAGAAGTTGGATAAGGCAGACAGATAATAAGTAAATGAGACACCATCTTAGCGGAAAGAAATTTTGTGGTTGAACCACTTATTAATTTAACGTGTGCATGGTTTTAATAATGACCTGAAGGCATTACACTTTCATATACAGAAACGAATTGACTGGTGAAATTAGTGGTATTATATAGTGTTCAGTGCTGTAGATAGTATAAGTTCACGTAATTCACTGTGTTATATACACTATGTGATTAAAAGTATCCGGACACTCCTAGGTGCATTGTGTTGCCACCTACTGCCAGGTACTACGTATCAGCGACCTCACTAGTCATTAGAAATCGTGAGAGAGCGGAATGTGGCGCTCCGCGGAACTCAAGGACATCTAACGTGGTCAGCGGATTGGGTGTCACTTGTGTCACAAGTCTGTACGTGAGATTTCCACACTCCTAAACATCCCTGGGTCCAATGTTTCCGGTGTGATAGTGATGTGGAAATGTGAAGGGACACGCACAGCACAAAAGCGTGCTGGCCGACCTCATCTTTAGGTTGACAGAGACCGCCGACAGTTGAAGAGGATCGTAATGTGTAATAGCCAGACAACTATCCAGACCATCACACAGGAATTCCAGACTGCATCAGCATCCACTGCATGTACTCTGAGAGCTAGGCGGGAGGTGACATAACTTGGATTTCATGGTCGAGCGGCTGCTCATAAGCCCCACATCACGCTGATAAATGCCAAACTGCGCTTCGGTTGGTCTAACTAGCGTAAACATTGGACGATTGAACAGCGGAAAAACTTTGTGTGGAGTGACGAATCACGGTATACAATGTGGCTATCCGATGGCAGGGTGTGGGAATGGCGAATGCCCCGTGAACGTCATCTGCCAGCGTGTGTTTGCCAACAGTAAAATTCTGAGGTGGTATTGTTACAGTGTTGTCGTGTATTTCTTGGAGGGGGCATGCACCCCTTGTTGTTTTGCGTGGCACTATCACAGCACAGGTCTACATTGATGTTTTAAGAACCTACTTCCTTCCCACTGTTGAAGAGCAATTCGGCGATGGCGATTGCATCTTTCAACACGATCGAGCACCTGTTCGTAATGCACGGCTTGTGGCGGAGTGGTTACATGACAGTAATATCCCTGTCTGTGATGAACTGGCCTACATACAGTCCTGACCTGAATCCTATAGAGCACATTTGGGATGTTTTGGAACGCCGACTTCGTACCAGGCTCAAAAATGGCTCTAGGCACTACGGGACTTAAATTCTGAGGTCATCAGACCCCTAGAACTTAGAACTACTTAAACCTAACTATTTCTGAGGTCATCAGTCCCCTAGAACTTAGAACTACTTAAACCTAACTAACATAAGGACATCACACACATCCACGCCCGAGGCAGGACTCGAACCTGTGACCGTAGCGGTCGCGCTGTTCCAGACTGTAGCGCCTAGAACCGCTCGGCCACCCCGGCCAGCGCCAGGCTTCACCGGTCGACATTGATACCTCTCCTCATTGCAGCACTCCGTGAAGAATGGGCTGCCATTCCGCAAGAAACCTTCCAGAACCTGATTGAACGTATGCCTGCGAGAGTGGAAGCTTTCATCAAGGCTAAGGGTGGGACAACACCATATTGAATTGCAGCATTACTGATGGAGTGCGCCACGAACTTATAAGTCGTTTTCAGGCAGGTGTCCGGATTCTTTTGATAGTTTATGTCTGTACCTATACTGTACGAACGTTCCATACTGACTTTGCATGTTCTAAACTTGTAAATTAGTAAATGTCTTGCTGGTGTCGTAAGTTATTTATCTACACAACAGCTTAAAATGTGCACGTATTTTCTTACAATTCTTAACTACAACTGACTCTTTGTATTCCACGTGTATTGTAGAAACACGTGTCTTTAATACGAACAGAAAATGAGTTGCTACCGTGTGCTTTACGAAAACGATAACACTATACCTCCTCCACAGCTTCACTCCCTCTTACAGTGATGAGCGAAAACATTATGACCATCTGCTTAATAGCGCATTGGTCCAAGTTTGGAACTCAGTGCACCAGTGATTTAGCATGACGTGGATCTTACAAGTCTTTCACAGGTTTCCGAAGTTATGTGGCACCAGATGTTTACTCTCAGGTCACAAAACTCCCATAAATCACAGACCGATGGCTTGATGGTGCGGAGCTGGCAAATGACAGCGTCCCACAATAGTTTCATAGGGTTGTGGTTGGCGAATTTATTGACGAAGACCACAAACTTAAGTTCACCGCTATGTTCATCAAGCCACTGCAGCAAGATTCTGACCTTGTGACACGGACAGATATCCTGCTGGGCGATTCCATTGCTGTCGAGGAAGGCATCAAGCATGAAGGGATGCAGGTGAGCTTAAGTGATGCTCACGTCGTCCACAGTTGTCATGGTGCCTTTGATTACTACCACAAGCCCCATGGAGGTGAATGTCCCCCATAATACAATACTGCACCCACCACCCTGTATTCGTGGTGCGGTGAATGATTCGGGAAGCAGTTCGACAACCTATAACATCCGTACATGGCCATCAACCTGGTGTACTGGTATCAAGAATTCGTGAGTCTTCCGAATAGGCGACTGGCTTCCATTGGTCCACGTTCCAATGTCGATGATTCCGTGCTCACTGCAGCCTTACTAGACGATGCCACTGGGTCAACATGGCAGTAAGTAGGAGCCCTATGGTAAAGAATGTGCATTGGACGATTTGCTCCGAAATACTCGTGTTTGCGCTATAAATGTACTCTGTCGTCAGACCTGACATATATAGCCACCTATACCATTTTACAGTGCGGGAAAGCCTCCGACTTGCATGTTCTGTGATGAGAACTGGACGTTCAACACCGTGTGGCCTACTCCTGATTTCATCGTCTGTAGCCACTTTCCATATGTTTCCACGACAGCAGCACGCGAGAAACCGACGAGATTATCGTTGCCAGACACAAGGTCATAAATATCTGCCTTTCGTGAATGTCACTTATGTCAGAGGATTTCCCCATTTTGTGGATCGTACCGCCGCTAGGAAGTATACCCAATTGCTCATGCTCCGCTTAAATACGTTCGTTACCGCGTCACGTGCCTGCTACACCACTAGACGGTATTCTACATCTACACCTATATTCTACAAAACACTTTGAATTGTGTGGCAGAGGGTACATCCCATTGTACCAGTAATTGTGATTTTTTTTCCTATCAGTTCACGTATGAAGATTGGAAAGAATGATGGTTTAAATGCCTCTGTGCGTTCTGTAGTTAATCTAATCTAATCTAATCCTTACGATCCCTACGAATACATGGTAGACCGATTACATTTCAACTGCATTCTATCAGCAAACCGAAGTCTGCCACCTGATTTACACACAGATGGGTGATCACATGACAGAGGTCCATAGAAACGCTCAGAGGTGTTAGAAGCACGGTAATATCCCTAATTACTACAAATATATATGTATGTTCGTGCCACAGTTCCACCTAAATCATGGGATTAATGTCAACCGAACTTGGTACACACATTGCTTACTGTCTTCAAAGAACCACTGTTGGGGTATGAACCACTTTTCTCTCAAAGGATTGTGCGTGGAGGTGTAAAGAAGCCTAGTAAATACACTGTATTCATCTACACAGTCCAGTAACTTTAATTTCAGTGAGCCGGCCGCGGTGGTCTCGCGGTTAAGGCGCTCAGTCCGGAACCGCGCGACTGCTACGGTCGCAGGTTCGAATCCTGCCTCGTGCATGGATGTGTGTGATGTCCTTAGGTTAGTTAGGTTTAACTAGTTCTACGTTCTAGGGGACTGATGACCACAGAAGTTAAGTCCCATAGTGCTCAGAGCCATTTGAACCATTTTAATTTCAGTATTGCCTATTTTCGACGTCAACGTTCAGTAGACACTCACACACGGCAAGTGGTGGCACTAGCAATAGAAGGTACATAAAGCTGGTGTGGGGAGAGGGGAGGGAGGATTCATGGGAAAAAGTGCAATCGTTGTTACAAAGCTGAAACAGAGTGATTTAATTCCCATCCATCAGGGCATGATAGTTGGGTTTTGGGCCTATGATGGAAGCATTCCCGAAACGGTTAAGTTTGTAAACTGTTAGCTTGCCGCTGTGGTTAAAGTATACTGTGCGTGGCATAATTGCACTATCTTGTCACTGTGGTTAAAGTATACTGTGCACGTCAAAACTGCACAACGCTAAACCGGTGCCGAGGCAACTCAGGTGCATCGCAGGCTACAGATGACGGGGATGAACGATGGCTACGGAGATATGTATGGGCGAATAGACGTACAATTGTTGAGCAACTGACCATTCAGATAAGCCATGGTGCTACCAACAGCATCCCCTCAATGACAATTCAGAGAACGTTTCTGCACAAGGACATCTGCAGATGCCTGGTTCATAAACCATTGCTGACTACCGTTCATCAACGACGAAGGTTGCAATTTGCACGCCAGTATAACAACTCTGACCTTTTCAGATGAATCAAGTGTTATGCTGCATCGAACAAATATCCATTGGTGTGTATGGTGTAAATTGTCTGAAATCAAAAGCCCTGCATGCGTAATGGTCAAGTTGGCACCACCATTTTGGAAGGCACAATGAATCAACACAAGTATATGTTTATCCTTGTGGTCATTTCCACCCCTACGATCAGCTTCTTTTCCCTCGGTACGATGACATCCACCAGCAGGACAATGCGACATGTGACACGTCCCGCATTGTATGTATGTGGTTTGAATGGCACCAGGATAAGTTTACTGTACTCCACTATCCAACAAACTCCCCAGATTTACACGTAATCGAGAATATCACATAGAGGCAGTGCATGTGTGGCTAAGCATACGACTCGATAGCTGCACTATCGGTAAAGGCTAACAATTCATCCCTGTGTGCATGAATAACGTTTTGTCCAGTGAGCTCATCAGCCAGTGTATCTATGTACTGACGACGTAGTTTCGGCTTGACGAGCAGTGGAGCAGATACCTGAAACTTGGACAGTTGCGTGTCCAGCTCTGATAGATGAGGCAGTGCAGATTTCTGCTCCATTGCATCAGGGTGTCATCACGCTGTGGCAGAATTAAAAGAAAAGTCCTAAGTATCTGCGGGAACGTACACACATACCTATTGAGAGAAATGTGTTAGTACTTACATTCGATTTTGCAAGTAATTTTTTTAAAATTACGTGTGAGTGTGGAGGCAGATCTCTGCTGTCACTTCACGATGATCGACCTTTCACTATGGTCTACGGAGCTTGGATGAGTAGTGAGGATAGCCAGCTACAGCACTACAGAAACTGAAACTAGTATTTCTAGACTGACGGATGGTGGTGGGGAAAGAACCGAGAGCATCCATTTTTGTTTGTGATGTCATAATTCCATCATGTCTTCATCTTACACTATCTTGGACCAACATGTTTGACAGTGACATCATAAATAAGGATAACAGATTACAGTAATGAGGAAAAGATTTTTCCTTAGTGGGTAATAAATTATAGGAATGATGGTCCCAGAAGTCTAGCAGCCACACAGGCTGTTCTACCATGCCTCAATCAACAGAAGAGTAGTGAGCCATTTATACATTAAGCACTGGTCTAGAAGGGTGAGGGAGGGGGACGGGTATCAGCTATATTTGGCAACAATGCACGCTGTGTTTGAACCTTCTTTGTTGCATTACTGGTTGTGTAATTTTTGAAGGAACTGTCCTGGCATTCACATTAATCACTTTGAGGAAAACCGCAGACAACCTCGGTGACAAAACCAGTATTTCAAACATGCTTCTCATAATTGTAACAGACAGCCTTGTAAGGTATCAAACAAGTAACACACCTTACATTGAATTCCTGAAAAAATCCAGCTAAATTGATATGTCACACAACATAGTTACATGAAAATGTAGGAATTATTGATAGACATAGTAAATCAAACTGGCGTTTAACAGCCGAGAGAGTTTTAGAATAGATTATTAGGTTCACAGCTCGCCCCGAATGTACTCGCTGACGCCGCTGGTGAAAGGTAAATACGCGCACTCGTGCTACCCCAGTAAGTGATATTCAGTTGATACTCAAAAAACTGTAGTCGTCTCCGTCTCGACTTTTTATTTTATTTTATTTTTTTTCTTCATTCAGCCATCACCTGCAGTTAGACATATTCGTGAATGTTGGGCTTAATCGAAGCAGAAACGCGGGATATCCAGTCTAACGGAAGGGGCTGATCAGCCACTGTAGAGTGCTTTTATGTTATGAAAATGTTTTAATTGTGTTCTTCTTTCTGATTGTTCTTCACCGATCTCCATTCAATTTTGGATATTTTCAGTCTGCATTATTTTTGCTTAATTGATATCTCTGGCGCCAGCCGGAGTGGCCCAGCGGTTCTAAGCACTACAGTCTGGAACCGCGCGACCGCTACGGATGCAGGTTCGAGTCCTGCCTCGAGGATGGTTGTGTGTGATGTCCTTAGGTTAGTTAGGTTTAAGTAGTTCTAAGTTCAAGGGCACTGATGACCTCAACAGTTAAGTCACATAGTGCTCAGAGCCATTTGAACCATTTTTTGATATCTCTGGCCCCAATAGTATTTCATTTGTTTGTATTTTACCGATCCCCAGACACGGTCATCAACCACCTTACTATTTAAGAACCTTAGAATAGTTTGGAGTTTCGCTTCACAGTTGTGAACACCCCATTCGAGTATTTTACCATCCTATACGTATTATAATACACTCCTGGAAATTGAAATAAGAACACCGTGAATTCATTGTCCCAGGAAGGGGAAACTTTATTGACACATTCCTGGGGTCAGATACATCACATGATCACACTGACAGAACCACAGGCACATAGACACAGGCAACAGAGCATGCACAATGTCGGCACTGGTAGAGTGTATATCCACCTTTCGCAGCAATGCAGGCTGCTATTCTCCCATGGAGACGATCGTAGAGATGCTGGATGTAGTCCTGTGGAACGGCTTGCCATGCCATTTCCACCTGGCGCCTCAGTTGGACCAGCGTTCGTGCTGGACGTGCAGACCGCGTGAGACGACGCTTCATCCAGTCCCAAACATGTTCAATGGGGGACAGATCCGGAGATCTTGCTGCCCAGGGTAGTTGACTTACACCTTCTAGAGCACGTTGGGTGGCACGGGATACATGCGGACGTGCATTGTCCTGTTGGATCAGCAAGTTCCCTTGCCGGTCTAGGAATGGTAGAACGATGGGTTCGATGACAGTTTGGATGTACCGTGCACTATTCAGTGTCCCCTCGACGATCACCAGTGGTGTACGGCAAGTGTAGGAGATCGCTCCCCACACCATGATGCCGGGTGTTGGCCCTGTGTGCCTCGGTCGTATGCAGTCCTGATTGTGGCGCTCACCTGCACGGCGCCAAACACGCATACGACCATCATTGGCACCAAGGCAGAAGCGACTCTCATCGCTGAAGACGACACGTCTCCATTCGTCCCTCCATTCACGCCTGTCGCGACATCACTGGAGGCGGGCTGCACGATGTTGGGGCGTGAGCGGAAGACGGCCTAACGGTGTGCGGGACCGTAGCCCAGCTTCATGGAGACGGTTGCGAATGGTCCTCGCCTTTACCCCAGGAGCAACAGTGTCCCTAATTTGCTGGGAAGTGGCGGTGCGGTCCCTTACGGCACTGCGTAGGATCCTACGGTCTTGGCGTGCATCCGTGCGTCGCTGCGGTCCGGTCCCAGGTCGACGGGCACGTGCACCTTCCGCCGACCACTGGCGACAACATCGATGTACTGTGGAGACCTCACGCCCCACGTGTTGAGCAATTCGGCGATACGTCCACCCGGCCTCCAGCATGCCCACTATACGCCCTCGCTCAAAGTCCGTCAACTGCACATACGGTTCACGTCCACGCTGTCGCGGCATGCTACCAGTGTTAAAGACTGCGATGGAGCTCCGTATGCCACGGCAAACTGGCTGACACTGACGGCGGCGGTGCACAAATGCTGCGCAGCTAGCGCCATTCGACGGCCAACACCGCGGTTCCTGGTGTGTCCGCTGTGCCGTGCGTGTGATCATTGCTTGTACAGCCCTCTCGCAGTGTCCGGAGCAAGTATGGTGGGTCTGACACACCGGTGTCAATGTGTTCTTTTTTCCATTTCCAGGAGTGTATGTCATGAAGTCATACTTACAGTAAAAATAAACCTTAGTAACGATAATGTAATATTTCCATTTTTGCTAACATATAGAACTTCTCGAGGGTATGCAGCTTTACAGTATGGTTAAATGATGATATCGTTCTCTTGGGTAAAATATTCTGGAGGTAAAATAGTCCCCCATTCGGATCTCCGGGGAAAGATTACTCAGGAGGACATCGTTATCAGGAGGAAGAAAACTTTCGTTCTACGTATCGTAGCGTGGAATGTCAGGTCCCATAAGCGAGCAGGTAGGTTAGAAAATTTAAAAAGGGAACTGGAGATTTTCAAGTAGATATAGTGGGTTCTAATGGTTCAAATGGCTCTAAGCACTATGGGACTTAACATGAGGTCACCTGTCCCCTCGACTTAGAACTACTTAAATCTAACTACCTAAGGACATCACACATATCCATGCCCGAGGCAGGATTCGAACCTGCGACCGTAGCAGCAGCGCGATTCCGGACTGAAGCGCCTAGAGCCGCTCGGTCACAACGGCTGGTGATATAGTGGGAATTAGTAAAGTTCGGTGGCAGGAGGAACAAGATATCTGGTCATGTGAATACAGGATTATAAATACAAAATCATATAGGGATAATGCAGGAGTAGGTGTAATAATGAATAAATAAATAGGAATGAGGGTAAGCTACTACGGACAGGATAGTGAATGCATTGTAGTAGCCGAGATAGACACGAAGCCCACGCCTACCATAGTAGTACGAGTTTATATGCCAACTAGATCCGCAGATGATGAACAGTTTGAAAAAATATACAATGAGTTTAAAGAAATTATTCAGACACTGAAGAGAAACAAAAATTTAATAGTCATGGTGGACTGGAATTCGATAGTAGGAAAAGGAAGACAAGTAAAAGTAGTGGGTAAATATGGAATGGGGTTAAGGAATGAAAGAGGAAGCCGCCTGGTAGAATTTTGCACAGAGCATAACTTAATCATAGCTGGCACTTGGTTTAAGAATCATGGAAGTAGGTTGTATATGTGAAAGAGGCCTGGGGACCCTGGAAGGTTTCAGATGGATTACATAATGGTAAGGCAGAGGTTTAGGAACGAGGTTTTAAATTGTAAGACATTTGCAGGGGCAGATGTGGTCTTTAACCACAATCTGTTAGTTATGAGCTGTAGATTAAAACTGAAGAAACTGCCAAAAGATAATGATTTAAGGAGATGGGACCTGGATAAACTGAAAGAGATGCATGTTCTATTCAGTACCACCTTATTAGTTACGTGATGTATCTATCTCATCATCATCATTCTTTTGTAGTACTACATTTCAAATGTTTCTATTTTCTTCTTGTCTCGATTGTTTATGGTTCATGTTTCACTTCCATACATGAGTAAACTCAATTTAAATAATTTCAGAAAATACTTCCTAACACTTAAATCAATTCTCGTTGTTAACAAATTTCTCTTCTTCAGAAAAGCTTGTCTTGGCATTGACAGTCTACATTTTATATGCTCCCTACTTCCACCATTATTTTGCTCCCCAAATAGCAAAACTCATCTAGTACTTTCAGTGTCTGATTTCCTAATCTAATTCCCTCCACATCATCTGATTTAATTAGACTACATACCATTATCCTTGTTTTCCTTTTGTTGATGTTCATCTTACATCTTCCTTGTCCATTCCGTTCAGCTGCTCTTCCGAGTCCTCTGCTGCTCTTCCAGGTCCCTTTCTGTCTCTGACAGAATTACAATATCATCGGCAAACCTCATATTTCTTATTTCTTCTCCCTGGACTTCAAATACTACTCCAAATTTTTCTTTTGTTTCTTTTTACTCCTTGCTCAATATACAGATTCCATGACATTGGGACCGACTAATACCATGTCTCACTCCCTTCTCAACCATTGATTTTGTGCAGCTTGACTCTCATAACTGTAATCTTGTTTCTCTACAAATTGTATATAGCCCTTCACTCCATGTCTTTTACTCCTGCACACCTTTATAATTTTAAGCAGAGTATTCCAGTCAACATTGTCAAAAGCTTTCTCTACGTCTACAAATGTTACAAACGTAGGTTTGCCTGTCCTTAACATATCATCTATGAGAAGTCACAGGGTCAGTATTGCCTCGCGTGTTCCTACATTTCTTTGGAATTCGAATTGATCTTCCCCGAGGCCAGCTACTACTAGTTTTCCCATTCCTCTGTAAAAGATCCGTGTTAGTATTTTGCAACCGTGACTTATTAAACTGATAGTTCGGTAATTTACACAGCTGTCAGTGTGATGTCCTGACTACTTGTCTTGTATAGAGTGCCTAAAGTATGCTGTGTTCTGAGAATGCTATACAACAAGTCAAGCAAATAATAATAATAGTTTCTATTACAGAAGGGAGACTGATAATACTTTACTTAGTCTTTACAACTGTGTCGCAAGCGATGGGTAACATGCAAGTAAGTAATGTCCCTCGCTATAGACAATGTCCAAGTAAGCAATGGATATAGATCACTAATAAGTGTTCTGCGAGGGCCAGTCTACAACTGAACGAATACTGTCCGACCGAGGCTGGCAGTAGCGGCGCTTATATTCTCTTCGGCTAGAGGGCGCTCGTGTTATGGTGTGGTCCTTGTCAGCAGGATATTCGCTGATGTCGTCTCACCACCTTCTTTGCTCTTGCGATCTTCGTTTTCGTACTAGCTGTTGTCGATACGATGGAACATTCTCCCCCCCCCCCCCCCTCCCAAAGCGACGGACGGTCATCGTGTAGGGAGTACGACCATGGCGGAGGAGGAGGGGGTGTGGCAGGAGTGGGGGCACAAAGTAGGGCCGAAAGCTGTGACTGCTGGGGACGTCAAGCTTCCAGAGTACCCCGGCATCTGGCCTGCGCTCTGGTGGGAACGTCAGCTGGTAAACGACCAGAAGGGTACGCGTCCATCTCCTGATGCCATGAACCAGCTGAAGAAAGCAGCAACCACTGCGGTGTGGGTGAGTCCAGCTCCATCTGTAGGACCAGAGCAGGCGGAGGAGGCGAAGGCGCCGTCTCCATGCGGTTATCCCACGGTGTCGTGAGGACACCCTCTGGTGGTTGCTGTGGCCACGCTGTCCTCTGACCCGTGAATCTGGGGGAAGACACACGCAAGATCATCGTGCACATGACAGAGACAAAGTAGATTTTGGCGGAAGTACATGTCTTTTTACCTACTTGATCCTCTGTTGCCTCTATTTCATCTCTCAAGGCTACCCGTTCTTCTACTGTATTCATTTCCCCTGTTCTCGTCAGTCGTTCTCCAATGCTCCCTCTGAAACTCTCTACAACCTCTGGTTCCTTCAGTTTATTCAAATCTCATCTCCTTAAATTCCTGCCTTTTTACTGTTTCTTCAGTTTTAATCTGCGGTTCATAACGAATAAATTGTGGTCAGACTCCACATCTGAACCAGGATGTGTCTTATAGTTTAAAACTTGGTTCCGAAATCTCTGTCTTACCATAATACAGTCAATCTAAAACCTTCCAGTGCCTCCAAGTCGCTTTCACATATACAACTTTCTTTCATGATTCTTAAACCAAGCGTTAGCTATGATTTAATTACGCTCTGTGCAAAATTCTACCAGGCAGCTTCCTGTTTCATTCCTTTCTTCCAATCCATACTCACCTACTACTTTTCCTTCTTCCTCTTCCTCCTATCGAAAGCCAGTCCCCCTTGGTTATTACTTTTTCGTCTCCCTTAACTATCTGAATAACTTCTTTTATCTCATCGTACAGTTCTTCAATCTCTTCATCATCTGCGGACCTAGTTGGCATATTAGCTTGTGCTACTGTGGTAGGCGTGGGTTTCGTGTCTATTTGGCTAAAATAAGGCGTTCACTATGCTATTCATAGTAGCTTATCCGTGTTCCTATTTTTATTCATTATTAAGCCTATCCCTGCATTACCCCTGTTTGCTTTTGTATTTATAGCCCTGCATTCACCTAACTAGAGCCGTTTTCCTGCTGCCACCGAACTTCATTAATTCCCACTACATCTAGCCTTAACTTATCCATTTCCCTTTTTAAATTTACTAACCTACCTACCTACCTAAGGGATGTGATATTCCAGTTCTCGATCGGTAAAACGCTCGTTTTGTTTCTCCTGATAACGATATCCTCCTGTGTAGTCACCGCACGTAGATACGAATGAGGAACTAATTTAGATCGGGATTATTTTACCCAAGAGGATGCCATGATCATTTAACCATACAGTAGAGCTACATCTTCGAGAAATATTCCGGCTGTAGTTTTCCCTTGCTTTCAGCCATTCGCAGTACCAGCACAGCAATGTCGTTTTGGATGACGTCAGAAGACCAGATCAGTTCGTCATCCATACTGAAAAGGCTGCTGCCCCTCTTCAGGAACCACACGTTTGTCTGAACTCTCTACAGGTACCCTTCCGTTGTGGTTGCACCTAAGGTACGGCTTTCTGTGTTGCTGAAGCACGCAAGCCCCCCCCCTCCCCCACCAACGCAAGGTCTATGGTTAACGGGGGCCGGGGGGGGGGGGGGCGTGAGGGGTTTTGCGGGGAATACACTTAAATATGTTGGAGAATTAAACATCCTGATTCACTAGTTCTGCCACTTTTCCAATATCAATGGTCTGCTTGTTCCCGTCCACTTCTGAAAGACTGGAATTGTGATCCTAAGGTGAAGAAGAACTTCTTTTCTCGTTGAAGAACGAACTTTTGAGACATGTTCTCAAATTGACGATAATTAGTTTACAATACGATGGTTCAGAGTGTCGTAGCTCGTCTTTGTACATTGCCAATACGTATGTGTACAAAACAATTGTTTTAATGTCTAGTTCTATGTTTGCTGGCCATTGTGGCCGAGAGGTTCCAGACGCTTCAGTCTGGAACCGCGATACCGCTACGGTCGCAGGTTCGAATCCTGCTTCAGGCATGGATGTGTGCGATGTCCTTAGGTTAGTTAGGTTTAAGTAGTTCTAAGTTCTAGGGGACTGATGACATCAGATGTTAAGTCCCATAGTGCTCAGAGCCATCTGAACCATTTTTTTAGTGCTATGTTTCTAATCTCTTACTGTGAATTCTGTTCCATGAAGAGTCTGCCTCTTGTTTTAATATGTTTGGTCGTCTGGCTCCAACTTAATCGTGTAGCTCAGTGATTGTATCGGATGTTACGAACCTGGTATTCGTGGCCTAGATTCTGTCCTTGAGAAGTAACAACCATTCTATTACAGGACATATATCTGAACAGAAAAGTACGATAATAACAGTGAGTGTGGAAAAACGGGATATCGTGAGCATGTCGTACGCCGATGCACTGATATGAGAGACATCACCAAATACGAAAGAGCTGAAGTAGCCGATGTAACAGTATACAGCAGCATGTGGAGTTAATCACTGTGGTGTAACGTAAATAAAATAGCCGTGGAGCTATCCACTAAAGAACTGGAGAGTGGTCTTCAAAGAAGAGAGAGAGAGAGAGATAGAGAGAGAGAGAGATAGAGAGAGAGAAAGAGGGAGAGAGAGAGAGAGAGAGAGAGAGAGAGAGAGAGAGAGAGAGAGAGGGAGGGGAGATTGTCTGAACCACTATGTGCAATTGGCTGCATAATTAAACTTAAGTGAATGTCGCTGCTTTTGGTGGGGCTATAGACGATGAAAAGAGCAGTGATCTAAAACTTCTGTGGACGCCTGTGCTATTTTTCATAATACGACACAACATGAAGTGTTTTAGCGTGCGTGATGAAGGTCACTTCAATGGCATGAGAAATGCAGCATTGAAGATGGCACAAGATGGAACTGCGATGATGTGAAATACGCATTGCATTACAGTGCAGTCTCTTAAGGAAATGTAGACACCGCGAGTTGTGGTCTCTTTAGCAGGGCTAAGGTTTCCCTTTTTCCATATATACCTTCCTAGTGCCGGAGGCTGCAAACCTGAGGACGTCTGTTTTCAAGTACAGTGCAGCTGTAAATTTTTATTACGGGATACTGAATGATAATAGGAAGTATTTTTGTTAACACATATAGAAACCCGTCAAAGCACTGAAATCACGCAGACACATTCAAATTAGTTATAAATTGATGTACAACACTTGTGTTAAAGAACAGTTTCCACGACTATGTTACTGATCCGTGTGCTTATCTTGACACATAACACGCAAACAGCTACCAGTGATAACGGCGAGACTATTTCCGTAACATGCGATAGTATCTTCCGCTTGGCGCCACCGTTAGTACGATATTACAGCAGATTTGATAGGAGTCGTGTAATTTGTAGCCTGAGGCGGAGCACACGGAAAGTGTGGACGCGCCAGTTATTGGGCATCTAAATCACCATCATCATTCCCGTTTTAGGAGATAGGCAAGCGCGGCATGTACAAGATTTCAGATGCTAACTGTGAGTTACGGTTGCAGCCTTCCGCACGCCAAATGCGAGTACGCTTCGCACCGTATTTCACACCGGGAAGTGCACGTATCTCCCCCCAATGTATTTCGGATAACTGTATAGATCTGTCGTTTTATGCAGTAACTAAGAATTTTTACTTATTCTCAGTTCCAAATAAAAAAAAAGAAAGATTCTGCACTGCATCTTTTCATCTTCCATTCGTTTACACGAGATAAAGTTTAGGACGTTTCAGAACCAACATAACACCCTTCGTTTTAATCGGTTTTATATACCATATCCTTCTTTTCAAATGTCTAAAATTGAATGAAAATATCCAAATTTCTAATTACGTATCTCTGAATACCCGTTTCATTCAGTAAAATCGAACATGCGTACACGAAGTTCAGTGTTAGTGGTCTGCATCATTGTTATATTAGAAATGCAGTACGGACATATTGTGATAAAACTGCTGTACATTTACCTTAAACCGTACTTTTTAATGTGGTATCTTCGTTGATGCAATTTATAAAATGTGACAGTCTTTTTCTTCTGTCCATGTAATCTCTAACAAGTCCAGAGTAAAATTAATAGTACAGCACAAAGAAATGAAACTAAATTTCAAGCAGTATATTTGCAGAATTTAACTACAAAGTAGCTTTATTACTGCAAATTACAAGGTTCTGGTTGGAGGAGATGACACTCAAGTTCTAGGGCACTAAAAAATGGGTCTGATGGAACGCCATTTATCCCTATTCGGTGTCCTTGACTCAGAAATCCTTAATTTTAATTATGACACACTCGTCTCCAATCGATTAAGCGTTCTAACCGTCATATCTACAAGGTGAACGTGAGCATAAGGGCTTCCCTAAGTGTCGCTAATGGCCTGGTATTTGTTTTCGCCGAAGTTCCCTTTTGAGAGCTTCTGCAGTGTTCTGTTACTGTGAAGTGAAATTGTGGCTGATGTGCAGTGAAACGAGGCTGTGCGCCCCGTTGCGTAGCAGACAGTTTCATCATCATGGTGTTCCTTGAGCCTGCTCCGTATTTAACGATCGGCGGTATTTTTGAAAGACAAAGTTCCAACCAGATTTCAGCTAAGGTACATTATGTGTAGTAGTGACTAATGTCTTGTTATTTAATTTTTATCAGCAGTTTTCTGCACATTTGTTGGTTTCCTAAGTGACAAACGCATCCATCCTTTTCCTGGGATTTGAACATTTTCGGTTGAGGTAGTTGTATGTTGAAAGTCCTTCCAAGGATATATCAAACCTATGGAACACATTTTCGTGCTTGTATCCCTGTTCCGTCATCAGTATAGGTTAACTGCGTGATTTTCGGAAATGGGTTGCTTGTTGGTGAATATGTTTTACAGAAAGAGCTCAAGAACATCTTGAGATGGCCATTTCTTCTGAATCCTTCAGTGACTGTTCTTGTTCTGCAGTGAAACACGGAAGCGTCCATTCTGCTGGATGCACTAAAAAATTTAATAAAACCATAATAAATGCTGAAGGCAAGATTTGAGCCATTGCATACGATAAAATCTGTTGACAACTTTAAATTAATTTTACGTTGAAAAAAAAAAAAGATTCTACCCGTGTTCTCCCAGTGCCGGTAGTTAATGTTTTTCTTGTGGTCTTCAGTCTGAAGACTGGTTTCATGAGGATCTCCTCACGCTTCATACTTTGCACGGCTCTATACCTCTGCACAGCTACAGCAACCTAAATCCATTTGAACTGTCTTATCGCATCCAAGCCTATACAATGCAATGTTTTACCCATCTCTCTTTCTCCTGTTGCCAGATTTACGATTGCTTAATGCCCCAGGATGTGTACTGTCTTTTGGTACTTTCTTTAGTCAATTTGTGCCCTAAATTCTTGTATCCCCAGTTCTATTCAGCATCTCCTCATTACTTATCTTCATTACTACCTAAATTTCAATATTCTTCTGTAAAACCACATCTCAGGACTTACATTCGCCGGCCGGAGTGGCCGAGCGGTTCTAGGCGCTACAGTCTGGAACCGCGCGACCACTACGATCACAGGTTCGAATCATGCCTCGGGCATGGATGTGTGTGATGTCCTTAGGTTAGTTAGGTTTAAATAGTTGTAAGCTCTAGGGGACTGATGACCTCAGCAGTTAAGTCCCATAGTGCTCAGAGCCATTTGACTTACATTCTCTGCTTACATGAACTGTTTACCATCCACGTCTCATTTACGTATAAGGTTACGCTCCAGATATATAATTTCTGCATAGCCTCCTAATCACTTATATTTGTACTCGATTTCAACAAATTTCTCTTTTTTCGGAAACTCTTTTCTTATTATGGCCAGTCTGCATCTTACACCCTCTACATTTCTGTCACTGACTGTTCATTTTCTGCTGAAATAACGAAACTCATCTAGTAGTTTTAGTTTCTCATTTTCTAGTCCGCAATAAACCCTTAGTTATTTCGGCTCCGTTGCCGTTGGTCGACATTTGTTAGTATTTCTCTTGTTACCATTTTTCAAGGCGTGCTCTGTTCCGATCAACTAAGTTCTCATATGCTGCACCGTCTATTAAAGAATAATAACGTCATCAGCAAACCTGGAAGTCTTCTCCTGGCACGGCAATAGCGTTCCCAAATTTCTCGTTGACTTTCGTTTTCTGAATTAAATAGACGAGAACTAAATAAGAAATATTGGAGTACTACATGCAAAATGAATTTTAATTCTGATGATAATGGGTTTTAAAAAAGGTATAGAAACTTCACTATGAATGAAGTTGATATTAAAGCTGCAGCTGCCGGTGTGTGTCCCATTTCTCTGCTGCTCTTGTCAAGATCCTACAGAATAGTCGTGGTCTCCCGACGTCTCGCATAAGTGTCATTCGTATTGCTAATTGGGCGATGACGCTCGCAAGAGTGGGAGAATGGTACTACCTAAACAAGGATTCCAGCAGACTCGTTACATTGGCCATTTGTGTGTGATTATTAGTCGTTTACATTTTACTAGTATGGGCAACACATATACTGGGTGGTCCGTTGATAGTGACAGGGCTAATTATCTCACGAAATAAGGATCAAACGAAAAAACTAGAAAGGACGAAACTCGTCTAGCTTGAAGCGGGAAACCAGATGGCGCTATGGTTGGCCCGCTAGATGGCGCTGCCATAGGTCAAACGGATATCAACTACGTTTTTTTTTTTAAATAGGAACCCCATTTTTTGTTACATATTCGTGTAGTGCGTAAAGAAATATGAATGTTTTAGTTGGACCACTTTTTTCATTTTTTGATAGACGACACTGTAATAGTCACAAACGTATAAGTACGTGGTAAAACGTATCATTCCGACAGTGCGGACGGTGTTTGCTTCGTGATACATTACCCGTGTTAAAATTGACCGTTTACCAATTGCGGAAAAGATCGATATCGTGTTGATGTATGACTATTGTTATTAAAATGCCCAACGGGCGTGTGCTGCTCGGTATCCTGGACAACGTCATCCAAGTGTCCGGACCGCTCGCCGGATAGTTACGTTATTTAAGGAAAGAAGAAGTGTTCAGCCACATGTGAAACGTCAACCACGACCTACAATGGATGATGATGCCCAAGTACATGTTTTAGCTGCTGTCGCGGCTAATCCGCACATTAGTAGCAGATAAGTTGCGTGAGAATCGGGAAGCTCAGAAACGTCGGTGTTGAGAATGCTACATCATCATCGATTGCACCCGTACCATATTTATATGCACCAGAAATTGCATGGCGACGACTTTGAACATCGTGTACAGCTCTGCCACTCGGCACAAGAGAAATTACGGGACGATGACAGATTTTTTGCACGCGTTCTGTTTAGTGACGAAGCGTCATTCACCAACAGCGGTAACGTAAACCGGCATAATATGCACTATTGGGCAACGGAAAATCCACGATGGCTGCGACAAGTGGAACATCAGCGACCTTGGCGGGTTAGTGTATGGTGCGGCATTATGGAAGGAAGGATAATTTGCCCCCATTTTATCGATGGTAATCTAAATGGTGCAATGTATGCTGATTTCCTACGTAATGTTCTACTGATGTTACTACAAGATGTTTCACTGTATGACAGAATGGCGATATACTTCCATCATGATGGATGTCCGGTACATAGCTGGCGTGTAGCTGAAGCGGTATTGAAGAGCATATTTCACGACAGATGGATTGGTCGTCGAAGCACCATACCGTGCCCGCACGTTCACCGGATCTGACGTCGCGGGATATCTTTCTGTGGGGAAAGTTGAAGGATATTTGCTATCGTGATCCACCGACAACGCCTGACAACATGTGTCAGCGCATTGTCAGTGCATGTGCGAACATTACGGAAGGCGAACTGCTCGCTGTTGAGAGGAAAGTCGTTACACGTATTGCCAAATGCATTGTGGTTGGCGGACATCATTTTGAGCATTTATTGAATTAATGTGGTACTTACAGGTAATCACGCTGTAACAGCTTGCGATCTCAGAAACGATAATTTCACAAAGGTAGATGTATCACATTGGGACAACCGAAATAAAATGGTCAAACTTACCTACGTTCTGTATTTTAATTTAAAAAACTTACCAGTTACCAACTTTTCGTCTAAAATTGCGAGCCATATGTTTGTGACTATTACAGCGCCATCTATCACAAAGCGAAAAAAGTGGTCCAACTAAAACATTCCTATTTCTTTACGTACTATTCGAATATGTAATAAGAATGCGGGTTCCTATTGGAAAAAACTCATTTGATATCCGTTTAACCTATGGCAGCGCCATCTAGCGGGCCAACCATAGCGCCATCTGGTATCCCCCTTCAAGCTAGACAAGTTTTGTACTTTGTAGTTTTTTTGTTTGACGCTTATTTCTTGAGAAATTGGGCCCGGTCACGATCAATGGACCACCCTGTTTATCTACAGAATCAAAGACAAGCAAAGGAAAAATAATGTTTATCTAAGTAACCTAACATATGTACGAACGCAGATCATTTATACCTAAAGAATAAAACAAGTAGATTGACCATATTTTCCACTAGACCTAGGTTCATAGCGTACATGACAAGTACCTTTTCCTTTCATAGGCAACTTCTCTTTTTCGATAATGGTGAAGGAAACTGCAGTAATGCATCAGTCCCTCCTTTAAACCGCTTCTGTCTACTGACATCGACTACGGATGTCTGAGTAGGTAGTTTTAGTTTTATGTTTGTTGTTGAAGTTGTTTCGATGACCAGGTATGACCCATGGTACTTGTTTTGCCCTTTGGGATACAAGTATTTCCTGCCCTATTCTATAGTGTGCCTGTTTTCTTGCAGGTTGTCCGATGCGTTCATGGTTTTCCAAGGCTTTAGTATTGGCACGTTTTACGCTCTGCCAAACGTCTCTTAACTATTTTGCAAATTGTTTTACTGGGTCATTTGTGCTGCTGATTTTTGTTCCATCACGTCAAAGGGTAACGGCATTTCCCGCCCACACTGTATTTCAAATGCTGAAGTTGCTGTGTGAAATTTTTAACTACGTATATGCGCTGGCTACAGAACTTAAATAGGATCCAAATCTACATGTTGGCGATTCTAGTAATGGCTAAATACTTGTAATTTTTGATATTGTACAGTGAACGGATAGACCGTCAGAGACAGAGCACCTCATGTTGCTGCTGCTAATAAGATGAGTACACCGTTCGTTTGCTGTACATTTTTATGAGATTCCAATAGAAGTGACTTATTTGCAGTTACCTGTGTAGTCTTCGAGTGCTTACTAGGCCCAAACTTTTATTTTAATAACGGTGTAGCATACAGTATCGCCATTGCTATCGACCCTCGTAACTACAGGCTTTTCTTTGTTTTGGTTAGTATACCTCAGCGTCAGTCAGACCGTCAGAGACAGAGCACCTAGTGTTCCTGCTGCTAATAAGGCGAGTACACAGTTCGTTTGTTATATACGAGGTGTGATTGGAAAGTTTTAAGAATGGATCCCCTACTGCTTACTGGTCTGGTGGGCAGGTACACGGAGGGTGGGGAGTGAGTCATTGCCTTGTCCTTGAACGCCGTCTGATAGGAAACTGCGTTTCCTTTATTCAATTCGTTGTTGCAGCTGGTTGAGTGCAGGTCTGTTAGGGCTTGTTGCCGGATTCTGTCTGCGTGAAAATGGATGTAAAAATGGAGAAACGAGTTTGTGTGAAATTTTGTTTTTAAACCGGGAAATCAGCTTCTGAGACTTACGAACTATTAAAAATAGCTTTTGGAGATAATTATAGGAGCCAGGGAAATGTTTTTGTCCGGTTCAATAGATTTAAAAATGGCCGTGAAACATTTGAAGATGAACCACGGTCTGGCCATCCTTCCACCTCAAAAACGAATGAAAATGTTATGAAGGTTCGCGACTTACTGTTCTCAGATCATAGATTTACAATTAGGGAGATGGCTGATGAACATCATTTAAGTTTCTATGCCGTTCAACCTATTGTAACTGAAGATCTGAACATGCATCGAGTGTCTGCAAAATTAATTCAAAAAGTATTGCCAAGTGACCAGAGACAGTACCGACTTGAAGTGTAAAACAATTGATTAATCGGACTAGAAGTGACCCAGATTTGTTAAATAGGAAATTACAGGTGACGAATCGTGGGTATATGGATATTATACTGAAAACAAAGTGCAGTCTTCGCCGTGGAAGACTCCAGGTTCACCACGACCGAAAAAAGCACGGCGAAGTCGGTCGAAGGTGAAGACAATGTTGGTAACTTTTTTCGATTCTGCCAGTATTGTGCATCATGAATTCACTCCTGGAGGACTGACAATTAACCAGGAATACTGCAAATGTGTCCTTGAGAGTTTGTGCGAAAAGGTGCAGATGAAAAGGCCTGCCTTGTGGAAAGACAGGAGTTGGGTGCTACACCATGACAATGCTCTGGCTCATCGTACCATCTCCATAGTTGAAATTTTGACCAAATTAAAAATTCCTGTGCTTCCACAACCACCATAGTACTCTGATCGAGCCCCTGCGGACTTCTACCTGTTTCCTAAACTGAAATGTTCGCTGAAAGGGAAGTGATTTGACTCGATTGAAGACATCCAGGAAAATATGGAGAGGGTCCTTAACAAATTTCAGGAAAAAAAATTTCCAGGAATGTTTCAAAAAGTGGCAACACCATTGGAGTCGGTGTGTTCAGTCAGAAGGGGACTATTTTGAAGGAGATGCATCACAATATCATGTAAGTACCACCATTGTAAAATTACAAGCCCATTCTTACAACTTTCCAGTCACACCTTGTATTTTTACGAGCTTCCAACAGGAGCGACTTATTTACGGATACCTGTGTAGTTAATAATTTTATTTTTGTAATTTCTTGCGTGTTCAAGTGCTTACTAGACACAAGCTTTTATTTTAATAACAGTATAGCGTACAGTATGGCCATTATTATCAACTCTCATATCGTATAGACTTTTTTGTTTTGGTTAGTGAAGCTCCACTTCGTTTAGACTGTTACTAGAGAGCAATACGAATTCCTGCTGCTAAAAAGCCAAGTAAACTGTTCGTTTGTTACACATTTTTATGAGCTTCAAACAGGAGATACTGCAATAATGGATAGGAACTCTGATTGCTGTTTACAAATGTGAGCTGAGTTGGTGACCCTTCACTCACAGCTCCAGGCAGTGTTGGCTTCCGTCACACAGCTTGAGGCTGCTGCCAAGGGGCATCACTGTGGGGGTTTGGATGTGGGGATGCGAGGGACGTTGACCCATCCCACGTGTCTCTCGATCGGTCCACTGCTGTGGCCGCCCCGGGTACTGCCTGGACTGAGGTTGACCCCTCACTGGTGGTCGAATGGGAGATCATTCCAAAGTCTGGCAGGCAGCAAAATCTTACCTCTGTGCCAATCGTAGGGCCACCATGGTTCGTTTGACGGACAGGTTTCGCGCTTTATCTGTGGCTGACGATGTCTCTGAGGTGGATGCAGTCATCCACCCTGTTCCAGAGGGAGCTTCTCGGCCCGCAGGTTGTGGGCACTCACGGAGGGTGGGTTTTCTGGTAGTTGGGAGCTCCTACATTAGGCGCGTAATGAGGCCCTTTAGGATCATGGCTGCCAAGGAGGGGATGCCATGAAGAGTACAGGGTGCAGTCTGCTGCAGGTGGTGGATCATGTCAGTACCAGTGAGGTGTGTTGTTTTGGATCGGAGGAGATTCTCTCTGGTTTCAGGTGGCTAGTGGAAATGGTAAATACTGCCAGTCTTGCTTGTGAGATTAAGGCTGATATCACCATCTGCAGCATCGTCGATAGGACCGACTGCTATTGCTGTCAGAAGTAGTTTGCTGTAGTGAAGTTTAAGTAGATAGTCTTGCGAAATAGTATGGGTAGAGGTTATGCTTGACAATCGGACTAAACGATTAATTGGATCATTTTACCGACCCCCCGACTGAGAAGATATTGTTGCTGAACAGTTCAAAGAAAACTTGAGTCTCATTTCAAATAGATACCCCACTCATACTGTTATAATCGGTGGTGACTTCCATCTACCATCGATATGATGGAAATATTATATATTTAAATCCGGCGGCAGGCATAAAACATCATCCAAAATTGTACTGAATGCTTTCTAAGAAAATTATTTTTAGCAATTAGTTCATGAGTCCACACGAAGCGTAAATGGTTGCGAAAGCATACATGACCTCTTAGCAACAAATAATCCTGGACAAACAGAGAGTATCGTGACGAATACAAGGATTAGCGGCTACAAGGCAGTTGCTGCTACGCTTAATGCCGTAACACCTACTAACAATCAAAAGGAAACGCAAAGTATATCTAGTTTTAAAAAAAGGCTGATAAAAATGCTCTTAACGCCGTTTTAGGAGACAGTCTTCACTCCCTCCGATCTGGTCATGTAAGCGTTGGGAAGTTGTGGAATAATTTCAAATAGATAATATCGACAGTAATTGAGAGATATATACCACATAAAGTAATAAATGATGGTACTGATCCCCCATGGTACACTAAATGAGTCAGATCGATGTTGCAGAAGCAACGACAAAAGCATGCCAAATTTAAAAGAACGCAAAGTCCGTAAGACTGGTAAAGTTTTACAGATGTTCGAAATATAGCGCGTACTACAATGCGAGATGCATTTAATAGTTTCCATAACGAAACACTGTCTCGAAATGTGGAGAAAAATCCAAAGAGATTCTGGTCATTCATAATGCACACCAGTGGCAAGACGCAAGTAATACCTCCACGGCGCGATAACAACGGTGGAGTCACTGACGACAGTGCCACCAAAGCAAAATTATTAAACACGGTTCTCCGAAACTCCTTCACCAAAGAAGACGAAGTAAATATTCCTGAATTCCAATCAAGAACAGCTGCCAAGATGAGAAACATAGAATCACATATCCTCGGTGTTGTACAGCAGCTTAAATCACTTACTAAAGGCATGCTTCTGGTGCAGACTGTATACCAGTCAGGTTCCTTTCAGAGTGTCCTGATACAAAAGCTCAATATTTAGCAATTACATACAACCGCTCGCTCACAGAAAGATCCCTAGCTAAAGACTGGAAAATTACTCAAGCCACACTAATACCCAAAAAAGAAAGTAGGAGTAACCCGTTGAATTACAGGACTATATCACTAACGTAGGTTTGCAGTAGAGGTTTGGAACATATACTGTATTCGAACATTATGAAGTACCTCGAAAAAAACGATTTATTGGCACAAAGGCAGCACGGATTGAGAAAACATCGTTCTTGCAAAACACCACTAGCTCTTTATACTCATGAAGTAATGAGAGCTATCGATAGGGGATGTCAAATTGATTCCCGTTTTCAGATTTCCAGAAGGCTTTCGACTCCGTTCCTCACAAGCGTCTTCTAACCAAACTGCGTGCCTGTGGAATATCGCCTCAGTTGTGCGACAGAATTCGTGATTTTCTGTCGGAAAGGTAACAGTTCATAGTAATAGACGGAAAATCATCGAGTAACACAGGAGTAATACCCAGAGTTCCCCAAGGAAGTGTTATAGGCCCTCTATTCTTCCTGATCTATATTAACGACATAGGAGCAATCTTACTAGCCGTCTTAGATTGTTTGCAGATGATGCTGTCATTTACCGTCTTGTAAAATCATCAGATAACCAAAACGAATTGGAAAATGATTTAGATAAGGTATCTGTATGGTGCGAAAAGTGGCAATTGACCCTGAATAAAGAAAAGTGTGAAGTTATTCACATGAGTACTAAAATAAATCCACTACATTTCGATTACGCAATAAGTCACACAAATCTTAAGGCTGTGAATTCAACTAAATACTTAGAGGTTACAACAACAAATAATCTAAATTGGAATGATCACATAGATAATATTGTGGGTAGAGCAAACCAAAGACTACGATTCACTGACATAACACATAGAAGGTACAACAGGTCTACTAAAGAGACTGCTTATACCATTTTTTTCCGCTCTATTCTGAAGTATTGCTGTGCGGTGTGGGATCCGCACAAGCTGGGAATGACGGACGACATCGAAAAAGCACAAAGAAGGGCGGCCCGTTTTGTATTATTGCGAAATAGGGGAGATAGTGCCACAGACACGATACGTGGCAATTACTAAAATAAAGGCGTTTCTCGTTGCGACGGGAGCTTCTCATGAAATTTCAATCACCAGTATACTCCTCCGATTGCGAAAACATTTTGTTGGCATCCACCCACATAGGGAGGAATGATCATCACTATAAAATAAGAGAAATCAGGGCTCGCACCGAAAAATTTAACTGTTCTATTTTTCTGCACGCCTTTCGAGAGTGGAACAGTAGAGGGACAGCTTGAAGGTGGTTCACTGAACCCTCTGCCAGGCACTTTATTGTTAATAGCAGAGTAAACATGTAGATGTAGAAGTGTTTCCGTTCGTCCACTTGCTTGTGGATGGAAAGGGATGGTACGTAACTTTTCGATTCGCAATATGCAGCATGAATATTTCATGACATCAGAAACAAAGTTAGTCCCTAGATCTGCTATTGCTGGTATATAAAATGGTAGTAGCCAGTTGTTTACTATTGTCTGTGCATTTCTGATACGGAATTGCGACCGCTTCAAGATACGATCGTTAGTACGTACACCGACGTGACGAAAGTCATGGGATACCTGCTAACACCTTGTCGGACCTCCATTTGACCGGGGTGGTGCAGCAGACAGGCGTGACATCGACTCAACAAATCGTTGGAAGTAACCTGCGGAAATATTTAGCCATGCTGCCTCTACAGCCGTCCATAAACACGTAAGTGTTGCTGGTACTGGATTTTGTGCACGAACTCACCTCTCGATTTTGTCACATAGATGTTCGATGGGATTCATGTCGCGCATTCTAGGTGGCCAAATCATTAGCTAAAATTGTCCAGGAAGATTTTCAAATCAGTCCCGAGCAACTGTGGCCCGGTGACTTGCGCATTATTATTATTATAATATATAAAAAGGCAATCGATGTTTGGGAACATGAAGTCCATGAATGACTGCAAGTGGTCTCCAAGTAGCAGAACTTAACCATTTCCAGTCATTGATCGGTTCAGTTGGGCCATAGGGCCCAGTCCATTCCATGTAAATACAGCCCACACCATTATGGAGCCATCAACAGCTTGCACAGTTTCTTGTTGACAACTTGGGTCCACGGCTCCGTGGGGTCTCTGCCACACTCCAACTCTACCATCGACTCTTACTAACAGATATCTGGACTGATTTAATGAGGTCACGGTTCTCCAGTCGTCTGGGGTACAACCGATATGGTCACGATCCCAGGAAAGGCGCTGCAGGCGATGTCGTGCAGTTAGCAGTCTCCCGCGTCGGTCGTCTGCTACCGCAGCCCATTAACGCCAAAATTTGCCGCACGTTCGTCGTTCGTCCCAAACTGATTTAGCCGTTATTTCAATCAGTGTTGCTTCGTCTTTTAGAAGTGACATTACACGAACTTTGCTGCTCCCGACCGTTAAGTGATGGAGGTCGGCCACTGCGTTGCCCGTGGTGAGAGGTGATGCCTGAAATTTGGTCTTCTGGACACACTCTTGACACTGTGGATCTCGGAATACCTAATTGCCCCACGATTTCCGAAACTGAGTGTGTCATGCATTTAGCTCCAACTACCGTTTCGCGTTTAGTGCCTATTAATTCCTGTCGTGCGTCCTTAATAACGTCAGAAACCTTTTCACATGACTCACGAGGAGAGTACAAATGACAACTCCGACAATGCATTGTCCTTTTATACCTTATGTACACGATACTACGGGCTTCTAAATAAGCCCGTTTACATAACTCTGTCCCACGACTTCTGCCACCTCACTGAATTTATTACAAGCTGGAGCTCTGTTGAGAGGTCCTAACACGTCTGGTACGGTTTTTCAGCTTCTGGTAACCTCTGAAACTCTATTTTCTGATGATATAAATCTGTTTTCTGGGCACAAGGGATGCATTTTTTGACATACTGATCTGCGTCAGTAGGACGTGTTTTCCAATAAAATATTCATGCGATTAATTGATCATTTGTTCACCTTGTCCCATGACCCTATGATACCTAGTCGTGTGCCTGTTGTAATATTTCGGCTCTGAGTGTTTCGTGAACCATGATGCATGGACCGCTATTTGTGGAACTGCACAGTAAACTCACGTACGCTACAAATTGAGGTTGAGTTTTCACCATTTAACTTTCACTGTCAGCTACCTGGGCTATTTTGCTCTCTGCTGGGCTGTTAACTAATGCCGCACGTGTAATAGCGCTACTTTTCTGCTTCGGTTATATCCTGGCTTCTTCATTCATAATTAAATTCACTAAGTTTGAGTGACCGTTTTGTTAACCAACGTGAAGGTTCTTTTAGGCCTAACAACCACTTCAAGAGTGCATGATGCAGTATCACTTTAAATTTCCAACCATACAAATAACAACGAAAACAACAATTCTATATACTATTGCCAATATCTATACTATTGTTTTTGAGAATTTCGTTAAGCCTTGCTCAACTTGTCTAGATGCGCATGCCACAGGGTGGCTCTCTCAGTTGTAATTCTGACTCACGAAGGCAGGCCACAGCGTTCAGACCTCGGATTTAGTTCAGACTTTGTACACCTTTAGTAGTCCGTTAGAACAACATAATGAATAGGGCGTATTAGTTAGGCGATTTCGAGAAGATCGGAACAGAAGCTTTTTGGGTCAGTGATGTACTTATTCATTGTGATCCTGAGCATGAAGATGGTGGCGGTCATGTGATTAGCACTGAGGCTCCATAATCGGTGAATCGCTGGATTGAGTCTCTCTCATTTTTTTAAATTTTATATTTTTTCAGCATTTGTCACAGTATTCCATACGTTTTCAATTTGAAAGGTAATAAGATGAAAAGACGCGTTTCTTTGCGTGAACTTTTACTGAATTTCAAGTGTTATTTGGTTGATAGCTAATTTTTATCATCATAACAAATATCATTAATAACCATCAACAAGGAAACAACCAAACGCCTAAAGTTTCACTAAAAATGTATGCCTATCGTGATTCCCGAAATCCCTTGTACTTGCCATCATGGAAGGTACCGAGAACTGCTTTGCACCTAGACGCATCGTTCTGCAGACATATGTTTCAAGGACGAGGCTGATGCTTGGAAAGCGCAAGCCAAACATCGATAAATGAACGTGTAAATAACTTAATTCATTAATACAATAAGTTACAATCCGTCGGAATACGACGGTAATGTATAATTAATCGTCGTATGGGATTGCAACATTACAATTTCCAACATGATATTTTTCTTATAGACACTGAAAACGTAACTTAAAACGGCATCTACTACATCGAATGAATGCAGTTTTCCCGCATGCACAAGGATTCTTCAGTGGTTCTAAGGAAAAAAAAGCTTGTTGTTATTTTGTAAATTTTCTCATTCTTTCGTCAATTTGGAAGCAAACCATGTGTAGCGCAACATTTACGTAACTATGGCTGCCGAAAACTGGCAGTGTATGATTTAATGTATTCTAATAGTGAACTGTAGCGCCAAAGAAACTGGTATAGGCATGCATACTTGTTGTGTACATAGTTCCGCGTAGTCAGCGCATACACAACTCTCGCACTAGAGCGCGCCCCGCTAAGCACAACAGCGCTGGCGCAGCGCTCGTCCGTCTCCACTCTACGAGATGGCGTTGCCATAAAGGCGGACCAAATTCTGCTTCCGCCGATCCGCGTATTAATATGTAACGGAGCCAATGAGATTGCTGCTAACGTAGAACCTTTTCTCCTCGCGGATCACACTCGCGCAGTGATACCTGAACGAGTGAGGTATTATAACGAGTGTACAGACCTCCGATTATTCAGTCTGCATTAGTCTGTACCAGTGTGCATTTGTCTGTACCAGTCTATAGTCAAGTTCCAGTCTGCACCTAATAAGATTACCATATTCCTCTACATAGCCATGAAGACAAATGAATAGACACTTTGTCAAGTATCAGAGATATGTGAGAATAAGATTAACGTACCAAGACCAAAGGAACTTCAGATTGTCAATTGTTAACAGCATCCAGAATCAAGTTACATAATGTCTATGCTTTTTATTATTTTAATAAATGTGTGTGAAAATTAATCAAGTTCTGTTTATAGTTGGTCACCGTCAATCTGCTACTCTAAGCGTGCAAGTGGCATTTCTATCGTCTGACCTAACGGCAGAAGATAAACACGCCACGATAAGACCACGAGACATAGTGCTGACACTCGCCTACTTTGTTAGAGCGACAAGTCAAATGGTTCAAATGGCTCTGATCACTATGAGACTGAACTGCTGAGGTAATTAGTCCCCTAGAACTAAGAACTATTTAAACCTAACTAACCTAAGGACATCACACACATCCATGCCCGAGGCAGGATTCGAACCTGCGACCGTAGCGGTTTCGCGGTTCCAGACTGCAGCGCCAGAACCGCGCGGCCACTTCGGCCGGCCCGACAAGTCAAATAATCTGATGGTGTGTGTACCGAAGGTCTTACAGCACGCACACCACAATATTCAAATACAGAGTTATGTAAACAGGCAGATAAAGGCGCTGCAGTCGGCAACGCCTGCATAAGACAAGAAGTTCAAAAATTCAAATGGCTCTGAGCACTACGGGACTTACCTGCTGTGGTCATCAGTCCCCTAGAACTTATTAGAACTACTTAAACCTAACTAACCTAAGGAAATCACACACAACCATGCCCGAGGCAGGATTCGAACCTGCGACCGTAGCGGTCACGCGGTTCCGGACTGTAGCGCCTAGAACCGCTCGGCCAGTACGGCCGGCCAGACAACAAGTGTTTGGCGCAGTTGTTAGATCGGTTACTGTTGCTACAATGGCTGTTTATCAAAATTTAAATGAGTTTGATCGTAGTGTTACAGTTAGAGGTGTACAAATTCCCCTTGCAGCCTGCGTGTCCTTAGCTCCTCTGCAACCATTCATGCAGGTCAGCCTGCCGCGACGTAAACACAAGAGTGCTCGTGTACTGAGGCATATTGGGTAATGCGGCCGACTTGGGCTCCCGCAAGCCCTGGCTACCTGGGTTTCCGCAGGCCTGCCAAGCTTCACGGGATCCGCTCAGCTTGCTGCGCCTGACAACAGGTGGCGCTGTCAAGCTACCGTGACTAGAGTAGCCATGTAGTTAGCCCGCAATTCATTTATGGCAACTGTGGAGGCAGCGCAATGAATAGGTCGAACTTTAGTGAGATTGAAAAAAAATTGACAACTGGCGAATACATGCTGGTAACGAAACAGAGCACAAGTGCCGCATGGGAAACGTTTTCGTGTGTTTATGAAGCCGCTTCAAATAAATCGGTAGGTGTGTCTCAATGCAAACTATGTAAAAAGCTCCCTAGTACTTATTGGGAACCTCGAGTGTGTTACGACATGTGTGCAAATTTGACAGACAGTTCCCTCACTCCGTAAATATCTTGAAAGAGGACAGATTTAGTGGCCGAAAAGTTCGTCGAAATGTATGCTAAGTACCGTGAGACCATTTAGCAGTATAGAGAGAGAAGGATTTCTTAATTTAGGGCAGCGCTGATCGACATAGGTAAAAAATATGGCTCAGTTGATATTAAAAATATTATGCCTTCCCTAGTGACAATAGCTAGGAAAGTTCAAACCTTAGCTGATAAAGTGCGCATCAAAATGCTCCCAGAGATAGTGCATGCGATTGGTTCTGGTATATGTGCCAGTAGAATTTATCTATGGACAGACAATTACAAAGGGGTGCATTGCATGTCCGTGACAATGCATTACATAAATTCAGACTGGCGTTTGAATAAATATGTACTGATGTGCTCTGCGTTTCCCGAGTGCCCAAAAACTGGCTCGAATATTCGAAACGAGTTGGAAGATCGCTTAGAAACTATGAGTGTTTCTCATGAAGACATTGCCCAAATTACGCTTGTCACAGACCAGGGCAGTAACATTGTCAAAGCTATCGAAATATATCAGCGTCTTCCATGCATGGCTCATAGTATAAACAGAGTCTTGAAACATGTTCTGAGCGAACAGTTTTTGAAAGAAAATGTTCCAAATATACAGGGCTATTACAAATGATTGAAGCGATTTCATAAATTCACTGTAGCTCCATTCATTGACATATGGTGAGACACACTACAGATACGAAGAAAAACTCATAAAGTTTTGTTCGGCTGAAGCCGCACTTCAGGTTTCTGCCGCCAGAGCGCTCGAGAGCGCAGTGAGACAAAATGGCGACAGGAGCCGAGAAAGCGTATGTCGTGCTTGAAATGCACTCACATCAGTCAGTCATAACAGTGCAACGACACTTCAGGACCAAGTTCAACAAAGATCCACCAACTGCTAACTCCATTCGGCGATGGTATGCGCAGTTTACAGCTTCTGGATGCCTTTGTAAGGGGAAATCAACGGGTCGGCCTGCAGTGAGCGAAGAAACGGTTGAACGCGTGCGGGCAAGTTTCACGCGTAGCCCGCGGAAAATTGGCTCATGCCACAACTGGAGACCGACAGCGCCGACTTCATCTTTCAACAGGATGGTGCTCCACCGCACTTCCATCATGATGTTCGGTATTTCTTAAGCAGGAGATTGGAAAACCGATGGATCGGTCGTGGTGGAGATCATGATCAGCAATTCATGTCATGGCCTCCACGCTCTCCCGACTTAACCCCATGCGATTTCTTTCTGTGGGGTTATGTGAAAGATTCAGTGTTTAAACCTCCTCTACCAAGAAACGAGCTCGCATCAACGATGCTTTCGAACTCATTGATGGGGACATGCTGCGCCGAGTGTGGGAGGAACTTGATTATCGGCTTGATGTCTGCCGAATCACTAAAGGGGCACATATCGAACATTTGTGAATGCCTAAAAAAACTTTTTGAGTTTTTGTATGTGTGTGCAAAGCATTGTGAAACTATCTCAAATAATAAAGTTATTGTAGAGCTGTTAAATCGCTTCAATCATTTGTAATAACCCTGTATTAACCATTCTTAATACAGTGCGGACTACGGTTTCCTACTTCAAGAGAAGAGGTCTCTGTGTGAGACTGAACTCATATTTAAAGCAGCGGGTTTCAACTCGTTGGAATAGTTATTTTGAAATGCTTGTATCAGTCCATTCTCAGACTGATTCAGTGAAGGCTGTCTTACATAACGAAGGGGCCTCTGATAAGATGCTGGATTATGATCACCATATAACTGACCAGCTTATAGCGTTTCTTATGCCGTTTAAAGATGCCACAGTTGATCTAGTGGGTGACAAGGAGCCAACCCTACATTTAGTTCTACGGTGGTTTTATACCTTAAAAGCTCGCTGTACTGTACGGGATAACGATGAAGAGGTTAGTAATTTTATTCCATCTGAATATTATAGAACCACTTGTGAAATATGTATGTTGATAAAATGTATTTTCAGGACATGAAACCTTTGAAACAAGCCGCCGGTGCCTTGCTATAACAGAAAATGTGCGTTAGTATGTTGCATAAAATTGCAACGTTTATTGTGCCTAACTACCGCACATTAAGAAAGTTAACCGAGGATGAAAAAATTGATGTTTACCAAGCAGCACGACAGATGTATGCTGATGGTAAGCTCCTAAGATAAAACATATATTCTTCATCTACATGTACATGAGTACTCTGCAAGTCACACGCAAGTGCTTGGTTGACGGTTCATCGAACCACTTTCAAATTATTTGTCTCCTATTCTCGAATTTTGTGCGGGATAAATCACCTACATCTCTCCGTCTGAGCGCTGCTTTTTTGTATTTTATTCTGATGATCATTTCTTCCAATGTAGATGGGACCCAACAATATATCTTCGAATTCGGAGGTGTAAGTTGGTGATCGAAATTTCATACATAGATCGCGCCACGTCAGAAAACGCCATTGTTGTAATGATTCCCACCCCAAGTCCTGTATAATTTCCTCGACACTCTTTCCCCTGTTTCACGATAATACCAAACGAGCTGCCCTTCTTTAGACTCTTTCGGTCTCCTCCATCAATCGTACCAGAAAAGGCTCTCCAACTGCGTAGCAATGCTCCAAAAGAGAGTTTTGTCATTAAAACGCCTACAACATTTTCTGTGTGTGCATTCCTATTTAAGTAGGTCGTAATTGTAATCAGAGGTATTAAGTAGAATCTACAGCCTTTAGATTTGACTGGTTGATCTTGTAAACGAAGTTTAATGGACTTAATTTAGTACACACACGGATAACCTGCTCTTTTCATTATTTATTGCCAACTGCTAATTCTCACACCAAAAATATATGACTTATTTAAACCGTCGTGAAGTTAGTTTTGATCTTCTGGTGACTTTACTGGACGATAAAAGTTAGCATCATCTAAAAACTATTATAATTTCAACGATGTGTAGTACGATATTCACATTATTCTGCAAATATTAATTGGAACCTGTTATAGTTTAAGTACAAGTGCCCAATCACAGCACCCAAGAAACAAATCCAGGACCGTACAAAATGGCGAAATTTGAGGACTGGGCAGAAGAGTCTCCTCTCCTACATGATGAAGTCAGCAGATACTTGCAAGAACACTGTGTGAACGAGGGAGATATTCTACAGTGGTGGAAAAAAAACTCCCAACGACTTCCTCGACTTGCGTGTGTGGCAAGACCAGCCACTAGTGCCTCTAATGAGAGAATTTTTAGTTGCTCTGGAAACCTAATTAGCGGAAAACGACCACGTCTTAATGCAGACTGACTTAACGATCTCGTCATAATTAATTCAAGCACTAATCAGCAGACACATTAAGAATACACTAGAATATTAAACAGGAAACTATAAGTTTGAGGGTAAATTTACTAATTAAAGAGTGCAGTTTTCTTTCTTGCGCTTTCTGGGCGTCAATTTCTGAGATAGAAATTTTCTAATGCATACAGCTCATTTTTATTTTAAACTAAACTTGTTGATATCAATCATCCCAAGTGACATTTATTATTGTTTTTAAGCCATTTTCTGTTAGTTGTGTTTGGAAAAGTAGCCAAATATTTTTAGGAGCATCTGGTTTGGCCTAAATAATACTTTCAGGGGAACTGAAGGAAAATTTGTAAATATTTTATATTGAAACGTGTTCTGCAAAATAAAATATTCATTTGTGGATTAAGGCAATACACATTATGAGTTTAAATTACAATTTATTTTGTTGAGTTCCACACACATTGCGAAATGTAATTTTATTCCTGTATTTCTATATTAAGGGGAATCCTACAAGCAGGGTCAAGATGCTGAAGACCTAGACACTACAAATGCTTTTAAAATGAAGAGCGCCTTTTTCCACGAATGTATTGTAGTAGGAATATATTGGAAACTCTTAGCCACTCTCCAAAGCGTCTACGTCTGCGTCATGAGGGTTCAGACTCGTCGTTTAGGTCTGTGTTATGAGGGTCTACAGTCGTCGTTTAGGTTTGCATCATGCAAGTAAACACTCGTCGTTTAAGTTTGCATCATGAGGGTCCGAACTATGGTCCCTCATGACGCAGACCTAGACTGCAAGTGTGGTCTCACATGACGCAAAACGTAGAGGCCGCGAAAAATGGCTCAGAATCGCCATTGTATTCCCAGTACTATAGTTTTTAGACGAACTGGATACGAAACAAGTGCTTCGATTTTGTTAAAATGCATTTTGGCAATTTAGAATGATTTTGCCAACTTCGAATGAATTCACAAAACCAGGAAACTACATCCTGGAAAAGTAGTTAAATATTTGTATGACTGGTGTCATACTTGGCTGAAACACACTAAAGTTAAAGAATCTAGACATCCAAAATCTTAATTTGGTTCTCATTGCAGTACAGTGGTTGTCAGGGGCCTAGATAATTTATTCTTCTGGGGAGGGGACCAATCTTCTTTTTTGGGGGGTGGGGGTAGAGGTTCACTTCTTTAGTACAAATATCCATCCGTTTCAGTGTTGAAAACTGCAACACAGACTGCATTGTGTTCCACTAAAACAAAGAACACTAAGTTCATGGGCTCGGGGGCGGGGGGGGGGGGGGGGGGGGTAAATCCCTGCCCCACCCCTCCCAGTTATTTACGCCCCTGGTGGTTATCTGTAGCTTTTAGTGTACAAAGGAGCTCCATTTTCAGTGATTGTTCTGCTTGCTACACAAACCTGTTTGGGATGTGATCTGATGGTGGTTCGAATTGAGAATATCCTGTATTGAGAGATTGTGAAGTCTCGAAGAAATCCTTTTATATTGGACAACTAGCTGAAAACCCAGCGTTGCCTGGGCATTTATTTATTCCATACTCTCGTAGTCCATCTTCCCTCCCCTATTTTCTCTCTATCCATTTATTCCTCTCCCACTATCTCTCTGTTCACCTCCCCCCTCCCTCCCCATCCCTTGGCCCATCTCCCACCACCCTCTATCCTTCTCCTCGTCCTCTCTCTGTTGGACTCCGCCACCTCAGTTCATCTCCTCTTCACCTATCTATGAAAACTCATATATATCTGTAAACTTTTGTGGTGATCAGTGATGCAGTGTCAAAGCTTATTGCTAGGTAGCATTAATTGTAATACTTTTTGATACCCAGCATTGATAGTTTTGTTTTCTGGTGCGTCAACAAATTATGTTCAAGGTGTCCCGACAGGGGAATATGCGACATACAATTGGCCATGTGAAAAACACGATTTTCAAGATTGATGCCACAAACATAAAACGACTGCCCTTGCGATTTATCTATCGACATGGCAAATGCAAGCTGCACTGGAAATTATAACCGTTTAAAGTCGAGTGGCATGTCGGTCGGAACCATAGTGATACGTGGAATCAAACTGCCTTCAGCTTTGCACTTTCCTTCTAAAATTGTGGCTTCGATTACGTTGTACTTTAATTTCTTCACCGCAAGCCGGGTGCCATTACAAAGACGTGGCTGGTTTACCTTTCGCAACATAATGATTGCCGATCCGACTTAACTGCAGATTGGGAGGCGGTAATCCGGGTAATCCAGCGAATGTAAAAATTCCGTAGGATGGTTGACTGCATCATCTTGGTTAGTAATGGAATAAACCGACTTGTTGTCATCAGTTCGCCAGGTATCATATTTTGAATCTGAAAATTCATTTCGTTAACATGAAGGTTTTTTGCGCCCAATATAACACGTTCGCTCAACCAACAATGGTTTGTAACTGTTAAACGACATTTGCTGTGCTCGAATTGTCAAACACGATGACTGTGAATGTGTCAGACGTCTCTCAAATTTCAAAAAGATCATAGACATTTCGTTTAAAAAAATGCACCATTCAGAATTTTAAGCAGACAGCGCCCTTCATCCTGCATTGAATATCAAGTGTGCAAATTTCATCAAGATCGGAATAAAAACGTATAATTTGTCGAATTCCGTTAGGTAAAGTAACCTCTGCGATGCACCCTACGAAATTTTATGTAGACTGTGTCTTTCCTCTTGGTTTCCAGATATAGTGTGCAAAATTCCATCAAGATTGTATGCAATACAGACACACGAACCCAATTAAAACGCACTTTCAGTTTTTCTCAAATTTTCCAATTTCTCGGTCGTTTCTCCAGAAATTTTATTTTATAAAAATCGTGTCCTGAGAATTAAGAACACAGCAAATTTGGCAATTCATTTTTATTTATTTAGATAATAAGCCCAAAATGTACGCATAAAGGAAGAATGTACAAATAAAACCGAATATTTTTTGACCTGAAAGATATATATATAATGTTGGGGTTTGTCTTTTGGAGCTTAGGTAAAATAAAAACTTTTAATTAACGTTCATAATACAATGACGCGCGCAGACTAAACGGCTGCGTAGCGCAGCTCAGCAGTAATATGGGCAGGCAAGCAACTTTCCCGCAGCCTGCCCGGGTTGGGTTCAGCTTGGCTTGGCTGGGAGTGAAGCGGCCTGCCCGTTCTGTTGACAACGCGCGGCGGCCTGCCCGCCTGGCCACCGGGCAGCATGGGGGAGTTAAAAGCGGAACATGTACATAGTCCGCACACGAGCAATGGAATGTAGCACCTCCGAGGTAGCAATGAAGTCTGGATTCTCCCGTACGACAATTTCACGAGTGTTCCGTGATCAGGAATCCGTTAAAACAGAAAATCGCTGCGGCCGGAAAGAGATCCTGCCAGAACGGGACTAACGACGACTGAAGAGAATCGTTCAACGTGACAGAAGTTCAACCTTTCCGCATTTGCTGCAGTTTTCAATGCTGGGCCGTCAACAAGTGTCAGCGTGCGAATCGTTCAACGAAACATCATCGATACTGGCTTTCGCAGCCGAAGGCCAACTCGTGTACCCTTGATGACTGCACGGCACAAAGCTTTACGCCTCGCCTGGGCGAGTTGGCAACACTTCCTTATGCTGACCAAACCCTGTAGTTCCTATCTTACGTCTGAGCTGTGTTGTCTCCAATGACTCCATGTCATTACTTCCAATTCCAAATAATCTGTACCTTGGAATACCTAATCTCCTCCTGCCCGCGAGATTCAGGTTAACGAACGACCCATGTGCGACAGTGTCTACCTGAATTTTGTATTGCCTACTATGTATTAATCCTACCAAGCAGCAGTCCGTCTCTGAACATGTGTTCGCAGTATAATGGTTAACTAGGAATGTTTCCCGACAGAAGAAACATTCCCGTCTGAGTTTAACGCCTGCTTTTGCTTGTTTCGTCTAACCTGCTCCTTATTTCTACATTCGTTTGCCTTGTTGCCAGACTATAACTCTGTGGATGGTGACATTGGGCCTTCAGATATCCTTTCTTTTCATGCTGATCACATTCTTTTTAGAAGCAAATATTGGTCGCTTATTGTATACTTTAGTAGCAACGTCAATTTCTTGCAAATGCATGACGACGTGAAACACTGCAGCTAAATCATTCCTATTTTTAATACCGACTGCACATGAAAATTCGACACGAATACTCCCTAGAAAGACGTCTAAAGCAGAACTTTCCGTTTCTATGAGCATGACTCGATCCGCTTCCCGATTTTGTTTCAGCTCATAGTTCTGTGCGTTCACTTTTCGAAGTCTATCAGAAAGGGCTTCAGCTGTTTCATTAGCTTTCTGCACTAATCCATTCAACTTCTCTCTAAAAAATCTGTCAATTTTCTGTTTCTGGTATCTCTACTAGTAAACCTATACTTATTGGTCGAATGTGGGAGCTTTGATAAGTGTTTCGTGATATATGGCACGTGTTTTAGACTCACCCGGAGTATATTGCCCTTCTGCATAGTTCGGTTGTGGCTAAAAGATCATTTATGAATACTGTCGCTTCCTCCGTTGATTTAACGGAAAAGGCTATCATCAGGTTAGCTGTTGAAGAATTTACAGACGAGGATGAAACATTCACTGCCACCTTAACCTAATCTGAGCCCAACTGTAATATAACTTGCAAACCTTGTGGTTGCTTTCTTACGAGTAACTCGTCAACATACCACCTATGCTAAGAATTATCCTCTAACATTTCCGATACATGCTCCATCAGAGTGGCCACAACATCACTCGTATTACCTGATCGTGTTCGCGGGATCATTGCGCAATTTATTACTACTTTTACGCTTAAAATACTAACACGAACGAAACACTTCCTCTTTCAAAAGCAATAGCCGAACTTAACAGTCATAATCGTACCACCCCTTTCCCACGAAATTTGTACATGTAACCTTAACTCATCTTTATGTCCGATCAGTGCCCCGTGACGTTCAGAACAATTGTGTTCTGTATTACCATAACGCCTACAAGTGGTGCAAGCTACTGCCACCATTCCGCTACATGGTACACTATGCCCAGCTACATTACAGCTCTTACACTTGACGGGTACCAAATACATTGCCTTATAATTTCCTCTAAATTGTGGCAGATGTACAGTTTATTCATGTTTCACAAAATTAACTTTCCGCCGTGTATGCCACTCTTTACGTCCAATCCAGGCCGTCATACAGCCTTGACACCGGTCATATTATGGAATACAACAACACGGAGGTTCGGGCTTGCACGTTCAGCTATTGGGATAGTGTTATTAAGGAAGCTGTTGAAATCAAACCATCAAGCAACCTTATAGAGAGAGATGCTAGATTTTGTTTAAATGCTGCGTGGAATCCGGCTGTGTCTCTCATCAAAAACAGAGGGACCGAATTAGTGCTATCTCACCTGTTGCCTAATAGTCACTATCGATATTTCTGATGTTGGTTATCTTTGTTTGTGTTGACACTTGCCCTGTGTGTGGTATCTTCCTTGTTTCTCCTCTGTGAACGGAGGTATTAATTTCCCTTGCACATTGCTTCCTCCTGGCATTTGTTCCTTGAGAATGGCAGGGTGTGCTCCTGTCGAAATACCGGCGGTGGACGACGACGTCACCCGGCAGCAAACGCGTGAGTTATTTGAACAACATTTAAATTACCAGTGTCTTGAACTAACCCTGATTCTTAATGTCAACAGTATCTGATTCCTTTTGCATTGCAAGTCACTTCAGTCTCACACTTAGAAGAAAATTTCCTTACTCCGCTACTCTGGACTGATAATAGTCAACAATATAAACTTCCACATGCTAATTACATTCATTTTCATTTAATTATTCCCTTGAAAGCTTGGCAGTACCAGAAGCATCTGATTTTGAAACCAATTTTTTGTCATTCCTTCTGATTTATGTCCTAAGCGAATTATTACAGAATCTATCTTCTTATCCAAGACATTAATTTGACATTAGTTATACGCACAGAAAAGCTGAGACATAGTCGCAAATGAAACAGTGTTCCAGAAACTGTATAATAAATTTATTTTATTTCAATCTGTTATCGTAAAACATGTGGTCCTCACACAAACAACTAATGTTTTGTAATCATAGATGAAAATAAAGGAATAAAGGTATAACTTGAGCTTATTGTTATTTTGGTCCAGTTTTGAACCTCATGTACTAACATCAATTTCTCTACACTTTCCCATTCCTAAATTGTGCTTATATTTACTCGTTTCTTCCATCATTTTCTTCATTCTGTTATCAATACCCTGATACCTTACTCTAATTTGCTACACTTTCAGCGTCTTTGGTTTGAAGAGTTCCATAAGTCATGCGCTAACCATCATCGTCAGTAATCTGTCTAGCAGTCATTTTATCGTAAAAGGTTAATTCTTATAATTTTACTGTACTATCATCATCAAGGTTGCTTTTCGTTACTACCTTTTCTTAATCGCCCACTCCTACTTCTTGCTCCCTACACTCAAAAACACACTATCCGCAAGGTTCAGTACTTTTTCTCCGCTACTTTCTACATGTTGTGCACCTACATCAAATACTCTGTCTTCCACACCCCCATCACTCATTTTAACAAAATAGTTAATAACACTTCATAGTAGGAACACATTACGCGAATTTTCTCCTACGCCATTTGCTGATGCTGTCTCTCCAACTGCCGTCTGCTTGCTACTGTTTTCCGCAGTTCCGTGTCAGTTTGCAGTGTTGTTTACCGTTGGACTCAGTGCTGACTGATGGCGGTGTATGAACTATGGCTGCTCCGCTCATGATCTCCTATTGGCTGGCACTGTCTTCATAATGGTCTCCGAATTTTCCATTTGACAGATCCTATATCGGCACATTTCGGTTTCGTTTGTAAGTAGTCCGATTCATTTGGCCTTAGTCATTAGAATCCTGTCCACCATTCTAATTCTTTTTGTCACTAGACGTACCATATAAAAGTGTGTTTATCTGAAATGTGCAAACTGCACTCGCTGCCTCCTAGAAGAAAGTTCGTCAAACTGCTATAATCTAATTGTCATTAATTACTCTAATAATGTACACTACATATTTTTACGATGCCCTTGTTTTCTCCATATTTATTGTTGCTACCAAACTCGCGATGACCAGCTGCAGTTCTCACATATATTACCCTTCACATCTAGGTTCGTCCATCTTGTCCTTTAACACGAATGCTTATACAACAAAACTATAGAGCAATCTCAATTCCTAGCTCCTACCTTACTAAGTCATAACAGAGGCTATACATTATGGCGCAAGGTCATACTCTATGGTCCTTGATGCAATAACACAAGTAACAGATATTCAATGTGCAGTCATGGACTGTACGGCTGATCCCGGCGGAGGTTCCCTCGGCTATGAGTATGTGTGTTTGTCCTTAGGATAATTTAGCTTAAGTAGTGTGTAAGCTTAGGGACTGATGACCTTAGCAGCTAAGTCCCATAAGATTTCACACACACATGAACATTTGATATTCAGTGTGTAGGCAGAGTAAATGCCCAAAGTGGTAGTAATTCACAAATAGACTCCTAGGAGATGTCCATGAAAGATAACATAAGTCATTGACACAAGGCCATATGTTAGCCGTGTTACACTTCCACAGATAAAGTTTGAGAGGTGGCAACAAACTCAGTGGTATATGTATGTACTTCCTGAAACAGCTAGAATCCTTATTGACATACTACCTGGCCTTGAACTCGGTCACTGACCCTTTGTTCAAGTTCAAACATGACGTCATCGATGTCCTTGTACTGATGTTATCATGAGTGATGTCATTATGCTGATAAGTGGGGGTCCTCACCCCTTCTTAACTTCAACCACTCGTAATGCAATATTAGTCCTTATCAGAAGATAACCTCCATTTCTTGTCTCAAGCCAATCATAGGGCAGTATTATAAATCCAAGCTGGTAGAAATAGTCCCACTGCATTAGTGGAATATTAAGAGACACCTCCGCTTTTATTATCTCCACCTCCTCACCTTGTACGAAAAGAAGGATCAATATTCTGCTTATTCCCCCTCCATTCTCTCTGGAGAATCAGAGCATAGTATTTAAAAACTGTGTTAAATTAAATTATTCCTGAAATACACATCAAGTCATGCTCCGTCTCCTTTGCCATATCTCCGGCAAATAGTAGCAAAGAATGAAAAAACTGCAAGAGATTATGGAAAGAGACCAATTGTGCGTGCCTTATATGCACCTGCTCCACATCTTCCAACTAAACCGGCCGCGCGGGGCAGCCGCGAAGTCTCGGGCGCCTTGTCCCGGTCCGCGCGGCTCCCTCCGTCGGAGGTTCGAGTCCTCCCTCGGGCATGGGTGCGTGTGTTGTCCTTAGCGTAAGTTAGAATACGTTAGACTAAATAGTGTGTAAGCTTAGGGACCTCAGCAGTTTGCTCCCACAAGATCTTACCTCAAATTTCCAACCTATCAGATTATAGTATTAGAAAATGGCGCCAAGTGCACATAAAAATTTTTTGTAATCTCCACTTGAAACTCAAATATCATTATGTTTTAAAAAGAAGACGTCAGAGCTGTATAAAATTGAAAGTCTTATTATGTACTTGAAAGTCAGAATTATTTATTACTTCTGGCATAACATTTTTTTTGTAAGTTTAAATTACTTACTTCCAGACCAATGGTACATTTTTTACAAACCCACCTCCTTATTCCAACGCAGATGATGGAATAGACCAGTTGTGTGATTTATACTCCACTCCATCCTCCTATCTATCTCATCCAGAGTATGTCATTTTACAGGGATGCCACCGTTCCCCCTTTGGGTTGTCATCATTCCGGTTTGGGTGGCCACTATTTCACGTAGGTGGCTATAATTTCCCCTACTAGGTGGTTACGATTCCCCTAGGTGGACACTGTTCTCCCTTTGCGTGAGCACTATTCCCCCTAGGTGGCCATCATTAAGAGATAAATGAATCACGCTAAACGGTAACGCTAAATGGTAACGCTAAACACCTATGACATAAGATTTATTGATTGCTGACCATCACTGATAATTCGCAATCACTGACCACCGATCATCAGATATCACTGACCATCATCGATCACTGCAAGTGTAGTTACAGATCCCTACGCAAATTACGTGTTGGTTTCAATTTAAGTGATTTTGTTTAAGTCAAAGATGATTACGTACTTAAGCATGCCTCTGTTATAATATTATTTAAAAATCATTACATCGTGAAAAAGGTATCCATCATTTACACACATACAGCCGGCCGAAGTGGCCGTGCGGTTAAAGGCGCTGCATTCTGGAACCGCAAGACCGCTACGGTCGCAGGTTCGAATCCCGCCTCGGGCATGGATGTTTGTGATGTCCTTAGGTTAGTTAGGTTTAACTAGTTCTAAGTTCTAGGGGACTAATGACCTCAGCAGTTGAGTCCCATAGTGCTCAGAGCCATTTACACACATACACATTGCTATATTTCTTACTCCAAAACGATTATATGTACCTACGTTGTCCAGTAATCATTACTTGTCTCTCACAAAGCTTTATTAAAATCACCTCATTATCTAAATATATTACTGAGAAATAAAAAGAAAATCGAAGAATAAATATAATAATTTTAGTATATAAAAGTGAGCTATTACATTTTATAGTGTCACAAATAGTTGACATTTACGAATTTAATGCACGTTCTACATCCTCCTTCACACAATTTACAGCATCATCTAATGTAATCAGAATAGATATTTCAAAACACTCCATTACAACACCATGATTTTGCTACTATATCTGCAACAAGATGATCGGAACGGCACTGAATAGCATTTTTTAAACAAACTGTGTACATTATGAGTATCGGTAATGTATTTTTAATGTAGCTGTCTACCAGCTTCATATAACGGAAAAGAATCAGTTTTGTGTAGTAAATATGCTCGTATCTACCATATACGTCTAAAACAACGAATTTTTCGGAAACGGTAAAGCACTCTCAGAAGCGATTCTACACTACTGGCCATTAAAATTGCTACACCACGAAGATGACGTGCTACAGATGCAAAATTTAAGCGACAGGAAGAAGATGCTATGATAAACAAATGATTAGCTTTCACAGCATTCACACAAGGTTGGCGCCGGTGGCGACACCTACAACGTGGTGACATGAGGAATGTTTCCAACCGATTTCTCATACACAAACAGCAGTTGACTGGCGTTGCCTGGTGAAACGTTGTCGTGAGGAGGAAAAATGCGTACCATCACGATTCCGACTTTGATAAAGGTCGTATCGCGACGTTGCTGCTCGCGTTAGTCGAGATCCAATGACTGTTAGCAGAATATGGAATCAGTGGGTTCAGGAGGGTGATACACATCGCCCTGCTGGATCCCAACAGCATCGTATCACTAGCAGTCGAGATGACCGGCATCTTGTCCTCAATGCTGTAACGAATCGTGCAGCCACGTCTCGATGCCTGAGTCAACAGATGGGGGGCGTTTGCAAGACAACAACCATGTGCACGAACAGTTCGACGTTGTTTGCAGCAGCATGGACTATCAGCTCGGAGACCATGGCTGCGGTTACCCTTGACGCTGCATCACAGACAGGAGCGCCCGGGATGGTGTACTCGGTGACAAACCTGGATGCACGAATGGCAAAACGTCATTTTTCGGATGAATCCAGGTTCTGTTTACAACATCATGATGATCGCATCCGTGTTTGGGCGACATCGCGGTGAACGCTCATTGGAAGCGTGTATTCATCATCGCCATACTAGCGTATCACCCGGCGTGATGGTATGGGGTGCCATTGGATTACACGTCTCGGTCACCTCTTGTTCGTATTGACGGCACTTTGAACAGTGGACGTTACATTTCAGATGTGTTACGACCCGTGGCTCTACCCTTCATTCGATCCCTGCCAAACCCTACATTTCAGAAGGATAATGCACGACCGCATGTTGCAAGTCATGTACGGGCCTTTCTGGATACAGAAAATGTTCGGCTGCTGCCCTGGACAGCACATTCTCCAGATCTCTCACCAATTGAAAACGTCTGGTCAATGGTGGCCGAGCAACTGGCTCGTCAAAATACGCCAGTCACTACTCTTGATGAACTGTGGTATCGTGTTGAAGGTCCATGGGCAGCTGTACCTGTACTCGCCATCCAAGCTCTGTTTGACTCAATGGCCAGGCGTATAAAGGCCGTTATTACGGCCAGAGGTGGTTGTTCTGGGTATTGACTTCTCAGGATCTATGCACCCAAATTGCGTGAAAATGTAATCACATATCAGTTCTAGTATAATATATTTGTCCAATGAATACCCTTTTGTCATCTGCATTTCTTCTTGGTGTAGCAATTTTAATGGCCAGGAGTGTACTATTGACTGCTGTAAAAATCTTTTAGATCACCGATGACTTTATATGTGAGAGCTAAACACTAAGACAATCTTCAGATAGAGATCTAATATTCACTTCTTCCACTGCGTGATACTTTGTTACTAGACACGGACATTTTTACACACAGAAAATTACATACCAACAGTTTCAAAGAGGACTGTGTATGTGTTATTCTTTCTGCCACGGCATATTATGCACACTTTAGAGCTGCTGAGGAAGCCGATCTCGACGGAACTGATGGTCGGGAATCCTGACAGTATATACGGGCGAACATTAATAAAATTGACAGACGGCAGGGACGGATTCCTAATTGAAAATGGAGGAAAAGGTCCTATGAACATGTGTCCAGAAAAGGACAGTGTGCCTGCAACGACATCAGATCGTCCCGAAAAACAGTATAGACCTGCATCGCATCCAAGCACAACAAATGTTCAAAGTGGCCCCCATGGCATGCAATACACGCTTTTGCAAATCGCATCATGGATTGCCACAGACGTTCTGAGCTCTCTCTGAATTGCGGAACAGTCGTCGTGAACACGCTTTTGAATGTTCTGTACATTAGGGAATGGTTCAGCATACACAACACTTTTCAGATGCCACCAGAGGTAAAAATCAAGGAGGCTTAAGGCCGGTGATCTAGCAAGCCATGTTACGGGGTCTCCGTGTCTTATCCATCGACCAGGGCATGTTGTTGAGGTGTCGGTGAACTACAATGTGGAAGTGGGGTGGTACTCCGTCCTGCAGGAACTACATAACCTGTCACATTGCCAAATGCAAATTCTCAAGCAGCTCAGGCAGAGTATTCTGCAGGATGTCAAGGTATGTTCCTCCGTCAAGGCCTTTTGGAATATTAAAAGGTGTAAGTATGTGGTCCCTAAGAATCCTTGCTCACAAAATGATGCTGATGAGACGAATCAGTCATTCACCGAGGATTATCTCTCGCCCACAGATGATGGCTATGCAGACTAATGATACATGTTCTGGTAAACGTTGCTTCGTTGGTAAAGAGGACTGATGGCAAAAATTCCATAATTGTGACGATCTGGTGCAAAAACCATTGACAAAATTCTTCCCACAGAAGGAAATCCGCTGCTGATAATCCTTCCACTCGTTGCAAGTGATAGGGATATTAGTGATTGTCATGCAGAATACAAATAGTCGTACTTGGCTTACACCATAGTGGCTGACCATTTGCCTTTATTTCGCACTGACAGGAGCACAGTGCTTACTTTGAATCCCAGACTCTTCAAGTTCTGTAATATGGAATCCCTACTGACAGCAAGTGATTGATAAGAAAAGTGGATAAATTCTTATTAGTGGCAGCGCCTGTTGTACTTACATCGATTGTGATGACATCAACTAGTATGTTAAGTCTCCAGCGATCTTAGTATCAGTTGAGCGAGTTCTTTTATAGCTTTTGTCGTATGTTTACCTACTGAATCAGAAGGCATAAATGTGATATCTAGGCAAAAATTTCATTACTAAGCATTACTCAACAAGTCCTCTATCTAGTTTTCTTCTCCAACCTTTCTCTCCGAAGTAACATGACATTCTTCTTGACTCTCTTGCTTCTCTGACTTTGCTTCTCTGTGCCTCAGCTTTACAAAAAGAAATATTGTGATAAAAACACAATTTAGTGCGCATTATAATAAATGAAGAGAGCAATGTGGTGTACAGCATCGTAAGACTGCACGAGGAGTCGCTGTGTGGTCTTGGGAGATTAGAATACAAGTATCTCACGCTGTTAACTGTAGCGCTCCTTGCTCTCCGCTCTCCTTGCTCAATACATCTGTGGAAGCGAATACGCTCTCTCACACATAATCTAATGCGTGCAGTTCAATCTTAATCAGCAAATATGTAGACTTCTTCCGAATGAACTTTTAGCACATGTATCGCAGTTGATTGAATGCCTCCCAGTCTTTCACTCAAGTGTTTTCAACAGGCATCGTAAACTTTTAGGTGCTAATCGAAATACAACTCTTCAACAGATATTATTGTCTATCAAATTCAGTTGGTTAACTTTACAGGAAATCGTCGTAGCAAAATAAAATTGTAGCACGTAAAAAATGTGATATCTGTATGTTCGTTGGGAAATGGCAGCCAACTCATATACAACAGCTGAAATCAGCGACGTTGGAAGTTCAGGTCTAGAGCGAAGTCGGTGTTCTAACTCATCCCAGAGGTGCTCCATCGCGTTCAGGTCGGGACTCGAGGCAGTCCCGTCCTTTTCAGGAGTATTATTTTACACAAACCACTGTTTTACAAATACTGCCTTATGACAGAGTGCATTATCTTTCATTGTAGCCGAACTGCTCGTCTACTGTACATTATACGCTATACGGTAAAATGTCTTCAGAGCTTTCTGTATTTAGAGCCTTCTTACGTACAATAACGCGACGAAGCCCTAATCACGAGAAACTGCCCCTACCGTAACACCACAGCAGCTCAGTACGTCACTAGCGACAGGTAGCGTTCGCCACTACATATCACTTGTTTACAGTCGTCAACTATCCAGTGACGTCGCTCTTTACACGGTCTCAAGCGCTGCTTAGCATTGACTGTAGAGATGTGTTGTCCATTGCACTCAATTTATTTTACAGTTGGTTCCAGCATGCTACGATCTGGCACATCTACATTTCCATCTACATGGATACTCTGTAAATAACTCCTAAGAGCCTGGCAGATGATTCATCGAATTACCATCACCATAATTCTCTATTATTCCAATCTCGAACAGCGCCCGGAAGAAACGAACACCTATATCTTTTCGAGTGAGCTCTTATTTCCCTTATTTTTTTGATGATCGTTTCTCCTTATGCAGCTAGGCGTCAACAAAATATTTTCGCATTCGAAGGATAAAGTTGGTGATTGAAATTCTGTGAGAAGATCCGCCGAAACGAAAAAGGCCTTTGTATTAATGATGCCCAAATCCTGTATCATGTTACTGACACTCTCTCCCCTATTTCTAGATAATGCAAAAAGTGCTGCTCCTCTTTGAACTTTCTCGATGTACTCCGTCAATCGGATCCGACACCGCGCAACAGTACTTCAAAAGAGGACGGACGAGTGTAGTGTACGCCGTCTCTTTACTAGATCTGTTGCATCTTCTAAGAGTTCATCCAACAAAACGCAGTCCTTGGTTCGCTTTCCCCACAACTTTTTCTATGTGTTCTTTCCAATTTAATTTGTTGCTAATCATAGTTCCTAGTTACGTAGCTGAATTTACAGCCTTTAGATTTTACTGCTTTATAGTTAAACCGTAGTGGATGACCTCACAATCTTCAATAATTATGGTCAACTGACAATTTTTGCACCATACAGATAACTTTTCTAAATAGTTTTGCTATTTGTTTTTATCTTCTGTGACTTTACTAGACGATAAATGGTAGCCTCATTTGCAGACAGCCTACGACGGCTGCTCAGATTGAGTCCCAAATCGTTTATATAGATAAGGAACAGCAAAGGGCCTACAGCACTATCTTAGGGGAGGCCAAAATTCACTTGTTTTATTCGATGACTTTCTGTCAGTTACTACGAACTGTGACCTCTCTGAGAGAAAAACACGAATCCAGTCACATAACTGAGGCGATATTCCTTGGGTACGTAATTTGACTAGTAGCTGCTTGTGAGGTTCAGTGTCAGAAGCCTTCTGGAAATCGGGAAATACGGAATCAATTTGAGATACCATGTCAATAACACTCAACATTTCGTGTGAGTAAAGAGCTAGTTGTGTCTCACAAGAACGACGTTTTCTAAATCCGTGTTGACTTTGTGTCAATAGACCATTCTTTTGTACGTGTTTCATAATATTCGAACACAATGTATGTTCCAAAATCCTGCTGAATATCGACGATAATTATATGGACGTGTAATTTAGTGGATAACTCCTACTGTCTTTCTTGAATATTGGTGTGACCTGTGCAACTTTCCAGTCCTTGGGTACGGATCTTCCGTCAGGCGAATGTTTGTATATGATTGTCAGCACACCTGACAGGAACCTTAATAGTATACCGTCTGGACCAAAGACTTGCTTTTATTAACTGATTTAAGTTGCTTCACTACTCCGAGGATATCTACTCCTAAGTTACTCATATGGACAGCTTTTTTTCATTCGAATCCCGGAATGTTTACTTCGTCTTCTTTGGTGAAGGTCTTTCGGAAGGCTGTATTTACTAACTCTGCTTTAGCAACACGGTCATCGACGGTATTTCCATTGCTATCGCGCAGAGAAGGCATTTATTGTGCCTTGCCGCTAGTTTACTTTACGTACGACCAGAATATCTTTGTATTTTCTACCAGGTTTCGAGACAAAGTTTCGTTGTGGAAACTGTTATAAGCATCTCCCATTGGAGTACGCGCTAAATTTGGGGCTGCTCTAAAAGTCTTGAAGATTATGCATTCGTTTAAATTTAGCGTGCTTTTTTTCGTTGTTTCTGCAACAACTTTCTGAGCCGTTTTGTGTATCAAACATAAAGAAAACATGCAATGCCTGATTCCATTCAACATCAACAGCTATGGGATGCCAGAGAATGAGACTTTCTAGATGTTTCGTATAATCAATAGTATGAGATAACTGAACTATTACTCTCGACGTCTAAACAACAACTGAAAAAGGTAACTCACACTATGCCTTTTGTATACAGTTGTACTCAGCATTAGGGACAAAAATTTTTTCAAATACGCTCTTTTTTCGGAATGGAGTCTTAGTCTCTCTCGAATTTCATGTGGTATCCAAAAAATATTAAGTTTCGCCACGATTAGCAACAGGCTCCTATAAAGAATAAATTTCGGGGAATTACCTGCAGACTTTTCTTCTTAGAAACCTGGTTCTGATTTACAAGAAAATTCTCCGGGTAGTCCCTTCCAGATAATTATCTGAGTGAGAATCACCCTTTTCGCAATAGTACAAACTAATTTTGATGTTATAAAAAACTGGTTTTTGAACCGATTTTTTTAATTTAATGCAGGACAGCTCCTCTAATTCTATAGGCTGGAGGTTTCTGCATTCGGGAGTAAATGCATACGGGCACGAGACTCCGCTCGCCTGTTTCTTTTCTCGACTTGCTTACGCAAATCTATTTCTTAACGACGGGTTTTTGGGGGATGTCACTGTGCAATTACTGATATATGACACGAGATGAGAAACCTCCCTCTGCTGAACTGTTTGCTTGTGGAGACTGATCACATTAGTCCCTCTTTCTCAATTCGAGTGGAAGAAAGAGTAGTCTTAACAGTCAGGTGTTGAAATATTCGTAGAAGAAATGCCCTTTCTCCAGGTAAGGTGAACTAAAGCCTATGACTCTGTGCAGGAAACAGCATTTAGACCCTGTTCTGATCTGCAAGAGAGATTAGGAAAACTATTTCGGCAGGGGAATAAATCACACCTAGACGAAGGAGATAGGTCTAAAGCGTTTATTCAAGCAGAAGAAGATGAAGAATACGACGTAGAAGATGATTAAGTAGGGCCAATACAGAGATAATTCTCGAAACATGGAATAGATAGGCTATAACGGTTTCTGTAAACCAGTAGACAGAATCTGTGATACTGTATGCGGCATTGGATTTGAACCCAAAGCTAGAGTGTGAATGACTGGTGATTCCCCGGTGGAAATAATTTAATAGTTCACAATATAAGTGGATGGTTGTTGTAAAAAACTTCTAAACTCTTCTTTGTATGTGTCTCGCTGGTATCAGAAAAACTGGTATGGAACTTAATATGATATCGATTATATAGAAAAGCTATGAGGAATGTCATACTATGGGAGAAAAATATCGCAGAAAATGTCACAGTCCGCAGCTCGTGGTCGTGCGGTAGCGTTCTCGCTTCCCGCGCCCGGGTTCCCGGATTCGATTCCCGGCGGGGTCAGGGATTTTCTCTGCCTCGTGATGACTGGGTGTTGCGTGATGTCCTTAGGTTAGTTAGGTGTAAGTAGTTCAAAGTTCTAGGGGACTGATGACCATAGATGTTAAGTCCCATAGTGCTCAGAGCTATTTGAACCAAAATGTCACACGCATCACTGATTTTTTGCACACACGCTTATTACATTTGCACCAAATTGATAGCATGAGCACATTCCTGGGGCAGACTCAGAGAGCCTAGTACTTTGCTTTCAGTTTCTCCGCTGACAACCCAGAGGGCTCAACATAAGTATTTTATCCAGGCAGACACAGGGAGAAATAAGTGTCTTGTCACAAACTTCACTGACAACCCAGAATTTGGAGAGCTACGGTCATCACTGTAGGATTGACATATGAGCATGTTTCCATTGGTCTATCTTTCATGAGCTGAGAGATGGTGTGACACTCAACTTTGTGCCACAGCAAACTGCATGAAGCCATATAGCATAATCCGACAATTAAGCTTTGTGTGCGTGTTAGCCAGGATCATCTCCCATGGTTGTCGAGGATACAGAAAACAAATTTCAAGGGACTTAAATAAATAGTTACATCCATCATAATGCCATAATGAATCTTCCTGAAAAACATACAATTGCGTATACATGTATCTTATTCAAAATCCTAATGTAACATATATACAGTAGAAATGGTTATCTCATGACTTGTAAGGCTTTCAGTAACGTTCGGGTGCCATTTCTGTTAGTTGCTCAAACAAGTCAACAGTTACTCATCAGTCTGGTATCAAATGCTAGTCTTGAACACATTTATCCATTTTCCGAGTACCCCTAATAAATGAAAAGACTTGGATGCAGTTTCTTAAGTTACATGCATTTATCTATCTGACCAGAATTATAACTACCACATATCTCACGTACAATAACATCAGGAATAAGTATGATGACATCTAAAATAGCTAATTATTGTATACACACTCTCAGGATAGAAAATTTTGTCACATTACAATTAATGTCAGTCATGAGTCAGTCAGCATCTTATACAATTGGAGCAAAAATCTTAGGTGTAACAACATCTTCGCATCTGTCAAATTCACTGGTATCATTACAACAAACTGTATTTTCATTACAAAGCTGAAAGTTCCTGAAATTTTAAGGATCTGCTGTCAAACACAAATTAGGCCTATTACCTGTTGGATGAATTCCTAATAAAGATATACATACAGAGTACAGTTCTGAAAGAAAATGTTAATGTTAAGTGTATTAATGTACTTGTTTCCACCGCTACACGCTGTACTTGTACAGTTAATGGATTTGGACCGTTTGGGGGAAGAAACCAAACAGCGAGGTCATCGGTTTCATCGGATTAGGCAAGGACGGGGAAGGAAGTCGGCCGTGCCCTTTCAAAGGAACCATCCCGGCATTTGCCTGGAGTGATTTAGGGGTATCACGGAAAACCTAAGTCAGGAAGGCCGGACGCGGGATTGAACCGTTGTCCTCCCGAAAGCAAGGTAAAGTTAATATTAAATCACATACAACATTACTCAGACAAAACTCTCCCTTTTTCCCTCATTGGGTACATGAAATAATAACCCATTAAATATTCACAAATATCATCACCACTGAAATAACCTCATCTTCTACTCCCCACTGACTTTCTGAAATATTTACTCTTAAAAAACATCTTATCAGCTAGAAACACATCATAATTCGGTGCACATTATCCCTTCATTACTGCTCAGCATAAGTATCATTTACATTATTGTATAACAACATCTAATTTCATCACACAAATACAGCGACATCGTAAGCTCATCATTTCTTACCCTTAGGTCTCAGTATTATTCCTGTATATAAATGTCATACTTTACCCTTCCTCTATCATTCTTTACACTGGTTCATCTGAGAGACTGCAAGACACAGCTACTGTCAAGATTTTCAACTATCAATCCTGTCCAACTCGACTTCCTCAAGAGCTTTAAAGTGTGCCTAATGTTCCGTGAAACAGGGGATAACATATACACAGTCCACTTGGAGTTATTGATATGTAACTGTTTGTGTATATAAACTGTAGGTTTCTGTACACAAAATGTAACGCAGTGGAAGATGTTAACACCAAATCTCTAAATGACCTCATTCATGACCTACAGCAAAACCTCACTAAGGGAGCTGAGGTCAGATAGTGTGCCAATAAGGATTTCAGATATGCCAGAAAGTAAATACGTATGCTTCTATACTTCTCTACATTTTGTTACCCTTGTACCAATTGGGACCAGACTCAGAACCGATATTTACCTAATAAAGAATAGTCGTGGTCTCCCGACGTTTCGCATAGGTGTTACTTGTATACTAATCTCTACGCAGATGAAGATATACAGACAGGAAGTTCCGCAATGGCCCGTTTACGCTAGTAGTGGTGAGTGGAGGAGAACTGCAGCAGTTCCAATAACGATGACACTGTAATGAGAGACTACCCAGGATGTAGACAGCAGGTAGTGGAAAATCCCACTACCTGTTCCCCTCAAATGCCGGAGCATTTTGGTGCGTGGGGCTGAAAATCTCATAGGGACTTCTGGTAACAGGACCATGTTTCGACGACAGGCCACTTGGAGTGCGGAAGGTTTCTCAGTCCATTATCTCTCTTTGTTATTGGCTGAATTTTAGGCTTCCTCGTGTATTTTCGTTTCATTGTTAACAGACGCTGGTTTCACCACATTGTACTTCTCATCACGCCTTCTCCTCTGTATGCATTCTTTGAATTGCATTGTAAATTTGTTGTTCGTATTCTGATTTAGTTCTGCTCATATATGTAAATTTGGTGGGGTAAATGATTCCATGTTTGATTTTGTTTCATTCAAAACAGTGTCTGGTTTAATCAGATGGTGTTCTGTGGAATTCTGTGAATTGGTTACTGCTTACGAACCTGTGTGAACTGCCCCATTTAAATACATGTTAAGAATATTGCTTTTATTCTACTTCATTTTTGTTTGCATTACTTTTCCATACTTCCTTGCGTTTAATGGAGAGTTCCATGTTAGCAGGCTTTAACGGTATTGGTGTTCAACTTTATTACACCTTGTCACGGAATAAGTGTGTAATTGTACTTTGAAACATGTTGCTTCTGAGTGCCATGTATTTCACAATGGATTGCAGAGTACCTACATCTAGATCTACATAGATACTCCGCAAGCCACTGTACGGTGGGTGGCGGAGGGTACCATGTACCACTACCTGTCATTCCCTCCCCTCTTCCACTCGCAAATTGAGGGAGGAAAAAACGACTCTCTGTATACCTTCGTATGAGCCCCAATTTTTCATATCTTTTATTCGCCGTGCTTACGCGGAGTATAAGTTGGCGGCAGTGGAATCGTTCAGCAGTCAGCTTCAAATACCAGTTCGCTAAATTTTCTCCATAGTGTTCCTCGAAAAGAACGTCGTCGTCCCTCCAGGAATCCCCTCTGAGATTCCAAAGCATCTCCGCAACACTTACATGCTTTTCGAACCTAGCGCTAAGAAGCTTCTGAATTTCTTCGATGTCTTCCTTCAGTCCGACCTGTTATGGATCTCAAACACTCGAGCAGTGCTCGAGAATGAGTTGTACCAGCGTCCTATGTGCGGTCTCCTTTACAAGTGAACCACTATTTCCTAAAAATCTCCCAATAGACCGAAGTCGACTATTCGCTTTCCCTACCACAGTTCACAGATGCTCGTTCCATTTCATACCGATTTCAACATTATGCTCAGAGATCTCAACGACTTGAGCGTGTCAAGCTGGACACTAGTAATACTGTACCCGAAAATTACAGGATCGTTCTTGCTACTTATCCAAATTTACTTACATTTTTCCACATTTGGAGCTAGGTGCCATTGATCACACCAACACTCGCCGAATTTCCACACCTTACCGTACACCTCAGCATCGTCAGCAAACAACCGCAGATTGCTGCCCACCGTGTCTGCCAAATCATTTATGTATATAGAGAAAAACAGTGGTCCTATCACACTTTCCTGGGGCACTCCTGACGATTCCCTTGCCTGTGATGAACAGTTGCCCTCGAGGACAACATACTGAGTTCCATTACTTAAGAAGTCTGGGAGCCAATCACATATCCATGAACTTATTCCATATTATCGTACCTTCTATAACAGCCTGCAGTGGGGCACCGTGTCAGATGCTTTCCGGAAATATATAAATATGGAATCAGCCTGTTGTCCTTGATCTATAGTTTGCAGTATGGAAGAAGATGTAGATGAGTATGCTTTCTGGTCTTTGTGATCAGAAGGTTGCCCCCCTTGATAATGCTAAACATGCGGCAGCAATTACGCAGATGTTTTGACACGTTATTAACAGGTACCACAATCAGCAAATTCTAGCAGAAGCCAGTGAAGAATAAATGTGAGAGTACAATAAACAGATGGGAACCAAAATAATGAATAACATGAGCAATATACTCACAACGCATTTAAGTCGAGCAGTTTCCACACGGATTTGTAAGCCGTACCAAATACGCAAGAATTCACAGAATAACATCTGACAAAACGAGCTTTTGTTCCATATCAAAGAAAAAGAAATGTGGAATCGTTTACCTAATCCACTATGACGAATGAGAGAAACAGTTAAGCAGAATACGAGCAACACACACTGTTCAGTTACATTAATATGACCATCTTTCAAAATCCTGTACAACCACCTTTTGCAGCACAGGCCGCCGCGAGATGTGCAGGAAGAGAGTCAGTGGAATTCTGCAATTTACCGACAGGCATGTGGAGCCAAGACAACACCAGTGCCATGGACAGGTACGTTAGGTTTCTCGGTTGAAGATCCATGGCGTGAATAGTCCAATTCAGTGGTCCCATATATTCTCGATTGAGTTTTAAGCCGGGGAGTCTGTTGACCAAGGGAGTACGGTAAACGCGGCCTGCTGCTCTTCGAAACATGCACGTTCTCTGCGAGCTGTGTGACATGTCCCATCTTCCTACTGGTAGATGCCGTCGCACCAAGGAAAGACAAACTGCCTGTAGTTGTGGATATATGGTCCCCAAAGACAGATAAGTAGTGATGATCCATCGTGCCTTTTAGAATGACGAGATTACCCAGGGAATGACTCAAAAACTTTCCCCAAACCATTAAACTCCCTCCCCTGACCTGGACCTTCCGACGATTGCTGCAGAGTGTTTGATTTCCGAAGTTTCACAGCGTACAAGACAACAGTCATCTGTCCCTTGGAGCATGTAAAATTATTGATCTGATAAGGCCACCTGTTGCCACTCCGTTGACGTCCAGTTCCGATATTGCATTGAAAATTCCCACGCTGAACAGTCGTTGAGGAGACACTGTTGGTAGTCCCTTGGTTCATCCGGGGATAAATTGGTCAAGAGTTGCACGTATGTTCGCCCATAAACACCTCTGCAGCCTAGTTCATCCCTGTAATCAATATCTTCTTTGTGCACCACATTCGTCTCAGCGCCGGTTTTGGAGAGCGCCATTTCACCATACTCGGTATAGTCTGACCACAGTGGCAAGCGGACAGTTTACAAACTTAGTCGTTTCGGGAATGCTTCCACCCCTGTCGCAAAAGTCAATGATCATATCTTTTTGGACGTCAGATAAATCGCTCCATTTCCGCAAACGGCTACAACTGCACTGTTTGCCGCGTTCTCAAGACGCGTTTTATATACCATCCGCTACTATTGCTGCCATCTGCCGTCTTTGTGAATGGTTGTTGCACGTTGAGGTTAAACATCGTCGGTGGTCACATTAATGTGAGTGGACCATGTATTGACACTGTAATTCAAAGATTCAGTACACAGCAGATGTTCGCAATCAGGAACATAATTTTCGCTCGATAACAGCCACTGGGACGAAACTGCAATATTAGATTTTACAAATATATACAGTTTGCCACCTGACTACCACATTTTCCCGTGAAGTATAAATGAAAAACGTTATCATCTAGTACTCTAATTTCACATAGAAAGAATATAGAATACTTTTCCGAATGCGAAGTTCATTGCCACGCCACTCGGAGCGCTACCATCGGATTCTGTTTCCGTATTGTAACGTGGGCCATGCACTTCTGATATTTTTGTTCTGTTTTTTCATTGTAAGATTTGAGAATGTTGGAAACTGAGGAATCAACAGCGACCAGATTGTCTTTTTTATTGAACTACATGTCACCTCACTGAAACTAAAGCATTAAGACATTTATCATGTTATGCCAAAATACTCCATAGTACGGATTTACCGAGCGAGGTGGCGCAGTGGTTAGACACTGGACTCGCATTCGGGAGGACGACGGTTCAATCCCGCGTCCGGCCATCTTGATTTAGGTTTTCCGTGTTTTTCCTAAATCACTCCAGGCAAATGCCGGGATGGTTCCTCTGAAAGGGCACGGCCGACTTCCTTCCCTAGACCGATGACCACGCTGTCTGGTCTCCTTCCCCAACCAACCAACCAACCAATACGGATTTTCCGCGTTCTGTGTCTGTTCTTTAATGTAGGGGTTGAATGAATTTTGTCAGCCTGCTACACTGTAAGGAAAAGTAAACTCTTAGTTCCATGGATGCACTGTAAGAAAATCAAAGTACGCAAATCAACTTTTTAACATACCAGTGTATTATTGTTGTTATATTGTTATGCCAGTCAACAATATTCAAAAAAAATGGTTCAAATGGCTCTGAGCACTATGGGACTTAACATCTATGGTCATTAGTCCCCTAGAACGTAGAACTACTTAAACCTAACCAACCTAAGACAGCACACCACACCCAGTCATCACGACGCAGAGAAAATCCCTGACCCCGCCGGGAATCGAACCCGGGAACCCGGGCGTGGGAAGCGAGTACGCTACCGCAACAATATTCATATTGCCTTCATTGTAGTACGCTAGAATTACTTCTCCGTGATCGAACAATATTGCTAACCGTCTCTGTCATATTAAATGTTATTAAGAGAAGTAGTTAACCAATATACAAGATTCAGAAAACTAATTAGTTACATGCGTTGACCTGTAAATCGGTCATTAATAACGTAAAATGCACTGAGCATAACTTAGAAACCGACTTAAAATCATCCTGTCAATCATCATAAGCTGAATAAAGCAGCTAATAGCTGCATAACAATATGTAAGCAGTTTATTGATCCGTATGCGACAAGTCAGGGGGCTGACAGCCTCGTCGGTGAGCTCCCATAAACTGCAAACACACACACGTGACAGGTTGATGTCTCTATTCACCCCAGGCTTGTTTAATGGAGACACTCTGTATCAGAAGTGCTACGAAATATGGAGAAATCGATAACATTAATTAGAACTCATGTTACTGGCTGAAATGTTCTCTTGCAGTTGCAGCTGTATGCGAGACAATGCAACAGGATGTCCTTGTGACATTATGTTACAACGCCTGCTATACAGCACTAGTTCTCAGCCCTAAGGCCTGTTATGAACACTGGCTAGGGTTGCTATATTACCTGTTATTATAGGAAGCCGCCTGTGTTTGAGAGCTGTTGTATTCTCCAACAGTTTATTGAACGTAACTTCTTCTACAATACAATAGCTGCCTGTACTATAGATGTAGATGTCCGTCGATCTAGCCGGAGATGTGGTTCCTCTCGGTCGGCTGGTACTACGATCGGCGGTGCAGTACAGCGGCGTAGGTGATATCTTCTCGGGGACTCTGATATAGCTGTTGCCATAGCAGCGGACGAAGACTGGTCTGCCTTCGACCGGCCGGGCCTATATAGTGAGCAGAAGCCAATAGAAACCCGGCGTAGGAATCCGTGGCCGGATACGTCGCGGCGACCTCTGCGAGGAAAGGTTCCTATTAATCGACTGGAATCTTCGGCGTGTTTACTTGATGTCTTCGCCTGTTTGGCTGTTGGTTGGTTTCCCTCATAGCTTGGCTGTTTTGCGGTGCTGCCTGCCATTTAGGGGAAACCGATGGCAGACAGTAAAAGAGCCTTCCTCGACCACCACTCAGTCTTAGAATTTCTTGTCAAACTACCCACATTTTAGTATACAATAAAACATATTATTCATTTATCTGTTCAATTTATTTTGCATCGTGGCTCTGGCAAGAGCCATCCATGAAATTTATCACACTATCAGCAATTGTTTTATAAGCGTATTTCGCCACGATTTGTTTGTTCTCTAGAGGGTTTGTGCTGAACTGTGCTTAAAGTTTACAACACCGCATCTATTTACTCTTTGTTTTGTCTTCGCTGTTGTGAATACGCGGTAAACAAGAGAAGCGACACAATAACATTTTCAGTGGACCTACATGTTCTGTTCTGTCTCGCTGTAAAACAAAATGGTTGTCACTTGCATCTACAGTTGAGAGAACACTGCAGATATATAATGCGCTAAAAAGTTATTTCTTGTCATGTAACTATTAGGTTCTTTTGTCCAAAATTCATTGGCAGAAGACTACCTATGGTTTGTACACAGAACAATGAGTACCAATTGTACACATTACCTGGCGGTCCGCTAACTGCGTCATGTACTAGTAGGCAAGGAAATTTCGGATCCGTCCATGTTGCAATTTTACTGTCGTGATTCATCATACATAACCAGATGATGTGGCTTCTAGGCCACGAAATCGGCCATTAAATAAATTATTACAAAAACAGCCGAGTTGGTATTATTGAAGATGTGTACCTATGACTGCGGTTGTCTCTCATACAAGACAGTGTGTTAATGCTGTTACTGACGACTTTAGTCTTAGATGAAATAAGTGCTTTAAGAACATACTACCTGATGAATTCTGCAGCCTTGGTAGGGAAAAATGTTGACGAGAAATGGTACGAAAACACTAGTAATAGTGTTGATTGCAGTGAACTGTTGAAAGTGGTACAGTATTTGTCATACCTACACGTAAGGAGCCTGTAGAGAGAATATTTCCTATGCTGAATGTTCCGTGGGTAGATTAGCAGAATAAGCAAACTGTTGAACCGTAAGCTGTTGTTGATTTTACTGCACAACATGAAAGATGTAACATGTGTTCAGTACTATGTCAGAATTATCTGTGAAAATGATATTCTAAGAAAGTTCCCAGAAAAGAAAAAAAATTGAAATAAACCACGCTTCTCGCGATTATTTAGTTTCCAGCGCGGGCTACTTTCAGCAGTCTGTCATGTCATCATAGAGTGAAGATCTTGTCCGGTCTTTTGTGAGATGCTTTGCTATCTGCACAGGTGCGACTAGCTCTTTTCCCTCTTCCGCCCCACCCTGTTCCCCTTTGACGTGTGGGAGGCCTTTGCAGAAGCGCGCAGTCTGAGTGAAGTGACATCTCCTGTCGTCTAACGGATCTATTAGCAGAGCCCGAGCAGTACTGTAGGAGGTATATCTCTCTGTATATGTTACTCTTTGCTCTCGTGCAGATAACGGAATGGTGCGCACTGCGGCAGACGCGTCAGATGGATCTTCTCACGTGTGTGAATACCGCCCGCAGGCTTTATACTAGTGTGCAGAATGAGATGAATGTAGCCTCCAACGTTCTGAGAGTGATAAGAGGTCGAGCACGTCACTATGTTCATCTACGTGGATATAATTTTGAACATGATCTTGGGTAAACGTACAGATTATAGTTCAGTTGAATTTCGGGTCCCTTCGTGTAGCTGCTTTCTGAGAAGAATAAATTTTGTGTTGTCTGTGACAGTTTCAGATTAAAGTTTATTTCACATTTTACTCTTCTTTTGCTCACGTATTACACCCACGATGTGTGTACAGTTACTTTTGAATGACCATGTAGATATAACCAACCATAAGTTAGCTTTGACTCCATGGGAAAGATCACTCTATCAGATAGCAAAAAGATTAATCCTCACAAAACCACTGAAAGTTAGTAGAACCGCTTACTAAGAAAAAAGATCTACAATATGTACTAAACCTTTCGTTCCTTCCTTTCACTAGCGTTCATCCCGTCTAAAACGGGGACCACTTTTTGAATTTGGGAAATCTTACTTTATTATTTAACTACATGACTGGATGCCTCTCTTGACGTCACAGTAGTCAAGGTGAGTAAGAGCTAAAAAGGGAAGACATATGCACTACCTGCCTGTGAATCGTGTTAACATTATTTCGTGTGATACGGTAGTTCCTCTGTCTGCATATAGTATTCTATGAACTGTAAGTTGGGGGGCAGCCCACGTTACCCTAAACGAGAGTGGGAACCGCCTCAAAACCTCACTTTGGCTGGCCGGTGTGCCAACACACAATAGTCAAACCGCTCCGCGGATACGATATGGTTCTGGACCACCTGTCTGACTTGGGAGCCACACCGCTGTGCGTTAGAATGAGAACTGAAAGAAAGCTGGTATCCTGCATGCTAAATCATCGCGCTGTCCTGCTCAGTTATACGTGACTACGGATGCACGCAGAGAACGCTGCTTAGCCTGCTAGTCGAGGTGCAGCAGTGCCATTACAGTTAGAACATTACGCGTGCTCCGTTGGCTCTGAAGAGCAGTACGCAAGATAGGTGACCCCCTACTCTGCATTGTTGCAAAAATTGTTGAAGACAGCGGATCCAAGATGGCGGCCATAGATGTGGCAATGTTACACTGATCTCAATGCAGGAACTTCAAATTTTGGCAGGAAAATAGGTCAGTTGAACTACCTCCACCAACTTAACTTCCTCAGTCCGTTCCTATGACGTAATCCAAGGTGGTGGTTCGGAAAAAAAGGGCGGAAAACAATAGGAACGTTGAATAAGGTCACATGATACACTCCAACCAATATGATAACAGTATCTGGTGACATCATCGGAGGAGATATAGAGCACGCTCAGCAGCTTCATGGCAGTCTCACTCAGTCAGCCAGCAGCAACAGCAGCAGCAGCATCACAAGAAGAACCATGAAGTGTCAGCAACAGCAGATAAGATCCAGCACAGCCCTGTGAAACAGGAAGAAATGGAAAAGTATGTATCCAATATCACATCCTCGTCAGTAGTTAGTATAATTCTTATTCGTTGTTTTCATCTCTTGAACTGTGTGTAACGCTTATTCCTCCTCCTTTTTCAGCTGAAGCCTTCGACCTGTCGAGACCTGCAGGGGCAAGTACCACCATGTCAAACCTCTGTCACATCTGGACCCCCAGCAACCTCAGCCGCCGTCTTGTTGAGACCTCAGGACCTGCTGCAGCAACAGCCTCCAGCATGTCCGAACCCGTAGCGACCACAAGGGATCCTGTAGTGCACATGGCCCACTTGCCGGAGCAGGACGCGATGCTGTTATTACCTGTTCCACTCGTCTATTTGTGTGATGAGGACGCATAGTCTGCGGCCAATGCCTGGAATGCTGCTCATGGTCCTAAGCAACAGCAAGATGGAGGAAAGTACTTGTCACCAACATATGACCCACCCAAGCAGAACACTTCTATGATAGTACAGGGACAGAGTGCAGATGCTGTGGATAAGAAGATGTCAAGTTGGCCCATGCTTTTCATTTCTACATACAATTTAACTCCTAGTGGAATGAAACACGTAAATGTGGGTGTACAAGGACATCATGAGTGGTGCTTATATGTGAGAATGGAAGTTGAAAATGCCTCAAACGGTGTTAAAGTGCCTATTTATGAGTTTGACTGGGATGAAATGTGTCATGAAGAGTGCTACGTCAATAAGCAGATGATCACAGAGTATTATCTGTATTATCCAACTGATTCCACCCCCACCCTCTCGGCGATATTAACCTTACTATTGTGACACTACTTATCACAACAGTGTATGATGACTCTGCACTACACTTTAAATTGGGTGACAAGTGTGTGTATCTATGGCACACATGTTATGAACTTATACAATGTGGATACTGTGCTCCACCTTGTATTGCAGAGACTGAGTTGTTGGTTGCCAAGCATAGACTCTGCATACAATGATGTTTTAAACTTTCTATGTGTGCATAGTGTACATGTTGACGATTTGGAGAAGTACTTTTGTTAGAGCATAAAGGCAGAGCTGAAAGAGAAGCAGGTCAAATGTGCATGTCAAAAACCAGAGTATTATGAGGTGCCCATCGGTTTGAAGGAGATATGAGCTGAATTTATTGCATATCAACAAGCTTTACTTGTGAGATATTGTACAGGTCCAAAGAACATGGAGAAGGGGTGATGAATTCTTTGAAATTGTTCATCCAATGTATGATATTTAGAAAAATAATGTGTGTAAATAATCTCAAACTATGTTGGTGTTTTACTTCATACCTCTCGGATTGTAGTCCAAGTATTACACTTAATCAATAATATTATTTTCGATCCTACACCTATAGTCATACAGCAGTAGACAATTGTCTGAAACACCTAGTAACCTGTCACTGTCACAATTAATGACTTGTCAGTACCTGACGTAGTAAGTATAATGGTAGGACTGGTAAAACATCCTCGTCAAAAGGACTTTGTTGTTGTCTACATATCTACATCTGCATCTACATATATACTCCGCTAGACGCGAAGCGGTGTGTGACGGAGGAGACAATTCGCGCCAAAGTCATATTTCCCACCCTGTGTTCCACACGGGAACCGCGCGAGGGAAAAACGACTGACTGAACGCCTCAGTACGAGCTCTAATTTCCCTTATCTTTGAATGGTGATCATTGCGCGATTAGAAAGTTGGTGGTAATAATATATGCTCTACATCGTCGGCGAAGATCGGATTTCGAAATTTAGCGAGCATACCCTTGCGTTTAGCACGTCGTCTATCTGACAGTGCGTCCCACTTTGAACTTTCAATGAGATTTGTAACTTCCTCGCGATGGTTGAATGTACCAGTCAAAAATATTGCTGCTTTTCTTTGGACCTTATCAATCTCTTGAATCAGACGCAACTTGTAAGGGTCCCAAACAGACGAACAATACTATAAGACTGGTGACTAGTCCTGTGAAGGTCCAAAAGAAGACCTGAAGAAAAAGAATTGTCTATTCCTTCCTGATAATATACGAGCAATTATTGTAGGTCCTTCCAATCGTAGCAAAACTATTGTCCTCATAATGCTGCTAACACTCTTAGATGGAGTTAGATTGAAACATGTTTAAGTATTTTCAAAATCACTGTTTCAGTCTTAGTATCAGCTATTACAGGAGGTATTTCGCAACGGAAAAGGCGTCACATATACGGCATTCAGAGAAATTGGTTATAGCCCCCCACCTGAAAAAGTAAAGTCAAACACTGTCTTCATGTTTGACCATGTTGCAGTCGGAAACAAAGACCCATTTCGAAAATATTTCTTTTTCGTAAGGGCGCTGATGTGTTTCATGTAAGACAGAGATATTCAGGAATCCTGAAACAGCTGGTTAGGGATAACGCAAACCTCATTGTAACCTTCAAACAGGACCATCTGAATTTAAAACACGTTAACCAAGCACATGTAGGAATTGTCTTGTCGCTTCATTATTCTTTAAACATATTAGCTGATTGCTGGACTCGTTCACAGTATATGTTTCTCGTTATCGATAAAACAAGAAAACTGAATGACAGTAAGTACAGGCGAAACTTCCAAGAGTTCCTGTACACACACATCAAAAAAAGCTTTTCATCACCTCGGTTCCGAGCGTTCCAGAATCTGTACAGAAAATTGGGACAGGGATCAAGATAAACATCATTTCCGCACTTTTTATTGCTCATAAAAACCACACATTGCATGTTGTACCACCATACAGTGAGACCTTCAGAGGTGGTGGTCCAGATTGCTGTGCACACCCGTACCTCTAATACCCAGTAGCACGTCCTCTTGCACTGATGCATGCCTGTAATCGTCGTGGCATCATACAATCCACAAGTTCAACAAGGCACTGTTGGTCCAGATTGTCCCACTCCTCAACAGCGATTCGGCGTCGATACCTCAGAGTGGTTGGTGGAACACGTCGTCCCTGAACAGCCCTTTTCAATCTAACCAGCTATGTTCGATAGGGTTAATGTCTCGAGAAAATACTGGCCACTCTAGTCGAGCGAAGTCGTTATCCCGAAGAAAGTCATTTACAAGATATGCAAGACGGGGGCACGAATGATTGTCCATGAAGACGAATGCATCACCAATATTTGGCCGATATGGTTGCACTGTTGGTCGGAGGATGTCATTAAAGTATTGTGTATCCGTTATGGCACCTTCCATGACCACTAGTGGCGTACATCGGCCCCACATAATGCCACCCCTAAGCAGGTGGGAACCACCACTTTGCTGCACTCTCTGGATAGTGTGTCTAAGGCGTTCAGCCTGATCGAATTGCCTCCAAACACGTCTCCGACTATTGTCTGGTTAAAGGTATATGCGACACTCATCGGTGCAGAGAACGTGATGCCAATCCTGAGCGGTCCATTGGACATGTTGTTGGGCCCATCTGTACCGCGCTGCATGGTGTCGTGGTTGCAAAGGTGGACCTCGCCATGGACGTCGGGAGCGAGGTCGCGTGTCATGCAGTCTATTGCGCTCAGTTTGAGTCGTAACACGATATCCTGTGGTTGCACGAAAAGCATTATTGATTATGGTGGCGTTGCTGTCAGTGTTCCTCCGAGCCATAATCCATAGGTAGCGATCATCCACTGCAGCAGTAGCCCATGGGCGGCCTGAGCGAGACATGTTATCGACTGTTCGAGTCTGTCTGTATTTCCTCCATTTCCGAACAACATCGCTTTGGTTGACTTCCCTTTTAAAGAGCGCTTTTTGGCACAAAATAACAATGCGGATGCGATCAAACCCCGGTATTGGCCATCTAGGCATGGTTGAACTACAGACAATACTAGCCTTGTACCTCCTTCCTAGTGGAATGACTGGAACTGATCGTCTGTCGGACCCGCTCCGTCTAATATTCGCTGCTGACGCAAAATATATTTGGGTGGGTTTAGTGAAATCATCGGACAGTCAGAGGGACTGTGTCTGTGATACAGTATCCACAGTGAACGTCTCTCTTCAGGAGTTCTGGGAATCGGTATGATGAAAAACATTTTTTGATGTGTGTATACAGGGTGGTCCATTGATCGTGACCGGGCCAAATATCTCACGAAACAAGCGCGAGACGAAAAAACTACAAAGAACGAGACTTGTTTAGCTTGAAGGGGGAAACCAGATGGTGCTATTGCTGGCCCGCTACATGGCGCTCCCATAGTGCAAATGGGTATCAACTGCGTTTTTTAAAATAGGAACCCCTATTTTTATTACGTATTCGTGTAGTACGTAAACAAATATGAATATTTTAGTTGGACCACATTTTTCGCTTTATGGTAGAGAGCGCTGTAATAGTCACAACCATATGGCTCACAATTTTAGACGAACAGTTGGTAACAGGTGGGTTGTTTATATTAAAATACAGAACGTAGGTACGTTTGAACATTTTATTTCGGTTGTTCCAATGTGATACATGTACCTCTGTGAACTTATCATTTCTGAGAACGCATGCTGTTACAGCGTGATTACCTGTAAGTACCACATTAATGCAATAAATGCTCAAAATGATGTCCGTTAACCTCAGTGCATTTAGCAACACGTGTAAGGAAATTCCTCTCAACAGCGAGTGGTTCGCCTTCCGTAATGTTCGCACATGCATTCACAATGCGCTGACGCATGTTGTCAGGCGTTGTCGGTGAATTACTATAGCAAATATCCTTCAACTTTTCCCACGGAAAGAAATCCGAGGACGTCAGATTCGGTGAACTTGCGGGCAATGGTATGATACTTCGACGACCAATCCACCTGTCATGAAATATACTATTCAATACCGCTTCAGCCGCACATGAGCTGTGTGGCGGACATCCGTCGCGTTGGGAGTACATCACCATACTGTCATGCAGTGAAACATCTTGTAGTTACATCGGTAGAACATTACGTACGATATCAGCATATGTTGCACCAATTAGATTGCCATCGATAAAATGGGGGCCAATTATCCTTCCTCACATAGTGCCGCACCATACATTAACCCGCCAAGGTCGCTGATGTTCCGCTTGTCGCGGCCATCGTGGATTTTCCGTTGCCCAACAGCGCATAGTATGCCGGTTTACGTTACCGCTGTTGGTGAGTAACGCTTCGTCGATAAACAGAACGAGTGCAAAAAATCTGTCATCGTCCCGTAATTTCTCTTGTGCCCAGTGGCAGAACTGTACACGACGTTCAAAGTCGTCGCCATGCAATTCCTGGTGGATAGAAATATGGTACGGGTGCAATCGATGTTGATGTAGCATTCTCAACACCGACATTTTTGAGATTCCCGATTCTCGCGCTGTTTGTCTGCTACTAATGTGCGAATTAGCCGCGACAGCAGCTATAACACCTACTTGCGCATCATCATTTGTTGCAGGTTGTGGTTAAAGTTTCACATGTGGCTGAACACTTACTGTGTCCTTAAATAACGTAACTATCCGGCGAACGGTCCGGACACTTGGATGATGACGTCCAGGATACCGAGCAGCATACATAGCATACGCCCGTTGGGCATTTGGATGACACTAGCCATACATCAACACGATATCGACTTTTCCCGTAGTTGGTAAAAGGTCCATTTTAACACGGGTAATGTATCAAGAAGCAAATACCGTCCGCATTGGTGGAATGTTACGTGAGAGCACGTACTTATACGTTTGTGACTATTACAGCGTCATCTATCACAAAGCGAAAAGAGTGTTCCAACTAAAACATTCATATTTCTTTACGTACTACACGAATATGCAATAAATATGGGAGTTCCTATTTAAAACACGCAGTTGACATCCGTTTGACCTATGGCAGCGCTATCTAGCGGGCCAACCATAGCGCCATCTGGTTTCCCCCTTCAAGCTAGACGAGTTTCGTTCATTGTAGTTTTTTCGTTTGATGCTTATTTCGTGAGATATGTAGCCCGGTCACTATCAATGGACCACGCTGTATAGCCCAGTAAGAGAGGTGAGTACATTGGCGTACGCTGCACCATGGGCAAATTCGCACACATGTATGGCTCTAAACCCGAAAGAATGGGTATACGTAGACAGAACATTCGCTTGTACATGGATGCGAAAATTGATACTATCGCACATTAAGTTGGATGTATGCGCAGGAAGCTAGAGACGTATTGCTGGACTCTTCTCAGAATGATAAACAAATTAATTGAGTTAGTTGATGAAACTGGCAAGAATGTAACCTACGTAAGTGAAAATGTTGAGGCTTTAACGGGAAAATAGATGTAGAGGCTCTTGTTTTTGAGAAGGGGGAGCAGTCACGGCACATAATAAGAATAAGAATAGTAGATATATAAAGCCTCACGATGCAGGGACGTGTGAAAAGCATGCAACGAGATGTCAACGCAGCAAAATGTCATTTAGGCGCGGAAAGCCGTTCGAGGGAAATTATAGTTGATATGGTTAGGGGATATGGATCGATAGCGAACACTAAGCGGAACCTTAAAGCCAGTTATTCAGTCTCTCAGGCAGCACCCAGCGAAAACAAATCCACACTATAACGATGGTGTTGCTATTGACAAATTTACTATCCATCACGCCCCTGGCCAGAAAGGCAGGGCTTCGGTGTCGGAAGGGAGGACACTACATGCTGGGTACACAGATTATAAATGCAACTGATGACACAACACCGATTGGTGATAAGCACTTCGGGAGAACGCATGGCTAATGAATCTTACTTTCCTAAGAGACACGAAGAAACGAGCGAATTATTCAGTTAATCATAAAAAAATTTACCACGAATATTGCATTTGATTGATGTACAAAAGGTCGCAAAAAGCCACAGCAGCAAGAAATATAACACCATTATAAAACCAACCCTTGATGGTGAAGACTACAACAACAGAAGGAGCGGTGATGGCACTGACATTGAGCGTAAAGCAGTGAACCATCTAATCCCACAGTATATACACTACCAGCCATTGAAATTGCTGCACCACGAAGATGACGTGATACAGACGCGAAATTTAACCGACAGGAAGAAGATGCTGTGATACGCAAATGATCAGCTTTTCAAAGCATTCACACAAAGATGGCGCCGGTGGTGACACCTACAACGTGCTGACATGAGGAAAGTTTCCAGCCGATTTCTCATACACAAACAGCAGTTGACCGGCGTTGACTGATGAAACGTTGTTCTGATGCCTCGTCTAAGGAGGAGAAATGCGTACCATCACGTTTCCGACTTTGATAAAGGTCGGGTTGTAGCCTATCACGATTGCGGTTTATCGTATCGCGACATTGCTGCTAGCGTTGGTCGAGATCAAATGACTGTTAACAGAATATGGAATCGGTGGGTTCAGGAGTGTAATACGGAACGCCGTGCCGGATCCCAACGGCCTCGTATCACTAGCAGTCGAGATGACCGGCATCTTATCCGCATGGTTGCAACGGATCGTGCAGCCACGTCTCGATCCCTGAGTCAATAGATGGGGACGTTTGCCAGACAACAACCATCTGCACGAACAGTTCGACGACGTTTGCAGCAGCATGGACAATCAGCTCGGAGACCATGGCTGCGGTTACCCTTGACGCTGCATGAAAGACAAGAGCGTCTGCGTTGGTGTACTCAACGACGAACCTGGATGAACGAATGACAAAACGTAATTTTTTCGGATGAATCCAGGTTCTGTTTACAGCATCATGATGGTCGTATTAGTGTTTGGCGACATCGCGGTGAACCCATATTGGAAGCTTGTATTCGTCATCGCCATACTGGCGTATCACCCAGCATGATGGTATGGGGTGGCATTGGTTACACGTCTCGGTCACCTCTTGTTCGCATTGACGGCACTTTGAACACAGGACGTTACATTTCAGATGTGTTACGACCCGTGGCTCTACCCTTCATTCGATCCCTGCCAAACCCTACATTTCATCAGGATAATGCACGACCACATGTTGCAGTTCCTGTACGGGCCTTTCTGGATACAGAAAATGTTCGACTGCTGCCCTGGCCAGCACGTTCTCCAGATCTTTCACCAATTGAAAATGTCAGGTCAGTGGAGGCTGAGCAACTGGCTCGTCACAATACGCCAGTCACTACTCTTGATGAACTGTGGTATCGTGTTGAAGCTGCATGAACAGCTGTACCTGTACACGCCATCCAAACTCTGATTGACTTAATGGCCAGGCGTATCAAGGCCGTTATTACGGCCAGAGGTGGTTGTTCTGGCAACTGATATCTCAGGAGCTATGCACCCAAATTGCGTGAAAATGTAATCACATTTCGGTTCTAGTATAATATATTTGTCCCATGATTACCCGTTTATCATCTGCATTTCTTCTTGTTGTAGCAATTTTAATAGCCAGTAGTGTACATTATCACGACCCCAACGAACTAACAGATCGACTATGTCTGCTCATAGCATCAGCTGCTGCAGTTAATATAGCTCATTCGAGTGACGCTATTTCAGTAATCTCTTAGCTTAGAGAGAGATAATTATAAAGACATTAGTTCGATAACTGCACAAACCAGCATGCAGAACATACCCTCATAGCAATGTTATGATTAAAGGTTTCAATGACTTATTGCCGGCTGACGTTGTAGATATGAGGGAATATTAATATGAGGATAATGGATTCAAATATAACTTAATGATTGTTGATATATAATCCAAATTTGCCTGGGCCTTATCTGTAAAACGAGGAGAAATGTTGACGATGTGTTTGAGCGTGTGCTGCAGACAAGGACGAATGGATGCCTGGACAACCTCCAAACCGATCGCGGTGGAGAGTTTTACAATAGGTATTTCAAGATCTTTATGCAGTGGTATGGAATACGTCTCTACCCTGAATGCGAGTATCGTGGAACGTCGCAACGAAACAATAAAAGGTCAAATGCGGATGCGTTTTAATCTTCGCGGCCTATACAAATCGACAGATGTCATCCCAGAAATAATTGCTCAGTCCAATGGAACCATACACACCCGCCAGGTTAGCCGACAGCGCTGATGCGCTGTTTCCTGGACTCGGGTAGAAACGCTGGCCCCGGATCGTATCCGCCCAGCATCGAGGGCTGGTGTGTTGGCCAACCTGGGTGTGATTTTTAGGTTGTTTTCCACATCCCCTTAGGTGAATACCGGGCTAGTCCCCACGTCCCGCATCAGTTATACGACTTGCAAACATTTATACACGTTCGTACTATTTCATGATTTACACTAGGCGCAGACAGCGGGTGTACACTGATTCCGTCCCAGGGGGGTACGTGGTGGCGGCATGAAGGGCATCCGGTCACCCCTTCAGATTAACATTCCCAAATCCGATTGTGACAATGCTGTCACTGCGAAAATTGCGGGACTAAGGCAAAGTAAAAGAAGAAGAAGAATCGAACTAAACATAGCACAATAAAAATGAGACCAGTCGATGTTCGTGATAATGTACTTATGAATAACAGTGTACTGTCGTATTAAAATGCTAGATCCACACAAACAGAAATTTAATGTAGGTGATTTGGTATGTATCCCAAAACACGAGACAGCATTTGAAAAATCATACCTACCAATCTGGTCAACAAAGGCATTTGCAGTTTCAAAGCTGCAAAGAACGAATCCTAGAACTTATATCTTGAAGGATAAGAAAATGTGAAGAAACCGAAGGCTGCTTCTACACCTAGGAGTTGCAGAAAAGCTGAGAACAGTAGGTGTTTCTCGTGGAGAGAGTCAAAGGCGTCGGGGAAATAGAGCTATAATAGAGCTCTAGTCAAAAGGCTTGGTTCTTCTATAGCGCAAAGCTACTGACCTGATGATAACTATTTGCTATATAATTGGGTGTGCAGTCCACAATCATCGCAGCAGCATAACATGTGTGCTAGGAAGCGCATCAGAGGAGGTAGTGATGTACTAGACCAATTGGCAGTGGAATTACACATTCCGGAGGATAACTACAGTGGACCTGGAATAAAGCTTCCAACAAGCTTAGCAGTACGTGAAGTAGGTGATAAGGGGATTCGTCTGCTCGATGAAATGCGTGTAGAATAGGAGATTGTATACTCTGCAAATAAAGATCTCCCAAGATGTCACACTGCAAACAGGATTTTAGCTGATTTGGCTAAGGCAATAGGCAGAAAAAAGGGTACTGGTATAGGTCAACGCGTTGCAGCATTTGAAACTGACAAAACCATGTGTGGAAAAATTAAGTAAAGTTTAGGAGTGACTCATTTCAAGCGAGTTATGAATACTGCACAATGTGCACGAGGAAGAAAAAGAAGGATGAGAAGAAAAAAGTGTTTGTAGAACTGTATGCTGACAGCGATGTACGCAGCTAAAAACACCCTGAAGCAGAATGATGAGGAAATAAATAGAGGATCAGTTACAGCGCCTCCAGTTCTACCTATACCAAAGACGTCTGGTGGTTTTCTTCCATTCCTCGTCCCATTACTCACCGCTCTCTAGGCCGTAGTGTCGGTCGCCGGTGGTGCTGTAGCTGTTGCTCGAACAGTCACGAACAGGCAAAACTCCCAAGTGCAGTTGGAAGAAGCAAGAAGACATAATCGCATGATGGTAACCACTGCCATCGGGAAAGGACTATACTTCAATACGTGAAACCGTACAGGAAAGGGCTTGATCTATTCATAATAATAATAAAAAAAAAAGAAAGTCCATGAGCAGTCCTACCAGATCGGGCACACACAAATGCTGATCTTCTCAAATTTGTTCGAAAAAAATCCAACATACCCAGATTCCGTGGTATTTTTATGAGGGATACATTACAAAAGACCATGTGGAAAACTGATGCATGCGGTGTTGTGGATTTAGATGTTGCTCGAGATCCTTACACCCACTGGGTGTCATATTTGATGAAAAATACGTCTGCTCTTTCGACTCATTTGGTGACCTGCAACCGCAAGAAGAATTACAACGATACTTCACTTGCAGAAGACGTGTGTTCTACGATTTTCGGCGCTATCAGGACTTTAATACACACCTCTGCGGACATCTATGCATCATGTGTTTCTTGAAATTTACAAAGAAGAAGATGGATGTGTATAAAGAATAGCTTTAAAGATTCCTTCATCAATTGTGATTTAGATGCAGTGTCGTACTCTTTGACTTTAAAAAAACGATCATCTGTATTACGTGCCAATTACTTACCGCCAATTGAATTGAGCGTTGACGAATGGAGTGTTACACTGACTGGACTGGTGACGTACAACAATATCCCAAATATCACCGACGCTAACAACAGATAACATCTGGATATTAATAAAGAAAAAGGCATTGTGGAAATCTAACCTTGTGCTTACGATACCGAAGATTTAAATGAAGTCTCGAAACATTCTGGAAAAAGTATTGAAATGCGTGCAAACAACAATACACTTAAATCTGAAGCAAGGACAGTGAACGCAATGAGTGGCTTCAACCAGAAAGGTTCAATAGGGCGACTACTGGGTTTCCCGTAAGGACAGGTTTTGAAGAAGGATCAGACTGTAGACGTACTGCTTGTCAGCACAATCCGAGTTGAATGTAACATTGCAACGAACTCCTACTATTTACGGAACCTTCCCCTCAGTTGCAACAGGGTATGAGATTGTTGAGAGTCCCACCAATGAAATATACCATGATGGGGAACTCTGTACCCTCCAAGTTATAACATCCACGAATATTATCACCTCCATGGCATGTACTGGGACACTCAAGATAGTCTCTGTAATTCCCATTTCTCTCGCAACGCAGGACTTAACATGCAAAACAGGCCTGATCTTCTCTATTTTCTGTATTAATGCTTGCCTGCTTATTAGCTATATCCTTAGCAAGTTTGATATAGTTGGACCCTCCATTTACCGGATCAGTGACATGTATATGGATGCCCATGTGTAGTATATGTCTAAGTGCTTTAGCTGATACTTTCACTTCCATCTCAGAAAACCGGTGGATTCACGAATCCACTAGGCGATTGACGTGCTCCTCGTTGTCACACCATTTTCCCCCAAAGATAATGAAGACCTGTCTCCTCAATGCCAGAGGCCATTTTTGGGGGGTGCGATAGTTAGAAACAGAACACCACACTGCACGAATCATTGACTACTCTGAGGAGGTCAATTTCCACGACAGGGATGAAGAAACGAACTTAGAGACCCGACATTGTCGCGGTACCCTCCTGACGGATTATCGATCCTTGTGAACGAGATTCGCTCCTCAAAGGTGTTTGCAGTTAGCAGGTATTCTAATTACGGGATGGTGTCACTGACCTGATGTCCTTCATTAAAAGAACGGGAGAAGGACCTGTCGCTAGCTACAGGATCATCTCTGTTACTAATAATACCTAACGTAGGTGAAGAGGTCCATCCTGTTGATGGAGTCGGATAGGCGCACGGGGGTAAGCGCGGAGGGTCACATACCTTCCGTTGCCAGTGAGGGCGAACAGGTGAAGCGAAGCCATAGTAGGACGAGGTGGCGGCAGCGAGGCCCAGTGGGAAAGCACTGGTTGCGGTGACTGTGTGCAGCGATGCTGCTGCTGCTGCTGCTGCATGCTGAAGCCTTCACTACCGAACGCTGGTGGGTGAGGGGGAGGGGGACGAGATCGTTGCTGGTCTTCTTCTTCTTCTTCTTCTGACTGAACCACCCACAGATGCCACTGTGTATGTAATGGTGTGGGGGCCAGCGCTGCAGCAGCCGCAGCTGATGCCACCGCCTTTCGCGCAGCCGCGAGTGGTGCTTTGCACGACAATGCATGTCACTCAATTACGAGTTCCATTACCGCTCCTACAACCATCGCTCTAGGCGTTTGTGCCAGAGGTAGCTGTTAAGGTGCTGGTAGCGACTGTGGTGCCTCTGTAACATACGAATAATGAAAATAATTAAGAACAGCATTCTAATATATATATATATATATATATATATATATATATATATATATATATATATATATATATATATATATATGCTGTGAACTAATAACAAAATCTCAGGATAATAATAATAATAACAAGCTGTAACGACGACAGTTGCATTGTACAATCACCTTTTCCACTCTGTGTTCTAGGATTCAGCTGTTCAGTCGGGCTTTCCAGTACTTTTCCCATCAATCCAACTATTCTATCATCCTCCTACGAAGGGGCGAAATGGCGCTACATTTCAGCCCCCCAGGATCAGCCGCCATCTAATGCACACACTCTGGGATTTCACCCTCGCTTTGGGGCCATTTATCTTGCTCACTGACGCTATCTGCCACAATTATATATTGAATGTAATTGTTTCTAGAAAATGATACAGACATACACACAGAAAATCGTTGTGAGAATCGTTTTCTTTAACTCACTGAAATATAAACAGAAAATCTCATAATATAGTTCACTGAAATTACTTATATATAAAAATTACTGAATTTGAAAACCGTACTCTTCTACTCACATGAGTGAATCGACTGCTCCTGGCTCTCGGCCTCGACAGGTCCCCCTACGTCTCCTTCCTGTACCATAGAAACACCTAAGAAAGCAAAGAATATCTCTGACAACTGAGTGAACCATGTTACCAAAAATGAAATGTGTATACACTCCCGAGCCCTCATATTTAGAACCACGGTACATTACATGAACAAAAAGAATTTTCTCTAACAGCTGCATGTTAAAAAAGTAAAATAAAATAAAATATAAATGCATTTCAGTTCTTGCTCACAGACTCGGTTATTATTGTTGGTGGCTGTTGCTGCAATAGTTTCTCAGAGTCCAGCTGCCGATCTACATCAGCCAACATCTCAAGGATGAAGGCTACAACGACAAGAAAGTAAGATGGACTGTAATACCAGCTATGAAATAAAAAATCATCACCCACTAAAATTACAGCAGCGAACCGTTCAAAAGCTTGGTAGTACGGAGGTATGCCTCTACCACCTATGACCTAAACAAGTGCTGTGAGGGATACTAATATGATGGGGCAAACAGGTACGTTGAATGATTACCGCAATTAACTTACATGGTAAACTGTTCTGGCAAAGGTGTTTGCTGCTGCTACTCCAGTTGATGATGTTGCTGGAAACTGTACTCTTCATTTTCTTCCCCGAAAAAAAATTGGCACAAGAACACCCAATAACCACACAGGCGAACTGACGAAGACAGAATGAGAGCGAGTGCACCAAAACAATGGTTTATATAACCTCTACCCCCTCCATCCACCATTTCACACAGGGAGCCAATAGGAGTGCGGCGTTCGCGCCCACCTACCAATGAATACTGGTCTGAGCACCCAGAACAAGTTGGTGCTGGTCTGGCGACCAAGGATTTTGCACGCTTTTGCATGTGGGGTTCTGGAAATACCAACTTCTTCCACTGATCCCTTCTTTGTGTGCCAGAGTACCCCGCTTCTGGGCGCCACTTCACTCTGTGGCCAGAGCTGCGGCCATTGTCAGACGAGCCACCACTTTGCCGGTCACAAGTTATGACCATGCCAGCTGTACCAAACTATTGTGATAGTGTATCCAAACAATAGCTTCTTACGTGATGTAGGATCGTCTTCAGAGTTTCGTCGTGGTTCATTTGTGCTCATTTACTTTAGTTTCTATTTATAAACAATATTCCCGCATGACGTATTTTCGAGTGTGTTTGCCGTAATCTATTTCCGTTCAGTGAGCAGATGGGAAGACAGTGCAGTCTTTTGCATGTGAGTGTATTTGAAACAAACTGTTCAAAGCAACATTTGGAAATGTACACACACCAAAAAGGTTTTCCATCACCCCGGTTCCCAGAACTCCTGAAGAGTGACGTTGAGTGTGGATATTGTATCACAGACACAGTCCCTTTGACTTTTCAGAGACGTCACTAAACCCGCCCAAAGATGTAAACGACCATGCGTGAGCAGCGCCTATTAGACGGAGAGAGTCCGATAGCCGATCAGTTCCAGTCATTCCACCAAGAAGGAGGTACACGGCTAGTGTTTCCATGCCTAGACGGTCAATACCGGGGTTCGATCGAGTCCGCATTGTTACTTTGAAGCAGGAAGGGCTCTCAACAAGGGAAATTTCCAGGCGTCTCATAGTGAACCAAAGCGATGTTGTTCGGACATGGAGGAGATGCAGAGAGACAGGAACTGTCGATGACATGTCTCGCTCAGGCCGCCCAAGGGCTACTGCTGCAGTGGATGATCGCTACCTATGGATTATGGCTCGGAGGAACACTGACAGCAACGCCACCATAATCAATAATGCTTTTCGTGCAACCACAGGATATCGTGTTACGACTCAAACTGAGCGCAATAGACTGCATGACACGCGACCTCGCTCCCGACGTCCATGGCGAGGTCCACCTTTGCAACCACGACACCATGCAGCGCGGTACAGATGGGCCCAACAACATGTCCAATGGACCGCTCAGGATTGGCATCACGTTCTCTGCACCGATGAGTGTCGCATATACCTTTAACCAGACAATAGTCGGAGTCGTGTTTGGAGGCAATTTGGTCAGGCTGAACGCCTTAGACACACTCTCCAGCGCGTGCGGCAAGGTGGAGGTTCTCAGCTGTTTTGGGGTGGCATTATGTGGGTCCGATGTACGCCACTGGTGGTCATGGAAGGCGCCTTAACGGATACGCGATACTTTAATGACATGCTCCGACCGACAGTGCAACCATATCGGCCAAATATTGGTGATGCATTCGTCTTCATGGACGATAATTCGCGCCCCCGTCTTGCATATCTTGTAAATGACTTTCTTCGGGATAACGACTTCGCTCGACAAGAGTGGCCAGCATTTTCTCCAGACATTAATCCTATCTAACGTACCTAGTTAGATTGAAAAGTACTGTTCAGGGACGACGTGTTCCACCAACCACTCTGAGGTATCTACGCCGAATCGCTGTTCGGGAGTGGGACAATCTGGACCAACAGTGCCTTGTTGAACTTGTGGATTGTATGATGCCACGACGATTACAGGCATGCATCAGTGCAAGAGGACGTGCTAGTGGGTGTTAGAGGTACGGGTGTGTACAGCAATCTGGACCATCACCTCTGAGAGCCTCGCTGTATGGTGGTACAACGTGCAATGTGTGGCTTTCATGCGCAATAAAAAGGGTGGAAATGAAGTTTATATTGATCTCTATTCCAATTTTCACTACAGGTTCCAGAACTCTCGGAACCGAGGTGATACAAAACCTATGTTGATGTGTAGATTTAGGCGCTAAGCACTTTATCTAATTTGTTTATGCACGGAAATATTCCAGAGCAGTTGAGGAAGATGTAGTTTTCACAACGGTCTCTTTAGAGTCTGTGTTGAAGTGCGGTGGTATATTTCCCATAATCGAAGCAAACTGCTTTGTAGCGATCTCTTTGAAAGTGTGTTTAGATACATATTCAATTGGATTTAATAATTCCTGAAGCAGCTCACTCTCAAACACAAAAGAAGGTTTTGATATATCCCACAAAATCGCGGGAAGCTCTCAGGGATGGCTTCACAAGTTTGTCACGATTTTTTTGTAAGAGTCCGTGTTCAATTGTGGAGGTGGTATTCCTCGGAATAAAACGTGTATTTACATAGCAAATTGTTTAAATAATCTTGCAGCATCTGCAAATCTCCATATCTCTCTCTCTCTCTCTCTCTCTCTCTCTCTCTCTCTCTCTCTCTCTCTCTCTCTCTCTGTCTTTGTGTAGTGGTACATTTAGTTCCTGTGACATCTTCAAGCCATTATGTGACAATATTCCACTCATTTCTTAAACACCAGATGTAATAACTCCTGAAGCAGATTGTGTTCTATGGCAAAGGATACCCATGTGCTGGGGATTGGAAGGAGGAAGGCTGTGGGTATTCCAACGTGACAGGAAGTGCATAGTGCGCAGCCCTGCGGCTGCCTCGTGGTGGTGCTGTGAGTCCTGCGTGTGGTCCCTTCCAGCGGGAATGGAAACACTGGGGCAGGGAGAATGCCCACCGGATTGGGTGGACGCCTTACCTCTGGCGCTTCAGAAGACTGCCTGGATTTTATCTAATGATCTACAGCTATACCACATGCAATTTTGAAGTGTAACTTAGCCCTATCCTGCTGCATCTTTATTATCTGATGAAGTGTATTCGTATTCTTCATTCATACATCAAATACCATTTTTTTCTAAGCAACATGCAGTTGGCTATCGACATAGCCATCAAATGCATGATTACAGCTAATACAACCGTTAAACTCCTATCTGTCCAGCACAGACATCTCATCGATTGAACACATAGTACGCAGCAAACAATTATATCCGCCGTTTGGTGAAGCTTTGCACATACTGGGCGAATTTCTCACCATTTTTCTCTGGACCACCATCTGGGGTTACATCATGAGAGTGGAGTGGGGAAGGGCCAATCTCTGGTGGTGTTGTGAAGTAGGTCATTTGAACTGTGGGCCTCAAGGTAACACACTGGATGGATCTAATGTCTATGACAACTCAAGTTGTTTAAATAAACAACATAACACAATGCATACAAAACAAAGACTTCGTTCATCCTATCCAGCACCCCCAGCACAGACTGTACCAATATCCAGATTGGAGATCCGAGGGAAGGGGAGGAGGAGGGCGGTCGAATTAGAGAAGGTCTCCCAACTGACCTGTTTTACCGCCAAAATTGTAAATTCCCATAATGACGTCAGTGCGACGTTACCACATCTGCGGCCACCATCCAGGATCCGCTATCTTGAATAAATCTGGCAACAATGCAGAGTTGGGTGGCACCGGTGTTGCCCTACAACGAGACAAAGACATAAAAATGAATATTTTCAAGCTACTTATAACTTCATATGTCAGGTTCGTGGTGATACTTGCATCAAAGTACGATGTTGCACGGAATTCGTAAAAGTTTGCAACGAAGAATATGGGACTATATGGTTTAAATTTGGGACATATTCCATATTCGTTGCTTCAACCGAAAGTTAGCTAAGATACTGAACTTTTCTTTAGAGTTGAGAGAACGCCTCCATCTGTCTCCAGTCCTGTGCACGGGAATAAAATATTCATAACATGTCTCATATCGCCTAAACCGTTCGAGATATCATTACGACATTTTGGCAAGTGATAGCAGGCAAAGAGGAGAGTATTTTGCCATGTGGTTAACGTAGGGAACTTTCTTACCTACGGAGATTTCTTATTTACGGTGATACAACCGAATGTATGGTTTTTATTTTATTTTTTCAGTCCAATACTGCAATGTTTTAGAGAGTCTTAGACAAATATTGGAAAGAATATTTGCTAGTATGGAACTAAACGTGACATTTCTTATCTTATTTTACAGCAAACTGACACACTGAGGTTTTCCATAAGCTATTGACCACCATAGTCGCCTATTGTATTTTAATAAGACACTGTCTTTCACAATTCTGTCGCAATAGGTATCGCAAGGTAAGTTCGTGCAATTTATACTGCATTTTATAAAAAAAAAGCAAAGTTCAATCTGTCAACAATAGAAATGCAGCCGTTGCATGAAACTGATTATGTTTCTTCACATGAGAAATAGTTAACAATTCAGACAAAAATAAATCACCTATTCTGTTGTAATTTTGGCGGAATCCAGTAACCCGTGGTATTTTTTTAAGTGTACGACTGAAATGGAAATTTGCAAAAGGATTTTCTCGCAGTTTCTTTTATCTGAGAAATATGAAAATATTTCGTAGCTAATACAGTAGAATATTTCTGTTCCTATCGCCATTCACGGTGACGTAGTGAACTTTTCCGCCATAATAATCTTTTCATCTGTTAAAGATAGATTGCATACATTTATATTCTATTTTAATAATCACGAGTCATTTAGAGCGGCTCATGAAATAAGGAAACAATGTTTTCTTTTTTTTTAAGGACCATCAATGGTGAAACGAGATTTGCTGTGGGTTTTTGCAACAACATGTGTCAAGATATTACGTATTTATTTTCATATCGGCGATTCACTAAGCTATTGTCTTGATTTGTTCTCAATTTCTAAATTAAGCCACTGTTTCAGAAAGTTTAAGATTCAGAAAGAAAATAATTTACTAAGTTTAATAACCCACTGTTTCAGGAGGTTTAAGATGCAGAAAGATCATTTACTAAGTTTCAGTACCACGTGTTGGTGAATGAAAAGACGCTTGGTTAGAGGATTATTCTGAAATAGTAACAAAAGGAATGATTTAATTTGTTCTGACTTGCTAACCATTTGTCTTTCCTAAAATCATAATTAGTGGCGATTTTTTGCTAAAAGAGTGTAACAACAAATGGAAATACATCGCCAGTTCTGATACAGCTTCAGAGAAATCCTATAACGCAGCTTCTGTTTAATGATGGGCAGCTGGGACTGAACTTTTCCAAAGGATTTTCTTCTAAGCCTCAGTTAGATTTAACATATGAGAAGGTACAACAAATAGTGTAACATATTTCTGTTCGTATCCCCATACAGATTGAGACAGTGACTCTTCTTATTACAAATATCTTTTAATTCGGCAGTGATATTGACACTGACGAATAGTTGGAAAGATTCTGCAAGTCGTTAGTGTATTCACAGCTTCAGAATTATGAAATAGTTTTATTTGGTCAGTCTATCCTGTAACAAAAATGCAGTATTGTTCTATTAGAAATAACGAATTAGGTGTCTGTGTATCTGTGGATAACAATATTACAAAAACATGTTAGTCACTACTTTGCGAACCACATGATACTACCCATTAAGAGTAAAATACGTTATAAAAATATATAAACTGTCTTTAACATATTACAATATAATTATGGCAGAGAAGTTCACCACTTCACTCTGAATCGGGATAGAACAAAAATATTGTACCTTTTCACTGCGAATCATTTCCATATTTATCATATGAAAAACAGGGGGAAAATGCTTTGTTGAGTTTCCACTCCAGTCTTTCACTATTAAAAATGCAATGGGTTACAGGGTTCCACCAAAATTAAAACAGAATTATCTATTTGTTTTTGTCTGAGTTGTTAATTATTTCTCATTTGGAAAAACAACATCAGTTATGAGGAACGGTTAATTTTTTTGATGACATATTTAATTTCACTTTTTTTTTAAAGTACGATATAATTTGCACAAACGTACTTTGAAATACCTATTGCGAAAGAACCTTCAAGCAGAATGTCTTATTAAAATACAACAGGCGGCTAGGGTGGTCAGTAGCTTACGGAAAATCTCATTGTGTCGGTTTGCTGTAAAATCAGATAAGAAATTTCACTTTTAGATTCATGCTAGCAAATTTTGTTTTTATTAGTTGTCTAAGACAACTAAACAAATTACAGTACTGGATTGAAGAAATAAAATGAAAACCGTAGCTTCCATTGTATCGCCATAAATATGAAAGCTCGCTACGTTAACCATGTGGCAAAATACTCTCCTCTTTGCATGCTGTCTCTTGCCAAAATGTCATATCGTTATCTCGATCGGTTTAGGAGATATGAGGTATGTTACGAATATATCATTGTCGTGTGCGTGCGGTTGAGACAGGAGACAGATAGTCTTCCTCCCAAGTCTATAGAAAAATTCAGTATTTTAGCTAAATTTAATTCCCAACGACATATGGTGTAGTATCCACCGAACGCAAAAGCATACAGTCCCATATTTTTCGTTGTAAGCTTTTTCTAATTCAGGAAAGCGAAGTACTTAGATGAGTTTGAAAAGTATGTAAAAATCAACCAACCGGTTGCATAGGTGTTCTATATACCTTGACCAGGTTTCGTGACCTCTAAGGGTGACTTCATCAAAAGGTAAGGTAATCACATGAAGAACATATCGTCAAAGATGTACAGTGATTTAAGAGCTGAGTTGCTCAAGTTCAGTCTCCTCACACCACACCGGTGTTACTTATGTTTTAATGTTTGACCTTTTGAAGAACATTATGCTTCATATTTTAATGTATGACTTGAGCAACTCAGCTCTTAAATAACTGTACATCTTTGACGATATGTTCTTCATGTAATTACCTTACCTTCTGATGAAGCCACCCTTAGAGGTGACGAAACCTGGTCAAGGTATATATAAAACCTATGCAACCGGTTGGCTGATTTTTACATATTTTTCAAATTTGTGTATAAGGTTGCTGCAAACGTCAGCCATGTTCAAATTTGTACTTAGCTGGGATTATCACGTTAAGTATTACAATTACAGAAATTTTGGGCACTTCACAATGAATCAGACATATAAAGCTATATGGAACGTTAAAATCATTTATTTTTTTACAAAATAATCCCTGTAAACTCGTTTGAGAACTATTGCCGGGCATGCGCCCCGGTTCAGTCGACTATGAGCGTCGGGAACTGGGGAGTAGAAAACGGGTGAATTATGTCTCGTTTATTCCTGTTCGCCCGCTGCCATTGTGTGCTGCCTCATTGGATAACAAAAATATGGTTCAAATGGCTCTGAGCACTATGGGACTCAACTGCTGTGGTCATCAGTCCCCTAGAACTTAGAACTACTTAAACCTAACTAACCTAAGGACATCACATACACCCATGCCCGAGGCAAGATTCGAACCTGAGACCGTAGCAACAGCGCGGCTCCGGACTGGAGCGCCTAGAACCGCACAGCCACCGCGGCCGGCCATTGGATAACAGGGGGATATTTCTCGCATAGGTCAAGACGCCTCGCGCTGGGCCCACCTGCGCAGTTAGCGCGCTTTCTTTCTGTGCACACACTTATGCTGCATCAGCAGGTTTATTTCTTTCTTCTGCTGCTTTTCCCCATTTCTTCTACGGTTTGAGGCAATGTTGGTGGTAGCCGATGGCCCGATGCCCTTCCTGACACCACGATTTCCCGCGGGACGGGATACGCGTCTTAGCCAACCACAATATTATTACACCTGGAAATGAGGGCACTACGGTCAGTTTATCATAAGGTTTTATCACGACATTTCACGAGTACTCGCTGTGCCACTTGATAGTATATGCGCAACCGTCTTGAAATCATTCACAGTATGATGTACTTTCCTTAGTCACCACTATACTTGCTTACTGTAAGGTCAGTGGGTGTTTCTGATTACGGCCACGGGAGGCCAAGTATTAGTATGCCATGTGAATACGACACGAGTAAATCCATCTTCAAGTGTGAGAAATTTTCCTAAAAGTTACGTAGCGTCTATCAGAGGCGAGACGTGGGTACGTGCCCAGTATATACCTAGGTGAATCAGGAAATTCGCCTAAAAACCACATTCAGTCTGGTCAGTCCACCAGCCCTCATCGATAACCCACGAGGTAGATTCGGTCAGGGGTAGGCTCGTCTCACCAGGTCCCGGAAGCGGCTCTTCTACATGCCAGTGATCAGCAGGTCTCTAATATACATTCAGTAGTTGTGTCCATACTCTTTTCATTATCAGACTTACTACATAAAAATATGTCTATACACTGCAAAAATTATGACACAAAGCAAATTGCAAGGGAGGAATAACCTAGAAGTTCTTTGCTTCTGTCATTGTTTGTACCTTCACTTCTATCGTTTTAGTATTATAGTGACATCGTGTTGCGGCACGCCTCATAGCAAGAAGCTCTTGTAGTTTCTTGAAAGCTGAGAATGTTTGGGTTATGTAGAATATTTTGTTTTAACTGCATTGTTTCCTACATGTTACGCATAATGTTCAATAATTTGCAGCAACAACGGAGAGTGGATCTTCTGACGATTACACAGCCCAATAACATGACTCCAGGGGGGAAGCGGCAGCATGTGGTGGTCATTCTGAGTCGTATACACCCTGGAGAATCACCCACTTCCTACGTCTGCCAGGGTAAGTGCACAATCAATATCGCCATTCTTCAAGCACCTGGCCTTCACTTAAGTAGGTCTTTAATTTTTAACTCTGTGTAGGTGCTGAAAATTATGTTTCAAGAAGTGTCTAATTTTTATTAAGTAGCAAATGAAAAGTATAAGTAGTCATTATCACTTGCACGTTATTCAGAAGCGTCTGCTGCGCCCCTCATAATGTAACATATGTACAAAAAAAACTGTTACACCATGAATGAAGCTGCATAGATCTTGTAATTTAATTTAATTTAATTCATTTGAATTTCATAATGAAGCAGAGGATCGATTCAGTATACAGATTAATAAACCAATATTACATAACCATAATGAATACTGACTGATATCATCTGATGCCTCCGCAGCCGCCTCTGCTCTTCTGACTCTTACATCAAACTGATTAACAACGTTCCCCTCAGAAGCAGCATTTGAAATAGCTCTTTCTCGAGCCCAAAGCTTACTTGTGTTTGTACTAACTAAACAATAGGTCATGCAAATGGTTACTGAGAACAACTAAATTTTATTGTATTTTCTATTAATTTTAGGTTCAAATGGTTGAAATGGCTCTAAGCACTATGGGACTTAACTTATAAGGTCATCAGTCCCCTAGAACGTAGAACTACTTAAATCTAACTAACCTAAGAACATTACACACATCCATGCCCGAGGCAGGATTCGAACCTGCGACCGTAGTGGTCGCACAGTTCCAGACTGTTGTGCCTTAATTTTAGGTATTGATGGTGTTAGCATGAATGTGCTAAATGGCAATCCTAATTTTCTACTGCACTGTGTACCCACTTATGTCTTTGAGGTGGCCCACAGGTTCATGAAACTATTCTTCACACTGTGCAGCATCTAGTCCCACTCATTTAAAAATCATGCATCCTACTGTAAACCCAGCAGAGGTGCTGCATAATGTTCAAGTAGAATAATTTGAGACAGTCTGGCGACACTCTTGTTCATAAAACCATCTTTACATTGCTTAACGTGCACCCAACGAGGTGGAGGGATATGAGGTAGCAAGTTGTATTATACCACAGAGGCACACTTGGATAGCGTCATTGTGTCCTGTCCGATAGTTGTGTACACATCACGGTGTGTTTCCAGCATTTATCTTCGATGTTCATGTTAATTCAATACATATGTGTTACAGCAGAGCAAAGGTAGCACCTGAGGGCCGGCAACCCATATTACATAACAGAGTACGGCGTTGTCTAGGGCCAAGGCATATCAAAAGCACCTAGGTAAACACCGACTATTTACATACAAGATAATGGAAACAGACCTTCCGAGCACTACTTCCCGCAGGGGGAGCTCGAGCCACGGAATGCAGGAACTATCACTACGCCAAAATCTGATTGGCTGGAGAGAGCTATTTAGGGGCTAGAACCAGCCAGAAAGTTCAGTTCACTCTGCATGCCGACCTCGTGTACTTCAACCGCTGAAGATTACGTCTTCGTCTCTGAATTGGACTCTTACTAGTGTGTGTGTGTGTGTGTGTGTGTGTGTGTGTGTGTGTGTGTGTGTGTGTGTGTTACCACGAAACTTTGTGGAAATTTAGAAGGGAACTTTTGTTTGCTTAAATTATGAGACTTTTACTGGCATCGTTATTGTTACCTTTCGTTTGCTGTTCAGTCATCAACCTTGTGAACATGCATCAATGAAAGGCGTGTTCTTGAAAAATTACTAATTGTCAGTCACAACAATATGGTCACGCTATTTTGCTACTGTCCACTATAGATACATACTTGACAAATAAATTGTTTATTTGTGTGGCCATATTGTCTTTATTTTCTTTACAATTCTTGAGGGTATTATCGTGGTGTCGTTGCAAATACAAAAAATGAGTGCTTTTTTCACACGCATTTTTTGTAGTTGCAACGACAAAACGAAAATACGCTCAAGAGCTTTACAAATATTACGTTACCAAACGATAGCGGCACCGTTTCTTGTAAACGAACTGATTGCAGAGTGTTAGTATCCCCAAATGTAGCACACTCCAGCGTTGCTGTGTCTGGGAAAGAGGACAGGCATGTGTGGGAGATAGGGCGCATTGTCGACACTGCTAAGCATTCTCCACATATCACCCAAGCAGTGTCCACAGCTCGTGGTCTAGTGGGTAGCGTTTCTACCTCTGGGTCACAGGTTCGATTCCCGACCGGGTTGAGGAACTGGGTGTTTGTGTTGTCCTCATCATTTCATCATCATCATTCGTGACAGTGGTTAGATTGGAATGTGAAAAAATTGGACTGAGTGAAAATTGGGACTTCGTATGGGCGCTCATGATCTCGCAATTGAGTGCCCCACAAATTAAACATCATCATCACCCAAGCAGCTAAGAACAGATAATAGTAATTTGAGGACGTGCCGCTCCTATTATACACCAGTATTTACAATAAAAAGCACCTGTTTTCGCATGAAACAATAACGTGGACTTCCTGACTGGTTAAAATTTTATACAGCAATAGAAAGTGAACCCATGGCCTAGTAATTCGTTGGCAGTGCTTTTAACGACTGACCTATTCATATACGATTCTCAGCATAATTTAAATGAGTTACTCGTTTAATTCAGGAGAATGGTAACATAACTGTTGGACTCAATTAATTCTTGGAACGTAGTGGGTGAACCAAAAATTAACGGCAGAACTACGTCCCACCTTATCAGAATACCAACTTGAAATTTTACGCTAATCGTGCAGGATGGGGAAAGACGGGGTAAGACGCAACCACGGAACACAACGCAAAGAGGGGTTTATTTTGGTTACACAGTGGAGAGCTCTAGAAGAGGGTTTCTCAGACAGTGTTCCGCAGGACACAGATATTTCTCGGGAAGGGAAAAAGCGCTCCGCGAAAAATTATTAATAATATTGCGTTCGTCTTTTTTGACATCTAGGCAATACTAATTCCTTTTTCCAAAATCTTATTGTGACTTCTATCTTATTAGTTATGATTTAAAATTTGATAACTTACTGAATGAAACTTTTTTTCATTTTTAAAAATTTCAGTAAGCTTAAAAATGAACGAAGTCTTCCATCAAAGTACCAGGATTCTTAAAGTGTTTCGACAGATTAAATGTTTGCGAACCCCTGCTGTAGAAGCATCTGCGGGAACTATTATCTAGGCGAGGAGCATGGTAAGAAGCCATTGTAGAAGAGTTCGTCTTTCATTGTTGGGCCAGTAACGAGTTTGCTCTAATTCTCGCGTGCCTACTAAAATATAAACTCTTTATCTGCTAGGTATGCGAAAGCAATTTCTCTACTACTTTTCTCTTTCTTAAAATCTGAAAACTCATGCCAGGTCCTTCGTTGTAATTCGCTTAGATGACGTTTGTTTTTCAAAGCTCTTTGTGGGTTTTGAACTGTACCTAACGTCACAGATCCCTATGGGGAGGGGCCGGGTGAGCGGACCAAGGTTACATGATTTCCATATTGCTGCTAGTGACATTTCTTATTTTTTCATGTAGAGAAAATACGAACGAAAAACTGATCGCCGAAGTTGCTCTACAGAGAACATGGAAGAGGCAGTGACGGCTGTCGTGAGAAAGGAAATGAGACATAGGAAATACAGTATTCAGTTTAACGTTGCTAAAACAACTCATCAGACAACAGTTCAGAATAGACTTCAACATAAGACTTTTGAGATTGACAGGTCAAAGGGACAACTTTGTCATTTTTACCGAATGAGCAAGCGTTAGAGCTTGTTAGGTATTTAAAAGGAATGGAAGATGGATGGTTTCGATTGGCAATGAAAGAGTTCAGAGCTTATGCTTCTCAGTTGGCAGATATAAACAAACGGAGGCTCCCTTTTAATACAGAATTGAAAATGAAGAGTGAAAAGGGGATTTCTCAGTTTCTTTCGAGGCATCCGGATTTAATATTACAAAGCCGTGGAATGCTCTTCAGTCATGCAATCGTTTACAAATATTTTGAGCCTTTGGGTTGAATCTGTTGATAAGTATAAGCTGTCTCCATATCGTATTTTTAATTGCGACGAGACTGGGATATACGTCAACCCAAAGGCAAATTAGAAGATAATATCGCCCAGAGGAAAGTGTCAAATAGATTTTTTACGGTCATCAGAGATGGGAGATATCGTAACAGCAGCAATATACGTTTCACCTGCCGGTGCTTGTGTGCCTCTTATGGTGAACTTCCCCAGTTCGAGTTGTATCTTCCTTAGGGTGACTGTGCAAAATGTAGTGAATAAAGTTGGATGAACACTCAGGATTTCACCCAACGGCCCAAAAAATTCGTAGTGCCCATTAGCTCAACCCAACAAAATGTTTTTGTAGGTTCATCCTTGAGGGACTTCGCTCGTTCCCTTATGTAATAAAATGGAACACCTACAGCCGTCCTTACGATTTTATTTATTATATGGTTATCAATTTGTGCTTCGGTACACCATCTTCAGTCCTTAATTAACGCTAAGGAAGTTAACTCCAGTCAGGTACTCGATTCATCAGTGGCCAACATATATGAACTGATTTTCACAGACTACCTGTAACAATAATTTCCTTCACAGTTGGTAGTTGATGGTAGGAGACACAACATCGTTGTTACAGGTAGTCTGCGGAAATCAATTCCTAGACGTCGACCACTGAAAAAACGTGTATACGACTGGAATTATACCCCTCAGCGTCAGTTAAGGCCTGAAGATGGTGTACTGAAGCACCGAAACTGGTATCCATATAATACATAACACTGTAAGGACGGCTGTAGGTGTTCCATTTTATTACAAACAAAATGTGGTGCTAGATGGCCACTCAACGTGCACAAGGAATCTCTATGTCTTCGTGAGAGTGTGATTATGTTATGTTATCCGCCACATTCTTCTCATAGGATGCAGCCCCATGATGTATTCCTAATGAAACCCCTTGGTTCATACCACGAGCAAGAAACTCGGAAGAGGATCAGAACACATCCTGGAAAAGCTGTCCCTTAATAGCAAGTAGAATCACTTTTTGGCGCAGCATTTCTAAATGCTTCGACCATTAGATCTGATGTCAAACGATTTAAGGCTACAGAAATTTGACCCGCCAATGAGTGTCTTTACTGATGCAGACTTCTTATCATCAGAACCACTGGGTCGCCCAATGGAAGACAAGACACCAAGCCCATCAACTTCATCTGATTCTGTCGTACAACCACCAACGACTCCTCTTTCTAATAATCTGCCGAAATGGACTGCGCCAGAATCATAAGTAAGCCTGGCGAGGAAACAGCTTCCACCTCTAGCTCCACAATTCCCCATGCTTCTCCACTAAACGTGCTCCAAAATTTGGTGTGAAAGTAAGGACAACTTCAGGAAGGAAGGAAAGTCGTGTTCTGGTTTTGGCTTAATCTCCCTACAACAATAAACCTCAGGCAGCTGACGAAATTTCTGATACAAAATACAGGAGCGGGATGGAAAGGGCAAAAAGAGGCAGATATTCATACCTGAGAAAAGGAGGATGAAAATTTCAAGTATGAGTAAAATAAAATTGTCGAAAGTGGAGCTTTGGGGACTGACGCTGAGGGTCTTTACAGCAATGAGTTAAGTCAAGATTGAAGGTTGGGTGGCTTGTGTTTCGTATCATAACTGTGCACCGAACTCTTGTGTAGGAAATGACAGTGAAGACGACTCCCAAAGTCACTAACATTCTGCATCTTTCTAACTCATATAATTATTGAGTTTTTGTGTATTTTAGAAAATATGGTTAGATTTTGAAGGTTGACGTGTAAGTAAATGTAAATTAGTAATAGCCCTTACGCTGTGTTGGAGGGACGAATGTATTTCCATTGGCCCCAGGCCTGGGGCTCAACGGACCAATTGTCAGTGTTTTATTAATTATTTCATAGTGATTTACTTTACCTTTTTCCTTGCCACTTTAACTTAGCTGCGGTCATTTTAATGTTTGCGGTACCGTACTGCCCTGGGTTCCCCTTTCTGATGTTGGAAACAAAGTCAATGATGACTTCTTGAGAATGATCTTCTTTCTCTACCACATCGCGTAGAGTTGTTTTTGGAGAAAATTTGTGTTCAACAGTTCATTGATTTCTATTGTGACTTGTCTTTTATTTACTATAGGGTTTCACGTTACAACGTTCTTCATTGTTCGACAGCCTCTACTTACTGCTTTCATCGCCTGTCCTCTACACTGATGATATTTCTGCATGAGGCCTGTATGCTGTCCTATATCTTGGTCAGAGTTGTTTTCGAAGCATTCAAACTGACGCTCTTCGACTTCCTTCTTTCCTTAAACTATTTAGGCTCCAAATGCCTGCGCCAGTGTAAAGTGAATGACGTTTCTCGTTTCTGCTCTCCCTCCTCTGGACAACTTCTTGGAGAACTAGTAGCACATAGCTAGAAGCACTGTAGACTGTATTGCTTTATTTTAACAGTAAAAGGCAGTTGCAGCTAGCGAATAGCCGCTGTCACCAACAAAAAATATTACACTGACACACTATAGCAACTAAAATGTTTTGCTGCCATGTATGAAAAATCATGTCACAGATTCCGCAATTCCCTTCCATACCGCTATCGAGATTTAGATTTCTTCATGTCCCTCCAGACGAATGCCAGGATGGTTCTTTTAATATCTACGTGGTCAGTGGTTTTTTTAAATATCTATGTGGTCAGTATACAACGCAACCACAACTGAACTACTGTTGCAACTTATGCTTTTCTTAACTGGAACAAAAAGAAATCTTTTGATGACACAAATTAAATTAAGAACACGAAACAGTAGTAAGCGAGCACCTTGAGCGCACTAAGAGATTATTTAATGATGAAACCCACCAACCCAAAAAATAAATACAATTAAATCATTAAAAACCTACTCACGTAATGAACTCCAGATCATAATATTCTATATCATAATTTCTTGTTCTTTTTTTCTTTTATATCTTACCTTAATTTTACCATCTTCAAAAATAGAAATACCGAGGTAGGTACTGTTTTATTCAACCTGTCTGGTAAAATTATTTAAAATTTGTAATCAAGCTCCATGCAAATTTTCTCCCTGTATCCTGATTTTAAATATTCACAGCCCATGATGTAATACAATTCACTCATTTACTTCTAGCTAACTATTCTCCTTAAACGAATTAGAATAGCTTGCATTATTAAACCATTTTCAGTAGAGAATCCATTGACATAGAATGGCAAATAAAAATATCAAAAATTTCACTCAGAAATCTATTCGGAGAATCATATATTAAACTTTTATATGCATGACTATTTATACTTCTAAATATGTTTATAACAAAAATATAACAATTTTCAGTAAAGTAGAAAGGATTTGCACTGACATCAGCATTCAGCATGGCTCTCTAAAAATCGAGGAAAACATTATATGCTTTTAGATAATTATTTGGTAGATGAAACTTCGTTTTGTCCATTATTTATATACAAGTTCAGTAATTCAATGTAATGGAATAAAGAAAAACCAATTAACTGATAATTTTTTGTTTAGTTTGAAACAACAAAAATAGAACAAGGAGTACCAAATTCTTAGTAGTAATTCGCTTTGAAACTTCGTGAGTTTTATTCTGAATATTTTGATCTTTCGAATGAATGAATGTTTCCAAATCATTTAAGGGGCTCCAGAACGCCCTACACTTGCAATGTTAAAATAACGCTTATAAATTACATCTTTCCTCACAAAGTATTTGAGGTAGGAAGTTGAACTTTTTACAGATTATTTATTGGAATATGGGCTACAACTTAACACAGGGATTTTACAAAATTTTAGTTCAGTTATTAAAGATGATTTTTTTTCAATTGTAATGAAAATTCACAACATTTTTTTGCAATTTTTCATTTATGTATTCAAAAATATACAGTTTTTTGGAAAAAGGCTGTGTTAAATTATGCAGAAGGTACTGTGTAACATTTACTGAAAGTTTGAAACAAATATGTTTGGAAAATCCTTACAAAACATGTAATTAGTATGAGAAAATAAAAGTTTTGGGAATCGAGCGAAAAAGATTGGATTAACTTTTTAGTGCGTTCCAGGTCCATTGGATGGATTATCTTCATCCTCTGCAAACTCCCCCTCCAGCTTCCTCTTGTTCCTCCTCCTGTTTACTCTTGCTTGTATTTCTAGACTCTTTACAGCCCTGTCTGCAGCCTGAAGGCGTTCCTTGTCTAAAGCAAGCATCGCTCGTACCATGTTAGAACCTAACTTCATTCCCATATTTCTAAATACCTTGCACCTTACAATGTTGCCATCATTGAAAGTCGCAACAGCATCATACACACCAAAGTGAAGTGTTTCTATTCCAACAAATACAGTCTTGAGGATTCTCGACCATATAACACTATTTACACTTTCATTGGGGTTTTGAGTTCTTCTGTAAATACACTTTTTCAACAGTTCAGGTGCTGCTAAGTCTCAGAAAATAGGTTTTATTACCTCCATTATTGCATGAGGCAGACTATGCTTATGAGTGTACACTTCATCAGTTAGCTATCCTTTGTTGTATTTACACCAACTGTCTTCTTCTTTGGGACACAAGCTATGTTGGGGATTTTCATTGGTTGAAGAAGTATGAAAAAAAAGAGCCCAAACAGCCTTCTTCATTTCGTCGACACTTTGTGTATTTTGCCTAATAGCCATTCCATAATAGTTCTGTATTTTGTCAATTACACTGTCAGTTAACCTTCCCTTCCCATCCAACCCTTTACCATCACTGAGTTTTTGTTTTTTGTACGAAGCTTTCAGTCGCCGAAGTCTTGTTCCCATTCGCTTCTGTACGCGTCCAATACACTCAAATTTCTGCACTACATCATCATCACCATAGGGCTACAGTCCTTGAACATGTTTGAAACTTTTAGAATCACCGTCACCAAGGTAATTAACATATCGCACTGTATCACACGCCTCAGAACGCTGGAATATACTGGCAACAACAGCCACTTCAATTCCTCCACTACTGCCACTATAGTTAGCTTTGCAAGTATTTTCATGAGTACCTTTATATTTTTGTGGACATCTACAATACTTTGATATTACTGCTACATCTAAAACTTTCCCTGTATACATACTGGTGGCAGATACTACACCATGAAGAGATGTGTGTCCCCGTTTATGCCAGGTACCATCGAACGCTGCAGTCAAATCTCTGTTACCATTATTTTCCATTACTGGCTCTTCCACAGCGTTCTTCATAGATTCTATACAGACATCATCTACTTTAGACCCTATTAATTTATTATAGGTCGTAAACTTGGTTGGTGGATTTGGAAGATTCATGATGCCACAGAAAATTGCACCTGCAGTAGCACCCTTACCAACTGAACGCAAGGAGTAAACAAATCTAATATTGTGTTCGTAGATTTTGCTACCATTTTCTTCAGTTGCAGTTACTGCAACACTGTTCCAAAAGGTGGTCATGTATGAACACTTATCACATTTCAGTTGTATTTCACTTGCAAGTCCTACGTGCGTTATTATGGAGAGTTCCAGACCAACTTCACTACAATGAATACATCTTACACAGTTTGAAAGAATTCCTTTGAGAACCGACATATCAAATATTTCATTCACATCCGATTCGCCCATAAAACATTCATAGTTTTCACTCATTGAACCAAGCTTCTTCTGTGAAGTATTTTCTTTCCCATTTTGACTGCTATGGGCAGGTGTACTTGAGAGGTTAGGTTCACTCACTTGGTTATCGTCTTTATTGTTTACAGTAATAACACATACCTTTGGCTTTCCAACATTTCTCCTTTTCTTAAAAGCCTTCAGAGGATTTCTAATAACTTTACTTTTACTCATTATTATACTTCAACAAAACAGAGACTTAAGAAACAGAATTAATTACGAATATTCTCAAGATAACGACAGAGTAAATAAACATGAAACAATCGACAATAACACCAGCGATATATATTGAACCATCACAGGTTAGCCACAACACATACTTTATCTCACATCACTAAAATGTAACTGATGAACACGGACGTTAATAATAACACCATTTGACAGCAGTTTAACAGCGCCACAGTGGGTCACGCCCATGTAGAACACATTTCAAAAAAAATTTAAAAATAGTTGTAGTCTTCGGAATTGAATAAATTATATATCTATTAAAAGGTAATAGTCTGCAGATTCAGAAAACGCAAAAAAGTAAAAATTGAACTATTCATGATTTTGAGCCTTTCCGGAGCCCTTAAATTGTACTAAAGTACATAAATTTCTATCGTTTCTCCATCGCAATACAGTTTATTATCTTTCGATGTAATAATGAGTGTTAAAAAAGTAAAATAAAAACCAACTGGTGTTACATAACTGAAACAGTCTTGTATAGGTACAGTCCATTTTTATTTGAGAACAAATGCCTTACCACTTAATTGAAATAATCTACTCATTTACAATTAAAACATCTTATTCAATAAATGACAGATGGATAACCAAAAATAAGAATTCCTGAGAAAGAAATTAAAAACTAAACTTTTACCAAATTCAATTCGATGTGCAATCATGAGACGATGTGAGTATCGATAAAACAACAGTAATGACTGATAATTATATTCTAGCACCTGGATGATTAAATAGGAAAAATAAATCATTTGTACATTTGTTCTGAAAGTTTGGATCAACCAAAATATCGAGAATTTATAAAAAGATTAGAAAAAATGGAAGATAAGGATAACTAGAAGATTGCTTCTTTTAATGAAAATAATGATGAAATTATAATTTGAAAATGTAAAAAATGTTTAGTTAATGTTTTTCATCTGTGATAAACGTTTGCAAAATATGACTCCCATGTTGTTAAAATAGCTAGGCAAAGTAGAAGACTGAAGTAACAATTAAAACAAGAATTTAAAAAATGGGAAAACCAACCAAGAACAGAATATAAAAGATACAAAAAATAAAAAAATGTTCAAATGTGTGTGAAATCTTGTGGGACTTAACTGCTAAGGTCAGCAGTCCCTAGGCTTACACACTACTTAACCTAAATTCTCCTAAGATGAGACACACACACCCATGCCCGAGGGATGACTCGAACCTCTGACCAGCCACATGACTGCAGCACCTTAGACTGCTCAGCTAATCCCGTGCAGCCTAATGAGATCAACCACTTATTAATGCAACCGACCAAGTTAAACAAGGAATCAAAGGATTAGGTGACAATGATTTGAAAGCGAATGAAGAAGATAGAAAAGTTGGAAAACAAATGTTTCCTTAGTCTCATTATTAGTTAGAAGATTTTAATTGTATACCAGCAATTAAACAATACAAAAGTCCTCCGTGTGACTATACTTTAAGCGAATCAGAAATACAAGATTTATTGAGTAATTATGGAGAAGAGGGAAGAAAGGATAAAAAAGTTAAAAATGTAAATGTAAGTGAAAAAATGCTAAAATACATTAACCAAAATGAAGATGAAGTTTTTTGTAATGAGTCGCATTGGTAGTTTTTAATTCATTGGTTATTTACGAGTAATATTTGATGGAGATAAGTTAATTAGTGGTGAGAGGTCATATCAACTTACAGATGAATTAATGAATCATTTAACTAAGAAAAGATAACTATGGAAGACATGAATATACTATTTACAGGGTGTGATTTGTCAAATTATGCAGATATGTTACACCATTTGGGAGCATTATATTCTGATAATAATCCAAATTAAATAAAATCGAATAGAGGTAATAAATACAAATATTTGCTTAAAATGTTGATGACTTTTTTCTAGCTTTGACACAAAAAAATTACATGATTCACTCCAAAGTCAGGAAGAAAATGTTTCTGAAGGCTCAATAAAGAAATATACAGAAAAATAAATTTAATGAATTCATCATCAATAATCCAAAATAATCCCATAGTAGATCCGAATTTTAAATAACCTTCCACAGACATACTGGGAAAGTGAAAAGCATGGTATAGATTTAGTCAGTTGGGTTTTAAATAATAGGCCAGTTCCAGAGATGCATCTACCAGCATATTCATAATGTGGCCCTTTTACTAACCTAGAAGGAAGACAAGCACATGGTGATCCAGGAATAAATAAATTAGATGTAGAATGTAAACCAGTTATATTGCATATAGCGATAATAAATATTTAGAAAAAAGACACTGAACAGGCAAAGAACTTCAAGTAGCTGTGAAAGAGAGACTCCATGCAAGTGATACTTCATTATGAGAAAAATTCGTGCCAGCTGCAGTTGCAGGAATAATGTAGAAGCAATAAGTTATGAGTGTATAGATGATTTAAAGTAAGTGATTCAAATAATTTGACTCCTCCTACAAGCAAGTCCATTTTTCAAAACTGTAAATAAAAAATTATCCTAATAAAAGATAATAGCATTGAAACTCTGTTAAGAGCGCTTACAGTCACTCAACTGCATGATTATTCAGAAGGAATAATTAAAGAATGTATAGGAGATTTAGATCAGATGATTTAATTAATTTAATCATTTCATATAATTTATCGCCTAAAAGGAATCCTGATAATTTTAAATGTTTGGTTACACTAGTTTCAATTTCATCCAGAATTGTTCCACAAGACTAAATCAACACCAAAACGTGTATCTAATATAATATTTTCTTTACACATTTGATGATGTTATTGAAAAACCGCGACCACCTACAGAAAAAAATCATCCATTGAGTAGCAAATTATCTGAACAGGAAAAAGAGACTGATTCATCTAAAAATCATTTATTTGTGATTAAAGAAATAAGATCGACCTTTAATGCGTAATTTCAAACTTTGTCTGCTAAGCATAAAATTGTCTCTAATGACAATGCTAATATTGCTGAACTCTATACTATTAATGAGAAAACAGATTATGTAACGAAAGCACTCAATTCTATGGTTGAAGTAGCAAAAAAACTGATTTTAGATAAGGAGACAAGTTGACTATAACATCCAAAAATCCTAAAATGTTTTATCCTTTTTCTACATGATTTAAATGAGCTGATAATACTAGAGAAGCTGTTCAAGTCGTGTGGCAGAAAATCAGAGTTATATTAACATCTAATGAGACTATTCGTACAGCAGATAACTTATTTAATGTTCAAATGGTAGCAATTCCTAGAGGTAAAATAATGTTTTGCTGATGATAAAAAGACTATAAGGTGTATCACAAGAATTACTAATAATGATAGTCTGTGCTGTCCTAGAGCAGTAATGTTGGCGTTAATATGCCATAGAAATAATATTTTGGTTGTAGAACTAACTACAAATGAGATTAACAAAATTAGAGAAGGAGATATATACAAGTTACATAGGAGTTAACTGACATATTACGTAATTATTTGCGTGAATACAACGGAGGATTTATTGTAGATTATATTAAAAACGTTGAAGAATTGTTGGATATTCAAATAAATGTTGTATGTGCTGAAAATTTCAGTGGCCCTGAGAAAGGTAAAAGGTATATCTGTATAAAAATCACAGGTATTTTGATGTAATTAACAGTACAAAGTCTTTCTTGAGACCATCATATTCCTATAATAAATCTATATAACAACAAACACAAACATAATTGAAAAATAGAGAGAAAAATCTGTATACTACGCCATTGTCCCAAACAGGAAACAAGAAAACAAGATATACCATACAAACTGCAGTAGATTCTGTTATAATGAAGAATGCTTAAAAAATCACCAGTAAGTTTGTGATACAGCTTATAAGTGTGAAGCATATAAAAGGATTTATTTGAGATTTGAAGAACATAAATGTGGCTTTGGACTTTCCAGAAACTAATCAAGCAGTAAAAATTTAAAGTCATAAATGTTACATACAATACAAATTTTAACAAGTGGTATTTGTGAAAGAAAATGTGGACAGGATATTATAGTCCACAGTTGTCCAAATTTTAATAAGGATAGATGTCATATTAATGGAGAATTCAATGACATTTATGTTTACCAACGCCTAATATGCTGTAAAATATCTGCTGGTAAACAGTTTGACTGTTGTGACGATGGATTCCCTAATAGAGTGAATTGTACGTATACTGAAGGATTTATGTGGTGTGATTATCGAGATCAACAAGAAACTAGTATACATATTCTGAATCCAATAATAGCTCAGAATTTTAAAGGAGATACAATTCGTAATTTAAGATAGTTGTAGAATTCTGTACTTGGATTATATCTGAAAAAAAACAAGTATTATACATTCTTAGCTCTCTATGCTAAATGATAGGATTCACAATTCATTTTTAAGTACTGTGTTGAAAATACAATAAAACCATATACCATCTACACAGGAACTAAGCTGATGTTATTCGAGTAAAAAGAATTATTACGTGTAAAAATTATAGATAGAAGAAATTTACGCAGGGTCCACTTAGTAGTTTCCCCAAAACATTTGATTTGAAAGAATTGAAGCAAGGATATTTATTCAATACACAAGAAAATGAAAATTACATGACACCAATTCCAGGTACTCAATATTATTGTGTTGACACTATGAAACTGAAAGACAGAGAAGAATTTCTCAAATGGCATCACTCCAGATTGAAGAAAATTATACATTCAATATGAAAGAAGAAATTAATGAGTACTGTAATTCTGATATAGATATTTTGAGAAGAGGATGTTTGGATTTAAGAAAACAATTTCGAGAGATAGCTAATATTCATCCATTCTGTTATTTAACAATTGCAGGTGTTTGTATGGCGTTTTACAGAACTAAGTATTTACCTGAAAATACAATCGCTGTATTGCATAAAGAACAAAAAGGAAATTATAATTTAGACTCCATGTATTGGTTGAATAGTTTCAACATTCATAATCTCTTGCATGCTCTTAATTGTGCAGAAGTAAAAATTGCTGGGGAAAATTAGATAGATTTGATAAAGAAAGTATTACCGTTTGTCAATACCATGGTTGCTTTTTGCATGTTTGAAGAGATGTTTCGAAAGTGAGAAGAGTAGCATTAAAAGTAGAGAAACAATCGATGACCTTTATCATAGGACTATAACAAGAAGTGCAGAATTACGAAAAGCAGTATATTATTTAGTGGAAATGTGAGAATGTGATTGGCTGAACTCTGCAGAGTCTATCATAATTAAAGAATTAAAATAGGTACCAGAAGTTACCGAATCATTGAATGCAAGAGATGCTTTTCATGGTGGTCGACGAAATGCAATAATATTAAGAGATAAAGCAGATGGTGTTACTACAGAAATAAAATATATTGACTCTGGAGAGTTAGGCCAATCACATTCTCACATTTCCATTAAATTATATATGCATTTCGTAATTCTGCACTTCATCCTACTATGATATTTTATGATTTTTATCTTGAATAGCATAAAAAATAGACTAAAATAATATTGTAAAATTGGTATGGTTTACTAAAATGTAATGTAGTGCCACCTAAAGAATTGTATCATCCGGTTTTACCAGTAAAATAAATGAAAAAATTGTTTCCTTTGTGTGTCAAATGTACTCAAGAAAAGATAAATAAATGCAATCACAACGATAATGAAATAAATTTTATGGGAAATTGGTTGACTGATGGAGTGAAGGAAGCTGTAGAAAAAGAATATAATATTTTGGATGTCTATGGAGTATGGGGTTTTATAAATAAAATAAAGATGTTGTTTAAAAATTATCTGAAAGATTTTATGAAAACAAAATTAGAAACAAGTCCAAGTGATCTTGAAACTGATGAAGAGTACATAACAACAGTTAAACAGTAGTGGGATATCGACTTAGATTCCCATAAAATAATAGAAAATCCAGAAAAACGATCTGTTCCTAAGATATGTCTTAATTCATTATGGAGAAACATGGGCAAGAGCTAAATATGAGTCAAAGAGATTATGTAACAAATTCATAGCGATTTTATGAGATACTACAGGATGACCGATTAGGTAATGTAGATATCAATTTTATTAATGATAATATGGTTCAGATGTAGTTGAATTTCAAGGGTTATTATGTTGAAAATATTTTTATAGCTGCATTCACTACAAGAAATGCAATAATTAGATTGTCACTATGTTAAACTAGGAGAATCTGGTGTATGTTTTGATACAGATAGTATGATATACATTGATAATGGTGAAAATACTGTGGAAACAGGTTGTACATTAGGGGAATGGACTGATGAATTAGGAAATAACTGGATTACAGATTGGGCTTCAACAGGCCCAAAAAGTTATTATTATAAGAAAAATGATCAAAACAACAGAGATGAAGGTAAAGGAATTGAAATTAAATGATAAAAATACTCAAAAACTGAATGGCAGATCTGTGATGAGATCAGTCGAGAGTGAAGTGAAGGAAAAGTTATATTAGAAGACAGTTTTATCACTAGATATGTTAATACTGAAAATTTACTCAACCAACAGATTAAGAAAGAATTCTCATTTCAATATGATAAATGAGTACTTCTAGCAAATTATGATACAGTGCCTTATGGATATCAAGAACTAATTTTGATTTAATAAATTTTTGATGAGATTAAAATTATTTTTCTGTATCTTCTAATGTAAGAATAAAACACATACCACATTTGTTGTAATAACGATATAAATTTATTTGTTGACGTTTATTGTATTCTGTATCTTCTAAATGTCTAATTATTGAGTGAGAAACTATTAATAATAATGAATAGACTTTAATATAATGTTGTATTATTTTTGGTACATTATTTATTGGTGAATTATAATTTGTTACCTTTTTTACAGTCATAACTTTTATATTTCCTCCCATATTTATGTATCAGTTTCATTATTAATATTAAATTTCATTTGGTACTCCTCTTTATAAATTTGCTTTAATTCATTAATACTATCACTATGATCCAGAATTGTCAACGGTTCCATAATTAAGGGTAGTTTAAAATATTCTTTGCAAATATGACATTCAACTTGTTTCTCTCTTGGTTTGTTATTTCTATCAACAAAATTGTTAAATTTAAGCTCATGCCACACATTAGGCATAGTTATATAAATTGAAAATTACTATGTGGGTGAGTCTTTCTTCATTTAATTTTTATAATTATTTTTGCAAATTGGTGGGTTTGATCAATAAATAATCTCTTAGTGCACTCAAGGTGCTCACTTACTACTCGTAAGACACTGGCTTTTAGGACCTCTGTAGAAGAAATATTCTACGTTTTTTGTGTCATGATTACGTACGAATCATTAGTCTTTTGTACTGATTATTTGATGATACAAAATTTTTTGCATTATCCCCACCACTCGACATATACTCATATTCTATCTGTCTGTAAATTTCAGTTTTATGTAACAAAGACAGCTAAAAGTTTATGTAATTAACATGGACCTCAGTATTACCTTACTTTACTATCTCAACAGAGGGGAAATTCTGTAAGGATAACTCCTCCTTTTAAATTGCTAGGGGTCTCTGTATGTCGTTCATGATATTCGAAGAGTTTCTTGATGCACTTCTTCAGCAACACCAAATCATGGTTATCCTAGGTCAAGTTGATTTGAAATCTGCTACCAAATACTACCATACAGTAATAACCATCTACAGTCCCTCTCTTCTTTCAGGGATAGCAGCGACTTACGATAAAAGCCTTCATCGCCATATATCACGTGCTATATGTCAGAACTGCCACGTATGCTCTCCCTAAGCGTTCGCCCAGACTTGTCTAGCTGGGCTTGGGGGAATATAAATGTCTGTAAGTGGGTTGGGAAAATAATTCACTCCTTCTGGGGCCTCAGTCCTATCAAAGACATTTACTATCCACACCTGACTAGTACAGTAACTCACCCCTCCAATTATAGTAAACCTTTAGCAATAGCAGAGGCATTCTAGTTTATTCCCGCCCTAATGGGTGACATTCGGTGAACCAGGTGCCGTAGAGGTCAGAGGCCTGACTCGCATTCGTGAGAATTGAGGCTCACGTACACACTTGGTCTCTACAAAATGTGTTATTCTTAGTTACATTGAACAGCATGAGACAGCTGTCAAATTCAGCGAGTTCAATGAAAAAAGCCGCATTATAAGTCTTCTTCAGTCCTTATTCTGGAGGAGGTTATGACAATGCATTAATTATCCTAAGTGAATATGCTCTGTTTATGCATTAATTGCACCTTCTTTTCACATTGTTTTACAGAAATGATGACGTGAAAAGTATTCATTTCAGTAAATAAGTAATTTTGACCCACAAATTAACACCGTTCAATCCTTAAATTAATAATAACCCAGAATATTCTGTCCCCCCATTGTGATGACTTATGGTTAAATTTATACATTGACCTCAATTAATGTAAGTAATATACTCTTTCTATTTCTTTCTTGTAATCTCTGACAGGGAGGGGGGATACAGTACTTACCCGTGTACCAGTCTTTTGCTTTCTAGAAGCAGTAGAAGTTCCTTTCCCATAGTAATATGAGGCAAGGAACACTTTTCTGCCATCCTTCCGCCTAAACACAGATATACTCAAACTATAAATCCTATAATCAGAGTCACCTATTTATTATTGTTGGTCGTCTGTTATTTGAGGCATACCATTTCTTTCTCTCTTGAATGTTCTGAAAACAAGTATGTTGCTTGTTTCTCAGGACCTCAAGTAACCGAAGGCTAATAAAGAATTATCAGAGTATACAACTGAGTTTTTCTTCCTCAAAAGTTTTGTCAGCTTCAAGACTTCTCTTTCACACAAGACAGATATGGCTAATTCTTCCACAATTTTGTCTTACCCGACTGATACATTTCCAAATGAGGTATCTCCCCATTTTGATCAGTCGTTCACCATCCACTGAAATTTTAAAACGTTAATCGAATTCAAATAACATTATTGAATTAATAATATTAATACACATACCGCCGGAAAAAGTTAGTGCACCAGGAAAGATTACGTCGCTTTAGCTTCTGTGATGACGAAAGCCACCTGTGGGATAGTAGATGTACCGATAATGGTTTCCGTGTATTGTACCGTTTTATGGAAATTAGACCTTTGAACAGAACTGTACTCTCTTCTGTAGCAACACATCATATTGGAATATAAAAATTTTTGAAATGAATATGTAAGTTCTAAATATATGAGCGCAGTTTGTAGAGTTTATCAGTACAGACTTTGGGTTTGTCTTGGTTATGATTGACATGTAACAATATGTTCGTATTCATGATTCTGAGAAAGAAAAACAATATGGCGATGGTACATGAATCGTTCATTTAAGTTCACTGATAAATAAGAAATTGAAGCACAGCTGCAATAGTGTAACTAAGTCAGAATTTGCGAAAAAAGTCAGTCTTCAACGACACAAAACGCATATGTTCAAGAACGCCTTCATTGACCTGGCGGGACTGAGAGGCACGGAGCATATTTTAAAACGTTAATCGACTTCAAATAACATTATTGAATTAATAATATTAATACAGACACCACCGGAAAAAGTTAGTGTACCAGGAAAGATGACGTCGCTTTAGCTCCTGTGATGACGAAAGCCACCTGTGGGATAGTAGATGTACCGATAATGGTTTCAGCGTCGCCCGTCAACATATAGCGTCATGGCACAGCTACCAGAGCGCCATCAGTATCCAGCCTTTAAGGGGAAGTGCTCATAGTCATAAGGCTCAGTGTGAAGCAAAAGTGTACAGGAAACAGGAGTACTCGTGCTTCCTACCCCCAACTGAATGAATCTGAAAGTGATTAGACTGTGGCCTTCCGAGAGGAGGAAGGGTCCTTACGGAGACATGCCACACAAGTTGGACGTGCTGCGACAGTTTTGCAGCGATTCTGGTATCAATAGATAAGGGAAAATTCACACACCCTTAGACTAGGTCCTGGACGTCCACGGAGCGCAGACGCCCGGCAGGATCGTTGTATTGTAAGTTCAGCAGTGGCAGGTCGTACTGATGACACAGCATAGATCAAATGCCATGTGGCGAGGGCCTCCAGTCGCGTCGACCGGTCGCCTGATGCAAGTGCTTTTAGTTGACGCCACTTCGGTGACCTGCATGTCGATGAGGATCATATGATGATGTGGGCAACAAAACAGCCAGCCCTTGAGCAGAGGAAATCTCCGACCCAGTCGGGAATCGAAACCGGGGCCCTCGCATGGCCTTCCGCCATGCTGACCACTTATCTATCGTGGCGGACACAGCATAGGTACGAGTACTTGTGACCCCAGACGTGTTAACACGAACTGTTGCGATCCGGTTATTAGCAGTGGCACTACAAGTACGCACACCTCTTGCCCGTCTTCCACTCACGCCACGCCATCGACGTGCGCGGCTCGATTGGTGCTGCCGTCAGAGGATCACTTGAGAGATTGAATTGCGCGCCGTGGTCTTCAGCGACGAAAGCAGTTTCTGCCTGCATGCAAGTGATGGTCGTTTGCGCGTACGCCATGGACATAGTGAGCGGTATCAGATATGTTGCATTCGTCCAAGACACACTGGCCACACTCCGAGCCTTATAATCCTGGGTGCGATAAGCTACAACTCTCGTTGACCTTTGGTGGATCTGGAGGGAATGCTAACCGGCGCTCGCTATGTGCAGGTCGATGATAGACCCTTCTTTGGCCGTTTTTGCAACAGGAAGGTGATGTGTTGTTCCAACAGGATAATGTTCGGCCGCACACTGCTCCCTGGCCAGCACGATCTCTGGACTTATCTCCCATCGAGCACATGTGAGATATGATGGGACGAGAAGCGACTCGTGCGTCTCGTCAACCAACTGCTCTTACAGAGCTACGTGAGCATGTCGAGTAGGCGGGGAATAACGTAATCCAGAACAGTATTCGCCATCTGTACGATGGAGTGGATGCCAGAGTTAGCACCTGCATTGCCACTCATTGAGGCTACACCACGTACTAATTTGGACATTTCAACATGGGTTGATGCCTCGTACCTAAGAACTGCTCCTGCTATTGATCTGTAAATATGATCATTCGATGTACTCCAAATGGTTCAAATGGCTCTGAGAACTATACGACTTAACGTCTGAGGTATCAGAAGGACTTAGTTTGATTCTACGTGAACATTTAGAGAAACTGAAACTTAATACAAAACTCGTCCTTCACGCACTAATAGATGAACAGAAAAAGGAAAGACGAAGCATCTATGTTGAACTACTGAATAGAGTCAGACATGTACCCACATTTCTGTCAAAGATTATAGCTGTGGGTGAAAGTTGGTGCTATCATCTGACCGTCACACGGAGCGTCACAGACGGAGTCCTGGATCACCAGCCTTGAAAAAGGTCAAACGACAACCTTCGAGAACAGAGACCATTTTGATCATATTCCTTGATAGTAAAGGATTAGCCCACCATGAATATGTTCCTCCAGGTCAAAAAGTGAACCAAACTGTTTACATCGTAGTCTTGAAACATCTGAGGCAAGCAATTCGACGTCGTCGCCCTGATTTGTGGCATTCTTAGTAATGGCTCGGACTACATGACAAAGCAAGACCCCATACTTCGGTATCTGTTGCCGAGTATCTAGCCAGATATAGTGTTACTGCCATCCCGTGTTCGCCGTGTTCGCCCGACCTCCCGCATTGCGATATTTTATTGTTTCCGCGAGTGAAAAGGTGACTGAAAGGGAAGATTCATCATCATATCGTAGGCATTCAACGGGCTGTGATAAATGAGTTTACAAGCAACGCAATCGAAAAATTATCTGTTTTCTTCCAAGACCACCAAAATGTTGGGAACTGTGTGTAGATAGCAAAGGGGACTACTTTGATGGGAGCTAGGTTCGTTACCTGGTAAGTACAGTTTTCTGTTTTTTAAAAAAAAGTCCTGGAACTTATCTGAGAAAGGGAATAAAATCAAGTTATACGTATCAAAACACTCTCAGTAATTTTTTTTTCCCGTCATCGGGCCACGTAAACTTTTATGAGGAACTGAATAAGAAAAAGGTTTGTATGTTTCTTTGTTTGTTTGTTGGTTGCGTGTTCCATTGATCAATCGCACGGTACAGTAGCCGCTATGATGTGGAATGTGTCAAGTGCACAAGAAATTCACACATTAAACAAGATTTTATATATTCCCAATCTTTTAAAAAGATGCCTGCAAGATGTGTGACTATGAACCCCACACATTATTCTAACCACTTTCTTTTGAGCAGTGAATACTTCTTGTCAAAGCGTTGACTTACCCCAAAATATTATTCACTGTGACATAAGAGAGTGAAAGTATGCGAAGTATGTTAACTTACTAATTTTTATATCCTCAAAATTGACAGTTATTCTGATTGCAAAAGTTACTGAGCCTAGTCGCTTTAGAAGGTCCAAAATATGAATTTTCCAATTAAGATTCTCATCTACATGTACACCCAAAAACTTAGTATGCTCTACCCTATCTACTGACTTCTGTAGATGTATTATATTTATTGAAGGAACTGTACCTTTTGCAGCAGAAAACTGGATGTACTGTGTTTTTTCCAAGTTTATGGCAAGCCCATCTGCAGAAAGCCAATTAATGACTTTTCCAAAGACCTTATTTGTATCATATTCAATTCGAGTTTCTTTTACTGGTTTAATAATGAAGCTTGTGTTATCAGCAAACAGTGTCAGTTCAGCTTCTTGTTGCAGATAAGAAGGGAGGTCGTTTATGTATATCAAGAACAGAAGGGGATCCATGATTGAACCCTGTGGAACACCTAATGTAGTTTCACCCCAGTTAGATGAAGTGGCCAACTTTTATAAATCACTTGACCTATATACAGAAACTGTTTGTTTCCTGTTCTGTAGGTATGACTTAGACCACTTATATGCTATTACATTTCTACCATAGAATTGTGATTTCTGTGACATAATGTCATGGTTCACACAATCAAATGCTTTGGACAAGTCATAGAAAATTCTTATTGGTGATATTTTACTATTTAAAGACTCTGTTATGTGGACAGTCAAACTGTATATTGCGGTCTCAGTGGAACAGCATTTTTGAAATCCGAACTATGATTTACTAAGTATCCAATTAATGTTGAGATGGCTAACCGCTGTTGAGTACATTACATTCTCGAAGATTTTTGAAAATGCTGTAAGCAAGGATACTGGCCGATAATTATTGATTTCTATGGTGTACCACTTTCTGTAGAGAGGCCTGACAGTGGCATATTTTAACCTGCCTGGGATAATACCTTGAGTTGGTGATGCATTACATATGTCACCGGACTCGCATTTGGAAGGACGACGGTTCAATCCCGCGTCCGGCCCTCCTGATTTAGGTTTTCCGTGATTTCCCTAAATCACTCCAGGCAAATGCCAGGATGGTTCCTCTGAAAGGGCATGGCCGACATCCTTCCCCATCCTTCCCTAATCCGATGAGACCGATGACCACGCTGTCTGGTCTTCCCCAAACCAACCAACCAACCAACATATGTGACTCAGAACATCATCTGTAACTGCTCTGCATTGTTTTAATATATTATAGGAGATGTCATCTACTCCAACAGTACATTCAATTTTCAAAGATTTAATAATTTTACTTATTTCACAAGAGGTTGTTAGGTGAAACTTAATCTGACTAAAATTTTTCGAAACTGACTCTTCTATATACTGCATGGCGTTTTGTTTTCAACGACGTCTGTGGGCAGAAATGTTAACCCAGCATAAGCAAAGAGTAGCCTGCGCTACTGCAAAGAGTCACACGGATCCTGACAGGGCGCAGGTGCGTGAATTCAACTCAATGCAGCTCTGTAACATTAGGAAGAAGATGGATCTTATATGTTCCGTCGGGATGAAAAGGGTTAAACGTCCACTAAAAGACGTTTGAATACTTTTAATCAGTTAGTGTATACGATTGTCCAGCTCACCGGACCTCTTAGTACTCATTTCTTCAATTGCAGTTTTGTCTACGACAAAATTTGTGTTCTTCCACTTCCCACAAATGCGAAGATGATTTACTATATACGTCCAGTTTGTCACATCAGAACTACCTTAGAGCGCATGTCGATAAATAATACAGAATTTTGAGCTCTCGACATCTAGGTCTTTATGGACCATACTACAACCAAAATGAAAAATGCTCCCATCGGAACACAATAAAACGTTAGGGATGTAAAAGAAGGGAACAAATTTTTAGACTTGTCTAGCCACTTCAGCGACATTTAAATCAAAAGATCTTGACATATTCGCGCTTTTTTACTTGTCATTACTACTAAACTTGTCATTTAAAGCGTCGTGTCATGTAAAGTAACATGATAAATGATGTCATGTCTGATAATGTGACACATGTCATCACGTCATCTAACACGGCATTTCGATGGCGAGCAGTATGACCAAAGTGTCATTAAAGTTTAGGATGCATTGCTTTCCCACTCTGAGATACTTACTATTGTAGATTAACCGCCACTCTGGGATGCTTCTTACTGTAGATGCATGCCACCCTCTAGAAGCACATTGATTTGTGTATGTTTCTTCTTACACTCCTCAACACACACGTAATGGGAAGTGGGTCTGAAAGAGGTCACTGTGCTGGGGAAGTAGGTTTAACTAATAAAAGAGAGCGAATATGTCAAGATGTTTTTATTTAAATGTCTTTGAAGCAGGCAGATGAGACGAAAAGCTAGTTCCCTTCTTTCACATTCCTAACTTTGCACAGAAGATACTCACCTTTTCTTTGTGCTACGATATGAACATTTTTCGTTCTGGTTTCCTGCTTTTTCTCCACCATAATTTTGACGATAGATCACCATAGCTGGGCAATCGATGAAGATTTTTGCTGATTCTGGCAACAATTTTTTCTATTGCCTTTCGAACAATGTTGTTTATATCGTGACAACGGATAAAGCTTTCACTAAACAACAGGACGACCATTTACTACATTTACTTGTCTAACTTCTTACAAAATTTGAACCGATTCGCACAAATCTGAAACATAGAAGTGGCGCTTTTTAAAAACCTAATAGGAAACGTGGTTTTCGCTCGTGAAATCCAATTGAAGCAAAATTTTTGAAAGCGAGCTTTTAATTTCATCGTAGGAATACAATTTGTTATTTATTTGATTCACTTTAAACCTTTTCCGCTTATTCAGTTCACGTAAAAACGAATTATACTTGCTACATGCAGCTCGAATTTAAAGCATCGTATGTCTACAACAGATGAAGATTAGTAGATAAAAAATATTCGTTTGACATTATCCATTTCGTGCAACGTTTGAACCGATTCGTACACGTTTGAAGTACAGAAAAACGTGTATTGTGAACGTAAAACCCAAACGAAGCACGTTCCTTTCAAACGGTTTAAACTTGTCGTAGACGAACATGCGATACACCGGTGGACGAAATTTAAGCCACCAGGACTGCTCGAGTTTGGAGTTATTTAGGGGTGACTGTTTTTGCACATTAAATCGGAACGAGTGTGACTGTCTTTGCGCGAAAAATCCGAACGGTGCACATAAATAATTATCCGAGCATTAATTTGAGCCGAGTTAAAATCATTTGCAAAAGGAATTAATAGATTCGACAATTTGTCTGGGTGCCAGCTGTGCTTCGTCCTTTACCGAGCGCGGTATCTCAGTGGCTAGCACACTATATTCGGATTCGGGAGGACGACGGTTCAAACTAGCGTCTGCCCATCCAGAGTTAGGTTTTCCGTCTTTTCCCTAAATTACTCCAGGCGGATACCGGAATTGTTCCTGTGAAAGGGCACGGCCGACTTCCGTCCCCATCCTTGGCGCAAACCGATCTTTTGCTCCGTCTACAATGACCTCAATGTTGACGGGATGTTAAACCCAATCTTCCTTCCTTGCTTCGTCGTTTAAACGTTGCTTGATATACAGCAACACAGTTACACTAAGATAGATACACGTATGGCTATAGAAATGACCACTGCTCCAGGCTAAACCAAAAAATTTCTAACCCCATGTTCCTAGAACAAACAGGAACATGACAACGATTCCGAGAGTGGCCTTTGCAGACATAGTTGTTAATCGCTTCCGCTCTGTAACGATGAATTTGAAAAGTGTTTTTAATAGCTTAAGATTTAAAACCGAATATTACACGTGGGAGTCATACACCGTGTATCTAACGTTATGAGCAACCGGTCATTGAAATGCTGAAATGTTTGTTCTCATTCTGGCAGTTGTCATGCTATACACTGACTACAGATTATGAGTCACGTGGTAAGAATACGTGACAATAGCAAGCAAATGTGATGAATAGTGAGAACAGGCGGATACCACATAGACGTCTCACAGACATGAAAACAACAAACAAACGTGTTTGAACTATGTTAAAACGAAGGAATTCAAGAGACAAAACTTCCAAAACGGAACGCAACTTCAAAAACGATAAAAACAGATGTTTTAATAGAGTACAGGATAACTGTGAGATTGTGAAATTGTTGCACTCATTTGTAGCAGGTTATGTGGCAAACTATTATGTTTTCATCATTTCGCTGGGAGTGATCACATTCACATTCATACGGACACCTAAATCGGGCAAGAAGCCATATCTTACGGGGCGTACAAATTAGGTGCGCCGAGAAGAGATTCGTATCATACGAACCACGTACGGTCACTAATGCCGTGTATGACACAACACACGTATTTTCCTCTTGAGGATTCGGTTGACTTGTAGCCTTCTAATCAAAAGTTTGCGGTTCCCATTCGAAAGCCACTTCATTTCGGCTGCTAATAGAGTAGTTGTGCAGAATCAACTGTCTTGTAGGTACCTTCTTTACACCTTGCTGTTGCAGACAGACGTTACACCACGACAAAGACACAAATTTGAATACAGTGAACAGAGACCAAAAAATAATCTTCGCATGACGAAGGTTGGAACACGGCTCTCTCGCATGGCAGTCCAACACCGTGACCACTTTTTGTTCGTTATTGCTCGTTGTATTTGTTCAGAGCGGACTTCCCATGAGACCCGTTCAAGTTCATCGTTGATACGTTCAGTCAATTTTTGTTACAGAGGGCAGCTGACTCTCTGACTGAACACGCTAAGCTACCATGCCGACATAAACAATACGACACGGCTGTTGAACTTGGCTCGTAATACTTATAAGTATCGACCATTAGCTGTTTCTATTTTGCTTGTTTTCACAGTTCAGTACATCATCTTCTGGTTTTTGTACTTGAGCTGTGTTCACTTTTTGACGGGCTGTCCACTGGGCCCTTTTACCACTAAATATGAGGGAATGCGATGTGGAGTTTCCCTTGTAACACTTGTGTAAAGAGTTAAATGCTTACACTTTGACGTGGGTGTAAGGTAATTAAAATATCGTAACATGACACCTTCCACTTTTATCAGTCTCTACTATTTTGCCAAGATATTTATGGTAAGGTGTGCATTTCTGTACTTCATACGCTCATTTAAATTAACATTCTGTAATTCTGACCGAAATTAATTTATTAGAATTCCATAATATTGCATGAATAGCAAGATACTAGTGGAAGACATTTTCCAGAGGCAATACTACTTCTTTCAGTGTAAATAAATGCATGTCAGTGTCCATAACAAAGAGAAGGAACTTGATATTGTATGACTTAAGTTTTAGCAGCTACCTCCGGGATACTTTGGATACTCTGGAGTAATATTACAAATTCACATAACACAAACTATCGCAATTTATTTGGGAGGATTCTGGGCATGTGTAGTGCATCTCTGTAAGCGGACGTGTACAACGATTAGAGCTAAATATTCTTGAGTATTGCTGCTGTGTTTGGAATCCTTAACATGGCATTTTGTTGGAAGACGTTGTAGAACTTCAGGAACGTGCTGCTAAAATGGTATAAGATCGATATGTTTCATGCGATCATCTAACTGAATCTGTCAGGTAAACTAAAGAGCGATGTTTGAAATGAAAGATACGTTTCCAATGCGAAACTCTGTTGAGTAATGTCAGACGAGCTATATTATATGTAAACAGTGCTATAATTCTGCCGGCTCCACTGTATACTGGAAATGAATCCAGCATGTCGACGGTTCATATTTCCGTTCGGTCATTTACATTTAGGTTTAAAACAGAAATCACTGAATCGATAAAGTGCGGAAATCAGTCGTTCGAAAAGGTACGAATTAATTTCGTTCCCCATCCTTCCTCATTTAAGTTTTTTTTTTTTTTTTTTTTTTTTAGTATATGCAACGAAATCCTCATCAACGATACGTTAATTCCATATTCTTTTTTTACCTTTTTTTTCATTTAACTTTGTAACTACGAAGGCTGTGTCGTTTGTTGAGGCATTCAGTCAGTCTCGTTTCCCATGCAATGGTGCCTGTCGTATCTCGTATACACGAGACCGTGCTGACAAGTAATACCTTCGACTATTTTATGGGGAAACTCGTAAAGCATTTTAAACAAAACAAATGTTTAGCACTCTAAATCCTTACTCTTCGTGTCTACACATTTATTTCGCAACATAGTCACCCTGACGACGAACATATTGCTCCCAAAGAAAGATCAGTTTGCTGATACTGCCACAGTAGGATGATCGATGACAGTGAACCTTAGGCGTTGGATTGTTGCAGGTGTTGCAGCCCTCGTTTGTGGTCTAGCATTTTCATGTTGAAGGAGAGTGTGCTCCATGTGTGGACAAACTCTTCGATTCCGAAACTCGGTTAGAGCACGCTGTTTCCCGCGCGCTGACACAGTTACGTCTCGCGCCGTCTTGTTATGCGCTACAGTTCAGAGCCCTCGAATAACAGATGACTTCAAATATGTAGGCATGACGAGTAAATATGTAATGGTTTATAGCGTATGCTTTATTTCAAAAGTCTTAAGAGTTTTTACATCAAAAATTCGAAAGTATTATCTTTCAGCATGCCATCTTTGTTAGGGGTTAGCCTGCGGAGCATTATGGAAATGAAAAAGCACGTGAAAGAAATGATGTATAAATAGTAGACCCAGATTTGTTGAGAGGATTCTAATAGTGATAACTCATCTGTTACGTTAACCGCATACTAGAGTCAAATTTTTGAAGCTCTTGTCAAGACTCCCAGACGGCGACATCAAAGAATTTCAAAGACTGAGTGCTAGGACGTAAAATGGTCGCTGTAGCCCGTACGGAAGCGTAATAGAGATACTCAGTGGACTTAAATGGCAGTCGTTAAAAGAAAAGATACTGTACGTTGTTCTTGATACACTCTAACCGGTTAATGTGGCGTTTCAGTGTTTGATTTAACAAGTCTAGTCCCACCACGGTTTATTTCACATCTTAGAATGAGATAACACATAAGGGCGTGTACGGTGGCATACAGGCATTCGTTTCACACTTGCTTCATACGAGAAAGGAATAGTGCAAACAGGGGGTCGCTAAAATTGGTAGAAAGTACTCTTCCCCCCTTACACCACCGTGTTACGGTGGTTAGGGGGAGAGGGGGCTTTCGTGACGTAACTATACTTATAGCCGCACCTTTGGTAGACTCTGATCGGAAGGGCATCTGTGGGGTGACCAGACTAATGTTTGATTCCTTAAGAGTGGCATCAGATTTTTCCAGTAGCTGCAGTTAAAGCAGTCTGGATGGTTCACTGATACAGCCTTGTAACATTGGCCAGTGTGGCCTTGCTGTGTTGGTACTGAAAAGAGCTCATAGCAAGGGCTTACTACAGAGATTGTTTTTTCCCCAAGGACATGCAGCTAAATCTTGTAGTTTAATTTGCAGCCATCCTCCTAAATAAAAATTATCAATGGTAACATAGTTCCCCAATTAGATATCTTGCCTGGTACTACCCACGAGGATGTAATTATCAGAAGAAATAGATCTGGCATGCTAAGTTACCGAGAGTGAAATATTAGACACCTGGATCGAGTGGTAGAGTAGATAAATTGAAATGGGAAATGGAAGCGTTGGTGACACACAACTTGTGAAATAGTGAAATGCTGTAGCAGGAGGAATAAAACCCGCAGTCTAGTTGTTGCAGTGTTATCGCCGTCCACACGTATTATAAAATGTATATATGCATGAACTCGTATGTGTCTTTGTATGTATGTATGTATGCTCCACATCTCCTCCTAAATCACTTGACCAACTCCAACCAAAATGGTACACATATCTCTGTCTAGAAAGGATGGCTTCTGGGGGTAATAATTACCTTACTATAAAAGGGGTGGGAGTGAAAAAGTAGTGTAGCCCACAACGTGCGAATATCCAGGCTTCATTATTTCTGAGCTTGAGAATGAGTGCACTTATGGATTTGCAACAATTTAAAACCTTTACGAAAACCTTTCTTGCTGACAAGTGCTTCAAAGTCATGAAAGGAGAAACGTTTATCGATGACTACACTTTCTCTGTTCAAGCTGTAGAGCTGCCGCATCACCAAAATCGTTTAAATTCGTTACTTCTTTACTACTATTTGCATTCGCGACACATTTTTCAAACAGTATTCATGCATACCAGTGAATGTACATGCAAAATTATATCCTTGTACGGCACATATTTCAGGAGATACCACGTCATACACAACACTGAGGTGCGTGTAAAAGAAACAGTAGGGAGAAATTCGCTAGAGATAAGTGTACTAATACGTGTGAAATACATGTGACATGTGGGTAACGGACAAAATGTCCAGGTAAACAGCACCTCTTAGAGTCATGGATCGATTTCAACCAAACTTGCTACACATGCTGCTTACTATCTGGAAGATATACTGTGGGAGTAATTACCAGCAAACCTCCAGTTTTGGTGGGACGATAAGCTGGAGAGAGAATGGGTTAGGAGGAGAAGGACAGACATAGAGGGGAGGGGAAAGAGGGAGGGGATACAGTTAGGGGGAGGGGGAGGTTGTAGACAGCAAGAGAAGATCAGGAAATCGACAGAGAGTGGACAGAGGGGGAGATTAAGAGAAAAAAAAAGTAGGAGATAGAGAGAGGGGGGATAAGGGGATGGGAACAGAAGGGAAAAAGGAAGAGATGGAGAGAGTGATGAGGAGGAGGAGGAGGAATAGGTCAGGGAGAAGGGGGGGAGGAGATACATAAAGAGGATTTGGAGGAGATGGACATAAAGAAGGGAAGGAGGAGGTGGACTAATAGATCATTGGAATAAATATACACCTGAGCAATGCTGGGTACTTAGCTAGTAGAATACAGTGTGATTCAAAAGTAACTGTACGCACATAATGGGTGTAATATATGAATCAAAAGAAGAGTAACATGTTAAATAAAATTTCGTCTGAAACTGTTTTATTTCCGAGTTATGACGCACAATGTCATTTGTGGTAGTCACTACATCGTGGCTCCGTACAGGCTTATAACGCGCCTACTCGCCTGCATATCGACTGATGTTGCTATATCGACAGTGCCCTTGCATATTTAAGCCAAGAGGCAAGAGAGCATCTCAAAGTGCTTATACAGATATGTGGACAATTCGTAATGGACCAGTTGTCTCACACGCCACATCTCCGGATCTTAAGCCTCGGACTTCTCCTTTTGAGACCCTCTGAAGGAGCTCGCGTATGGTATTGCAGTTAAAAATGTAGCACAATTGCAGTATCGAATTGAAAATAGATATACAACTGCGCAGTATGAGATGAATGGAGCCTGCAACATTATGAGGGCGACAAGAAGTCGAGCACGTCACTATATTCGCCTACATGGACTTTTTTTGAACATCTCCAGGGGTAAATATTGGGTACGTAGTTGAGTTGAATTTCGGGTCCCTTCGACGTCGTTGCTTTCTGAGAAGAGTCAATTTTGTGTTGTTTGCGTTGCACTTGTGATCCCTACTCTACTGCATAACTCTGAAATAAAACAGTTTCTGACAAAACATTATTTCACGTTTTACCCTTATTTTAATGCATACGTTATACCCACGATGCGTGTACGTTTACTTGTGAGTCATCCTGCATGATGGGAAAATGAACGGATAGGCTACGAAGTGAAGATAATAACTGAAGAACTTGTAGAAAGGGGGGAAACAAGTGAGATGGAACGTGGATGAACTGAAAGGAGCACCGGTTTGTGGAGAACTTAATATGGAACCTTAGGCAAAGGTGAACTCAAACAGGAAAAAGAAATAGACCACAAGTTGAATGAGTAGCTTTCAGGGACCAAGTAATGACGGTAGCGAGGATCAAGTAGGGATAAGACTTGAATAACAAACGAGACGTAGAGGTTAAGCGTCGAAACGTCAAAAAATGAAAATTCAGGATATGGAGCGGGAGAAGGTGATACATTTGTCTAAATATTGGCATTGATAGAAAGTGCAAATTGGCAAGGGCTAGAGGAAAAATCTAAAGCCATAGAAACGTTCCTGTTTATTGGCAGGTAGTTGCCGTCTACGGACAAATTAAAGAAATCTACGAAAAAAGAGAAGTAACTGTATGAATACCAAAAGCTGAAATGGCAGGCCATTCCGAAGCAGCGAAGTGAACGCTTAAAGGCGTGAGGAGTATACAGAAGTTTTAAAGAAATAAAACGAACTGCAAGAAAAAGTTTTGGAAAGGGAAGAGGAAATAGATGATGATGCGATGGGAGGTATTATACTGGAAGAAGAGTATCACAGATCACAGAAAGACTAAATGTCAAAACAAGACACCTTGAGGTTTCTCTCAGAATCATTGCAACTTTAGAAGAAACAGTTCAGGTAAAACTATTCCACCTGCAATCCAACGTACATTACAGAGACGAAACTCCACCAGATATCAAGATGAAAGTGATAATTAAAATTTCAAAGTAAGCACGTTCTGAAAGGTGTGAATATTGTCGAAGCGTCCATAGCTCGTGGTCTGTGGGTTAGTATCCCTGCCTCTAGGTCAAGTGATGCCAGATTCGATTCCAGCCGTGTTCGGAGATTTTCTTCACCAGGGACTCGGTGTTCGTGTTGTCCTAATTATTCATCTCATTTTCCTCGACGCGCAAGTCGCCGAAGTGGCATCAGATACAGTATTTCCAATAACTCCAGGCAATGTTTCATGGCCAGCAATGGCATACGATCATTTTATTAACGAATCATCACTTTAATAAGTCAAGGTTACAAAAATTGACACGAGGTAGTTACAGAAGAATCGAAACACCGTAGAAGTCGACCTCGAGGAAAATAAGTCTGGGAATGTAGGAAAAGCGAGGCAATACTGACCTTTTGACTTATCTTAGGAGACTGAGGAAAGAGAAATCTGCGTTTATTGCGTTTGTATATTCTGAGAAAGCATTTGACTGTATTTACTGGACTACACTCTTTGAAATTCTGAAGGTCCAGGACTAAAACCATGACACAAAATGTTATCTACATATTGCACAGAAACCTGTGGTTTTAAAGGTGGATGGACATGAAAGGGGGCCATTCGATGAAAAGACAATGAGACATATTTGTAGCTTATTCCCGATGTTATGCAATCTTACATTATTGAGCACGGTGTGAAAGATAGATCAGGTAGAAGATATAAACACGTGAAAATTCAGCCGATGACATTGCAATTCTGGTATAGGCAGCAAAGAACTTAGAAGAGCATTTCAGCAGAATGGATAGTGTCTTCAAAATGTGTTGTAACATGAACATCAGCAAAGGTGTAAGAAAAATATTGGAAAGTAGTTGAATTAAATCGGACAATTCTGAATAAATTAGTGACAGATATATAGATAACATATTAAATGCTAACTAGTATTAAAAACGCTAGTGAAACATTTCTGAAAACCAGAAATTTGTTAATATCGAACATGAATTTAAGTATTGGTGAATTTTTTTAAGGTAATTGTCTGTATTGTGGCTTTCTACGAAAGTGTAACGTAGCCGATAAACAGAAGAGAATAATGAACTTTTGAAATGTAGTGTTAGAGAAGGATGCTGAATATTATATTACATTAAGGAGATTTAAATGGACGTAGGTCGCAGTAGTTACGGAGGGATAAAGAGGCTTGCACTGATAGATTAGCGTGGTGAGCTATTTCCGTATCAAACCAGTCTCCGCTCTCAAATCAAGAACAAAACCCTTCGCGAAGCAGTGAGCTGTGTGTAACGAAGAACGCTTGTAGTCGGAGATGTAGTGTTAAAAGAGAGAGCCTTCCACAGCGCAGCGATTCGGCGAGCTGCTCTGGAACTGGTAGGAAGCCGCATTTCCCCAGTGGGCTCTTAAAGCAGAGCAGCCGGCCACCTACTCGTACTCTGGCTAATAAGCGCCTCGCCTCCCTTAAAGCAGCACGCACGTAATTATATGCTGGCCTCTACTTCCACACAGTTTCCAGTTCATTTCTTCCAGTACAATATCGTTTGCACAAAATATACAAATTTTTCAGAGAACATGTGGTACGGTGATAATATGAATAATTTCGACTTTCTTTTGATGTTTCTTCACAAAGAACTGACATGTTCAGCTGATAACGTCATTTGCGGGATTCTTACTGAGCGCAGTGCTCATAAAACGTATTTCAAATCTTGGTTACTTCATCATACAGCACAAGTTTTAGTGGGAAGTGTTTACTTCCCTGAGAACTTAGTTATCGTGTTTGAGATCGTGGACTTGGAAATAATTTTGGGCCCATGCAACCAAGAAATGAAATACATGCTTTCAGTCATTGTTCTGGAAATTTTCACTGGCGTATATATTCTGAATATCACACCCTTCATTGTTACTTTAATTACCACGAGTATAACACATTAAAATTATACGTTCCAAATAATTTTTCATTCCCGTGGGTAGGAAGTATACGAACCTACTTTTTAATTTGTTTTGGTGAGCACGTAGGACTCACACATGAGTTTACCATGATGAAAATATACTCGCTCTCTTACAAAGAATGTTATGACAACGGACAACATGGAAGTGAAATATATGATAAAAAGCCGATAGAAATGAAATTCCGTTTGTTTGTAGTTAGACAAGTTTTCTCCGCGGTGAGATGAGATTTTCGTGCAACTATAAAAAAAATAATATAAAGTAAAATTAAAATAGAAAATATTTTTATAGTGCTCCGTAAATTGTTGCTGAGCTCATTGATAACGGAAAAATAAATTATGTCACTCAGAACAGAACAATGCTTTGTCGCTAGGTTTTTTCCTCCATTAAATACTCATTTTGACTGTCATAATTTTGAAATCATCAGTTTTTATAAATTTTTTTCAGAACCATAAGATAGAGTTAGAGCTAGCATCGTATTAAAACTCACTAAAATTTGTTGTGAGAATAAACACAGTTCTTTAGAAGATTGCACTCACACATAGGTACCAATCACAGCAATTTTTATACTTTTCACGCAGTACTAAATTGACCCAAATATTTCCATATTTGTATCTCATCAAAGAAACAAGAGTGTTTCCGAAGGAAAACTAGTAACGAATGATGTGAATCGAATTTTTTCATTTGATATGGAAGTGTGTGTATTTTAAGAAGGCTGTCAAACTACAATACTATTAAAGTTAGACAGATGATCGTTTACATGTATTTTAAGTGGTCGCACTTTGATGGTCGGCATTCAGTTAATTGTAATATTCATCTTGTTTTAAAGAGTATTCTTTGCAGATTGTGTGTACACATTTACTGGAGATCACCCTTCCTCGTCTAAAAGAAAAGGAATATTTTACTGTTGTCCGGCTGCACTCCTTTCACACGATGCAGTCTGGCGGAGCCTGATCAACAATCCACATGAAAACTAAAAAAACTAACATTTTCAGGATGTGTCTGCCTTTCTGGCGTTCATTGGAATATTGTTCATGATAACACTATATTTACGATGTAAGCGGAGATAGAAGGTACGTTGCCGTTCCTTGCCGTCGACATCGGCCTTAAATGCAGTCGAAGTCTCAGCCATATTGTGAACAGAAACTATCCATACAGACCAGTAGCCGTACATTCTCAGCCACTACCGTCGGGATAAGAAGCGCAGTGTTCTGAAGATATTTGTGTATCGTACGAAATCTTCTAGAAGCTGAAAATCTGTCACGAGACCTGAGCGACCTGTGAAAAGTATTCACTGAAATAACTCTAATAACCGCCAGTATTCACAGGCCATTTCCGACAAGACGTGGAAAGGAAGCACTCTCGAAGAACTGAGCCAAAAGCTTCCTATTTTTGCACTTTTTTGGCTTAGTGATGGGGAGGATTAGTCTGATTCTTAAGAGAAACAATGGTAAATCATTCTTCAGACGCTCATCAAAAAATACAATGTGCAGGACGATGCAGGTTTCAGCACGCCTGACGTAAATGCTAGTTGATCAAAAATAACGGGGCATCTTTATGGACGTTTATATGAGGTGTGTTCACCCTTCGTCCTTATAAAGATTTGACCTGTGCTGGCAACACATTGAGTGAGGTGTATGAATATCTGTGGGGAATGGTACCTCATTCTTCCTCAAGAGCCGAAACCAGAGAAGGTGTACTCGTAATGTTGGACGCTGGGGTCAGGACCGAACTTTACATTCTAACTCATCCTGTGTGTTTCATTGGGTCCAGGGCGGGAATCTGGACAGGCCAGTTCTTTTCGGAAAGGTCATCGTCCATAAACCATTGCCACACATATTTTACTTCATGATGGCGTCCACAGTTTGGCTCATGCAAACAATCAACGTCCACGAACTGTTCCTCTGGTGTACGGAGCACACAATGCAGTAAAATATCTTCGTACCTTTCACATTTAGCGTTTTCTTAAGCGCAATAAGGAAACCACCGCTAACCACGAAATATATCCCCCTGTCATAACACAACCACCTCAGTACTTCACAGTTGGCACTATACATGATCATAGATAATGTTCTCCAGCCATTCGCCAAACCCAAACCCATACACCAGATTGACACAGGGCCTAGCGTGCGTCATCACACCAACTAACTCTTGTCCAGTCGTCCTCCGCCCAGTAGCGTTGCTCTTTAAGCTACCTGTAGCGTCTTTTAGCATTGACTACAGAAATTTTGGCTGTTGAGGAGATGCGCGACCGTTGTACACCAATCTTTTTAACTCCTTACGTACAACTATATAGCTAGACGGAATACTGGTAGCACTTTGGAACTCACGAGTGATTCATTCCAGCGATTCAAAATAAGCAATTAAATTAGTTCTAAAACTACTGACATACTTTTTAGAGTAATATAACCAGAATATCTCATCCATTGTACCACAAAAAACTAGGGAGTGGTTACCCAATCAGCCACACGCTTTGGCAGCAACTTACAGTTCGTCTTTTAAATTCATTCCTCATTTACTCTATAGCTATCAGACAAGGAGACTTCAATGCCCGTTCAATGCAGTTTGTAGCTTCACCTGTGAGAAAAACACAGCGACTCCAAGTAGAGAGATTTTCAACCATGCAAAGAAAGTTACTATGTATTGCACATACCTAGAGACCCACATTAGGAGTTGTAGTAGCGTAGATCCTTACCTCTGGATATCAATAATTTTTCTCTCCGCTTTAGTTCTCTGCCATAACGAGAGGGAGGTCTTTTCACAGCGTTACCTGCAGACGAGTGTGAGACGCAGATGACTCTGTAAAATGTAATTGGATTCATTTGTGAAGAGTAGAGTCCTCCAGTCAGTTGTAGCCGAATATGAATATTACTGACTCCACAGTAAACGAAGGAATCTCTCCAACACCATTAGCTGAACACATACTGCCATACGTCTGGCATACAGACTAACTACTTTGAGAACGCAGTGTACAGTTTGTCGAGAAATTGGAGCTCTAAGATCTGTCAAAAATTGTTTTGAATACATCACTCAATTCCGTCGTGCGTTTCACTCCCTGTAACGGTCTTTTATGAAGTAGTTCGTCGATTCTATATTTGATGTCTCTCCGATCCGTTGTAAATGTCTTGAAATGATGCTTTTTGGAACATTCAGTAATGCTAAGAATGTAGTCTGCTTGGAGGCATCCTAAATCTATCAACTACAGAAAAAGTTTCCCCATGGTTTTGTGATGTTACGTTAAAACTTCTCCAAGAGACTATAGTCAGATCAAGAAGTGTATGTATGTGGCAATGAGGGCAGCACTGTGTCGTGTTCTGATTCGGAGCGGAGAAAGAAGAAAGCAAGACATTTTTGCGTTTAACATCTGGTAGACGAGGACGTCATTAGACAATCGTTATAATCTCGGAATAAACAAGGTTGGGGCAGGAAATTGGCTGTGCTGTTTTAAAAGGAACTTGTCATCATTAACATTAAGTGATTTACATAAGTGTTTTAAAAATATAGCCACTATGCTGGTCTCTGGACAACTAAAACATGCAATTAGTATATAATACACAGAGTATGCAACAATTTTGTAGTCATCGCAGTTTCTTTTTACCATACTATTTCACTTACTAAGAGAGTCATTACAAAAAGTCTGATCGGAAAAGAAGGAATAAAAACAAATTCACTTTCATTAATCTACTGGATTATCAAAATTATGACAACGTGGCGCTTTGTGGTCCTGGAATGTACTTCACATCCCATCAGCGGCTTAAATCAATGCGACAATTCCTCAGCCACAGTGACTCTCGAAGTTTGTTGGCGCCAGGGAATAGAGCGTCCAAGTATTGTACCTACCGCGCACCCCAAACTGTATACCACCCGTAGTAATTACGGCTGCTGTGAGGTTTAAAATTGGAGCGGCACCATTTCACTCCTGATTTCCATAAATTATAACAAGATATATCAGTTATTTACAATTTATTACATGACAAGAAATTATTCCAATAATAATTTTATCTTATAGTCGACAAACAAAAACAATAATTTCTTTTTCTCAATGACTATTCTATTAGTTGTCACTGGAGCACCGGGAGGTGTGTTCTGGCGGTAGTGCTGCATCTATAGTGTTCCTCATGGGCGGTAGCTCATGCTACCCTGTACACACTCTCCAGTCATCTCCATCGCATTCGGCTTGTTAATTTCTCCAGTGTTTACTACTACCTCACCAAATTCTACTACTTAAACTGTTACCGTATATACCTCATGACGTAACAGAATGCGTAGTAGCTCTGATCAAATATATCCCTTTAACCGATGTCAACTCATTTACGTGGAATCCTTATATATTGTTCAAGACTATCGTTACATGAGGCTCCGTTTCTTTCATCCATATATGTCACGTAATATAATGATACACATGATGGAAACTTTAGTTGCCCACAGTCACGTGAGCATTGTCTCATTCTTTAAGATACTGGAAGTATGAAGCAGTAACAGTTACGGGATGTGCCATTCTTCCACTAGGATGTTGGAGATGCATCTGAACTTTCCCAGAAACTGACACACAGTTCATAAACTCTGTATCTAGTGAACATAGCGTTCCAGTCTCACTGGATGCATCGAGGGATCGCTCTTCCAATTCTGTCCTGGATAGGTAATTTTGGTGTACGGAGCCATTACAACGCAGTCCCAAATTCACCAAAAGTGCCTCATCTGGTATGGTTCTTAAGGCCGCAGGCAGATATAAGAGCACATCTCTCTGAGAACACCTTGAATAATCCTACTTACATTCATGGCAGAATTAGTGCCCCAAAAACTGGAAGCAAACTATAATCTATGACAGTCCATATTACTCTCCTCTCCCAGTAGTGAATACCATAAAATGAAGCAATGAAACCTTTTGGTACACTGCAACTTACCGAGTTCCGAAATCCCTCCATCACTTTGTCGAGCTACACACGCCGATCAAGACGAAAGTTCATAGACATATGACGCATTGCGGTTCACTGCACTGCTTTTCGTTACTTTTGAGACACGTGCCTATTTGGAGCAGAGGATAATATTCCAATCACAGACAACTCAGTTCTGGTATGCAGGAAATTCTTGACTGTTATTTAATGCCATTTCACATTTTTCTTTTTCCATTTTTGTCTTATGCTCTGCTTTGCACAACCATTTGTATGGATTAAAAAACTGTCTAATTCACAATATTTTAAATTATTCTTTTGTTAACCGCTAAACTGCCTGCTTGAACGCATAGTTCCCAAAACCACGAGATTTTGGAGCAGCATTTCGTGTACCCTCACAGTGACCAGTGCATTAGAGCAGAGTGTGAACCGCAGTCGCTTTAATACTGGCTGCGACCGTGGCAGCTAATTGCTGCCGCTTTGTGCCGCAAAGCTGCCAGGAGCCGGAGATACGTATAAACCCGGGATTATCACTGCCCGTGTCGGCTCCATCACTTCCGTCTATTTAGGTCTCTCATTGATCTGTTCAGAACGCTACACGCTAGCACTCACTTTCATGCTACCGTTATCATCATAAGCCATGTGCTTCAGTTTAATAGGGATTTGGTTTACACGTAAACGGCATACAGTAGTTGCCAGACTGTAATTCTCTGATGAAGCCTCCTCCCTTCTAACGCAAAGTTTATTCCAGAATAGGCTTTTGTTTTAAAGCCATCCATAACACTTCATCACTTTTACTCGTCAGACGAGGAGCAACTAATTCGTTTATCAATAACTAGCTGCTACCTGGCGTTGTCCTAGTGTATATGTATTCCAATCTTCTATTAGTCCATTTGCCCTTTTCCTCTCTCACTGTCCCTGTCCTTCTCCCTTCTCTTCCTTCTTGTGTTCTGTCCACTCGTTTAATACAGGGTGCCTAGGAAACCTGCTCTCTCAGACCACTAGACAACAATTCAAGTAAATCGTATTAATGAAGTTTATTCCAGTAAGATAAATGACAATAGTTACCTTTGCGTATTCACAAAGGTGTGTCGCAAGCAAATTGTGACATGCAAACAATCAATGTACTTTGGTATATGCAACTCCAATACAAGAAAAACAATAGAGTTCATAAGTCACTGCTGTACTAATCGTAGGACGGCTCGTCTTGAAGTCGGTTGCTGCCAGGAGGAGCGGCGCATATATTCTCTCCATGTAGATGGCGCTACCGTCTCGTTGTCGTCCTAGAGAGGGTCGGTCAGCTTACTATTAGCTGACGCCGTTTCACAGCCCTCTCTGCTCTGATGTTCCCACCTGACGTGCCGGTGCTTGACTTTACTCCAGAACATTCCTACTGATCCCCTCCTATTTTCTTTGTATGTTCAGCTCCTCCTCTCCTCTCTCACTGCCCCTCTTCTGCTCTACCCTTTCTCTGTCCATTTTCTGCTCTCCCTCTCTCTGTTCATCTATTCATCCTCCTCTCTCTGCTTATGTCTTCTTCCTCCTGTCTCTGTCCATCACTTTCTCTGTGGTGTCACCGCCAGACACCACACTTGCTAGGTGGTAGCTTTTAAATCGGCCGCAGTCCATTAGTATACGTCGGACCCGCGTCTCGCCACTGTCAGTGATTGCAGACCGAGCGCCACCACACGGCAGGTCTAGAGAGACGTCCTAGCACTCGCCCCAGTTGTACAGCCGACTTTGCTAGCGATGCTACACTGATAAATACGCTCTCATTTGCCGAGACGATAGTTAGCATAGCCTTCAGCTACGTCATTTGCTACGACCTAGCAAGGCGCCATTACCTGTTATATTGAGATTATATCAATGTAGCAACAAGAGCGATGTACACCAATTATGGATTAAAGTTCAGTATTCCAGCAACAGCGTACCTTATTGGCTCTATTAATTACAGTTAACTGTTTCAGACCTCACGCCAGTCTGCGTGTAATTAAACGCGTGCATTTCGGCCTCCTCTAGCAACACGGTGTTGGCTCTTCTGTCAACACAGCATTCTCATTCCTTTCTCTGTCCCTCTTCTCATCTCTCTGTCCATTTGCCTCTGCCGCTCCGTCTGCTCATCACCTCCTTCCGTCTCACTGTTTCTCTATGTCCTCTTTCCTCTTCGCTGTTTGTCTGTCTCCGCCTCCTGCCCCCCCCCCCCTCCCCCTTTCAATCTCCAGTTTATCGTTCTCAGCCAAATAAGAGGCTGGAGGTTCTTATCTCCACAGCATTTCTTTCCAGATCGTAACTATTACCTATTCCAAATTATGTTGAAGTCGTTCCAGGCGTTCAGGATGAGCTTTCTACCATGGCTTTGTCTATGCACATGTGAAATATATTTCGCATCCATTTAACATATTTCTGGCGTATCTGTACACACGTTTCATCTGTATCACTAGCGAATGTCACCCTGCAATTTCATTATCATGCAGCTTAATGTTAATGATGTCGTATCTCCTGAATTACATCCTGTACACTGATATAAATTAGCAGGGACATCCTGAGGTATATATGCTTACTGACGGCGAAAAGTGTTGTGAATGGAGTTCATAGTAAAGAAGTAATAAATTGAAACGTTATGCACTATGTGGCAATTTTTCTAGCATCTTAGTGATTATCGATCGAGGTGGCGCAGTGGTTAGCACACTGGACTCGCATTCGGGAGGACGACGGTTCAATCCCGTCTCCAACCATCCTGATTTAGGTTTTTCCCTAAATTGTTTTAGGCAAATGCCGGGATGGTTCCTTTCAAAGGGCACGGCCGATTTCCTTCCCAATCCTTCCCTAACGCGAGCTTGCGCTCCGTCTCTAACGACCTCGTTGTCGACGGGACGTTAAACACTAACCACCACCATCTTAGTGATTATTACGTCATACCAACTTAACTATGTGTTGTACAGTGATACAATTTTGCTGGTACGTTCAGTGGTATATGCGAATACTATCTAAGACTGTGTCGAATATTCAGTTAGTAGTAAAGAAGTAATAAATTTAAACCCCATTCTTCAGGGGTCAGTTTAACTGGAACAACACCGAAGATGTAATAAGCGCATAACTTTTTTTCCTTTATCATTTCATGCGGAGGGGGGGGGGGTGTTGTCAGCGAGAGAAAGTTACTTAAAGGTTTAAAAATATATGTGAAGGTTGTTGCAAGTCCGTAAGTATTCTCATTCTCAAATACTTGAATAAAAGAGCAAGGGTATTCGTGCGTTATGGGCTGCACTGCTTTTTCACCCACACCCCTGTTCAGGTACGTGGTTCTTACGGCCTCAGTGATTCTTTCCAAACAGTAAGTGACATGTGTACAAAAATTGCCTGAAATCTGTTCAGTAGTTTTGGAGGAGACGTGGAACATGCCTACATACATACACACTTCATTTTTATAATACGTATGGATTCGTCATGAATAGTTAGACCTGGTTTAAGAGTAGGTCTACCAACTTTCTTACCAGACTGCTACTATTAGAAATCAACAACAAGTACACTGCTCGCGAAAGGCAAGCGCCCTGTTTGATTGCTGGTACATCACTATTTCTTAAACTGCCCCAAACGTTTGATGATGTGCACACTTCTCCAGAACTAATGTATTTGAGGCCATTGATATATCTTGTCACTACTGATAGGCTATTAAGTCTCAGACCTTCCATTAATGCTCTCTTTGTCTTGCTTGTGTCCTTGATTGAAGCCAGGAAATGAAATCACATGTTTCCTCTTGTATGAACACTGAAATTACTAACTGGGATAAAACATAAGTGAAATGTCGTATACTACAGGCACACATTATTAGCCCTCTTTCTCAAGTATACCCTCGAAGTTTCAGTGCCCATTATCAGATTAGATCAAAAGTAATTGGACACCCCCAAAAACATACGTTTTTCATATTAGGTGCATTGTGCTGCCACCTACTGCAAGGTACTCGCAATCAGCGACCTCGTACTCATTAGACATCGTGAGAGAGCAGAACGGGACGCTCCGCGGAGCTCACGGATTGGGTGTCATTGGTGTCATACGTCTGTACGTGAGATTCCCACACTCCTAAATATCCCAAGGTCTACTGTTTCTGATGTGATAGTGAAGTGGAAACGTGAAGGGATACGTACAGCACAAAGGCCTACAGACCGAACTCGTGTGTTTACTGGCCGAGACCGCCACAGTTGAAGAGAGTCGTAATGCGTGATAGGCAGACATCTATCCTGACCATCACACAGGAATTCCAAACTGCTTCAGTATTCTCTGACAGTTAGGCGGGAGTTGAGAAAACTGTGATTTCATGTTCCAGCGGTTGCTCGTAAGCCACACATCACGCCGGTAAAAGCCAAACGACGCCTCGCTTGGTGTAAGGAGCCGAAACATTGGACAATTGAGGAGGGTGTGGGTAACGCGAATGCATAGAGAACGTCATCTGCCAGCGTCTCTAGTGTCAACGGTATAATTCACAGCTTTGCCGCGCAGGGTAGCCGTGCGGTCTCAGGCACCTTGCTACGGTCCGCTTGGTTCCTTCCGTTGGACGTTCGAGTCCTCCCTCGGGCATGGTGTTTGTGTTGTCCTTTGCGTAAGCTAGTTTAAGTTAGATTAAGTAGTGTGTAAGCCTAGGGACCGATGACCCCAGCAGTTTGGTTCCATAGGAACCCACCACAAATTTCCAATTTTCCAAAAAAATTCAGAGGTGGTGGTGTTATGGTGTGGACATGTTTTTCATGGAGAGGGCTTGCACCTCTTGTTGTTCTGCGTGGCATTATTGCAGCACAAGCCTACATTGATGTTTTAAGCATCTTCTTGCTTTCCTCTGTTGAAGAGCAATTCGGGGATTACGACTGCATCTTTCAACACGTTTGAGCACCTGTAAATAATGCACGGCCTGTGGCGGAGTGATTACGACAATAACATCTCTGTAATGGACTGGCCTGCACAGAGTCCTGACTTGAATCCTATAGAACACCTTTGGGATGTTTTCGAACGCCGACTTCGTCCAGGCCTCACTGACCGACATCGATACATCTCAGTGCAGCTCTCAAGAAACCTTCCAGCACCTACTTGAAAGTATGAGGGCATTTGAAAAGTCCGTGCAAAGTCCGAGAGATGGCACCACCGGTGTGTATCGAGGCCATGTTCAGTTTGTAGAATCTTTGGAAAGAACGTACACCAAGTTCCAGCAATATTGGTCTATTTCTTTGTGTTTGGCATTCGTGTGAATCAAGGAAGTCTACTGATTGTCAAAAAATGGACGATAAAGAATTTTGTGTGGTGATTAAATATTACTTTATGAAAGGCAAACCGCCTCAGGAGGCTAAAGAGGAGGTTGATAAACACTACGGTGACTCTGCATCTTGGATTAGAACAGTTTATAAGTGGTTTCAAAATTTTCGGAGAGGCCATATGGGCACAAGTGATCCTGAACGTTCTGGACGCTCTGTGGAGATTACGATTCCAGAAATCAATGATAAAATCCATTATATGGTGGTGGATGACAGAAGAGTTAAGATGCGTAAGATTGCTAGTGCTGTGGGCATCTCGAATGAACGGGTGCATAATACTTTGCATAAAGATTTGGACATGAGAAAGCTATCCGCAAGATGGGTTCTGCGATTGCTCACACTTGACCAAAAACGGAATCGTGTCAGTTGTTGCAAGGATGGTTTGCAGCTGTTCAGGAAGAATCCGCAGGACTTCAAGTGTTCTTTCGTCACTGTGGATGAAACATGGATACATTACTATACTCCTGAGACCAAACAACAATCTAAACAATGGGGTACCATGGGAGAATCTGCACCAAAAAAGGCGAAGACTATTCCTTTGGCCGGAAAGGCTATGGTGGGTGTTTCGCAAGGGATAATCCTCATCGACTACCAGGTGAGGGTAAAACTATTACAGGTGCATATTATTCATTGTTATTGGACCGCTTGAAAGCCAAGCTGCTAGAAAAACGCCGGCGATTGGACCGTAAAAAAGTCCTCTTCCATCGCGACAATGCACCAGCACACTCCTCAGCAGTTGTGGTCGCAAAATTAATAGAAATAGGATTCCAACTCGTTTCACATCCCCCCTGCTTTCCAGACTTGGCTCCCTCGGACTACTACACTCCTGGAAATTGAAATAAGAACACCGTGAATTCATTGTCCCAGGAAGGGGAAACTTTATTGACACATTCCTGGGGTCAGATACATCACATGATCACACTGACAGAACCACAGGCACATAGACACAGGCAACAGAGCATGCACAATGTCGGCACTAGTACAGTGTATATCCACCTTTCGCAGCAATGCAGGCTGCTATTCTCCCATGGAGACGATCGTAGAGATGCTGGATGTAGTCCTGTGGAACGGCTTGCCATGCTATTTCCACCTGGCGCCTCAGTAGGACCAGCGTTCGTGCTGGACGTGCAGACCGCGTGAGACGACGCTTCATCCAGTCCCAAACATGCTCAATGGGGGACAGATCCGGAGATCTTGCTGGCCAGGGTAGTTGACTTACACCTCCTAGAGCACGTTGGGTGGCACGGGATACATGCGGACGTGCATTTTCCTGTTGGAACAGCAAGTTCCCTTGCCGGTCTAGGAATGGTAGAACGATGGGTTCGATGACGGTTTTGATGTACCGTGCACTATTCAGTGTCCCCTCGACGATCACCAGTGGTGTACGGCCAGTGTAGGAGATCGCTCCCCACACCATGATGCCGGGTGTTGGCCCTGTGTGCCTCGGTCGTATGCAGTCCTGAATGTGGCGCTCACCTGCACGGCGCCAAACACGCATACGACCATCATTGGCACCAAGGCAGAAGCGACTCCCATCGCTGAAGACGACACGTCTCCATTCGTCCCTCCATTCACGCCTGTCGCGACACCACTGGAGGCGGGCTGCACGATGTTGGGGCGTGAGCGGAAGACGGCCTAACGGTGTGCGGGACCGTAGCCCAGCTTCATGGAGACGGTTGCGAATGGTCCTCGCCGATACCCCAGGAGCAACAGTGTCCCTAATTTGCTGGGAAGTGGCGGTGCGGTCCCCTACGGCACTGCGTAGGATCCTACGGTCTTGGCGTGCATCCGTGCGTCGCTGCGGTCCGGTCCGAGGTCGACGGGCACGTGCACCTTCCGCCGACCACTGGCGACAACATCGATGTACTGTGGAGACCTCACGCCCCACGTGTTGAGCAATTCGGCGGTACGTCCACCCGGCCTCCCGCATGCCCACTATACGCCCTCGCTCAAAGTCCGTCAACTGCACATACGGTTCACGTCCACGCTGTCGCGGCATGCTACCAGTGTTAAAGACTGTGATGGAGCTCCGTATGCCACGGCAAACTGGCTGACACTGACGGTGGCAGTGCACAAATGCTGCGCAGCTAGCGCCATTCGACGGCCAACACCGCGGTTCCTGGTGTGTCCGCTGTGCCGTGCGTGTGATCATTGCTTGTACAGCCCTCTCGCAGTGTCCGGAGCAAGTATGGTGGGTCTGACACACCGGTGTCAATGTGTTCTTTTTTCCATTTCCAGGAGTGTATTTGTTCCCCAATTTGAAGAAATGGCAGGCAGGACGAAGATTTTATTCAAACGAGGAGAATTGCAGCAACTAATAGCTATTTTGCAGACTTGGACAATTCCTATTATTCAGAAGGGATCAAGAAATTAGAGAGGCGTTGGACGAAGTCGATAAGTCTAAAAGGAGACTACGTCGAAAAATAAAAAAGGTTTACCCCAAACACGTAAGTAGTTGTTATTTTTGCATGGACTTTTCAAACGCCCCTTGTATGCCTGCTAGAGTGGAAGCTGTCATCAAGGCTAAGAGTGGGCCAACGCCATATTGAATTCCAGCATTACCGATGGAGGATGCCACGAACTTGCAAGTCATTTTCAGCCAGGTGACCGGATATATGATCACATAGTGTAGCCTATGTTACTTAGCATTTACACTGACGTGGAAAACTGCCATCACATCACGATATTTCACGTTATACGAATATCTTCTTAGTTTATTTTAATTAGGTATTCAGTAGCAAGAAGTAAGACAATACGAAATTTCCTGTTCTTAGTGTTTTACCGGAAGACAACGCAGGTATTGGTGCTGTATATTTGTAGATTAATGGTGAGTAAAACGACGAAAAGCTGTTAAAGTATTCTTTCTTCTGTCGTTTGCAGCCTGACAAGACTTGCACAATTCAGACAGTACGTCATCACCTAAGGTATTTCAAGAATTTCTGGTTAATATGTCTACTTAAACTCAACATCTAGTTTGGTATAATTGTGTTGAAGTTCACATAGTTTACACAGTTACTAAACCAGTTGTTTCTATATTTTGCCAGATTTCTATCCGTATGAAATAACGTAACTGACATCAGCGATAGACAAGGTGTTCGGAAATTCCCATTACAAACTTCTACAACATGTAGAGGCGAGTGAGTACACAATATTTTTAATAGGAACCATTGTCCCGAAACATTATCCAACAACGCGACAGAGCGTCATAGTTACAGGCGCCAGAGCCTCTAAATACAGCAGCAGCAGCAGCAGCAGCACTCCGTCTTCACGCCACAAGTGGCCCATCGGGACCATCCGACCGCCTTTTCATTCTCACTGAGGATGCGGGTAGGAGGTGCATGAGGTCAGTACACCACTCTCCTGATCGTTCTGATGGTTTCCTTTGACCGCAGCCGCTACTATTCGGTCGACTAGCTCCTCAATTTGCATCACGAGGCTGAGTGCACCCGAAAAACGGCAACAACGCATGGTGGCCCGGCTGGTCACCCATCCAAGTGCCGGCCATGCCCGACAGCGATTAACATCGGTTATTTGACGGAAACCGATGTATTCAGTTGCGGAAAGGCCGTTGCTACCTGTAAATACAGGATGAGTCAAAAAGAACTTTACAACTTTATAATTCTACAGAAATTTATTCAGATAACTTACAGAACCCGTAGATGTGTCATTTTGTAGCAAACTAACTCAAATATCATTTACATAGTGCGTCAATACACCATTCCGCCACCTGGAGTGCACGCGTAGTGCACAGTGAAAAATGGTTACTTTCACTAGTGGGGAGCTTGTTCGCTGTGTCTTTTGGTTTCATGAAACGAACTTTGCAACAACTGTTCGGCGTAAATTTCGCACCAGATACGCTAAGGAACCTCCAGTCGTGCCTAAAATTTACTGTAGGCACAGTGATTTTTTTGAATCAGGTTGTTCGGTGGACTGGCCATGAAGGCGCAATCGCGTGTCCACCTCACTCCCCAGACGTGACGCCAGTGGATTTCTTTTTGTGGTGTTTCATTAAAGACCGTGTGTATGTTTCTTGACTACCAAACAATTTAGTCGACCCGAAAAACCAAATCTAAAGTGCCACTACACAAGTTACACACGATTTGCTGCAGCGAGTGTGGGGATAAATTGGTTGCCGGTGGGATGTTTGTCACATCACAAATGGTGGTCACATCGAAACAAAGTGACACTTGATCCTTTTATGTGAAACTAGAGGTTGTTTGCTACAAAACGACACATCTACCGATTCTGTAAGTTATCTCAATAAATTTCTATATCATACCAAACATGTAAAGATCTTTACGACTCACCCTGTATATGCATATAGAGGGCGATTCCGTAATGACATTACAAACTTTCAAGGTTACTGGAGACGGATAAATGAATTAATTTAAGATAAGGGCCCCTAGCTCAGAAATGAAGGAGTCGAAATTTACAAGCGAAAATTATTCTGATGTCTCTGGCAGTGGAACACATGTACTAGCTCTGTTTTTGCTAAGAATGTTGGGTACGCAACTTTCAGAGGAAGTAGTCTGGACCAAAACAAAAAAAGTCTGGTAAATATGGGCTCTAAAATGCACACCTTAAGATCTATGAGCATTTGTTCAATAGAGGAGTTTGCAACCAGCGAAGATGAACAAGTGCCCATAACTCCTTAGGTATGTATTTTAGAGCCCATGTTTACTAGAACTAGACAGATTTTTCCGTTTTTATCTATCCTACCACATATCAAAGTTGTGTGTCTTACATTCGTAACAACTAGAGTACCAGTACGAGGTGCATTCAAGTTCTAAGGCGTCCGATTTTTTTTCTCCGGACTGGAAAGATATAGAAACATGCGCATTGTTTTAAAATGAGGCCGCGTTCATTGTCAATACGTCCCAGAGATTGCAGCACCGTACGGCAGATGGAATTTTACCGCCAGCGGCGAGAATGAGAACTGTTTTAAATGCTTAAAATGGCGACGTTTTCCTTATTTGAACAGCGCGCAATCATTCGTTTTCTGAATTTGCGTGGTGTGAAACCAATTGAAATTCATCGACAGTTGAAGGAGACATGTGGTGATGGAGTTATGGATGTGTCGAAAGTGTATTCGTGGGTGCGACAGTTTAATGAAGGCAGAACATCGTGTGACAACAAACCGAAACAACCTCGGGCTCGCACAAGCCGGTCTGACAACATGATCGAGAAAGTGGAGAGAATTTTTTTGGGGGATCGCCGAATGACTGTTGAATAGATCGCTTCCAGAGTTGGCATTTCTGTGGGTTCTGTGCACACAATCCTGAATGATGACCTGGAAATGCGAAAAGTGTCATCCAGGTGGGTACCACCAATGCTGCCGGACGACCACATGTCTCCCCGTGTGGCATGTTGCCAAGCAATGTTGACGCACAACAACAGCATGAATGGGACTTTCTTTTAGTCGGTTGTGACAATGGATGAGACGTGGATGCCACTTTTCAATCCAGAAACAAAGCGCCAGTCAGCTCAATGGAAGCACACAGATTCACCGCCACCAAAAAAATTTCGGGTAACCGCCAGTGCTGAAAAAATGATGGTGTCCATGTTCTGGGACAGCGAGGGCGTAATCCTTACCCATTCCGTTCCAAAGGGTACTACGGTAACAGGTGCATCCTACGAAAATGTTTTGAACAACAAATTCCTTCCTGCACTGCTACAAAAACGTCCAGGAAGGGCTGCGCGTGTGCTGTTTCACCAAGACAACGCACCCGCACATCGAGCTAACGTTACGCAACAGTTTCTTCGTGATATCAACTTTGAAGTGATTCCTCATGCTCCCTACTCACCTGACCTCGCTCCTAGTGACTTTTGGCTTTTTCCAACAATGAAAGACACTCTCTGTGGCCACACTTTCACCAGCCGTGCTGCTATTGCCTCAGCGATTTTCCAGTGGTCAAAACAGATTCCTAAAGAAGCCTTCGCCGCTGCCATGGAATCATGGTGTCAGCGTTGTGAAAAATGTGTACGTCTGCAGGGCGATTACGTCGAGAAGTAACGCCAGTTTCATCGATTTCGGGAGAGTAGTTAATTAGGAAAAAAATCGGAGGCCTTAGAACTAGAATGCACCTCGTACATGTACTTCACGGTGAGAGGTATCAGAGTGATTATCGAGTCGCTCGTTTCCGAACCATCGACACTATCTTCAGATCGATACATTTATCCGTCTCCATCATCCTTGACGATTTTTGACGTCATCAGGAAATCACCCTGTATATACATACATTTACAGGCACCAGCGCCTATAAATTTTACGCTCTTTAGCGTCGTTGGATGACCTTCCTGACGTGGGTTCATATTCAAAATACCATGTACTCACTCCCCTCAACAAGTCCTAGAAGTCTGTAACTGGAATTTCCGAACACCCTGTATATATACACGAGGTCTGTCTAAAAAGTAGTGACGATAGACCTTTATGCGCATGGATGAATTTTGTCCCCCACCTTCCAGCGCGTCAGTCGCTGCCTGCCGGTCGCAGAATGAGGTGCTATACAACGTGTTCGTCTGATTACCAATTCTTTCGAGATGTCTGAACGTGTCGATCAAGGATAGTGCATAAATTTTTGTCAAAAGCTTGGTGATTCTCAAAGCGAAACAATTCGTAAAATTCAGCAGGTGTTTGGAGAAGATCTGATTCGTGTAACACAAGTTACGAAGTTGTTCAACCGATTCTTCTCTGCCTCGTGATGACTGGGTGTTGTGTGATGTCCTTAGGTTAGTTAGGTTTAAGTAGTTCTAAGTTATAGGGGACTGATGACCATAGCTGTTAAGTCCCATAATGCTCAGAGCCACTTGAACCATTTTTTTGTTCAACCGATTCAAAAATGGTAGCACAACAGCGTAGAGTGACCAGCGTTCTGGCAGGCCCCAAACTGCTCGAAGTGCAGCTGTAGTTGAGAGGGTGCAAAATTTGGTGATGGCAGATCGTCGTCTGACCATGCGGGAGATTGCCCAAGAGGTTGGAGTGAGTAAAGGTTCTGCACATGCAGTTTTGTGTGATGATTTGAACATGCACCGAGTGGCTGCGAAATTCATGCCCAAGTTGTTGTCGCTGGAACAAGAAGACCTCCGTTTTGTCGATGCACAGGACCTTCTAGACACCACGAACACTGATCTTTCATTTCTGAACACCGTGATAACTGGAGATGAGTCATGGATGTACGGGTATGACCCAGAAACAAAAAGACAGTCGTTACAATGGAAGCACCCCGAGCCTCGACGGCTGAAGAAAGAGCGGCAGGTGCGAAGCCAAATCAGGGTGATGCTGACTGTCTTCTTTCACGTCAGTGGTGTTGTGCTTCACAAATCCGCACCGGAAGGACAAACAGTGACAAAGGATTACTATCAAGATATTTTCCAGCGACTCTGTGACGCAGTTCGGCTCAAAAGATCAGACAAGTGGACGGCAAAAAACTGGCCACTGAATCACGGCAACGCCCCCATACAGTCATCCCACTTGATCACGATACACAGGATATACAGGAATCAGGACAACGTGTTCTACCCAACAACAGCCTAAGGAAATACGCATGTCTGTTGCCCGAATGCGTTCAACAATGAAAGATCCAAGTGTGTGCCCACAGTAGCAGCCTTTGATCTGTATGTTAGCATCGCTGAAGGACATGTTGCCGTGTAATGTGTCTGAAAACACTAAATTTGGGGGTGTGCAGGCAAGCAATGGCCTACATACTCTTGTTACAGTAATCGGCGTTTGCTGCTCTTCAGTAAATCTCAACTTTTGTATTCTCATACCGCAGTGTTCTTAATGGCAGAGTGTCTCTTAAAACAAAAGGAACATGCCCCTTGGAAGTGATCACTCTGTCTTCAAACAGAGAGCAATAATTACCATCCTACAACAAAACTTATGCAAAGCGCAGAGCTATGCATTTGGCGCTTGACGTATTTCAGAGCCAACAGCATAAAAAGGGCGCTTTTACTGTATCTGGCGACAGCTTAAAATGATGTAAATTCACCACTTCCAGTCTCACTTTTCAGAATTCGTAAGTTTTTTACTCTGTAGCGTTTTTAACTAACGTGAAACTGGCTGGCCGATGTGGCCGAGCGGTTCTAGGCGCTTCAGTCTGGAACCGCGTGACCGCTACGGTCGCAGGTTCGAATCCTGCCTCGGTCATGGATGTGTGTAGTGTCCTTAGGTTAGTTAGGTTTAAGTAGATCTAAGTTCTAGGGGACTGATGACCTCAGATGTTAAGTCCCATAGTGCTCAGAGCCATTTGAACCATTTTGAACGTAAAACTTAAACTACAAGCTCTGCAATGAAATGGTTGTAGCTTTGTTGTTATAAAACGTTGAACACGGTGTGTTAACACTGATCAGCCAGAACATTATGACCACATGCCTAATAGCCGGTATGTCCGCCTTTCACAAGGATAACAGCGGCTACGCGTTGTGGCATGGAAGCAATGAAGCTTTGGTAGGTCACTGGAGTGAGTTGGCACCACAGCTCCTCCTAGTTCCTGTAAATTCCAGGAAGGGGGTGATGAGCTCTGACGTCACGTCAATCACGTTCCAGATGTGCTTGACTGGGTTGAGATCCGGTGAGTTGGGGGGCTACTACATCAACTGGAGTTCGCCACGTCAGATCATGCAACCCCCTGCCACTGTGCCAGCGTCGAGTGCCGAGGGTCTCGTACCAATTTCAGTCGAAGTTACCGATGTCGTAGTGTTAACATTGGCACATGCATGGGTCGTCGGCTGCGAAGACCCATGATTTGCAGTGTTCGGTGCACTTTGTGTTCAGACACGCTTGTACTCGGTCCAGCATTAATGTCAGATGTTAGTTCCGCTACAGTTCGGCGTCTGTTTTATTTTCTAGTCTGCACAGCCTACTTCGACCGACATCTGTAATCAGGGGTGGCCGCCTAACCCCACGATGTGGTTTTACCTTGGTTTCACCACAGCACTCGTCGAACACCTGACAAGTCGTGTAGTTTCTGAAATGCTCGTGCCAATCCTCCAGACTATGAAAATCTGCCCTCTGTCAAACTCAGACAGTTAGCGCGCTTTCCCCTTTCTACAAACGGACAGCACGCCCACTGATACTACATGCACCATGCGTGTGTCTGACTACCAGTCAGTCATCGCACCTTTCGTCAGCACCACACAGATAGCGCGCTTTCCCCTTTCTACAAACGGACAGAACGCCCACTAATACTACATGCACCATGCGTGTGTCTGACTACCAGTCATTCATCGCACCTTTCGTCAGCACCACTCTGACTTTGATGCCCTCCTGTTGACAATGCATATCTCTGCTAATCTAACTTCCCAAGGACATGAATGCCTTTATCTCTTCTGTGGTTTCAGGCTCCATCTTACACGTCACTCCCTTCTTATTTAATCCTATAGCGATGCCTTTCGTTTTATTTTTATTTATTTTAATACCATATGCTACAAATCTTCATTCGTCATTTGGCATTTGACTCAGTCTCTCTCCATTTTCTGCAGGAATCAGCATGTCATCTGCCAATCTTAAGCATTCTGTTTTCTGTATACCTAACTTGACGCTCCTTTTCTCATCTAAACAATTTTCACTATTTCCTTCAAATAAATGTTAAATAGAACAGATGAGAGTCTTGGTGTCTTCCAAGGTCTCGTTTCGTTGCCGTACTCTTGCCTTTTGATTCAAGTACAGACTCGCAATCAGTGTTGTCTCCCCCCTTCTCTCCTCAAGTCAACCATCAACTTACGCCACTACACGGTGTCAAAGGCCTTTCCCGGGTCTGCGAAGGCCGGAAATACATATTTTCCCTGTTCTTTGTATCTTTCACCAATAGTCTTTGGAGGTCCAATGGCATCTCGTGCGCCTTTTCCCTTTCTAAAATCGTATTTCTCCTCTCCAAATGCTGCTTCCAGCGTTGCCTATTACGTATCATATATAAACTTGCTTTTTCCATATTTTCTTTGGGAAAAAATTCATACAAGAGCTAATCGTATTTTAATTTGCCTTCTGAATTTTTCATAAAACTCATTCTATATCCACACTGTGTAAGTGAAGGCGGCTTCAATTTAATTTAATTCGAAAACGCTATCCAAAAATTTATTTCATGTTCCTAATTTAAAGATATTTATTATATTTCATTATACTGTGGCTTTTGTCTGGAACGTGTCACACAGCCCTCGTTGATGAAGAAGCAAATTGCCGACTAGATTGTGGATCCATAACTGCTCCTTGATTAACTGCGTGTTTAAACCGGGAGAGTGGGATTTCGGTCATTACTCAGTTTGTCGGAGTTTGGCCCAGTGCAGGCATTCAAAAGCGCTTTTGTGAGGACTGAGGACTTGAGCGGGCATTCCTGACGCAGCGCTGACCCACCAACATGTGTACGCCGACTCCAATTAGCTCGCGCATTGTTCAGCGCCGCTGCATCTTGCCGTATTGTACGCCGCTGCCGCTATTAATCACCGCCCTGAATCATAACACCCAAAGTGAACCGCCGCTACCTGTTACGTGATTATATAGCCCTGTGAAATTTGTGACGTAATTCTCGCCGTTCCACCGTGTTATGTATTCAAACTTCGATAGCAATAAAACCGTCGGTAAAATGTCGATTACTTCTGATTATAGGCCCTTTGGTTTTATGATGTAAATTCACACATTATAAAAGTGAGTTCTAATATTATATGCTACAGGCTGTCGACTACTGAATACTATACCTTAAATTTTTATGGTTTTTTCACACCAAGCATTTCGCATATATTTATTCCATCAACATGTGGTTCGAGGTTTCCCTTTTGGTTTCCTAGTTAGAATCACATATTGTTCATAGTGAGATGAACTACGGGATAGCTTCCGCGGGCTGATCCTTAGGAAAATAATTGGTTCCACATGTAGGTGTCAGTGACTGAGATACAGGTGGGAAATTTTTGCTCTGAGACAGTTTGGCACCCTCAAACAGTACTCGCAGAACTGCTTACATTAGGGCAAATTTTCGAAGGTAGTTACGGTCGGATAGTAAATCGAGTACTTCTGTAAGTACCGTATTTGGGATTCCTGTTAGAGCAGATGTCGGAAGCCTTTACACGTGGCGAGAGAGTCGGCGGGAGCTGAGAGATGTCTGTCCGCTAGACTTTTCAGTCGTAGTTCTGTGCGTGAAGGAAGAGGCTGCGATGGACGAGCTTCGGGTTGCAGCTGCACTTCTATTAATGTTGGTGACTGGATCTGCTCCCTTAATTCCACCTTTTAGCTATATCTTCTCGGTGTTGGACAGTTCTTGGGGCACCTATACAGCATATGGAAAAAATAGTCACATCTTACTGGAAAGGATCTTCATGGGTAGGTATTTTGAAAATCAACAAATGAAAAACAGTGTTGTGCTTGCAGTTATCAATATTTTAATAGTGTGCCTTCAGTCGGAATTTTTATTTTAATTAAAGTCTAAGGCGTTCACTGGCGACCAGTGTAATAGTCGGAGCTTAGATGAGTCTGCGTTCGCATGTGTAGTTGTGTCAGCTGGTTGACAGGTACCTCGCACTTGTACGCTCGCGCCCACACACACATACACACACACCCACCCACCCACACACACACACACACACACACACACACACACACACACAGACGAACTACAGTAGGAGTGGCATACACCTTGCATTTCTGCATAGGTGAAAGAACTCCACAACTGCGTTTACGTATGCGAAATTCATATTCATATAGAAACTACTGCTTATTTAATTTTGCATTCACAGTTTCGGTTTATGTTGAAAATACTAATGAATTACCTTATCTACCTTTTTTCTATATAGGAAAATGAACTAGTTTTTTTAGTCGTACTCATTGAATTCTGTAGATCGCAAAACTTCATATTATATTTGTGATATCTATCACATATCAAACCAAATTAAATTTCATTGCTGGTGTAAAATAAATAGTCACCAACTCAAATAAAAGAAAAAGTTTGATGTAATGCTAAGATTTTGTGATACGTAGCCACCACGATTTTTGTTTACTTACCATTCATCTAAAATTTCAGGCATTCAGACTGGGGCTGATATAGTAACAAAATTAACAATAGAGTGTAATCCACACACATTATAAAAATGGATGTATGTATATATGTGTATATGGATGTATGTATATATGTACGTTCCGCATCTCCTGCTAAATCATTGGACCGATTTCAACCACATGTGGCTGTCTGCAAGGAATCGTGGTGGTAAAATCTCTTACCTCCCAAAGGAATGGGTGGGATTGAGGTTGGAAAAATAGTATATGCCAAAACGCACGAACACTCGTACTGTATTCACCTATAATTTGAGATTGAGAGCGCAAAGTGACTTGCAAGTAACTTTACACGTAATTTCAAACATTTACGAAATTTCAATTTGCTGGCAACACCCACTAATGATGAAAGAAGAAAAGTTTGTAGCTTACTACATTTGAGCTCTTCGTGCAGAAAATTACCGCATGAAGTATGACATTTAAATTTATTACTTCTTTATTACTAACTGTATTAGCGAAACATTTTGCAGACGGAATTCACATGTAACAATGAATGTAACAGCAACGCTGTATCATTGTGCAACATATAATTCAGGAGATATGACATCATAAAGAATGAGATGCGTAGATATCTGTCGCATAGTACTTGTCGTTTAGATTTATGAAATCTTTGTTACTAGTTCTGTTCGCAATACATTTAACAGACTGTACCCACATATACTGCTGAATGTACGTATTAACAAATATGACTGTACAACTCATACTTCAGGAGATATGAAATCAAATGCCGAGTTGCTTGAAAACTGCGAAATCATGCATGACGTTTTAATTTACTTCTTACTCTATTCACATATGTGTGTGCAAATACCTTTGGAACACGTTAAAAGTGTGTGAAATACATTTCACATTTGCATAAGAGGGCAAAGCCACGGTAGAAAACTCATCCTAAATTCTTGAAACGATTTTAACCAAATATGGTGCACATATTATATACGAGGTGGGAAGAAAATCTGAGGGTAAGAACCACTATCCGCCTATTGGGCTGAGAATGGTAACGTGGAGAGAGGAGGAGGCAAGAGGAGATGGACAAACAGTGAAGGAGTAGGAGGAGATGGTCACACATAGGGTGAGGAGATGGACAGAGAATGGAATGAGGAGGAGGTTGACAGAGGAAGGAGGAGATGAACAGCGAGAGGGAAAGAGAAGATGGACATGGAGAGGGACAGAAGGAGGTAAACAGAGAGAGGGGGGAGGATGAGGTGGACAGAGGGAGGAGGTAAAAGGAGATGGGCAAAGGGAGGGTGAGGGAGGATAGGAAATTAGGTGGTGGAAGAAGAGATAGTGGAGAAATGATCAGATGGATAGAGGGAGAGGAGTTGATGGACAAAGAGAGGGTATAGGAGGAGATGTAGAGACAGCGGTAAGAGGAGATCGATAGAGAGGGGGGAACGAGGAGGTGTACACAGAGAGGGTTTAGGATGTGAGAGACTAATAGAAGACTGGAATAAGTACTTACTTGGGCAACAGTGTGTATTCAGCTAACATAAAAAAATGATTCAAATGGCTCGGAGCACTATGGGACTCAACTTCTGAGGTCATCAGTCCCCTAGAACTTAGAACTACTTAAACCTATCTAACCTAAGGACATCACACACATCCATGCCCGAGGCAGGATTCGAACCTGCGACCATAACGGTCGCGCGGTTCCAGACTGTAGCGCCTATAACCGCTCAGCCACCACGGCCGGCCAGCTAACATAAGAATATAATCAATAAATACCATGGTATATAAGAATATAAATACGACTCAATTACTTGAAATTAAAATGTAAATTTTCCGAGTTGCGAATCGATTACGTTAAACCATAATGTTACTTGTTGCTTTATCCTAATTAATGTATGTTATAAAAATACTTTTCCTAATTCCTTAAATTAAGCATTTTCCGGTAAATTTTCCGATGGAGGTGTTAAAAACTGTAGCCATTTCACCCAACAAACTTTGCTTCTTTTCTCGGTTCCTGTAGTCCTGTAACTGTGCATTCCAGTAGGTTGGCCTTTCCGTGCACAAACTAATTAAATCCACAACACTGTCACGAGTCCAATTCCTGGCGTATTTCTCCATCACTTTTTCTGCTTACACATCGCTGTCATTCACTTCGTCGTGCGTATCAGTCGCGACAGTAGTATCAACTGCCCCGAGAACGTGGTACTCGCCCGCATCTCGTGGTCGTGCGGTAGCGTTCTCGCTTCCCACGCCCGGGTTCCCGGGTTCGATTCCCGGCGGGGTCAGGGATTTTCTTTGCCTCGTGATGGTTGGGTGTTGTGTGCTGTCCTTAGGTTAGTTAGGTTTAAGTAGTTCTAAGTTCTAGGGGACTGATGACCATCGATGTTAAGTCCCATAGTGCTCAGAGCCATTTGAACGTGGTACTCGTTTATCGAGTATTTACTCACGGTGTCCATGTTGCATCTGGATAACACGATCTTATTAACTCAGGATGGGACCTGATCAGTGACAATTCTTTTTCTCCATTTATTAATTGCATGTAGTATATCTGTTATATTGTTACAGGGTTACAATTATTGAACTACACTACTGGAAATTGAAATAAGAACACCGTGAATTCATTGTCCCAGGAAGGGGAAACTTTATTGACACATTCCTGGGGTCAGATATATCACATGATCACACTGACAGAACCACAGGCACATAGACACAGGTAACAGAGCATGCACAATGTCGGCACTAGTACAGTGTATATCCACCTTTCGCAGCAATGCAGGCTGCTATTCTCCCATGGAGACGATCGTAGAGATGCTGGATGTAGTCCTGTGGAACGGCTTGCCATGCCATTTCCACCTGGCGCCTCAGTTGGACCAGCGTTCGTGCTGGACGTGCAGACCGCGTGAGACGACTATACTTCAATACGTGAGACCGTACAGGAAAGGGCTTGATCTATTCACAATAATAATTAAAAAAAAGAAAGTCCATGAGCAGTCCTACCAGATCGGGCACACACAAATGCTGATCTTCTCAAATTTGTTCGAAGAAAATTCAACATACCCAGATTCCGTGGTATTTTTATGAGGGATACATTACAAAAGACCATGTGGAAAACTGATGCATGCGGTGTTGTGAATTTAGATGTTGCTCGAGATCCTTACACCCACTGGGTGTCATATTTGATGAAAAATACGTCTGCTCTTTCGACTCATGTGGTGGCCTGCAACCGCAAGAAGAATTACAACGATACTTCACTTGCAGAAGACGTGTGTTCTACGATTTTCGGCGCTATCAGGACTTTAATACACACCTCTGCGGACATCTATGTATCATGTGTTTCTTGAAATTTACAAAGAAGAAGATGGATGTGTATAAAGAATAGCTTTAAAGATTCCTTCATCAATTGTGATTTAGATGCAGTGTCGTACACTTTGACTTTAAAAAAACGATCATCTGTATTACGTGCCAATTACACTCCTGGAAATTGAAATAAGAACACCGTGAATTCATTGTCCCAGGAAGGGGAAACTTTATTGACACATTCCTGGGGTCAGATACATCACATGATCACACTGACAGAACCACAGGCACATAGACACAGGCAACAGAACATGCACAATGTCGGCACTAGTACAGTGTATATCCACCTTTCGCAGCAATGCAGGCTGCTATTCTCCCATGGAGACGATCGTAGAGATGCTGGATGTAGTCCTGTGGAACTGCTTGCCATGCTATTTCCACCTGGCGCCTCAGTAGGACCAGCGTTCGTGCTGGACGTGCAGACCGCGTGAGACGACGCTTCATCCAGTCCCAAACATGCTCAGTGGGGGACAGATCCGGAGATCTTGCTGGCCAGGGTAGTTGACTTACACCTCCTAGAGCACGTTGGGTGGCACGGGATACATGCGGACGTGCATTGTCCTGTTGGAACAGCAAGTTCCCTTGCCGGTCTAGGAATGGTAGAACGATGGGTTCGATGACGGTTTTGATGTACCGTGCACTATTCAGTGTCCCCTCGACGATCACCAGTGGTGTACGGCCAGTGTAGGAGATCGCTCCCCACACCATGATGCCGGGTGTTGGCCCTGTGTGCCTCGGTCGTATGCAGTCCTGAATGTGGCGCTCACCTGCACGGCGCCAAACACGCATACGACCATCACTGGCACCAAGGGAGAAGCGACTCTCACCGCTAAGACGACACGTCACCATTCGTCCCTCCATTCACGCCTGTCGCGACACCACTGGAGGCGGGCTGCACGATGTTGGGGCGTGAGCGGAAGACGGTCTAACGGTGTGCGGGACCGCAGCCCAGCTTCATGGAGACGGTTGCGAATGGTCCTCGCCGATACCCCAGGAGCAACAGTGTCCCTAATTTGCTGGGAAGTGGCGGTGCGGTCCCCTACGGCACTGCGTAGGATCCTACGGTCTTGGCGTGCATCCGTGCGTCGCTGCGGTCCGGTCCGAGGTCGACGGGCACGTGCACCTTCCGCCGACCACTGGCGACAACATCGATGTATTGTGGAGACCTCACGCCCCACGTGTTGAGCAATTCGGCGGTACGTCCACCCGGCCTCCCGCATGCCCACTATACGCCCTCGCTCAAAGTCCGTCAACTGCACATACGGTTCACGTCCACGCTGTCGCGGCATGCTACCAGTGTTAAAGACTGCGATGGAGCTCCGTATGCCACGGCAAACTGGCTGACACTGACGGTGGCGGTGCACAAATGCTGCGCAGCTAGCGCCATTCGACGGCCAACACCGCGGTTCCTGGTGTGTCCGCTGTGCCGTGCGTGTGATCATTGCTTGTACAGCCCTCTCGCAATGTCCGGAGCAAGTATGGTGGGTCTGACACACCGGTGTCAATGTGTTCTTTTTTCCATTTCCAGGAGTGTATATGAAAAAAAATTCAAGTTATTTACGAATAACGGCATAAAGACACTTTATTCAGCACGTAAACGTCACTACAGATATTCGGATTTAGGTTATTACATGTTCGATATGCCTTCCATTATTTGCGACGATGTGGTGCAGAAGAATAGCTAAATTCTGTATTACCCGCTGAAGTGTCGGGACATCGATGCTATCGATAACCTCCTGAATGGCTGTTTTCAGCTCAGCAATGATTTTGGGATTATTGCTGTACACCTTGTCTTTAATGTATCCCACAAAAAGGAGTCGTATGTGTTCAGATTCGAAGAATATGGTGGCCAATCGACGCCAATCTGGGTACCCCAGAGCCAGAATGCAGTCTCCAAAGTGCTCCTCCAGGACGTCAAACATTCTCCCGCTTCGACGGGGTCGAGCTCCGTTTTGCATGAACCACATTTTGTCGAAATCGAGGTAGCTTTGGATAATGGCGATGGAATCGTCTTCCAGCACCTTCACGCATCGTTCGGTAGTCACTGTGCCATCAAGAAACATCATACCGATTATTCCGTGATTGGACATTGCGCGCCATACGGTCACCCGCTGAGGGTGAAAAGACTTCTCGATCACGAAATGTGGATTCTCAGTCCCCTAAAATTCACCAATTTGGTTTATTGACAAACCCATCCATATGAAAGTGACCTTCCGTCGCTAAATCAAACCACGCATTCGCATACTAATTTCAATGATGCCCCGCGGTCAATCTTACAGTTTGAATGTCCTAATGCAAACAGTTCAAAAGCTATGACGGTTTTATTCCATATAGTTCAATAATTGTCACCCTGTATAAGTTGTTTGATACGTTGCATTGTCGGCACAGTTTACATGGCATGTATTTCACGCAAAAGTTCTATAAGACTGAAAGACTGCCACGTGTATACCTCAGCTACGAGCGTGATCAGACTTCTACCCCGCTACAGCATACGCTCACCTGGTCTACAACAACTCTGCCCACGCCAAAGACGTCTACAGAACACTGAACGAGATGTACACACTTATTACTGGATATCTACGGGTGGCACGACCCGCCTAGGTAAATTATCTGGCAGGTATTGCTCCAAGAGCCATCCATCGCGAACTTGCTCCGAGTCGGAAAAGACCGAACCCGGCCACCACGACTAGCTATCCACCAAGAGACTGAGCCAAAGGAAACAATCGTCAAGAAACGTAAAGGAATGGCTTTATGAAAACTACTAACATGTTGCTAACGACTACATCCAATGCGAGAATGGAAGCATATAACGTAGAAGCTACAAGCGATCCCCCTGCCCTCAACTAACGGAAACTCTCCCTCCTGGGCACCAAATGAAGCGGAAAACCTATCCAGTTCTTAGTCACCACCACAGTGGCGTCGCAAGAATTACATGTAAAATACAAAAACTGGGATTTCCATTCGACTGTTTATAAGCGCAAACCATGGACCACTTGTTGCGCTGACGGCTATGTCCTATATTCTGCGTCCAGGAAAAGCTACTATATGTTGCCAACTTCTGACATCCATTGCGTTATCCGTGATGTGCTTGTACCCGGACATGTTTACTATAAGTATCTGATGCAATGGTTATGTAACTTTTATTTCATTCTTTCTATTAATTATCGAAAACGAATATACGAAATAAACCATCAGTATGAAAAATTGGCTAATATTCGTAGACATCGACGTAGTAACTTGTGACTCCTAATTCACGTTCCTCATATAAAATGTTATGATTTGGTGTGAAAAACGATGACATTAGATTTAATTACTGTTTCTGAAATATTACGGCAAATTTTGTTCCTCTAAAAACATGAATCATTAGGTTCATGACTTGCATTCATAAAAAGCCAGCATCTGCGATGGACACTTTATTATTATGAACCACAGACTCACACAGAAAATTCGCAAGCAGCCTGTATTAACATTACACTTGGTATGCGAAGCACTTCCTGGGAGCCGTGCGTGTTGAAGGCCGCCTTGGAAGCTGGGATGTGCGTCGGTTCAGGATGGAGCCCACCCGGTGGATTAACGACGAGTGTAGGCGTGCTGGCTAGCATGGCTGTGGTTTTTAGCTGTTTACCACATTCTACTAAGTGAATACGTGGTTGGTACGCTAGTCTCGCATCAGGAACACAATTCTCAGACATTTAGAAAACTATTGCTCACTTTCGTGAATAACACTAAACGCAGACGGTTGGGGTAAATTAACAACACCACGTCCCATAATAATAATGCCGACGATGCGATCCACAGACGCAAGAAAAAAAAGAGAGGATAAGAAGAAGAAGAAGAAGGAGGACGAGGAGGAGACATTTGAGCAAGACTTAAGGACGAAATTAACTTTCCCAAGATGCGTCACTACCAAGTAAAATAACTCGAAGAAACTTGAACCACACATAGAAAGAACTGCCACAGTATATAATACAGGAGGAATTTGAAAGAAATACGCAATGAGAAGCGCAGGAACGACACTTTTATGCAAATACATTAATTACACTGATGTCACCGCGATTCAAGAAGGTCTCTTGGATATTTCCAAAGATGGGACATTTAAGGTAGGATGGAATATTAGGGTTTAACGTCCCGTCGACATCGAGGTCATTAGAGACGGTTAGACATGCTTCTTAATAGGGTGTGTGATCACCATGGACGATAACGCATGCTCTACAACGTGCTTCAACAATGGCCAGAACGTTCGCTAGGAGTACTTGTGATAGCGCGTTGACAACGGTTAACAATTACTGGATGGTCGTTGCTGCATATGGGCGTGCAACAATACTTTCTCTCAAAGCTTCCTACACGAGCTCAGTGGGATTTAAGTCGTTGGAACGGGCAGGGCAGTCCATTCGCTGAATATCCTCTCGTTCCCAGGGCTTCTCCGCCAGAGCTGTTCGATGTGGTCATGCATTGACATCCGTAAAAATGAGGACAGGGCTGATTGCACCCCAAAAAGACGCACACGGGAAAAGGAGTAAAATGTCACAATAACATAGACTGTTAAGTGTATCGTTTTCAAAGATTTGTAGGCCCGTACACCTATGCAACATTGTGCCGCACCCCACCATAACACCTGGACCACCAAAACGATTAAATTCTCCAGTGTTCCACGGTGCATTACGTGTTCTCACCTCTCGCCATACAACGGTACGTCTAGCATTGTCGAACTGAAGACTGCAGCGACAGGAACGGCGTCTAGACATGGCGAGTGATGTGGCAAAGCTGGTCGTGAATGTGAGCTTTTGCATCAACATATACAAGCTTTTCGCCTCAACGTTGGGTACTCACTCACAAGTAAGCCTATTGAATGGGCATACGTCAATTTTGATCTGCTTTGAATATGTTGTAGTGTGGAGCAAAATAAGAGGCACAAATTTTTTATACGTGAGCATATGGCCGTAAAAGGTGTGAAGCACCCTCTTGAAACGCGAGTTAAATATTTCTGGATAAATACTGCTGAAACGGCAACAAATATATAAACTTCATATAAAAATTTTATCGATTTCATTGCACCTTAAAACGGTGCACCTATATTGGTCGAAAAAGTACTTTTTTTCAAATTCCAGCCTACCCCATATCGTTTTTCATTTTGACATTTGACAAATAGCAAAATGCATAGTATCGTTAATACCAAATTTAGTAATACATAAGATGATTTAGCTACCACCTGTGCAACCCTCAGCCCTGTATCTGGCTTCAAAAACGATGCGCGAGAGTTTCATATTCTCTCTCTCGCTACTCCCAAACTATGAGTTCTACAGAAAAATGAACAGTTGCTCCGTTGTAAAGTACATTAAAAACAGTAGAGCTTTTATTTGAAGTGTTTCTTTATATCCGTTACAGTATTTAAACAGAAATATTTAACTCAGTTTTTTGAAGGGGGTGTTTCACTCCCTTAACGGCCATATGGGCATTTATAAAAGAGTATGCTCTACAATACAACATATTCGAAGCTAATTAAAATCGAACTGTATCGCAGGGGCAGGTTTACTTGTCAGATACTTCATCTCTTGTACCATCATTTCCTCCTGAAATATTGTGTAGCTTCGGTTCCATACGGCGTGATCGCCAAAGCAGTCGACGCGTCATTTTGGCAGTGAGTAAGAGACGTAGTAACTGCTTTCTTGGTTTACGGTCATCTCGCCGGATAATGATGTGGAAGCTTCTCAATATTTCAATGACGTAGCTGCTCGTCATCTTCAGGTGCTTACTGACGTGTTGCTGTAATGACTCACCATTGGCGAGCAATTACGGCAACATGTCAGTAAGTACCTGAAGATGCCGAGCAGCTGCCTCATTGAAATATTGTGTAGCTTCCGCAACATTATCCGACGCGACGCCCTTGAACCAATGAAACAACATTTATGATGCTGCGTCAGGATATCATACCTGCGTTTTAGTTAAAGGAAATGTGATTTACCACCGCAACAGAAAATTACTCAAACCTCTCGCTTTTAAGTAGCTGGCCGTCCTGTGATCCCTTATTCCCTTGCAGAATGTAGAGGCAAACGAAAGATCCACGCAATGATCTGGCCGTTACTGTACGAGGTTCCTCAAGTTGGTCGAAAATCAATGTAGCAAAAAATACAAAAAAATGATTCAAATGGCTCTGAGCACTATGGGACTCAACTGCTGAGGTCATTAGTCCCCTAGAACTTAGAACTAGTTAAACCTAACTAACCTAAGGACATCACAAACATCCATGCCCGAGGCAGGATTCGAACCTGCGACCGTAGCGGTCTTGCGGTTCCAGACTGCAGCGCCTTTAACCGCACGGCCACTTCGGCCGGCCAAAAAATACAAGCTCAAACATATTTGTAGGAAATACCGAGGTATCATCGTAGAAGACGATTTAGTGAAGCAAATTAAATGACTGAAGTATGTAGAGAAAACAATGAGAGTAGTGGCCAATGAAGAAAATTAGGTCACCATCATATGAGAGTTGATGTGGACTAATATATAAAAAAGCCACAGTATGTAGTCGTACATAGACAAAAATAATTGTTTACTACTATATTTTTTACGGTGAAATGTTTTTTTAAGATTTTTCCTTCGATTTTGTTCCACTAGGCTAACCATTATACCTGAGGACGTTCGCATATAACGGAAGGAATAGGTAAAAAGAAGGTATCACTTGGTTGTTCCTACGTTCCCTGGTTTTTATCCTTAAGATTTATTGTGACAACACATACCGTGGATGATTGGATCGCCAAATGCCACCTATGACGTATTGGTATGAACCGCATGTAATTTGAGTTTAACGTTAAGGTACTTACAAACAGATCTGGCAAAATATTTATAGGTTTTTGAGACTTAAATACACAGGTTGTCATATATTCGTACATGAGGTAGTATTGATCAAAACTAGAATAAAAGTCCTTTAGTCATATGTTAGGTAACAAATACTTGTTGAGAAATGGGCCAGTGAGCGCTCTCATTCCCTTCCGTGTGTGAAGCAGACACTATAGGAAGTGCTGCATGTGGTTACCACGCATTTTGACATCCCACAGCCCTGCTTCGCAGTGAATCAAACACATTTTCGAATACACTTGGCCTCAGTAGCACTGTGGCATTGGAACTGGTCACAAGTTTCTGTAACGTAGGTACATTATTCGATGGTTTCGGCATACACCAATGCTTTCAAATGTTCCTATAGCCAGAAATCCAACGGATTCATGTTAGCTGAACGGGGAGACCATGCTACCGCACCTCTAAGACCAATCCATCGCCTATCGTACGTTGCGGTGAGATACTGTCGCACTGCCGCATGAAAATCGGGTGGTGTCCCATTATGCATAAATGAAACTCGTCGTTCTTCGGCAATGGGTACGTTCTCCAACAGCATTCCTCAAAGCAGCTGTTAAAACACGCATGGTAAAGTGCATGGACCTATGAGAATGCCATCTACAATTCCTACCCATCCATTGATACTAAAGCGATCGTGATGCCCCAACTCCATGATCGCCCGAGGATTGGCATCTGCCAACACCTGCGTATTTTGGTAAATTCAGTGTTATTTCCTGTGACGGACAGCAACAGAAAATAGTACACATTATGGTCACAAATATAACGGCCCATAACTCAACAGGTTTTGGTTTCCGGACGTATAATTATAGGTGCTTCTCTTCAAGTTTTGACCAATACTATCATCTTCAGTAACATGCGACACCTATTTTAATGACACTGTAAAGTCTTCTGTTCCTGTTACTATTTCACGTGATTTTGTATAATATATTAAGAGGTTGGTATTTTATTATTACACCTAGTGTAGTGTAATTCATTTTTGTGTGTCCCCAAAGAAACTAAGAAGAGAAAGTGGGAAAGACATTTAATTTTACATGTCAGTGCTTAATTTCTGTTCCAAAATGTATACAGTTTAGCGTACTGTTTTGGTTGATAGTACGTTGAACATGGGTTTAAAAGCTGGCTGCTGTTTTCCTTGGTCATTCTCTCAAAGTGAAGTTCTCAGACAATTAGGCAATTATTGATGTTCACCAATAGTTCATGATGTTTCGATGAATTTTACTCTCATCATTTCGAGCTGGTCGTAGTCCTTGTTCGCAATTGCGAATTCATTTGATGTGTTTCGTAACGGCTGTGGTCGCCGCAGTGCCTGCATGTCCAAAGGAAGCTTTACATCGTAATCAGAATAACACAGGCACTGCAATATCGTAGTTGCGCATTAACGTTTAGCAACATCTTATACGAGGAGAAGGAGGCCTTGTTTGCATCATTCTGTGCCATGCCTATCTCCTTTGCCAATTACGTTCCCCAGTGTGGTGAATAATTTATTCACCTCCGTTCTCAAACAGAATTCACCCACTGAGCATCTCAATAACGCTTTGATCCATCTCTGACCATTATGCAAGCAGTTATTCACTTTGGTATTAATTGATAGAGCTGTTGAACGGCCTCCTGAGGGATATCGTGCCAAATTCTGTTCAACTGGTGTGTTAGATCGTCAAGATCCCGAAATCTTGGGAGGGCGCTGACCATAATGCTCCACACATTCTCTATTGGGGAGAGACCAGGAGACCTTTCGGGCCAACGTAGGGTTTGGCATGTCCGAGGACAAGCTGTAAAAACTATCGCCGTGTGCGGGTGGGCATTATCTTGCTGAAATATAAGCCCCGAGATGGCTCACCATGAAGGGCAACAGAACAGGATATAGAATGTCGTTGACTCACCGCTATGCTGTAAGGGTGCTGCGGATGATAACCTAACGAGCCCTGCTGTGAGATGAAATGCAACCAGATCATCACTCCTGATTGTCGGGCCGTATGGCATGTGACAGTCATGGCCGTATTCCAGCGTCGTCCGGGGAGTCTTCAGACACGGCTTCGCTGATCATCAGGGCTCTCTTTGAAGTGGGACTCATCACCAAAACAGCTACATTCCAGTCAGTGAAGTGTCAAGCCGAATCTGCCCGACATAGCTACAAACGGGCTTGTTGATGCACAGAGATCAATTGTGTCCGGCGCAAAGGGCGCCGTGGCTTCAGACCCCTTTCTATGAGCCGTCTGTTAATGGTCCTTGTGGTCACTGAAGCAGCAGTCGCATGCCGGGTAGATGACAATGACTAATCCGGGGATATGAGTACCTCTCTGACGATTTGTCTGTCCTCACATTCTGCGTCTCTCTAGGTCGACTGCTTCCTTCTTGAGGCTGTGTTCGGCCTTGGTTCACCTACACTTGCTAACATGGTCGAATAGTGACATCGTTCCTATTCAAATTTCAAGCGATTCGCAGATTTCTTCAGCCAGCTTCTCTGAGTCAAACTACGTGTCCTGTCTCAAAAACTGACAACTGCGTATACTGTTGACTCGCCTGTCTGTGAGGCATATTTATTGTCCAACTGAGTACACGGAATGAAATTCGCAAAGACTTTATGGAGTGTTATCGACATGTCCCCGGTTTACTATCCCTGCCAGCTGCGTGGTAAAATTGGGCTGCACCGTCACACATTTATCCATAAGCCGCCAAAGTTCACAATTTTGCGTTTTCCTTCTATACCTCTATGAATGTCAATTTGTGACAATTTGCGTAACTCGTTCGTGGTCCGCCCTTTCTTTTCTCCTTCTGGAACATGGCATATGAATTCTAGTTACATTACACATCCCGAGTCAAAAGTTAATGATGCATGTGTCCAGGTTTCACTCACAATTAACCCTTCAGATATTGTCTTGTGACTAGAAACTAGTTAATTTGTCAGAATATCAGCATACTTCATACAAATTTAGCATGTCATTTTTGTTAATGTCTATAATTGCAAAAATAATGAAAGTCTGTTTATCTTATCTTTCTATATACATTAAAAAATAAGACTGACACATTCTTTCGAATAGATATCTTGAATTGATATCTACTACTAATTAATTGATATAAAAACTACGTAGTCCTTAACTTACATTCAGCATTCTTTGTAACTGATCTACATAACTTCGTGAAGATTCTGAGCTATGTCTGAGTCATCACTACGTGTAACGGATACTGCGGAAATGCAGCCTGACTACAAAGGAAACTGCTTACAAAACGATAGTGCGACCCATTCTAGAAAACTGCTGAAGTGAATGGAACCCGTACCAGATAGCACTAACAGGGAATATCGAACGTATATGGAGCAGAACAGCGCAAATAGTTACGCAGTTGATTTTGGGGAAACTGAACTACGCAGACACTTGAAGACAGACACAAAATAATTCGGGTAAGCCTACTTGAAAAGTTTCAAGAACTAGCTTTAAATGATGAATCTGGGAATGTATTTGCATCGCTTCCGAAAGGATCTTGAAGGCCACATTAGATTAATTATAGCGCGCATAGAGGCATTTGAACATTCTTACTGTACTCCATAAAGGAATGAAACTGGAAGAAGTTCTAATAATCGCTATAGTGGAAAGTACCACTGCCATACGCTACATCGAGGATTACAGAATAAGCGGAGACGTAGCTGTAAAAGAAATAAACCTCTTATCTGGAACACAATACAAAGAAACACCTGTCAACATTATAGGAAGCATCAACTTAAAATATCACTTCATGTTTTTGTTTGGTTCCGTCCATTTGGCTTTCCATTTGGATTAGTTGAGCAATCGGCGTTGTAAATGGCTAAACACTAGATTGTTATTACATGACGAAACAATGTGGGTTAACCCATAAATTTTTAGCTTTCGCCTGAGATGCTTCGCAGACGTCAGAACAAGATAAGTTCCACTATACGCTAAACTATTGTTAAATACAAAGTGATATCCCACAGAGGTAAAAGAATGATCCATTCTATCTCCACGCAATCCTCTCATTAGATCTGTAGCTTCCTTGAGAAGAGTAATGTGAGTGTGACAGGGCACCTGAGAAAGGCTTCTGTCATATGGAATCCGTTTCTTTTCGTCTAGCAAAAGATAAGGCCAATAAAACCCTTCTGGCATGTTTACCCTATATCCATCACTAATTACTATGCCATCAACTACAACTGTATGTCCGGCCCAAATATAAGTAACTAGGCTGGGTAAGGCTGAAATGGAAGGAGCAGTGTGGCGACATTTAACGGAAATTACTTTATTGCATGTGATTTCAATTTTTTTCTGAAGATAGGTTCTCTCCCAGAAAAGTGATCGACCAAGTTTAGAGCTGACGCATTTGATGGCCTATGAAACAGACAAATTAAATCTGGATAACTTCTGTACGATAACTTTAATATTGAGAAAATAAATCTTGTCGCATCGCTTTTGTACACATATCACATTGTGTATATTTACAACTCTTTCTTTCCTACCGTATTCTCCTGCCATTGCTGCCCACCTGCAGTTGTTACTGCTACAACAAATACATTTGTTGTAGCCATAAAATCAAAGCACAGCGTGAGAATGAAGTATCATATATTTCTTTCAAATACTTTGAGTCATCGATCGATACTACGAAATACAAATGTTAGGAAACGCCAAAACTTGAAACATACTTTACGTATCATATACGAAACACACTGGAAAGACAATTACTAGCTATAAAGTTTCATACGAATAACAGAAATTAATTTAATATCGTAAGATTCAGACCTAATCTGTCATATATATAGTAATAAAATGTATGACTAAATCAAATTTGTAGTATTAATTTCAATTAATATTTGAGTCTAATGAGTTTACAAACACAGAATATTGAGATTCTTAACAAACTTTAAACTATCAAGAGTGCTAAGTCATTAAATTTTCAGAACTCTGTGTAGTGGGTTTTGCTCTTCCCTGTCTTGCAAAATCCTGTAAGAAACGCAAGCTGTTTTCTACAACTTAATATTAATCGCATTTTAGAATAGCGATCAGCTTTAGTGAGAGCTTCGTTTAGTTAATATCAATGTTTTCTGCTTTTCATCTACTTACGGTGAGAATCTCCTTCCGACTTACACCTGAAGTAAATTACTATGCACTGTTGAATGTCTAAGTAGGATGTTCGTTTCATGTTGTGGTCCTCGTTACATAGTGTTGGCCATTTTGCCTTTGCCGTAACTTCTAGTAGCCAACATTCAGAGAGCGGAAGGGATATAACAGTGAGCGAGAAATTTTGGTAAGTTGGTCAGCACTTTCGCTTCCCCTCATTCTGACGTTGCCCGGTATCCACTGAAAACTGATCAGTTTATTGAAATTATCTTCTGTGGTAAAATGCATTAATATTTGTAGCGCAAGTAGGTTTATTGAAATTATCTTCTGTGGTAAAATGCATTAATATTTGTAGCGCAAGTAGGTTTACTGAAATTATCTTCTGTGGTAAAATGCATTAATATTTGTATCGCAAGTAGGTTTGCGGTTTACCCAAAAATTTCTCTCGTAAAACACAGCATTAATACACCTTATTCGTCCCTTCAACTTCTCTGCAGTCATATTCGCACTAGTATAACCGGATAATCTTGAAAATAACTTCAGATTCCTATGAAAATAAATACGTAGTATGATCGACAATAGTGGTTTTCGTCCACTATTTTTCTAGATAATCGTCTTGATTTATGGAAAACTAATACTAACGTAGGACACGTTTTGTGCATCTTCGTCTTAGAATTCTATACAGAAATATTCTAGAAATTTCTGCAGCCCGATGGATAGACACATTCCTTTCATTGCACACTCCGCAAGCAACTGTATTGTGCCACCGTTTTCCTATGACATTTTTGGATTGTAGAGGTATAAGGGACTGACAACACCCATATTTTTAAGATTAGAAATTATCAAATTCTGTTGTCGATTTCATGACGTCAGATGTATGTTGGAGGAAGTATTATGTTCAGGAATCTAGACTCTCGAAATTCTATGCGCAAGTCTCTTCGCATTGTACAGAGTCTCCCTTGTAGCATCTCTCACTGTAGTTCGTCGGGCATTTCTGTGATACCCCAACTGTAACTTAGCGGAACTTTGATGAAAAGCGCTGTTCTTTGTTGAATACGCACTACGCCGTTAGTTAGCCAAATCTCTTGGGGATTTAAGAGCATGGAAGAAGACTCAAGAAGAAAGTGAGTTATTTAAGCAACCTATTTTGTTCCCGAATTACACTGCCTTATAGTTTTTCCAGTATGTATGTGTCTGGCTTCTGCCTTCAACACAGTCAGGTTTGTGGGTACTTTACAATTTAAATCGCTCCAGAACAATACGTACCAACGCGTAAGGTTGTGGTTGATTCTAACGACTAATCGCCGGTCACGTAGTCCAACGATACCAAATATTATAGTTTATTTAAGCGGGTGTCATCACGTTTATTTGTATTGAGGATTAGCCGCCACCAATCTTTGCAACAGAGGAGAATCATCTGCAGTTCTGTCTGCATCTCCTAATATTGTGATATACTGCTTCGTATGCGAACAGTTACTGGTAGATGCATACTTTATCTTACAGGTATGTACCGTCTTTCGGAAGTTGCCTACAGACTTTTTCCTGGGCGGAAACTGAGAACTCTGTCTTTCTGGACGTCAAAATATAAGCCATCACCCACATGTACAGCGTTCTGCACCTCATGAAGAAAGAGAGCAAACTGTGGGTTACATGAGCCGCCCTTTCGGAAGTCATAGTAAATCCTTAAATATTTGCGCACTCATCGTCGCTTCCGTTTTTATTGATTTGACGATCATTCACATCACCCTTCAGGATGAGTTACCACACATTGTCTGCTGAGCGTCCCTACTCACGTATGAATTATTAGATCTTCTCAGTCACTTGGCCCTGGAAACGTCACCTATTTAATGGTGAAATTCTGTTGCTGTAATGATTCTTCATCTGTTCATTTAACCAACTGCTCAAAGCAAATTTGCGAGGACCCGTGCACAATTCACAACTAGTTGCGAATAGTCAATATTACAGTTGTAATAATAACCTTTGCGTGTTGCATTGCGTTAGTGATAAATCTGGCAGAACTCATCAATGAAAAGTACGCCGACAGGGGTGGCCGAGAGGTTCTAGGCGCTAGAGTCTGGAACCGCGCGACCGCTACGGTCGCAGGTACTAATCCTGCCACGGGCATGGATGTGTGTGATGTCCTTAGGTTAGTTAGGTTTATCTAGTTCTAAGTTCTAGGGGTCTGATGATCTTAGAAGTTGAGTCCCATAGTGCTCAGAGCCATTTCAACCTTTTTTTTTTTTTTTTTTTTTTTTTTTTTTTTTTTTTGGAAATTACTGCTCGGGGTTTTTATCCTATGTTCGCTCCTATTCCTGATTCAGTTAACTGTCAGTTGTATCGGACAGCAAATAATAGGGGAAATTCTAGGTTACTGAATGGAGGATGTCAGTTTGTGACCTTCTCCTATGTATAAAAGGTAACTGGAAGATCCTCAACTGTACAGTAAAGCGAATAAGTATGATGTCGGCCCCCTTCACTTTGCAGACATACAGCGATCGAAAGCGGTGTATGGGTATAGAAGGACGGTAGTAATAACTACCACGTGTCATAAGTTACTGAAAATGCTAATTATGTGTCTGTCTGACGTGTAGTTGCGATCAGAACCACAAATGAAGTAGTGACGGAAGCAATGAACCATATTCATTCATGAAGAGTGGACATCATTTCTAAATTACGGCACCGACCGATTTCTTCATTAAATGTGAGACCGCTATACCTGCCTCACGTGGAGGGCGTTTAGAACTTATGTGTCACTGACAAATTTGAATTCTGTTACTAAGCTTCAATGTCATTCATCCGGCGATTTACTGTTGTATCAGGTTGTCGACAAAAGATAGGAATGTTTTTTGCTTATGAATTAGGTATGGGCTACAACGGTTTACCGAGCAGCTGCATTTCGTATTAAACTAGTCATACTCACATAATAGTAAATATTTATCGGAATCATTTCTCTAGGACTTATAACCAGCACAGCACGAAAACAGTCAGCGTGAAGTTGATTGTGAACATGAGCACTAATGTTTCTTTAATAGGTCTGCTGTACACGCTAAACGAAACACAATCTGCGTTGCGGGTTACATTACTAGCAACGAAGCTGTCAGTGATCTCTCATTTGATAACCATAAAAGACCCCACATCAATTTTCGGATAATTTTTACTTTATTTCAAAAATCATATGGTTAGAATAGGCCAAAAGTTTATTAAGAAGAGTGGTGCGTGTTCTCCGGTCGGTGGGAAGTAACAGATGTGGTTACGCAGTCTGCGAGAATGAGTAGACGTAAGAACAAATACAACAGTCGACTACACGATCTCATTCACTCGAGAGATACGCACGTGATATATCCCTGGGGCCGCCTCCTCAATAAGGCACATCAGGCCTGCACGTGTGAAATCAGTGCGGGCATGAGTGTGGTATTGAGCTGCGCGTGCCACCCCTCTTCGCACGCAGCACCATTCCGCCCCACCACTGCAATCTACCCCCTCCAGGCACCTTTGTTGAGAGTTGGTGGGGGGATGGGGCGGTGGAGGGGGCGGAGCCCTACTGTCCCTCGACGCCCGTAAAAGGAGAAGGCGTGGCAACAGTGCCCGGCCTGGCTCTAACTTCTGTTCAACTCGACTTGAATCGAATTTTGTGAAACTTTCGGGTGCGGGTGGATGGTGATACGAGGGTGAGGTTTATGTTGAAGCACGTCCAGGATAGCAACGTAGTGTCGTTGCCGTTTGGCGCTTCGGCGATAGCAGACCAAGTTGCCAGCTGTGATTAAATATTTGCTTACGGAGTACGTCGGTGGGGCGTCCGTCGCTGAGAGGAATGTGTACTGCTTTGAGCTTCACGCTCCTCGCGCAGTAAATCAGCTTCCTCCGTAAACCAGATACCTACTTTCATAATATAGTTAACTGCTGATAAAGAAATCAAAGTAAATAGTGACAGGGATAGGTGATGATTAACTGAGTTGAAAGTTGAAAGTTGTAAAGAATGAAAACATAGGAAAATGTCTTTTTAGAAGCGGTGTTACAGCTACAGCAAACAGGTATCTAATCGTGTGTCTCTTACACTTTTTGTTCATTGTGTTACAAGAACGATGAGACTTTACTGTCCTCATAGAAAAAAGATTCCCACAAATATTCAAATGTCGTCGTTGTATGAATTTTAGTCTCCCTTGCTCTCTAGAGAGCGTAAGCGTGGGCTTCTGTCTGTGTGTGTGTGTGTGTGTGTGTGTCTGTCTGCACGCTGGAATTAAATTTAAGAGCGAAGGATGTTACAAGAACTGGACAAATGATAAGATCTTTAAACCAGCGAAATCTATTCGACAAAAGGCAAATACTAATTCGTAGGGACTTCAGAAAATAACTCACTCGTGTCGTCCCACGCTAAGACCGTTGGCGCATTATTAGAAGAGAGTACACGTTTCGGGTTTCGTGCAGACACAGTTCTGCTGCTGTACGGCTATCAGGAGCATCGCTGTCTCCGAGTGAAATGGCGTGGCAACCGGAAACAGGTCCAAAAGTTGAAGTACGCGAGACAGTACGATCCCATATTCTGAGATCGTTTGCGGTATCGTAAATTGTGCTCGCGCTGCGTTCTGCGGTCTTGCACCACGCGCTCTCCATCTTTCCTGCAAGCTGGAAGAATATTTAGGTGCATAGAGAATTTCCAACAAAAATACCGTCAGACTACGACACTAATAAAGCGTAAACAAACGTTGACTCTACAATGGAAAGATCATGTCTGTACGCGTTTCTTTTGCCGGTGACGACGTTGTACTAGTGTAAACACACGCGTGTGATTGTTAAGGATTTGTTTTCTGTAAAGTTACAAATGGTGTAACATGGAAACACGTTTAGTTATGACTCTGATTCGGGTATGTTTCTGAACAACTTACCACACAATACTAGGACCCAACGTCAGACAATAAATATGTTCGCCGGACTATAGGTGAAAATTGGCTTTAAGTTGAAAATTACAAATTAATGAAAGACGTCTCGTTAGTCTCATAAACATGCTAGAAATGTCCGCAGCTCATGGTCGTGCGGTAGCGTTCTCGCTTCCCACGCCCGATGGCTCAGATGGCTCTGAGTACTATGGGACTTAAAATCTGTGGTCATCAGTCGCCTAGAACTTAGAACTACTTAAACCTAACTAACCTAAGGACATCACACACATCTATGCCCGAGGCAGGATTCGAACCTGCGACCGTAGCAGTCGTCCCACGCCCGGGTTCCCGGGTTCGATTCCCGGCGGGGTCAGGGATTTTCTCTGCCTCGTGATGACTGGGTGTTGTGTGCTGTCCTTAAGTTAGTTAGGTTTAAGTGGTTCTATGTTCTAGGGGACTGATGACCATAGATGTTAAGTCCCATACTGCTCAGAGCCATTTGAACCATGCTTGAAATTACAGAAAATGCAAGTATGGGGAGAACTTGCATCAAAAGGAATCCAAAAAGATTATATCTTGCAGTGCCGAGCGAATGGGGGAGCTACGACAGCTTCGAAACTGAAATGGTGAAACGGCACAAGGCGATTACGTAGCAGGTGCATTGGCAATACAGCGGTCAGACTTGTGATTTATCGACTCTGTAACTATTATATCAGTATGCGTAACATTTTATGTAAGTGACTGAGAACTAACTGTCGCATTAAAACGAAACAATTATTACGAATGATCTCGATGATTTCACGAAAATTCTGGGACACAATCTCGAAATGGTAACATACAAATTTTTCTCCTTTTCTCCCATAACTACTCCTCCCACCTCCCAAAAAGAAAACCATAACCTAACTCCTCACACCTCATGCAAATTTTGCTTAATTTCATAGGCGTCGAGAAGTATCGATTTTCATATGCCCGGCTAAACTATAAATCAACTGTTATTGATTTTGTGGTTGTACGAGGCAGTATTATGTTCAAGCCAATCAGGATACACCTGATGAAGTGTTGTGGTGTAGAGTGACTCGTATGTAGACGGCCAATTACTTTGATGTAAGGGTCAGGCAAATTAAAACGCGACAGATGGAAAAATGTAAATAATATCAAAAGTGATCGTCATAATTGTTAACACATTTATCTCACTGTCAGACAACGTGGTCAATGGTTTCACGAAAAAAGGTTTTACTATTGCACATGCAACGGGACCTGCACGCGTACTGTCTTAGATTTTCGGTTTAAAATTAACCGGTCGTAGTTTACAAGTAAAAGCAATAATACATTTTTGAATTATGATTTCATGAGTCTGCAGAAATCGTATATCGTCGGTATAAGTCTGCACGTTTTTACGGAAGTTCACAGAATACACTCATATTGCTGCTTCATTAAACCACGTCTTACATATTTAAATTAGGCAGTAGTGTAGGTTATTTTATTTTTTTGCATGTACCGCTCTACTCTGGTATGTTTCTCATTATTACGAACTTCTGTCACAATATTATGGGATAGGGACTGTCGCTTTAGATTGGTATGAAAGCTCACGTATAGGTCGTTTGCTGACACACCATCGCATCCAGAGGTGTAAATAATTTTTTTCTTCTATGGGGAGGGGAGGTGGTTCTGTTCTGTTCAAGTACAAGATGCTGATTCATATGAGTATCGCAAAATATCAAAAGCTGAAGTGTGATAAACTGTTCCAACGTTTAGAATTGTAACACACGTTGCATCTACTGGAAATTCTGGTACTATGGTTGTAGTTAGCAGTGGTGGCGCCGGGTTGAGAGGTGTAACAACACGCAAGAAACATTTATATTTGTCTCGTGGAATCTTAACTGACAAATATATATCAAGAGACTCCTCCGACACGATTTACAACTTACAGGATAATCAAAACACGGCCGTTAAAGGAAAATACAGAACAGGATTACTTCTATAGAAAACTATCATACTGAATCCACACACTAGCCAGTTGTCAATGCCACATACAAATACCTGTAAAATCGCAGATCTATGGTGCCATTTACATTTGTCTCTTTAAAACAATTACTTAATGCCCATTTTTATTTCAACTCTAGGTAGATGCTTACATAAAACAAAACAAAAACTAATCACTAAAGGTCTTAAGAAACACACTCTATTCAAAACAGGGCCAGCCATTGCAACTAGTTACTCAAAACATTAGGAATTAAGATGGCTACCAATTTTCACAGACAGACTTAGGAAAAAACAGAACTTCTTACATTCGAATAGCAACATAAGTTAACGTGGAATTGTCGTAGGGTCAATAATGAATAGAAAACATTTGTACAAATAAACAACAGAGTCACCTTTAAACCAGTTAATAACCGGTTTTATCGGACATCTATAACCAATTCCTGTTGACACCCATAAAGGTCCCAGCGATCCAGAAATACAATACACTTGTGCTCCATTTCATACATTCTGGTAGCAAATTGTATTGATAAGTGTAACTCGTCGGCTGAAAAATGAGAAAACTGATCTCGTAATTTTTATAATCATTGACCAACATGTGTCTGTTACTGTAAAATAAAACAACTTTCATAAAGTTATCTATTAAATATTTGAAGTTTTTCGAGTTAAAATTAGTTATAGTTTGCGTTATCTTCCGAATCAGACTAGCTGTGTGCCGAGTAATTCAAGAACATTATATCGGATTTCAGTGAACCATGATTCATTTGGAAGCTGAATGCCTGTGGTTGACGGATATGTTTATCAAGAACATAGCAATAATTAATACAATTATTAAAAACGTTCACGTCCTTTATTAAGTATAAACATAATTTTCATAAAGATCAAATTTACATAGCTTTCGACCTCTTTTTATCACACATTGATTTCAGTTTTATGGAACCGCTTCTCTGAAAGACAAAAGAAAAATAATTAAATAGAAAATATATATGCTCACACTGCACTTAGGCTGCAGTGCGCTCCTATGTGCCACTCAGCAGGGGAAGAGGACTTGAAGTATTACGTTGCGTTATATGATGTAGCGCAGCCAGCAGGTTTTTTTCTCTGTTTCTGTTTATTTTCTATAACTTTTCATTGAAGCTACCATAAAAATATGTATTAATTTTGTCATTAAATCAAATTATGAACGACATGATATAATTTTTATTCCATTAAAACATTTTTCCGAAAAAGTATGGAACGTGATGGAAACTACATTAAATTTAAGTTCTGAAAATACCACATACATACCACCTCAAACAGTACAACATTAGCTTCCTTTTCAATTCCATTGGAGAATTTTACACTGAACAGTTTCCGAGCTACGAGTCTCAGAATCGCGTAGTTTCATTAAATTATAATACCTCCGATCCTCGAAAAATCTGGAAGCTCTTGTTTATCATAGCTGCGATTTTGCAAAAGATATTTGCTTATAGTTTACTTAAGATGACCGAAAGAATGAACCTCCACAAAAACTTCAAGGTTTTCTGTTATCCGAATGGGAATAAAACAGCTCGTATGGCACATTGAAGCCACGGGCCGCCGATTTGACGACATATGACGTTTCCTCGCTGATCACTCGACAGGTAACAACTCGCTCGGGGAGCCGCTCCGCCGAAGGGGGCACCGGAGCGTCCCCTCAGCAGTTACGGCCAGCATGCAGTACATAGCTCCCGGCGGCTGTTCGAAATTGCTCTGTCACGTGACGGAGTAGAATTGTCACACATATAAGTGAATGGCGGTGAAAGTACTGTAGTAGATAAATTCCGACGCGTGTTGATGTTGATGTAAATCGCCTGTATTTAGCGTCTATTTACTGCATGATATGCGCCAGTCGACTTCAAATGCTTCCTTCTTCAGCATAGCTGATCTGGAAAGAAAGCACTTTACAAAACACGGCACTCGTCTGAATAAAGGGTCAAATCATTAACCAGCCTGAGGGTTAGTGTTTCTGAAAAATGTTTTAGGACTAAACACAAGAAGCAGTGTGCAAACTATTGACGACATCGGTACCAAGTATGTTGTTCTATAGACGAATATATAAATAAAGTATGGCTTAAAAATAATCAGAAGTGAAACCGTGGTACCAGGAAATCATAATCATATTCCATATATTGTCATATCTAGTTTGTTGTTTCTCTTGGCAAAGTTGTGTATCATCTCGATTGATGTAATAGGTACTGAACGATCGTAGAGAAAGGGCTAATCCATTGATCTTCTGTGAAATGATAAAACGCAATTGTCAGCTTCATTCAACTGATACAGCTCTGTACAGTATTTTTTTTTTTTTAGATCCTGTAATAATAATAATAAATGGTGACAGAAAAATTGTTATATGACTTAATGTGAAACAACAAACTTCAAAACTTGCCACTCCTCTTGACCTCCGGCGAATGACCTCCCTGGAGTTACAGGAAGTATGTCCAGTATCTTCAGAATGTTGTTGATATTTGGATACACATCTTTGTTGCATAGCTGCAGTGCTTCCATGGCAGATGGAGGTCTGAAATCTTCATTCACAGATATCCTTCTCCATAAATGTGATTCAGCAAGAACATCTTCAACTCCACACTCCGCAGCTTCACTGCTAAATTCAATTCAGGCCTTCAACTGCCCTCGTTCTTCAATATTTGCGAGTTCTTCACCCGTAGAAATCTGGAACAGTGAAGAAATCCCAAACATCACCTTTTATGTTCTGTAAACTTTGTTATAGAACAATCTGGTAATGGGATTCACACCACTCGATAGTACTCTCAGGATCTCGCATCAGGTAGTTTGTTCTCTTCTGTTAGGTCTTAACAACCCAGGCAACCAAGACTGAAACGTAGCATTGAAACGTAGCATCAGACGTCAGAATTTCCAGTTCTTCTGTAGATCCTTTAGGTATGTCCATAGCTTCTCTCGAAACCAATGCTGGTTTCCGAAGTCACATTTCCACTCTTAAAGTGTTTTGCCACAACGGGCCTGTCTTCTGTGGCAGTAACCTTATTTTCAATGCGTTTAAAAGGCCACTAGAACAGACTATTTATTGCTTACTGGTCGGCTCTGGAGTCCTTGTAGAACCTTGGCCTCATTTGTCACTTGCATCCATTCTTCTCTGTCCATCACTTTCCGGCTTCAATTCCTGAGTGCCATGGCTTTGAGATCTTTCTTATCGTAAACTTTCTCTTTGCTGTGCCTTCATCCTTCTGAATCCGATGTATGGTAACCGCAACGGTTCCATTTTACGAGGTGAAGTGGTCAGACCCACACCCAACCCCCATCGTGGAGGTCTAGGATTTTCCCTTGATGTTTACTCACTAGAGAAGTTGCCGTCCCTACGCCTTTAGAGTTCCCTTCGCTCCCCCTCTCCCCACCCCCTTCGCACTATGTGAGACACGATTTGTCTGGCTCCTCTGTCGAGGCCTGCTCAGCTTGGATGACCCTGCCAGCAACTATGCTGTCGCCAGCATAGCCCTCGACTTCGCGGCAGCATGCAAACCCTCCCGCCAGGCACTGAAGGTGCCTTCGATAAGGCTGCGTCTCGTGGGAAGCGAACAGAATATTTATGGTGTGCTTAGGCACACTGAAGTGCCAAAGAAACTGGTACACCTGTCTAACATCGTGTAGGGCCCTTGCGAGCACGCAAAAGTACCGCAACACGACGTGGCATGCACCCGAATAATGTCTGAAGTAGTGCTGTAGGAAACTGACACCATGAATCCAGCAGGGCTTTCCAATAGTCCGTAAGAGTACGATGGGGTATAGATCTCTTCTGAGCACCTCGTTGGAAGACATCCCGGGTATGTTCAACGATGTACATCGCTGGGAAGTTTGGTGGCCTGCGGAAGTGTTTAAACTCAGAAGAGTGTTTCCGGAGCCACTCTGTAGCAAATTCTGGACATGTGGAGTGTCTCATTGTCCTACTGGAATTGCCCAAGTCGCTCGGAGTGCGCAGTGGACATGAACGGATGAAGGTTATCAGACAGGATGCTTACGTACAACAGTCCACTGCTGACATGCACAGTCCATGGATTTATGAGGTTGTCTCCTTTCCCTTACACTTCCACCCACTCGATACAATTTGAAACGAGACTCGTCCGATCAGGCGTCAGGTTTACAGTCATCAACAGTTCAATGACGGTGTTGACGCGTCCAGGCGAGGTGTAAAGGTCTGTGCCGTGCAGTCATCAAGGGTACGCGAGTGGAGCTCCGGCTCCAAAAGCCCATATCGATGATGTTTCTTTGAATGGTTCGCACACAGACACTTGTTGATGGCGTAGCGTTGAAATATGCAGCAATTTGTGGAAGGGTTGCACTTCTGTCACGTTGAACGGTTCTCTTCAGTCGTCGTTGGTCGCATTCTTGCAGGATCTTTTTCAGATCGCAGCGATATCGGAGATTTGATGTTTTACCGGATTCCTGATATTCACGATACACTCGTGAAATGGTCGTACGGCAAAATTCCCACTTCATCGCTAACTCGAAGATTCTGTGTCCCATCGCTCGTGCAGCAGCTACAGTACCACGTTGACACTCTCTTATATCTTAATAACCTTTTATTTTAGCAGCAGTAACTGATCTAAAAACTGCGCCAGACACTTGTATTCTTACATAGACTTTTCCAACGGGAGCGCCGTTTCCTCTCTGTTTCATATATCTGTATTTGAATATGCATGCCTACACGTTACTTTGGCGCTTCAGTGTAAATTTCGGAACTGAATACTCCTTCTGCAATGCCTAGGTCGTATGTAGGACAGCCGCCTCTACTGCTACTACACACTGTGTCTTCTGGACTTCCTTTTTCATACTGATTGCTGATGTCACACATATAGTTTTTCTTCTTGCATAGCATGCATTGATTAGACACCGCAGTGTTGTTTCCACAGATCACAGCAACTCCGCAAATCTTCTGATGCGTTGTTGTTACCAACAACTTACTTATTCAATAAAGGGTTTGATGTGACAGATATTATGCACACCGACTGACGTTTTGGATTTGATGGTTTCCAATTCATCTGCATGTGCGATCGTGTATGTACGTAATGGTTCGTTGTACACAGATAAGAACTTGTGGTAAAGTCTCTTCTGTTTATTGGACAGACGGACGACTTGAACAGGATCTACTGTCTTACATGGTGCTCCCTGACACATTCTCGTTTCATCAGATACCACACTCGAAGTGTCATAATGCTGATTAATTACGTGGGTGAAGCTAAGACCCGTTGATGACGTCGGTATCATATTTGTCTCCAAAATGGTTCAAATGGCTCTGAGCACTATGGGACTTAACTGATGAGGTCATCAGTCCCCTAGAACTTGGAACTACTTAAACCTAACTAACCTAAGGACATCACACACATCAATGCCCGAGGCAGGATTCGAACTTGCGACCGTAGCGGTAGCGCAGTTCCAGACTGTAGCGCCTAGGAACCGCTCGGCCACACTGGCCGGCTATTTGTCTCCACCTCGTTATCCAGATGTCAATTTCTAGGAGGTCTGTAATAGCGTTGATGGGGTTGTGGGTTTGGGCGTTGGATTGCTACGATCGCGTACTCTTCTAGTCTGTCACACCGTCTCCATTCTTAGCTCGAAACGTCCACCACTTTGACTATTCCCCACATTATGACATCCGCTGTTTCGTGGTTTGCTGTTATAATTTCTCTGGAAGTGCCTTACACCGTTGCTTTATGAAATGTTGTTCCTACTCCCACCGTTACAGCCCGTGATTAATCCCGCAGCCGGCTCCTCCTGATGTGTGAGACTAATGGTATCCATTTCCTGAATGTCCGCTCCTATTACTGTAATTATCCTGCCTCTGCCGATGCGTAGGTCTGCCAACGAATAATCTGTAATTGTGCCTCCCTTCGCGGCTGTGGTACGCATTAAACTCAAATTCCAGTTCATGTAGCTTGTTACAGACAGTATTATGTCCACGTTTCATCTCTCGGCAAAAGTTTGTTGTTAATGAAGCGGAGGTATAGTGTATCGGTGCCTGATTATTTTCCCTGGTTCGCATTGTTCGTCCAAAAACTGGTTTTTTCTTAATCATGAATTATAAGAATTTTACTGTGGTCTTGAATCCCTATCCTACGCAATCTTCTGCGACGATCATCTCGTGCTTTATTCATTATTGTATCTTTCTCGAGCGGCAGCTGTGTAAAAATGCGTCACGAAATTCATGGCAAGAACGAGACACTGCGGCATTTCTGTGCATCTTTTCCGCTGCTATTCCTTCTAAATGACCACAAATAAAATCCAGTATATACAATAATGACCAGGAATGAAGTAATTTTTTTTAACTTCGCTTCTATGTTCTTCTCCCCTTTCAAAATTAATTATTTTCTGTTAATTCTTAAATATTAGTAGCGGACATATTTCTTCAATTTTCGCTATTGGTGTTGGGTTTGTGATGTCCGATCCTGCACTGAGCTGTCCAACCACGTTTTTGATTTTGTCTGTTTTCGTTTGCAAGATGTTAACGCTTCATTCGCTACCCTTTGTTGCTTTCTCTGCTTTATCTACCTCCTGACCCAAATTTCTCTGAGATCTCTCAACGAATTCATTATTTTTTCCCCACTTATCTCCAGAATATGGTTCTTTAGACTCTCATCGATGTCTTTGTTTTCTTGTCTGACCTTTTCCCCATGTCTTTAATTTTCTTTCCTCATTTCTTTAAATTCAAGCTTCATATATCTATTTTCTTGCCTCACTTCTTTATTTTCTTTCCTCATTTCTATGCTTCCCAGACTTAGTTGCCAGATATGTCCTCCCATTTCTTTTAAAAATTGATTAAGTTTGCTCTTCGTTCATCAATTCTATCTGACGAAGCTGCTCCGCAACGTACTGAATTAGTCTGGTGAATCTATAATTGTTCTTCGTCTTTCCTCTAAGTCACGTATGAATACCGAGGCCTCAATGTGTTGTTGTACACCCTCTACCATTTCGTTTCGCGTGTTCCCATTCACCGGACTGACGTCGTTTGCTAACTGGCTGTCGTTTGCGAAGTTATCGTCATGGTCTTCACCTATCAGAATATATTTCTCTACAGAATAAACTGTATATTCCTCTCCTGGATGACAAATGCATATTGTCACACAGCTCTATCATATTGTCGGTTTTAACACCATTCTATTCTAAACCAAGACGTTGCTTGCTCCTTGTTAAAATTCAACGTTTAACGAACCTAACACCGGAATCATAAATTACATAACTCCCGTATCAGGTACAGAAAATAAAAAATAGATGCACTCACCACAATCTGCATAACTGTTCTCAACATAATGATTCCTCTCCAAAATTGCAACGCTGGTTGGCAACACAGAAGAATCATCAGATGTGGAACAGAACCCACAATGTCTTTATTGCAGGAAAGGAAATTGAAATTAGTAAATGGCTCCAGCCTAAACTGCAATAACACGCTACGATACATGGTCTCTTTGTTTAGTCACCAACATTGTAAAAAATATATACAACTGATATTATAAGTGCCTACAAATTACGATAACACCTTGATTCATGAAGATGGTTACTCTGCTAAGAACCGAAGCTCAGTCGTATGTGCGACCTCTCCAAATTATGCGAACCCTAAAGATAACGTAACTGGTTCCCAGGGAAACGTAAACTCAATGCTGGTACTGGTACACCAGTTAATACAAAACCCGATGGTGTAGAATGTCTCTTAAATATGCGAAACTAACTGCGGGAAGGCTTCCTCTTTGAGAACTAACCTCTAAATGTTTGTGGGCAAAGTTAAATGGATAACGCGAAAATTACGGTACTAGGCATAGCTCTTAACGTGGGGAATTTGCACAAAATTTTACTCTCGCTAACACTATCTCACTGGAGCAGTATGTTGGTTATGATTTAGACCTGACTACTAATATCTGCTTGGATTTAGATTAAAACCCTACAACTTCATGTATGTGAAGGGGTCGCACAGGATCAATGATTTCGTTCACTACTCACATTTATTCATAAAACATTTGTGGGATTAACATATAAATGAATAATCATAAACTGCGATAATTATGTCTATCCAAATTTGTATGAATATTAAATGGGAAGCAGTGTCACTCTCGTATCAGTTAAATTACTTCTTGCCCTCTTAAGCATTTACTCTCTCTCGATGTTCAGCGATAACTGACAACTATTTACTCCAGTAACTCTCTATCGGAACAGTGAATGGAAGTCGGTGATAAAAACCCGAAGTCTATTCATTCATTACCAGTGCAAAAGAAGGCGAGGCGGGCGATCGTTCTGAATTCTACAAGTGTGAAATCAAACTGAACTATTCTCCCGGTGCTGCGAATTGTGCTCACCGTATGTATGCTGGTCCCATCACGAAGGTGGACTGCTCAGAACGTTTGTGACACTCTACGGTGTGGCAGCCTCTACTGTGCTGCTACCCAGCGTCGATCAGGACGCCCTCGCATGCTACCGGAATGTCAAACCAGACACTTTCGCGTCTTACCCCCTACACGAACCGGACACATTTGCGTACTACCACCTAGTGCTTCTCCCGTGGCGTTCATTCGTGTGTTCCTTGCTGCCAAAAGGTGCCAGTCGCCAATTGTAAAATTACGAAACCTGCAACCCAGTCACGAAGATTCCCTCCAACAACGAATGCCACCGAAAATAGTTCGTCTTTACCCAGAGTCCAATGACAGCGTGAAACTCTTCCCTTTTACTAAAAAGCATTCCCTGCGATCTGAAATCACACATATTTTTCGCCGACCACCTGTTGTCCCACCAATGTCATAGCCTCACAATTGGGTGCGAGAAATTTGGAAAGGGCTGTTACAAGGCTAAAGCTTGTTCCCCTTTGACCTGCGCTTTCTACAGGTGGCAGATCACTAACATTCAAAGGAAGTCCGAAAGCTTGGAAAGCCACACCTGACTGAAGCCCATGGCGCTGTACCGCCCTCGGCTGAACCTTAGGTGCTAGCAGTCATGTGGGGGGACAATACATGCCGCCCTCTGTGAGTTCCGGGCCGACCTCACCTCCAAGAATCATACGCCACCCAGGCCGACACCCAGTCCACCGGTCGCCGACCTGCTTGGTGGAAGCGTTTCCTGTTGGTGTGTCTCTAGTCTCCTGCTATTCACTTCACCACGCACGCTACATCATTTATAATCCATTAAAAACTTTCACTTGGCCAATAAAGAGCGACATGCAAATTATACAGTGCACTACCGCCAGTCATCTTGTTTTATAATACCAGTAACTAACGATTTTCCCTATTTTCAGCCTCAGGATAATAAAAATATTCTAATTATTGATGAAACTGGAATCCAATATGCTTACTGTGTTTCAGTGTATGAATGTATATACATATGTGTCTTCCACATCTCCAACTAAACCACTGGACCAAAATGAAACAAACTTGATACACGTATCACTTACTGTCTGGAGAGTTTCGTTGTGGGGGAAAGAACCACGTACCTATCAAAGCTGTGGGTAGGGGTGGAAAAGTAGTGTAACTCATAACGTGCGAATGTCCAGAAATTTTTCATGCAGTATTTCACAGTGATAGCACTTAGTGACTTCTAACAAACTTTAAATTTAATTTCATACCGTTACGAAATCTTATCTCGCCGATAACTCCGCCAGAAGACTGTAAGAAGGTATCATACATTGCTCTGAAACTATCTGCCTGGTGGGCTTGAAGATGTTCCACTACATGTTCGGCAGAGTATGTGGTTCCAACATGATGGTGTACCTCCACACTCTGGAAGTAATGTGCAACAGTATTTGGACGGAACATTTCCAGGGAAAAGGCTCAGAGGTGGACGTTCAGTTGTATGGCCACAGCAATTACCTGTCCTAAATCCCCTGGATTTCATCCTGTTGGGACGCCTGAAGGAGCACGTGCACTCTACTCCTCCAACGAATGTGGAAGAATTGGTAGCGCATGGTCATGCTGCTCTTGTTACTGCGGACGCAGCTTTGCTGCGAAGGGTCCACAGTTGTATGATCCGACGAGCTGCGCTATGTGTGGACATGCATGGAGGTCGCTCTGAGCTTCGGTTATTCTGAGGACTACGTATTCTGTTGTGAAAGTCACGCAGTCATTAATATGGACATTATTATTGTCACTGGTTGCTAATGTACAACATCTGACTGCTCATATTACGAGTAGCATAAGTAGATGTTGCATTATTGTACTGTGCTATCTTTTTACCATCTCAAAATTAATATTGTTTTTGTAGTTATTCTGTCCTATGACAGGTCATTTGTTTCACTTGTCTGCTTATTATTTGTCTAACCACGTATTTGTTATGTTCAGTGTTACAAAATGTTGTGAACTTGGGATACATGTTATGTAAGAAACGGTGTATATTACAGTATGAAATGTCGGAATGAAATTAGCAACTAAAAAAAAAGCGCCCCAACCCAGGCTGCAATCCCACCACCTCCTGCATGCCAACACAGAACACTATCCTCTGCATCAACTGTACAGCAAGACTAATATGTGCTGACAGAGACAGCTACCATACATGTGGGTACATTGTTGCCAGATTGCCACGTTTTAACGACCTTTTTCTGTCAGATGTACTCGATAGACGAAATTTTGTGACAGACATTTTTTTTTCTTTGGCATGTGAGAAGTCGCCCTGCGAAGCCCGAGTGCAAAATTTCGTTTCACCCTGTATAGTAAATGTAAGCATGGCTTGTCTCTTTCTGCCTCTATAACTCCACATTCCACCACCACAACCCCATGGACATCATATGATAAGACGGTCCTCCATCCCCCATCGACGAAAAATATTTGAGTTTGGGACTATAGGTTATGGGTTCGAAGATATGGGTGTCAAATGACGCATTCACACCAGTAACTCCATATGGCAAATTGATGGAAGAGTTGGGAATTGAGTCCAAAAGTGGTCAATTCTGACTATAATATTCCTGAATATATTAGAGCTTCCTGACAGAATGTTCTTAAATGTTCCATAATGATCTAGAATATATGAGTGTGATGAAGAACGTTTGAGAATATTTTAGAACGTTCCAGGATGTTATATAATACAAAAGGTCCCAGAATGCATTAGATGTTTCAGGGTGTTGTATAATGACGTCAAATGTGACATTATCCTGTTGTGATGTGGATACATTCCAGTTCTGAAGGTGAATATATTGTGTGCAATGGGTATAAATGTCAGTATTTTTATATGTGATACAATAATAAGTACACACAGCAGTGTGTTATCTGTGTTTTCTCTGTGTTGAATAGTCTTCCCACAAACACATCACAAACTGTATGATCTGATGTTTTCTGTGTGGTTATAACTGCACCACTAAGTTCATTATGCCTTTGGTACAGGCTAACGGTTTAGTGTCCCTGCATTCACACTTCAATACCTGACCTGCTGCCCAGGAGAAAATTAGCATTAATGGCATGCTCTTGTCACATGTACTAGGAGGTACTAACCAACCTAAAAACATACAGCTTGTAGTAGCTATAATTATTAGCCTACAAATGACATAAATACTGATGTCATGTTGTTCGGTATACCGCCCTGAGTCCCCAATACAAGTATTTGCACTTACACCCATTACACACTGTATAGGGAATGAAGAGATGTATGTGTCTGTATGCATTTGCTTCAAGTGGACCAAGGAAAAATTAAACTCATAGAAAGTGAAATTAGGTTAGAGAAAATTGTGGGGTTTTCTAGAGACATCTAGAGTATTCCTTCACGTTCTCCTACATTTCTGAATGTTTTGGAATGGTCTCAAAAGCCTTACAGTGTTCTCACAGTTCTACAAAAATTGAATGTGTGAGTGACACAGTACTTTATTTGAAACTAGCTGAGGCACCCGGCTTCACTCAGGAAGCTGATCTGAGATTGTGTGGTAGTTGGAATGAAAGGATAAACTCCTTCAATCCGTTCATTTTATTGTTCTTCAGTTTATCTGCTTCTCACAGTGCACATTTTGGTTTGTTGGGAACTTAAACGTGCTTCGCGCTCTTCATCTGTTTCGTCTTTTCGTTCTTCTTTTTGTTTTCTCGATTTTGATTCAGAACTGGAAAGATCTCCTACTTAACGTTTGGGTATTGTCTAATATAAATCTAATCAACTTCTTATTAATAAACGCACTCACTCATTTTTCACATTTCATTTTTTATTTATATTCAGTCACATTCGAGATTAGCCTTGCCGCAGTGGCTCTACCGGTTCCCGTGAGATGACCGAAGTTAAGCGCTGTCGGGCGTGGTCGGCTCTTGGATAGCTGACCATCCAGGCCGCCATACACTGTTGCCGTTTTTCGCGGTGCACTCAGCCTCGTGATGCCAATTGAGGAGCTACTCGACCGAGTAGTAGCGGTTCCGGTGAAGCATACCATCATAACGACCGGAAGAGCGGTGTGCTGACCCCACGTCAATCCTATCCGCATTCTCCACTGAGGATGGCACGCCGGTCGGATGGTCCAGGTAGGCCACTCGTGCCCTGAAGACGGAGTGCACATTTGAGACTGAGACAGGCCTCAGACAAGGGGATGGTCTCTCATGTGTTCTGTTCAATGTCATCTTAGAGAAAGTAATAAAAGAGCGTATGCAACAGGAGTGGGCTAGAGTAGAGATGGACGGTAACTTCAGTTGTCTCACATATGCAAATGACATAGTACTACTAAGTTAATCAAAGCACGAGTTGAAAGGAATGTACCAGTAAATGGACAATTATGCGCGTAAGGTAAGGCTCAAAGTGAATCAAGACAAAACAGAGTTAATGCAATTAGGAAGAAGAGAAGAGCAGGAAGAATTTCTTCGCGATAGAGGGCAAGAGATCCAAGAAAGTACTTCAGTTCAGATACTTGGGATCTTGGTTTACCACGGACAACAACATAAAAATGGACATCAAAGAAAGAATAGTAGTGAGAATGAAATGCATGTACTCCTTCAGAGAGACGCTCGGCTCTAAATCGGTCTCAGAGAACACTAAGATGAAAATCTACAATACAGTGATAAGCGCAGCAGTAATTTCCGGTTCAGAAACATGGAGCATAACTAAGCGACAAAAGGTAAAACTATTAATATTTAAAAGAAGAGTAATGAGGAAGATATGGGGACCATTTTTAGATAACAGAGAATGGAGGAGGTGGAAAAACGAGGAAATCTACCTTGTGATTCGACAACCAACAATCCTACAGAAGATGAAGAGCAAAAGAATACAATAGGTGGGCCATGAAGCCCGTATGCCAGATGAAAGACTGGTGAAGATGGCACTAGAGGGGAAACCAAACACCAAGCGCCCCGTTGGACGACCAAGGCAGCGCTGGATGGACGACGTGGCCAAGGACCTAGCAGCCCTGGGAATTTAAGGCACCTGGACAAAACCGGGCACAAAACAGGAAGGAATGGAGGTAATTTGTGGAAGCAGCTTGTGGTCTGCAGGCCCTGTGATACCTGGATACCTGTCTATCTATTCAGTCACTGTATCACTTTGACTACTCTCAACAGCACTGTTTCTTTATATTCACTCACTGCACTACTTTTTTGTTTCCTCCCTTCGACGTTGATAAACTGACGTTCAGACCCACGACGGGGCGTGCTTTATGTAACTCTACCAATGGGTAACGGTACCAGAGGCGAATTTAAGAACATCCCAAAAAGACTTCGAATGGTTCACAATGTTCCAGAACATTCTACAACTTTCGAGAGTGTTCTGGAATGTTCCACATTGATCTACGAATGTTCCAAATTTTCTCGAATACCCTCGAATTGGGTAACAGAAGAAATATTGAATTTAATTGATGAAAGGAGAAAATATAAAAATGCAGTAAATGAAGCAGGCAAAAAGGAATACAAACGTCTCAATAATGAGATCGACAGGAAGTGCAAAATGGCTAAGTAGGGATGGCTAGAGGACAAATGTAAGGATGTAGAGGCCTATCTCACTAGGGGTAAGATAGATACTGCCTACAGGAAAATTAAAGAGACCTTTGGAGATAAGAGAACGACTTGTATGAATATCAAGAGCTCAGATGGAAACCCAGTTCTAAGCAAAGAAGGGAAAGCAGAAAGGTGGAAGGAGTATATAGAGCGTCTATACAAGGGCGATGTACTTGAGGACATTATTATGGAAATGGAAGAGGATGTAGATGAAGATGAAATGGGAGATATGATACTGCGTGAAGAGTTTGACAGAGCACTGAAAGACCTGAGTCGAAACAAGGCCCCCGGAGTAGACAACATTCCATTGAAACTACTGACGACCTTGGGAGAGCCAGTTCTGACAAAACTCTACCATCTGGTGAGCAAGATGTATGAAACAGGCGAAATATCCTCAGACTTCAAGAAGAATATAATAATTCCAATCCCAAAGAAAGCAGGTGTTGACAGATGTGAAAATTACCGAACTATCAGTTTAATAAGTCACAGCTGCAAAATACTAACACGAATTCTTTACAGACGAATGGAAAAACTAGTAGAAGCCAACCTCGGGGAAGATCAGTTTGGATTCCGCAGAAACACTGGGACACGTGAGGCAGTACTGACCTTACGACTTATCTTAGAAGAAAGATTAAGAAAAGGCAAACCTACGTTTCTAGCATTTGTAGACTTAGAGAAAGCTTTTGACAGTGTTGACTGGAATACTCTCTTTCAAATTCTAAAGGTGGCAGGGGTAAAATACAGGGAGCGAAAGGCTATTTACAATTTGTACAGAAACCAGATGGCAGTTATAAGAGTCAAGGGACATGAAAGGGAAGCAGTGGTTGGGAAGGGAGTAAGACAGGGTTGTAGCCTCTCCCCGATGTTGTTAAATCTGTATATTGAGCAAGCAGTAAAGGAAACAAAAGAAAAATTCGGAGTAGGTATTAAAATTCATGGAGAAGAAATAAAAACTTTGAGGTTCGCCGATGACATTGTAATCCTGTCAGAGACAGCAAATGACTTGGAAGAGCAGTTGAATGGAATGGACAGTGTCTTGAAAGGAGGATATAAGATGAACATCAACAAAAGCAAAACAAGGATAATGGAATGTAGTCTAATTAAGTCGGATGATGCTAAGGGAATTAGATTAGGAAATGAGGCACTTAAAGTAGTAAAGGAGTTTTGCTATTTGGGGAGCAAAATAACTGATGATGGTCGAAGTAGAGAGGATATAAAATGTAGGCTGGCAATGGCAAGGAAAGCGTTTCTGAAGAAAAGAAATTTGTTAACATCCAGTATTGATTTAAGTGACAGGAAGTCATTTCTGAAAGTATTCGTATGGAGTGTAGCCATGTATGGAAGTGAAACATGGACGATAAATAGTTTGGACAAGAAGAGAATAGAATCTTTCGAAATGTTGTGCTACAGAAGAATGCTGAAGATTAGTTGGGTAGATCACGTAACTAATGAGGAAGTATTGAATAGGATTGGAGAGAAGGGAAGTTTGTGGCACAACTTGACCAGAAGAAGGGATCGGTTGGTAGGAAATGTTCTGAGGCATCAAGGGATCACCAATTTAGTATTGGAGGGCAGCGTGGAGGGTAAAAATCGTAGAGGGAGACCAAGAGATGAATACACTAAGCAGATTCAGAAGGATGTAGGTTGCAGTAGGTACTGGGAGATGAAAAAGCTTGCACAGGATAGAGTAGCATGGAGAGCTGCATCAAACCAGTCTCAGGACTGAAGACCACAACAACAACAACAACAACAACAACACCCTCGAATATTCTAGAATGTTCTCGAAAACTCTCTAATGTTCTGGAATGTTCTAGAAATCTCTGAAGGGTGAAATTTCGCAGTCCTTACATCTTCAAAAGCTCGCCCTTGAAGTAAAAACGGGAACCTTCTTCGTGGATGGGGGACAGAGGGCTCCCACACAATACCATTCCCTTGATCATACCTGAGATCTTTTCTGAGTTGTAGTGGCACGCACATTGTACATTTACTCTTATTATATAAATACTGATATTGATTAGGTTGTTGCTGAATTGTTAATTGGGTCTGAGAATAGTTAAGAGAATTATTGAGCATCTGGATTGTATTTCACCATGAAATACCATCATTTTTACGATTTTCGTCGTTCGCTTCTATGATACTTTGGAATGTTATATAGTGATTTGGAATGTCCCCATAAAACAAATAAAGAAAAGATCTAGTTAAGCTGGTCTTTTTCGACTAGTTATTAATAGAACCGTGGACTTCAGGCATCCTTGTCTGACAAATCTGTGCTCTGGATGTCTACTCGTTAGATATACGTTTACTTGGAACTTTGAAATAATGCCTGCATTTACGGGGAAGAGTGTGTGTATAACTGATGCTGAAAAAACTAAAGTGAAACATCACTACTCTCAAGAAGTCATGGCTCAGTTTGTTGAACATGGAGTCTCAGTCAATATTGAGGAAACCAGTAGTTTTTTGATGATTTCTACGGTGTGTAAAACGCAGTCTCACAGCATCCAGACCCGACTCAGAATATTTCTAGCGGGAACGCTACATGTCTAGCCTGGTCTAATAATGTCCTGCAAATTTTTCTGTATTCGCACTCCCACAATTATTGTCGTTACCTTGTAGCCTGCGCAAAGAAATGTGACGGGACGGTAATCCGATATTGTGCTACAGCTGTACCTGGATCTATAGGGTAGTATATTCCAATATTTTGTGTAAAATTTGTATGAGATCCCATGAATGTATAGGCTTCTGTCGCATCGCAAATTTTTGATCTCGAATTTCGTCACAGGTTCCTCTGACGAATATCGGCTTTCGTCGCTTAACTTCCGTTCACAATTGTTTAAGAATAGAGCGATTTTGGGTAGCCAACTGCAGAGCGCCTTGAAATTGTCTCTTATTGGCAGAAAGTCAGGCGACTTGCGTGTCGTCGCGTGTTCGCCGGCTATTATGTTTCCAACGGTTCTGCCCTTTATCTTTCTTTGTTCTCTTGCTAAATGGTAGAGACTCCGCTATTCGTCAGGGTGACATATGTAGCCTTTGGACTTAACAATATTTCCTTTCGGTCTCTCTGCCCGTAATATTTCCTTTTGCAGTATCCTCAAATGGTTCAAATGGCTCTGAGCACTATGGGACTCAACATCTTAGGTCGTAAGTCCCCTAGAACTTAGAACTACTTAAACCTAACTAACCTAAGGACATCACACACACCCATGCCCGAGGCAGGATTCGAACCTGCGACCGTAGCAGTCCCGCGGTTCCGGACTGCAGCGCCAGAACCGCTAGACCACTGCGGCCGGCACAGTATCCTCAGTTCCCCTGTTTTATCATTGCTATCATCTGTTGGCTTTTGTATTTCTCATAAGGTTCTGTAATAAAATTCGATGGTATCTTGCCATTCCCTGTATAACTGATAAGAAGCATCATTTACTTAAAAAATCTAATAATACTTCGTTTGGCTATCTTCCTCCACCATTCACTGCGATTTCCATAAAACCATTTCTTTCTTTTCCAGTTGGAAAGTTCAACGCTGACATTTTCTTGAACACCCTTATCATAAAAGACGCACATGTTTAGTTTCCAGTAGCTCTTACCATACGAGATTTGTCTCGGTAATCCTTTGATTTCAACAGAACTGTGTGGTGAGCAGTCATGCTTAGTCACAGGACTTCATATCAACCCACTTAGATGTTTTCCGAAACAAAAAACGTGCCAAACTGGAATGTGGCGTTTGAGTTTGTGCATGTGTAATGAGTCGTCTGGATGTCAATCTTTTCGATTATGTCTCATGTAATGACAACAGGGCTACAACTCGCAGAAGTTCACAGACTGTGGAATATTATCCTTGGTATATATGGCTCGCAGTACACAATTAAAGTCACACGTCGCCCCCCCCCCCCCCCCTCAAATGTAGTATCATTCCATTATAGTATTTTCTTAAATAATAAGTGAGAGATTCCCTGAAAAATGTTTGTCGGGCACCTTTTCAGTTCTATCTGGAAGGAACATACACTTTCATAAGAGTAATGTCCCCGACGACTACTTTTATTAACCAGCCGCCTGTATGTTCAAGCTGACTCATTTCTAGACCTCTCTTTGTTAAGATTGCTCAACCACGTTCGTTTTCTCCCACATTATTTTGGATATTATATGCGGCTGTCAGGGAAATGTGGTGACATACTACTTCTTGTGGGAATGCATTATCGACATCATTAGTTTTTGGGAGTGTACGTAAAATTCCCCATTTGGACGAGGCGATAATGCCTAATGTAATGAATGTTGGGATCATTATAACTCTATCGAAGTTCATGTATGAAGTGTTTTTTTCAGAGGGAGTACAGATTTCCAATTACAGTTTCAGTTTGTGTCAGAATCAGTTTAGTACTTCTGCCTGCGGGGTAGGTTACTTCATGGTGACTGTTATCCAGCGTCAAGAGTATCATTACTTCCTGTTGGACAGCAGACGTTATGCCTCAGCCGGTGGGTCCGGTGGGCCATCTGCCCAAGATACGTTTCGCTCCCCGGCTTTTGTTGCTGCTCGTAGAATTCTTTGAGATGCAATACAGAGATTGAGACAATTTCATTGGCCTGCTTGTTCCTTTTGTGTGTTTTGGTATTCGAGACAGGAGCTTGCAGGTCATTCCTCAGCTCTGCACTGATTGCCTGGTTTATTTTGAAAAGGAACTGTTGCTGTTCTGTACTTTCGCATTAAAGATTTTGAAGACTGCCGCAGCTAGATGGCGATTCATAATTGAATCCATGTCCCAAGTGTTTGTCCAGCATGGTGGCATCTTCGGTCCAAGATTCACCGTTACCTTCACTTTTCTGTATTTCCAGAACAGCTAATGTCAATGTTTTTCGATTTTTCTTTGCTTTCATCAACACTTCCTACCATCTCCACATTCCCTTCCACTTCCATAGTGGCAGACTGATGTTGTTCAGCCTGTGCATTTCTGGTGATACTGGTCGCTTCCTCTTCGATTTTTATAGTATTACTTTCTGCTGCAGCACTTTCCATTCCGTTCCTATGAACTTAGGCGATAGTTTCACTGACGCTTGCTACCATCTCCACATCCTCGTCCAGTTCCATAGATACAATTTGATGTGCCTCTTGATGTGTTTCACCAGTGACGCTCGTAGCATCTTCGTCGGTTGAGTTACTGTTGATATCAGTGTTCTTGCCCTCTGCTCGCTCTTGCTAGTCGGAGATGGATTCTGTAATTTCCCTCTCCTCCAGACGGAACACATACATATGTCATCACTTCTGGTTGACCTTTTTCAATACTAAATTATACAGGGCATCTACGGTAACAATTATCCCTCGGATGATTAGTTGAACTGCGTATGGAGAATGTTTGTGGTTGGTTTTCATGCGCAATATGTACCCTACAACCGCATACAGTCACGTAAGAGTGTATGAGCTTTAGTAATTCTACTTTAGCTTTTCTAATGCCATTGAGCTTGCAGTATTAAAAGTTTTCTAACGGCCCTTCTCTGACACCATAAACTTTCCCGTATAAACTATGGATTTCACTTATCAGTTCGAGAGACACTTTCTACAGTAACTTACAGACTCTTAGAGATCACAGGCCAGGATCTGCGCATCTTATTGATACTGTTCTAACATAGTCATGATAATGCTGAAATCTTACGCCACTGTTGGTGGTTCAGACTATTCGTTCGCAAATGCCATTAACTATACATTTAGCATGTGTAATGTTCACAGTATTGTCAATCTGATACCTAACACATCCGGGAAAGCAACGATACATCATTAGTTATCCATCGCCGAATAGTGAGAACTGTGAGCCTTTCACTGTTCGTTTCAAAACTGAGCGTCAAGGTTTTTCCCCTCTAGGAAGACTCGGTACTTACGGTTCAGTCGACACTTCCCTGATACACAAACCACACTCTGCGACAAACACGGATTACCTCTTCCTTTCGCGCGCAAGTGTTCAACCAAGTGAGCTATCTAAGCACTTCTTCCGATACACCCCCCCCCCCCCCCTCACAGTTGTACTTCAGCCAGTACCTCACCTCCTGTCTTCCAGACTTAACAGAAGTTCTCATGCGTGCCTTGTGGAACTAGCACTTCTGGCAGAAAAGATATTGCGAAGAAATTTCTTAGTATTAGACTGGGGGCTGTTTCCTGAATGAATTTTTACTCTTCAGCAGAGTGTGCCCTGATATGAAACTTCCTGAAAGATTAAAACTGTATGTTCGACCTGGCAATTCCTTGTTGCCTCAGGTTGTATCGGATAAGCCGATCCCTTGATGCAGTGAAGCTGTGTCATGAATTATTATTTCACCCAATTACATTCAATACCTATCATTTTTTACTCAATATACCTCTCATATCTTCAGCATTGTTCTGTAACAACTCGTTAAAAGACCTTCTATTCTCTTCCTGTCTCAACTGCGTGTCATCCACAAGAGTCATCATCATTCCTAAAACCAAAGGTAGGGCTTATATTATTGAATCAAAGTTTTATTAAAATTTCTCTTCATATTTCATAAAAAAACTAAACTCGGCCCGAACAGGCACTGAAGGCCCAAGGGTACCGACCGGCCGCCGTTTCAGCCTCAGCCTGCAGGCGTCATCGGATGCGGACACGGAGGGGCACATGGTCAACACAACTCTCTCACGGTCGGATGTCAGTTTCTGAGAACGAAGTCGCTGCTTCTCAATCAAATAGCTCCTCAGTTTGCCTCACAAGGGATGAGAACACCCCGCTTGCCAAAAGCTCTCAGCAGACCGGATGGTCACCCATCAAAGTGCCAGCCCAGCCCGACAGCCCTTAACTTCTGTGATCTGACGGGAACCGGTGTCAACACTGCGGCAAGGCCGTTGGCTTCATATTTTATATGGAATTAAAATATTAAGTTTAAAAATGAGAACAGATTGCTAACTAGGAGTCGTAATTACTTGTATTGCATTTTTTTGATACATTAAAGAAATGACGGTGAGCTTAACCGGTATATCATAAACGGCTTTGCGGCATCGTAACTACCGTACAACTATATTTATGTATAATAGCCTAACTTCATGTGATAGGTTTGGAAACCATAGATATGTAAATCATGGATCTACTTCTCGTGCATCAGACTGCTAAAAGATTCGTCAAGAAAAGGCTACAATTTATTCCATCGTGCACAAGCAATGGAACAGACGGAATAAAGAAGCAATTGTTGTTTACATCTGCTGTACTTTTCAACGCATTAAAATTTACCCCTGCTCTATTTTTCATTTTTGTCAAAGTAGCTTTTCTTAGATACAAATGATTCATTGGGCAAAAACAAACATCATAGAAGAACTTTAAGCAGTGGCGTTCAGCAGAATAAATATGTTGACCTTTGCCTTTCGCGGGCAAGTGCTCTACCATCTGAGCTACCGAAGCACGACTCACGACCGGTCCTCACAATTTTAATCTGCCAGGAAGTTTCATATCAGCGCACACTCCGCTGCAGAGTGAAAATCTCATTCTGGAAACATCCCCTAGGCTGTGGCTAAGCCATGTCTCCGCAATATCCTTTCTTTCAGGACTGCTAGTTCTGCAAGGTTCGCAGGAGAGCTTCTGTAAAGTTTGGAAGGTAGGAGACGAGATAATGGCAGAAGTAAAGCAGTGAGGACCGGGCGTCAGTCGTGCTTCGGTAGCTCAGATGGTAAAGCACTTGCCCGCGAAAGGCAAAGGTCCTGAGTTCGAGTCTCGGTCGGGCACATAGTTTTAATCTGCCACGAAGTTTCATATCAGCGCACACTCCGCTGCAGAGTGAAAATCTCATTCTGGTGTCCGTTCTGTCAGACATCAAAAGTATTTTTTTCTGTAAGGCGCGATTGCTGTTTGGCGTTAGTTACAGTGCGGATGCACTAACATACTCCGATCTCCTACGGGAATCAATAACTTACAGGTAGGGTAATAATGGAAGAGGAAGCTGCATTACAAAGCTCAAAAAAATGGAAATTTGAGTCGGTGAGGGACTCTGTCCGGATGGCCAAATCGGCGCCGTCACGGTTACTCAGCGTGCTGGCTCAGAGAGCTGGCTGTCCTCTGTGAAAAAGGTGCATTACCAGAGGTGCCCTCTTCGTTGGAAGCCACGAATTCCCCCTCACCCTAATCCGTTCCTTCTCTGTTTCATTTAAATGAACACATTAGTGAAGACCGTTGAGTTAGGATGGTAGCCATTGCCCCAGAAATCGGACTGATCGTCGGAATTGCAATGGACTTGCAATGCTCTCGGTGTACTCCTGCCCACACTCCTTGTGCTGTAAGACATCTCACTGCAAAACTTTGTTCTTTTTGAATCCCCCATTTCTCGGTTGACAGCACTCCTGAGTTCTACTGTATTGTGTTATTCAGTGTGTGCCTGTGTTATTGAGAAATACGACTCCAGCCGTTATGAAATACGTGAAACGTATTTGCAGTTGCGAATATGGACATACATGAGCTGTATATTAGAATGAATTCAGTGAAAATTTGCACCCCACTGGGACTCGAACCCGGATTTTCCGCTTATCGCCTAGTGAGTGCAGTCGGTGGTCGACAGTTGCAAGGCGCTCGCTCTGGTCTTAGTGCTCCTACGCGCACCACACTTTCTTCTGTAGACCATGGCGTTACGATCCTTTCAGAGGTTTTCATTTTACAGCCTCCGGTACGTTTCTTTTTGAATGCAGTTTACAATACGATACACTGACGAGAACAATCGAATGTGCTACTACACATTGCAGAAGTAATTCAGACTGATGGTAAGTAACTGAATGTAAACGTTTCCTTCACTTTCGAATGAGTCCATACTGGTTTTTTACTGTAAGAAAATTTCCAAGATATTTTACTTTGTAATAGTAGTGCCTATAGTGAGAGTAATTGCTGAAGAGTAACGTTCGCGTACCAGGGACTTACTCCCTCCAATTCGGTTTTCGCATTAGCTAATGTTCCTCCTTTAAGAATCGGAAGCAGTGAGAGATGAAAGATTCTGCGCTACAATTTCCCTTTGTATCTCACTGGGCTGGTTCGTGTTTCAATTCGGTGCTGCGTGGATTGGCATCGATTTTGTTCTCCTTTCAGGGGCGACTACAAAGCTACTCCTTTGGAAGAAATTCCCTTTGACAACGAAAATCTTGAGGGAGGCGCAAGATAAGCTCATCAAACGAAGTTACACAAACCATCAAAGGCGGACAAGTATAAAGCCCCGCAACGTTAAACTTGGTACACAAATACGCTACTCAGGGAAGCTTACTTACAGGAAAACAGCAGCATATAAGTAATTCCTAGGGTAATGCTAGCATATATTCCGCAATGAACAGAGCTGTATAATATTCATATTCTGCGCTGATCCACAGTATTCAACAGACCGAGAAGTCTTTGATGCAAATACCGAGTTGGCTGTGAATCACAAATTTCTTCTGAAATGGAATTCACTTATCTAGATAATCTCCTAGGCAAAAGGCAGCGGAGCAATGAAACCTAAGTGTACTTAAGAAAACATTGTTGTTTCAGACGAATTTTGTGTCACTATCTGTCCTATTCAGTTCTCTTACGGAGCGAAGGAAAGACTGACTCTCTGTGTGTCTCCGAAGGCTGGCAAATATCTTTTATCTCAGTGTCCTCCCGTACATGAGATATACAACGTAAATGTAAAATTACTACACAATCCACCCCGTATATTGGTTCTCTAGGTCACTCAACGTAATTACGAGACAAAAAAGGCCCATTCTTCCGATTCCCATTTTAGTTATCTGAGCTACTCTCAAAATTTCTTATAGGCTTTTATGATCCTACTGGCGTATCTCTGAACCTGCCTGATGTTTGTCATCAGTCCAGCAAGATAAGGGCAGCGTAACCTTATTCGAGAACATGTCGCACTAGAGCATTAAGCTCACCGTACAAAAGATTAGTCACCCCACTGCGCAGGCACAGGTCGTTAACCCTTTTAGAGATGGCGCAGCAATCGAGTCACGTGCTGAACCACACGCGCGCTGCCTCTATGTGAGAATGAGGCAGTAGCAACCACTGAGGCATTTGTGTTTCTAGCGGATATTGTACGTAAACACGGGTGAATGTAAGGGAGTGTCAGAGTGGTAAAAAGGAGCAATCGTGTTTGACTGTGCTCATTGCCATACGGTGTGTGAAGTTGCTGGATTTTTCGGTGTTTCGTGGCTTCTTCACAAGCTATGGTGTACCACACGTGGCCACGAAACACGACGTCAGAAATTTGGTGGGGAAAAAATCCTGACTGTTAGGGACTGGGGACGCTTTTCACGGCTTGTGAATCAGAACTGCTTCCGAAACAGACTGGTTTAGCTGGAGGCAGTCAGTGAAGTCCATTCCAACCTCTTAGCGAGGGAACGTTGCGAAGGAACTGCATGCATTGAACATTTAGAGTAGATCATCACGGAAGAGGCCATTGCTCATCCCTATTTTTCAAAACGGCAACATCAACATTCATTGAACTGGAAGAATACGTGGTTTTCTGAACACTCCCACACCCTGTTATATCTCGACTGGCCGGCAAAATCACCTAACATGAGTCCTGTAGAAAATCTGTGGGACATGTTTGAACAGCGGGTAAAATGTGGACATCTGCAACTCCGCTATTAGCTTGGATTGTGAGAACAGATACTCGGCAATTAGCTTAACCTGCATGCGACATACGTGCACAATCTTGTGGCTAAGAGAATCCAGGTGATTATCAAGTCCGGGGGTGGAATTACAATTGATGCTTGAAATTATTTTTGTAGGGGTGAATAATTTTTTGTCCAGTAAGCTTATATGTGTTTACCTGAACGGATAGGCTATACACAACCAGAATCGTCTCAGCAAATAGGTCGTCACAAATCTTTAGACGTTTCTTACATCAGAATCAGGCATTGTGTAACCCTGCTTGCGTCACCTCAGGAAGTTAGTTCAGTAAATGAAGAATTAAGATGAAAGGGTTCAGTAAGCTTATTTCATAAAAATATTACAGGAATTAGAGGTAAAGCAGATGAACTGCTAACATATCATGACTCTGTCATTCATATTTCAGAGCATGACTTGCATGGTAATTAAGTACCAGGGATTACATTGGAAAGCGGACATCTCATCTGGTTTCTATGCAAGGAGTTCGTTACAGTTGAGAACAGTAACCATTTATGCCAAATAAAATACAACAAATGGGTGCAGTTAAATGCACCCATTCACATCCCGCCTGGTCTGCCGACCCGTCTGACTGTGTATGGACATCGGCGACTGCTTGGCAGATCCTATCTGTCTGTACTTCCAAGAATGTGGGCTGGCAGGTAGTGGTCAGGGCAGGCAGGCAGAGGTCCACTGGTCGAACCAACAGACCTAGACCACGGACCCGGCTATGGGCCTATCGCCCACACGGAAGCAGACGGCTAGGGGCAGAAATGCTCGGCGGACAGGTCGGCGGACTCGTTCGCCTGTGTACGGGAGCTCTTAAGGCGGACTAGTTTGACAGCTGACACGGCACGGTCGAGTCGCAGCACAGGAGGGCGTAACTCACGAGGAGATAGTGAAGGGAGGTGTCTACCAGTCTAGCAGAATATTTTCCTGCCTCTGTATTTGGCAGAATAAGAGTGCTACCAAGTAAGCCAACTAAAAGTAGTGCAGCGGGTATCCTGGAGAGTTACTACCAGTTGGTTCTCACCAGTCGATTGGCCACTGCTGGTTGGTTGTGGTATGAGGTGCCAGCATGGCGCGCATTCAGAGGCAGCAAAATCATTTCACTGCCAAGAATTACATAAAATTCAAAGTAATGAAGCTATAAATTAGGCAATGACACCAAAAGAGACATGGTAACGAAGAGAGAAAATGCGTCCAAACATCCTCTTGCTAGACAGAACATTGATTAAGGTATTGAAGATGTCAGATTTGAACAAACCTACAGTATTTTAACTCTAAACATTAAAACTTCCATATATGTTATGCGATTTGTTGTCTGATAGCACTTGAGTTTCACCAAAGTCTATTGTTATTTAACTCCTTCACCTAAGAAGACGAAGTAATCATTGCAGAATGTGAATCAAGAACTGTTGCCAACACGAGTAACTTAGAAGTAGATGTCCTTGGTGTAGTGACACAACTGAGACACTTAATATAGGCAAATCTTCCGGTCTAGATGGTGCACTAGTTAGATTCATTTTAAAGTATCCTAATGTAATAGCTCCATATTTAGAAAACATATTACAGGCGCTCCCTCTGCAAATGATCCATTCCTCAAAACACGAAAGATGCACAGGTCACACCAATACTCAAATCAGGAAATAGGAGCATTCCACGGAATTACAGAGACATACACTATGTGATCAAAAGTATCCGGAAGCCTGGCTGAAAATGAGTTAGAAGATCGTGGCGCCCCCCAACGGTATGGTGTTGGCCCACCCTTAGCCTTGCTGACAGCTTCCACTCTCACAGGCATAAATTCAGTCCGGTGCTGGAATGTTTCTTGGGGAATGGCAGACTATTCTTCACAGAGTGCTGCACTGAGGAGAGGTCTCGATGTCGGCCGGTGAGGCCTGGCACGAAGTCGGTGTTCCAAAAAGGACTCTGTGCAGGCCAGTCCATCACAGGGATGTTATTGTCGTGTAACCACTCCGCCACAGGCAGTGAGTTATGGACAGGTGCTGGTTCGTGTTGAAAGTTGCAATCGCACATCCACGAATTGCTCTTCAACAGTGGGAAGCAAAAAGGTGCTTAATACATCAGTGTAGATCTGTGCTGTGATACTGCCACGCAAAACAGGACCACCCCAGAACACCACCGCCTCCGAATTTTACTAGATGACGTTCACCGGGCATTCGCAGTACCCACACTCTGCCATCGGACTGCCACATTGTGTACCGTTATTCGTCACTCCCCACAACGTTTTTCCACTGTTCAATCGTCCAAGTTTAATCGCCTTCCACCAAACTGTCATAGTATTTGCAGTGCATCCTGATGCACTTCGGAATTAATATGTGATGGTCGGGATAGGTGTCTGCCTATTACACATTACAACCCTCTTCAATTGTCGGCGGTGTCTGTCAGTCAACAGACGAGGTCGGCCTGTACGGTTTTGTACTGTACGTGTCCTTTCACGTCTCCACTTCACCATCACATCGGAAACAGTGGACCTAGGGATGTTTAGGAGTGTGGAAATCTCGTGTACAGACAGATGACAGAAGTGACACCCAATCACCTGACCAAGTTTGAAGTCTGTGACTTCCGCGGAGCGCCCTATTCTACTCTTTCACAGTGTCTAATGGCTACTGATATAGAGTAACTGGCAGTAAGTGACAGCACAATGCTCCTAATATGAAAAACATATGTTTTACTGGGTGCCCGGACACTTTTGATCATATAGTGTATTACAGATGACAATATGCAGTAGAATTTTGGAAAATATACCGTGCTAGAACGTTACGAATTTCCTAGAAGAAAACAAACAATTGACACTGTCAGCATGTATTCACAAATTATTCTTGCACAACACAACTAGCTCTTTATTCTGGTGAAATGATTGAAGTGATGTGTGGTATCGATAGGGTATCTCATATTGATTAAATGTTTCTAGAGCTCAGGAAGCTTCTGATAAAGTTCAACAAACGCGGCTTCTAATCAAGTAGCAGGCCTATGGAGTATCGTCTCAATTGTGCGAGTAGATTTGCCATTTCCTGTCAAAAAAGTCACAGTTTGTTGTAACGGGTGGAAACTGATCGAGGTAAACAGGAGTGAAATCTGGTGTTTCCCAAGGAAGTGTTATAGAATATTTGCTGTTGTTAATGTACGTATATGATTTCGATGACAAACTGAGCAGCCATTTTACGTTCACTGCAGTTGATGCTTTCACTTAGCGTCTGAAACCGTCCACAGGAGATCAAAAACAACTGCAAAATAATTTAGACAAGATATCTGTATGATGAGAAAAATGGTAATGTACCCTAAATAATTAATAGTGCGAGGACATCTACATATGCAGTAAAAGGAATCCGTTAAATTTCAGTTACAAGACAAATCACGCATATCTGAATACTGTCAATTTCACTAAATCGCTCTGGATAACATTGAAGACAAACTTAAATTGGAACAATCAGATATATGTTTTGGGGTAGACGAAACAACGATTCGCTTTATTGGAGGAACGCTTAGAAAATGCAAAAAATTCAGTAAAGGGACGGTCTACACTACACATGTCCGCTCTCCACTACGCTGTACGATATGGGATCATAGCATGTACTACTGACGGAGGATATGGAAAAAGCTCAAAGAGCGGCTTTTTTGTATTGATACGAAATAGGGGAGAGAGTGTGAAATGCGAGTTTGGGTGGCAATAATAAAAACAAGGGCGTATTTTGTTGCAGCGAAATCTTCTGACGAAATTTCAGTCACCGACTTTCTCTTACGACTGCGAAAATATTTTGTTGACCTCAGCCTAAAAACGAAAAAAATGATCATCGAATAAAATAAGAGAAATCATAGCTCACGCGGAGAGATATAAGTGTTCATTTTTCCCACGAGCTGTTCGTGAGTGGAACGGTCGAGAAATAGTGTGAAAATAGTTCGATGAACCCCTTGCCAGGAACGTAATTGTGAATTGCAGCGTAGTCATGTAGATACACGTAGTGGCGATTACAAAATTAGGGCCGGTAAATTCTGCATATTAGAAAGGTTTAGAGTGAATGCGCCTGACGCTTTCGTCACTTATTATCCGACAGATATTCGAAGCGACATTCTTCCGTCAACTGCGCGAAGTTCCAGGGAAGGCATTCGATGGTGCAATCTGGGCGCTCCAAGCCTGGATTGTGCGCCAGACTGATGGCGCTCGCAAATCATCGCCACAATGGAGCGAAAATTATTCCGAGCCTGAGACAAGAGAGCTACTGGCTGAACGTGCCCTTCAGCTTGCAATAACGCTGACCTACGACGGCGGGCCGCAGATTCCAGGTCCCGCACACAGCCCACCGGCCCCGGCCCTCTGCACGTGCTCCTGTAACCCAATATAACTTCTACCTAACTGCTCGGGCCGTTTTCATCTGTATATGTAGGAGAGCAGGTGATTCAGTAGTGCTAGAACAATATTAAAATCGCATAGACTGCAACTGATTTCGCAGTTTATTCGCTTGGTTGCTTATTTACTTTTCATGTGACGTAATGGAAATTCCTTAACTTCTGTAACGAATTCATATTGATCTCGTAACAGCCATCATAACAATTAGTTCATAACAACAAGGCCTCTGGGATGCAAGCACTCGTCGAAAGTTAAAATTTATTTGTTCGTCAGTGCAAGAATCACATTAAAGCATATGTCTCGAGCGTCACAGCTGATGTTTTTGGGAACAGAGCTATATAATTAAGTATTCATTTTGGAGGAAATGTTACAGCCCGGCTGAAGAGTCGTTTTAACCTTGAACAAATCCGCAGTGATCTCACTTTGCAGATCAAGACAGCATATACGTATTTTGTTAATAAATTCTGTCAACTCACTCTAATTCGTTTAATTTCCGGCAGTTTTTCTTTCCTTCATGTAATGTCCGTCAAACAAAGAGCATAGTAGAAATGTCATCATGTAACAACGTAAGTCTTTTAAAGTGGGACGTATTTCGGTCATTCACCATTACCCAAAACAGTTTCTTGTTAACAAGAAGAAAAAAGAGCAAATTGACAAAAATGCAACGTGTATTAATGATTCAGTCATGCATAAATCAACACATTTATAAATATCATATTACTGGCATACGTTCGTTTTTGACAAATGTATCAGCACAGTATTTATGAGTATTATATTTTTGAAGCTGTGTTACATATGTAACTCTTGCTGTTTAGAAAACTCTTTGATTTGAGTGAGATGTGTCGCATATTAAAAACGAAATTAAACAGCAGCTCCAAGTTTTACATGACGTCATCTCTACAATTTTTCAAAGCTATGGATCACAATCAACAAAGAAGTATGAAAAACAAATGAGTTACTTTAATCAATCTTTCTGAGAAATGTTGACCATTGTAATGTACTTACCGTCTCTCTCTTCATTTATCATGAGATTTTGTTGTCCATTTTATGTTTGAAAATTTGGGATTCTCTAAACTGTCCCTGTTTGCAGCTTACAATTGATCAACAGTCTTCCCTGTTCCAAGTAAATGTGATTCTATATCGACTTATTCGGCGCTGACGGAAGGCCGCAAAATATTAATTAAAATTCACCTTGAACTTTCAGTTCTCTGCATGACGACATCAAATTTATAGCATATCATGGACACAAGAAAATTTAAAACTAGATCTTGAAGTCAGCATTAATAATCACAAATAATGCTTAAATAGTTAAGGGTGTGCAGTCTGTCTACCAGCTCACATGGTAGTGAGGCTTGCATACTTGGATGTAATGTTTAGCCTACTAATTAACCGATCGTTGGGCAGCGTCGAACGATGTAGAGAGACGAACGAAAACATACTAAGCGACCAACCTAAATCTGTACGTTAAAACATGTTCGACACTGTCGGTGTTGAAATTTAGTTCATTCCAAAACACAAGAATTGACGTTTATATATCCAGCAGTAACTTTTAAAACGGGATAAACCTTGTCATTCGCTAAAAATGATGTCAAAAATCACGTGTTTAATCAAAGTGTTGAAAGTTTCTCTGATTCACCAAAGTTTCGCAGAGAGAATGAATTCTGTTACACAAATTTTACTTTCTTAGAAATTTAGAACTACATAATGACCTGCAGGAAATATGATCACTGTTTATGTGAGCGCAGTAACAAAGACTAAAATGCTTCTAGATCACATCTGTACCAGAGAAGATCACCATGCGGTGCCTGGTTAAGTTTCTCCAAATTCACCCTCCCCCTTCGCCTCAATGGCCATCCTTAGAATTTCGCGCTGGTACACAATAAGAATTACTGCCGGAACAGTTGTCCTGAATTTATCTTATTTTACAGTGATTCTCATTACGCTAGACGTACATGGTACGGAGTACCATGTATTTTGTCTCGCCTCACAGCTTCATCTTCCGGAACTTCAACTGTAAGAAGTGCTGGAACGCAGGAAGCCCTTCTATTAAGATTTCTGTTGAGAAGAACTACGTTAAGACGCGTTAGGGTTCGTTATACACGGTTCACTCCCATTAATGTGACCATCTGCCAAAATCCTGAATAACCACCTTTTGCAGCGTGGGCATGTAGGAAGAGAGCCAGTGAGGTTCTGGAAGGTACCGACAGGTATATGTGTGCAAGAGAGTCAATCATGTTGTGGAAGGTACAACAGGTATATCGAGCCATGCCGACTCCAATACCGTGGCCAGATGGGCTATGTTTCTCGGTTGAAGATCCACGCCGCTAACAGCCTGATGGAGGTGGTCCCACAAATTCTTGATTTGTTTTAAATCCGGTTTAGTTTGGTGGCCAGGTGAGTACAGTAAACTCATCCTGGTGCTCTTCGAAGCACGCGCGTACATTGCGAGCTGTGAAACACGTTGCATTGTCCAGCTGACAGATGCCATCATGCAGAGAAGAAAATGTAGGGATGGACATGATGCCAAAGGGTTGATGCATGTTGGGGTTGATTCCCTCTGCCTGCCAGAACGACGAGATCACCCATCGAATGTAATGAAAACATTACCCATACCATAATGCTCTCTCGTGCGGCCTGGACCCTCAGACCATTGTTGCAGGGCCATAAATGTCTACGGCCATTTGTCCGATGCAGCATGAAACGTGACTCGTATGAAGGGGCCACTGTCGTCACTCAGTGGACGTCCAGCTGTGGTATTGGCTTACAAATTGCAGCCTTCTTTGCTAATGAACAGCAGTCAGCATGGGTGCATGAAGCAGGTGCCCGTTGCGGAGGCACAAACACAGCAAAGTTCGCTGAACACTGTTCATAGCCCCTTGATTCATCTGGGCTGGCAGCTGCTCAACACGCACGTCTATTCAGCCGTACACATCTCTGCGACTCGCATTCGGGAGGACGGCGGTTCAATCCCGTCTCCAGCCATCCTGATTTAGGTTTTCCGTGATTTCCCTAAATCGTTTCAGGCAAATGCCGGGATGGTTCCTTTGAAAGGGCACGGCCGATTTCCTTCCCAATCCTTCCCTAACCCGAGCTTGGGCTCCGTCTCTGATGACCTCGATGTCGACGGGACGTTATACACTAACCACCACCACCACATCTCGGCAACTTTCGTCCACTGCCCGTGGTACACGACAGTTCCCTCGGTCTCGGTTCTGGATAGCACCAGTTGGCCAGACACTATGTACTTTAATCATGGCGGTCCATGAAAATTTAAGAAAATCAGTCGTTTACAAAATGCATACACCCTTTCCCGATATCCAACGATTATGTACTTTTGGGCGTCAGACAAATCGCTCTGTTTCCGCCTTACGACAACGACTGTACTGTTTTCCGCATCTCTCAGACGCGCTTTACATGCTCTCCACTGTTATGGATGCGATCTTCCGTCTGTGAATGGTTATTGCACGTTGACGTCGAATATAGACAGTGGTGACACTAATATGAGTGGACCGTGTACAAGCTCATGAGACACGTCATTGCTCTGACCCGAATACTATCTATCTCTTCCGTAAATACAATTTTTTAAAGGCTCCATCAGGCTTATATTTCTCAAAAGACTTAAAAATTTTATATGCGACCCCCATTGTTCAAAATGGTTCAAATGGCTCTGAGCACTGTGGGACTTAACATCTGAGGTTATCAGTCCCCTAGAACTTAGAACTACTTAAACCTAACTAACCTAAGGACATCACACACATCCATGCCCGAGGCAGGATTCGAACCTGCGACCGTAGCGGTCTCGCGGTTCCAGACTGCAGCGCCTAGAACCGCACGGCCACTTCGGCCGGCGACCCCCATTGTGATAGGATTCACTGATCAATTGCCAAAAAATGTCTTCGGTGAATTCGTTGTTTCCCAAATAAGCCAGTGCTTCAGGGTCAAAATAATGACCCCCATTTTGTTTTATTAATTCTTACTTTGGATGTACTTTGTACAGCAGTTTTATTGTTTTCTAACTTAACGGATATTGTTTAGACATGAAATATGCCAACACTGAAAATTATTATTAATAAAGGCAATAATTAATTTCAGATATGCGCCTGTGACCATTGCGAATATTTTGTGAATATAACCGTCTAGATCGCTTAATAAATTACGTTATTTATTACACAGTTTGGGCGAAAAGGTTAGTAGACGCTCCTATTAGACACCGGCTTTTAGTACTGTCACTGAAACTTGTTTAGCAAGTTCTAACTTTCCTGATACTTCATTATGGCAGTAGCCAAAATAGCGCAATAAATAAATCTCTTAAGTTATGTAAACTATTTTGTTCTCAAAATACTGCAAATTGTTGTCAATCGTTGCCTTCTTTCAGTCATAAATGTTGTTGTCTTAGTGACAGAGCGATTCATGTTATGAAAACAAGTTATTTTAAAAATTTGACGTAGTGATTGTCTACAGTTTCCTCATTTTTTCTCTTACCCATTGGTAATTCTGAACATACACTGGTTGTTTAGGTGTTTATTTTCATCTTTTTCACTACCTTGTGTTGCGAAATGTTATCAAACTATGATAGTTATCGAAATGAAGTCCGTTATGTATGCAAAAACGTTATAGTGGCAAAGGAAGTCTTTAAAATGCGCCATCTAAAAGCATATCGTTTTTATTTTAAGTGGCAGTTATGAGATCAAGACAGGATGGAGTTTTAACTTACACGATGGAATTACAACAACTTCTTCTCATGAACTGTATAATGGAAAAGCAAGGAATATGTGTTTTTGAATGTTTTTTGTATGGAGGGAACAATTGAACTACGTGTGTTAACGTTTATTCCTCCTGATTCCACTAGCAAGTGGAATAATGGTGAAGAATAAATGGACTGTCGAGTGTACTACTATTCCATCTGCTAGCCTATAATGAAAAACTAAATAACCAGTTTTTGGACTTATCTATGTCTGAGGCAGAATAGGACCCCATGGGCTTCAGTAATGGTATTTTCTTCACGAATATGTCAAAACATCCATGTACCTCTCACAAGAATACAAGTGGGTGACGCTCGTCATCCAAATTGACAACTTTGTCGTATGTGAATAATCCTTAACACTGTTTTCCATCGCAATATATACAAAAAGACTGCTCCTCCACTCGCGCATACCGCTCACTTAAAGGAGACATAAAGAGTTCTGAAATATCTGTATAAATACGAATGGACGATTGGTGCATATCTGGAAGCTAAGTGGTGTCAGCCCCAGCAAGGTTAACTGAAATACTGCTGCTCCCTTGGTGAGTGGAAGCAGTGGATCCTGAGAGAAAATTTTTCAACTCAATCGTTAATAGAGACAATCAAATCATTATTTTCCTGATAGTAAATTTTTTGTAGAAGCGCTCGGTAAAAATGAGCAGGACACACGTATGGATCCTCATACACGAAACTGCGATGAAAGATGGCCATCTGGAGAGACATTTGGAGGGAGATGAAAATTAAGCTAGCGCTTAACTTCAGTCTGTGTCATAAATTTTATTTCGCAATAACTGTTCCTCAAATGTAAATGAGTTCGTGGGAAATGTGCTGAAGAATAGCAAGTGCGTGGTTCTAAAATACGTTTCGTCCTTCCTTATTTTGGCTTTCACGTATGACATATTGATGAAGTTAATAAGACATATTGGCGGATTTCAGCCTTTGAGGATCAATATCAGGGCTACTACAAATCATCTATGTTTGCCCATTTCTCCGTTTCAGTCGTGGTTATGCAAGACACAGAAGAGCAAAAGACTGTGACATCCTCCAAGCTTTCTGGTTTCTTATCTGGTCAACTATTCCACAAAAATATTAGAAGACTGTTGTTCATGGAAACATGATGTTTCCTGGTCAATGTTTCAATCGAGTGACTTATTTTAGAATCGTATGAAGGAATAGTGCACTAGAAACTTCCATAAGCAGTTTCGGGCATTTTGTACTGTTTTTGTTGTTGTGTGACACAAGGTTTGCATTTTGTGTAGCGTTTGTAAATTTTACAACTTTGGCAGAGTTGTACGTTGAGTGCATTTCAGTAACATAATGTATGAATGGTTAAGCCATACTTCGTCGGCCTTGCACGATCTTGTACCTCGAAATGGGAGGAACTACGCAGTATTTGCCAATGAACTGTGTTTCTTTAATCTCTTCTCAATTTTCCCCGCCTTAAAAAAGGAATATTGTATTAGATGAAAATACGTTCTATTTCAAAATAAACATGTAACTAGTTTTCAACAATACTTCTTCTCAATTTGATTTCACTTTCTGTTTATCAGTATGCAGTAGAGTGGTAATATATACAGTATTTACAAGATTTTCTCGACAGACACCCTTTTGAAAGTCGAATAGGATGTTTGTTCCTAGATACATGACCAAGTCGTAACCTGGAACAATTCTTCACTTTTGTAAGAACACTCACTTTTGCAAAGTTATTTTTGTAACTTTAGGAAAATATTGAACCACACATGAATTGAATGCTATCATTTCAAAATGAAATAAGACACTACATTATACTTTTGTTGCGGGAATGACTAGAGAAGGTAGTATAATAAGTATTCCAAGGAACAACACTCTCACTCGCCGCTTTATTCTCACTATTTACGTTGTTATATAAGTTAAACCCTCACTTTTTAATCAGTAATTAGAGTACGAACGGCAGCTTATTTTACTCCGTTGTGAGAGACATCCTTTTTTCTACTATTCAGTTTTCATGTCTTCTGGACACCTTTCAACTCAAAAGCTTATAAGTTTCGGAGAAGAAATTAATGTAACGAGGATTACAATTTCTGTCTATGCACTCTTTGCTCTACGAGACTACACATTACGTATATGTAACACAGTTAATGAGTTCTGTATGAAAAACCTTTTTACCGCACAATATGTGCACAACAAATAACGTAACGAGATAAACAACTGAAAGCGGGACACCGTCCTTTTATGATCACTTTCGTCACAAATCTTTTTATGTCAGCTTTATTTCTCCATCAGAGTCATAAATGTATTTGTAACGTAATAATACAAACATATATTCGTAAATGTGAATAAAATGATTGGCATCCTGTAAAGCTGACGACTTTATTGGTAGCCACGTAACGCAATGCGCGGTTTTTAATTAATTAAAACCAGTTTTATTTATTCCAAATATTTTCATTAAATATCGTTTATACTCGTGTTTATTTGATTGCATGTATTACATCTGCAGAAAAAAATAATGGGTGAAATAATTCGAGTCATCTGTGAACCCAGCGTTTATAGACTCATTTAGTTTATGCCAATGCATACTCGTATGTACATTTCCCCAGTTCACGTATCTGGTAATAACCCTCCTGTATTTTATATCCGATGGACTGTGATGTTCAGTCACTTTCCCTCCAACGCTGTTGCTAATAATTTTAGCCTTCTTCTCTAGAAAAAATTCTATAATAAAATTTATGTGTATGGTGAACCCCAATAATAGCTTTTCTTCGTCCTTTTTTTCTGTGAAATGCTCGAATAACACTGCCCAAGCAAAAATATCCGAGACTCAATCATATTTTGAACGTTTAGATATCGTTTATATTAATGTAATAGGGTTACCTCAACGGCATAATCAGTAATGCAGTCATAGAGACAGCAGGGTAGATGCTGTAGAAATATACTGAAGGGCTATAATTGATGGAATTTTGCATAAAGTGGTACGGAGAGTCAATTTTTTTGTTTAAGAACGCGTTATGTTACTTCAGCTGAAAACTGTTTGTAACAGTAACAAAAGAATCAGTGTATTGACCTTCTTGTATCTATATTTTAAATATATCGGACGGATCAGTCACTTGTGTATGATATTTATTCCATGATTTTCTCGACCATTATTTCACTGTATAGTCTATCCTCCTACAACGTGTTATAGAGTTAGATATTAAATAGAGATGTTGTAGAAGATTATCTGAAGAGAAAAGGAATTTTCTGATCAGTTTCCTTCAAGTCCTTGTTAGCCAGAATAAATGGTAGATGATCTCTAAGCACATCCTTTGTCTGCTGTATTTTTCATTATGCCGTCTGCTGGAATTCCACATCGGCTCTGCACGACATCAGTCAATACGTTCCGTCTTTTCATTCGATAAGATGAAATATCACCATTTACTCCGATTCAGAAATGCGTGGCTTAAATATCCATTCAGCCATTCTGAATTTCGTTTTCCCTTGGTTCCTTTGAACACTTCTGGTGAATTCTATAATTATTTGTTTCACTCACCACGGCCACTGGCTGTCTTCGACCTTCTCCAATTGAGTGTGTATCAGGTCGCTTATGACCTCGCTGGCGAAGAAACTTCACACCCTAACATTTTTTCCACGCTTTTTCAGCTACTCTGCTGCTGTGATTTTCTTCGACCACTTAAAGACATCCGGCCAGAATGGCCTAGCGGTTTTAGGCGCTTCAGTCTGGAACCGCGCGACCGCTACGGTCGCAGGTTCGAATCCTGCCTCGGCCATGGATTTGTGTGATGTCCTTAGGTTAGTTAGGTTTACGTAGTTCTAAGTTCTAGGAGACTGATGTCCTCAAATGTTAAGTCCCATAGTGCTCACAGCCATTTGAACCATTTTTGAACATAAAGATAGTTTTCGACATTGTTCAAATATAGCGTAGCAGTTACGCGTATTATTTAAACGTGATTCACTTAAGGAAATTGTTGCTATGTAAATTAATGTATTTCTTTATCTTGCATCAAAACAGTCGTGTAGATCACAGAAGAAATGTGCAGAATATTACATAGAGAGAGCTGTGGGCCGCTAGAAGGTGGCAGTGCCGTCATAAGCGCACAATTCCGGAAGGGTTGTCAGAATCCGGTGGGCGAGTTCTAAATAGTCCTGAAACACGTAGGTCCTTAGCAGAATAAGAGATGCTAGGAATGGCACTACCGTAGGGAAGTCCCCTTTGCCGGTTTGCCGAGCGAGATATCGAGGCATCAATGATGTCACGAAACATTACGCTAGGTTAGATGACCGTTCGGATGAAGTAGCATTTATTTAAACTCACAATAAATCCATAAGTATTGAAACTGACCTAAGCAGGTCAACTGCACCGGTTTTGGCAATATCGAATCGTTAGATTATAAATTTGATCTAGAGATGATTATGGGACTTCGCAGAGGTGTACATAAAGAAAAATGGACTGCTGCTAACACTTTTGACGTGCCGGCCGTCGACGCTCAGAACTCCACCTTACGTGTTAATCACCGTTCCGCAAAATACTATCATCGTTGCTGGTAATGAACTGCTGTAACTTCTAATGAAATGTGGACACCGTACAGAGTGTTCCAAACTGATTCTGATTTGCCGCAGCAATTATATCAGCTTATGTACAGGTCAGTTACCTGTAGACGAGTCTGTGAATGATGATAATTTTGACCGTGCCAGTACTTAGACTGGCGTTAGTTCGCCTTGTTTAGTCATGACGCTGCTACTTAGAGAACGGTAAGTGATTCTGGCTCTTGGCTCCGCATTTGTTTGTTTTGTGATGTTACTTATCTCTGCACACGTCGATGACGTATTGAATGCCTGATGATGTTTGATTTCTCTGTATACTAAGTAGTGCGGAATACGCAGGTGATCAGATGTTGCAGTGAAAGGTCGTAATATTTGTTTAGTTTTGTAGCAACGATGGAAAGTTTCGCGTGGTAGTAATAGTTAGTGAGTTTTACATTTAAAATTTATACCTCGAAATTGCATTAGGTTAAGAGTTACATCTCGTACATACTGGATAACGTTTAATCCTTATATCCTTGTGAGCACTAGACTTACGATCCTGTACAAGCAGTATTTGCAGCCATCTCGAAAAGGTGCGGATGTCTGCCATCAGCGTCGTTTCTGGGCTCTCACAGTCGGGTGCAGAACGTGGCTGTATTTTTATATACCATATCACTTTATTCTTGTACTGCTGACGATAAGAGAACAGAGTGCCTCCCACTATCTCTTTAATGGATATACCCACTTCATTGTATTATAACAAGCGTAATTACAACATGCACAGCAAGGGCGGTGGGCATACCCTTGAATGCCATGTCACAGTAAGTGCTTCACCGCAGTGATAAAGGCAATCATTGAAGATACAGTACGTGGTATATCTGTGGACATGTCGCCTTCAAAGACGGGAAAGTGGCGTAGCAGCTAATCATCCTAGTCGTTAGACCCTGGTACAGAGCAAATATTCAGCCTGCCTCTTTCAGGTTTATTTACAGTTAGCATAGAGCTTCGATCCAGTAACAGAGGTAGTAACACATAATTTAAAAAGCAGATGTGCTAAGATCCAAGAAAACGCAGTCTTGATTGAACTCATCTCTTGCCACCTTGCTCTTCATCCATCTCTGTTTCTTACATGACTAACTTCATTATCTGCGATGCAGTGTCCTACAACGTTTTTTGAGCTGTTATTTAATTCGCTCCTAGTATACGAACTTTTCTATACTTCTGTTTTCTTTTACTTTCTTTCAACAAATTTTATCCTGCTCCTCATTGGCTCAAGTGGTGAACTAATTCTAATTTATGTGTGCTTTTTATTCTAGGTAGAGTTATTACCCACAATTCTTTTAATGTGAATTTCAGCATTTGGTCGCAAAGATCATATCACCGCCGGTTCCGAATTCTTATAAAGTCATAGTCACATTATTTCCTTATCTATCTCAGTAACTCATGAAAGTTTTATATTGCAAGGGCCTCTCCTAGCGTGTTCAACTGTATTTTATGAGTTATTGAGGATGATATTCCAATCGTCTGGTGATGACTTTCTAAAAAGCCGAAAGGAAGTATGAAACTATTTGCTTTACGCAGTATTGAAAAGTACAATATGAGAATTTTCCTTACAAAAAGCTAACGTTTCATACTTTCCTTCACAATTTTCACACAGTCGCATGGTAGGCAGAGGATATGCTCTACCGTCAAAATATACTTGAACCTGATCTACAAGACATTTCATGTAACACGTCGTACTATTACATAGATCTTCGCTACAGTACTACTGTGATTGACACTGCTCTTTCAGCAGAATTTTAAACTCTTTTTATGTTAGTATATTCGAGCACAAAGGCATTAAAATGGACATCGCTAACCGATAACAGTCTCATTTAGCGTATTTGCTATAAAAAATTCTAGAAATAAGTACGTTCCTGATGTAAGGCAGAGACAGTACTATGAGAGGCAAAGATAGTATAAGTATTTGTAATTTACTAAGAAAATCTTAAAACAAATAAAAATTTCTTCAGCAACCACAAACAGCTTACAGTATGGAATGTTAGACAGTGTACATCGTTGGCATAAGTCACGGCGTGAGAAATATGTACCTGTTTGCATATGTCAGCAATAACACGGAGAGAGGAACGTGACCATACCGCTGAGTGTTGTTGTGTATTCTCTTTCTTCTTCCTTTTGCCCTTCTTAAACGACGCGTCTTTGTTTTCAAACTATACTGGAAACAGAGGAAGACTCCTATATTTTCATAAGAGCTGCTCCGTAGATGAGATTAAACTGCTCTCTCTAGGTGGCGAGTCTCCCGTGATGCAGCAGACATTTGTGTTAATTAATGCACAGTAGCTTCAGACAACCGCAAAAATCCCTAAAGTCACCGCTACATTTTTAAAATTAAAGTAGGAGTCGTAATTCACAACACCATCCTCTGTATTGGCCAGCCGCAGCCTCTGAGCTCAAGAGAACTGAGAATTCTTGTCTCATCACAGGGAGTAAGTAATTCCTGCGTTTCATAACGGTCAATTTTCAAGTTCTAGATTATAATATTTGTGTAGCTTTCAAAACAAATGTGTGTGTGTGTGTGTGTGTGTGTGTGTGTGTGTGTGTGTGTGTGAGTTCATTTTATTGGTTTGAGTTTTACCGTCCCTATGACTTACAACAGACGTCTACTCTGATTTAACTATAATACTAGATACACACTAAAGGTTCGCCAGTGTTCCTGTTTCTAAGGAACTTTTCGTGAGTTACTTGTTTACTTTCCCTTTGTTAAGCTGTGCCCACTGGGTGACACGCGTTTCACCAAAATCCATCATTTGACTGACAGTGGCAAAACGTGTTCTAAACCTCCAACGGAAGAAAAAATGGAAGGGCGTCAATTGCGCCTTTAGCGAAACAATATTAGAAAAACTCTCTAAATAATTGGTGTTCCCCAGGTATGTATTTATTACAATCTTCTTTAAATCCATCTCCTCGTTCCCCGTCTCCCTTTCCATCTCCTTCTCTCCCACCTCTAACAATCTGCTCCTCCTCCTTCCTCTTTCCATCTGCTCCTCTTTGCTTTCTCTGCCCATCTCATTATCTCCCCTGTTTGCCCATCTTCTATTGTTTCCATTCTCTCTTCATATGCAACTCCCTTCCTGACCACTTGCTTCTTTCCCCTCTATCAGTCCTCTCCTATACCTTCCCTCCGTCAATCTCTTCCTCACTCTTTCTCTCTCTGTCTCCCCCTCACCCATTTAAGTCTATCTCCTTCTACCCTCTTTCTTTGTCCATGTCCTCTTCCCATTTTTCTGTGTCCATTTCCTCCTGATCCCTCTCCTTGTTCATCTCCTTCTCCCCCTCTCTATATCTATCACCTCCTCTTCCTCTCCTCATATATCTACTCCTCTTTGCTTTCTTTGTCAATCTCCTTCTCTCCCCTCAATCAGTTCATCTCTTCGTGATCCCTATCTGCATCTATCTCCTCCTCCTCCCTCAGTGTTTGTCCATCTCCCCCTGTATTCTTCTCGCTCCACATTGTCACACCCGCTTCCAAAGGTAGTTGCTGATTCTGATTCCCACAGTATTTTTTTCGGGATAGTATATGTATCAAAAAAGTTTTGGTTCACTCCGGTTGCCAGAACTCCTGAACATAGACGTTGACTGTGGATATTGTATCGCAGACACAGTCCCTTTGACTGTTCATAGATGTCACTAAACCCGACCAAAGATGTAAACAACCATGCATGAGCAGCGCATATTAGACGGAGGAGGTCCGACAGCAGATCAGTTACAATCCTTTCACCAGGAAGGAGGCACACGGCTCGTGTCGTCTGTAGTTCAACCATGCCTAAACGGTCAATACTGCGGTTCGGTCGCGCCCGCACTGTTACTTTGTGTCAGGAAGAGCTTTCAACAAGGGAAGTGTCCAGGCGTCTCAGAGTGAACCAATGCGATGTTGTTCGGAGATGGACGGGATACAGACATACAGGAACTGTCAATGACATGCCTCGCTCAGGCCACCGAAGGGTTACTACTGCAGTAGATGACCGCTGCCTACGGATTATTGCTCGGAGTAACCCTGACAGCAACGCGCCCATGTTGAATAATGCTCTTCGTGCAGCCACAGAACGTCGTGTTACGACCCAAACTATGCTCGATAGGCTGCATGATACGCAACTTCACTCCAGACGTCCGTGGCGAGGTACGTCTTTGCAACCACGACACCATGCAGCGCGGTACCGATGGCCCCAGCAACATGCCGAGTGGACCCGGTCAGGCTGAACGCCTTAGACACACTGTCCAGCTAGTGCAGCAAGATGGAGGTTCTCTGCTGATTTGGGGTGGCATTATGTGGGGCCGATGTACGCCGCTGGTGGTCACTGAAGGCGCCATAATGGCTGTACGATACGTGAATACCATCCCTAGACCGATAGTACAACCATATCGGCAGCGTATTGGCGAGGCATTCGTCTTCATGGACTACAATTCGCGCCACCATCGTGCACATCTTGTGAATGACTTCCTTCAGGATAACGACAGCGCTCGACTAGAGTGGCCAGCAAGTTCTCAAGACATGAACCCTATCGAACATGCCTGGGATACATTGAAAAAGTATGTTTATGGACGACGAGACCCACCAACCACTCTGAGGGATCTACGCCGAATCGCCGTTGAGAAGGGGGACAATCTGGAGCAACAGTGCCTTGATGAACTTGTGCATGGTATGCCACGACGAATACAGGCATGCATCAATGCAAGAGGAGGTGCTACTGGGTACAAGTGTGTACAGCAATCTGGACCATCACCTCTGAAGGTCTCGCTGTATGGCGGTACAACATTCAATGAGTGATTTTCATGAGCAATAAAAAGGGAGGAAATGATGTTTATGTTGTTCTCTATTCCAATTTTCTGTACAGGTTCCGGAACTCTCGGAACCGAAGTGATGCAAGACTTGTTTTGATGTGTGTATATATTTCATACATATTTCTAGACGTAATTTCACAGTTATCTCTACCGAATTTCGACCTCTAGTTTCATTTTCACACAACGTAACGTTTATGACATCATGCTTCCTGGCTGTGCGGGGTAGCCGTGCTGTTTCAGGCGCTTTGCCACGGTTCGCGCGGCTCTCCTTGTCGGAGGTTCGAGTCCTCCCTCAGCCATGGGTGTCTGTGTTGTCCTTAGCGTAAGTTAGTTTAAGTCAGATTAGTTTCCTGAAGTATGTGCCGTGCAATGATATAATTTTGCAGGTGAATAGGTTGGTTGGTTGGTTGATTTGGTGGAGGGGACCAAACAGGGCGGTCATCGGTCCCATCGGAGTTGGGAAGGATGGGGAAGAAAATCGTCCATGTCCTTTCAAAGGAACCATCCCGGCATTTGCCTGAAGCGATTTAGGGACATCACGGAAAATCTCAATCAGGAGAGCCGGACATGGGTGTGAACAGCCGTCCTCCCGAATGCGAGTCCAGTGTGTTAACAACTGCGCCATCTCGCTCGGTATATATTTGGATACCGTGTGAAATATGTATCATGAATGCAGTTAGTAGAAAAGAAACAATAAATGAAAACATCTTTCCTGGTGCGGGAATTTTACTGCGCGAACAGAGAAAATATAATAAGCGATAAGCTTTTTCTCTTTAATCATTTTATGGGGTTTTTCAGCAATAAAATGTTTCATAAAAGTTCGCGATTATTTGTAAAATTTAGTTTAGTTTAGTTTAGTTTTAGTTAAGTCATGTTCTGTAGATCATGTTCGCGATTAGTATATCGTTATGATGTGGAACAAGTCAGATTACAATTATACAGATTATTATTATTACAGATTGTACACACATGAATAGTGCTAATATTAATATTACTGATATTTTTTGTTCTAAACATGCAACTACAATTAGAAGTACATTTCTTTTACCATTTCTGAGACAGAATCTCGTCCATGGAGTTGAAGGAGCTGTCAAAAAGAAATGATTTTAAGCTAGATTTAAAACTTGATCTGCTACCTGCCAGACACTATGTTGTTAGGCAAATGATCAAAGTCGGCCCCTGGTGGCCGAGCGGTTGTAGGCGCTTCATTCTGGAACCGCGCGACCGCTACGGTCGCAGGTTCCAATCCCGCCTCGGGCATGGATGTGTGTGATGTCCTTAGGTTAGTTAGGTTTAAGTAATTGTAAGTTCTAGGGGACTTATGACCTCAGATGTTAAGTCCCATAGTGCTCAGAGCCATTTGAACAATTTTTGAAGTGATCAAAGATTTTTGTTGCTGAGTAACGTACATCTTTATGAGCAACTGACAGCTTCAATAATGGATAGGAAAGGTCATTTTTCCCTCTAGTGTTGTATGTATGAGCATCACTGTTCTTCGCGAATTGAGATGGGTTATTTGTAACGAATTTCATTAGCGCATATATGTACTCTGATGGTGCAGTTAAAGTACCTAATTCCTTGAAAAGGTGCCTACATGACTTCCTTGCGTGAACACCACTAATTATTCTCACTGCTCTCTTTTGTGTAATCAATACATTATATCTAAGTGGTGAGTTACCCCAGAAAACTAAGCACTCTCATTCTCAGATATGTATGCACCAAGTTCAGATATTTGTACGTTGTGTGCTACACATTTTTTACACCCCCACCCCATTGATATGTAGGTGTTTCTAACGTTTTACCACCACAGGGGAGGATTTCTATATTGTGTGCAAAGTACATCGTACCCCATCCACATCTGCCACTGCCATACGAGAACTCGTAATGGACTCCATGCAACATTCTGTGTCATCCTGCGCCACTGGTGGAAGTCTACTAGCAGCTGGACTAGGGAATTGCTGTGCCAAGCATAGGCTGCAGTTAACACAACAGCACAAACGACTGCGTTTGGCGTGGTGCTGTGATTAGGAAGTATGGGATGCTGATGAAGGCCATGGCATTGTGTTCAGCGATAAATACCAGTTCTGAACTATCCTGGAGGACCACCGTGGGCAAATATGATGGTGACCTGGAGAGAGGTCCCGTTGCGCCAGTGCTTTGGAGAGGCATAACGGTGGTACTCCTGGCGTCATGGTGTGGGTAGTCATCGGCTATGTCTTTTGGTCACTGCTGGTAGTTCTTGAGGGCACTACGACAGCACAACGGTACGTCACGTGTACCGCGTGTCCTCGTGTTTTAGCTCTCATGCGGCAGTATCATGGTCCCATTTTTCAACAGTAAACTGCTCGTCCTCGCATGGTACATGTATCTGTCAACTGTCTGAGTGATATTGAGGTGTTCCTGTGGCTAGCAAGATCCCCCAGATCTGTCCCCCACATAACACAAGTGGGATCGGCTCAGACGTCAACTTCACTGTGCTAGTATCCATGATATCAATGATCAGCTGCAACAGTTGTAGGCCAACTTGCCTCAGGAAACGATTCAACGGTGTTCTGATATCCTTCCCAACCGAACCAGTATATACATCCAGGTCAGAGAAGGTATAATATCTTGCTGATAAGTGGCTGGTTGGTTGATTTGGGGAGGAGGACCAAACAGCGAGATCCTCAGTCCCATCGAATTTGGGAAGAATTTGGAAGGAAGTCGGCCGTGCACTTTCATGGGAACCATCCCGGCATTTTCCTGGGGTGATTTAGGGTACTCACGGATGGCCGGATGGCTCGACGCGGGTTTGTACCGTCGTCCTCCCGAATGAGAGTCCAGCGTGCTAACCATTGCGCCACCTCGTGGACTCATATTGTCAGGGTCTTCGTGAATTTGACATTATTTTGTAGTTTCTGCATGCAGGCCTAATGGAGTGTCATATCTTACTGAAGTGGGCTTATACTGCCAAGCTGTCAGTGAATCTGACTTCATTTTGTAGTCACTGAAAGAACCTCACGTATCCTCCTAACCCGTGAAGTTTCGTTTCGTTTCTTCTTCCCTTTCAGGTGCTTCACTCTGATTTGTCTGACAGTGTAGATCGTTACTTGGAAAGGTGAATCTACATTACTATATCGTAGTGCCTGGTAATCACCTAACTATTATATAAATCGCTTTCTTCCTAAGAAACCCTGGACTCAGACTAATTATTGACTCGGTAGCCTGCCTCTTCTTGTCTCATCTGCTCTTCGTTGAACTCTTCTCCAGTAAGCATTGCTTAAGCTAGCTAGAATTTTACATTCTGCTGTTGAGTGGTAGTAAGCTCAAAGCTTAATAATATTTCGAATAAAAGCGTGATGCTGCTTACATTTATTTTTATTTATTTCTCAGGTTTCGTGGGATCCTGCCAGCACAGATTAAAAGGAGTGTTCCACATGAGATCCATTCAACCAATATTTCCAGATTTTTCCATTAAACCAGAAACCTGTTGAAAATGAAATCTGCAGAACAGTTGGCAGCTTTTTAGTATGGTAGTTACAGAAGAGTTATTTTAGTTCAGATAGTTTATGTTTTAAGTGTCCTCGTTCACGTTCGTGAAAGCCAAAGAAATCCTGCTGTCTTCACTATAGATCTATGAATAATCACTACTGTCGCACACACTGAAACGTCAAATCCTATCTACTTTGGCTACTACGGCCTGGGATATCTTGGAGAAACTCTGGGAATTTATAAAGAATATTCCTAGGCCTGAGCAGGTCCAACAGACGACGTGCGGTGTCCGTCCACGAAACTCATGCAAGCCATCGTTAACCAGCCTCACAGTTCTAGCTCTATCATCTCTACATATTCACTCGGTTGATCATATGTCCTGTCAACTGTCAGATAATTGACATGTACTAAAAATATTAGAGGCCTATGGGTTCTGCGTATCTGTAATGTTCAGTTACGCTGTTAAAATGCACAGCTGACTGGTTCAGATACTATTGTGGGAAGAAGACGTAAATCTGATCTTTGGTATCATCAGAGTGCGTAACATGATCTTCACAATCAACAGTCCTACAACTGGATTCTATATTTGCAATCACTTACGGATAGTAGATCACTTCAAGCTTCTGTCTCATAAACCACACATACACGATATGAGTGTCATGATGCAGTCAGGTTTCGGACGTTCAGTGAATGATTACATGCCAGAATCTCACATTCGACAGACGTAGGGTACAATTGAATTTCATGAAAATCTAAGCGCAACTTACGTAGCGTAAAATTAGATAGAAATTGTGTATACTAGTATTTATACTCATGCGTAAAGTATCTGAGTGCAGCAGCTGCCAAACGGCAGACGCATTGTGGATGTTATAGCATACACCAACTTGACGTATTATAGGCATGTAGTGTAATACACGAAAGATGATGGAAAAATTTTTCTTTGCTTGACACATACCTTTTCAAGAAAGTATAAGGAATTCATCATGGTACATCGTCGTTAAAAATATTCAAAAAAGTACAAACTGGCGTATCAGTAAGTTTCAGAGACTGTTCTGAACTAGTTACTGAGGATTTCATAGGATTTTATGATGGTGATCCTATACTTACTGTAATTTCAAAGTTGTAACTTACACGCAGTGATATTCCAGTCTTTAAAATACCGAATCGCTAGCGTTCACCTCGTGTCACAGTAACCGCAAGTTCAGTTGAGTTGCTTCTCAATTCTCCACAGATGAGATACACCGTGAATGTGAATCGGAAAACGCTTAAGGTTAGCCCTCTGTTTACCGTGACGACGGACTTTATTTGGCATGGCTATTGCACATAGGTCACCCACAGTTTATTGTATTGCTCATCGAACATCAATCATATCTCTACGCGTGGAGAGGAGGGAGGGGTAACTGTACGCAGACATTTGTCTTCAGGCCTAAAGCTTTGTATTTCCTTACTTAGCGTCGAATGATGTTATACACTCAAGTGCCAAAGAAAATGGTATAGGAATGCATATTCAAATACAGAGGTATGAAAATAAGCAGAATACGGCGCAGCCGAAGATGACGCTTATATAAGAGAACAATGGTCTGGCGCAGTTGTTAGATCGGTTACTGCTGCTACAATAGCAGGTTATCAAGGTTTAATTGAGTTTGAACGTGGTATTATAGTCGGCTCACGAGCGATGGGACACAGCATCTCAGAGGTAGTGATGAAGTTCGAATTTTCCCGTACGACCATTTCACGACTGTACCATGAATTTCAGGAATACGGTAAAACATCAAATCTCCGACAACGTCGCGGCAGGAAGAACATCCTGTAAGCACGATACCAGAGACGACTGAAGAGAATCGTTCGATGTGACAGAAGTGCAACCCTTCCACAAATTGCTCCAGATTTCAATGCAGGGCCATCAACAAATGTCAGCGTGCGAACCATTCAAAGAAATATCATGGATATGGGCTTTAGGAGCGGAAGGCCCACTCATGTATCCTTGATGACTTTACAACACAAAGCTTTACGTCTCGCCTGAGCCCGTTACAATGCACATTGGACTGTTGATGACTGGAAACACGTTGCCTAGTAGGACGAGTCTCGTTTCAAATTGTAGCGAGCGGATGGACGAGCACGGGTATAGAGGCAACCTCATGCAGCCATGGGTCCTGCATGTCAGCAGGGGACAGTTCACGCTGGTGGAGGCTCTGTAATGGCGATACTGACGTAAGCGTCCTGTCTGATCAACTGCACCCATTCATGTCCATTTTACATTGACTTGGGCAATTCCAGTAGGATAATGCTATAGTCGACAAATCCAGAATTGCTACAGAGTGGCTCCAGGAACACTCTTCTGAGTTTAAACAGATCCGCTAACCACCAAACTTGCCAGCAGACATGAACATTATTGAGCACTGTAATGTGCTGTTCATCACAGATCTCCACCCGCTCGTACTCTTACGGATTTATGCTCAGCCCCGCAGGATTCATGGTGTCCGTTCGTACCTCCACTACTTCAGAGACTTGTCGAGTCCATGCCACGTCGCGTTGCTGCACATTCGCGTGCTCGCAGTTCAAGTGGGTCAAATGGCCCTAAGCACTATGGGACTTAACATCTGAGGTCATCAGTCCCATAGACTTAGAACTATTTAAACCTAACTATCCTAAAGACACCACACACATCCATGCACGAGGCAGGATTCGAACGTGCTACCGTAGCAGGTGCGGGGTTCCGGACTGAAGCGCCTAGAACCGCTCGCCCCCAACGGCCGGCTGCTCACGGTTGCCCTAGACGACATTAGGCAGGTGTACCAGTTTATGTTGCGATACATCACACATGGCAGTTGAAGGAAGGGGAAAAGACAGTTTGGGCCAATAAGCGAGCACTTTCTGTGGACTGTGATGGTGTTCTTGTCTACATTTGCATACCTTCACATGGGGAAAAATCATCGGGAAACTGGAAGAAGGAAGAAACGTGGTGAGGTTAGTAAAGGAGTTTCATATTGCTCACTGCATTGTTTCAAGTGAACTCCGAGCGTTCCGAGCCACATGCACTGCTGCTTTAAGGAGAGGAGGTAGTCTACCACGGTCAACTACAGCATCAGATGACCGCTACATTGCGCAACAGACAAGAAAAGACCCACATCCAAACAGCTGGTGCAACTGCAACCACATTTAACAAGAGCGAAAGGCACACCATCTCAAGCTCCATAGTGGCACGGCAACGCCGGGTTGTCTCTCTGCCTTTCGACCGGTACGCTATGTTCCGTTTACACCCCTACATCGATGGGCACACAATAGTGCCAAAAGCATAGGTACTAAACCTACAGTAAGTCGGGCCACGTGCTCTTCTCGGGTGAGAGCAGATACCGTCGGAGTACTGATTCTATATGTAACGTCCTATGTCGAGAGGTGGTAACATGTAACGTTATTGTGACACAGTATCTTTCACCATGTGCGTCTTGTCAGGGGTACAGTCGGCCCTGATTTCATTTTATGGATGACACTGCGCCATTACAATGAACAGCGCGGTTGGCCCGCATCTCGTGGTCGTGCGGTAGCGTTCTCGCTTCCCACGCCCGGGTTCCCGGGTTCGATTCCCGGCGGGGTCAGGGATTTTCTCTGCCTCGTGATGTCTGGATGTTGTGTGCTGTCCTTAGGTTAGTTATGTTTAAGTAGTTCTAAGTTCTAGGGGACTGATGACCATCGATGTTAAGTCCCATAGTGCTCAGAGCCATTTTTTTGAACAGCGTGGTTGGAGGTCTCATGTAACGAGAGGATATTCGGCAAAAGGACTGGCTTGCCCCTTTCCCCCGACTAAACACCCATCGAGCACATGTGAGATGCGTTGGGGCGACGTATTGCAGCACGCCCACATGCACCAACTACCACCTAGGAGGTGTCAGCCGAGCTGGTGGATTAATGGAAATTCCTACCACGAAAACTCTTTACCAATGACGATCACACAATCTACTAAGAATCATGTGCCGCCTTTTCTAATGTCCAAGTGATCTTCACAAATCGCGATGATTCTTTGAATAAAAAGAGTCATTACTGTTCATCTGACTGCGTGTTTCGTTCAGTTATATTCTGTGATGTAATGTAGTAGTTCTTTTTATGTATGGTCCGAGGTTCATCGACGTATGTCACATGGCAGTGACACATCATGCAGAAATTACCTTTCTCCATACGTTTCAGACGCCAGCGTTGTCAGTAAGCTGTACATCTACAGTTTAGAGTAAAGGAATATTGCATTCATTTGCTGCTTCCGATAAGTGTCAGTGTGTCTCTATTCAGTTAAACACGCCGGCACAAGAACTTGACAAGCCCTCCACAGTACTTTTCGTAATTTTTATGTAGGTGTGCGATTATTATAAAGAAATGATAAGCTATCGGTAATGGAGTCAATAGAAAAACACTTAACTTAATGGAGACGATTAACTGTAGGAGAAAGTGGTGTCCAAGTTCATTAATGTTGGGTTTATGCACTACAAGATATTTCAATAACTAACTCTTCAGCGGATTTGAAACCCTGGTTGTTAGGTAATAGCATGTTGGGGTGCAGGGCCCACAAAGATGAAAAGTACAACATTTTATTCTCCTCCATAACATTTCTACGGATTTGACAGAAAACACGTTTCAGAGCAATTTTTTAAAACTTTTGGCCCTCAGAACGTGCCATACAGCCATCTCAACACCGGATATGTCATATTACAGTTCGTTTTGTCAATTCAGGATATACATTAGTTTTAGTTGTACTGTGATACGAAGTTACATAGCCTTAACAAAGGGCAGATTCCGACATAAAACAAGTTTTACATCAATATTATATTGGAACGAGTAAACAAGACCAAAATTTAACACAAGATACACAGAGGTAGTACACTATAAAAATTCATACTGGTAACACAGCAAGAAATGATAAATAACGGTTGCTACATATTTGGGATATTCCTAATTCGCAATAAAATGTTCTTTTGTATGTCCTATAAGAAATTTTTCAAAAACTGCGGATATAGATCTGAATACCTGTGCAGGTCTATAAGAACCAGCTAGACGGAACATGAAAACAGTGAACAAGAACAAAATAAGGGTATTACAGCTATACGTATAAATGCATCAGTATTCAGACACACACATACACTCCTGGAAATTGAAATAAGAACACCGTGAATTCATTGTCCCAGGAAGGGGAAACTTTATTGACACATTCCTGGGGTCAGATACATCACATGATCACACTGACAGAACCACAGGCACATAGACACAGGCAACAGAGCATGCACAATGTCGGCACTAGTACAGTGTATATCCACCTTTCGCAGCAATGCAGGCTGCTATTCTCCCATGGAGACGATCGTAGAGATGCTGGATGTAGTCCTGTGGAACGGCTTGCCATGCCATTTCCACCTGGCGCCTCAGTAGGACCAGCGTTCGTGCTGGACGTGCAGACCGCGTGAGACGACGCTTCATCCAGTCCCAAACATGCTCAATGGGGGACAGATCCGGAGATCTTGCTGGCCAGGGTAGTTGACTTACACCTTCTAGAGCACGTTGGGTGGCACGGGATACATGCGGACGTGCATTGTCCTGTTGGAACAGCAAGTTCCCTTGCCGGTCTAGGAATGGTAGAACGATGGGTTCGATGACGGTTTGGATGTACCGTGCACTATTCAGTGTCCCCTCGACGATCACCAGTGGTGTACGGCCAGTGTAGGAGATCGCTCCCCACACCATGATGCCGGGTGTTGGCCCTGTGTGCCTCGGTCATATGCAGTCCTGATTGTAGCGCTCACCTGCACGGCGCCAAACACGCATACGACCATCATTGGCACCAAGGCAGAAGCGACTCTCATCGCTGAAGACGACACGTCTCCATTCGTCCCTCCATTCACGCCTGTCGCGACACCACTGGAGGCGGGCTGCACGATGTTGGGGCGTGAGCGGAAGACGGCCTAACGGTGTGCGGGACCGTAGCCCAGCTTCATGGAGACGGTTGCGAATGGTCCTCGCCGATACCCCAGGAGCAACAGTGTCCCTAATTTGCTGGGAAGTGGCGGTGCGGCCCCCTACGGCACTGCGTAGGATCCTACGGTCTTGGCGTGCATCCGTGCGTCGCTGCGGTCCGGTCCCAGGTCGACGGGCACGTGCACCTTCCGCCGACCACTGGCGACAACATCGATGTACTGTGGAGACCTCACGCCCCACGTGTTGAGCAATTCGGCGGTACGTCCACCCGGCCTCCAGCATGCCCACTATACGACCTCGCTCAAAGTCCGTCAACTGCACATACGGTTCACGTCCACGCTGTCGCGGCATGCTACCAGTGTTAAAGACTGCGATGGAGCTCCGTATGCCACGGCAAACTGGCTGAAACTGACGGCGGCGGTGCACAAATGCTGCGCAGCTAGCGCCATTCGACGGCCAACACCGCGGTTCCTGGTGTGTCCGCTGTGCCGTGCGTGTGATCATTGCTTGTACAGCCCTCTCGCAGTGTCCGGAGCAAGTATGGTGGGTCTGACACACCGGTGTCAATGTGTTCTTTTTTCCATTTCCAGGAGTGTATATGAGGTACATAGCTAAAAGCATTTATAGGCTGAGCGTCTCATTTTCTGAGCACCACGTGGCAATTGCGATTTGGTCTTCCCCTGGCATTATAAATACCAACAGGATTAGATTAGCAGCGCAGGGTGCCATGTTACACTATATCGGGATGTTGGTGCTGTTGACGAACTCGTAGCGAATTTTGTACGCAGCTATATCATAGGGTGCTAAGAAGGTTTGGAGGCTACATGGGAACTGATCATGAAGAGCCTGAAAATTACTTCCAAGTATGTTTATGTTATAAATGGTTTGGATCTTCTTCCTCTCCACAAACACAAAGACGTGTGACGGTTAAATTAAGCCGGTAGAGTCGTTTGTTGAAATTCCAATGATAAAATTTCAGCCGTACTATAAATGTTGTGAAGCTCACCGATGTTTGAACCTTATTGCACCATGGTACTTTTGGAATCGCGGGTGCCTGGTGACTGCCTACGATTTTAGATGTCCTCGACCATTCCTCATGTCCGATGACAACCGCTTTCTGAGTATGGATATCATAACTGTGAGAAGGAGTTTATCATATTCATTTGTTCCATGTAGAGACGCTTGCCTTGCTAGGACATCTACATTTTAATTTCCATAGTCCCAGAGTCGCCTCTCTTACATACTATTACGATGTGGCGATAGTTCCTCAGCACCCGAAACACAACTTCGATAACTACAGCAACTATGGAGTTGGTACAACTATTATGATGGTTTTTAATGATTGTAGGGCCGACATACTATCAGTTATTATGAGTACTGTGTCTTCTGTGGTCGTCTGTGAGAATAGCAGGGATTCCAAAACAGCCATTAGCTCAGCTCTCATAATAGTGGAGTATGGATCCAGCTTGTATGGGCCTTGTCTTTTGCTTCTGGGTAACCAGTAGGCATTACTAACAGTGTCACGAGATTTGGACCCATCTATACACACCACGCACGTATCGTGATAGTGATACAGGGATATCATTGCCGCCGGCCGCGGTGGTCTAGCGGTTCTAGGCGCTCAGTCCGGTACCGCGGCACTGCTACGGTCACAGGTTCGAATCCTGCCTCGGGCATGGATGTGTGTGATATCTTTAGGTTAGTTAGGTTTAAGTAGTTGTAAGTTCTAGGGGACTGATGACCACAGATGTTAAGTCCCATAGTGCTCAGAGCCATTTGATATCATTGCCGTCGCGTTAGTTAGGTCCTTGTTTTGAAATTTTAAATTTTTCCAGGCACCAGTCTGCTGAGCTGACGTTTCGTATGTCATGCTGTAGCACGACAGAAGAGCACTTTTCTATACCCTGTACCTTAAGGCCTGCATCTCCATATATTCAGCCACCACGGATGAAAGTTACTTATTTAACCAATATCTTCCGCACACACAGTAGGATATTTTCGTCAAAGGCACATATTCGACGAGATAGAACCGCAAGAGGAATTTCTTGCAGAGGAATATTCGTCGCAGCGTTAATGGTCATTCATTCGCTTCAACAAGTAAGGTGTTGGTTGTTGTTGACATGAATGCGCCTGTAACTAAACGCAAGTCTTTGTATTACCTTGTGTCGAGTCTCTGGAGCGCGCTGTCTGACGCTGGCCGACAGCTCATGTGTCCGTAATCAAAGTGTGTCCCTAGTAGCGACCGCCCATCAGAGCCCCAACAGACTCCTGTCGTATCTCTTATGAGATTGCGCTTTTTTTGACATCTAGTACTGATATGTTGGATGTGCTGAGCCAATCTTAGTTTATCATCGATAATCATCCCGAGATATTGCGTTGTTTCCGCAGCTGGAAAATTATGTTGCCCAGTTGCATTGCTTGGGTAAGTATAATACTGTGGCGAGTAAAGACCATTAGAGTACACTTTTCATGAGGGATTTCGAAGCCACTCTCTGTACACCACTTATGCAGAGGTATAAGAGAGTTGTGCATTTTCAGATGACTGGATTGAAGAGTACTGTCTTAGAAATATATGCACATGTCGTCTGCTTAATGTAATGCACTGGTGTCCAAAATTAAAGCGACAAACCGCCGTTTCCCTGTTCTGGGTCTAATTCACGATACAATCATACAAACTGTCAACACATGTCGGCACGATGAGTTCCACAAGGAAGGTGGTAATCCGGTTAACGGACAACCACGCCAACGATGACGTGAGGGCACCTGTCAAACGAGGTATTGTTTGCCAAGTAGTCCCTAATCGCACAACTTCTGTGTACACAGTCACAGACAGTACAGTATGGCACAGAGAAGGCGCTCACCAGAATCTCTGCGGTGGAGGGCCGTAGGAAGAATGGAAGCAAAATAGACGTAAACTGATGCGGACCGATGGCTTAGTGTGAATCGCTCTGTTGTTTCTCGGATGTGTTGACAGTTTATAGAGACCGAAACTGTGTCTCGAAGACCAGAACATGGCCGATCATCTGTAACATCAGAAAGAGAGGACGGTTATTTGGTTGTAAGAGCACGACGGTACCGCCATAGCAGTGCACGGCAACTGGGATCTGACCCAGCATCGACTGGACGTGTTGCATCGAGGCAAACGGTGTACAGGTTTCAACAGAGTGTATTTTACTGTCGGAGACTTGCTATATGAGTACCTCTGACGCATCTTCACAGAACAGAACGTCTAGTGTAGAGTAGTCGGCATGCCACCCGGACGGTCGAACAGTGGGCCAATGTTCTTTACACATATCAGTCCCTATTTGGTCTGGAGAGTGATTCTCAATGGATTCGCATCTGGAGGCAACGTAGAACGATTCCGGGACCTAAACATTATGAAAAAAGACCTGTATCTAGGAAGATTCCTAATTGTGTGCAGGGCTTATGTTAACCACACGAACACCTCTTCACGAAATTTTAAGGGTGAGCCGGCGAGGTTTAACTGCTATCACGTATCGTGACCAGATCTTGGTACCTCATGTGCGATTGTTGCGAGGTGCTGTGGGCCCAGACTTCGTACTGATGGACGATAATCCTCGACTCTGTAGAGCACAGGTGGCTGATGTTTTCTTGGATTCGGGAGATACTGCATCAATGACGTGGCGTGCTTGCTCTCCCGATTTGAATACCGTAGGGCATGCCTGGGATGCACGGGAGACGGGTTGCATAACATTATCTTCCACCAACCACTCTCCAAGTCTTGCAGGAGAAACGGGCGACATTGCCCTAACATGAGACTGATGACATCATTCACAGCATAGCCCGTCGTTGTCATACCTGTATTGTTCACAGAGGTGGTCACACCCCAAATTGAGCACGTTAATCAGTTGTCAGAATGTTTGTGCAAATCCGTGAAATTGGAAAAAAAGAACATTTTTGTCTCCCGTTATGCATTTTGCAGTTGTTTACGTTTTGTTTACATTATTTCTACTTTACTGTCACCTGTTTATACTGTTTTGTGACAAAATAAACGTAACCTGGAAAATTTCCGTTTGTTGCTTTAATTTTTGACATCAGTGTATTTGGATTCACCGGCAAAGAGGTCATGATAGTCTGCAGCATAGAGATTGAATAACAAGGGATCCAAGGCTCGTCCCCGTGGGAGTCCTCAGCTAGGTTCCTGAGTCCCAGCGTAGTTCCATGTTGAAATATGATTGTCTTCCGTTTTATCAGGAAGCCTACAAAGTTACGCATTTGTGGTTTCGGACTCTGAAGTTTCACCAGTTATTTCCCTAAGATCGATAAGATAACGTTCTCTTATGCTTTAGTCAAGCCTGTGAACGCAACTCTCATATAATCATTTCTAAAGAAATTTAGGCGTATATCAGTAACTAACCGTAGAAGCATTTCAGTTGTCCGTTTTCGTTTTTGAAAGTCAAGTTGTTTTTTCGGTGATATTTTCTTGTTTTCACATCACCATTCTAAGCGCCACTGAATAGTCCTTTCCATTGCCTTCGACGAACACAGTAGTAAGGAGATAGGCCGATGCGACTAGGGTTTATCACATCTTTTTGCCGATATGTGGATGCGGACGATACGACAAGTTTTCATCTAGTTCATTTTTATCTTTTGAGTCCATACGCTATCGTAAATCTTGAGGAGCAGGAGTTTCCCCTTGTGTTGGATGTGTCTTAGTACTGGATAGTCAATAAAACCCAGGCCAGTTGCAGTGCTCATTTCCTTGGGAGAGCGCGATATTGACCTCTTCCAGCGAATTACACTGTTGTCCCCTTCACAATCGGCCTCGTCTTCCTTGTCCAATATGTCAGGTGGCGCTATCATACACAAGAACGATTCGAAAAGTTCGTCGGATGCTTGAGGTGTGAGCATGTCACTTGCCGGAACCATTTTTGTTTTGCTTATTACATTCTAATTCCTTGTTAATTATGTCTTTGCAGACTGCAGTGCAGAAATTTTATCATGATTTTATTTTTGTACTTGAATATTATCCTGGCTCTAGCTTGTGCTTTCTTAAGACCAATAAAGTTCCTCTCATGAGAAAAAGTTTTTTCTTTCCTTAGTTTTCCTTAATTCCTTGAGGACTGCGTCACATTCTGAAACCAACCAACAGTGTGACGGCCTATGAGAAGTCATCGTATGTCCTTCTTGAGGTACTGAGACTTCCACTGATTTACTGATAAGCGGTGCCAAGACTCGCACTGTCTCTTTTTGGATTCTTAGTTTTGATGACCGATTCCATTTTTTTCTTTGTTCATGTTTCACTTCCAGCTGACTCCTTGTTATACTGTCTCCCTAGGCTCTGTTTTATTATGCTTTGACTTGTAAGTGATCCGGAACCGAAGTATCCCTTAACACATCCCACGTTGGTCCGGTAGACAGAGTGGGGGATGCTTTGCTCATGTCTGCTGCCGGCTAACTTCATTTCGTCGGACTAGTTGGTTTGGTGAGCCATCATTCGGCACTATAAGGTTTTCCGAATCCAGCACATGCGCTAGTATTTTCCCATTGTGTACCAGCAGATTCCGAGCATAGTGGATGCGCCAGCAGCGGTAGCAACAACATCAGTTGTCTGTACACAGTAATTAAATTCAGTTTCTAAATTTTTCACGTGCTTCTGCAAAGAAGTGAACTATATCTGTGTATTTTACTGTTTAGATTAATGGTTAGCAAATTAAACAAAATTTTTGTTGTTACGTAAATCTTGGTGCTGCTTCCTAGTGTAATTTTCCCGCCGTCAGAAGCTCCACGTCACGTCACTAAGTTTAAATCTCGTGCTGGTACACAGCATATACTTTAGATCAGTGCATTTTAGTTTGCAAACTTATTTCCTGTAATAGCTTTTGGGTAAGCACAGTTTCTAGTAACAGGTAACTGTAGATACATCCACTTCATAAGAGCAATTTGATTCTGTTTGAGAGCTTGCTGTCTTAGCGTTCAGTGAGATATCTGCATACCAGTTTTTAGTGTTCCTTTATTCTTCTCGTTATATTCTGCGTACGTTGCTAACTCAGTAGCGCCATTTGAGATCTTATATCCATTTTTTTACGCTGTGAAATGGGTAGGTATTGTGCCTGTTGTGAGCGGAGGCAAGGAGAATTGACTGCTGTCCGTTAACAGATGGAACCTGCGTCCGCTACCGTCGACATGCTTCTGGCTAAGTTCAATGTTGCGGTGATGTCAGGGCGCTGGCGATTACGCCGGCCAAGTCTATGGTGCCGTTTTAATCTACTGGAGACCAGGCTGTCACTGAATCTTCTGACACGCAACGTCTAACTGGTCCATCCTCACTCGAGAGGGGATGGCAGACAGTGGTGGGCTCGAGTGTCAATGGGAGAAAGGTGAAACCTGAGCAACAGGTACGGGGTGCTGCCCAGTGTGGATGATAACTCTGAGCTATCATGGTATGCCACTCCTGTTGGGGCAGCGGCCGATTTTCTTCTCCAGACCAGACAAGTCCAAAGGGTGGATATACTTGTCATTGGGAGCGCCGATGTAAGGCAGTTGATGGACCCCCTCAGGAAAGTAGCAGTAAAGGCGTGAAATAGTGCCAGTATGCACTCCGTATGGGGGAATTCGTTCGTGACGTGGAGGAGGCCCTGCCGGTGGCTATCGAGCGCGCTGGGAGCAACCAGCTCCATATAGTGGATCATATCAGCACAAATGACACCTGCCTCTTGGGTTCTGAAGGCTTCATGCTTTCCACGGATGGTTGATTTAGTGAACGCAACTACAATCGCACAGGTGGTGCAACCTAAGCTCTCTATTTGTAACATTGCTCCCAGTGTTGGTAGCGGTCCCCTGGAGCAGAGTTGAAGGTAAAAACCAGAGGCTCAGACTACTCAGTGACGGTATCGGATGAGGATTTCTCGTCCTCCGCTGTCGGCTGCTGAATTGTAGGGCTCTTGTAAATACGCTATGTGATCAAAAGTATGCGGACACCACAAAATCATACGTTCTACATATTAGGTGCAATGTGCTGCCACCTACTGCCAGGTACTCCTTATCAGCGACCGCAGTAGTCATTAGACATCGTGAGAGGGCAAAATGGGCGCTCCGCGGACTCACGGACTTCGAACGTGGTCAGCTGACTGGGTGTCACTTTTGTCATACGTCTGTACGCGAGATTTCCACACACCTAAACATCCCTAGGTGCACTGTTTCCTATGTGATAGTCAAGTGGAACCGTGAAGGGACGCTTACAGCACAAAAGCGTACAGGCCGACCTCATCTCTGGACTGACAGAAACAGCCGCTACTTGAAGAGGGTCGTAATGTGTGATAGGCAGACACCTATCCAGAACATCACACAGGAATTCCAAACGGCATCAGGATCCACTGCAAGTACTATGACAGTTAGGCGGGAGGTGAGAAAATTTCATGGTCGAGCGGCTGCTCATAAGCCACACATCACGCCGGTAAATGCCAAACGACGCCTCGCTTGATGTAAGGAGCGTAAACATCGGACGATTGAACAGTGAAGAAACGTTATGTGGAGTGACGAATCACGGTACACAATGTGGCGATGGGATGACAGGATGTGGGTATGGTGAATGCCCGGTGAACGTCATCTGCCAGCGTTTGTAGTGCCAACAGTAAAATTCCGAGGCGGTGTTGTTATGGTGTGGTCGTGCTTTTCATGGAGGGCGCTTGCACCCCTTGTTGTCAGCACGGGTCTACATTGATGTTTTGAGCCCCTTCTTGGTTCCAACTTTAGAAGAGCAATTCGGAGATGGCGACTGCATCTTTCAACACGATCGAGCTCTAGATCATAATGCACGGCTGGTGGCGGAGTGGTTACACGGCGCCGGCCGTGGTGGCCGAGCGGTTCTAGGCGCTGCAGTCCGGAACCGCGCGACTGCTGCGGTCGCAGGTTCGAGTCCTGCCTCGGGCATGGATGTGTGTGATATCCTTAGATTAGTTAGGTTTAAGTAGTTCTAAGTTCTAGGGAACTGATGACCTCAGATGTTAAGTCCTATAGTGCTCAGAGCCATTTGAACCATTTTTGTTACACTGCAATAACATCCTTGTAATGGACAGGCCTTCACAGATTCTTGACCTGAATCCTGTAGAACACCTATGGGATGTTTTGGAACTCCGACTTCGTACCAGGCCTCACCGACCGCCATCGATACCTCCCCTTAGTGCGGCACTCCAAGAAACCTCCCAGCACCTGATTGGACGTATGACTGCGAGAGTAGAAGCTGTCCTCAAGGCTAAGGGGAGGCCAACATCATATTGAATTATCAATGGAAGGCGCCACGAACTTGTAAGCCATTTTCAGCCAGGTGTCCGGATACTTTTGATCATCTAGTGTAGGTCAGGCGTGCACTACAAGCAGTAAGGGACTACGAGGAACTTGTGGCGTGCACATGTGGCTTTTTTATGTTAGAATGATAAATTAGCCACAGTGCCCTCAGAGAATGTTCGTCGTAGCAGATCAGAGAGGGATATTATTGATATGATTTTAAATAAACGCAGTAGCATCCAAGGAAAGTTCCCAGAATTGGTATCACTTACTGCAAGTTATAAAGCACAGACAGTATTACGAACAGAAAGTTGGTTGAAACCGGATGTTAATGCCAATAAAATCCTACGTTCAGACTTGGATATACACTCCTAGAAATTGAAATAAGAACACCGTGAATTCATTGTCCCAGGAAGGGGAAACTTTATTGACACATTTCTGGGGTCAGATACATCACGTGATCACACTGACAGAACCACAGGCACATAGACACAGGCAACAGAGCATGCACAATGTCGGCACTAGTACACTGTATATCCACCTTTCGCAGCAATGCAGGCTGCTATTCTCCCATGGAGACGATCGTAGAGATGCTGGATGTAGTCCTGTGGAACGGCTTGCCATGCCATTTCCACCTGGCGCCTCAGTTGGACCAGCGGTCGTGCTGGACGTGCAGACCGCGTGAGACGACGCTTCAACCAGTCCCAAACATGCTCAATGGGGGACAGATCCGGAGATCTTGCTGGCCAGGGTAGTTGACTTACACCTTCTAGAGCACGTTGGGTGGCACGGGATACATGCGGACGTGCATTGTCCCGTTGGAACAGCAAGTTCCCTTGCCGGTCTAGGAATGGTAGAACGATGGGTTCGATGACGGTTTGGATGTACCGTGCACTATTCAGTGTCCCCTCGACGATCACCAGTGGTGTACGGCCAGTGTAGGAGATCGCTCCCCACACCATGATGCCGGGTGTTGGCCCTGTGTGCCTCGGTCGTATGCAGTCCTGATTGTAGCGCTCACCTGCACGGCGCCAAACACGCATACGACCATCATTGGCACCAAGGCAGAAGCGACTCTCATCGCTGAAGACGACACGTCTCCATTCGTCCCTCCATTCACGCCTGTCGCGACACCACTGGAGGCGGGCTGCACGATGTTGGGGCGTGAGCGGAAGACGGCCTAACAGTGTGCGGGACCGTAGCCCAGCTTCATGGAGACGATTGCGAATGGTCCTCGCCGATACCCCAGGAGCAACAGTGTCCCTAATTTGCTGGGAAGTGGCGGTGCGGTCCCCTACGGCACTGCGTAGGATCCTACGGTCTTGGCGTGCATCCGTGCGTCGCTGCGGTCCGGTCCCAGGTCGACGGGCACGTGCACCTTCCGCCGACCACTGGCGACAACATCGATGTACTGTGGAGACCTCACGCCCCACGTGTTGAGCAATTCGGCGGTACGTCCACTCGGCCTCCCGCATGCCCACTATACGCCCTCGCTCAAAGTCCGTCAGCTGCACATACGGTTCACGTCCACGCTGTCGCGGCATGCTACCAGTGTTAAAGACTGCGATGGAGCTCCGTATGCCACGGCAAACTGGCTGACACTGACGGTGGCGGTGCACAAATGCTGCGCAGCTAGCGCCATTCGACGGCCAACACCGCGGTTCCTGGTGTGTCCGCTGTGCCGTGCGTGTGATCATTGCTTGTACAGCCCTCTCGCAGTGTCCGGAGCAAGTATGGTGGGTCTGACACACCGGTGTCAATGTGTTCTTTTTTCCATTTCCAGGAGTGTATATCGTGAGGGCAGGTTATCACGGATTCCCATTATTAATTAATCTGGGTGAAGTGAAATATCAAAGATCGCTCAAAAATGGTAACTGGATGCATTTATAGACCGCCTGTGTCAGGAGCTGTAGTGGTAGAGTGCTTCAGGCAGAACTTACAGACAACCGTTGATAATTTTCCTGATCGTGCCGTTGTGATAGGAGGTAACTTCAGCTTGCCAGCTATAGATTGGGAATGTCAGGCTATCAAAACTGGTGCCAGAGACAGGGATTTGTGTGATACTGTTGTGCGGTTTTGTCCGAAAATTACTTTGAGCAGATAGAGGAGCAACTCGTGAGAGTAACGTCTTAGACCTACTGGCAACAGACAGACCTGAACTTATCTTATCAGTTAACGTAGAGGAAGGTATCAGCGATCAAAAGTATTTGATAGAATCTATGACAACGGGTTTACAAAGAAGGTTAAGAAAGGTAGGAAAATATTTTTCTTAGCAAGAGTAACAGGATACACCTTTCAGAGTATCTGAGCCGTCAGCATAAAATATTCGGTAATGAGGACGAAGATGTGGAGGACAAATGGAAACATTCTAAGGTGTTGTGCAATATGACCTAGACACGTTTGTTCTGAGTGAGGTCTTAAGCAATGGGAAAGATCCACCATGGTTCAGTAGCCATGTTAGAAAACTGGTACGTAAACAAACAGAACTTTACATCAGATTCAAGAGGAGTAAAGCCTTAGCTGACAAATAAAAGCTGAACGAAACGAAAATGAGCGTAAGGAAATTAATTAGAAGACAGTTCAGTGACTTTGAAAGTAAAACTTTGTCACCCTATCTGAGTATAAGCCCGAAGAGGTTTTGGTCATACATAAAGTCAGAAAGTGAGTAAAATCATGTATTCATTAACTTAGTGACCATACTGGCACCGACACGTAATATAACAGAGAGAAAGCCGAAATACGGAATTCAATCTTTCGAAATCGTTTCACCGCAGAAGATCGTAACACGGTTCCTCCTATCAATCGTTGTACAAACGTCGAAATGGCAGATATTGAGATAACCGATCGCGGAACAGAAAAACGGCTACTATAGCGCAGGAGTTGAAAGACGTCAGGACCAGACGAGATGCCTGTAAGATTCTACAAAGATTATCAGAAAGAACTTGCTCCCCTTTTAGGAGTAATTTATCGTAGATCGCTTGACGAACGAAAGCTCCGTAGCGACCGGACGAAAGCGCAGGTCATTCTCGTTTTTAAAAAGGACCGTAGGACAGAAGCACACAATTATGGATATGTATCGTTGACGTCCATTTGTTGCAGGAGTTTGGAACATGTTTGATGCTCAATAATTATGAGGTTTTTGGAGAATGAAAATCACCTCCAAAAATCAACATGCATGCCGCAAATAGAGATCGTGCGATACTCAGCTCGCTCTCTTCCTCCATGAGAACCACAGCGTCGGCGCTGAGGTTAATGCCGTGATTCTTGACTTCAGGCAGGCATTTGTCACCTTCCTGCGCTGCCTTTTAGTGGAAAAGATGCGAGCTTATCTAATATCGGAGCAGATTTGCGACTGGATTCAAGACCTCGTTGCAGACAGAACGCAACACGTCGCCCTTAACGAAACAAAATCGACAGACGTAAAGGTAATTTCCGGAGTGCAACACGGATGTGTGATGGGATCGTTACTGTTTACAATAGATATAAACGATATAATAGAAAGCGTCGGATGCTCTATAAGACTGTTCGCAGATGACGTAGATGTCTAGAACAAAGTGGCAACGCCAGAAGATAGTAACGATTTGCAGAATGTCCTCCAGAGACTTGATGATCGGTGCAGGCTAGGGCAGTTGACCCAGAACGTAAGTAAATGTGACGTACTGCGCATACATAGGAAAATAAATCCACTACTGTACAGCTACACTATTGATGAGGAACCACTGTGAACAGTATCTGCACTAAAATATCTAGGAGTGGCTATCCAGAGCGACCTTGAGTGGAATGACCACATTAAGCAAAAAGTGGGGAAAGCAGATTCCAAACTCAGATTCATAGGAAGAATCTTAGATGAATCTAACAGATCCAAGAGGGAAGTGGCTTATAAGGTGCTTGTTCGACCGATTCTTAGGTGTTACTCATCTATCTGGGCTCCATACCAGATAGGACTGATAGAAGAGATAGAGAAGATCAAACGAAGAGCGGCGCGTTTCGTCACGAGGTCGTTTAGCCGGGGGGAGAGCGTTACGAAGATGCTCAAGAAACTCCATTGGCAGACATTACTACAGGGGCGTTGTGCATCACGGAGAGGTTTACTAATGAAATTTCGAGAGGGCACTTTCGGGGAAGAGTAGGGAAACATATTACTTCCCCTCACATAAGTGTCGTGTATTATCCACGAGGAAAAGATTCGAGAGATTAAGGCCAATACTGAGACTTACCGACACTCATTCTTCCCACGCACTGTTTGCGAGTGGAACAGGGTTGGAGGACTCAGTTCGTGCTACAAAAAGTACCCTCCGCCACACAGCATTAAGTGGCTTGCGAAGTATGATGTAGATGTCGGTGTGCTAGGATTTCTGCAGCGTGACAGTATATGGTGGCCGTTAAGTTTATCCAGTAGCAGATACGTGTTACAAGATGGAGTCAATTATTGTTGTCAACAGTTGTTTGGAAAAAGAAATAATATCGGCAGCAATTGAGAGATTTATACCAAATAAATTAGCAAGCAACGGAGTAGATCCTCCTCGGTACACAAAACAGGTCAGAACACTATTTGCAGAAACAACGAAACAAACATGCCAAATTTAAACAGACGCAAAATCCCCAAGATTGGCGATCTCTTACACAAGCTCGAAATTTAGCGCAGACTTCAGTGCGAGATGCGTATAACAGTTTCCACAACGAAACTTTGTCTCAAAACCTGGCAGAAAATCCAAAGAGATTCTGGTCGTATATTTGCGGTAAGAAACAATCAATGCCACCTCTGCGCGATAGGTCTTGCCGGCCGAAGTGGCCATGCGGTTAAGGGCGCTGCGGTGTGGAACCGCAAGACCGCTACGGTCGCAGGTTCGAATCCTGCCTCGGGCATGGATGTTTGTGATGTCCTTAGGTTAGTTAGGTTTAACTAGTTCTAAGTTCTAGGGGACTAATGACCTCAGCAGTTTAGTCCCATAGTGCTCAGAGCCATTTTTGAAGCTCAAAAATGGCTCTGAGCACTATGGGACTTAACATCTATGGACATCAGTCTCCTAGAACGTAGAACTACTTAAACCTAACTAACCGAAGGACAGCACACAAAACCCAGTCATCACGAGGCAGAGAAAATCCCTAACCCCGCCAGGAATCGAACCCGGGAACCCGGGAAGCGAGAACGCTACCGCACGACCACGTGCTGCGGACCCACGGAGTGGTGAAGCAACATAAATCACTTAATAAAAGCAAGTCTTCTGGTCTAGACTGTATACCAATTAGCTTCCTTTCGGAGTATGCTGATGCTTTAGCTCCATACTTAACAATCATATACAACCGGTCACTCGACGAAATATCCGCACCCGAAGACTGGAAAGTTGCACAGGTCACACCAATATTCAAGAAAGGTAGTAGGAGTAATCTACTTAATTACGGGCCCATATTATTAACGTCGATATGCAGCAAGATTCTGGAACATATATTGTGTTCTAACATTATGAATTACCTCGAAGAAAATGGTCTAATGACACGCAGTCAACATGGGTCTAGAAAACATCGTTAGCTCATTATTTGCATGAAGTATTGAGTGGTATTGACAAGGGATTTCAGATCGATTCCGAATTTCTGGATTTTCGGAAGACTTTTGACACTGTACCACACAAGCGGCTTGTAGTGAAATTGCATGTTTATGGAATATCGTCTCAGTTATGTGACTGGATTTCTGGAGTTCCCCAAGGTAGTATTGCGACGTAGCCTTCGTACTGGTGGTGGTATAGTTAAAGTTATAGCTCGACCTGGTAGGAAGATTACCGTCGCTTATCATGTCCTACAGCTCCTGCAAGCTACACTCTGTAACAACGGTCTAAGAAATTCGTGTGGTCCACAAGTTGTTGCCAGGTATTAACAATTTCTAGCGGGAGGGTTTAGCCAACCAGTAAAAATTTGAACGCAACGTAAAACACAATATTTTTTTAGAACCACTACAGAAGGCACCTATGCAGGGCTTAATAGGGAGCATATAGTCACTATTTACTTTCATGACCCAGTATTCGACCGTGGTACTGACTTTCACCTATTCTTTATGAAGGAGGGAGGAAATAATCAGTCGAGGGCATAGATTAATTGATATTTATTCAGTACCGATGACATTTCAATAACTAGCCGTGTATCTGTTGGAGTATACATCATCACAACTGGTCTCTCTAGTTAACGTGATTCACTTTCGCCATGTAATTATGGAAAGGGAGAGGGGAGCACCGACCTGGCTTCAATGTAATTTTATGCAGGCACACAATTATACCTAAAGCCATGCTTATTACAATCAATTACTCTAGGACACGCAGAACAAGTTCAGTAAAGACGCTACAAGCGTACTAGGTCATGGTGGAAGAGTATTTGCCTAAATATTTCAATTTTCATGGAAACGTACGCTGAATAAAGGGGTAGCAAATGGTTCACTTAACCATGATTGCCAGTTTTGGTTTAAACTTGCTTTCAGAAACACCACGTAACTGAGCTGGGGAGAAGAACATTTACTATCATTGGGCGCTAGGACTTTGCAAGTATTCGTTCCATCAATGGTCATTAAAATCTGAACATTCCTAGACACAAGAGTTTAAACCGTGTATTTTACATAACGCCCTACATTCGGGGCGAATCAGACAGTTATGGGTGGCACAAGAAATATTAACTAGCTATTACATTAATACTATTCCACACACATGGCCAAGTAGAGGTAGCCAACAGAAATGCATAACAACACGGACACACCAGATTCTATCTTACACTCACCCACTAGCCTATGGTTATTCACTCGACTACTATACATTTTCAGACCGAAACTGCAGTTTACCAATGTGGCGGTTGCTCCAACTGACCACGTGGCGGCATAGCAAGTACAGAAAGAAATCATACGAAAAACTAAATAAAAATCCCCCAAAATATTTTTGTAAAAGAAAGTCAACATTAAAATACATTAAATGAGAGGACTTCCGTAAAACACAGAGCTATAATGCTGCCGAGACCTTAAGGCCCATGGTGCGTGGCCTCACCAAGGCACAAACGCAACGTTCTACTGAAATTTGACTAAATTATGAAAAGAAGCTCCCTTATAGGGGTTTCGTGGTAATATCAAACCTGATTCCAACATCTTGACCATATCAATGAGCAGATTTGAGACATTATGATACCTTTGTTAACAATACCAAATATCGAGAGCTGCGTCTCAACGTCTGTCCAGCGCCGCTACCCAGGAACAAGTCGACCTGCGGACACTTCGCCTAACCGTTGTTCGTACAAAAGGTGGTGGAGGGGATGGTTCGCCAGCCTGACAGAGTCAATACTCGTGCCTTCGCAACCTCTCTGCCCTGACTTGCATACTAGCTTTGTCAAACTTGTTTGCGTTTAGGAGGTTGTTACTATCCTACCACAGAAAGACTCCACTCATGCAGTGCTACGACATCTGACCAAAGCTTTCAGCTACTTCACATAATATCTCATTCATACAGTCAGAGGTCGCTTAAGGGAAAAGAAGCAAGGAAACGTGGCACACACAAAATAAAAAAATCAATGAATAAATAAATAAACACCTTTTGCTCCCTTCTCTTTTGCTTGTTACCCACAGACTCACTTCTTCAGAGTAAAAACACTCACGCTATAATTCTCCTGTACCGGAATTTATCGAGAAAAAATATGGAACGGGACAACAAGTTCCGTTTCAGTGTTATAGTCCCTTTGCTGTTCCTTATCTATATAAACGATTAGGCGGACAATCTGAGCAGCCGTCTTAGGTTGTTTGCAGATGACGCTGTCAATTATCGACTAATAAAATCAACGGAAGAGGAAAACAAATTGCAAAACGATTTAGAAAAGATATCATAATGGTGCGAAAATTGGCAGCTGACCCTAAATAACGAAAAATTTGAGGTCATCCACGTGAGTGCTAAAATGAATTCGTTAAACTTCGGTTACACGATAAATCAGTCAAATCTGAAGGTCGTAAATTCAAGTAAACACCTAGGAACTACAATTATGAACAACTTAAATTGGAACGAACACACAGAAAATATTGTGGGGAAGGCTAACCAAAGACAGCGTTTAATTCGCAGGACACTTAGAAAATGTAACAGCTCTACTAAGGAGACTGTGTACACTACACTTGTCCGTCCCCTGTTAGAATACTGATGCGATGAGTGGAATCCATACCAGGAAAGACTGACGGAGTACATAGAAAAAATTCAAAGAAGGGCAGCACGTTTTGTATTATCACGAAATATCAGAGGGGGTGTCACTGAAATGAGGCAGGATTTGGGCTGGACATCATTAAAAGAAAGGCGTTTATCATTGCGACGGAATCTTCTCACGAAATCCCAATCACCAACTTTCTCCTCCGCATGCGAAAATATTTTGTTAACACCGACCAACGTAGGGAGAAACGATCACCACGATAAAATAAGGGAAATGAGAGGTCGTTCGGAAAGATATAGGTGTTCGTTCTTTCCCGGCGCTATACGAGATTTGCAGTAGGGTTTTGGAACATATACTGTATTCATAGATTATGAAGTACCTCTAAGAAATCGATTTACTGACACATAGTCAGAACGGATTGAGAAAATATCGTTCTTGTGAAACACAACTAGCTCTTTATACTCATGAAGTAATAAGTGTTATCGACATGGGATTTCAAATTGATTCCATATTTTTTAGATTTCCTGAAGGCTTTCGACACCGTTCCTCACAAGCGTCCTCTAACCAAACTAAGTGCGTATGGAATATCGCCTCAGTTGTGCGACTTGATTCGTGATTTCCTGTCAGAAAGATCACAGTTCGTAGTAATAGACGGAAAGTCATCGAGTAAAACAGAAGTAATATCCGGAGTTCCCCAAGGAAGTGTTATAGCCCCTCTATTGTTCCTGATCTATATTAACGACGTAGGAGACAATCTCAGCAGCCGCCTTGTCTTACATTGTTTGCAAATGATGCTGCCATTTACCGTCTTGTAAAGTCATCAGATGATCAAAACGACTCGCAAAATGATTTAGATAAAATATATGTATGGTGCGAAAAGTGGCAGCTGACCCTGGATAAAGAAAACTGTGAAGTTATTCACATGAGTACTAAAAGAAATCCACTAAATTTCGATTACGCGATTAGTCACTCAAATCTGAAGGCTGTAAATTCAGCTAAATACTTAGGGATTACAATTACTAAAAACCTAAATTGACACGATCACATAGACAATATTGTGGGTAGAGCAAACCAAAGACTGCGATTCATTGGCAGAACACTTAGAAGGTGCAACAGGTCTACTAAAGAGATTGCTTGCTCCATGCTTGTTAGCCCTATTCTGGAGTACTGCTGTGCGGTGTGGGATCCGCCTCAGGTGAAACTGACGGATGACATCGAAAAAGTACAAAGAAGGGCTGTTCGTTTTTTTTCTTTAATTGCGAAATAGGTGAGACAGTGTCACAGACATGATACGTGAATTGGAGTGGCAATCATTAAAACAAAGGCGTTTTTCGTTGCAACGGGATCTCCTCATGACATTTCAATTACCAGTTTTCTCCTCCGATTGCGAAAACATTCTGTTGGCACACAGCTACATAGGGAGAAATGATCATCACGATAAAATAAGAGAAATCATTGCTGGCACAGAAAAATTTAAGTGCTCGTTTTTCCCGCGTGCCGTTCGAGAATAGAACGGTAGAGAGACAGCCTAAAGGTGGTTCATTGAACCCTCTGCCAAGCACTTTATTGTGAATAGCAGAGTAATCACGTAGATGTAGATGTACTGATTGGAATAATAGAGAATTATGAAGGTGTTTCGATGAACCATCTGCCAGGCACTTAAATGTGTTTTGCAGAGTATCCATGTAGATGTAGATAAAAATATCTGTTGGGCATGTGCAGTACGCAAATCGTATGTTACTTCTACATTTGTTGCTGCCATGTCCAGATATCAAACAATTACAGCACTGTAAGTCAGAGTGATTTGAAATTTGAAGTTTTAATAAATCGCCTGATGGCAATAACTTTGCAGCAGCTCGTCATTTCCGTCAGCAGTTCGTCCTCCGTAAGGGAGGTTTTAACATTGTTGATGAAGCCTTGTTTAGCAGTGGAGGACTTTGATCTAGAGGCATTAAAATTTGCTTCGTCTAAGAAAGAATGTTGAACCAAGGCGTTTTTAGTTAATCATGATGCGGTGTTATTTTCATATGGTTTCGTGCTTCCGCAGTAATATTCATAATATTGTTGAATAATCACTCACATTCCCGTATAAGTGTGCCTAGCGCCATACGGTGCAGCCTGCCTATGTTTTTGTCTCTGTTTTCCACCACTAAGATGAAAGGCCCTTTATCGGTGGTTGCGTATAAGTTAGCAGCGCGGTTTACATGTTGTTAGGTGATGATACTTTTTTGGATGGCGTTGACATGTAACTCTTTCTCCATTTTGTCTCGTTACTCGTCGTGCCTTTCCCCCTCCATGTGGTCCCGTTGACGTTGCTGCGAGGACTGTAAGTCTCTTGCATCGACAGGTGGCACATGCTGGTGTGTGTTTGCATTGTGGGATGCGATGACTGCGTCGTAATCAATTAACTGCTGGGTGCTTGAAATACATCAGTTGTGAGTAGGTTTTCTTATTGGCAACATTACGTAGCGCTCTGTATGAAAATCACTGGCTGTGCTGTGTGCAGTCTGTGGCTAGTTTGCATTGTTGTCTGCCATTGTAGTGTTGGGCAGCGGCAGCTGGATGTGAACAGCGCGTAGCGTTGCGCAGTTGGAGGTGAGCCGCCATCAGTGGTGGATGTGGGGAGAGAAATTATGAAATTGTATTTTGTCTGTACTTTGTGAACTGTTCATATTTTTTCGGAACTATTGTGATACTATGAGAGCTTTGAATGTCGTATTTGGTATGGGATCATGATTTTAAAGTACGTTTGAAGTAGATGACACTCTTGAAATGAGCAGAGAATTTTTTTTAGGTTTTGACATTATTGCAGAAATCTACGACGTTTTTGAGATTTGACTGAGGTGTTATGTTTACGACGACGATGTGTATTATGCTGTTGAGGTATGTTTATGATCAATAAGATGATGCTACCATATATGAGGAATTTGATTATGCTACATATTTATTATGATGAAATATTGAAGAAGTGTTGACGAATATGTATATGAATAATGAATAGTGGTTAGGGACTCTGATTTGTGGAAAAGGATGTTGGAAACCAAGAATCGTACTTTAAGAGTTATGAAATTCGGTTAAATGCGTGAATGTATTACAATGCTGATGAAAACGTTTTGAACACTTTTATATTCATAGGATTTTGTTTCTACACATTTGCAACCCAAATTCTCGACCTGTGAAATTTTTTATATGAGACTGTCACTCTAATGCAAACTGGTGTTGTAAATATTTCAGTAAGAAAGTTAAGTGACCACCTTCACGTAATGAGTCATGGGCACCCAGCTGCGCGACAGTCGCCTGGAAAAAAGCCATTAGTGTGTGCCTTTCAGAGGCACAGGTGGAGAAAAAAGAGAGGCCATATCATCGCTATTGACATTCCTTTGTAGAAAGCATCGCAAATACGACACGCTCAAACTTGAAAACATATGATAACACTGTGGAGCTCTTAATTTATGATATTTACTGAAATGCCTGATGATATGACGAGAAATATTTTTATGTCTATACACCTGACTGTGACTACTGTCTTTCTAGTTGAGAGATTTTTTTTTACTACCTCATGAATGCCATATGGCTAATGAATGATGTTTCATGCCTTCCTTTGTACATATTTGCTCATTTTCTTTAATATCTAGTTTCTAGCTGCACTGCAGCATTGGTTATTATAAAATTTAATAGATGTACTAATATCACTATTTTCTGTCTACAGACCCAGTAAAGAATACGTTTATGATGTACTTTCTTAGAAAAGAGAGCACAAATAGACATTTCCCTTCACAGGAATTGCATAAATAATTTTTTTAATGACTTGGTAACTTTCTTGCAGAGTAAGTTTTGTGATGCATCACTCTAGTGTTAAGATGTGACATAGGTATTAAAATTGGCCTTTTTTACTGTAATATTCTTTCTGCTTGAGCTTTGTCATGTTAAGATATAAGTTATTGCATTTGCTGCTGCCGTTTGCGAGGCATAGTGCTACTAAATGTCACTTTGTATTACTCTGTTAAGCCAGTTTTACTACTGATTTATTTTTCTTGTTGCTGCACATTGGCTCATATTAGTTGTAATGTTGCATTTGCTTGGTAATTTAGATTTACTGTAGTGATTTGTGAAACGTATAAGTTAATGTTAGTCAGGGCCATTCTTTTGTAGGGATTTTTGAAAGTCAGATTGCGTTGCGCTAAAACTATTGTATGTCAGTTTAAGCACAGTCATGTATAATTTTTCTAAAGGGACGTTTCACAGTGTCCATTACGAACCTGTAAGTTGGTTGTGCAAAGTTTGTGTGGTAGGTGGCTGCAGTCGCTACCAACCAAGGCGGTAATCAGAGCGTAGCAAAAATTTTAATGATTTGGCATAGCTTATGGAAGTATATTGTATACAGAAACGAATTATGACTATTTACACTGTGTGAGCAATAGCCGAGCAGGAAGTGTTTACGGTCTCATAAGTACCGATGTTTCCCTCGGGTAGTGAACTGCACTTCATGTTTCGTGGTTGCCCTGGATGGCTGGCCAGTGTGGCGTAGCGGTTCTAGGCGCTTCAGTCTGGAACCGCGCGACCGCTACGGTCGCAGGTTCGAATCCTGCCTCGGGCATGGATGTGTGTGATGTCCTTAGATTAGTTAGATTTAAGTAGTTCTAAGTTCTAGGGGACTGATGACCTCAGATGTTAAATCCCATAGCGCTCAGAGCCATTTTTTTGCCCTGGATGCTGTGAGCAGGTGTATCTCACAAAATCAACTTACCGAAACGTATATGTTGTGGTGGAGTGGGAAATTGTCACCGATCCGCCAAAAGCTCAATCTATTGTGAGCATTATCGCCTCCACCTTTATACATATTGCATCATAATTAAGCGCGCGAATGCCCACAGGTGAATTAAACGATACTAGAAGCAAAATAGTCTCATTAACCATAATATTTTGCGAGATAATTGCGACTTTATGATTAGCGGCCGCTACTAACGTGTTTCTGTGTAATTGCCGCATGGCAGTCCGTGGTGTGGTCTGTGTTTAAGTTTCCGAGACATGGACTTATGGACTTGTAAAAAGAATGGACACAACAGTACATTACACAGAGTCCCACTCATGTCACCTGATGGGGCCAGCGTTAGTTGTGTTGTACGATTTATGTAAGTAACATGAAACATTACAGTAATTAGGTGCATGCAAATACGCATTTCATCTATGCTAGGGCTAACAGCAGTGCACGGGAGGCTGCACGCTTGTACCAAGAAGCATACCCGGCCCGAAAGCACCCCGAAATTTGAACGTTTACAAGTGTGCATCAACGCCTTGGAGGAACTAGGAGCTTTTCACATGCTGTGAAAGCAGGTAGGACTGCACGAATTACAACTGTGCGTGAATATATGGTGCTGCAAACTGTCGATGATGATGATAAACAGGTTTTGAGGTGGCACGACAGCAAGGTCTTTAGCACCCGGGAATCTGTGGTACATCCTCCACGAATCTTGAGAAGGAAACTTGATAAAGTTCCTGGAATAAACCACAGTACTGTTTGAAGAAAAATGCATCGCAGTGGAATGTACTCAAACCACCTCCACCGACTTCAGCCTCTTAGTGAGGCAGACTTTAGTCCTACACTAACATTCTGCCAGGGGATTCAAAACCTATAGGCAGCCTTACCATTGACATCAACATTTTATTTACAGATAAAGCGGGATTCACTCGTGATGGAGTGTTTAATTACTCAATTCTCACGTTTGGAATTATCTAGTCTCCAACTCAAATGTTGTGCATGAGTCTCCACGTCAGCCACCTTTCTCATTTATTGTGTGGTTTGGGGTACTAAGTGACCGTCTTGTAGGGCCGTATGTGTGACCGTAGAAACTCAGTGGACGTAATTACCTTCGGTTTCTACGACATCATCTTGCAGTATTGCTTGAGGACGTTCTGTTACGACAACGCCAGAGGATGTGGTGCACTCCTGACGGAGCACTGGCACATTTTGCTAATGTGGTGAGACGACATCTAAAGAGCCGAAATGGCTACAGACTAACTGGGTGTGAAGTACATGTACCGTGGCCTCCAAGATCCCTTAATATGAACCCCATGGATATCTGTGTGTGGGGCCACCATTAACAAGACGTAAGTATTACGCACAAACTTCTGGAAATCAAATGAGAATCCCTGGAGAGAAAGTGACTTTTCTTTCGAGGAACACTGCTGCGAAAATTTAGAAAACTGCCATTTGAAGCTGACTGAAGAACGACTCTACTGCCACCCACGTACATTTCGCGTAAGCACCACGAACATAAGGTAAGAGAAATTAGAGCTTGTACGGAGGCACACAGTCAGTTGTTTTCCTTTCGCTTTGTTTACGAGTGAAACAAGACAGGAAATGGCTAGTAATGGTACATTAAATCCTCTGCCAAACACCGTACGATGGCTTGCGGAGTATGTATGTAGATACAGATGTAGATGTAGATGAAGGTGCAGTATACGCCACTCTGGTTAACGATTAAAAAATTGGAACAGAGACTTGTCAATGCTTGTCGAAAATTTCGAAACGTCCCGGGAGTGTTTGAAAGGATTCTAAACCGAATACGGCGGTGGCTGCAGGCCTGCTTCCGGATACAAGGACACCACTTTGAACACCTCCTTTAACTACCAGTACAGTAGTATTTGTTGTCGTGTTCACTCAAAGCACATGCTTTCCTCCCAAAGTATATCAAATAACTTATTTTAATATTGCACGATACTATTACTGTTTCTCAAGTGGGATGACTTTTAGACAGAATCATGTCAGTGGTGACTGGTAATCACAAAGTGCTAATCATCTCGCAAACGTTGGTTTGGGCACTAATGTTTAGAGACTCTTTTTTTGCTTCTAGTGTCGTGTACCTTCAGCTATATGCGTTTACCCCATTAATTATGATAAACTCTGTAAACTTCATCCAAGTCAGACTCTATATTGTGTGTCCCACATTAACACCAATGTCCACTTTCATACATAAGGGGATCAGAATTCTTGACCGCTACGCCGATGACCATGGTTTTAATCTCGGATCCGTCAGGGTCTTTTTCACTGAGAACTGGAACGTGATGCACTCAGCTAACTAAAACGTTACTTGATGAATAAATAACGTCACTGTTTCGATAGTTGACATTCACGGCCGGTAAAACAATGCGTGTCATCCCCCACACTGACTCGCAATGAAAAAGACGTCTGATGGCAAGAACATGGTTTCTTGGGCCTGATTGTCGAATTTTATATTGTGTATAGAAACCAACATCTTTAACTGCTCCTGCGAAGAAATTTTTCGACAAAGAAATAAAAAGATCCGATAGTAGTGGGAACCAACTCGTCATGTACTAAATACTATCAGAACATTCTTAAGTTGGTCGCTTTGCAAGCAAGTAGTGCGCGTGCACGTACGTCACAGACCAGCGCGACGGTTTCCTATTGGCACTGTTAAATTTACTTACGATGGAAACGAGGAGCGAACGAATGTGCCAACCGGGAATATGACAAAACGTGTTGGTATAAAAAAAAAAGCTCTGAGCACTATGGGACTTAACAGCTATGGTCATCAGTCCCATAGAACTACTTAAACCTAACTAACCTAAGGACAGCACACAACACCCAGTCATCACGAGCTGCGTGTTTCGTTACCATTTCGTTTAGTCGTTGGTAGTTGTATGTGCTTAATGAAAGGGGGGCCGAGATTAGGGTTTAAGTGCCGTCAACGTCGAAGTCAATAGAGATGGAACGTAACCTCGGATTCAGTAAGGATGGGAAAGTTAGAAGGAAGGGAAGAAGATAAGAGTTTAACCTTCAGTCGTCACTGAGCTGATAAGAGACGGATCACAAGCTCGGATTGTTTCAAGGATGGGGACGGAAATCGGCGTGCCCTTTCTGGCATTTATGTGAAGGGATTTAGGGAAATCACGGAAAACCTGAAGCAGAATGGCGAGACGCAGGTTTGAACCATCGTATCGTCCTCCCGAGAGCGAGTCCAGTGTACTGACCACTGCGCCACCTCGCTCGATTTGTATGGGGGAAAAAATCGGCCTTATAGTTTTCAAAGAAACCGTGACCAAATTTGTCATGCCAGTTAGAGAAAACACGGAAAATCTAAACCTGAATAGCCTGACGAGAATATTTAACACCTACTTCTCGAATACGAATCCTGTGTCATTACGTGATGTAGTGGAGTTTCTCAACAACCCAAGTGGCACACGTTTCAAGTGTGACACTTTGTAGCACGGAGAGGTTTACTTTAAAATTTACAGACACGTATGTTCTAACAAGAGTGAGATTTTTTTGTTTCCTCATACACACCTAGCGAGTGTAGCATTTTGGAAAAATCATAGATATTTGACTCCTATCATCCTTCGCATGCTCCATTCACAAATGGATCAGGAAGGCGGAAATTTGTAGTACATCTCCTAGTAGCTCCTGCCACATGAAGCAAAGTGACTTGCAGAGTGTAAAAGTGGATAAGTGCAGATGATGGAAGTAGGAACTCCAGAGTGAGGAACATGAGATTCGAGTATCTACACCAAAGAAGAACAAGAAAACTATTTATATTAAGTGTACTAACGACAATGTTCATAACTGTACCACTAGGCAGCAGTTTCTGTGAAACTGTGAACAGAATTTATAAATATACTTGCTGAGTATCCTGCATTTCCCAGTTTCGTATTTATTCCAATTCTGTTAGATCATTTCCTCGTTCCTCTTTCCTGTGCATCTTTCTCCCCTCACTCTCCGATCACTTCCGCCAACCGAGCGAGGTGGCGCAGTGGTAAGACACTGGACTCGCATTCGGGAGGACGACGGTTCAATCCCGCGTCCGGCCATCCTGATTTAGGTTTTCCGTGATTTCCCTAAATCGCTCCAGGCAAATGTCGGGATGGTTCCTTTCAAAGGGCACGGCCGACTTCCTTCCCCGTCCTTCCCTAATTCGAATGGACCGATGACCTCGCTGTCTGGTCTCCTTCCCCAACCAACCAACCAACCAACTTCCGCCAACCCACACTCCCTGCTGCTCCTTCATCTCTCTGTCCATCCGCTCTTTTTCCCTTCTGTCTGTCGCGTCCTCCCCACTCTGACTACTACTTTTCTTGTCCCTGCCATCTGCTCTTCACCCCACATACACCTGTCTCCTCCTTTCGTTCTTCGCTGTCCGTCTCCACCTCCCCCCCTGCCCCCCCCCCCCCCGCATCACTCTGGATACCTCCTCTTCTGTCTCTCTGTCTATTTCTTCCTCCCCGATCTGACCACATCGTCCTCTCCCCTCTCTCAGTCGGTCTGTAAATCTCTTATTTTTCCCACGATTTCCCCCTCCTCCTCTTTCCGTCCATCTTCTCCTCTAAAATATCAGTGTCCATCTCCTGCTTTCCCCTCTCTGTCGGTCCATGTCCTCCACCTACCGTTCTGTCTCTACATTGTCGCTCCCACTTCAATAGGAGGTTCTTACACTCACAGTATTTCTTTCCAGATAATAAGCAACAAGCTTACCAAGATTGTTTGTCATTGATCCATGGGTTTAGGAGGATCGTTTCCCGCAAACGAAAGTGTCACACGTATTTCACACATATTTTTTCACATATTTCATCTTTATCTGAGTTTCAACCAGCAGTTTCGTTTTCGCGCAGCTCAACATTTGTGACGTATCTCCTGAACTACAGTATGTTTCGTACAGTAATATATATATATATATATATATATATATATATATATATATATATTACATTCAGTGGCATGTCTTACGAATATAGTAGAAAAGAAGTAATAAATTTAGGCTTCCAGCGTGGCACAGCAGTTTTTCACGCACCTCAGTGTATATGACGTCATATCTCCTAAACAATGTGTCAGTGTGGCAGTGTGGTTTCAGTTCCCTGAGACTTCAGTCGTGTGTGTGAGTTGCGTTTGCGTGTGTGTGTGTGTGTGTGTGTGTGTGTGTATGTGTGTCTATTGTTGACGAAGGCGTTAATCGCCGGGAACTTTAACTGCGAGTGTCTTTTTGTTGCGCCTATCTGAGACTCAGCATCTCGGCTATATGGTGATTAGCAACTTTCCTTCTCATAATACTGTTACATTCCATCCTGGATTTTCCGTTGTTTGATATATATAGATAGATATCCTGTTTGATATATATCCCGTGTGGGGTTGTTGGTGCCCCCATTGGGGGCCGCCTCTGGTGGTGAATGGGGGAAAGCTTCCTAGGTATAGGTGGTACTGGGGAAATGAAATATCCAGGGCGGACCAAAAACAGACAAAATACACAAACCCAACGGTGTCTATTCAGCCTCTGGCTGCCAGCGGTCAGCGTCTGTTCCTCTAGTTGAGGTGCCTGCACTAAAATATTCTCGAACTCAAAAATCGAGTTTTATACCTGTGGTCTCAACAGAGGTCACCACAAAAAACAAAATTCAACTTGAACGCACGATGGAAGAGACGACCACAGAGTCACTACCCTAGGCACCAGTCGATAGACTGGGTTCACCTGATCATCGGATTCTGGGGGATCAGGGTCACCATGCGGAGAAGAACTGGAGCTTCTCAAAGACTTCTCACACTATCAAAACAAAACGTATAAACTTTATTAGCACAACTAATGTGAACACACTCACTAAAACAGGCAAATTAAAGCAACTCACCAATGCAATGGAAAACTGAAGATCACTGCACAGCAAGAGACAAGATTCATGGATGAAAGACACTTTAACGTACAAAATTACGGGATCTACAAGGGCAAACCTGTCATAAAAGTAAGAGAAAAACTACCATTTTTCGGAACTGGATTCGCCGTACACAATTCCCTACTTGACTCAGTTATTGAATTCACGTCTCCCAATGAAAGAGTCTCCCTGCTCACAGTAATGTCAGGTAATAAACCCTACACTTCTATCAATAGGCACGTCCCCACGATTCACCACAGTAAAATCGATCCTGAAACAGTGGAAAATTTCTGGGAAACAGTAGAAGAAACGAAAAATAAAGTACCAAGGCACCATGTAAAAATCTTATTAGGCGATTTTAACTCACGTTTAGACAAGGAAAAAAATTTAGAGATACCACTGGCCCCATACCGAACACAAACGTACCAACAAGAATGGTGAAAAACTAATCGAAGTCTGCAGAAACTTGGGACTGAAAATCATGAGTACCTAATTTCAAAAACCTGCCCTTACACTAACCACATCGAGATTGCTGAGTCTTAGACAGGGTGAATACCAAATTGACCATGCCGCAATTTCAGAGGAAAACATAAAAAGAAATTCTAAACGACAGAACCCGCAAAGGTGTCTTCTACAAATAAAAACAAAATTCCAACCCAACAGAATGCTAAAAAGGCCACCCAAAAGTATCAAACCAGAGCCGGAACATCTGGAACCCAACAAAGAAAAAAATCATAATGGAAATCAATCAGGAAAAATCAACAGACTGGAAGAAAGTAACAGAGAAAATTCAGGAAGCCATCAAATTAGGATAACGCACTCGCACGAGGAACATCGCTGGTGGAACGCAACCTGACATCAGACAGTCGAGAACCGAATAACTACGCGGAAAGAATTTAGCAGTCACAAAACTGACGAACACTGGGAGAACTTTTTTAAAACCCAAAAACAGACGTCAAAAATAATTAGAAAAGAAAAACGGGGATATGACAAGAACAGACTGTGCGAAATCCAGTAAGGTTTCACTAAAAATAATACAAGACATTTCTATAAGACTTTCAGAGAAAACTTCATGGATACCAAGCGCCTAGCTTGTGCTTCAAAAATCCCGATGGCTCTTTGAAAACTAACACGGTAAATAACAGCAAAATCTTAGCCCAATATTTCAGTTCCCACCTCAACTACGAAACGCCCCAAGAACAACTTGCTCCTCTTCTCCAGTACTGACACACCCAGAATCACATGTCCCGGATCTCGAAGAAATGATGGAGCTAGAAAATAACAAAGCACCAGGAGAAGATGGGATCATTGCTGAATTCTGGAATCCTGTTCTTATGCAGAAACTACGTCATATAATATCAGACATATGGATGACAGAGGAAATACCAGAGGACTGGAAATGAGCTCACCCGCTACACAAAAAGGGCGACAAGACAGACATCAACAATTACAGAGGAATTTCCCTGCTCCCAGTCGCTTACATAATCCTTTCCAAAGCGCTTTTAAACAGGATAGAACCCCAAGCAGATCCACTAATTGGTGAATGCCAGGGCGGAATCAGGAAAGGATGATCAGGTGGGGAACATATCTGGTACTAAAAGACGATATTACAAAATAATAAATGAAGAAACACAGTAATTACATACATCGACTTCAGAAAAACATACGATTCAATGGACCGTGAAACCCTGTTTCTAACCATGGAAGAATTTGTGATCGACCGAAAGACACGAAAAGTCACAGAACAGACACTTACAGGAACAACATCTAACGTGAAATTCATGGGCTCAATATCAGAACCCTTCAAAATCAAATCTGGAGTCCGACAGGGGGACGGACTACCCCCAGTGCTTTTCAATATTGTTCTAGAAATATCATGAGGGAATGGGAATCTCATGTAAAGGGCATCCAAATTGGTATCACAAAAGAGAACCGAATTAAAGTCAAGCGCCTTGCTTTCGCTGACGTTATTGCAATTATCAGCAGTAACAGAACAGAAGCGATTCACGCAGTGAAAAACCTACATCAAATTTCACAAAAACCGACTACAGATATCTTATGAAAAAACCAAATATATAGAAAGACAGCCAGAAAATAGATCCCCTTTAATTACAAAACATAGTAAATTACACAAGTCTGCCATTTTAAATACCGAGGAGAAACTATATAGTCCTCAGGACTAAACCGAATCGCCAATGAAGAAAGAATCACCAAGCTCCAGAGGGCCTACAAGCTAACATGTACGCATTACAACAAAAAGCGCTTTTTGACAGACGTAAAAATTACGGCACTATAGAACAGCGATTCTACCAGAAGCAATCTACGCAGCTGAAACAATGGTGATTGATGGTCATTCAAAAATTAGGGAACTATAAAAGCAGGGAAGAAAAATTCTGAGGAAGACTTACGGGGCAATCAACAAAAATGGCATTTGGATGAAGAGACCACAAAACGAGCTCTGTATAGAGACCAACACAGTAACAGATGAAATCAGAAAACGCCGTGCCAAATTTTATACACATATCTACAGGATGGAAGACTCCAGAACAGCAAGGAAAATTTTCAGTATTATAACAAAGAGTAAGTGCGGCAGAGAACGGCTGAAAGAAGTCCAGAGGGATCTGCAACAGATCAACACAAAAAATCTCGAAGACCACACTGAGTGCCGGAATAACATCACAAGTGTGATGCGCCAGCCTGGTAAAAAATAGACAGAAGAAAAGAAGAAGGAGCGTTCTGAGAGAATGAAGAGTTTCAATAATTTATAGCGTTTACTGTATTTGGCTTTAAAATATGCTAACAAACAACTACAAGATAACTATAAAACATATACAGAAAGAAGGCACAGTTCACTCAATTTTTACGATCAGACCGTCGGAGGAGCTTAAGAAAAGCTTTTGCGCAATAAAAATTCAGATAAATTTTTAACTGTAGCTATACGTTTCACGCACTTTTCTGGACTCCGCTTGTAGGGCCACCCAAGAGTGTCTACATTACTCGTCTGTGTCATTTTCTTTCGGGTGCTAATACTATGGTGCTGTCACTTTAGACAGCGGTCGCACGGTTCCAGACTGTAGCACCTAGAACCGCACGGCCACTCCGGCCGGCTACTGGCTGGCTATAATTAATATGACGGTGTTCCGAATGCTACAGTGCGGCCTGGGTGCGTCGCAGGACGCTAAATGTCATAGGTATGTTCATTAACTGGTGCGCTTCAGGACCATGCTGAAAAAATAACAGCTCTTACTTCCTGTCACCAGCTGAAAATAAGGCGCCGCAAGCAGTCGAAATGTGAAGTGTTTCCGATTTCGACGTCAGTACGCTGTTTGTCGCTTGGCGACGCGTCTTGATTTCGTATTTGAAGTGACTGTTGGTATAAAGGATTAAGGAGATTTAAGTTTTCCGTACGAAAAGCAATGGCTATTGAGAAGGAAGACCAGGCACTGCTGGTAAAGATGTTTTATCAGAACGGCAGCACTGGCAGCGCTGTTGCTATCACCGATAGGAACAGCTGCGAACAGGCCCAGTGTCAATAAATGGGATAAAGAGTAGGATCAAGTAGTTTGAAGAAGTAGGTGAGTTAGATGGTGCAGCAGGGAGAGGGAGGCAACCCACTGGCGTGGTAGTTGGGGATGAAGTTGCTGTAACTATAGCCGACCGTGCTGGACATGCTTCATATTCTGCAGCTAAGGCTAGAGCTGTCGCACAGGAGTTTTCTCTTTTTTCTGGTAATAGTTCAAAAGATTTTGCGACGCATTTTACACTGGTATCCCCACATGTTTCAGAATTTCCACAAATGTAGCCCCAAGATAGGCCACAACACCCTTACTTTGCCCTTCCTTCTTTGGTAGGCGTTGAAATCTGGTAGGAAAATATTCTTTGGATGGAAAAGGCACATTTTACTCTGTACGATGCCGCGAATGCACAGAACTATCGCAAATGGGATTCTGTTACACCACATGTTGTGCAGGAACATCCACTGCACTCAGCTTATGTGATTGTGTGGTCTGGTTTCACAGGCTCCGTAATTCTCTGTCTATTTATCTTCAAGGAGATGACACATCGCTGGCCGATTGAATATAAAGCGATATCCATACGTTTGTCTTAATTTAGTATTTCAGACTGTAGTGATGGATTTAGTTACGCCCACATTGGAGCTGGTAGAATAGTTTAGAATTTTGCACGGGGTGTTCTATTTATTAATTGAACAATAATTGCATTTGAGTGTAGTGTATGCAAATTAATTATAAATAAGTGGATTAAATGTGCCAATTGCAGTAATGTAAACAGATTGCGTTATAATTGTTTGATTTTATAAGCTATAGTGTTTGGACGACAGTTCTATGATTTCATTTACACTTTACAAAACAGTTAATACATTTTAATTCCTTAGATAAAGTAATAATATGACTATTGTACAGATAAAAGTCTTTTATATTCGTTGCTAGGGTTAATAGTCATTGATGTTGAAAGTGTCAGCAGACGATGATGAATCAGCAGCTAGCGGGACGGTTGTCACTGCGCTGAGATGCAGAGCCTTGGGCCCAGTGTCCCTCACGAAGGCTACGACCCAAGTCTTTACTTTTAAGTCTAGCACTCAAGTGCATATTGCGACAATCTCTCCACCAGCATTCCGTGGGACTATCGATTCATATGACTGGTCAACCAGCTCAAATTCTTCATCTCGCTAACTCACTTATTTTCAGCAAAATTCATAGTTACTGCGTATCACCATTTTGTTCCCACCCTAAATGCATTATGGAGAGCTCCACCTTCTCTGATATCCAGAACGGATGTACCATTTATTCTTTAAGAGACATTTTGCTTTACAACTCGAGATGATTTTTAAAATATTTAATCTTTCTGAGACGGTACTGTGACATATACTCCATCATTAGTGGAGTGCATTTGGTACATCTACATCAATTGACGTGAGTGTGAATTATGAAATCTTTATGATGCTAATATTGATGTGGTTATCAGTGGTATACAGACTGTCATATGTACGTTTTATAGCTGTAAAATGCTAAACGACTACACCTCTTGTTCGTGTTCGACACTACTCTCATATGATGATAACATGGAAACGTATATTAAATATTTCGAACTGCAGCTGATGGTGTGCAGCCAACTGTCATTAAAAAAATTCTTTAAAGCTATGGAGCAAACAGCAGAGAATATTTTTATGTCATTTATTCCACACAGACTTTGAGAAGCTTTTCAAATTGTACCAATTTTTGTAATTGTACCAATTTTTTAATTGTACCAATTGTATCAATTGTAATCGACCTAAGAACAGGCTGGAGCCATCTCCATCCCATGCAGTCCCCCAATGACGCTAGGAGACCAAGTTATGGTAGCAGATTCCAAGTAGCCAACTAGTGTCCATCCCGTGTCCCTGAGCGACTGGCGTCCTGTCTGGGGCCGGCTGGTAGTCTCGTCTTCCATTCCATGAGTCAGGATGCGTCATACAATTTAAAGGATACAGTAGCCTTTCGGCAACAGTAACATGCTGTTTAGCATTTATTCCTTCCCCCTTGTCTTCTGAGGGAGTGGACAGATTCTCTCCAGTCACATCATTATATTTCCTTCTAGCTTCAAGCTAAGTGTATCCGTCCATGGAAAACAGCCACAGATATGTAGTCTCGTCTGGCAAAACTGAATGACTTGTTGCATGAAGTATCCAAATATCAGGACAGTGCTCAGAGCTAGATATATTTCATGTAAAGTGTAAACCACCACGTTTCTGTTCTGGTTGTTTCAGAGCCCGAAGGACCGACACAGCTCATTGCTATTTGATTCAAGGGATGTCGTCCTAAAGTCAAGACGAAGTGTGTGGCAGTATGAGAGCTGAAGCTCAACTATTTCTCAGCGATGGACCTTTTCACAACCTTTGGGGGTCGGAAAGGCACAGAATACAGCTGTAAACAAGAGAGCTGAAATAGCACGTTCCGTTCATATTTTGTCTTGTTCCTGACGGAGAGCAGAAATGAGACCACTTCTTGAAGCAATACTGTTTATTTTTGTCAAACACTTCCATAAAACTGATTTAGTGGCAATGCAGTTTCGACGTATTAGTCATTCACAGTTTCCATACAGAGCGTAATTAAAAACAAAAAAAAAAAAAACAGTGTCCCATATTCTAACACAAGATGCTTGTCGTCAAATCTAGCAGTAAACCTAATCAAATACTTGATCACATATGGACTATTCTGTTCTGCGACAGCCATCTGTCTGTTGATAATATATGAGTTGTCCAATTGGGTTAACACTCATTCTTAGACATAATTCACACCTTCAGCTTCCATCTCAAAGAATAACAAAAAAGTCCCCCTCGGATTTGATCACACGCATGATACGAACATCCGGCAATCTGCGCAAATTTTCGATGGCTTAGGAATGCACCAATTCTTTTACATACACACACAGTCAGAAATCAAAAATGGTCAGACCGTGCTATTTGATAATGTCTGTGATATGCACCGTCGTATGAGGTGTAGAGTATGGGGTAGATCCCAGTCGTGCATGAACTACATCCCTTGTCTTTCTGTAATGGTAACCTTCTCCATTATTAAGCGTAATTTGTGGTATGGCAATATTGAAAAGAAGTACCTGTCAGATTTTATGAAAATTTGTATGAACCACTGAATCTGTCGCCTATAATTTCTACCCACATTTTCGTATTAAAATGAACATAATGTCTTGCTACGTTGATAGAATGAGGCTTCACATCTGCCAGTACATGGTTACTGAGGTATTGTAGTATACTGCAGTATGCTATCCCACTGTACGTGACACACCTCACTCGAGAATTAAATGCAATCTGGGAACTGCGCATCTTTGGTGACCTGTCTCAGAATCAATTATAAGAGAACTGTTATCTTGCATGGAGGAGGAGGATATGAGTGTTTAACGTCCCGTCGACAACGAGGTCATTAGAGACGGAGCGCAAGCTCGGGTGAGGAAAGGATGGGGAAGGAAATCGGCCGTGCCCTTTCAAAGGAACCATCCCGGCATTTGCCTGAAGCGATTTAGGGAAATCACGGAAAACCTAAATCAGGATGGCCGGAGACGGGATTGAACCGTCGTCCTCCCGAATGCGAGTCCAGTGTGTTAACCACTGCGCCACCTCGCTCGGTATATCTTGCATGATGGCTGATGTCTGGAGAGCTTACACGAGCTCTAAGTGATTTGGGTGATGTTACTGTTTGTGCAGAACTGACTACATAAAACGAGCTTCATGCCTTCAGCAGCTCTAACTGTTCACATAGTCACTAAAATCCCTCTTCCAGTCGTTGCAGCACTCGCTCCTCCATATCCAGCATGCGATTGATACGAGGTGTACACACTCTTTTTGTTGCGAATGATCTATGTCTGAAGTCCCAAAAAAGAAAATGCTCTGCGTTTCTTAGATTCAATTGAGGATATCATTCGTCGTACGGCATGTGGCTGTCGATTAACGTCGTTGCCTTAACTGTAGTAATATACCATGCCTTTTATTTTCAAAGTGGAACAACAGAACTCCGTTTCGCTGCATACGTTGTTAACATTCCACATAGTCACTAACATTATTCTGATGCGAACAAAAGCTGAAAAAGATACTTACGAACTAGATGATGTAGGAGACAGTAGTAAGTACTATATTGGACAACTGTACCAGAATGAGAGGACTACATGTAGAGACAGAAACAAACAATTGTAAATCAGCAATGAATGCCAGCAAGGATGATAGCCTGCGCTACTGAGAACAGACTTTTCTCTAAACAGGCAAAACTTTAATCTCAAACCCAGCGTCATGTGAATTATTTTTTGCTGAGTAAGCTGACTCGACGAGAGCTTGCTATAAAGAAGGAGAAGTTCACCTGTTATCACGTGAGGATAATGGGCAACTGGTTTCTCGGTATGCTGAGGTCTACATATCATGTGACTACTGGTATAGATGAGTTGAGCATTACAGGATGTAGGTTAGCACCTCACGTTTTTAGAGCAGAAATGGAGACAGGAGACTATACCCTTTTCATCAGTATTATTAAAAGTTTAAGAACATTTACAGTCATAAATTTGTTTGGAGTGGAATATGAAGGTATGCCATACAGAAGCAGAATTTCATATTAAATCCTTCGTAATACTAAGTGTACACTGAGCATCTGCAGGTAATTTTAATGTGTTCACAAATCACCTTGAACATCTATTGACATACTGGTATTTAACAGCAAGAAAAAAGAGATAAATGTTCCAGTTTTACAATGTAGATTTCTTATAAAATTCTTATAGTAAGAATTTATGAGTCAGTAACACTACCATTCGATTTCATTCCAATCGTGAACTTTCCAACTAGGACAGAAAGTTGCTCAAAGACAGTCACTGACAGTACCTCTATAGACAGATATAATGAACGAAATTACACTTCAGAAACAATAGTCAACGACCACGCAGCCCATCACATGCAATCCGTTTCTTGCATTGAATTATGATGCTGAACAGGACATACAGTCTACTAAATCTGAGTTAGAGAGGCTAGTTGATAAACCAAAAATTGATTATTTTAGGAACCTAATGAAAAACATGATCTGGAGTGATGCACGTGAAACTAATGGCATGAATGTAAAGTACAAAACTTTTGTTAATAATATCATTATCTTATTTAAAAAGTTTTTACTACCAAAAATAACCCATATTAGACAAACATCTAGAAAGGAGCCGCGGACAACACAAGGAATAAAGGTATATTCTAAGACAAAAGGAAAACTATATTTATCACACAGAAGCAACTCCGATGTTGATGCCATAACTCATTACAAGACATACTGGAAAATATTAAAGACAGTAATATGGACGTCAAAGCAAATGTGTTGCGAGATCGACAAAATCACATCAGATTTTGAAGTGAAGAAAATATGAAAAATATTGAAGTACCACATTGGTGGAACAAGAGGTGAAGAGGAGATAGTATGAAGACTAAATGATACATTTGTAACACATGTGTGCAGAACTGCAAAACATTTTATCAAGAATTTTACGACTGCTGCTTAAAATTTGGGATTCTTAGGTTCACAAGATTTTGCCATGGAATGTCTCAGACCAGTCTTTGCATATAATTTCAGTAATATTAACGCTACGTCCACTACATCAGTAGAAGTAATGGCCACCATAAATACTTTGAATGAAGTGAACTTGTAACGTGCGCGTGGGGCACACAATACTCATTAAAGCCTGTACTATGGTAAGTGAGTGGGGTTTACCTTACGAGACAGGATTTTTGTATAGATATTGACCGCGTGTACCTGAATGGAGGCAAATCAGACTTACACCCACTCGGTAATAACAATGATACGTCAAGTAAGTTCGAAATGCAACTACACGTCAGGACGGACAAAAGAAAGCACAGCAGATGCTACAAATATGTTAATAATACGGTCGCCAGCCTAATTAGGCATTAACTGAGTTTCTTCCCTGTACAAGTTGGCAGATACTCGTGCAAAGCAACAAGTAGTAACACTGCATAATATAGTAGAATTTTAGAACCAGAAAATCTATTGAACTGATAATTTCAGGTTCTGTACTGATATGGATAAACCATAATTACATGACACTACACTATAATGTTTACTACAAAACGTCGTACTGTCTATTGATCTGATTAGAATCGGGCATAGGTTACCCTAGAAATAGCACTTTCGAATCACACACACAATGTCAATTTTGATAAAGGTAAAACACTGATAAATTTTTGCTTTTATATTGACTTTAACTTTGCTGGTCAAACCAATTTAGAACACTTCAGAATTCAAATGAATAAAAAAAAGGGGGGAGGGGGACCCTGAAACTGTTATGATCACTGTATTAAAAAAATTAATTACTGACACCGTTATGCGCTCAAGATTTCCAATATGAGTTACTACTGTCTTTATCTTATTTCCTACTCATTTAAATACCATTACATCTGTCTCGAAACAATTAAACATCATTACTAAAACAATTTTAAAGTTATCTTCCAACTTCATCAGACCTTCGTTATTCATTTACTGGTTCATTAACAAACCAGTTCTTTAAACACCATTCTAACATAGTTAGGTCTGCAAGTAATTATTATTAACACAAAATTTAATTTTTCATTTCGGGACACTCGGATTGCACAACATTTGGAAAGGACCCTATCTAGGTTAGTTGTGAGGATAATTAAATGATAGGAAAGTTCTGGTAAAATTTAAGTTGTTATTGAACAGTATGGAACAAAAGTAACACTGGTCCATACGAATACAGTACTAAAAGTTTCAACCTGTGTGTATCGATGCGGCGGTTGGCGGGCGGCGAGATGGCGAGGCACAAAGCACACATACAACCACAGCTATGGCTCTTGACGTATCGGCACTTTATTTCTTCATAGCGTCGCAATATTTTTCCATTTAGTGCCTATGGAATTTTGCCATGCTGTATGGGCGTTGGAACGGCATACCCGAGGCTCAATGAAACTACGTCTTCCAGGAGAGCCTCCTCGCTCCAGAACGTGTTGCTCAGACCAACGCCAAACTCCAAATGCTATTGCTGAGCCCGTTATGCCGTGCAGTGCCCGCGTGCATTTTCCCGCGCTCACCTGTCATCCACCTTTTACCGCTTCCTTACAGACAGGGTATTCACCCGAGGTTTTGCATTCTACATATCCTAACACATTGCCTACGTATGGACCAGACGCACAGTTACAATTTTAAACATGTTACAACAGTCTCAACATTTGTTACATTTCAATTCTATTACAATATTGCTTGACATTTGACATAAATATTAATATTCACATTGAAATTTGTTTACAGTTTCCTTAACATAATGACATGAAACAAAAAAAGAAATGAAAGCAGAACATCAATTACTCAAGTTTATCGAAAATTCAGATGGAAAAAAAATTTACTTATATGTACAATAGTACAGCGTTGTTGTTGTTACACATGCCCCTGTTTCCAGTAAATTTTACTAAGTGCAAATTTGATGGGAACACTAAACTTTATATTTATACAGTGGTTCTGAATCTTTGAGTGAATGTACCTTTATAAAATTTTGTATCACTAAACTTCCTTTCTCTCACATTATGGAGGTCCATACTTTTTAATATATCAAGAACATTTACCTATCGTTTGCTTAAGTGCCTTTGGCACAGTCCAACCTCCTATCAGAACATGATTTAAATGGCAAATTACTTATTATTAAATTTCTCAGAAAAATAAATTCAAAAGCTGAAACACAAACACTTAACTGCAAAGCATATACAAATGCCTGTATACACTATAAGACAATTTGTTGCTGCTTGCATTGAATGGCAGTCCGTTTCCTTATTTACTAATAAACACACAATAATATTTAGAAAATCACTACACATATTTGCTGCCTATTATTCAGATTTGGCCAGTCTATTTCACACCATTTTATCACATCACCTGTATCACTCTTACAATTCTCCTTTGACTATTTATCTGCCCTCTTTGGTGTTTGACAGTCCTTTATATTATGACTCATATACTGCCCACTTTGATTTTTGGCAGTCCCATCTTTTATTTGGCTTGCAGCGTTTACCCTTTCTTTTCAGCCCTTTTCTCCATATATCTTTGCATTTATTGTACATTTGGTAATCTGAAACTCACATAAGTACATTAGCACACTGATGTTGATATACATACATTTACAAAGGTTTGTTACATTTGGAATAAAATAGCTTCAACATTAGACCCAGCACATTTACTGCAGATTGCTTTCTGATTGTACTCAGGTTACTCACTGCTAGGAACATACAGATTCAGGTCCACAGCGTTTCTTACACCTAAAGGTCTTTTGGATTTTGGGTATATCAGGTAGTAAGCATTATTGTGTGGAATGTTCTGTATTATATACGGTCCATTATAAATATATTTAAATTTGGAAATTTCATGGTTCAGTTGACTAGATTTTTCGTGGGTTTTTAAAAGAATATAATCCCCAATTTTAAATTTTGAAACTTTCAGGTTTTCATCATGTCTTTTAGATCTAGATTCAGCTTTTTGCTTTGCCCTTTTTCTGACTAATTCTTTCTGTTGACTCAACCCCAAGCTTGTACAAGGTGGAAACTCTAGTTTTTCCTCAATTAAACTTTTACTTCTGCTACCTAACAAAATTTCTTCCGGTGGGAACCCAGTAGATTCATGATGTAAGGTGTTCATGACCTTCTCAAAGTCCAATATAAATCTGCCCCAGACTCTAAATCATGCCCCTTCCTGTTTTCTCCGCAACGCACCTTGGTCGACTGTTACATCGTCCCAAGATACGTTCCTGACCTGTGAATCATTTATATCTGGTGGCTTTCTCGTTTTCTGGAGTTCAAATTATTTGCTTATTTGAACTCTTTGCAAAATAAACACTGAGTCACCAGGTGGCTCTTTCTTCCTGTGTTCAGTCTCAACATCTGGGTTTTGTTTTGAAATTTCGTCATCAGTATGTACATTATCGCAATTAGCTGTATTCCCATTATTTTCACTAGTACCGAAATACTCGTCGTCTGAACTATCGTCAGAATCCGACCATTCTGGATCACTTTCAGGTTCTAACATAAAAGCTTTTCTGAGACAGGCACTAAGTTCTTCCTCTGCATTTTCGTCAGATTTTGATTTTAACTCAATATCCTCTTTTGGCATAACGACCTCATTATCAGCTTTACTCACATCCACTGTCACTTCATATTTAGTATAATCCTCGTGGACTTCAATTACTCTTGGGTAATTACCTGCCCCTTCCCCACGGTGCCTTTCGGTAGCAGCAGCAGCTTGTACTGTTGGCGGATCGTTAACAGAAGTTACTTCCTCGTCAATGCTTAGGATTTCATTCTCCAATTCCTTCCTATCTTTAACCATCGTCCTATCTGCAGCGCGCGTACTTTGCGCGGCGCTATTTACTCTCTCCTCTTTAAATTCGGGCCACGTCACCTTATCGACGTCCCTACTATTTCCTGTTTCACTAATTAACCTCCTTGCCTCATACTCCTTCTTAAAATCCTCCCACTCACATTGTTTGAGGCCCTTGTACAGATCGTCGATCTGCACACGCCAATCAGTTACTTCTGCTAATTCATTCTCGCCATTTACTTAATTGCTAACATTGCTAACCGCACCTCTCTGTGTATCCACTGTTCCATCCACTATTTCCTTCGCCACGGAATTACCACTCGTAATGTATTCGCCAGCTCTTACGGCAGTGTTTGTACCTAATTCTGCCGCCTTGCTAGTGGCTCCTCTCTGAACAGCTGTTCTGCTAGGCTGGGCCGTTGCCCTCTGATGCTCCACTCGCCTGTTAACATGTATCGCTCTGCAGGGCGAAGATGAGTCATCTACGCTCGCACCTGACGCTTGTTTCGCAACAACACGTTGCGTCGTTTCACGCATGTCTCTAAGCTGTCTTATAACTTTACTGTCAGTCCGGTAATGTTTCTTAAATCGGGGCCGGTATGTTCTGTCCGCTTCCGTTTGGCCCACAACGTTCGCGGAAATCAGTTTCCCGCGTCGTTATTATTTTACGCGGTGTACCCTCTACCGCGACCTGGATAACCCCCTCTTCCTCTTCCTCTGCCTCTACCTCTCTGTATCATGTTGACGCGAAACCCATCGCCGTCATTTCTCTCGTCATTATTGCGATTATTCCTGTTACTAAAATTTTGATAATTGGCACGACTTTCGCGCCAATGATCTTCGTCTTCGACCCATTCGAGAAACGCTTGGAAGCTGCGATGATTGCTTCCCACATATCTCTTCGAATCTTCTGGAAGCTTTTTATATAGCTCCCATATGATTTCAGAATCGGATTTTCTCCCTCTTAAATGTGTCAACTTTCGGTACCAATATTCGCAGAAATCTTTCAAAGAATTCCTGCCCCTGTTATCATGAAGTTTGGCCATGATAAACTTGCGCCACAAATGATCCTGTTTTTGTTCGGATCAGTATTCTTCCGTAAACTTTTGTTTAAACTCTTCGAACGTCGTTAGTTCGGTATTCAAGTTAATTCCCCAGCGCTTAGCGTCACCTGCTAAGGCGCTAATTACTACGTTTATCTTCTCCTGACCAGACAAGTGTTCAGGAAACATTCTCTCGCAATTTTTAATGAAATCCAACGGATGCCATCCGTTATGTTTCTTGGCGGGATCGAAGCGCTCCTCACCTTCCAACAGCTTCGTAAGTGGCGTGCCATTACAGACAACAACAGGCCTATCTTTGATTTTATTCTCGAGATCGAAAATTTTGCCTTGAATTTTCGATGTATTTTGTTCACACTTTTGTACACATCCGGTAACTTTTTCGCCTAAATTTCGTTCAGTATCTGAAACCACCTTTTTCAACTGTGAGATTCCATGTTGGCATTCGTTTACGATTTCAGTTTTAAAACCGAAAACTTTTTCGACTACTTTTGTTTCAACTAGAGGCTCTACTTTCTCTTGGATGTTGAGAATTTCAACATCAAACCTGCTGTTAATGTCGTCAATTTCCCCCTGCATAGTATCCATATTTTTATTAATTGTGTCAATTTCAAACTTCATAGTATTTACCACAGAGCTTAAATTACCCACTTTTTGTTCTACCTGTTCTATTTGTTTACTAATTTTAATTCCTTGTTCTTCGACCTCTGCTTTAAGCTGACCAACTTGTGTTTTAAGCTGCTCGTGAACGTGTGTTTTAAGCTGATTATTCTGTGTTTTAAGCTGCTCGGCAACGTGTGTTTTAAGCTGATTATTCTGTGTTTTGAGCTGCTCGGCAACGTGTGTTTTAAGCTGATTATTCTGTGTTTTGAGCTGCTCGGCAAAGTGTGTTTTAAGCTGATTATTCTGTGCTTTGAGCTGCTCGGCAACGTGTGTTTTAAGCTGATTTTTCTGTGTTTTGAGCTGCTCGGCAACATGTGTTATAAGCTGATTATTCTGTGTTTTGAGCTGCTCGGCAACGTGTGTTTTGAGCTGCTCACTCTGTCCTGCAATTTGTTTGGTTAATTGTTCAAATAAATCGTTCATGCTTAAAATTTTCACACTGTTTTGTTCTACGGAATCGGTGTGCTCCGGTCCTACATCAAATTTTTCTTTCGGTTCTTTCTTTATCTGTGGTGAATCAAACATCTCAGTGGATTCGTTCACATACCCGCTATCATCTACAAAGTCATCCTCTACTTCCTGTTTTATTCCTTGCTGTGTTCGAGGCGATCTCAACATTTCAATCTCTTCATTAACATGTTCGTGATATTGTAAGTACGCCAATTGTCTTCCGCTAACGCCATCTGTTATCTGGCCGCGTACACTCCTGTCATTGCCAGCCGCATCTTTCACTACGCTCGGCACATCTACTGTTTCTACGTTCTTGCCCATACTGAACGCAAATTACACCTCACTACCGTACTTGACGTTCACTGCTATTTACTTTACTGAATAATATTGCAATTCGTGCCACTGAACATCCACTGCTCAGTATTAACGTTAATTTGTGACCGACAACAACTGGATGTCCTGTCACCGGGAGCCACTTGTAATACTCATTAAAGCCTGTACTATGGTAAGTGAGTGGGATTTACCTTACGAGACAGGATTTTTGTATAGATATTGACCGCGTGTACCTGCGGCAGTGCACCACAACCCACGAGCAAGCGTCCGACAGTAACTCCTCGACTCCGGTATGTGGCATGTCAACAACTGCAAACGACCCCCACGTTGTTTGCCCAGGTTCTATTTTCCGATGAGTCTTCATTCACAAACCAAGGTAGCCTTAACGGGCATAACATGCATTTATGGAGTGCAGACAATCCCCACTGGTAACAGCAAGGTGACCATCAACCTCCTTGGTCGGTTGACGTATGGTGTGGCATCGTGGGGAACAAACTCATTGGTCTGTATTTTATCTTTGGACGAAGGCAAATATCGACCGTTTTTGGAACAGGCACTACAAGTGCAGGACGTTGCCCCGGATGTTCGGTGACGTGTGTGGTTTCAGCATGACGGTTGCGCAGCATATTACGCATCTGAAGCACGACAGGTATTAGATCGTGTTTACTGGTCGGTGGATCGGACCTATTAATTGGCCGCCTAGGTCTCCGTACTTCACGTCTCCGGATATCTTTAGAGGGGGATATTTAAAAGATAAAGTCTACCAGTGCTAACAGGCCCTGAAGACATGGCCGACCGCATCAGAAACGTCTGAGCTGACATTCCCGCAGATTTCCTTTTGCCGTGTGCGCGGTCATTTAAACAGCTGATCACTAAGTGTACTGAGGTTGGCGGCATTACATTCGAACACTTATTCTAATTGGCAATGTAGGGAAGCGTTAGCCTCGAGCCACGGCACAAGTGGCACGTCGAGTAGTCCCTGTTCAATACGTCAGAGGAACAGAACGTTGTGAATGTAGTTTCCAATTAGAAATTATGAATTACTAGCCGGTCCTACCCTCGCAGTGTGGTGGTGGGGTACCGCATACCATTGGGTATTCAAGGACCCTTGAGGCAAGTCGTAAACTGCGATTGCGTACCCATTTCTATTCCCCCTATCACAGCGCCATCTGTTGTGAAACGAAGAAATTGTTTCAGATCTAGTTTTTGACGTAGAATCGCAAAAAAAAGTTCCCATTGAAGATTTTATTTTAAAGTTGCCCAGCGCCATTCACGCATGAGGTTTTGGGGGAGGGGGGTTCGAGTGTTGTCTTATTGGATCTCGCCCTTATAGACAAATAAATGGGAACTATTACTTTTTTTGATGCGATATGTAGTTTTCGAGACATTTCAATGTCTTTAGTTACAATGAATACATTGCAGTACTGACTGTTGAGTCGTGGCTGAGGGGACCTCAGGTGAAGTTTCGGATTCCGGGTCATTTCGTGGGCACTGCAGTGTATGACAGAACAGCATTAGGCTACGTTGTGCACAGTGGCCGTATTATTAACGGAATGGCCGTCCTAGGTGGCCGAGCGGTTCTAGGCGCTTCAGTCTGGAACCGCGCGACCGCTACAGTCGCAGGTTCGAATCCTGCCGCGGGCATGGATGTGTGTGATGTCCTTAGGTTCTAAGTGTAGTTCTAAGTCCTAGGGGACTGATGACCTTAGAAGTTAAGTCTCATAGTGCTCAGAGCCATTTGAACTATTAATGGAATGTTGCGATACGCATTAAAGAGTTTACTGTGAGATCGAGTGGGTAGTACTCGCAGGTTTCTGTTTCGGAGCACAAACCAGTTACTAATATGTATTGCTTTAAGCCCCTTAAATTAAAATGTTTTTAAGATATTATTTTACTTGTGTCCACACCCATGAACAAGTTTTCTTGGTATCTGTGGCAGTACATTAGTTTATCTGTTTTTCTTTGTAAATATTTATTCCTTATTCTTATTTTCTGACATGTTTCACGGCCTGGAGGATCTCCACACTATGGACGTACTGGAACTAAACCTGAATTTAATGTAATATAATCCCTGGGGAAGAAGAAAGACGGACAATATTACATTAATTTATAAAAAAAGGAAACTCACTGGCGACTCAATTATAGACAGGTGCTGTGCTGGGGGAAGGACGCTCCTCTCGCTTTTGTGAATAGAGTAGATTGGAGTAGCACTGAGTGGAATGCCATCGGCCATTCTAATTGCCGTCAGTGTAACTACAGAACGCAGGATGGACAACATGTGCGAAATTATTATCTTTCATTGCATTAAGATCATTTGTGCCTGGCGCATGGACTGCTCCATCGCCAAGTACAAAACGTTCTTGACCGCTGGTGTTCAGAACACTCTAAATGCCTGTCATCAACTGACGTGTTAAAAATGAGATATCACGCAAAGATATGAACACATCTCTGTGTGATATTAAGAATACGTTCTTCGACGTTGTGTTTACCTAGCCTAAGTCACCGGAATCAGTTTATGAAATGACGTGAGTAAAACACAAAGTGAAGCTACTTAATACCCTCCGTAAACTCTAGAACTTTATGTAAGTCATTCAGTTATATATTTATGAATTATAGCCAACATTTCGTGAACAGAAATTACTTCTTAGACTTCAAGTATGAGATTAAGCTCAAGAGCAATTGAATCAGAGACACTTTGTGGTACTAATGTGTGTGTAAAGTAAATCGCATGCAAAACGCTACTGTGACGAATTCTAGAGAAACTGATCTAGTTTTTGGTGCCTTTATCAAGTAATTATGACAGCAGACATGAAACTAATCCAGAGGTGACGATCTAAGATTGTTACAGGTCTTCACAGCCAGTTCAAAAGAGTATCAGAAATGCTCGGTGAACTTGTATGGGAATTCTTGGATGAGAGACGACATAGTTCTTACGAAATCTTTTACAGTAAATTTAGAGACCCTGTAGTCGAAGAAGACTGTGCGAGAGTTATTCAGTCACCATCGAATATCTCGTGGATATTCCCGAAAATAAATGCTAGGCAGCGTACAGAGGAATGTGGGGAGTCATTCCTTCCTCACTGACTACGCGATTAATCCGGTCAGAAAATCGGTAATTTTGATACAAAGTACTTTACATCAAGCAGTATATAGTGACCTGTGGAGTATATATGTAAATGTCGTTACAAATATCATCATAAAATTTCTTCAGAGTCTCTAAAACTGCCTATTTACTGAAGAAAACAGATTAAATCCGAAGGTAGAAATAAGCTAACTATTTCAGTTCACCAAAGTACTGAGCTACGTCGTATAAATACCAGTTCGTATCTCAATGACACATGGAAAATTTTAAATTTTAACTGAACCTGAATTTGCAATAACTACTCACGCGAAAACTTGTAAGTATCTACATATTCATAATATGTGTCCGACACATCGCCCAACAAATATCACGCCCGTGAACAACTCTACTTGACCCGTCACTTCCAGCCAAAAATTGCAACTGCTCGTTACTCCACTCCCACCTCTTCGTTTCCAGACAGTCCGAGTCATACTTATCTCCGTGATTCCCTCCGTGTCGTATTTTCAATTTGCTTCAGAGTTTCTGTTGTCATCGTAACTTGCTCCGAGGGGCAGTTTCTATAGTGGGTTCCTCCGAGTAATAGTTACGACAATGGTCGGTTCTGAATCATACACTGATGAGACTAACTGTTATGACCATCTGCTTAACAGAGCGTTGGACCGCCTTTGGGAGACAGTAGAGAGTAGGGATTCTGGCTGACGTAGTTTCGACAGGTGCTTGGTAAGACTCCGGAGGTATTTGGCAGCAGATACCTACGCACAGCTCAAACAATACCCACAAATTACGTGCCGGTCGTAGCAAACGCCGTGTAGCGTTCCAGATGTGTTCGTCGTGTCCATATTAGGCGAATATGGTATCCAAGACGTCAATGTGAATTCACTGTCAAGCTCCTCAAAACACTGCAGGACGATTCTGGTATTATGACACGGACAGTTATCCTTCTGGAGGGTGCCATCGTCACCGGGGAAGACATCAACCAGTAAGCGATGTAGATGGTCCGCATCCACATTCACATAGTTTACAGCTGCCGTTAAGCCTCCAGATACTACCAGAGATACAGTGGAAGCCTAGGTTAATGTTTCTCATTACATAATACCTTCCACAGCAGCCTGTTTGTGTTTTTCGGTGTAACTTTCGAGCAGCTGTTGGCTAGGATGACGACCGCGCATGTAGTGTGAAAAGAAACTTTATTCATCCGATGATGCCCCGTGTTTATATTGATCCAAAGTCAAATCTCGGTGATCCTGCGCTCACAGAAATCGTTACGGAGAATATCGTCGCTTCAGTATGGAAAAAAGTAGGGATCTCCCGCTGCGGAGACCAATGCTCAAAAATATGCTCTAAACAGTGCTGCGAAATACTCGTGCCTGCATCAGCATTGTAATCTGTCTTCAGATCTGCCACTGAATGCCACCTATCCTGCTTTACAGAGCGGCAAAAGCCTCCTTCTTCCACGTTCTGTGATCAGGCGTTGACGTCCAGAACCGTGTCGCCGCAGTTTAACCACTTTCCAACGACACTGACATTAGTAGCGCGCGAAAAGCCGACCTACCTTGCCGCTTACGTGGTGCTTGTTCCGAGGTGCTGGGTTATAACACCCTGCCCTTTTCCAAACTCGCAGTCAGCGTATTTCCCGGTTTGTGATCCTATTACCAATAGAATGATCCCCCATTCTTCTCATCTCCGGCTGCATGCTTTCCTCATCTCCTGGTAACGCACTGACATGAGTGGCTCTTTCTTACGAGTAATGGCAAGCGTTCCACTTCACGTTCCGGTCCTATGTGTTCTCCGTAGATGATACGCTCAAAGTGTCTACGTCACATCTTTCTACATCTGTTTGTGAGAAGTGGGAAAAATGAAAAAAATTAAACTCAGATGCATTACTTATTTTAAGAAGATGTGGGAATTATTCGTAGGAGTTTCTTATTCTGAACTAAGAACAACTGACATTTAATGAAAAGAAAGGTAAGTGTGTGTAAATTCTCTTTTTGATACATGCTGACTACTTCATTTTCAGGGCTGATTGACTTCATGGTGAGCAGTCATCCAATTGCAGTCACTCTTCGCGAACACGTCGTTTTTAAGGTGATTCCCATGATGAATCCCGATGGAGTCTTCCTGGGAAACTACAGGTAAGAACATGAAAACGGCCTTATTTGCTGTTACTTCCACGCCGTTATCAAGAGCCTAGTAATGCAATAATAGAAAAAGATTTACTTTCAGATTAAGACAGAGATTATTTTATAAGGCTTTTCTGTTCTCGTGAACGGTGAGAGCCAAAAAAAAAAAAAAAAAAAATAAAAAAATAAATTGTCATTGTCCATGAAATTCATTCGGGAAAGCTGGATGTTCCTGCTATTGTTTTGAGTGCACTAAGGGTGGGAGTGTTTCCTTTTTTCCTTTTGCCTCCATTTTTCTTTCCTGTTTATTCGCTTGCTAAGAGAACGCCTACTTAATATTCTGCTGTGATACTGTCGCAATGCCGCAAAACGCGAGCAAATGTCTGTGTCGTGAACAAAGAGAGCTGCCACGGGCGTAAACAATTGCGATGTTCGCCGCGGGTCAACAGAAAATACAGTACTTACTCGTTTATTTACCACACATTGACAACTGCTAAGTTATTTAACTATTCATACCGGACACAGGCTAAACCAAGCATGTTGTAATGTCTAGCAGAGAGTGAAAATGCGTGAAATAAAAATCTTTTTCCTTCATTAATACACCATAAAATTCAGAAATTTACGAAGGGGCGTTGCACACTACCATTTTATTCAGAGAGCTGCTCACAGTGTCTTTCCTTGGTAATTAAATGACGGAAGAAATTTTTCACACTGCCGTCGATTGTGAAATGTTGTAAAAATATGGAATAAAGCAGTGTGCCGGATCGAAACAGAAACCCGTTCAACGGACACCATCTGAGCCAAGCTTAGACTACTCGTTCTCCTACTAGATGAAGTGTTAAGGTTGACATAGCAGGCACTTTCCTTTGGCGTTTTCCTTAATGTGTTAATGGAAGTGAAGTATGCGTAGTACTGTGACTGCGCAGTGTAATATTGTGTTTATGTCACTCCCAGTCATTTAAGTCACCTCCACAACAATTCTACATAAAATTATTAACGAAAACACCCATCCCAGCTCCACGTACAGTCTCGCTGCTACGTTAGTCATGGCTTGGAGTTTCTTTCTCACACTCATTAGTCGGCTGCTGGATATATCTGTTTGCTGTCAGTTTCAAAAGTTACCAGATCAGTCTATTCTGAATTACTCGATGTAGGTCAGATATGCCTAGTTCTACCATGCATAACGCTATCGTGCGCTTTATTTTATGAAACTGGGCCTCGTTCATGGTGCTATGAGCAACCGGACGTTCTAGGAGGAGGAGGAGGAAGAGGATCACCGAAGTCATCAGAGTTGGCAACAGTTGACAACTTCTGTAAAACATGTGTACCATAAGCTAATCCCAGTCAGACTAATTCTACAACGTTTGTTGTTGACTGAAAATATCCTTTAACTGCGATCCAATTGTAATGCTGGACAATCTGTACTTTCAAATCTGTTAGGTCAAATCAAGTTTTCTAGGGTTGGATGTGAGGCATGTTCTGAAAGAGGGTGGATATGGACGAATGGGGCATTTAAGTATGAGGGCTATGTTTTTCTTTCAAGGTCCGATCACTCGCGAAATTAAAACCACAGAGAAAATCCGATGACGTTTTGCACAGAAATGCTGCGCAGTGTCCCAGTCAATCGCTTCATGTCGCACAGTTAACATGTAAAGTTGCCTAGAACAATAGAATCTTCCTGCCAGTGTGAACGGCGTGCTGTCATTTCTTCATGCTGAGGGGTCCTACCTGATTTCCATGAGCCCACATCATGTAACTGTCATGAGTGACAGCAGAGTGTGGCAGTGGTGCAGTAACTTTGAAACAGGACGTACAGACGTTCACGATGGAGGCAGTCAGAGCAGAAAGCGAGCGTCATCCGGTTACCTTGTTCTGCGAGTGGATTTGGCGATTTGAGAAAATCGCTGCTACGAGCAATTCAGGACAAGCGAATAGGAATTTCGTCACCAGGCATTGTCCTTCTTCATAACAAAGTTCAGTGGTTGGCTCAAATGGCTCTGAGCACTATGGGACGTAACAGCTGTGGTCATCAGTCTCCTAGAACTCAGAACTACTTAAACCTAACTAACCTAAGGATATCACACACATCCATACCCGAGGCAGGATTCGAACCTGCGACCGTAGCAGTCGCGCGGTTCCGGACTGCGCGCCTAGAACCGTGAGACCACCGCGGCCGGCAAAGTTCATTGGTAAATTGCCGTCGCAACAAACATGCTCCTGCAACGTTTTCAATGGGAAGTGTTTCATCAACCACCATACAGCCTGATCAGCATTTAGGCACAGACAAGGAGTTGCAGACTACAATAGATAACTGGCAGAAATCACAAGCGAATGCCTTCCACGATGAGGATATTAAACAGTTAGTACCACACTTTCTCAAATATGTACCTCGGTGGTGCAGCTATGCAGAGAAGTAGCTAGATGGTGTAGCTAAATGTTGCAAATAAAACATTTTGAAAAAAGATATGGCCATCGTACATTATTTTAGAACTCTCCTCTACAAGAAGTCCTAAACCTCAAAATTCTATATTTACAAACTTTAGATACTACTGGACTGAGCATATTGAGATTAGGAAGCAATGGTCGGGAACGAATGATTCAGCCAGTAAGGGGTCTTGAGAAATGCATGGGAAGCACCTGTTTGTGATCTGCTTACGTTTCAGTGTCGACGTCGCTGATGCTATCTTAAAAAATCACGGTCAACCTTCAGATTAGTGTCCACATTGGATTTTCGATCTGGAGTAACATGAATTCTTTGTGATACTACAGGTATATTTGTCAGTATGCAGAAAAATTTCATGCGCCGTTATAATAAATGCACTGAGGCTCGACTTCTTTAGTGTGAACAATTCCTATGAGCTAAAATGTTGTTATTATGTGTCGATTATTCATGTCAATGACAAACCATATATACATTTCTGACAGTCACTCCCTGATCTAAGACTAATCAGTGAAGGATCCTCAATCATTTGCATAATTTTAACCATAATGTTTCCGACTTATATAATCACTATGTATTTTGCTGTAAACGATAGCGTGTACTTTGAACAACGGTTTAGTGAGATGCAACTCCCGGCAGGTGTACTTACAGTTACAGCGCTGTTATACGAGGGTCACCAATCAGTGTGATCGTGTCACATTTGTGTGGTGTTTACCGCACTATGCCACGACCGTGAGTGCGTTGAATGAGCACATTTTGCTAACATGTTAGGAGCGTAGTTATCCCACATCCATGTACGGGAATTGTTATTTATAGCCTAGGGGCTCATCAGTTGGCTCATTTACGCGTGTCCTGATAATCAAATTGTGGCAGTTACGTAATGGGTTTCCAATTTAATGATGTTAGCTCTGCAGTACTGTATTACGAGGGATATACGGGAACTAATGTGATTTTGTGAGTTAGTCAGATTAAAAACGCAGGCATTTTCGGCTACAAATATTTTCTAATTTGGATTCGCACTAACTGCACACAACGGTTATGAAGAAACGCAGAATAGTATCACTGAATACTTTTTTTATAGATAGTACGGCACTCTTATCGCCAAGTTGTACGTGGTTCATGACAGTCTCTTTATCTTATGCACTACTTGTGAATTAAGTGAAAGAGTGTTGATAAGCTATATTGAACATTTCATTACGTAAGAAAATGTATTGTGTTGAACTATAGTAAATAATTACCTTAGGAACTAGCTGATACGTTAACGGGCTACAGATGCAAGGTGCAGTCAATTGGAAACGAGCGGATGGAAAAGTAAGTAAACTGTTCATTATTTCAAAATTAATTGCTATAACTGTTATCATATTCATCCCGATGTGAGACAAGAGACGTAAAAACTGTTTGCGGTTGCCTTCAGAGCTAGGATTGTACCCTGGCATGCACCTTTTCGTCAGAAGCAAATTAACGGCCACTAATGTATACCTATAAGGATCCACAAATATGGAAATCACATGAGAAGAGATCAGGACTATATGGAGAATGTGTAAGGACCACCCAGCGTACTCGAAGCAACGTTATCCTATGCTTATTCTTCATACTTTGGAGTCTAGTGACGTACGGAAAATCGAAAAGGGAGTTAACATAGCTGAAGTATGTGAAGATGGTTTTGGCCCACCCACATGTTGCCAAAGTTGTTTGAGTACGGTGTAGAAGTTTCGCTAGGAAGTCGTCGCACATCACCCATACAATCTCGGTCTCTCCTCATGCGGTTTCCATATTTTTGGTGCCCAGAAAAGACACATTCACTGTCGAAAATTTCCTTCTGACTAATAGGTGCACCCCTGGTTACAATCTTGTTTCTGTAGGCAACTACAAATATTTTTTTCCATGAGGGCACTCACCGTCTTGCCTCACTGTGGAATAAATGTATTAACAGTTATGGAAATTTCTTTACTTACTTTATTTCGATCGTTCAGTTAAGAGGACTACTTCAAATGGTTCAAATGGCTCTGAGCACTATGGGACTTAACTTCTAAGGTCATCAGTCCCCTAGAACTTAGAACTACTTAAACCTAACTAACCTAAGGACACCACACACATCCATGCCCGAGGCAGGATTCGAACCTGGGACCGTAACGGTCGCGCGGTTGCAGACTATAACGCCTAGAACCGCTCGGCCACCCCGACCGGCAGCTGGACTGCTCTTTGTATAAGATATATTCATGGACATCTCTTCTGATGAAAACAAAGAACTCCACTTCTGTTACTGGAATACTGATACCTTACTATTTTATAAGTTTTATTTTCGTGACGAATGCATATACAGTGCAACAGCATAATGACAATTTCAGAATGATGTGCACAACTAGACAATATTCACGATTTATAATTATCAATGTCCTTGTTCAATAAATGAGAAAGAACCATGTTATATTCACCTATGGGGCACCACGGACCTGGGAGTTTCACTATTGGCACGAAAAACGTAAAATTCTCTTAAATAGTTTCCAACACTGATCACTCAGACCTTGGAAGTGTTAAGACACTGCTATTGGGAACTTATACTAAGCTTTTTCCAAAGTGTTCTCACGTTAGCGAATAATAAACTTGAAATCGGAATAATAATACTAATAATAATAACGGAAAAATTCTACTTTTTATCTGCCAAAAATTATTGCATTTTCAGTTTAAATCTTTTTTAAAGATTGAAACATACTGTGGCATTAATATGCAAAAAGAAAAACCATTTCCTTATCCTGTGGTTACGCTGCTCCCTGCCGCCGTTGGATAAGCAGCTGCAGCAGCAAGTCGTATACTCCTAGCTCACTCATTTGTTACATAGTTTAATTCTTAACTTCTTTGCGTGTTTTTGGTACTTGCATTGTTTAATTCATAAATTTCGGGCGTATTATAGTATTTGAGAGTTGTAGCATCGCGTTTTAGTACCTGAATAGCGTAAATTCGCGTAGTCGTTTGTCTTCTGTTTATTGTTTTGAACGGCCAGTGTCGGTTGGTCACAGTCAGTGTGCTTCCTGCCGCCGTTGGATAAGCAGCTGCAGCAGCAAGTCGTATACTCCTAGCTCACTCATTTGTTACATAGTTTAATTCTTAATTTCTTTGCGTGTTTTTGGTACTCGCATTGTTTAATTCATAAATTTCGGGCGTATTATAGTATTTGAGAGTTGTAGCATCGAGCTTTAGTACCTGAATAGTGTAAATTCGCGTAGTCTCCTTCCGCCGCCGAGCAGTGTCAGCAGTGCACAAGTAGCAGCATTACTGCATTTACTAGGCAATCTTGTATTTTAATAACCGTTTAAATTTTGTCGATTTGTTTGCGCTCTCTGTAGATTAGTTCAGACGTTCTTTGCAAAACAGTTTTTAGCATGGATAGGGACTGCAACTGCTGTGTTCAGATGCAGGCTGAGTTGGCATCCCTTCGCTTCCGGCTTCAGGCAGTGTTGGCTTCGGTCACACAGCTTGAGGCTGTTGCCAATGGGCATCACTGTGGGGGTCCGGATGGGGGTTTGTCGGGGACGGCCAGCTCGTCCCACGCATCCCCCGATCGGACTACGACTGTGGTTGCCCGGGATGCTGCCCGCATTGAGGCTGATCCCTCACCTGTGGTAGAATGGGAGGTCGTCTCAAGGTGTGGCAGGGGGGCGAAAGACATTCCGGGGGGCTGAACGAAAAGGCCTCTCCAGTTTGTCTGACGAACCGGTTTCAGGCTCTGTCTCAGGCTGATACTGATCTTCGGCCTGATATGGTTGCTTGTTTTGTTCCACAGGTTGCCCCTCAGTCTGCATGATCCGGGCGGTCGCAGAGGGTGGGCTTACTGGTAGTTGGGAGCTCCAACGTCAGGCGCGTAATGGGGCCTCTTAGGGAAATGGCAGCAAGAGAGGGGAAGAAAACCAATGGGCACTCCGTGTGCATACCGGGGGGAGTCATTCCAGATGTGGAAAGGGTCCTTCCGGATGCCATGAAGGGTACAGGGTGCACCCATCTGCAGGTGGTCGCTCATGTCGGCACCAATGATGTGTGTAGCTATGGATCGGAGGAAATCCTCTCTGGCTTCCGGCGGCTATCTGATTTGGTGAAGACTGCCAGTCTCGCTAGCGGGATGAAAGCAGAGCTCACCATCTGCAGCATCGTCGACAGGACTGACTGCGGACCTTTGGTACAGAGCCGAGTGGAGGGTCTGAATCAGAGGCTGAGACGGTTCTGCGATCGTGTGGGCTGCAGATTCCTCGACTTGCGCCATAGGGTGGTGGGGTTTCGGGTTCCGCTGGATAGGTCAGGAGTCCACTACACGCAACAAGCAGCTACACGGGTAGCAGGGGTTGTGTGGCGTGGGATGGGCGGCTTTTTAGGTTAGATGGCCTTGGGCAAGTACAGAAAGGGCAACAGCCTCAACGGGTGCGGGGCAAAGTCAGGACATGCGGGGACCAAGCAGCAATCGGTATTGTAATTGTCAACTGTCGAAGCTGCGTTGGTAAAGTACCAGAACTTCAAGCGCTGACAGAAAGCATCGAAGCTGAAATCGTTATAGGTACAGAAAGCTGGCTTAAGCCAGAGATAAATTCTGCCGAAATTTTTACGAAGGTACATACGGTGTTTAGAAAAGATAGATTGCATGCAACCGGTGGTGGAGTGTTCGTCGCTGTTAGTAGTAGTTTAACCTGTAGTCAAGTAGAAGTGGATAGTTCCTGTGAATTATTATGGGTGGAGGTTACACTCAACAACCGAGCTAGGTTAATAATTGGCTCCTTTTATCGACCTCCCGACTCAGCAGCATTAGTGGCAGAACAACTGAGAGAAATTTTGGAATACATTTCACTTAAATTTTCTCAGCATGTTATAGTCTTAGGTGGAGATTTCAATTTACCAGATATAGACTGGGACACTCAGATGTTTAGGACGGGTGGTAGGGACAGAGCATCGAGTGACATTATACTGACTGCACTATCCGAAAATTACCTCGAGCAATTAAACAGACAACCGACTCGTGGAGATAACATCTTGGACCTACTGATAACAAACAGACCCGAACTTTTCGACTCTTTAAGTCCCTGAATATGGAAGTTAATAGGAATATAAAAAACAGGAGGAAGGTTAATCTGTTTAGCAAGAGGAATAGAAGGCAGATTTCAGACTACCTAACAGATCAAAACGAAAATTTCTGTTCCGACACTGACAATGTTGAGTGTTTATGGAAAAAGTTCAAGGCAATCGTAAAATGCGTTTTAGACAGGTACGTGCCGAGTAAAACTGTGAGGGACGGGAAAAACCCACCGTGGTACAACAACAAAGTTAGGAAACTACTTCGAAAGCTAAGAGAGCTTCACTCCAAGTTTAAACGCAGCCAAAACCTCTCAGACAAACACAAGCTAAACGATGTCAAAGTTAGCGTAAGGAGGGCTATGCGTGAAGCGTTCAGTGAATTCGAAAGTAAAATTCTATGTACCGACTTGACAGAAAATCCTAGGAAGTTCTGGCCTTACGTTAAATCAGTAAGTGGTTCGAAACAGCATATCCAGACACTCCGGGATGATGATGGCATTGAAACAGAGGATGACACGCGTGAAGCTGAAATACTAAACACCTTTTTCCAAAGCTGTTTTACAAAGGAAGACCGCACTGCAGTTCCTTCTCTAAATCCTCGCACAAACGAAAAATTGGCTGGCATCGAAATAAGTGTCCAAGGAATAGAAAAGCAACTGGAATCACTCAATAGAGGAAAGTCCACTGGACCTGACGGGATACCAATTCGATTCTACACAGAGTACGCGAAAGAACTTGCCCCCCTTCTAACAGCCGTCTACCGCAAGTCTCTAGAGGAACGGAGGGTTCCAAATGATTGGAAAAGAGCACAAGTAGTCCCAGTCTTCAAGAAGGGTCGTCGAGCAGATGCGCAAAACTATAGACCTATATCTCTGACGTCGATCTGTTGTAGAATTTTAGAACATGTCTTTTGCTCGAGTATCATGTCGTTTTTGGAAACCCAGAATCTACTATGTAGGAATCAACATGGATTCCGGAAACAGCGATCGTGTGAGACCCAACTCGCTTTATTTGTTCATGAGACCCAGAAAATATTAGATACAAGCTCCCAGGTAGATGCTATTTTTCTTGACTTCCGGAAGGCGTTCGATACAGTTCCGCACTGTCGCCTGATAAACAAAGTAAGAGCCTACGGAATATCAGACCAGCTGTGTGGCTAGATTGAAGAGTTTTTAGCAAACAGAACGCAGCATGTTGTTCTCAATGGAGAGTGTCTACAGACGTTAAAGTAACCTCTGGCGTGCCACAGGGGAGTGTTATGGGACCATTGCTTTTCACAATATATATAAATGACCTAGTAGATAGTGTCGGAAGTTCCATGCGGCTTTTCGCGGATGATGCTGTAGTATACAGAGAAGTTGCAGCATTAGAAAATTGTAGCGAAATGCAGGAAGATCTGCATCGGATAGGCACTTGGTGCAGGGAGTGGCAACTGTCCCTTAACATAGACAAATGTAATGTATTGCGAATACGTAGAAAGAAGGATCCTTTATTGTATGATTATATGATAGCGGAACAAGCACTGGTAGCAGTTACTTCTGTAAAATATCTGGGAGTATGCGTGCGGAACGATTTGAAGTGGAATGATCATATAAAATTAATTGTTGGTAAGGCGGGTACCAGGTTGAGATTCATTGGAAGGGTACTTAGAAAATGTAGTCCATCAACAAAGGAGGTGGCTTACAAAACACTCGTTCGACCTATACTTGAGTATTGCTCATCAGTGTGGGATCCGTACCAGATCGGTTTCACAGAGGAGATAGAGAAGATCCAAAGAAGAGCGGCGCGTTTCGTCACAGGGTTACTTGGTAACCGTGATAGCGTTACGGAGATGTTTAATAAACTCAAGTGGCAGACTCTGCAAGAGAGGCGCTCTGCATCGCGGTGTAGATTGCTCGCCAGGTTTCGAGAGGGTGCGTTTCTGGATGAGGTATCGAATATATTGCTTCCCCCTACTTATACCTCCCGAGGAGATCACGAATGTAAAATTAGAGAGATTAGAGCGCGCACGTAGGCTTTCAGACAGTCGTTCTTCCCGCGAACCATACGCGACTAGAACAGGAAAGGGAGGTAATGACAGTGGCACGTAAAGTGCCCTCCGCCACACACCGTTGGGTGGCTTGCGGAGTATAAACGTAGATGTAGATTTTAGTATATAGTGACGTACGGAACTATAAAACGGAAATTAAACATTGCTGAAATATGCGAAGGAGGTTTTGGTCTTAAACTTAATTATGTTGTGCAGTAAGGATACATGAGTTCTTCTTGGCATTTATGGAACAGCGAAATTGACTTCGAGGCCAGAGAACGGATCGTGGTAGTTCCAGGGAGAATATGATTTGCACGATCACCCTCTTTAATGCCTTAATATTACAGTGAAGCATAGTGCTATCAGCCTGCTAACGTGGTCTCTCTGGTGGAATCGGAAAAGGGAAGTGATTAATAGCAGTCGTAAAACTTAATCGAAATGTCGGAGAGATGAGGAGAGGGCCAAACGATTTTGCATGAAGCTGCTCCTCCGTTTTTACAGCTTCTTATGGATCTTTAGAATACCCATGTTCAAGATGTCATGCAATTTAGTGCTACATAAGCTTATAACTTATTGAATTAGTCTCAAGAATTTCGTAGGTTATTACCTACTTATCGTAACAAATTGTTTTTTGAGAAAACGCATTGTCCAGCACATTTGTGACACACCAACAAGCAAATATTTTACTCAAATTGAACTGCATTGTAGTAACTTCTTCACTCAAAATGTAATTTTAGCCTAGGACGCCTGAGAGAGCTAATTTACAGACGACTTTCTTAATGTTGCTCCTCCGTTTTTATAGCTAAATCTGTCCCTGTAGAGAATTCCTGTTCAAAACTCCCGTAACGTAGTGGTAAATAAACTTACCGAGCAGATAACACGGAATTAGTCCACAGGTTTTTGCAGATTATTACCTCCTGATCATTGTAAATTGTTTTCAGAGATAAAGCATTGGCTAGCAATTTTGCCACACACTGAAAAGCTAACTTCTTCAATTAAAATTAATTGTAGGCGAGGATGCCTGAAAGAGTTAATCACAACAATTAATATTTGGAATATTTAAAAAGTGGCATCTTTGAGGAATGATGGGTGTCCACATCAAAAAAATTACATTTAAGTTTGTTAAGGCCTAGAGTTGTGGTCTACGTTAAATATTTCTCCATTGCTGCTGTAAAAAAAATTCTGGAAACAAAAATTTCGGGAAGAGTTAGGTAGTGTTAAAATACGCTTCAAAAGGAGCTAACTCCTCGTAGTTTTGAATTATCTTCTAATTCAACTGAAACAAGATGATATTGTCGTCAAGCTATTTGAATACTGCAGCACATTTTGAAGAGTTTAACTTCTGTAAAATATATTTTCTTGCCGAATATATACCAACAGGGCGTTCTTCACTGTAATAGAATACTGTACATACTTCCTGTAATAATATTCATACTACGCATTTTTATATAGAAACCACCCTCTTGTGTATTGACGTTGGTGACGTTTCTGCAACACTTTCTAATGTGTAGGACTATTAATCCATAAACTTACGTTGTCATTAAGTGGAACCATTGCGCATATTTATAAAGACGAAGCTACACCTCGCATGAAAGACGATATGTCTGTGACGCATGGAAAGGTGCAGCATACAGCTTCCATGGAGCGTCGCATGATTCCAAATAAAGTTTTGTATGCAGCATGTCCTTGTTAACGCAGTCATTAAAGGCGGAGTACAGCCTCAGTTTGCGGAACAACGAAGAAAATCTAACATACGATTATAAAATTCATCCAGATATTTTGGTGATGAACTGCATCCCACAACAAAAAAATGGCACTAAGCACTATGGGACTTAACATATGAGGTCATCAGTCCCCTAGAACTTAGAACTACTTTAACCTAACTAACCTAAGAACATCACACACATCCATGCCCGAGGGAGTATTTTAAACTGCGACCGTAGCAACCGCGTGTTTTCAGACTGAAGCGCCTAGATCCGCTCGACCACATACCACAACACCTTAACACGAGTCCAGTGCCTTTAGTGTGAAAAAAGTATATTTTGATACACCTTCCTAAAGGGCAACAAAGGTGTGTAACGTTAGGTGGACACACATACCTCAACGTCTTTCGATGTGAGACTGTGACTACGCATGTCTTTATCATTGTCCTTTGGCTTCGTGCCTATAAAGCCATCCATAACATGTACGTATTAACTCTTTCGCCCGCCGGGGTGGCCGATCGGTTCTAGGCGCTTCAGTCACGAACCGCGCGATCGCTACGGTCGCAGGTTCGAATCCTGCCTCGGGCATGGATGTATGAGATGTCCTTAGGTTAGTTAGGTTTAAGTAGTTCTAAGTTCTAGGGGACTGATGACCACAGAAGTTAAGTCCCATAGTGCTCAGAGCAATTTGAACCATTTAACTACAGTCAGTATTGAGAGTTTTGTACGTCCAATCGCATTCACACAGAAATAACAATTTTACAGCAATTCTACATTAAATGTAAGTCATAAAAGTAACATCCTTGACCCTTATGTTCGTTCTCATGTCAGTGCATGAGGCGATGATTTCATGCAACAAACCGAGCGAGATATTGTGGTGTGGAGGAAACTATGTGATGTATCCACATCACTGAACATCTTTTATTAAACGGGACTATCCTTTCTTTCAAATGAGTATTGTATACCAAATGATTATTATTCCCTTGGTGTAGTGAGCATAATTAGACAACTGTTGGGGCGTTCCCAAGCTAGGGAGCCTCCATGTGGTGTGCGTATGACGTCTGGCGTGTCTAATACGGAGGAGAATGGGAGTGTTGTCAAGATGGACATACATAATTCAGACGCGAATGACATCAATGTTTATTAATTATTTACAAAATATCGTGGTCACTGTCGATGTGATGCATCAGCGACATATTTTTTATGTAAATAACAATTGTTTTGATACTTTGCACGCGTAGTAAACTAAATGACCTATAACACAATAATTGTTACCACTATCGTGGAACGAACGTAGCCAAATGACTACTGAAGGTAGACTACAATATTCAGGTACCCATGCAGCACGGATGCTTTTGATGGTTTGTAGGTGCTGTTCGAGGCTGTAGCTCTGACAACAGAGAAATGACGTGTGATATAATTCGACAGTAGTTCTTCTAACGTCCACCAGTGATCAGCATTCTGTTGTTTGAAACCATATTTGCTGGTTTACAGACCGTTAATTCTTCAACAGCGGTTGCAACATACCACATAATACTGAAACACGTATAAAGGACAGTAAAATGAAGAGAAATATGGAAAAAGTTTATTATTTCAGTGTTGATATACCGGATGATAAAAAGTCAGTATAAATTTGAAATCTTAATAAACCACGGAATGATGTAGACAGAGAGGTAAAAATAGACACTCATGCCTGGAATAACATGGGGTTTTCTTAGAACAATAAAAAAACAAAGTTCACAAAATTTTCGACAGATGGCGCTGGACACCAAAACTGCTACCATGACGGGTGAGAGGTACGCCGATATATTACAGAATCACATCATCCCCAGCCTGGCTGATAAACACCTGTTGGAACGTACGATGTTTATGCAGGATGGCAGTCCACCCCATATTGCTAGACGCGTGAAAGATCTCTTGCGCGCGTCGTTTGGTGATGATCGTGTGCTCAGCCGCCACTTTCGTCATGCTTGACCTCCCAGGTCCCCAGACCTCAGTCCATGTGATTATTGGCTTTGGAGTTACCTGAAGTCACAACTGTATCGTGATCGACCGACATCTCTAGGGATGCTGAAAGACAACATCCGACGCCAATGCCTCACCATAACTCCCGACATGCTTTACAGTGCTGTTCACAACATTATTCCTCGACTACAGCTATTATTGAGGAATGATGGTGGACATATTGAGCATTTCCTGTAAAGAACATCATCTTAGTTTTGTCTTACTTTGTTATGCTAATTATTGCTATTCTGATCAGATGAAGCGCCATCTGTCGGACATTTTTTGAACTTTTGTATTTTTTGGTTCTAATAAAACCCCATGTCATTCCAAGCATGTGTGTCAATTTGTACCTCTCTATCTACATTATTCCGTGATTTATTCAGTTTTCAAATTCATACTGACTTTTTGATCACCCGGTATTCAGCCCACTATGAGACAAGACTGTCACTGCCTTCATGGAAAAATCTCTGCGGTTGCCTCAACAACCATGATTGTCTTCAGGCGTGCGCCTCTTCGTCGGAAGCATGTGGGCCCGCCCATATGTCCTTGCTAAGGATGTTTCAAGTATGCTGCAGAAGATTCGCTAGGAAACCCTTACACGTCATCCATACAGTCCCATAGTGCTCAGAGCCATTTGAACCACTTTTTGAATGATTTCAATTTGACTATAACTGACTGAACAAGTTGCAAGCCAAAGTATGAGCAACCAAAGCGATGTCCTCTGAGCCACATTTTCAGCCATCAGACTCTTATTGCGGCGTGAGTCCAGCCTACTTTCAGTGTGAGTAGTGACGAAATAAGTCACTTCGGACTTACTACTGGACTCGTGGTCGGGTGGACAACAGCCACCCATATTTACATTTTCCAGGGCTTACCTAAAGTTAATAACGAAACGTCATAAAAACACACAGAAGGTAATGTTAATAGCGAATCGCTCATCCGTGAACCTTCATAGCGCGTTACGGAATGATGTGGGAATGCTTCGGAAAGACATTGATCCACCTATTTTTCAGTGCTACCAAAAATAGTTCTTATGCAGTTGGTGCTGGGTTCATTGAACGCGCACTGGTATCAACGGCATAAATTCTGAGCTGGGTTAAGAGTGGATTATCTGGGACCAAGTGAATTTACTGGAGTGTTATCATGAATCTTCTGTGCAACCAAACAGCAGTTACACGTCGCGTTGTCTCGTGAAACGAGGCATCTCCCTAAGAGTGTCATGCTGCCACAAAGGGATGAAGGTGGACTGCAGGAGTGTCCAAATAATGTGCAACTGTCATTGTCCTTGCAGCTATACAAAGCACCCTAATTGGGACCATAGGACCAGACCGTAAATTAGTATTTTCCTACCTAGCACAATCTTGTGAAAAAGAAAAGTCTATCGGTCTGCAGGGTATACGCCACACTCGAATCATCAGCGCGATACAACTGAAACTGCGATATGTCGGACCATTCCAAACGCCGCCATGTTCCAATGATGATATTCGTGGGCAACGGAAATTTTTAAGCCCTGTGTCGAGATGGCAGCGAGGGGATACAAGTCAATGGTCAGCTGTTGAAGATTCTGCGATGTATTTGTCTACGTACAGTTCTGACAAATTGATAACTGAGGCTCTACTTCGAAATCGGCAGCCATCTAACTTAACAGCAGCCACATGTCTCTGCATCAAAAACTCGTTGTCCGGGACGGCGGTTTACATTCACGCAAACATTGTCTCTGCGGTATTGAAAATCATGGTAGACACTGTTGATCTCGGGAACCCCCAACTCCCCCCCGAACTCTTTCGTAATCTCAGACACTCAATGATCCATTTGCCATTCACTGATTATCATCCCACTTTCAAAGTCACCTCACGGATTGCTGCCGTGTTCACTGCACTCCTGTCTGTAAGAGACAACTTTGATGTCGTGTCTACACTCGCACCATACACTGCACGTAGCCGTACCATTGCGATGTCACACACAGTTCATCTTAAAATGGGAAAAGTCTTACCTGCACTTTGGCCATTCATTTTTAATCGCTTAAGACAAACGCCATGGTGATTTCATTAAAGTGAACACTGCCGATTTCCTTCCGCACGGTTTCCAAAGTCGAGATTGTGTTCTGTATCTAACAACCTGTTAAATCTTCATCTTTCTTCTTTCCTCGACCATACTGCATTACAACTTCGGACCACAAAGAGCTTGTACCGCTGAGGAGTAGCTTCTAATATAAGCTGTTTACTGCGTGGAGTGTATAGCTTGTATTGAGTGTCTGAAATTCATAGGACATGCATAGGGTAAGATGGAAAGGGGGAGGAAGGCTACAATTTGATTTCTCAGCATTGGCGAGCTCTTTAGAGACGAAGCATTAGCTCAGATTGGAAGTGTATCAGGAATGAAACGGCAGAGTCTTTTTGGCGGAAACATCCTTCGTATGACGTTATTTAGCTTTGCATTGGAATCAGCTGTGTTGTATGTGAACTGTCAGCACTGGGAAGTTCCGTTCAGGTTGCTCTGAAGAAGAGTGCTGCATTTCGTTTCCGTCCTCTTGGGGCTTTGTTGGGAACAAATTTGTACAATATTTATAGATACCATCCCCAGCTGTATCGTACATTGCTGCATGCTATATATCGCCGCTAAGTGTAACGTTAGTTGGCGCAACTTGTGTTCTAACTGAGACATTCATGTCCTAATTTCGAAAATACGTTATCAGTCTGAAACTGCGTTTTCATGTTTCATTTATAATGTATCACAATTCATTTACCTTGAAGAAGTTTCTTAACATTCTATGCGAAATGCTTTGTGTTATAATTATTTTTTCAAATTAATATTTGATCTGGAAAAAGAGGGGAAGAAGAAGGAATAACGTTTAATGTCCCTTCGTAAAATGGATTATAATGGACGAAGTACAAGCTAAGACTTAACAAAGGAAACCTAAAAGTGAATGACGGGTCAGTCATTAGGAATTCGCTTTCGCAGAAAGTGAATACATCATGTGGAAACTACTGTACAACGCCTGAAATATCATATTACGTTGTTTCGCTGCAGGAGGTAGTAGTAATGGGAACAGTTAAAGGAGTACGGTGACAAAGAGAAGGAGGAGGAAAATGGGTGTATCAAAATAGTACGCTGCTTATGGCTAGTATGTAAAATCGGGCTGGCCTGTGAGGCCGAGCGGTTCAAGGTGCTTCAGTGTGGAACCGCGCTACCGCTACGGTCGCAGGTTCGAATCCTGCCTCGGGCATGGATGTGTGTGATGTCCTTAGGTTAGTTACGTTTAAGTAGTTCTTAAGTAGTTCTTAAGTAGTTCTAAGTTCTAGGCGATTGATGAGCTCAGAAGTTAAGTCCCACAGTGCTCAGAGCCATTTGAACCTTTTTTTTTAAATCGGTCGTGTGGCCACACGAACAAGATTTTAAAACCAAGTAGCACATAGCCAATAAGTCAGTAAGGAGTGAACATTGAAGCACCGTAAAGAAGCAAAGGCATCTGGCAGTATTTGATGAACAACAGTTCTTGGAGGATCATACTGATGGTACGCCGAGCTCTGAGAATGGGTTACCTTGTAAGGTCATGCAGCGCGGTATCTTCTTCCTGGGTGACACCGGTACCCTGAAAACTACTCCGTGGTCCAAGGCATATTTCTGCTGTGTCACCTCCGTTCGTCTCCGGAGTATACAAAAAAAATGGCTCTGAGCACTATGGGACTTAACATCGCTGGTCATCAGTCCCCTAGAACTTAGAACTACTTAAACCTAACTAACCTAAGGACAGCACACAACACCCAGTCATCACGAGGCAGAGAAAATCCCTGACCCCGCCGGGAATCGAACCCGGGAACCCCAGTATATAAAGCCTGTTGCACAAGTGGACATCGAAGCTACTAAAATAAGCGCCAAAACTCTGCCTAAAGAACAAAAGGGCGACAGTCGGCTGGAGAAACTGATAATTTGGCAGTAACATACCATGTAAGGGGACCAGGAAAATATCAAATACCTGTCTCTGGTATTAAAATTTTATCCAAGGTCAAGTCATTACAGTGTATATATAGAGTAGTCACAGGAATCCAGAAGCACAAAATCAACTTCAGTAGAAAAGAAGAAGGACTAAAATTGGTCTTGGTGATAAAAAAGGCAGAATGCCAACACGTTTGTCTACATGACCCACAACATACGTCGACGCAACTCGGCTATCTATCACAGTGGACGGATAACCCAGACGATTCGAGCATCGCACCGTTACGAATAAACAGTAGGGTATTTTCGGCTAGATTAGCGACAGCAGTTTACGCTGCTTCACTTTATGAAACTATTTATTTCTAAAATTAACTGTTTACGTCTCCAATGATTCTGAGGATGTTATAAAACTATTTACGTTGGAAAATTAATTATTTATACCTCCAGTTATTCTGAGGTTGTCTCACGCAACAGGGGGAGAAACATAGAATCGCCAGGCATAAAAATATGCCTTGGTCCACGGCGTAGTTACCAAATGTACTTGATAGGGTATTCGACAGTTCTCATCGTTAAATAGTAGTGAAACTGAATGACTACGGGAAACGGCCACTAGTTGGTACAACAGTGGAAGGCACTGATAGGGTGACAGAGAAAGCAAGCACAATGTTTTGAAACTGGTACGTGCCAACAAGCATTTCATTGTGGAACAGATGATCACGCAGATCTAAATTAATAAACTTAGAAACTTATTTCTGATATCCATGAGGATTATACAGACACTTGTGTGATATTCTAGAAGAGATGGTTCAAATGGCTCTGAGCACTATGCGACTTAACTTCTGAGGTCACCAGTCGCCTAGAACTTAGAACTAATTAAACCTAACTGACCTAAGGACATCACACACATCCGTGCCCGAGGCAGGATTCGAACCTGCTACCGTAGCGGTCGCTCGGTTCCAGACTGTAGCGCCTAGAACCGCACGGCCACTCCGGCCGGCTCTAGAAGAGACCCAATACGTCTTTGTAGTAGACATGTTTACACAAGGCTATGCATCTGTAGTGCAGTGCTTTCACAGAGCAAACAACTGACCGTAATTGTAGGTTTGCATGAGAAGAAAGTTCTCGGAGAGGAACGAAAGACAGAGTGTGGAGACCACGTTGTTCTGGCGGATAGGTGGCATCTGGCAGTCTCATACTATGATAGCGTCGTGAAAGAGGACACTCCATTTTGTAATCTCCAACGTTCTTTCTGTAAATGGTTCAAAAGGCACTGCGTAAATTCAGTGGATTCAATTTTTCCTGGCGGACTCTTAGATACAGTTGCTCGATACGCCTCATTGCTGACGTTGAGCGTCGCACAGCTTGCAGTGAGCTTGGTGAAAGTGTGAGGTGACTACGAAGTACCGACGTATCATTACTACGCAGCTGTATCTGGTCACTTCTATGTGAGAGGAGCACCTTTAATGCAACGGAATGACCGAGCAATAGAAACCTGTGCTCTGTCTTTCCGGCGTTTGACCACTTTTTGGAAATAATCAGAGTTCAAATATCGGTCCAGAGATTCTGATTTAGATGTTATGTGATTTTTATAAACGATTTTAGAAGAATACATGTCTGTCTCCTTACTGAAGCCATTTGCTTCCTCGTCTCTAATGACCCCTTGACGTTACTAAAAACCCAAATACTTCATTACCGCACTGCACATAATCCAGTGAGAATGCAGAGCGTATCAACTGTACTTAGAGAAGTACTAAATAATTGCACAAATTTAGAATTTTAACCTGTAAATGCTTGTGGCACAGAGTGCCTCTCTGACATGTTTGTGGTCTAGGCGCGCAGTCCGGAACCGCGGGACTGCTACGGTCGCAGGTTCGAATCCTGCCTCGGGCATGGATGTGTGTGATGTCCTTAGGTTAGTTAGGTTTAAGTAGTTCTAAGTTCTAGGGGACTGATGACCACAGATGTTAAGTCCCATAGTGCTCAGAGCCATATTTTTGACACGTTTGTTCAGCATGAACGATATTTTTCATATTCTACGTGAGGTACTGGCACTCATCTAGCTTTATCACGTAAAAGAAGTGATTTTTTCCTTCCCGATGGTCACTCTAAAATTTCAGATAAGTTTGAAACATTATTCATCACAATTATGGGTGCGAATGGGCAACACACTAATAGTAGTCATAAGAGAGTGCGAAGAGTATGACTGAAATTTTTTGGGACATTATCAGTCATTCAGCTAGCATTTCAAAGATAACGGAAATCTTCGGTAGGATTTATAGCAATCATAGTTGGTTCGACGACAGCTGCGTTACTCAGATACGGATGTCTTTACATAAACCCGCACCAGCGCGGAATATCTTCCAGTCACTAAATACCAGGATATACACTGCCGGAAATAAAAAAAAAACAAAAATGCACCACCCTCAACAGCAAGAGTATATGATAACAAATTCATTCCAAATGAGACACGAATGTCACAGTAAAGGGTGCCCTAACAGTCACATGAATACGTAGCGTACCCCTTCCAGCGGCAACGCAGGAGTGTATTGTCGCATTTATACGACCATATAGCTGTCTAATGGCATCATGCGATAGATTACGCCGAGAAGGTTGCACAGTTTTTTGCAGTTCGGCAGTGGTTGTGTTGCGAGCTCTGGAGAACGAGTAAGTTCCCTCATTATCATGTGCCACACGAATTAAACTGGCGAGATATTTATTGATCTCACTGGTCAGGGCAGTTGCACAACGCAAGTAGCACTTTTAGTTCTAGCAGCCGTATGTGGACGTACATTGTCATGCTGGAAAAGCACACCACCCTCCTATCGAAGAAATGGCAGTAGCAGAGGAATAGCAACCTGTGCATTGTAGCGGGCACTGTTTACTTTACCATGCAGAAGCACCAGATGTGATCGCGATCTGTAACTGATGAAACCCGGGATGGGACTCGTGTGTCGTGGGAAAATGCACTCCCGAATAGGCCCGTACCCCTGGTCTAAGCCGTCCAAGTGTACGTCCATTACTCGCGTTCAGTCGGAACCTACTCACGTTACTGAAGACAACAGAGGCCATTTTACTCTCCAGTTGACCGTCACGGTACCAGAGCAAGCGTGCTAGTGTGTGACACCAGAGACACAGATGATCGTAATTCTGCTATAGACGGTCAGAACCCATTGGTCCTTGGTGACACATAAGGTGCAACAAGTGCCCGCATTTCTTCTGTGTATGATCTTCAGTCGGCCACCGCGTGACACCGCGTCGATCTTGACGTACGTCTGTACTACGCGGGCGTCCAGAACCTGCTCTACTGGTATGAGAATGTTCTACAGACCACTGATGAAAGCAGTTTCACACCACCCATACATTATGCCCAACATATGCAACAATACGTCGATACTTCCATCCAGCTTCCCGACGGCCCACAATGTGACCCTGTTCAACGGCTGAAGTTGTCCAACAGTAGTATCTACTCATTAGCTGAGTATGACTGTAACATAGAATGATTGTTGAAAACAATGTTCACCTCTGACTCAGCACTGTTACTGCCTTCACAGTCAAAATAGACGGCGCACTTCCAGGCCTCCTGAGGGCCCTCGGATCACCGATGACCGTGACAAATGAATCAATAATTGTAAAACCCTAAGTGCTTGAGAATGTTAAATTTTTTCCCCGCAGCGTAATGTTCCATCTCTACTGCGTGTTGTTGAACAGGAGCACGTAAACTTCACCTCTAACAGAAGCGGAGCGTTCAGTCGCTGTGGCATCGACGAGGAGCTAGATTCTTCATAGACTTAGGTTAACGAAACTTTCTCTCGAAGAGTCAAAATCTAATACCTCATATAACGGTACCGAAGAAATTCGGTAAAAGAATCCCTCTGGGTTGTTTTAAATATTATTTGACTGACCGAACGGATGAACGCAGTGGTTAGCACATAGCAGTCGCATTCGCGAGGACAACGGTATAAATCCCGGTCCGGCAATCCTGGTTGAGGCCTTCCGTGATTTCCCTAAATCCTTTAAGGAAAATACCACGCTGGTTCCTTTGAAAGGGCACGGTCGATTTCCTTCAGCGCTCTTCGTTAATCCAAGAAGCAAATGCACGCTTCACCGTCCTACTCAATGCTTCCTACCCACAGAGGCTCTCCTCCAAATCTCTCTCAAACAGCACATTTGGGAAAAATGTGTGGCTAGCAACGTCTTAACTATTATATCGAAGTTGATACCAGAATGAATCTTCCATTTTCAGGAAAATGTACACTGTAATCAATTAGGAAATCGAATTAAGACGTACAGACCGTAGAAAGAAAGATTTAATCAGGTATATAACGAAATTTCCTATTGTGATTGAAACCAGAAACGATGCCAGAGCTTATCATGATAAAGTTGACTTACGTGTGCAGAAGAGCGTAACACGGTTCGTCTGGATATTGAGGTAAGTGGCGGCGAAATGAAAGAAGTCAACTAAAATCGCTCAGAAGTCAAAAGCTTTCTGGACCGGTAGAGCTACTTGCAGGATTCTACGCAGATTATGCGAAAGAACTAGATCTCCTTCAAGCAAGTTGATCGTTGCTCACTGCAGCAACGAAGAGTGCCAATTGAGGGGATTAGAAGCAAAGGCGTATAGGAAGGCTTCTAGTAGTTTTGATCCCAAGGTTTGAGAATTATCATGATATTGCAGAATGGAGTTTCAATTTTTTGTCTATATTAGACATAAGAATACTTCGTGGCGCTCTCTGTTTGCATGTTTGAATAACAGGTTAATATAAACGATCAGTTATATATCACAGTTCATAAATTCTACAAGCACTTGTATCTCTTTGCTTCCAGAATATAGTGAAACAAGAAGAATGTGATTTATGTATATACTATAATGCTTTTCTTTGGTTGTTGTCAATTGAGTTATCATAAAATTGCTATGTAGATCCAGAACAAAATATTTATGTAGTTCTACATGAATATCATGCCTTTTGTGGTTTACAATAGTGAAACAAAATAAGAAAGAATAGTTTTCAATGAATTATTCTATTATTTACGACATTTCGCACTACCGTTATTGACCATATTTCGCACGATCAGGGTCACTTCCCTCTTATCATGTATCACAAAACGGTTAGTTAGACAATATACAACACAAAATATCAGTAGAACCTTACATGAACGTAAATGTTTCGTGACATCTTGCAACTAGTTTACTTTTAGTTTATCATGGAGCAGCACGGAGTGGGATTTCAATTGTATCATTTTGCCACGAGTATTTTACGCATTTATCGCATTTTCCTGAAAATTTTCAGTCGTACCCTTTGCTTCTGAGCCCCCAAATTTATTGAAAAATATCTCAGGCCACGCCTGCTTTCAACAAGTGTCGCCTGACGGATGCACGTAAGTACAAACCCATACAACCGAAGTCAGTCTCTTGCAGTATTATGGAAAACATTTAATGCACATCAAATATGAACCTTTTGGGTCATTAAAATCCACTCTATAGTAATCAATATGGAATCTGCAAAGTTAATTCGTGTGAAACTTACGCCCTGTTAGACACAGAGCGCCATAGAAGACGGCACCCAAGTTAATGCCATGTTTCCTCATTTCCATGGGTGATACATCTCACTTACGTATTCTCGTTTGTTGAATAAAATACGAGCCTACCGAGTGTCGAACCAGGACTTCATTGCTAATAGAACTTAATACGTTGTTCTTAACAGTTTTAAATCAATAGTTGTAAACGTAATTTCTAGAATACGCCAAGGTAATGTTATATGGGTGTTACTGATTACAGTATATGTAAACGATGTACTGGATAGCGTCGGAAGCTGCACGAGGCTTCTCGTGGATAATCCTACTGTCAGTAAGAAGTTTGCAACATCAGAAAAACTACAAAGGATCGAGTATTGGTAGAGGCCTCTAAAACCCTCTAAAACATATTACAATAGTTTCCTGTTTCCCTATATTGTTTAACTGTAATAGTCATTTATTAAATAAAAGAGAGCGCACTGTCATATTATGTATCTCATAGAAGAAGGCTTCAAATTCCGACTGATACATCCTGTGTCATATTTGCGTGCACAGGTCAACGCTGACAGGGTTCGATCTGAACCGCACGTGGCATCAGATCTCTCGTTGGGCGCACCCCGAGCTGCACGCAGTGCACACCATGCTCACCGAACTGGACCAAAACAAGGTTTGTACAACACTATATTTCTCTATAGCATTCCGTACGTAACATTTATTTTTAGTAAAGTCACCTATGGTACTCAGGACACATCGTTCCGACGGTTTGGTTACCACTCTTTCGACGTGTAACCAAAATTCACTATAGTTAGTTTTTCGTTTTTATAACACACTTAAAGCCTTCGCCTTTCACTTTGATCGAAATCAGCTCATTATCCAGAAAAGTCACAAGTCCAGTCATTGCTATTCAAAAAGACTTTTCGTGGCGATTTCTAGTGTCTGCTCTTATAACAACTGTTCCTTTGCAGCAATATAACATGTGTCTCACAAATCTTTCTGCAATTATACAGTTTTATAACTGGTTTCTGATAAAATTCACTTCGCCACAACTGGTACAAACATACTTAATGAACCGAGCGAGGTGGGGCAGTGGATAGCACGCTGGACTCGCATTCGGGAGGACGTCGGTCCAACCGTGTCCGGCCATCCTGATTTAGGTTTCCTGTGATTTCCCTAAATCGCTTCAGGCAAATGCCGGGATAGTCCCTTTGAAAGGACACTGCCGACTTCCTTCCCCATCCTTCCCTAATCCGATGGGACCGATGACCTCCCTGTTTGGTCCCTTCCCCTGAATCAATCAATCAACCATACTTAATAGTTCAATAAGTTCTTAACGCCACTGTATAATTTTTTCCCGTGACAACAACACATATGTTATTCTTAAGCATGCTTCTGACGACAAAATTGGGAGTTCGTACGTTGTTCCAAACTCTTAGTATAGATGGAAGAATCCCAAACTGAGGCAAGAATGAAAGTTTAGTTCTTCATTGGAATAAATCACTTACACTTTGTAGAATCGTCTTAATCTTATGTTGACAGTTCATATTTATTAGTACCAGTCTCAGTGCGTGCATTGCAACGGGCAATAAAGTTTTTATCCACTCTCTCAATTATCCTTATTGTTTTATACGTTGTGACATGTACCTAGGGGCTCTACCAGTCAGTTCACGTTCATTTTTGGCTGAATTCCGCACACCAACGACTTCTTTTTGTCCCTTCCCCAGTCCCATCATAGACCATAGTATATGCATTTTTCAAGATATTAACACCATCTGTGGTGCTACAACGTATAAATAAGTGGTCCATCACAACCTTGTGCAGTCAGAAACATTCTTTTTCCGATCGTTAACTCAAATTACTCAAGCTATGACCGACTACATAATTCGCGCATTAATGGTTCAGTTCATCCTGAAGATTGTTTAAACCATTTTGGTAATTACCATAAGTTGACTCACAGGACTAAATGTGACGTGGGAGAATTTGAGATACGTATTTTGAAGAAACTCTGCAGCTTATGGTAACTTTAGTGTCCAGGGAAACAGCGCCGAGAGCATCGCTATTAGCTGAACGGTTACCCATGTCACTAAACTTGCTATATTAAAATTTTAGAATCCAGAAGGAATCACAAGTGGTTGTTGGTAAAGCTGCTATGGAAAACCTCATCCAGGCTACATGGTTTTCAACAGCATAAACCTTATTCATCTTCGTGAAGAATAATCGTCGGGCCAAAATGTCAATGTGAATTTCAGTAGTAGTGTATGATTGAGATGCTCGACGGTCAAAGATCAGCGGTGGTGTCCTAAGGGAAATACGAAGCAGACACGTGGTCTCCCTTCTCGAAGGTCTCCGTTATCGATAAGAATTTTAAGCCAACTCGACTTGAGGAAAAATCAGGGATAGCTGCTCGATTGGAGAAAAAGAATTAATTAGCCAGGGAAAGTGAAACACTTTCACTAGGGATGCGATGAGGATGGAGTCAGACGTACTAACCGTCGTGGTCACGGTGCAGTGCGGGATTGGCAAGACGCATGACGCTGACACGTTTGTACGTGACGATATCTCGAGTCCACTACGCATGGAACACTTTGTCCCCGAGGGATTACAGGCATTTGGCTTAGATTTAGATTACGTTGGAAATAAAACGTCGATAAAGTTTTTCGTGTCAGTTCTACTTTTTTTCCCAGTATGTGACTGAATGCCAGAAATTCCATTAAATCATTTTAGAACAGAAATGTTCGTGTAACTGTAGCGTTGCACTTACATACCCGCAGAAGCATTTGTCCTTAGGTGGGACACTGAAATCCGCAAATATTCGAATAACAAACTTACAAATAAATTGAATTGCCATGTACGTCTCAGAGAGATGTCTTAGATCGGCAGTTGTCGTCTGTGTAATGAAACTGGTGCTAAGACATGTGACAGCTTTGTGGCTCGCGGGGAAAGGTCTTGTTAGCTCACACGGGTTTGTTTTCGAGTTGCTCCTAGTCTCTTGTTCAGTCTCACGATTGGCTTCCTAATTGAGAAAATCCGATCAAGGAAGCTTTCAATTACGACAGCACGATCCCATACAGTTCTTAATTACGGTCCCACTTTAAATCAAGCCAGTCTACAGAAGATAAATAACAAATAAAGTTTATTGTCAAACGGTACTTGTCGCTTTAAGCAAAATATTTGTCTCATATATTACAAACCAGCCTTTGTATATCAAATCAAGTTTTAATTTTGTTTCGTAATCATCTGGGAGACGGAATGTTATTCTCTTTCAAATGAGTCATAAAAGCTAAGAGACACATTTTGTAATGGGACGTTCAGTCGGATATAAACTACTGAGTAAGTTCCACATTTAAATCTCAGTAAAGTTCTCGAGTCGTGGAAATAGAAAAGTTCTCCAGAACGATTAAAATTTAAGTTAGAGAAGCTGCTAATTCTAAAACCTACGAAAGTAAACAAGTTTAGCGTGGTTGTTTTGTTCTTGATGAGATAATAATGTGTGTAATATAGAGCAAACTGATATCGTCTTCAGCAGTATGGAGAATCTTTTAGCTTAGATGACTTGCACATTATCTAATATGTAAGAAATGGAATGCATCTTGACCACAACAAAGAAATATCTTTTCTCCGTTTTTCTGTAAATATGTTGCTTATTTTGTATGTTTCTTCCATGTCATTATAGTATTTGTAATACTCGTCTTCAGAGATTACGTTAACTGCCAGAACATCTATTTAATTAAAAGCCAAGCACACGCATAGCACTCATGCACTGATCTTAATACGCAGTTAGATAATAAGTAGTTCCATGCGTAACGCTAGAATATGACGCCTGCTGCATAAACTTTTGTCTTGTTGTACTTCTATCCTTGTCTTTCAGTTTAATCAATCACATAACACGTAGTAACGAAAAACAGGCTCTAGTGGATTAGCGCTTTCCTCTAGAGACGTCTTCGAATGATCAGTACAAGAGGAACAGTTTTGTCGTGTGTGACATACCCGATAATTTGATCACAAAAGGTATTCTTCTTTGTGTTCATGTCATGTTGAACAACCTATTCTATAGCCTGAATGTTGCTTAGCTTTCAACCCTCATCTTCTATCTTTCAAGAAGTATTCTTTGTAAATGTGAAATTACTCTGACAGCCATCGGTGCTCCTCGTCTGAAATACTCGTATTTATCATAGGCTTGTTCAACTATATGTCTGTTCCAAGTATAATCTTCGGCTACTAACAATATTGTTAAAAAAAGTAGACATATCGGATGATGCAGGAATGCTTAGCAAAGGACGATAAAATATGTTTATTATGTAGGGTAGGCCTATAACCTGAAAGCTTCCTTAGTTTGATGTCAGCAATGTTTGACATGCTCATGAACGAGTTTTCATACTCGTTACAATGTTATCATCTTACTTTGTGACATATATGTTAAAGCCGCATGCAAGGTAAATGTATCTTCAGTTAAAAGCTAACCAACAATTAGGATTATATTTGGTACTTTTCTGATGCTTTCAGGACGTGGACCTGGACTTCGTTCTCGATTTCCACGCCCATTCAAGTTTACAAGGTGTTTTTATCTACGGAAATACTTACAACGACGTTTACAGGTAAGCAACTTACCGTAAATATTATTTCGCGCTCATATTTCTCGACAGCTATACAGGTATACGTTTTGGGTTCCACGGTTTGCCTTCTAACCAGCCATGCTGTAGATCAAGTCCTTCTAACTGTAGAGAGGAATTTATTTAGGAAAACAATCGTTTTTAGGAAAATTTAAAAGTGTCCAGAATGTTTGGATATATCATCAGATCTACTAAAATTTGTGTTTCTTCTCGTCACCGAAGGTATGAATATGGTCTGCTAGAACACTTACTTTGGAGCACATTATATTTGCTGCTGTTTTTACAATTCTTCAAATAATCAGTTCAATGAAATGGTTTGTCATCTTGAAGAAAGTGCACGGATACTTCCCGTAACTGTTTATTCATTCACGAACTTGTATCAGATGTTAGTGTTTGAACTAAATAAGTAGGCCCTACAGCTTCAAATCAGATTTGTGCAGTTTTCCCCAAATCATTTGTTTTTGTGTGGAAACCTTGTCCTGTTATGTAACAGTAACTCTCTTGTGAAATATGAGTTTTTAATTTTTATAAAAAGATACTTTTTCTATTAAATAATTCTTAACTGGAAAAGAGATAGCTGAAATGATAAATGCGACTGCTCACAATAAGCAGGTAACCCGGATTCGAGTTTCGGTCAGGCACATATTTTCATGTGTCACGATCAGGTAGTATACCTATATCCAATATAGCTAATGGAACCGTATTCGCAGTCAGTGAATACTTTCGTAATACTAGTTATCATTGTCAAACGCTAGATGGTAAGGAGAGTTATAACATTCTGACAGTGAGTGCTAAAGAACTAAGTACGAAAAAGCCGATTGTACTGTAAGGAATCAAGGAATCCATTTCTGAGAGACAGATTCGATTTATTCATCTCTATGAGAATCAGCCATTCTAGGTGTAAATATTTTCAGAAAGTGGGCCTAGGGAGAACGTTTACGATTGATGGGTATAATGCTTAAAAGCTCAGGTAAAGCCCCTCTCCAATATATGTCTACCTTCCCCCGTCTCCGCTACCCGCCACCCAACACAGGGTGTTGAATCTTTGAGTATAAGCGTAGAGTGGTTCACGAGAGAGTGATAATAGCTAGTGTGTGACTCTATACATAACCACTACTGTGTGTTCCCATTGTTTCTTGGCATCCACTCACTGGCAGGCTTTTAAATTTGCCATCCATTTACATGGGATACAAAAAATGGGAGAGTAAACTATAGCCCCGCCGACGTTGCAGGGATTGCAGGTACAGCAACAAGTTTCGTAGGGAGAGTTGTGATAGGTGCATATTGGAATGTCTAATGTTTTACATTCACATAAACGCTGAAACAGATACACTGAAAATCTCCTCGCTGATAACGTGCTTAGTAGGTTTACAGCAATGGTTCATTTTGAACTGAGTGGTAAGCGACATGAACTATGATACTGACAGTATAATGTAAACTGTGACACCTACGCATTACCATGTCTGCCCTTAAACCCGCTTGCACAGCTACTCGCGTCCTTCCTTGTAATACTTCTAAAGCCAGCTCATTCCAAAACTACAGCTAAACAATGACTTAGATTATCCCTTCTTTACAATATACAATGCTTTAAATAAATACGTTGTGCAAAACTTTTATTTCTAATCAATTGCACTGACATCGACGGTAAACAATCGGAACAGAAATTCTGAAAATAATAACAAGACTTCTTCACATTTTCTACTACTCCTCAGGAGTCATTAATTGTATATTATATATATGTATGTTGTCGGTACTTTCGGACATGTCCGATAGGAGAGATGCAATTTTGATCCAACAGCCACTATGAATTAAGACACGAAGGAATTACAGGCATTGGCTACAAGCGGACATTGATATAAATGAATGGGAAAAGTTGAAAATTTGTTCCGGATTGGGATCAGAACCTGGGTTTCTTACTTAGGAGACAGATGCACTGATCACTGCGCCGTCTGGACACCGTGGCTTGCCCTTTATCCTCACTACTCGCTGCATTTCGCCGAATCCCGTGAGAGTTCGAGCGTGGTGTGTATCTGCGTGGTGTGTATCTGAAGACATCATTAGCTATCCGCGAGGATGGTTTTTAAAGACTTTATTTGCTGTTTAATCACATGAAGATGCAGTTCAGTTAACATATTACACAAATATTTTGAGGCGTTCTCAGTTACTCATAAATCGATTCATTCATTGTACCCACACTCTTTGAATTGACATGGGCAAATGGCAGGCATTTTCTTTTAGAGACAGCTACGTGCCAACAATAGCCTTTCCTACCTTGGACTACTGTATTTCCTTCATCCCTGTCTGACATTCAGCAGTTTCCCTCTCTGGAATTGAGCAGTTTCACCATTGTCTATAATTGCTGAAGTAGTATGAGCTTGAGAATCACTTTTATCATTAAAATCACTTACGTTACTTTCAGAGCTGAGTTCTTCTGACAGTGCTCCCGTACAGCATCATCCGTTAATATAATGTCGTTCCAGCATGCCATATTCCCCTGAATGAACTTCACACTCGGCGATAAAATAGTTACAAAATGTACTCCAGTGCCACAGTGAGCTTGAAAAAATATTTCTGTCCAGTTAATAAAACAACAATGCATCACAACGGCGATCGTCTATCCTCTACTAGGTCTCATTCAATGCTGAATTTACATTGGTGGCAGAGGGCACTGTATGCGCAGTTGTGCATGCACAGTAACCAACAAAATCTCCAAGGTGAGAGTGACCCTGATGTACATTTCTAGGGTTAAGATCCACTATATTAGTATTGCTTTTTGTTAAGAATTTATATTGTGAAACGTGTATTTCCTTCGTGCTCTCCACTAGATGCTAAGTATCTCACACTTGGGCTCCTGTTAATTAGTTAAAATCCTTATTGATGGAATGCATCACCGATATACATCCAGTAGTCGTTGTCAGGTATTCCCGATCGCCATGATGGATATCTAAAGTAACCCGCACTGAGACCCTCGTACTTCATTCGTGCTAGACAAACTTTCACAGACATAGCCAATTAATTTTCACATATTGAAGTAGTGATACGAGATGAGCACACGAAGCCCCGTTTCCGTTTACTGCGAGCATTCTGGTAGTGATTCTGTAAATATTTCCGTGAGATATATTCTTGCGTACTGTTTGACTGTCGAGATATCGGGATATCATCAGTCAGATACACACTGAATGGCTGGATTGATCAATAAGAGATTGTTCCGAAGACTCGCACTGAACTTCATTTTACACCATGTATGAAGGAGAGCTGCTGGGTTATCTATAAAGCTACGTTTAAGGTTAGTTAGTATGAGAGGAACGTGTGATTTTGTGGGTTGGTATATCACTGGAGTGATTGCAGTGAGGTAGCCAGAAGAGTACCAGATGATACTGTACCATAGAATTGCAGATTATGTAGTCAAAAGAAGAGAATCGTGGGACATGGAAAAAAAGATTTATGCAGTTCATGCAGAATTAGACAGTGACGTATTGAATTAGACAGGTTAAGGATGAAAGAGACTATGGGTGCTACAGTAGGTGACAAGAACAAGCCAAAGGAGAAAACCTCAGATATCACTCTAAAGATACAGGTTGGCAATCGTTTTTTCTCTTTTTACCTGAAATAGCAGAACAGCCCCTATCGGTTTTTAAGCAAAGCAGAGTACAGCAGGCTTCTAGGAAAAATCTTAGGGCTAGGACAGCTGAAAAGTCAAGAAGAAAGAAAGAAGTCCTGCTAGGTAGCAGTCTTGATGGGGGTGTAGATTCAATGATACAGGAAAAGCTAGTTGTAGAATATCGAGTCCCATGCTTCGTAAGACCTAGTGCAAAGCTTAGTCAGGTGACACAGAACATAAGAGTAATGCACGGAGACTTTGGTGAAGAGCATCAGATACTTGTAGTAGGAGCAACGGCAAAATCCGTGGCTTGCAGGTTAGAGTATAGCATTAAAGGAAATCTGGAGGAAATAGGTGCAGCAACAAAACAGAGTAGTGTTGGATTTATGAAGGATTTGAAGCAACATGACCAACCTAGCATTAGCACAACTGTCAGGATGCAAAATACGAGCTGAAAGGTTCGATAATGACTGAAACACAGCCTAAGGTCTGTGCTGTGCCTGTCTCTACAATTGAGAGGAGGGAACACAAAAAAAAATAGCCTTCGCCTGAATAGGAGGAAAGGACGGATTAGCTGAGAAACTTGTAGAACGTCTTGCGTGGGGTGTGGATGGGCTGTCACAAACGCCCACAAGACACAATCCCTCTGATTATTGGAATCAGACGGGCACAATTTTTAGGTGAGTTGTAGGTCATATACAGATAGTCTCAAAAGAAATTAGAACAGAACAGGACCATAACTTATGTGATAGTATTCAGAATAATAAAATTAATTGGCATCATTAAAACACTAAGGGGCTGATATAAAAAGTAGATGAGATTCTTGCATCTTTCTTGCCGAGAATATGTGGAAAATTCGATAGAGATTATTGTTCTGTGCCTCTCCGGACACCAGGTAACCACGAGGATGGAGATGTTCAATATCAGGGATTGTAAACTAGCACCATTTTTATGTAGAGTTAACGTGGAAGAAGAAGGAGAATTGTACACATAGTAGGAAATATAGAAACAAACAAATTTTTTTTAGATCAGAAGGCGTGAGCTTGTGAGTTCTAACTACGGAATACTTTTCCGGTTATTGTAAAAGCTTACAGATGCTCTTTAGGAAGCTTTCAGCTACTTGTAAGACATCTAGACGCATGATTCAGCTGCCTCTCAGATACGAAGAAACAGTAAGTAGTTTGTAGGGATAGGAATGTAGATATCATGGAAGATGCACAGAGATACAGTGAACTGAAATTATAATTTAGGTGTTTCATCTGAATTTCAGTAGCTAATTTTGCAATACGTGTGTAGGAAGTTAGGAGGACCATTACTATCTGATCATTTATTGATGGAAGTGTACAGTATAACACTTTACAGCAATGATGCAGGTGCATACAAAGCAGTGAGGCTTATTGAAGAGAACAGGATACAGTATTATAAGAGTAAATTAAAAGATATACTATGGGTGATGCTTCATAGTGAATTTGTGTCGTTATTTAAAAGTAGCTTTCCTAAAAAGTTACCCTTTAAATCATTAAAAAAATAAAAACGAAACCTCACAAGTAATCTATGAGTAACTGAGGGAATTAAAATCTCATATAGGAAGAAGATAGAAATTTATATAAAGAACAGAGTAAGTCAGGATTCGACATTATTTGCATACTACAAATACTTCTATACTATTTTAAAGATTTTCGTAAAAATTTCAAGAAGTATTGGCATCCTGATAGAAACAAATAATACAGATAAAATAACTGAAATATCCAGAATGAGTGATAGTTCACCAGTTGTGAGTACTTCTAACAATCACTTTCTAAGCGCACCAGGAACAGCTGGATTAAATCTTTCAGTGACAAGTAATAAATTAAGGTCAGTTGATACTTTTCGTGATCTTTTGAAGGTGTTTGATTGTGTGGGTCATGTTACAATCTTATAGAAACTTAAGTTTTGTGGAACTGATAATTTACACACAACTAGTTGAATCATGTTTAACGGGACTCGTATGTGAATAACTGTCAAAAAATCGAGTTTTTAATTTTTGTCTTAAAAAAGTTCTCTGGAGTTTTCTGAAACAAAAAATTTACTTGCAAAAAAAATGGACCACAGAAATTGGACCAAATTAGAGGAATTTTCAAGTGGATGCACGCACCACGACGTCCCCATTGCATACAGTCGGCTTGTTAAATATAAAGTTTTTCTCTCATTTGTTTGGTTTTTGTGACTTTTTAGTCCCTTGAGTTCGCTAACCTGCGAAAGCTTTACAGTTGCTTCTCTTTTGTTTATACAGAGAGTTTACTCATTTTTTTCTGTTGTTTTGGCGCGAATATTTTGTTTACAAGGAAGTAATTGTGTGCGTGAGAGTCTTATTCCACTTGAAAATGATATTGAGGGAATGAAAAAAACAGTATGGGCTACCTTCTGTGATAGATCCTTCACAGATTACAGCCCATGTCATGCACTCGGCCCACCTGGCAGAGATTTATGTTCTGGCTACCAGTGGGTTGTTACTTAATGTGAGAGCTACAATCATAAACATTTTTTCCCATTTCCCATATCGGAAATTATAAAACCTATATATATAGGAATCTTAGTAACACAAGATTATTAGAGAAACTTTTACATGGTCAGACTCACAAGGCAAATGAAAGTTTCAACAACTATAAATGGCGACGGATACAGAAAACTTTTTTAGTAGATCTAAATACTTTGAAAACAGGTGTGCTAGATGCAGTTGTCTGTTTCAATGACGGTGCAGTGTCGAAGCTTAATGTTAGGGACCTGATAGGAGTGCCTGCATAGAGCTCTAATAGTCATTGACTGAAGGAGAATCTTCCAAGCAGAGAAATCGGTGTTGAAAACCACCAAAGAGGCAAGACTGAGACGAAGTGTTAAAAAGAGAAGGGAGGAAGAACAACACAAGGACCAAGATGAATAAGGACCTGAGATGCATTACTGCCATACAAGTTTTATAGAGAAAGTAAGTTTTTAACTTTAACTCGAATTTCCTGAAAGTTGAACTATTGCATGTTCTCGTGCAGTTTGGCTAAAAAGTATTAAACATAGAGAGGTAAAATTTTATTTTCTGTCTTAAAACATGTTTAACTAAAAATTAGACCACTCTTGTGACTTAACTTAGAAAATAACATACTTTTTTGAAGGAAAACCCTGATTTCATTTCCAAAATTTTTGATAATCGTACTTAAAATTATTTGTACGACAATTTACGACAGCATCATCTTTTATGTAGTGTACTTTAAAGGTAATAGTGTAAAGAACTTGAAGAAAAAATAAACTTTCTACTTTGTCTGTGTTTTGAGTAATGTGTACCTTTGATGTAGTTAAATAATTAGCATGGTTTATTTCACTTGCAACAAAAAAAATGCAATTAAAAAAGTGTGAGAACTGAAGCTGTGGTTCATGTAAAGATGTTCCCAAATGATGTCTTAAAAGATGGTAAGCATTACACGGGCGTACAAATCTTATTCTTTGATATTACGATATATTGATAATTTTTACTTTATCAACTGTCTGACACCAACTGACTAAAACACAGTTTCATGCCATACGCGTTTCGCCTTTATTTTCTTCTGTGGCCTGGGATATGTACATGTGTTTGCTATTTAGTTTACATTTTGGTCACTCTACCTATAGGTTATAAACAGTTCTGGTGTATGGTTTTTGCTATTCTGAATATTTTGAACTGTACTTACAGGTTGCGTGGACGATTTTCTACATATTACGCTCCTGTAACATTTTTGGTGTAGTTCTTCTTGTAAAGGACAATTTGCGATTTTTTCCCACTTATCACAGTACTATTCACATTTATTCTTTCAGTTGTACTGTGTAGAAAACTGACAGTTTTTTCAAGGTTTCCCCTGGTATTCACGGACCAGTCCCCTTAACAAACAGAATGCAAAATTTAGCTTAATAATTCAAACAACGTTGGGAAGGAAGATAATTTTAATGAGTTGGAGAAAATCACAAAGGGACTCACACAGGAAAAGGGCTCAATTTTGCGTACTCTCCTATTATAATAAATCCCATTAGAGAGACAGAGACAGAAGAGAAGGTGTAATGATGTTTTTCAAAGAACTATTAAGTGAGCCTCGTGAAATGAACTGTCCTTCAGTTTTGAGAGAGCTCACTTTATTAAATTTTGTACAACAAGTAGCCATACCAAAAACTGATGTAGCATGCAATTTGATATTACTTTCATATTACAAAAAGGTTTATACTGTTTTAGTATGTAGCTTTCACTTGCAGTCATCTATGGGCTAATTAAATTCGTCATAAGTAAACCACGACAATTTGAGAAGAATTGCGATATCCACACTTACAACACTAGTGGAAAAACTGATCTTTATTACCTATTCTTAAAACAGTGGCTGACAAAGGATTCCAATATGCAGCAACGGCGATTTCTTAGCATTTGCCCAACAACATAAAATGTCAGATAGACATCAAAGCAAGTTCTAAATATCACCTACATTGTTACTGAGTGAGGTGACGCAGTGGTTACACGCTGGTCTCGTATTCGGGAGGCCGCTGATTCAAACCCGCGTCCGGCCATACTGATTGAGGTTTCCGACAATTTTCCGAAATCGTTTCAGGCATATGTCGGGGTGATGATGATGATGATGATGATGGTGGTGGTTTGTTGGGTGATCAACACCGGGGTCATCAGTGCAGGTACAAGTTCCCATTCTTTCAATTTCCCGTCTAGTCACGTCTCGAATGATGATGAGATAATGAGGACAACACAAACACTCAGTCCCCTGGAGGAGAAAATACCCAAATGCAGGGGTGGCTCTTTTGAAAAGGCATGGTCGACAACCTTCCTCATCCTTCCCTAATGTGGTGGGACCGCAGACATCGTTGTTTGCTCCCCTCCCCCAAATCAACCAACCAAACAACCTCAATCGTTTCTCCCAGACAACTGCTTCAGTACCACAGACGAATTTCAAGTTAAAAACCGGCAGCCAAAAAATAATATCATTCTTAAGTGTAGCTGCATTTCGTCTTTAGAACTAAATACAATGTGTTCATTAATGTTAACATGAAACATGTATACAATCCTTTAAACTGACTCATTCCAGTTCTGTAAACTGACTCAATCCACACCTTTTCGATAAAAGAATCGTTCGAATGATCAATGTAACATGTGACTGACTAACCTCAAACCACCTGCCCAATACAACGTTATCGAATGCACAAAAAGCAGCTATTCTACATGATACGACTTTCACTTCCTTGGTAGGTTTCAGTAGCTATGTCGCAGCAGACTGCTACGCACGTAAAGGGAATGTACCAGTCTCAGCTAATTATTTACAACTCCCATCCTCTATCACTTTAAAGGTCATCCTCTCCCACTCTCCCTCCCCCTTCCACTTCACATACCCTCAACCCATCCCCATTCTCCCTGTAGGCCACTAGAACGAAACCTCATGTTTATTTTGAATCAAATTAGCTATACTCAATTTATGAGCCAATTTGCTACCCTCTTCCGCTTCTCAAACCCGTTCCCCACTCTCCCTATAGGCCACTTCCACTGACATCTGGAATTTATTTAGAATCAAATTTAGTATCCTTATGGCTAAAATGTATTATTAGGGTCGTTTCTGAGTCCCTCATCATGTATGTTGCAGTATTAGTTTAAAAATTTTGCAGGTTATACGAGACGATTAAAAACATGTACGTAAAATAGCTTACATACTGATTGCTCTATTTATTTAAAACCTGTAGGAACATATCGCACTTGTTAAGAGTATGTATGTAGCCATCTTCTTTAAGCAATGTACACTCTTTCAATGTAAATATCACACTGAGGAGGTGTAGAGTTAGTGTTTTAAATACTTCGCAAATTTTAAAACATCATTACTAATCATCAGTGTAGATAGGGACTGATGTACGAATGATTGACATTCATCACTGACAGCCTGTACTGAGAAAGGAAATCACAAAATATAAATTTCTTTGAACATATCCACTTTTTTATGCATGTTTCTTCTGTATTTTACTGAGTTAGGTGTTATAAATTCATAGCCTCGTCTTTGAAATTCCATGGGTTCTTAAGTATCTTTAATTTTGTAGACAATATGAGAAAAAGAAGTTAACAATGCATTGGTAAGTTCATTCATTTCTTGTAAGTTAATGCATGAACACAAGTTCCCATAGTATGCTGATACAATAACTCCATATTTAGCAGTTATATACAACCGCTCGCTCACAGAAAGATCTGTACGGAAACACTGGAAAATTGCTCAAATCACACCAATACCTAACATGGGAAATAGGAGTAATCCGTTTGAATTACAGGCTCATATCACTAACGTCGATGTGCAGTAGCGTTTTCGAACATTATTAAGTACTTCGAAGAAAACGATTTATTGACACATAGTCAGCACGGATTGAGAAAATATCGTTCTTGCGAAACACAACTAGCTCTTTATACTCATGAAGTAATGAGTGCCATCTACAAAGGATGTCAAATTGATTCCATATTTTTGTGTTTCCAGAAGGCTTTCGACACCGTTGCTCACAAGCGAATTCTAACCAAATGCCTATGGAATATCGCATTTGTTGTGCGACAGGATTCGTTATTGCCTGACAGAAAGACCGCAGTTCGTAGTAACAGACGGAAAGTCATCGAGTGAAACAGAAATAACATCCGGCGTTCCCCAAGGAAGTGTTATAGGACCTCTATTGTTCATAATATATATTAAAGACATAGGAGACAATCTGAGTAGTAGTTTTAGATTGTTTGCAGATGATGTTGTCATTTACCGTCTTGTAAAATCATCAGATGACCAAAACAAATTGCAAAATGATTTAGATAAGATATCTGTTCGTTGCGAAAAATGGCAATTAACCCTGAATAAATAAAAGTGTGAAGTTATTCACATGGGTACTAAAAGAAATCCACTAAATTACGATTTACTTGCTCTACTGAAGAGACTGCTTGCATCATGCATGTCGGCCCTATTCTGGAGTAATGCTGTGCGGTGTGGGATCCCCATTAGGTGGGATTGATGTATGACATCGAAAGAGCACAAAGAAGGGCAGCTCGTTTTGTATTATCGTAAAATAGGGGAGATAGTACTTCAGGCATGATAAGTGAATTGGAGTGGCAATCATTAAAACAAAGGCGTTTTTCATTGTGACGGGATCTTCTCATGAAATTTCAATCACCAGTTTTCTCCTCCGATTGCAAAACATTTTGTTGGCATCCACCTACATAGAGAAAAATTATCATCACGATAAAATAAGAGAAATCAGGGCTCGCACAGGAAAATTTAAGTGTTCGTTTTTCCGGCGCGCCGTTTGAGAGTAGAAAGGTAGAGAGACAGCTTAAAGGTGGTTCATTGAACCCTCTGCCAGGCACTTTATTGTTAATAGCGGAGTAATCACAAATATGTAGATGAAGTTGCAAGAAAATCTGTTTCATATACCGTATCTTAAATCTAACGTGATACGTTTATATGACAAGTAAAGCAATAGTACATATTAAAACACAAAGTGAAACTTCATGCTTGGTGAAATTTAAAACAATACTAAATCACAGTCCTCTTTAACGTAAAGTTTCTTCCCAAGACAGACTTTGATTTCAGTATCATTCGAACTGCCCTGGTCAACTTCTGAACTGAACTCTTTACTCTTCTATGAATCATTTTCGAAATAAGACTTCAACTTATTCACATCATCAGCATTATTTTTGCTTATGTGATTCACTAATGGATTCAAACATTATTGAAGCACTTTTCTTTTGAGGTTTCACTATTTCAACGTCTAACAGTGAAGCAAAGTATTGGTAAGTATTTTGTAAATAATATTGCGTCCTCTTACTTTTGCCTCAGGTATCGTAAAACGCAATGTGGCTTCCATTACACATTAGGAGATTGTTTTCATGTCGTAAGTAAACAGGTATTTACTCTAAACTTTAACGTCCCCAAACTTTCCCAGAATGTCATAATATTCGGAGGGCGGAGTGATTGTCTCGTGTTTCCTTAGTTCTTTTCCAATAAGGCCAAAAATCTTTTCAAGAGGCAAATAGCTATGTCCACATGTTGGGAAATAATATCGAATTCCTTTGATTTTTCAGCGTAACTCAGAAGCATTGCCGTTAATGTGAAGTTTTTGTTTTAGAAGTCACAAGATCAGAAAATAATCTGAGACTTATATTTTCTGCACTTTCTTTTCGTTAGACCTTACTCTAAACAATTTAAATATTCTGTCACAGCAGATGGAATTTCATTTGCCCAGGTCGAGAGTCAGCCTCAAACCATGTGTAGTTATCCAATTTTTTGCTGCTTCTGAAAATTTTAAGATTGTGCAGTTAAACAGCCAGACAAATCTGTAGTAACTACGCTTAAAGTACTTTGTAAGATATGCTTGCACATTGACCACATTTCTTTGTCGAATAGCAGTTTATTCTTTTCGTCAATGGCAGTTGTGTATCCCAGTTGCTTCAGGTTTTATTGTCATTTTGTTTCATTTTGTTGCGTTTACTGTTTTTTTCACATTAACTGCAGTTGAAAGAGTAATTTTCTTAATAGGGATCAGATTAAGTCTATTTCATGTGATGTATTTTTTCTTAACACCCATAGAAACCTTACTTGTGCAACAGTAGCAGTTTGTGTTACTTTTTTCTTAAGTCGTTGTAACAAGGTACACAATATCCAGCCGGCCGTAGTGGCCGTGCGGCTCTGGGCGCTACAGTCTGGAGCCGAGCGATCGCTACGGTCGCAGGTTCGAATCCTGCCTCGGGCATGGATGTGTGTGATGTCCTTAGGTTAGTTAGGTTTAATTAGTTCTAAGTTCTAGGCGACTGATGACCTCAGAAGATAAGTCACATAGTGCTCAGAGCCATTTGAACCACGATGTCCAGGCCACCACATTTTGGAACAATACAGTCTCCCAGTTCTTAAGCAGATCCAAATGGAAATGGAGATTCGTAAATAGATCTTTCGTATGCTTTGTAGTGTATTAAACATCCTGGTATCCAAAATTTTCTAAATGGACACCAATGTGTGGTTAGTGTTTCTAGTAAATGCAGTATCCCATATTCCCCATATGTATTCAGATTTTCTCCATATTCTGAGAGTAAAAGTATATTTAATAATTTATGACAGTATTTTATAAGACTATTTCTTTTCTTATGTTACTGTACCAGGAGTGGCTGGATTCTTTAGCATTCAGCAGTGATATGTATTCCCCCAGCCACTCAGAGAACCCACAAGGTGCTTGTAGGATCACTTCCTTCTCTAATCAGAAAAACTTCGATCAAAATAATGCTTGCTGTCAAGGCCACCCTTCATGTATACATATGGATTGTGATGTGGAGATTTAGTGAATTAGAATGGTAGTTTGTGCATTGTAGGTTAATCTGTTGACTTAAGACTTCTTAAATACGGCTATATTCATATTGATTGCTAGAAAATATACCTCTATATCAACTCTACATTTATAACACAGAATGCTGATCAACTGGAGATATCAAAAACTCTTATATATTAAAAATATCCGAGTTGTTTGTAATAGATGGAAATAATGTTCAAGTAACTGACTTACCTCAGCCTAATTATACTATTTTACATCGATGTATCTACCTCCAAACACTACTCTGGACGACATACACCAAACAGTAACCCAGATGTGGATCCATCTCTGAGCACTATCCCAGACCTAACACTGGCCGATCCTCCTCTGGACCCTACACTTCACTTAATGTGGCTCGACCTGCCTGGATCTAGAGCAGGTGGATCCAACACTGGACCCTACTAGAAATCTGGGGGAAGTTGTGATGTGCACATGCATACACACACGAAGTACTGCAGCTTGGCTAGTAGTTTACAACTGGATGAGTCAGTTCCTTGAACTTTACTTTCATCTTTTACAAATGTCTTGAATCTTTAAATTACATGAAACGTTTTGATAGCTGCAGTTGATTGGTTTTCTCTGCTATCAGTATATGAAAAAGCGGAAATGGGTCTCACCTTAGTTACGTGATCGTGGAGCTAGATTTTGTAAGAACCGGAAAGAATCTAGTTGTATTTATGGTAACTGATGCCGAAACACCGACTATTAACGCGAAAACGTTGTAAAACACTCATCCTCCACCGTAAGCCATGGTAACGGATGCCGAAACACTGAGTATTGACGCTTAAACGTTGTAAAACACTCAGCCTCCACCATAAACCGTGTGGTTTAGTCTATAGAAGGGATGTGGCTGACAACTAGCATTGTGCCGATGGAAGTTTTCCTTGTAGATTTTTGGGAGAAGAGGAAGACGTGAGCCTGCAACCGCTTTGTAAATGTGAAACTCTCGGTATGAGGAGCCACCACACCCGTGATGAATCATTTGAAGATGCAATTCAAATGTCATGAAGCTATTAGTGACTCATAAATTATTTTGATGCACGTGTAGCAGTTTTAATGATTTTAAACTTCATAGATACTCTAGCTGAGTGCGGGAATCCGTATCACTGTTGGATGCTAAGGAAACCAAGCCGCGTCTGGTATGGTAACGAATGAAAAGACGAATATTCTTCTACAGTAATTCGTTAATTATAGCGTACATAATTACATACGGGATATGGAAAAAATTTCAGGTATGAATGGGTAATAGGGATAGTGTGATTAAATGTAAATGCTGGGAAGGAATGGTAACACATTAGTGTATGCGTAGAAAATTATGGACTGCAAGGTGTTCCCTACGTTAGGGGATATACGAAAGATCTGTTTATAAATCTACATTCCCATGTGGATTTGCTTAGAGAAAGGGTAGTTTTACTGTAGCCACATGTGTTGGAAAAGACATTGTACATCCTGTTATTCCAAAGGTCTTAAAAAAGGTGCCACAAACTACTGCTGTTGTCATAACGAATCTTACGCAGAGTTCGCAAGGAAAAGAAGCAACATATCAAATAGATGAAAGCCGATTACTGTAACGTAGAATACTACTTTAAGCACACTTCAAGAGGAAAATTGGAAACTGAAGAGAGCAAGGTAAAAAAACGGTGTATTTGGGATAAACAATTGTCACGAAGGAAAACTATAGACTGCTACTTAAAAAACAATTGATCTGTTCTGATTTGCAACATGACTTACAGAATTACTTTAAACTCTGTACACGAAAAAAAATTTAGACACTTATGAGAATATAAGATATTAGCACTGACTGTAGTACTAAGGGAGAGCAATCACATGTTTTTGTACTTGCTAAAAATTATAACTTCAAGGGTGTTTATTACATTAAGGGATACGGGAAATTAGCTACTTGGAAACCACAATTTCAATTTGGATCTGCTTTAGAAATGAGGGGAATAAAAATTTAAAATTAAAATCCTCAAATGGACTTGGTTACTGTCTGTAGTGTCTTTGGGAGAGTAAACGTTCTGGTAATACAGTCCAGTACCACTGTCACCTACAGCAATACATATTAGTTTACATGCAGTTTTTGACAGGAGAGACAGTAGATAAGTAGATGTTTGGGATATTCTACACTGATTGCGTTGTATTAGAGATACGTAGTCACAGATCATATGGTAGAGCCATCAAAATGCTGTATGATTACATACACACGTATGATATAGCTGTTCTATGAAAGTGAAACATCACACATCACCATTCTATATTGACACAGATAATACCTAGATAGTTCAACGCATAATATGATAGCTTTCTTCGAAAAACCCAAAATACACTAATACAGGCGTAACTATTTTTTGAACTTAAATGAGAAAAGTTACCAGTGTGCTATTGATGATTGGACATACTCTTAATGGAATAGAAGAAACCTGTGTCAGGCATGCCACATTATGGTATGTTCAGAGCTTAGCTGAATCCTAGAGGTTGTTCGTTATCAAGTGAGACTTTAATTCCATCTTTTAAACAAAATGGAAGTAATGCTCTTATTCACAAAATAAATTTTCAGTTGGCAGTCTCCATTTTCTGTCTCAACATGGTGAGTGATTTGGCAGCAGAAACACTTCGTAATAGCGTTTACTGGAAGGTGTCCATATACTTTGGATCAGACAGTGTATGCACCATGTACATCACACATCAAACAACTAAAATGGGAATAGGTTCGCTCATGCACACTGCCGAAATGCCAGAAGGTATGATGAGAAAATACATGTATGGATGAAAGGACTTGGTGTACTTGCAGAAAATGTAACTGTAACTGGAAATATTACTCTGTAGTATAATTACTAACAAAGTTTGATCCCTAACCTCTGTAACCGGGTAGCGTACATCGCGTATGTATTAAATGCCAAAAAGCTATATGTACTCTTTTTATTGTGTGCGACCACCTCATGATGGTGTACAAAGTAATGCTGGCTTGCGGGTGTATTACTTTTCAGTGTATAATTTTCACTGGATTGGTGCATAAGTTCGTTGCCTTTTTCCATACGTTTAATAAACACTGCAGATACACGTAACAGAGACTTTAGACATCAATAATAAATTCTCCTTCACTTTTTGCAGCAGTCTGCTAATGCTGGCGTAACTTTTCGATTTCGCGTGTGTACAAATCACGTAGTTTTGAGGCGAAAAATTCGTCGAGCCATGTTCGCAGCGCATTTGCATCCAGAAAGGATGTTCGTTGAAGGTTGTTTGATAGAGAGCGGTAAAGGTAAAAATGGGAAGACGCAACTCAAGTGAATAAGGAGAGTGCGGAACGACATCGCAACCTAACTCGTGCATAGTGCTGGTTGTCAGTCGAGCAGAGCGTGGGCGGGCGTTATCATGAAGTAGCGTCACTTCACGCAGTCTTCCTGGCCATTGGTCTTTGGTTCCGTTTGCAAGACGTCTCAGTTGACGACCATAAACGTCATTTGGGATGGTTACACTTCGGCGAAGCAATTCGTAGTACAATACGCCGTCGGTATTCCGTAAGAAGCATAGTTTTATCTTTTGTGGATGCCAACAGATCTTTGTATGAGGTGTTTCTTCTTTGTTTGGACTCAGCCATTCCTTTCTTTTTGAAGCCATTTTGACTATTTTTCGACCGTGATTGTCTCAAGAAATATGTAAAGGTTTTCTTAAATTACCGCTACCAGTCACAAACTTTGTTGACTATTGTATTACTTATTTATTTATCGACATGTTTCGAGGGAATAGCTGATCTTCAGGCTAAATGGCATTACAAAGACAATTTCACAGTACGGTCATACTGATGTTACATAGTCTTTTCATAAATGCTGTGGTTATCCTGTGGAAGAGGAGAAAACTTAGCAAGAGGCGATGTCACTTTAAAAGCAGGACTGATATTTGCATGAAAATGTTTTGTAAAGGTCACTCAATTTGTTCTTCTGGCGTGGCAGTCTCGTTGTGATGCGCTGAGGTGTTTCCATTTCCGTGACTCTCTTGGCTTTCTTGGTAACTGTTCACAAATTTTCCAGGTTAAGGTTACCTTAGTGAAAATTTTCAGTACTGGTAGTGTGTCATCTGCATTTCTCCTATAGAATTTATTTTTTTGGCAAGGTTCTTGGCTGTTCAATATTTATTTAATTTTATTATTTATTTATTTATTTATTTATTTAATAATTATATTATTTAACAGCCAAGCGCCTTGCCTAAAGAAAACTGAATTTTGTAGGAGATATGTAGATGACACAGTACTGTTAGTGAAAGGGGATACCAAAGAAATCACAGACATTATAAATTAATTCAATAACCTACATTAGAAAATCAAATTTACAGTGGAATATGAGCAAAATAAACGCATCTGCTTCTGGACCTAAATACAGGGTGATTCAAAAAGAATACCACAACTTTAAAAATGTGTATTTAATGAAAGAAACATAATATAACCTTCTGTTATACATCATCACAAAGAGTATTTAAAAAGGTTTTTTTTTTTCACTCAAAAACAGGTTCAGAGATGTTCAATATGGCCCCCTCCAGACACACGAGTAATATCAACCCGATACTCCAACTCGTTCCACACTCTCTGTAGCATATCAGGCGTAACAGTTTGGATAGCTGCTGTTATTTCTCGTTTCAAATCATCAATGGTGGCTGGGAGAGGTGGTCGAAACACCATATCCTTAACATACCCCTATAAGAAAAAATCGCAGGGGGTAAGATCAGGGCTTCTTGGAGGCTTGCTGGATGCGTGCTACATTTTCATCACTCGTTCTGGGCCGTCCAGAACGTTTCCCTTTGCACAAACACCCATTCTCTGTAAACTGTTTATACCAACGTTTAATACACCACCTATCAGGAGGTTTAACACCATACTTCGTTCGAAATGCACGCTGAACAACTGTCGTCGATTCACTTCTGCCGTACTCAATAACACAAAAAGCTTTCTGTTTAGCAGTCGCCATCTTAGAATCAACTGACGCTGACGCCTAGTCAACAGCGCCTCAAGCGAACAAATGTACAACTAAATGAAACTTTATAGCTCCCTTAATTCGTCGACAGATAGTGCTTAGCTCTGCCTTTTGTCGTTGCAGAGTTTTAAATTCCTAAAGTTGTGGTATTCTTTTTGTATCATCCTGTATTATAAGACACAACAACACCTGCACATTCAAAATGTATAGGAAAAACGCAGTGACTGACACCAGAATCCCTATAACCTCATGTCAGCCAAATATCCAAAAAAAGGCAGCATACAGGTCAATGCTACATAGGGCAACTAAAATACCACTGAACCAAGAAAATATGCAACAAGAAATAAACACAGCGAAAATTTTTGCAGTTGCCGATATTTACATGGTTGACATAATGCTAGACAAAGTGAAGGAAGACCCAGGTGCAAACTGTACCACAGAAGAAAGGGAAAAACACATGTACCGGTATATCTAGTATCTCATATATTGGCAATGTGTCACAGAAGATTGCAAATATTATCAAAAATCACAATGTAAAAATTGGGTTTTCTACATCTAATAAACTACAACAGAAGCTAATACATAACATAAAGTGTAATCATGATCCAAATGTAGATTCTGGAATATGCAAACTAACATGCCAGAAATGCTTCGCGTTCTACCTAGGACAAACACGCCGAAATTTCAACACCAGGTACACAGAATACATTACATCCTACGCACATTACAGACACACTACAAGAGCCACAGCAACAGACATTCATAATACAGCACGCCCATTTGGAAAAATACAGCAAAATGTCAATGTACTCCACCTAAAAATAAATGACATATAATGGATTTGCTAGAAGAACTGGAGATATATTCAATTACAGAAAACATAAAGTTAAATTATTAAATGAATAACTGAAAAGTGAATCAGTGAATTTCTTGAAAAGGTTTCGATAATATACATAAATAACAATAGCAACACATAGAACAAAACACAATTGTAACATGGAGATAAGTAAATTACGATCCATATTGTTAATATAGATAATCTCTGTACAAAAGCATATCATAGTCTGTAGAATATATTTAATGTTATCTCTGTTGACTACTTGTAGGAACAACTATGTAACTGCTTTGTTTATATAAGATATTTTCGATGTTTAAAGTTTACAGAAATTCGTATGTGATGCTTAGTGTATACGAGACTCTGCACAAATAGACCATAAGAAAACTGTAAGTTCAAATTCTTCTAAATTTTGCTACTAACTTCACAAAAAATCGAAAACCAAACAAAAATCGCGTGTTTCATACAGTAAAGTTAACGAAATGAAGCAGACCCTCACACATCGATAACATCACATAGAAAATGGCGTAATACATGCAAAAAACGCACTTGAAAATGGTAACCATTACCGAAACGCGTCCTGCGAAAAGTAAGTAAAATCGTGATTGGTAGCAGAAGAATTATTCATAAACAGACCTAGTGTATATCGAGATTGTTCCAGGAACATCGCGAACTAAAAGTTGACGTGAAATTTCTTCAGAAAGGAACACTGTCCCGCCCCAGAATGATATTGCGGTGTGATGGGAAATTTTTTTAGATTTTCTGTGGCAGCGACAGCGCTAGAGTTGAACGCAAGGCAGGAAGGATTCTCCGCAATAACTAGATTGGAAAGCCAATAACGAAGGACATCCGTTATTGCATGTAGCATGGGCACCCCACCAAGATAATAGCAACATGGCACCCGAGATGGATGACCAAGGTGTAGATGCAGCAGAGTGATTTCACAGGAAAGGGAGCATAACGTCATTCTGTTCATTGCACAGTGAAGTAACAACGTGTAAGTCCTGTGCAAAAGTAGCTTTCAGTACCCTGACGCTGCGGAAACAACTAAACTGAAGGCCTGAAGAGAATGGTTGTGACTCTGTGGCAGGGTGCAGAGAGCTAACATATCCGGAAACTTGGTTATTCTTATCACACAATGATGTCACTGGTGTAGAATGATGTGTAGAAATATTCTGACTTTCAAAGCCTAGTAGTCAGATTGTAGCTAACGGGTCTGGAAGCTGGACATGTGACGCTCTAGTCATGGTCTTCCTGGATCAGTTGGCTCTATGATGCCACAGCCAACCCAGCCTGAAAGATTTGGCTGCTGTTAGCTACTGTCACCTCTGCTCATGAGAAGACTTCGGTGGTTCCCAACTCTAAGACTCCTGAAGGCCTACGTCATTCTACCTCACGTGGGTCCAAACTGCCATGATCTCAGGGGAGCACATTAGCTGCCTTTCCCTCCCTGCACCTATGAGCACACACCGTTGTCGTCTCTCACGTCTACGACCACCTCGAGCAGAGCAGCAGGGTGCTTCCTCAGGGAGCCATCTACACGATAATGAGAGAGCTTCCTGCTAACCAACTGTCCGTGCTGCTGCCCACCAAGACACATGGACAACATCTGTGGTGCATCAAACCAACGACTACTAGTGACATAGCTACCGATGCGTGTGCTGCTGCATCATTAGCGGTTGACTAGAGAACCATTGTACCACCGCCAAAGTACATATCCTGCAAGGACCGCGAAGAAACCAGAAGGGTAGTGGGGCTCCTGCGGAGACATAGAGAGCTGTTTTTCCCTCGCTCCGTTAGTGCGTCGAATAGGAAACAGAATGACTATGAGTGGTACAAGGTGTCCTCCGAAAGTCACCGTAATTTGCATTGTGAAGTATGTACGTAGGTACAGATGTTAAGTTCACCAAGACGAAATAAATACTTTAAGGTTTGCTGACGACACTGCAATTCTGTATGAGACGGCAAAAGACTTAAACTTCAATGGAACGGATAATGTCTTGAAATGAAAATCATGAATATAAACTAAAGTGAAACATATTAAATGGAATGTATTCGAATTAAATCAGTCAGTGGTGAAGGAATTACATTAGGAAATGGGACTCTAAAAATAGTAGGTGTGGTATGTTATTAGGGAGGCGAAGTACCTGATGCTGGTTGAACGTGCGGTGATGTAAAGTGCAGGCAGGCAGTAATAAGAAAATCATTTTAGGAAAGAAAGGAGATTTCTTAACACAAAATATAATTTCAATTGTTAGGAAGTCTTTCCTGGAGGTATTTGTCTGGGGTGTACCATAGTGTGGTTGTGAAACGTGGACAATAAACAGTTGACACAAGAAGATAATAGAATCTTTTGAAATGTGGTTCTACACTAGAATACTGAAGATTATATGAGTAGATAGAGCAGCTAATGAGTCTGTACTCACTGCAACTGGGGTAAAAAGAAATTTGTGACACAACTTCACTAAAGGAAGAGATCGTTAAATGTACACTTGTTGAGGCATCAAGGATTTTACAGTCTGATGTTGCAAAGACGTGTGGAAGCTACACTCTGCTGAGGGATACCAAGCTTCAATACTGTAAGCAGATCCAAATGTATTTATGTTGCCATATTTACGCACAGATGAAAAGAGGACTGAACAAGGCAACAGTGTTGACAGCTTAATCAAAGCAGTCTTTGGACAAAAAACAGCAACAAAAACGTATTTACCTGATCGTTCGGACAAAAAATCACACACTTTCATCATCCCTTCCATCCCTCTTTATGAATTTCATATAACTGATACCCATTTCCCAATCACTGCACATTTTTCTACCATCCATTATAAGCCTCTGATACGGCTCCTTTGATATGCCTTTTCTTAATTAATAAAAATTACATTCCTTTCTGTATCCAACTTTTTAATCTTTCCTGTGAAATATTTTATTGTTGTTGTTGTGGTCTTCAGTCCTGAGACTGGTTTGATGCAGCTCTCCATGCTACTCTATCCTGTGCAAGCTTTTTCATCTCCCAGTACCTACTGCAACCTACATCCTTCTGAATCTGCTTAGTGTATTCATCTCTTGGTCTCCCTCTACGATTTTTACCCTCCACGCTGCCCTCCAATACTAAATTGGTGATCCCTTGATGCCTCAGAACATGTCCTACCAACCGATCCCTTCTTTGAGTCAAGTTGTGCCACAAACTTCTCTTCTCCCCAGTCCTATTCAATACTTCCTCATTAGTTATGTGATCTACCCATCTAATCTTCAACATTCTTCTGTAGCACCACATTTCGAAAGCTTCTATTCTCTTCTAGTCCAAACTATTTATCGTCCATGTTTCACTTCCATACATGGCTACACTCCATACGAATACTTTCAGAAATGACTTCCTGACACTTAAATCTATACTAGATGTTAACAAATTTCTCTTCTTCAGAAACGCTTTCCTTGCCATTGCCAGCCTACATTTTATATCCTCTCTACTTCGACCATCATCAGTTATTTTGCTCCCCAAATAGCAAAACTCCTTTACTACTTTAAGTGCCTCATTTCCTAATCTAATTCCCTCAGCATCACCCGAATTAATTCGACTACATTCCATTATCCTTGTTTTGCTTTTGTTGATGTTCATCTTATATCCTCCTTTCAAGACACTGTCCATTCCATTCAACTGCTCTTCCAAGTCCTTTGCTGTCTCTGACAGAATTACAATGTCATCGGCGAACCTCAAAGTTTTTATTTCTTCTCCATGAATTTTAATACCTACTCCGAATTTTTCTTTTGTTTCCTTTACTGCTTGCTCAATATACAGATTGAACAACATCGGGGAGAGGCTACAACCCTGTCTTACTCCCTTCCCAACCACTGCTTCCCTTTCATGTCCCTCGACTCTTATAACTGCCATCTGGTTTCTGTACAAATTGTAAATAGCCTTTCGCTCCCTGTATTTTACCCCTGCCACCTTTAGAATTTGAAAGAGAGTATTCCAGTCAACATTGTCAAAAGCTTTCTCTAAGTCTACAAATGCTAGAAACGTAGGTTTGCCTTTCCTTAATCTTTCTTCTAAGATAAGTCGCAAGGTCAGTATTGCCTCACGTGTTCCAGTGTTTCTACGGAATCCAAACTGATCTTCTCCGAGGTTGGCTTCTACTAGTTTTTCCATTCGTCTGTAAAGAATTCGTGTTAGTATTTTGCAGCTGTGACTTATTAAGCTGATAGTTCGGTAATTTTCACATCTGTCAACACCTGCTTTCTTTGGGATTGGAATTATTATATTCTTCTTGAAGTCTGAGGGTATTTCGCCTGTTTCATACATCTTGCTCACCAGATGGTAGAGTTTTGTCAGGACTGGCTCTCCCACGGCCGTCAGTAGTTCCAATGGAATATTGTCTACTCCGGGAGCCTTGTTTCGACTCAGGTCTTTCAGTGCTCTGTCAAACTCTTCACGCAGTATCATATCTCCCATTTCATCTTCATCTACATCCTCTTCCATTTCCATAATATTGTCCTCAAGTACATCGCCCTTGTATAGACCCTCTATATACTCCTTCCACCTTTCTGCTTTCCCTTCTTTGCTTAGAACTGGGTTTCCATCTGAGCTCTTGATATTCATACAAGTCGTTCTCTTATCTCCAAAGGTCTCTTTAATTTTCCTGTAGGCGGTATCTATCTTACCCCTAGTGAGATAGGCCTCTACATCCTTACATTTGTCCTCTAGCCATCCCTGCTTAGCCATTTTGCACTTCCTGTCGATCTCATTTTTGAGACGTTTGTATTCCTTTTTGCCTGTTTCACTTACTGCATTTTTATATTTTCTCCTTTCATCAATTAAATTCAATATTTCTTCTGTTACCCAAGGATTTCTACTAGCCCTCGTCTTTTTACCTAGTTGATCCTCTGCTGCCTTCACTACTTCATCCCTCAAAGCTACCCATTCTTCTTCTACTGTATTTATTTCCCCCATTCCTGTCAATTGCTCCCTTATGCTCTCCCTGAATCTCTGTACAACCTCTGGTTCTTTTAGTTTATCCAGGTCCCATCTCCTTAAATTCCCACCTTTTTGCAGTTTCTTCAGTTTTAATCGACAGGTCATAACCAATAGATTGTGGTCAGAGTCCACATCTGCCCCTGGAAATGTCTTACAATTTAAAACCTGGTTCCTAAATCACTGTCTTACCATTATATAATCTATCTGATACCTTTTAGTATCTCCAGGGTTCTTCCATGTATGCAACCTTCTTTCATGATTCTTAAACCAAGTGTTAGTTATGATTATGTTGTGATCTGTGCAAAATTCGACCAGGCGGCTTCCTCTTTCATTTCTGTCCCCCAATCCATATTCACCTACTATGTTTCCTTCTCTCCCTTTTCCTACACTCGAATTCCAGTCACCCATGACTATTAAATTTTCGTCTCCCTTCACAATCTGAATAATTTCTTTTATTTCATCATACATTTCTTCAATTTCTTCGTCGTCTGCAGAGCTAGTTGGCATATAAACTTGTACTACTGTAGTAGGCGTGGGCTTCGTATCTATCTTGGCCACAATAATGCGTTCACTATGCTGTTTGTAGTAGCTTACCCGCATTCCTATTTTCCTATTCGTTATTAAACCTACTCCTGCATTACCCCTATTTGATTTTGTGTTTATAACCCTGTAGTCACCTGACCAGAAGTCTTGTTCCTCCTGCCACCGAACTTCACTAATTCCCACTATATCTAACTTCAACCTATCCATTTCCCTTTTTAAATTTTCTAACCTACCTGCCCGATTAAGGGATCTGACATTCCACGCTCCGATCCGTAGAACGCCAGTTCTCTTTCTCCTGATAACGACATCCTCTTGAGTAGTCCCCGCCCGGAGATCCGAATGGGGGACTATTTTACCTCCGGAATATTTTACCCAAGAGGACGCCATCATCATGTAATCATACAGTAAAGCTGCATGCCCTCGGGAAAAATTACGGCTGTAGTTTCCCCTTGCTTTCAGCCGTTCGCAGTACCAGCACAGCAAGGCCGTTTTGGTTATTGTTACAAGGCCAGATCAGTCAATCATCCAGACTGTTGCCCTTGCAACTACTGAAAAAGGCTGCTGCCCCTCTTCAGGAACCACACGTTTGTCTGGCCTCTCAACAGATACCCCTCCGTTGTGGTTGCACCTACGGTACGGCTATCTGTATCGCTGGGGCACGCAAGCCTCCCCACCAACGGCAAGGTCCATGGTTCATGGGGGGGGGGGGGGAAATATTTTATTATTAATACATTATCAATACGCCATCTGCTTGCAGTGAAACGGTATTGCTTGTCCCCAACGTCTCTTCCTTTTTCCATTGTTTCCTTTATGACCCATCGATATACCCCCCAACAGCCAGAATTTCTCTAGTACCTAATAATAAATATATATATTTCGTCACATCCCTTTTTATATATTGGTGTTAAAGACGACTCGTTTCATTCTCTTATATAATAATTATTTTTTTGCTTATACCCGCTATTAGATGAAGATACGTTTATTTCTTTAACGAGTAACTAATATTCCACATACATAATATTAAAGAACGGTCACGCAGACAGTGTAAAGGATAATACATCAGAAGATGTACAAAAGTTATGAGGAAAGTAATTGTAACTAACAAATTCCCAGCCTTGCTTCTCCCTTCCTTACGCCATATTCGCCGAGAGAATAAACGAAGTGTCTCCTTTAACGAATTGTGCCCGGCCAACAAGTTGAGTAACAAGGGCCCTTGTGAAGAATACCTCAAATGATGTAGCGCCCAGCCCTGCTCCTTGTGAAGGCGGGCGCGGATGTAATTTGAGGCGCCCCGCAATTGCGCACCAGCCTCAGCCCCCGGAGCGGCCGCAAACTCATTTTCATCCCGGACTGAAGCCGCGCCATGTGTCGCATTTCTCCCTGCGCGACGTGGCGTCGCGGCTTAGGGGAAGCCCCAGCTCTCACTTCCACCCACACAGTTTGCGTTTCTGAAGGGTGGCGCGTAAAAAGATGAATACGTGTATTCAGGCGCTCGTATTACCTGCTTCACAAAGACTCTCCGATTTTTCTTGGTCCCCGATAACAGAATTTCTTGCGTTACGGCATCAGCTGAACAAGCATTCTATTACCAAATTATCGAGTTGTACCCAAAGTAATTTCTAAAGACAGACTACTTTTCTTCAAGTTAATAACATATTAGAGCCATCGGAGAAACATGAGCTCACGTTTATTACGTAAATTCTGCATAAAGCTGACTACCTGAACGGGATATTTAGCAGAATGTTAGGATATTCATCATTTTCATACTTGGGTACCCGTTGCTAAATTTGGGACCCTGTTGACAGTACATGACAAAGCAACAAGCATACATAACATATTTTATATTCTTTTGTACTGTACATGCTACACTTGTATTAACACAACATATTTATTGAACAGAAAATATTGTAGGGGGAAGAATAATGCCTCACATTGGTTTTAAGAGTGACAGCGATATATGTATGACATTTAAAATCATTGACCAGGTTTTCATATAATAAAAGAATGTGAATTAGATAACGTAACTGTTTGCAGGTACTTAAGTTGCTTACCACCCTAAGACAGACTACATTTCTTCAAGTGAATAACATGCGAGAGCTATCGAAGAAACATGCGCCCCCGTTTATTAGGTAAATTCTGCATAAGCTGACTTCTTGAACTAAGAACTGACTTATGGGCAAATATTATTGATTAATGTTTATTATATGGTGCAATTTCAACTACCTATAACTCACACTAAATGTTCACAACCATGATATTGCAGGATGGAGTAAGTGTCACAATGTAACGCAGAATCGTAATAGAAATGCAGACGCTTCCCAGTATTCATAAACTTATTCAGTATTTTTAAAAAATTACTACAATGATCAAGAAGCGTTTTGTATTGGTTCTCTACTCGAGTAATAAGGTCTTAATCGTATAGATTTTGCAGAATATCCTATAAATAGGCAAATAATCTCCAAAATTGTTACTATTCCCTAGCAGCAATAAACTGAAAGTAGTTACTAAAACCAGTTGCGATGATGAAACGCTCTGTCAGTACTAAGAAAAATTTAAAACCTCCCGAATTTATAGCGCAGTAGCCTTTTGGAAAAAAAAATTCGAATTTCATTCCTCAGGATATTACCATATGTGATGGAATCATAGGCGTAGATAATACAATAACCTGCAGAGGTCTACAGGACGTAACGAACGCGATGATGTTATCTCCTACCTTGTTTTGAGTGTAGGATGTCAAACTTCATTTTGAAATCTGTAATAAAATGCAAATACCAGCCTAGTTTCTTCCCAAAAGAAGGCGCAGTTGCTCGGTTACCAGAAAATAATCAAATTCTTAATGAATGGAAATTTCGAAAATCATTCTTTTGTTCTACTCTTTTGGAAATACCGATTAAGTTCAGTCTCCTGCTGACAACTGTAGTTGCTAGTAAAGCTCTTCTACTAATCTCATCAGTTTCGTCGAATGTTAATTTAAGTGACTTACAATAAATTCTTCTGTACACAACTTACCATTTTTATTAATGTAACGGTTTTTATACACGGTTATATATCAGAAAGGAAGAAGGTTGACACGATTGTAGGGTAAAATTTCCAACTATTGGTACACATAAAAAGATGGTCTGAGGTTTTAATCACGAAATATTTCTTCCCTTTTCAAAATTATTTCTACCTTAAATGAAAGGTAAGGCGATCGCTTTTCATTTAGCATGGTATCTTTGAACTTCGTTGTTCCTATAAAACTGCGATGGATTACCCCCAATAAATTTCTGAAGAGAATATGCATAGCTGACCGATAGGTACCGTGTATCAATCTTTTGGAATGATTATTCTTCTGACAAAGAAGTTGATGCGAGTATGTTAGCGAATGTCTTTTCGACTGAAACTTCCTCATACCATAATTGGTTCACTCAGACATAAATTTCAAGCAGCAAACTACCAATACAACACAATATTAGAGTGACGTCGTGGAATCCTCACAGTTCATTTTAAAACAGTACATGATACTTTTTCCAGAACTTTTTTCTTGCAAACATGCTGATGTCTTGTTGTTTTCGGTTAATAGCAACAAACCATACATTAAGGTATAACTGGGAGAAATGTTACAAGTCTACAGGAGTTCCAGATGGAAGTAACCTCTCAGTTCGTGGCCTTGCCTCTCGTATGGTAGTGATAGAAGGGTGGTTTCATAACATGAAGTGATGGTATCAAGATAAAAAGTCGAAATAACAATATCCTTAAGTTTATTTATTAGAAGTGATTAAGAGTTAGGTGCAGCGCTGCAACACTCAATATTTAGGTGTCAGAACCCAACGTCACGAACCTGTAAAACGTTAGGAAGTATGTGGTTTGAATAAACTTTAAAGAGCCTTCAACCTCATTTAGATATTTAAATTTGTACCACTTGAGGATACAGAGGTAATAATCTGGCAGCAGAATGACACTGCCCTTTAACACCGTTTGTGGGTAAAGAAGTCCATCAGCCGGGGGATAACAAAAGGTATATGTTTATTATCTTTAATATAATGATCATGCTCTAAAAAGTGACACTACTGAAAAAGAATTAAAATAAAATAATACCGTAAAGTAGCAGAAATAAACAGTAAGTTAACAAATTGCATTACTAGTTGGTATTTGGAATTTTATTTCAGAATCTCTCTTTTTATGGTGTGATTGTAATGAAACCGCCTACTGTAAAAAGTAAAACTAAAACATAATCACTATTACTGTATTGGAGCGAGGTGGCACAGTGATATTACAATGGAGAGCTCCCCGTCTGGCTCTCCATATTTAAGTTTTCCATAGTTTCCACTAAATGGCTTAAGACAAATCCCGAAATTGTTCCTCTTTCTACGGCCCGTTTCCTTCCCCACTCCTATTCTATCGGAGCTTGTGCTCTATTTCTAATTACCTCGACGGGACGTTAAATACCACCATTCATGTCCTTCTGTTTATGAGACGCGATTCACACGAGACATGTCATACGGTTCATTCTCATATTCCTGCAGAAATGATCGAAAGATGCATCAGTGCCAAAGCACTTAAAATCAATTACGCTTTCTTAAGATTACACTGCTGCCCGCTGAAATACGTCCAGCATTCTGGGAACTTCAGCACTTTTTTTTCCGAGGAGAGTGTGCGGCAATCAACTGAACACCAAAATAGCTTCACTTTTTTGTAAGACTTCTGTCAATTCAAAAGTGATATTTCTTTTCGGGCAGAAAACCGTAACGCAGTACCTTGTTGGTATATTTATTATAGAAACTTGCTTTTGTGCCAGGAAAATGAAAGAGGGGGAACACCGCTGCTTTGCATGTTAAAACGCAGTCATTGGAGCAAGTCGAAATCGTATTGCATTATTGCATGTATTCTTGTAGATGTTACCTTCGTTCGCACGTAGTGGTACGTTTAGTTAAGCTAACATAGCTGCTCTGTTTGATTATTAAAGTTCATTATAGAGGACTACGTGTGAGCGTTACTGATGATACTGGGAAAAGGAAGAAGAGGAATCTTTGGTCGGGAAGTAGCCCATTCCTCTCAAACATCAACAAGGGTGGAATTGTGCTTATCTATGAAGGTCGTGTCCCGTCAGTAATTCTTTATGGCCAAACACTACCCGACAACTGAAAGAGGTTTCTACTATGATCCACTATATAGTCTGACGACCTGGCACTGTAAATCACCCTTGTCGGAAACTACTCTGTTCATGGAACTGTCTTTCGCCTTCAGGGATGTAACTGTCTTCCGGTTCTTGCTCATTGCGCTGTCACACGTCAACAACCTCGGGCCTGATGGAGCACTCACGATAAAAAAGAGAGCAAATGTTAACATTCATCATCTCACTCCTTTATTTGATGGTCAACTGGAAAGCCTTTTGCGGGTTTTCCTTGATACACGGGCATGATTCTACACACAGAGTATTAAAGAGTATAAGTCCAGATATTTCTAATGTTGACTGAGGACAATGTACTAAACAACATTACATTATCGTTTAGTTCATTTGTAGACTAATAATTATAGTTGTTACGAGTAGTATGTGCTTTGGTTGGTTAAAACCTCCAAGTATTCATGGCACTATCCAGCCATTGATGATTATTTTCCCCAGTGCAGAAGGTCAGGTACTGAAGTGTGGGCAATGGTGCAGTTACGGTCGTGCAAAAAAAACATGAAGTAGTAAATTATGTGATGTGATTGCGGCAAGACAGTTAGCCTCAGAGAATAAACAGCTGACACATTGAAGCGGAAACATATTAAGGTATTAATGATCACAATACCTTCACCTTTATACCTAACACCCGGTGAAGTAGGGACGAACGTTAGTCCGTGGAAACAATTATTACTGTAAACTGTAGTTAATCTTCAAATGAGACTGTGTTCGTTTCTATTGCTAACGCTTTTCTAGTACTGATGCAACACGCGAGAGCTCTACCAGAGTATGTTTACGAACAATCTAGAGCTTTAATACAAAACGACAGGAGGGATGAAAATTAGTTCGTTCAGTTCCCATTTAAGTTTCACGGAAACATAATCGAAGGACGAGGCAGCTAAGACTGGGCACTCATAAAATACTCAGAATGAATAAATATATCTTAGTGTAGTTTTCGCCAAGTTATAGCAGACAATTTACAGAATTTCCTGATGCTCGCTAGTAATTTCGTTTTATATTCGCCGAATTACGACACTGACAATCTTCTTTTCTTGTGATGGAACTATATACTACTTTTCTGACGATGTGAAAGAAGCTCCTAAGAGAAATTCAACGATAAAACGTGTATGGGACTTAGTTAGATAGCATCAGGATAAGAGTGCCGCAGACCACTGTCCCATCGCCAGGAGAAGAGGTCCCACATACCTCTGTCTTTTTGTACGAAATGTAAGAGAACACGTGACTCAGATATTGGTCATGTGCCTACCTGTAGTTCAAGCGCGTCAGTCTGTGTTCTTCTGTTATAGCAATCAGACAACTTGCTCCTAAAGCTGTGGAGACATTTACAATGCAATGTATACGACATCGGAATAATGACTATCGTTATGGCGACTGTCACCAAACTTAGAGCAGCGATGCGCTTATACGATGAAGAGCATCCAGTTGGTGACAAGAACTTACGATCTCTCTTTGTAAACATTATAAAAAAAGTTATAGACACTGGAAGTGTGGAGAATAAAATATACCAAGGCAAAAGAAGACCAACTGATGAAAGAAGTGAAACCAACGTTTTAGCAGCGTAACACAGAATGCAAATGCCACTGACAGGGGGATCAACGAAACTAGTGTTCTGCGGAAGCTACATTCCATCTAATTTCAGATAGTGTGCAGCTTCACTAGAATGACTTCCAAAATTGGTCATAGTTTTTCGAATGTTATTTACGAAAAGTATAGACTGATGGAGCATATTTATAGCAACTTATGTTTGAAGAAGAAGCATCATTTACAAACCATGCGTGCAATATGCACTAATCGTCAACTGATAATCCATGCTGATTCAACAAAGTGGACAAAAACAACGCTCTAGGTCTATCAAAGTTTCGTGCTTGTTTCTCAAGGTCCGCACGATTGGTCCCAGCTTTATTGATGGGAATCCAAACACACTCATGCATGTCGATTCCTAAGGTATGCTGCTGCCGCAATTATTGGTAGACATCCCACTGGACATAAGGGCGTGAGTGTCGTACTAACATGATGGACGTCCCTTTCATTCAACGCATGTACAGACAAATCCTCTTAAGGGAAACATTTAGAGATAATTGGAATAGTATTTCAGGAAAGGCAAAACGGTCTGCACAGTCACCAACGTAACATTTCTATACTTTTATCTGTGTTGAAAATTAAAACAGGAAGTCTGTTAGGAAACACCGATGACTCACAAAGGCATGACATGCTTCATAATATGGGCCTGTGCCGCCGTTAACTCCAGATAAAATTCAACGTGGAGTATTGTTTCTTCAGAATCACTTCATAGCGCCTAAGAGTACTCAACGTCAACACTTGGAGCACTTGGTATGACAGCTTTAATACTAAACAGACAAACCATGCCTCAGTTACGTGCTTGCTTACATTTGGTAAAATAGGAGAGACCATGGTGTAACATGTTCTCCTGATGGCGGGACACTGGTTTGCAGCGCTGTTTTCTTGATACTATTTGTTCTAGCCTCACACACTAAAGCTCTCTCAGAAGCGTCTTTAAAATGACACAGAAAAACGTATATAGTTTCATTCGGAAAAACATAATCGGTGTCGTAAATCGTGACTATAAACGATAAAATTTGCTTGTGAAAATGATGAAATTCGCCATATTGCCGCTGTAACTCGATGAAAATCGTATCTCTGTATATTTACTTATTCTGGATATATTTGCGGTGAAGCTGCCTCGCCCTCTGTTATATAAAGCGGCAGACATAATTTCCGGAAGTGTTCCTCATTCTGGAATATAAACGTTTCCTACTCGTTAATCGGAAACAGAACATAAAAAACAGGTTTCTTATAATAAAACCAGGGCGGATTACTTAAAAAAAAATTTTAAACGATCTGTGAACGAGCACTAGGAGGATTTGGGGATGGGCTATCCAAATCTATATTAGAAAGTATATAATCAAACGTATTGTGTGCCACCCAGATATAGGCAGTATCGGATGCGACTTCTCACATGCGTCATCTGCGTGAATGCACCATAATTTTTTTCGACAGTGCAATGCCTACTCCGAATAAAGTGAATGATTCTTTAACACATTTTGTTTACTGAAGTATATAATTTCATTACGTTCATAATAAGTGGTGTACAGCTGAACAGCACTTTACTGATACATAGTCACTAACCCCTTTCAATCAATTTCGTGTACTGTCGTTGAGAAACATTAGTGCCTAGTCGAAAATTGGAGTACCCTCTCCCCTACTTATATTTCTGAAGTCTGTCGATAACCTTCTAAGCAAATACCAAACAAGAGACGATGTACCACTAAACAATGACGTAATTTAGAACAAAATATAACGGAAGTGGGAAAATACACGTTATTTTCCAATAACAGTTCCCATTGTAGAATGTCCATCATATTTAACACCTATTATCTCATTCCGGACAGGAATATAACTACAATAAATGCCCTTACGTTATCTGCTAATTGCAATTCAATATTCTGAAATAACTCAAATATGAAGTGAAAGAAAGTGCAAATAATGAAGCTTTGACATAAATATCCATGTCTCTTAGGCACATATTTAAGTAATTGAAAATACTAAAAAGAATATCAGAATAATTACATCGTTTATTAAGAGTCCATACCATCTACACAATTTTTCTTTTACCGCCTCTGTAACTATTGTTTTTCATAATATTACCTTTCACTCCTATGGAATATCTTTATTTTTAGATACGAGAGGCATATTGTATTCCCGAAGATGTTAGCTCAAAATGCAGAAGACTATACGCCTACAAACACAATGTACAACAGAGACGTCACCAAGCAAGGTACAACACGTAGGTAAGTTGAAGAACTTAAGAAACTAACAATTTGTTCAAAAATTGTTATGTATTGCCTTAAACCATTCACTTTCTTAACAGCTGTTTAGGTGATGAATTCATCTTCATCATCTACCAAGCTTAATTTGTGTAAATGCCTCTTTCAAAAATAATTTACTCCATAAATCAAACTCTATCCGTGACTTATTATTTAAGAGCCAGGAGCCGAAATGCATAAACAAAAGATAAGAAAAACTTTGAATTTATTGACTTTCGAGTGATACTGTACAAAAATTTTATTATGTGAGTCACTGTTCGATGACTGAAAATATTCCATAGTATTCGAAGGGACATAAATATATGGCAGTTTTAAAAAACTATGTAAAAGTGTTAAGGTTACATCAGTAGACAAACTGTGTGCAGGTTAAATATGACTGTCTGGAATCATAAAAGACAACTTAGTAGGAATTTACAGTTCATTTATGTTGTAAATATACAGTAATTGTTAAAAATAAGGCGAAATACGTAGTATTGTGGCTACTGTTTTAATAATTAATGAGCAGAAGGTACCTGCTCATTCAGCAATTTCTAAGATCAGCAGTCGAGCAACACGTTTACACACAAAACAGTTGGCGTTCGAATGACAGTCCTACGGTTACAAACGTTTAACGTTTAGCAACATCTAACATATAAGTTTACATGATTCGGCTTCGTATATTGCAGGTTGACTGTAGTGTATCAGTCTACTGCATGAAAGATACTACCAAACATTCTGACTGAGGAAATTAAATATATATTTACATTTATTTGTGTCCTTATCATTCTCTGATACTATAAGATGATAAACTATCCACTAATTAAAACTAAATAAAATTTTAGGCGCTGTAGGCTACTGAAGACAAGCACACATTATTAGTCGTTTTAAATGATTACGGAGTTACAGATAAAACGAGACATATGTGACTCTAATAGGAAATTACAGAAGTTCTGCTCATTTCACGTTTATCTCACACTATGGATTGTAGTATCATATTGTGGCCAAATATGAGAAAGTAATGTATCGCAACGCTAGCCGGTGTAGAGAGCACAATCTATCCAACATTTTGAGGAAATTGTTTCCGCGCCTTGTGCTCATTTTTCGTCTGCAGTTCTTTTTAATTATTTTAATGAAACTGTCGGTAGTCTATAGAGTAACATATCTCTCTACATAAAGGAAACTCCACAGCTCGAGACTGACAGCTGGAAAAAGTAGAAAAATCCTTATTCATTCTGAGATACCATCATTACACCAACATACTGGATATAGTGAACACCATTCGCAGTCAGAAAGGTAAGTCAACGATAAGACGAATAGAACGTGCTATGCTGAAAACTGAATGCAGCCAGGCCGGAAGATGCATAATTATATGTTGGTGAGAAGTATGCAGTCATTCAAATTCATAATTTTGCTGTAGCCTTATGAGGAGAACTATTTTTTATAGAGTTCCAGTTCTCTATCGACTTTTGAATAGTAGGGTGAGTTGCTACATGTTATACTAAGAACCTAGTGATGTAACACCTGGAAACTAACGACTCTGGATGTAGTCGTTATTATAACGACCACCTCACGTAAGACAGTTATCTCTTTCTTACTAGCATTGTAGTAGGTCTAGTCGCATGCAGTATTAATAGACAGACATTTTTCAGTTTCTATCATTATTTTTGAAACTGAATTGGTAGACTGTAGCTAGCGGGCAGACATATAAGAAACATGCAGCCGTTAATTCAACAGAGGGCAGAAAAAGTCAAATGGTAACCCAATAATATCTAAATGCTATAGCAATAACCGGTACTTACTGTTCTGGAACATGTGTACAGATAACGGTGGCTTTCAAGGTCAATCTACTACTGTCGTATCTGCAGCATAACGCCAAGAATATTGCTCCTAGAATTTCTTATGTGCATTAAATCAGAAAGGAATGGTCATCTTCTCGATTATCCAAAGGAACCTGTCTACCAGATTAAATGTAGTAACTTCGATGTGTGCGACTTCTATATAATTGGTTTATAAAATCATTGACTATTTTTTGGACTTCTTCTGTATTTAATTAAATATGATTCAATGAATTACAAAATGTTATTATTACATCACCACCTAGAATATAGATATATCAAGTAAAGCCAACTAGTGCCCTTAAATAATGCAAGGAGTCCCTCTACCAGTTTTATGTTAGACACAATTTCTTCAGGTCTAGTTGTCCCGAAGATTCTGCATCTTTTCTCTCCATTGCCATGCACTCGAAGATTAGGTGTGGTGCAGTTTCTTCACCCTCATCACAGATCCAACGTTTAAGGCCCTCTTCCGTTTTACCCATTGTGTATTCACTGAATTCACTGAATTCACTGTTCCGAAACTGTTTCACTGCGGAAAATCGTAACACGGTCCCTGACTTCAGCCGTCGCACGGACGCCAAAATGGAAAATATTGAAATAAACGATATCGGAATTGAAAAACAACTGCTATCACTTAGTAGCGGAAAAGCATCTGGACCAGACGAGATACCCTTAAGATTCTACAGTGATTATGCTAAAGAACTTGCCCCCTTTCTATCAGCAATTTATCGTAGATCGCTGGAAGACCGTAAAGTACCTAGCGACTGGAAGAAAGCGCAGGTCGTTCCCATTTTCAAGAAGGGTCATAAATCAGATGCGAATAATTATAGGCCTATTTCGCTTACGTCAATCTGTTGTAGAATAATGGAACATGTTTTGTGTTCTCGTATTATGACGTTCTTAGATAATACAAATCTCCTTCATCATAACCAACATGGATTCCGCAAACAGAGATCATGTGAAACTCAGCTCGCCCTATTTGCCCAAGAAATTTACAGTGCCGTAGACACTGGCGAGCAGATTGATGCCGTATTCCTGGACTTCAGGAAGGCATTTGATACGGTTCCGCACTTACGTTTAGTGAAAAAAATACGAGCTTACGGAATATCGGACCAGGTTTGTGATTGGATTCAGGGTTTCCTAGAAGAAAGAACACAACATGTCATTCTTAACGGTTCAAAATCTGCAGATGTAGAGGTAATTTCGGGAGTACCGCAGGGAAGCGTGATAGGACCTTTATTGTTTACAATATACATAAATGACTTAGTTGACAACATCGGTAGCTCCGTGAGGCTATTTGCAGATGACACGGTTGTCTACAAGAAAGTAGCAACATCAGAAGACTCGTACGTACTCCAGGAGGACCTGCAGAGGATTAATGCATGGTGCGACAGCTGGCAGCTTTCCCTAAACGTAGATAAATGTAATATAATGCGCATACATAGGGGCAGAAATCCATTCCAGTACGATTATGCCATAGGTGGTAAATCATTGGAAGCGGTAACGACCGTAAAATACTTAGGAGTTACTATCCGGAGCGATCTGAAGTGGAATGATCACATAAAACAAATAGTGGGAAAAGCAGGCGCCAGGTTGAGATTCATAGGAAGAATTCTAAGAAAATGTGACTCATCGACGAAAGAAGTAGCTTACAAAACGCTTGTTCGTCCGATTCTTGAGTATTGCTCATCAGTATGGGACCCTTACCAGGTTGGATTAATAGAAGAGATAGACATGATCCAGCGAAAAGCAGCGCGATTCGTCATGGGGACATTTAGTCAGCGCGAGAGCGTTACGGAGATGCTGAACAAGCTCCAGTGGCGGACACTTCAAGAAAGGCGTTACGCAATACGGAGAGGTTTATTATCGAAATTACGAGAGAGCACATTCCGGGAAGAGATGGGCAACATATTACTACCGCCCACATATATCTCGCGTAATGATCACAACGAAAAGATCCGAGGAATTAGAGCAAATACGGAGACTTACAAGCAGTCGTTCTTCCCACGCACAATTCGTGAATGGAACAGGGAAGGGGGGATCAGATAGTGGTACAATAAGTACCCTCCGCCGCACACCGTAAGGTGGCTCGCGGAGTATAGATGTAGATGTAGATGTAGATGTATAGGTGTTTTCTGAAATTCCTATGGCCGGTCATCAGCCCAGTCATGAGTTTGATCTCTTTCTTGTTCAATCCCAGGATTATAGAGCTTTTTTTAAAACACGGCTTGGGCATCATTACCTTACCATGTTTTTGTTTATGGACCTTGGTCCAATATCCTACGTACTGTTTCCTAAGCCAGTTCCGTAGTTTTAATTTGATCGTAGCCTTGGTGATTGTCAGGACAGGTTCTGGTCCATTAAATTGAGTTGTAGCCCCCATCCTAGCCAATCTGTCAGCTTGTTCATTCCCACAAATTCCTGAGTTGCCAGGGACCCACACTAGGTTTACCCTATTGCATTCCCCTAGCTCCACCAGATCCTTGTGGCATTCTGCAACAATCTTAGATCTTGTTGCCGGAGTTGCCAATGATTTCAGGGCTGCTGGCTTTCTGAATAGATGTAGATGCTAAGATCCTTGTAGCACCTACGCATATCCTCCTCCACACATGCCCTGATTGCAGTAATATCAGCCTGGAATAAGGAAGCCAGTATCCCTAGAGAGATGATGTCTCCAGACTTTGCTGAAACCCGTACACCCCTGCCCCAACGCCTTGGTCTATTGTCGACCCATCAGTGAACCAAACGGTGTCCCCTGTACGGTGTCGAACTGTTTTTTCCCTCTGCTTCTTGCTTCCAATTAATACATTGTAAGGCTTGTCGAAGCAGTTGAGCGTTATTATATAGTCGGCAGGCATTTCCCCAGCCATTCCTATATTTACCTCACTCACTATCTTAGCGTGTGATTCTGGATATCCGAATGAAACCCAGTTTTTGCCAGTTTTAAGTATATGTGTCCCAGCTGCTGCCTCCACCCTTACCCAAAGGTGTTGTGGAGGCATGTCCAGCATGGCTTCCATTCCAGCGGGTGGTGTGCTGCTAATTCCGCCTGTTATGGCTAAGCAGGCCAAACTCTGCACCTTAGCTAGCTCCTTACCTGCAACCCGCTGTTATACCTTCTTCCACCACACTACGGCCCCGTAGGAAACCCTAGATCTGATCACTGTGGTGTATATCCAGTGCATACCCCTGGGGCTTAGACCACAGTTTTTACCTACCACTAGAGTACTTTTTTCCTTTGAGCAGATACTCTTAATGTGACGGGTCCACGTTAGCTTCTCATTTAAGTGTACCCCTAGGTATTTCACTATACCCTTCACAAGTAGATTTTCGTCGAAGAGTTTTAGATTCCAACTTGAGCGTTGAATATGTCTCTTCGTAAGTGGCACCACAACAGTCTTCTTAAGATTAACCCTCAGATCTTGTTTAATGCACCACTTTTGCACACTGTCCAAATCTCCTTGTGGCATATTTCTAACTGTGTCAGTAAATTTGCCAAATATTACTATGGCAAGGTGATCTGCGTATACTTGGCCGAAGCATTGTCTGGAATTTAATTCCTCAATGAGTTCCTTGACCACTAGATTCCATAACAGAGGTGAGAAAACTCCTCCTTGTGGGGAGCCTCTAGTGGTGTTAATTATCATCTTTTCATTCATCATGGTAGCCTCTACCTTCCTTCCACTAAGCATGGCCCTGGTCCACCTGCATATAGTAGTCCCCAGGTCATGCACCTCTACTGCCCTTACCTACCATGATATCGAAGGTGGTGTTACTGAAGGCCCCCTCGATATCCAGGAAGATACAGAGGGCTATTTTTTGGATGTGAAGTGCTTTCCTCCACCTTCCCGACGAGTTGGTGGAGAGCTGTCTCACATGATTTACCTGGTTCACATGCGTGTTGGTTTGAATGTAGAGGGGCCCTACTTAGCCTCCTCTCCCCAACATATACATTAACCAGTTTTTCCAATGTTTCGAGAATGAAGGAGTACAGACTGATAGGTCTCATATTCTTAGCTGTGGTGTGATCAGTTCTCCCTGGCTTTGGATTGAAACCAACCTTCACTGCCCTTCATGTATTGGGAATGATTCCTACTGCTAGACTAACCCTGTACAGCCTGCACAGGTCTCTTATGAGCTTCTCTTCTGCCTGTTACAGGAGAGCTGGAAAAATTCAATCTGGGCAAGGTGACATGAACGGTTGGACTGTTCCCACCGCCCATTGGATTTTATTAAAATTCACAGACTCCTTGCTCGATTCCCAGTTCTGTCTTAGAGTGCCTGAGAAACATTGTTTCTCCGGAATCAAATTCTGGTCTATGTTGTCTGGCAGAGCATATTAAGGAAAGTGAGTTTTGAGGAGCAGTTCCAGTGTCTCATGTGCTGCGTCTGTACACTACTGGCCATTAAAACTGCTGCACCACGATGATTACGTGCTACAGACACAAAATTTAACCGACAGGAAGAAGATGCTGTGATATGCAAATGATTAGCTTTTCAGAGTATTCACACAAGGTTCGCGCCGGTGGCGACACCTACAACGCGCCGACATGAGGAAAGTATCCAACCGATTTCTCATACACAAACAGCAGTTGACCGGCCTTGCCTGGTGAAACGCTGTTGTCATGCCTCGTGTAAGGAGCAGAAAAGCGTACCATCACGTTTCGACTTTGATAAAGGTCGGATTGTAGCGTATCGCGATTTTCGGTTTATCGTATCGCGAGATTGCTGCTCGCGTTGGTCAAGATCCAATGACTGTTAGCAGACTATGTAATCGTTGGGTTCAGGAGGGTAATACGGAACGCCGTGCTGGATCCCAACGACTAGCAGTCGAAATGACAGGCATCTTATCCGCATGGCTGTAACGGATCCTGCAGCCACGTCTCGAACCCTGAGTCAACAGATGGGGACGTTTGCAAGACAACAACCATCTGCACGAACATTTCAACGGCGTTTGCAGCAGCATGGACTGTCAGCTCGGAGACCATGGCTGCGGTTACCCTTGACGCTGCATCACAGAAAGGAGCGCCTGCGATGGTGTACTAAACGACGAACCTGGGTGCACGAATGGCAAAACGTCATTTTTTCGGATGAATACAGGTTCTGTTTACAGCATCATGATGGTCGCATCCGTGTTTGACGACATCGCAGTGAACGCACATTGGAAGCGTCTATTCGTCATCGCCATACTGGTGTGTCACCTGGCGTGGTGGTATGGGTTGCCATTGGTTACACGTCTCGGTCACCTCTTGTTCGCATTGACGGCACTTTGAACAGTGGACGTTACATTTCAGATGTGTTACGACTCGTGGCTCTACCCTTCATTCGATCCCTGCGAAACCCTACTACATTTCAGCAGGATAATGCACGACCGCATGTTGCAGTTCCTGTACCGGCCTTTCTGGATACAGAAAGTGTTCGACTGCTGCCCTGCCCTGGCCAGCACATTCTCCAGATCTCTCACCAATTGAAATCGTCTGGTTAATGGTGGCTGAGCAACTGGCTCGTCACAATACGCCAGTCACTACTCTTGATGAACTGCGGAATCGTGTTGAAGCTGCATGGGCAGCTGTACCTGCTCACGCCATCCAAGCTCTGTTTGACTCAATGCCTAGGCGTATCAAGGCCGTTATTACGGCCAGAGGTGGTTGTTCTGGGCACTGATTTCTCAGGATCTATGCACCCAAATTGCGTGAAAATGTAATCACATGTCAGTTATAGTATAATACATATGTCCAATGAATACCCGTTTATCATCTCCATTTCTTTTTGGTGTAGCAATTTTAGTGGCCAGCAGTGTATATTGCCCATCCTCCTTCCTCAACGTACCTCCTGGATTGGTTGGTACTCCAGTGATAATCTTGTGATGTCCCGGCTTGTGCAGCCGTGCTCTCCAGTTCCTCACAGAATGCCTTCCAGAGTGCCTTCTTTGCTTGTCTGATTGCAAGACTGTAGTTGACAAGGGCCTCACGTAATTTTGCCCATTGTCCTTTACGTCTTGCAATATTAAAGTCTCCGCTCCTGTTTTCTTTGCATTTCAAGTTGTTATTCCACCAAGGCACACTCCTACTTGTGCACGTCTTGGTGATGGTGCAACTGTTCCGATATGAGGTCACTATGGCAGAGTTAACAGCTTCTGTTACTTCCTTAAATTCTATTGGATTCCTTATCGAGGTTTTAATTTCTGATAAGCCTAAATCAAGGTCCTTCCTGTATGTCTTCCGGTCTGTTTTCCTGGGATTCCTATAGGTCATGGTCTTTCTGTTTCCCATTTCAACCTTGAATTTAATGTACATTTGGTTCAATGAGGATAGCTCCAACACCACATGCCATTGTTCGACATAGGTGCCCATCATCATGGAACTAAAGGTTATGTCAATTATTTCTTCTTTTCTGCTATTCCTTAATGTAGGTTCATTGCGCCTATTAAGGACATCTAAGTTGTTAGCTAAAAGAAATTCACGAAGGTCCGGTACACCCACTTTATATAAATAGGGTCCTTGTATCAGTGCCACGTCTACTTCCTGCCTCCCCAGGCAGCGACTCAAGGCAGCAGAGGCCCCTTTACTGTGCTGCAGATTAATCTGCAGCACCTCCTGTCTCGTTTTGCTGACCTGCGAGAACCCTAAAAACCGTTACAGGTCCTGCTCCCACATCGCCTTCAGGGACTTCTCTCTGACCTCAACTACCAGGGTTCGTCCATCCGGTGCAACCTTCTGGTTGATCACTCCTCAATCTTCTGTCGAGACTTTTGGGTTCTGAGCCCCTATTTTCCCGAACAGAGTCTTACGAGAGACTTCCTTAAGGAGCTTTGGTACCCGTATTGCTATCTTTGCGGTCTAAGGAGCTCCGCTGCCGTCTTAACCAGCAGCTTCGCATCTTCCCACAGGGGGATCATGGGCACAGAGTCCTTGTTCCATTCCACCGTGTGCACCCCCATCACAGGCAAAAATGAGGGCACCAAGATCTAGATAGACCCTCCAGAAGTTGGGTCCTGGGCCAACGATCCACCCAATCTTTTCAAAGAGGGGCATCTGTATCAATCCCTCCTGCTGCGAGGTGATAGCCTTCCGGGATAACTGCCATCCTAAAAACCGAGACTGCAGTACTATAGGTCCGTTTCCCTATTTCTTGCCTCGGTTTTTTTCTGGACTCGCTTATCCAGGGAGGAGGGAGTCTTTGATTCCTCCCTTATCCGCTTGCTACCTGTCTTTGTCGTACTGGGGGTCTGCGCATCCCCTTCAACTTGAGACAGTTTCTTCCTGGTGATCTTTGGTTCAAGTCCCTTTAATTCCTCACTCCAGAACCGCGCTGCTGCTCCGGTCGCAGGTTCGAATCCTGCCTCAGGCATGGATGTGTGTGATGTCCTTAGGTTAGTTAGGCTTAAGTAGTTCTAAGTCTTATGACCATTAAGTCACATGGTGCATATAGCCATTTGAACCATTTGAACCCTTTATTTCCCTCCACTTGTCTTTAGGAAGCCATTCTTTCCCTTCGTTTTTCCTCTGTTCCCTGAGTAGTTTCCTCTTCTGGGCCCCAGATTAGCCTTTGATCTTAATCTGGTCTAGCTCACCGTTGCAGTTCACACTTCTGGCTCAGGTCTAGACCCTGATTCAGTAGTGGGAATACCTTCCATCGGTACTGACCCCAATGTTTGGATTTCAGAGGTCTCAATTTGCCCCTCGGTTTGTTTTTATTTGTTCTCTTTTGTCGTGTCCATATTTATCCCACGAAATTTGGGGAACTACAACACCCACACCACGAATACCCCTCGCGGCGTAAGCCTACTTATTCAGGGAGGTCGCGCAGTATCCCTGATGCTCCGTTTGCGACACATCGTCCCAAGTGCCACGCACCCTTTGGGACGGATCGCTCCACATTTTGGGTTTGGTCAGAGAGTTGGGTAGGATTGGGAGTGGATAGGGAATATGGAACGTTGTGGGACACTCTTAGTCTGATCCATGAGCTGAGACCTTTCCGGCAGTAGGTCCTCTACCCTCGGCACAGTCCTCACCTTCACGCGGATACCCAAGCCTCTCCACCCGCACGGATAGTGTTTCGTCAAGGTGGTGTTCCCCGAAGAGGAAATAATCACCATACCTGTTCATAAATCTATCGCACTGTGGGACACAGTGGTCAATGCCTTCACAGAAAAATGTTTACGGTTGCTAAAGATCAACGGCTGTACCCTGGTGTGCATTTCTTCGTCGGTAGCAATGGCGACGAATGTCTTTGTTCCAGGATCCTATAATATGTTGCCGAGGTTATTACGACTACGCTGCAGAAGTTTCGATTGGAGACCCTCTTACTCGTACATCCTGAAAGACATCCGTGGCTGACGAATCTCTTCAGACGGACAGATGCAAGAATGGGTACAATCATTGTTTTAAGGCAACCGTTAATATTTTTGCATGAAGACGTTGGTCGTCTTCTCAAAAATGGTTCAAATGGCTCTGAGCACTATGGGACTCAACTGCTGAGGTCATTAGTCTCCTAGAACTTAGAACTAGTTAAACCTAACCAACCTACGGACATCACAAACATCCATGCCCGAGGCAGGATTCGAACCTGCGACCGGAGCGGTCTTGCGGTTCCAGACTGCAGCGCCTTTAACCGCACGGCCACTTCGGCCGGCGGTCGTCTTCTCTCCCAGTGGGTTGAATATACAGGGTGTTACAAAAAGGTACGGCCAAACTTTCAGGAAACATTCCTCACACACAAATAAAGAAAAGATGTTATGTGGATATGTGTCCGGAAACGCTTAATTTCCGTGTTAGAACTCATTTTAGCTTGTTCTTCCACCTACGCTCAATGAAGCACGTTATCATGATTTCATACGGGATACTCTACCTGTGCTGCTAGAATATGTGCCTTTACAAGTACGACACAACATGTGGTTCATGCACGATGGAGCTCCTGCACATTTCAGTCGAAGTGTTCGTACGCTTCTCAACAACAGATTCGGTGACCGATGGATTGGTAGAGGCGGACCAATTCCATGGCCTCCACGCTCTCCTGACCTCAACCCTCTTGACTCTCATTTATGGGGGCATTTGATAGCTCTTGTCTACGCAACCCCGGTACCAAATGTAGAGACCCTTCGTGCTCTTGTTGTGGACGGCTGTGACACAATACGCCATTCTCCAGGGCTGCATCAGTGCGTCAGGGATTCCATGTGATGGAGGTTGGATGCATGTATCCTCGCTAACGGAAGACATTTTGAACATTTCCTATAACAAAGTGTTTGAAGTCACGCTGGTACGTTCTGTTGCTGTGTGTTTCCATTCCATGATTAATGTGATTTGAAGAGAAGTAATAAAATGAGCTCTAACATGGAAAGTAAGCGTTTCCGGACACATGTCAACATAACATATTTTCTTTCTTTGTGTGTGAGGAATGTTTCCTGAAAGTTTGGCCGTACCTTTTTGTAACACCATGTATTAACAGTTACGGCCAACACTTCTGAACTGCCGGCCGCGGTGGTCTCGCGGTTCTAGGCGCGCAGTCCAGAACCGCGCGACTGCTACGGTCGCAGGTTCGAATCCTGCCTCGGGCATGGATGTGTGAGATGTCCTTAGGTTGTTTAGGTTTAAGTAGTTCTAAGTTCTAGGGGACTGATGACCGCAGCTGTTAAGTCCTATAGTGCTCAGAGCCATTTGAACTTCTGAACTAACATAGAGTTTACTTTTTTTTTCCATCTGTCCCGTTTAATTTGACTGCATATACATAATGTGGAACAACATTCCAAACCAGGGGTGGCCAAGAATTTGTCTCGCGGATCATGCCCGGGGCCGAGTGCCAAAGCGCACAACCTGGCTGGCACATGTCGCACCACGCCACGCTGTTTCAGCGTGAGGAGGGGGAAGAGGGGAAAACTGCGAACACTCCGCATTTAAACGGCAATGCAGTCGCACTTGATTTTATATTTCATATTTCTCAATACCATAGGTCACAAGCAAGAGAAATTTTCAGTATTTTTAATTACTTTTGGTGCCCAGAAGATATAGTACAATTCTTATCTGGAACAAACTGCTGGCGTACAGACACACACAGGCAATTTCACAGAATTTTATTCTCAAGTTGACACCTAATCGTGACTTATTTAGTTTCTTAATCGGAAAAAGGTCTTTCACACAAAAAAATGTAGTTCGAAACATTTTAGCACTTTTGAAACATCATTATGAAGTCTTGAAAACTCTACCTGAGGAAAGAAATGTAGACGTTGTGGACATTTTTAACGTATAAGTATTTGCCATTTAAAACGCTATGTATCTTGTAGGTCTATGAGCTACATCAGCACGTGCACAGGGCGCTTGCAACTGAAACGGCAGACGGTCGTGAAAATAGCCAAAAACCGGTGTAAGATTCACAATGTCCTCAAAACGTTTATGTAACTATCCTTGTAATTCTTTTAAGGCCAAAGTGAATTCCTGAAACTTGGTGTTTTCTCTAACGGCAGTGAGGTTAGGGAACTGGATTTCTTTGTCAGAATGTGACCCTTCTGCAATGCGATTTTCTTTTTAAATGCAACCCATCAAATCAGAAAGAATGTACCCTGAAATATTTTATTGTAGGCGGTGTGCAGTCAAGTCCACATAAAATGTGACGTCTGCATTCCATTCCTGAGGTTCTAATTTTAGTTCATGTACTAATTTTTCCTTCAAAAATTCAATAGTAGCAAGTGTTAAATCATTCATGGCCTGCCCCTTGACTTAACCTACGTACTCTGCAGAAACGTACAGAGTCTCTTTACTCTTCGTTCAGTTCCACAGAATAATGTTGCGCCGGCCGTGATGGCCGAGCGGTTCTAGGCGCTTCAGTCCGGAACCGCGCGACCGCTACGGTCGGAGGTTCGAATCCTGCCTCGGGCATGGATGTGTGTGATGTCCTTAGGTTAGTTAGGTTTAAGTAGTTCTAAGTTCTCGGGGACTGATGACCTCCGATGTTAAGTCCCATAGTGCTCAGAGCCATCAGCCAGTAATGTTGCAGCTAACAGTGGAATACTGAGCGTGACTTCAGAAATTTTACTATTCATACGACCAATTTCTCCATATGCTCCAGGCCTGAAAATTTAATACAAAGTACTTTTTGATGTGCAGAACAGTTAATTCTATCTGTCGCCGTTGTAATCTTTTTCTCCGTTGTAGTTTTTTTCTCTTTCATCGTCAGCTGTGTCCTTAAATTCTTTCTGTTTGGTATTGTAATGTCGATTCACAGAAAAAAGCAGTACCTTTCATTTATGCGAAATGAGACTTCTCATCCCTCTTTTCTGTCATCCCTAATCATTTTAAAGGATTGCGACGATAAATCGCTGGACTGCCTCTTTTTGTGCAAACAGACACTGGAGCTGTGAACGTCCTTCATATCACGAACAAACAGCGAAGGCTAACCACCGCGATTCTGCCGTACTGAAGAGAGTTGTGCCGACCGAAAATGCCGCACCTCAGTGCTAAATGGAATGTCGCGCTTTTTCGGGTACTTCCTAAAAGGACGAACAAAGTCGAGTAACTTGCCGGGCCTTGGGATGTCCACAGCCCGCACACATTGCACGTGCCGTAGCCGGCCCTGTTCTAACGACTTAATGTAGCGCTCCACTTACACCGACTTAGAAAAAATAGCGTCACGTAAGCGTATCTCAAAGATTTTCTGCATCCAAGTAAATTCTTACTACAAAAAAATCTAGGCAACGTACATGAATCACATTATACGCTGATGAGACAAGACATTATGACCACATTCTTAATTGCTAGTTTGTCCGTCTTTGGAACGAAATGCATCACTGATTCAGCGAATCAGGGAGCTGACATTCTGTTGGTAGGTTTGCGGAGGTATGTGGCGTTAGATGTCTATGCACAGGTCATCTAACTCGTGTAAATAACGGGTCACTGATTTGCATATACTGTGATGGCGCCCGATAGCGACCCAGAAAATGCAACACACTGCGCATACATAGGAAAATAAGTCCACTACTGTACAGCTGCACTATTGACGACAAACAGCTGGAGTCAGCGTCTGCTGTAAAATCACTAGACGTAACTACCCAGAGCGACCTGGAGTAGAATTACCACATAAAACAGATAGTGGGAAAAGTAGACACCAGACTCAGATTCGTCGGAAGGATCTTAAGGGAATGTAACTCATCCATTAAAGAAGTGGCCTAATAAGGCGCTTGTTCGCCCGATTCTTTAGAATTGTTCATTTATCCGGTAGGATTGATAGAGGAGGTATAAAAGATCCAGCGAAGAGCGGCGCGTTTCGTCACGGGTTCGTTTAGAGGGGGGGGGGGGGGGGGGGGGCGTTACGGAGGTGCTAAACAAACTCCACTGGCAGACGTTACAAGAGAGGCTTTGTGCATCACGGAGAGATTTAATATTAAAATTTCGGGACGGCACTTTCCAGGAGGAGTCGTACAACGTATTACTTCCCCCCACATACATCTCGCGTGTTGACCACTAGCAGAAAAATCGAGAAATTAGAGCCAATGCAGAGGCTTACCGACAATGATTCTTGCCACGCAATATTCGCGAGTGTAACAGGGTTCGAGGCATCAGGTAGTCGTACAGAAGGTATCCTCCGCCAAGCACCATTAGTTGGCTTGCGGAGTATGATGTAGATGTAGATGTAGAGGTGGGTTCCATACGATTTATGGTACATCTGGCGAATTTTGTTGCCGAGACATCAACGTCAGTTCACTATAACGCCCCTCAAAGTACTGTTGCATCGGTCTGGCTCTGAGACATGGACAGTTATACTGCTCAAAGATGACATCGCCGTCAGAGAAGACATCACGCATGAAGGGATGCAGATGTTTCGCAGCTGTCAGCGTGTCTTTGATTACAAACACTGGCGCCATCCAAGAGCAGAAGAATGTCTTCGTTAGCGTAATACTGCTCTCACCAGCCTGCATCCGTAGCGTGCTGCAGGATTTAAGCTGCCGTTCACCTCGATGACGGCATTTGTGGAGACGACCATTTACCTAGTGCAGCAAAAATGTAATTCACTCTAAGCGCTGACACGTTCCCATGGATCGATGGTCGAATCCCGATGGTCCCGTTCCCATTGCAATCGCAACTGACGATGCCCATGGGTCAATATGTGAACACATAGGGTTGATCTGCTGCCGAGCTCCATGACCAACAATATATGATGAATGATGTGCTCTGAAACACTTGTAGGTGCAGTAAGTGTAACAACAACAGCAGTCGGTACACGCCAAGGATCGCAGTTGTCTGAAATGTAACTTAAGAACATGCCAGTATTCGTCAACGAAGTGTGATGTAGAACAACATGAATGAAAATTACGAGCTTCAGAAATAACGGCAGTTTCCCTTTGGCAAGCTGCAGTTAAGGTACGGAAAATGACAAACGGCGGATGTCTTTTTTAGCGGAAGAGAGCTATAGAAGAAGGCTTATAGATAAGTGAACTCATTTCTCATTGAAGTTCAAAGGCGGGTTCTGCACGAGTAATTAGTTCTTTGTCTTGTATTTACGAAGTGGTTCGTTACATTGTTTAAATAACGAAAATATCTCATGAAACAATAAATCAGCTCTGATAAGGGAGACGTTATTTTCGTGCACAAACCAGCGATCGTGTACCCAGTTTTGTGTAAAGAAGCCACGGTACATTGTGGGATGGGCTATACTTTTACGTGGTACACGAACAGATTTGCATAGATTCGCTTATCAGTTTCTTTAGGTTTCGGTAAGCGATATCTATAAAATAGCCTGAAGCAGAAGGCGTCTTAGATTAGTTCTATAGGTTTGATCTCACCCGAATTTTGAGACCAAGTCATCATATGCAATTGAGACGTCAATTGCACATTCTTTCGCAAATTGTGCAGTGCGATGAACGTTTTGAGTAATGTTCGGAGGCTAGGTCGTATTCGAAACCGTAGACCCAGAGATTTGAGCTCTCCAGGCTTGTCGTGGGATCCAAGCAAACATTCTTCCTATCACTTGTTTCACAAAAAAGTTTAATATCTCAAATATCCGTGTGTTATAGTGCTCGAACAGTGACGTTTCCCTTGTCATTAATGTTCATTAACTGTGTCTAATCACAATTACGGTCTTGCGTCATAGACAAGTGGGAAATCGGGTAGTCATGAAAGGAACGGAGTTTTCATGGTAATACTTCGGTATGAACAGCATGTGGAAAGTGCTAAGTGAAATACATAAAACTAGTGAACAGGACCGAGGATCGTGTAAGACTTCGACGGTACATATGCTTCAAATGCCTCTGAGCACTATGGGACTTAACATCTTAGGTCATCAGTCCCCTAGAACTTAGAACTACTTAAACCTTGCTAATCTAAGGGCATCACACACATCCATGTCGGAGGCAGGATTTGAACCTGCGACCGTAGCGGTCCCACGGTTCCAGACTGAAGCGCCTAGAACCGCTCGCCCACAACGGCCGGCGACGGTATATACTGAGGGAATGAATTTACGAATTTCATTTGAATTTCACGATATATTTATTGCAATAACGTGTTTAACATAGCACTCTGATATAGTTGAATATCTTACAGTAGTTTGCACCCTTCATGCTGCTGTAGACTGTGTACAGTTTTATTTTCATCAAAACATTGCTGTTTTGTATGTTGCCTTCTAATAGTGCCTGATTATCCAATTTTAACTTCTGGTTCTGACAAGCAGACAGGGACCGTGGTGTGTTCAGAAACTTTCGATCTGGCATAAAATCAATGCGTGATGTATGTATATGAATGAAAAATATTACACGAGTAGGTATTAGTCTGAAATTCACCAAATTCATTCAGAATTGACGTCCAAATTCCATTCAGAATTGACGTCCATCATCAACGTCAGTATGAGCACGACCACGACCATCACGGGTTCGAATGCACTCTTTCCGTTGTCGTGGCTCGGGAGAAAACCGTCTCCAAGTGTCATCCTGAGACATTTCTTTCCATACCTGAAACACATACTCTTTCAGTTCATGAACTCTGCTGGTTGAAGGCTGCATGAAGATATGCGGCTTGTCACTGAATCCCAGTCATACTCCACGGGTGACAAACGTAAGGGCCGGGTAGTCCTGTCAAGGATCTGTACTTTCCTAAAGGCAGTATGGGATCTTACGTTATCCTGCTGGAACATGCTATTTGTTATTCTTGTCATGAAGAGTATGGCAAAAGAGATTATCATTTGTGTCTCATAATTGCGAGCATTCAGTCTCACTTCTACAATTGCAGAATCAGTCCGATGGCTGTATGCAACAGCTCCCGTAACTGTGGTTCCAGTAACTGTATGTGTATGGGTCTCGAGAACAGCTGCTTCGTGTGACCTCCCACCAGGCCATCTACAGAAATGCTGCCATCGATATGGTCGTCACAAACAGACAAATGCTCGTCAATAAACACCTCACAAAGCCACTCACAGTTCCAGATGAATCAGGCTTTACGTAAGCATTTGTCGTTTGTGATTTGGTTTCAGCCATAAATGATGAATGGTAATTCGAGGTTGCCAGTAAATTATTTCCGACAGACCCTAGTGACACAGTGATTGCCTGGATATCAACTGTTGTCACTTGTAAGTGGTCGCAGTGTAAGAAGTGCTTCTCAAAATTTGTACTACTAACTGAATGTGTAAAAATGGCCCTGTACATCTGACATAATTAAAATTGTTTCCCTCCAAAACTGTGATCAACGAATGCGCTGTTTACGAAATTAAACAAGAAACTTAAAAATTCACTCCGTCTATTACTAAAAAATGCAACAGAAATGAATTAACGATCATTGACAGCAAAGGTTAATGCCTTGACAGGTCTGGACTAGGGATCTGGAATGAGACTCAATGAACGCATGTCTGGATAAACAATTATATTAGTGTAAGTTGTAGTGTGATTGCCAAGGATTACTGCTTAAAGACAGAAAGCGCTACAGAAGGACATGTGTTTTCATTCATGGCCGGAGCTGGAAGCAAATGGGAACTTTACGTGCAAACAAGTCTTCAGAAGGACGACTGAAGTTACTGAACCTCGGTAAACATGACTCGGCTTTTCCTATAATTCGCCTCGCTTTTGTGCGTGGATCTCACAATGCTAATCTGCAGCTAGTGTCTCAAGTGGCTACATTTTCAGTCATTGTCTCTGTACCAAAAGGTTGCCTTTGTGTTTTTGTTCAAGTCACCCTGAAAACTGTCTAAGTGAAGTCTGCCAGAGATAACACCCATTCACCAAGACGTGTTATTCTGTGGCCAGGACACTTTGATTGGCCGAAGGATAAATATTTCGAGTGCCGACCAGTAAGAATCCATCTTGAAAGACGCTGGTCGCCCTCGCTTACTTTCATTTCGGATGGTTAACCAGTAATAAATCTCGTATCACTTGACGCTCTAAAACTGTGTCCTCCTGTTTCTCATTCTCTGTCTGCAGTCGCGTGTTAGTCAACGAGGCTGGACCTCTGGAAGCACAGTCGTGTTTCTCGCTCCAGCTGCTACGTTATTTGCGTTACCCAATAGTATTTGCTTTTACACTTCATTAAAAATTTTCTTACGGGACCTCAGCTCGGCGGTGGTATCTCACACTGTCCATTGCCATGGCGAGCTTACCCATCCCTCATTCCACTGCAGATGTTATCTTTAATGGTACGTGTATTTCGAAGATTTCTGACTTCCCACCGTTCTGTCTACAATGACATTCTTTCTGTATGCTGCCAAAAGTGGCACGCACCACCTTCCCACACATAGCTCGTCAACAGCAGTCTCCGTTAAGCTGACGCTATAGGAGATACTATTTGTATCGTGACTTTAGTTTCCGGCGCCCAGGGGCGGCTCTTCTGAAACCAGGGACTAATCTGACTGCCTGCCGTTCGTTCTTGGAGGTGCTCGGATGACTTCCGCAAATATTGTCCTGGGCAACTATCCCTTCACAATCTTTACACATGGCTTGTCATAAGTTCACTTATAACTGAGGACACCTGGTTTACATAGGGCCTTCTTAAATAGGTGAAAATGCACTTAAATGTAAGAAATTGTAATCTACGCCAATCTGATTTGTGTTGCTATTTCGGTTTTCACATCAGTTACAGGACAGTCGTGTAACATCACCCAAACATTCCCTCTTTAAATCAATGCGGATGAAACTGCACTCAGAAGTTGTTGATAGACTAACTGTAAGAAAGGAATTTGTTCTAAAGTGGCACTGGGATTATGTGTTTGTTTGAGACACTGTTTGTTTGAATTAGGATTAGGCAAGGGTACACATTATCATTTACTACATCTTACCTACCCAATAAGCCATCACACACTCACTCTTTTCTTTGCTGGTATAAAAGTAGATTCAATTTGCCAGTTCTAGAGCATTCTAATGAAAAGCACATTTTTAATTTTTTTAAATAAAACTCGAATTTCAAAACTTCAGTCCTAATACAGTAATATTTATGCGTTTAAAATTAACAAATATGAAACGGTTAAAATAACGAGTCAAAATAATTAAAATTAAAGAATAAAAATAAAAATTAAGTAATTAAAACAAGTAAAAATCAACGAATGAAAAACTGAGATATAAGAAATAAAAAGGTAACAATTATTCATATTCAGCTATATGAGCAGAGTGATATTTAACTTGTTTTTTACCCTTATATTTAAATTTTAAACCGATAAGACTCTCTTCTTTATCTTCAACTCCTGAAAAGTTTTTAGTATAATAATCTGGAAGAATAATTTTAAATTTGCGTTCTAAAACCAACTAAACCTTTTGAACAAATTTACATGGGTTAAGTTTAGCCTTTGAAATACTGTAAGATTTTTTATTCAGTTACGTTAATTTAGTGAAGCCTTTAGAGACACTCAAACTATTCATGTCATTTAATATTTTATTAATATTGTGGCTCTTCGTTGTTTGTTTTTCATTCATATATAAAATTATATTTTATTTCTGTAAATAAAAATTTTAATAGCTGTAAACAAGAATATTATTTTTGTTTAAGCTTCATCTTAATGTTTATATGTCAGTTAAAACAAATAAAAAAATTGCAAAGCAACCCCATATTGTCCTCCCCACAACATGCATGTTTCGGACTCCTCTGACCTTATGTCCATGGCACTACGTGAAGACTAACTTCTGAATTAAGAAAAGCGCTTCATTTATTTGGGCCTGCATTAATTACACAGACGACGCTGTTGGTAGTTTTAGTCTCCACGCATTGCGTGCTTGTGTGAACTTTGACTAATGTAGCTATGTACGAAGCTTGTACATATACTGTAGTTGTTATTCGAGTGACTAAGTTGATTGAAGTTAAGTCATTTCCAACAACTCTTTTTGTCCAAGTAAATTATTTTTATTATTATTGTATTTTATTTGAAGAGATGAAATAGAAATTACGTGTCATGATCATTACAATACTCAAATTAACTTAAAAAAAATAATTTGTAATTAAAATCAAGACTGTTCCGCTATTAATTTAAATGGAGCTTACTACAATACCATTTACTGACAGATTTTCGCACTACTATGGCTGAGAGGCGCCAAGTTTGAAATGCATGAAATTTGTTTCTACCATAACTTTATTTTCAGAGTTATTGAAATGTGACTTATGATTACCCCAGAGAATCCTCTACCCGCAATAAATGGAAGTACGGCGGATTGCATAATACGAAGGGAAGATGACAAAATTGGAAAAAAATTTGGATATTTGTGGTAAGGTTGCATGGAACCAAACTGCTGAGGTCATCGGTCCGCAAGCTTACGCACTACTTAATCTAACCTAAACTAACTTACGCTAAGGACACACACACACACACACCCGCGCCCGAGGGAGGACTCGAACCTTCGACGGGGGAGCCACGGTGGCAAAATATTTTTAATTAATTCCTCATTCAAATATTAACTAATTTTAAAAATTGCAAATAACAAAATAATCTACGTAAAAAGAGGTATCAAGAAAATATATAATGAATAAAATCCGATATCATTTAATAAGTAAGTTATTAAATATTTCAGTTTAAAAATTCTCAATTAAAATTATATGTTAAACTTTCACAAGTTAAACACTCTTCTCCATACAAAATTATATAAGTCAAAGGAACATTAGGGATTTTATCATTAGAAGTAGCACGTAATCTCATTATAGTTTTTATGAGTCGCAACAAGAATTTTTCATCGAGTCTTTTAGTCCAACTGTGAAAAATGGGAGTTTGCTAATGTTGTGTGATGCGATAGCTTCCACTGGTCTTCGCCTGTCTGTTGCCGTAGGTGGGACGAATATGTCAGAACTATAGATGACTACCTGTGTAAAATGCTGCAAACTGCGTAATCGGCTCAAACATCTGTATACTAAAACAACAATGCTACTATTCACATATCTGCAATTCTCCATGATCGATTTAATAAACACAGTGGTAAAGGACAACACCTAGTGCGGTGTTGAGTATGATTTTTATGTGTCCATCAAAAGTCAGATATAAGCTGCAGTTCAGGAAAATGATAGCCGAAGCCTATTAATGAATATTACTCACCGATTCTTGGATCGAACCGAGAAACTTAACACGCCTAACTATATTCCTTGCTGATTAAGAGTTTTGTATTAAACATTCTTTAATGTGAAAAGTCACCATCTAATAACTATCTATGCGTACCTCGAAGAGGTTCTCAGACAAATTCTTCTTAAAGGCAAATGAAAATCCTGTATTAAAATTATGTATCTCATTTGCCCATTTTTGAAACAAAGTTTGTCTTTATTCATTTGCCGTGCAATGTAAGGCGAAAAAAATTATTTTGTGGCGGAATTTGTGTTTCTTCTCCGAGCAGAACCATTCCTCCTCCTCACGCTAATTCATTTCTGTGTCAGTGCCTAGCTGCTCAAAAAGAGATGAACTGTGTACACTGAAAGACGTAACCACAAAGACGTAATGGGGCCACAGCTTTTCCATGACTAACTCGTGCTCGATACACTGGCGACTGTTTTCGAGAGTTTATCTTTTTCCACTGGCGTTCCGGCTGTCGGCTGCCGGTGAGTTATGTCGCAATATCGGGCGACTTATAGTTCCGTTAATTGAGTGTTTCTTTCCTGTGGCGCACTCGACTAAGACAGAAGCTATAATGTCAACGACTTCCGAGCCACGACGTATAACCTCTCGCAAAATTGAGAAAGGGAAGTCAGCCTAATGAGTAAATGCAGCCAGTGAATACGGAAAGCAGCACGCTTTCGCATTCACTGAACTAAAAGCACTGCAAATAAATTTTCCCAGCTTTTTTGCTGCGACCTTTAAAGTGCAGCATGATTAATTGCGTAATTAATTTTTCAATTCTCATCGGAAATTTCTCAATAATCAGAGTAAAACGAAACGCTGAGGCGACCCATGAATCTCACTGTTTCTGAAAAGAAAGATCTGTTTCTTTTTTCTTTAAAATTAGTGTTTGTCGCAGTCACCTGATTACTTATTTTTCACAAGGTTATAAGCGAGATTCAAAAGATACTTTAAACACAGAGTTGTACAAGTTTCTTTTGTAATTCTTAAACGCAACCCATGCAGCACACTTACGCCACCTTCTCGAAATTATGTAGCAAGAGAGGAACTCCATACATGAACTGTTAATAGTAGGCAAAACAAAAACTTCACATACTCTGACAGATACAGCTGCCAGATACCAAGCATCTAAAGGACAAGGCACGCAAATTCTATGCAAGTGTAGGCAATACCACTGACATATATTTTTACAGACATGAGCTCTCATTGCTAACAAACATCTGACAGGAATTTGAAAGCGTCTCTTAACCAAAAAATATTACAAACCTCTTTTGTTTCATCAAAATTGCAGTAAATGCTGCTAGAGTTGCACTTTAGCAAAACTACGGTTTGGTAGTTTCGGTAGAGTAGATAAATGACGTAGTGACGTTGTAAATGGTAGGATTACCGGTATTATTGGTAGAATTTGTTGGGAAAGAAACATAAATGAATGCATGAGGGAGAAACTGTGAGCTGACGATTTCTCTCTGTTTCGTTTGTTTGTTTGTTTTCACACAATTAAAACCACATGTCTTTCAGTGTTAGTCCATTGCGTATTTTATATTCTTAAAAAATACACTGCCTGGAAAAATAAGTACATCTCGAAAGTAGACATCGATTTTGATCTGATGACGGTAAATAAATGTACTGATAGTTTCAAATTTGTCCGGTAAGACGTAGCGTAGTGGCATAGATACCAGAGCACCATCTGCCTCTAGCCTTTACATGGGAAATCTCACAGCCAGAAGGCTCAGTGTGAGTGATGCAAACGTATGAATTAATCCGACAACCGTGCCACGGAGATGCACTCCTGCTTCCTACAGCCAACTGAGCTAGTTTGAAAGGTGTCAAATCGTGGCTTACAACTGCCGGGACTTTCCTTTAGGAGAATTGAACCACAAACATGATGTGCTGAGTCATTTCTGTAACGATGATAGTATCAGCAGCCACATGAACGTTCTCGCACCCGTAGACGATATTCTGGACGTCCACTCAGCACAGACGACCGACGGGATCGTTGTATTGTACGGGCAGCAGTGGCAGATCCTACAGCTCCCAAAGCACAGACAAGAGGGCTTGTGAATCCATACGTGTCAACATGAAGTGTTGCGAACAGGTTATTGGCAGTGGGACTACGGGCACGCATAACTCAAAGCCCATCTTCCACCCACGCCATGGCGTCGATGTGTATGGCTCGACTGGTGCTCTCAGAGGATCTCTTGGGAAACGGAGTGGCACCCAGTAGTCTTCAGCAATGAAATGAGACTCTGCCTGTACGGAAGCGTTTGAGCGTACAGCATAGATGTAGTGATCTACATCTACATCTACATTTATACTCCGCAAGCCACACAACGGTGTGTGGCGGAGGGCACTTTACGTGCCACTGTCATTACCTCCCTTTTCTGTTCTAGTCGCGTATGGTTCGCGGGAAGAACGACTGCCGGAAAGCCTCCGTGCGCGCTCGAATCTCTCTAATTTTACATTCGTGATCTCCTCTGGAGGTATAAGTATGGGGAAGCAATATATTTGATACCTCATACAGAAACGCACCCTCTCGAAACGTGGACAGCAAGTTACACCGCGATGTAGAGCGCCTCTCTTGCAGAGTCTGCCACTTGAGTTTGCTAAACATCTCCGAAACGCTATCACGCCTACCAAATAACCCTGTGACGAAACGCGCCGCTCTTCTTTGGATCTTCTCTATCTCCTCCGTCAACCCGATCTGGCACGGATCCCACACTGATGAGCAATACTCAAGTATAGGTCGAACGAGTGTTTTGTAAGCCATCTCTTTCGTTGATGGACTACATTTTCTAAGGACTCTCCCAATCAATCTCAACCTGGTACGCGCCTTACCAACAATTAATTTTATATGATCATTCCACTTCAAATCGTTCCGCACGCATACTCCCAGATATTTTACAGAAGTAACTGCTACCAGTGTTTGTTCCGCTATCATATAATCATACAATAAAGGATCCTTCTTTCTATTTATTTATACATTACATTTGTCAATGTTAAAGGTCAGTTGCCACTCCCTGCACCAAGTGCCTACCCGCTGCAGATCTTCCTGCATTTCCCTACAATTTTCTAATGCTGCAACTTCTCTGTATACTACAGCATCATCTGCGAAAAGCCGCATGGAACTTCCGACACTATATACTAGGTCATTTATATATATTGTGAAAAGCAATGGTCCCATAACACTCCCCTGTGGCACACCAGAGGTTACTTTAACGTCTGTAGACGTCTCTCCATTGAGAGCAACATGCTGTGTACTGTTTGCTAAAAACTCTTCCATCCAGCCACACAGCTGGAGTGATATTCCGTAGGCTCTTACTTTGTTTATCAGGCGACAGTGCGGAACTGTATCGAACGCCTTCCGGAAGTCAAGGAAAATAGCATCTACCTAGGAGCCTGTATCTAATATTTTCTGGGTCTCATGAACAAATAAAGCGAGTTGGGTCTCACGCGATCACTGTTTCCGGAATCCATATTGATTCCTACAGAGTAGATTCTGTGTTTCCACAATTGACATGATACGCGAGCAAAACACATGTTCTAAAATTTTACAACAGATCGATGTCAGAGATATAGGCCTATAGGTTTGCGCATCTGCTCGACGACCCTTCTTGGAAACTGGAAGTACCTGTGCTGTTTTCCAGTCATTTGGAACCTTCCGTTCCTCTAGAGACTTGCGGTACACGGCTATTAGAAAGGGGGTCACTTTCACTCCCGTACTCAGTGTAGAATCGAATTGGAATCCCGTCAGGTCCAGTGGACTTTCCTCTGTTGAGTGATTCCAGTTGCTTTTCTATTCCTTTGACACTTATTTCGACGTCAGCCATTTTTCCGTTTGTGCGAGGATTTAGAGAAGGAACTGCAGTGCGGTCTTCCTCTGTGAAACAGCTTTGGAAAAAGGTGTTTAGTATTTCAGCTTTACGCGTGTCATCCTCTGTTTCAATGCCATCATCATCCCGGAGTGTCTGGATATGCTGTTTCGAGCCACTTACTGATTGAACGTAAGACCAGAACTTCCTAGGATTTTCTGTCAAGTCGGTACATAGAATTTTACTTTGGAATTCATTGAACGCTTCACGCATAGCCCTCCTTAGGCTAACTTTGACATCGTTTAGCTTCTATTTGTCTGAGAGGTTTTGGCTGCGTTTAAACTTGCAGTGAAGCTCTCTTTGCTTTCGCAGTAGTTTCCTAACTTTGTTGTTGAACCACGATGGGTTTTTCCCGTCCCTCGTAGAGTGTATTCGTCCAAGACACACACACCCCACTCCAGACCTTCGATTGCTTTAAGCTACAATTCTCTTTCATCGTTGGTATTTCTGTCAGGAACGCTAACGGGCACATAGTACGTGCAGAATGTTGATAGGCCTGTCCTTTTGCTGTTCTTACAATAGGAAGGTGATGGATTCTTCCCACAGGATAATGCTCGTCCACACACAGCCCACGAAACTCAATGTGCTCTGCAAGGCGTGCTGCAGTTTCCCTGGCCAGCCCTATGTCCGGACTTGTCTACAATCGAGCACGTCTGGGCTATGTTGAGACGAGATGAGACTTGTTCAACTTGTCAAGCAACAACTCTCACAGTACTACGTGAAGAGGACGAGCAGGCGTGGCATACTGTATCCCAGGAAAGTACTCGTCATCTTTACGATCGACTGGACGTAAGAATCAGCGCCTGCATTGCCGCCCATTGAGGCTACACCACGTAATAATATGGGTGTTTCGATCCCATTCTTCTAAACCAAACAGACTTTATAATTTCCACATTCAAAAAACCAATAATTACATTGTTGGAGACAAACATATAAAAACGTCTACTTCCATCAGAGGCATGCCCACCACTACTAATATTCTGTAGCACTCACAATTTCCAAAGAGTTTACAAAGTAAAAGAGTTTACAAACTTTCTCGACAGCAGAAGAATCTTTACCAAATTAAATCATTATTTCATAAATAAATCCAAAAACTAATTTAATACTTAGCGTTTGATTGCGCAATTAATAATATGAACTTTAAGTAGCCAGATATTTTGTAATTTCAATTATTCTTAAAAGAGGAGTAGCTTCAACTGTTAGTACATATCGATTGTAACACATAAATTTTTTTATACATTTTAGCATTAAATGTAATACATCGTTGCAAAATCATATGAATTCTTTTAGTGAAACAATTTCAGTGAGACAATTTTAACCTATGCAAGAATAGATAGCGTACATGGTATCGGTTATATCTATTAAAAAAAAGGGAAATGTTATAGGAGGATTCATTATAACTGCAATATACACTGGAGAGCCAAAGAGATTGGTACACCTACCTAATATAGTATTGGCCTCAGAGAGCACGCAGAAGTGCCGCAACGCGGCGTGGCATTGACTCCACAAATGTCTGAAGTAGTGCTGCAGGGAACTGACACCATGAATCCTGCAGCGCCGTCCATAAATCCGTACAATGGGGTGGAGATCTCTTCTGAACACCACGTTGCAAGGCATCCAAGATATGCTCAATAATGTTCATGTATGGGGCCTTGGGTGGCCAGTGGAAAAGTTTAAACTCAGAATAGTTTTTCTCGAGCCACTCTGTAGCGATTCTGGACGTGTGGAGTGTCGTATTGCCCTGCTGGAACTGCCCAAGTGCGTTGGAATGCACAGTGTGTAAGAGGGTGATGACAGCACATACCTGGCCCAGCATTGAAATCTGCAGCATTATGTGGAAGAGTTGCACTTCTGTCACGTTGAACGATTCTGAACAGTCATTGGTCCCATTCATGCAGGGTCTTTTTTCGGCCGCAGTGATGTCGGACATTTGATGTTTTACCGGATTGCTGATATTCACGGTACTCTCGTGAAACAGTCGCACGGGAAAATTCCCACTTCACTACCTTGGAGATGCTGTGTTCCATCGCTCGGGTGCCAACTGTAACACCACGTTCAAACTCACTTAAATATTGATAACCAGTCATTGTATCAGCAGTAACCGATCTAACAACTGCATTCGACACTTGTTGTCTTATACAGACGTTTCCGACCGCAGCGCCGTATTCTGCCTGTCTACATATCTCTGTATTTGAATACACATGCCTATACCAGTTGCTCTGGCGCTTCATTGTGTTAGAGGGTCATGATAGCACATATCTATACTTCAATAGAAGATGATGATACTTTCTATACCCATTGTAATGTCCACATATATTGCAGAGAACGATCAGAATCATTTACATATGGCGCGTGGAGCCCTGTATATACAGGAGATCCCCGCTAGGGTGAAGGAACTTTTCTTCCTTCTTTGAAATGTTCCAACAACATGATCAGAATGTAAGTGTGACAGCAGCAGCCACTTCATCCATGTTGCATCTGTTTAGACAATGCTCCTCAGAGGGTGTGTGATGGTTTAGAAAGACGGCACATTACTTCCTGTCCTGTATGGGGTGATTTAAATTGTTTATCCACGCATGCCCTTGGCTGTTCGTTGCCTATTGCAACTCACTTGCACTACTGGAGTGTTGCGAAAGTCGTTGCAGTACAGCACAACGTCTGCAAGCAGCCACCAATATGAGGAGGTGACTAGAAGCAGCGGTTGCAGCGGCGAGGGCTGCGGCTTGGCGCAACCGTCGCCTATCCCTGCAGACATCCCATTAACATATGGCGCAGTGGGAACAGCAGAGGCGATGGCACAGTGCATGTTTTGATACATAAATATTCACTTGATCCCATTCTGTCTTACAACAGACTAACAGCAGTAATAGCTTATACGTGGAACCATGGGATATCTGTGTAATTTGTTTATGCACCTAGAAAGTGCATAATACTACTAGCTGAATGTTGGCTAGTGCTATTAAAGGTTCCTCACGATGGATACATTCCCTTAAAACGTTCTGACCCATGATCGACAATACTAAAAATGTCTAACATATCAGTAATTGTTAAGTACCCGGCTTTTCTTGTCATTTTACACATTGCAAGAATTGAACGTTCCTTAATAAATAGGTCATCCTCTCTCTATTTTTTTTAAGTTCCTGCTTATTTTTTACGCATACACTGTAATTTCATAGTGGTAGAGTGACATCATAGTGTGACAGTCAGGTTGTGTGGTAAATTATACTAATTAAGCTCAGGTGAGCTGAGAAAAATCCTGGGTAATAAATTACAGCTATTAAAGTGAAGTTACCATATTGGCTTATGGAAAATAGTCATTAAGATAACTTGGTAATAAGTTAGGCTTAAATATACGCAAGGAAATGTAACAGTGCAGACTCCACCAACACCTCCAGCCCATAGTACCGTTTCCCAGATCCCATTTTTAATTTCCTATCAGGCAATTGGAAACTGGCCTACAAGGATGGGGGAGGGGGAAGTGCAATGGGGAGGAGAAGGGGCAGGGGATGGGCAGTTTATCTGTCAACCATACATGCTGTACCAGCACTCCATTCGTTCCCTTACAGTTGGAAGTATAGCAACCCTCATTTCTTATCTATACAATGTGTAATTGCTATTGTGCAGTGAGCTATTTCTTGAAGTGTCGTAGTTTCCACTAGGTGTCAACAGAATATGAGAAACATTTAGAACTTTGAGATGAACTTAATACCTTACATGGCTGGCTTCTCTGGCAGCCTTTGATATCGGTTTTAGAGACGAGTTGTTGATTATTTCGTCGTTGGAATAGCATTGTTTGCTTTGGTGATTCTCGTCAACAAGTGGACTTAAATCTGTAATGTAATTTGGTAGTATTTCTCATGTGTAGTTGTAATGTATAAAAACTATTTTCATTCTATCGCTGAATTTATGAGAGTTTCAGGGATTGAATTATGCTCATCGCCAAACCTATAATTTATATCTGTAGTGCCAGTAAGTGAGACATGTTTATTTTGATCAGAAATGCAGACAATTTAGATGTGAGCTATTTAATTTGAGGGTGCGTTGTGTCTAGAAAACGTGTAAAGATACTTCTGTCATTACTGAGTGCTGCTTAATCTATATGTCTTATCGATAGAGCCAGAATGCAAGAAATGTATATTTTTTAAGGATCTTTGTATTAGCTGTGTTTTGTGGTGGGTAGCCTTACCTTTCGAGAAAGAATTTTTATTTTTAGAATTTTAGTTCGCAGTCAGAGACCTGCAGTTATAATTGTGTGTTACGATACGCGACCTGTGTGTGTGTGTGTGTGTGTGTGTGTGTGTGTGTGTGTGTGTGTGTGTGTGTGTGAATGTGGTTTTATACTCTAAATCTTGTTTTGATAAATACTTTGAATTTCGTGCAATGATTCTCTTTTCGAAATATCAATCTTTCATCTCTGTCGTGTCCCAAAATAGTCTTTAACCCCATTTGACCTCTCTCTTTTTCTACCACTGTCTTTGGCTACATTCTGCTGTAAGTAAATAATTAGTATTATGAAGCTTTACTTGTGAATTGTGAAAATACTTACTTTAAGTAATAGATCACAACGAAAAGATCAACAAGACAACTTCTTCTCATCCTATAAAGGTATTATATCCTTTTTTCTTCTATTGCTGTGTTGTGTATTTGTAGATGTCATGCTCTGGATCATTACAGTTACAGTTCTGATTTTATTTAGTAGCTCTTTATGGGAAATATAAGCTGTGAACTCTTTAGTGAGCCTTGGTAGCGTAGTACCTACTAATCAAAATTCTAGCCTTCCTTGAAAATTTCTTCTGTATTCGAATAGGCCTACATCATTTGTAATCTATATCAGGAATTGCAAATCAGTATCATAAGTTAAATTTTTCTTATGTGGATCATGACACATTATCTTCTTTCCCCTAAATCGTTACCTGCTAAGTTGACACTTCAACTAAAAACATCTAAAAAGTCTGTTTATGACAGGTTGTTATATGAATCACCAATAACTTAGCCTCAGATCGAATCGTCGGTACAAATTCTTTTGGAACCTTAATCATAAACAGTGCTTTTTGTGGAAAAATCTAATTTGGGGATTCGTCAAGCCTTATGCTGAGTGTAGGCCCAAAAATAGCTTGATTAGGATGTTACTTCAAGGCCACATATATTATGCAGCAATTTAAATGTGGAAATAGCATTGAAGTAATTAATTTGAGTCCAGAACTATGTTTTAGGAGCCCAGTTTGACAGATACATGCTTGTCTGTTGAAATAATGTTGTGGCATTTGAAGTACAAATGAAGTTTTTTGTGCTTGAGACGCATTCTTGCATGTACTTGAGACTTAGAAAGAATATTGTGATACTTGGCAAGCATCATATAAGACACTGGATGTGGAAAATATTTAATTTGAGAGTCCATTGTCCTTACCCCAAGTATGGTATGGAGATTAATACCCAGTAACCTGTATTTATAGATGTGCAAATGCTAAAATTTAAACCCTTTATAGAATTATTTGTATAAATAGTTTTGAATACGGTGCGAAAAAATTCAGATCGGGTGGATACTTTTGAACGTGGGCAAGGAGGCTGCTCTGAGTCACTATTCTGATTGGCTGCTTCATTTTGCTAGTGGGAAAATTACTTGGCCCTGATTGCTGGAGAGGTGGGGAGGGGCAGGTAAGATGATAATGATAATTAAGCCATAGTTCAGGGGGCTGCAACTTGTGGGATCACGCATTTGCCACATATGTTGTCAACCCGCACCTGGAACTGAACTTGTTTTCAGTGATATCGGGAAGTTGATTGTGGCATTTTAGTGCAGATTTTATCTAGAGTGACCACGGCATTGCTAATGGTGAGAATTGTTTAATGATACAATATCCTAGCTTTGTACTAGGTTAAGCATTGCATGATAGTGCATTGCACTTGAATAAAAATTGCTGCAAGGGTATACAAAACATCACCATTAATAAACGTGTATGCCATATAGTTGCAGCCAAACCGAAACACATCACACATCAGTCAGAGCTTATTTACGACGTGTTATGCTTCATTCTCTCCTGTGCAAACATCAGAGGTCAGTGCTATAATCTTAAAACCTGGGAACTTTCATTTATTCATGGTCCATAGTACTTCATTTTATTAGCACACAACGTCACTTGCCATTGTGCCGTATTCTTGTGTATGTTACGAGAATTTTGTAATAGCCTTCATTCTACCCAGTATCGACAAATAATTTTTTTGTAAACAAATTAAACTTTCATTTATCAATTGAATTGTCTACGCAAGTGATCGCGGTACCGAGCCGTTACAGTGAGTGTGCAGTACAATTTTTCTCTACTAAGTGTCCGCAGCACTGCAACAACAACTGCCTGTCTAACGCATTAAGATTTGAACAAGACACATCCATTAATATATAGAAAGGGAAGTGATTCGTCCGTTATGTACATATGAGAAAAATTTTGCTCTGTAGTAGTAAATGGCTATCTCGGTTTAGCAGTTCAGTTATCTCTTCTCAGTAAATTCTTGTGTAAGGAAAACATTTACGACCACTACGTGAATGATGAATACAATAACAATTCTAAAATCTAACCTAGAGCTTCTGGTATTTACCAAATAAACACACATATGAATTAATATGGGGACATACAACGTTCGATACGAGAATCACCACTTTCTTTATTGTAATAGTCTTTTATGATCTTACTTATTCTGAAATCAATGGCGTGTAGTAAAATACAATTGCAGTATGTATTTCATCAGTAAAATTACAATGAAAATGATCTGGATCTCTCCAAACATACTATGATTCTGTTAGCTTCCTTTTAAATACACATCTCTCATACATCATGCCAATTGTTTCAGTCCATATACTTTGAAAGTTCTACTTTTCATCTACCTGTGACTGTATCTTACACGTCGATTTGGAAACGTAACGCTACAGAACACAAACAACATCTTAAATTCAAGATTTAAATACGTTGCTAATAAAATCATACGTGATGAGAGGAATTTTATGTGGATAAAATAGGAAAATTTGGATGAACATAGCTAAATAGTTAACTGGATCGTCTCACTGTCATTTGTAACTTTAATGCTTCCCTATCCTAAATGTTACTGTTCAATGACATCTTCAAAATCTGATTATGCTACCCGATGCAAATCAGAGTTTGTCATACTTCGCTTGCGAATGTTCGCACCAAAAGCATGGTTTACCATATGCAATATGTTTATCACATAAAAAGTATTTGTCTAAATATAGAACTCGTACTTGAGGCTGTAAAATGCACTCCTAGCTAATTGCAATCTCGAAAACCACACTTATGTCATACCACCGTTAATGCTGAATACAAGATTGGTGGCACTTTAGATGTTCGTGCAATCAGCCATTTATAGCTCAAGAGGCCAATAGCCATAACTTCCGATTATTCGTTGGGATAACTCAAAACACAGATGGACATTACCATACAACTATCGTATCACTTTGCTGTTCGAAGTTTCTGTCGATAAAACTTTTTAACCACCTATACTTCCATAGTCTTGAAAATTCTTCGTTGTGATGATGGTACTTTCATGTCGATATATTCCAACTTGAGTAACACTGTGACCCTGTAATTTTGTCTCCGAACGCCCCAACCTTAATTTTGTAAGTTGATAGTGACGCCTTATTTCTTGAATTTTTATAACGCTGTGCTCTTCCCAGGTTGCTTTTTCGTGCATACACGCTGATTCTATCAAATTTCTTATGCCACATAACTTTATCCAGTGCTACAACACATACTTCAGCGGCCGGCCGAAGTGGCCGTGCGGTTAAAGGCGCTGCAGTCTGGAACCGCAAGACCGCTACGGTCGCAGGTTCGAATCCTGCCTCGGGCATGGATGTTTGTGATGTCCTTAGGTTAGTTAGGTTTAACTAGTTCTAAGTTCTAGGGGACTAATGACCTCAGAAGTTGAGTCCCATAGTGCTCAGAGCCATACTTCAGCGCTGGCATTCGAGCCAAGTGGTAGCCCACGAAATGGGTGGTTGCGTTAGGTGAACGCGAATGTTTTGTGTTTTCAAAACTCCTCCGTTAATGATATCTACCAACAGGCTTAGTCTCGGCGAATGCTTGTCAAATTTTTCGCACCAAGAAGTTTTTCATCTACATATACAGTAGCACTGTACAATTCACACATAAGAGAAAGTACTGACTGTGACAACGAAAGGATATAAGTGCAGTATTTGGTGGCATTTGGCAAAAGTGAGGCCACATTTTAAAAAAAACGGTGTCATCGCAGCCACAGGTTTGGATCCAAACAAAGTGATTGATGTTCCTGTTATGTTGAAATTTTGTAGATGTTCAGAAAAAAGCAACTTCGTTTTGACTATTGTTCAGCAAATGTCAGTGGCAAAAGTGGTAGGACTAAAGAAATTTTTTCAACGCTCTCAGCTATATGATAGTCTGTGGTTCATCAGTTACTTAGGCGATAGAGCTGAAAAAAAAATGGCTCTGAGCACTATGGGACTCAACTGCTGTGGTCATCAGTCCCCCAGAACTTAGAACTACTTAAACCTAACTAACCTAAGGACATCACATACATCCATGCCCGAGGCAGGATTCGGACCTGGGACCGTAGCAACAGCGCGGCTCCGGACTGGAGCGCCTAGAACCGCACGGCCACCGCTAGAGCTGAATAGCCTAGAAGAAAGTTGTAGGATCGAAATCATTTGTGGATGGGACATAAATAGATAAATTTAAGTGTGTGGGGCATGTGCAGAAGAGGATGGGGGTCTGTCTTTAAAAGCTGAAGTCACAGCTAGGGGAAACTTGCCTTAGTGATGCCAAACCAACTGGTGGCAAGGTTAGACTGATAATGCCGACTATAAAGAGACACCAAGATTATTATGGTTTACAGCAAATGTGCAAAATACTCATTGCGTAGAAGTAGTGAAGAGAGCTGTATGGGCAGTGTATTTTCATTCATTGACCAACAGTAATGAACCTCAACGCGTACTGTCACAGGCAGGTATGGAATGCAGGTGCAAATATAGTAAGGCTGGTGAAAAATAAAATTATCGAAATAGTCTGCTAATTGCAGTTATGGAGACAGTAAAGCCAGTATTCGAAGAGCGTTGGCAAACGCTGATCTAATTCTAAAGTGTTTGCATGACAGGGCGTAGAATACAATCGAGTAGTAGAGGCTGTATCTTAGGAAGTGTCAAGCGAATTGTTACCGGTTTTTTTCCACCGGTGTACTTTGCGTTTATTTTTGGTGGGTTTGGATGTTAATGTATTCACCCTTGCTGGAACAGCCTTGTGATCACTAATCCTTGTATCCCTCATAATGCTCCCTACTTGCTTAGGGTTACATGTTGCTAATAGGTAAAGTACGTTTTCGTAACCACTTACGCTTCGAGTTAGCTCCTGAACTATTTGTTCAAAACAATTTTGTGATAAGGTATTCATTACGATTTCGGACGACGTTTGATGCCTACCACCAACCTGAAACATATATTTTGACCAACATACTGAGGGTACATTGAAGTCACCACCAGCTATAATTGTATCAGTTGTACAGAACATTGTGGTAATTTATTTCGCGTAATGTTTATTGCTTCCCAATTATAACACCAATTCTTAAAATAATACTATGTAGATATATCTGTGGCACTGTAAAGAGCCTTCAAAGTGGACTTCGAATTAACATGTATGAAACATGACCAAAAACTACAATAAAACAACACTACTATCTTGCCGTCAGGCCGTCAGAAGAAATCACACGAACGTCTTCGTTACTGTGCAAAATGTAAGTTGATACGTAACAGAGGCACGAGCCTTGTGTTCCGTATTGTGGCTGTCATATCAAGTGTTCAAAATGATGTAACTGAGCGCTGATGTACGCCATAAATCGTTTTCATACGCTCAGCAATGAAGATATATAAAATATACATTTAAGTGTCATGACGTAAACAGAACACTCCACACCAAACATATTCTAAATACAAATTTTCCGGAATTGTTAGGGCATGGACACATATTGTACGGTATTTCATGCGTGCGAGAGTCGTCGTCGGCGTTTCCATGTAAATCCTTTGTTTTAATTTTCCCCACAAATGAAAACCTAGATGTATTAATTGTAGTGAGTGCACGGGCCACTTCATGTTTCCCGAGCTATCGATATGACGATCTCCAAATTTTCTACTAAGTTGATCAGTAATTATTTAGACAGAATTGGCAGGACATCAGTCATGTTGGCAATACGAGGATTACCGTACGTTGAGAGACATAGAGTAGGTACTGCATCGCTTCTATTAGAATCAGCTGATACTTGTGGCTGTTTGGAGATCCTTAAACAAAACAGTGAGATGCGGCGTGATTCCTGATAAACACGTAGCGCTTGTTGCCAGATCTATGACTTGTTAATTCATTTCTCTCAGGATAGCGTAGATTTTCACTTAACCGGGAGTGCGTTTCCCTAAGTTACATAAATGATGCTTCATTCATTTTCATAGACGCCGTTGAGAGAACTGCAACATATTTTGAAAATCATATCCATGAAGGAATTCATGGAGTGAAAGGGGGATATGATGCACTGCGCTGATTTGTAACATTCGAAAAAATACGCCTTTGGTTCATCCCACTTGCCCAGTAAAGCTGTCCCATAGTGCCATTTTGACTGAGTGTTAACCGTTGCTAAGATATTAATTACATTTCTCTCATCAGTTTCTGGTCTTTTACCGAGCGAAGTGGATTCGCATTCGGAAGGACGACAATTCAGACACTCGTCCGGACATCCTGATTTAGGTTTTCCAAGATTTCTCTAAATCTCCTGAAGCAAATATCGAATGGTTCCTTTGAAAGATCACGGCGGATTTCTTTCCCTACCTTTCCCTAATCGGAGCTTGTACTCCGTCTCTAATGACTTTGTTGTCGACGGGACGTTAAACAGTAATCCCCTCATCGTCCATCAGGTCTTTTTCGTTGGCATGTTTTGTACTTCGTTCTTCCAGTTTCTTAATTTTTTTTTAATTACGTTCGTAAAGGATGTCATGTTGGCGTGGCACGCTCGTGATTGCTTTCAGCACCCAACCGCACCGCTGCTGTAACAGTTGGAAGACTTTCGCTTCCATCGAAAACCGTATTAATTTTTTCACTCTCTTCTATACTGTGGAAGGCTGAAATGCTCCAGGAGCAAGTAACCTGATCGCTACAATGGAAGATGTCATCACGTGCACAACTAAACACATGAACCGTACCGAAGTTGCGTGTTTGCTTGTACTGTAGAGGAAATGTTTGTGAGACCCCTTCACTTGACGGTGTGACTGGCCTGTAGCGCTGTTATCTTGTCACTATTTGACGAAACTCCACAGAGGTTATCTTGCTGAAGTCATGTTCGAAGGCTCTTGGCCACAGAAAAAGTACAAAGTTAAATAAAAAAGAAACAAACTTTGCGTCATAATTTTATAGTTATGCAAATTATATTAACTCTTGACGTCAGAAAATTCGCCGCATTACCCGTCTGGGATGTATTTGGCACCGCCTTACTTACCTGTCTCTCCCTACGAACTCGTGTAATATTTATTAATGGATGACCATTATCTTTTAGTTTCAGTGCCAGTTTTTTAACACTTCTTAATCATAATTTTCGCGTTCATTCACATTATTTTATGTACGTCTATTACATTTCGTGTGCAGCTAGTAACGCAATAACTCCTTTGAATGTAGTGTTGCCCCTCTATAAGAGTAAAAGGATAAATCTGGTATTAAGATAAAAAGTAGCATTGTGGATCACTTGGATTCCCATCTCCCGTCAACCAGGAAGAATTAGGTTTTCGGTAGTTTCTGTACATAACTTGAGGAAAACTTATTGCTGATTCCTTTCAAAAGATTACTGCTGGTTTGGTACCCCATCTAGAGCTGCTGCTCAGTGTAGAACGACCTCGTTGTCGACGAATGTTAAATCCTGTCCGTTCCGTTTTCCTTATCTTTCTGTTCATTCTCGTTTGACCCCTCAACATTTTATATCGATATAATGAACAGATTAATTTAATGCTTACCATATCGATTACGGCGCACTGTGCGCAAATTTGAAAAACTGAAATCATACGTTATTGGCATCAGAGCAAGTCTCGATTCTACCTTGGAACAACTGGCTTCTTTTCCAGAAAAGTCATTTGTTCACAATGTACATGAAGTGCTTTCGACGGGCAATATAGTAGTTGGTGCATATTTTACTGGATCGCATTGTTATGAGCAGAGAGACGGTGTCACCCGGAACAATACCCAGCTCGCTGCAGCTATGAATAATGGATGAGAAGCATTTTAAGCAGACGGGCTCTGAGCAACGGAATAATCAAACTTCCGCTTCTCATCCGCTGACCCAAAGTGCCCTGCCTTTGTTCTGCACCAAGTTTCATGGCCTCACGCCTCACGACAGGGAGTGCAGAAAGTGTGGCGACGCGAAAAGATGTTAAATTTGTTAGAAGTCGTATACTACCTAGAAATAACCGCAGGCTACAGGAGCTGACCGAAAAATCACCCATTATGCGAAGGCTCTGCTCCAACGATTATAGCCAACGTTTAAAAACACAGATAATATGCTAGGTCCATTAACATTAACTTGACCACCGTTATGTTCGACGTCAATTTGCAAAAACGACCACAAATGGCAGATGGTTCCATTAGCAGTGGGGGGTATATAAGGGAGTCGGGAGGACGCGAATAGCATCGCACTGTTGGTCGTAACGCGGAAGCGGAGCGGTTCGTCTAACGTCCAGAAGGGCATGATCGTTGGCTTTCCGGGCAAAGGTGGAAGCATTTCCGAAACGTCCCACTTTGTAAACTGCTCGTATGACGCGGCGGTTGAAATGTACCGTGCATGGTAAAATTGCGCTATCCAAAACCGGCTATTTTCCTGTCTATTTTCTCTTTTACAGAATTTTTCCAATGACTGCTACACTGATGTAGCACGAGAAGAGAACTCTTCTCTCTCAATTTGTTAATCCATAATTTCATACAAGAGTCGTCTATCCAACCCTTCTTGTGTACGTGAACAACAACGCTTGGTGGTATTTTAGAAGGTTTTGGCATGGTTTTGCACTAGAAAATAATCACTGAATTAAGTTTAATACCGTCTGCACAAGATGAAAGGACAACAGTGTAGTGTGTATTTTGATATGCACTTGTTATCATAGTTACCGTTTTATCACCTTTCGTGAACACAGTTCTGTTATTCGGCACATCAAATGTCAAAGAAATTTCGTCCATATTCGCTATTTGGCTTAGTTCCGCACTGGGTTTCTTCGGTGTTGAATAATAAAGCGGTGGAAAGGTACTATTTCTCTTCATACTCTTATGGCATTTTCTGGGATACACACATCAAAAGAAGTTTAATGTCATCTCGGTTCCGAGTGTTCCGGAACCCGCGCAGAAAACTGGAATAGAGATCAACGTAAACATCATTTCCGCCCTTTTTATTACTCATGAATATCACACGTTGCATGTTGTACCACCATACAGCAAGACCTTCAAAGGTGGTGGTCCAGATTGCTGTACACACCGGTACCTGTAATACCCAGTAGCACGTGCTCTTGCATTGATGCATGCCTGTATTCGTCGTGGCATACTATCCACAAGTTCATCAAGGGGCTGTTGGTCCAGATAGTCCCACTCCTCAACGGCGATTCGGCGTAGATTCCTCAGAGTGGTTGATGGGTCTCGTCGTCCGTAAACAGCCCTTTTCAATCGATCCCAGGCATGTTCGATATGGTTCGTGCCTGGAGGACATGTTGGCCACTGTAGTCGAGCGATGTCGTCATCCTGAAGGAAGTCACTGACAGGATGTGCACGACGGGGGTGCGGATTGTCGTCCATGAAGACGAATGCCTCGACAGTATGCTGCCGATGTGGTTGCACTATCGGTCGGAGGACGGCATTCATGTATCGTACAGCCGTTACGGCGCCTTCCATAACCACCAGCGGCGTACGTCAGCCCCACATAATGCCACCCCAAAACAGCAGGGAACCTCCACCTTGCTGCACCCGCTTGACAATGTGTCGAAGGCGTCCATCCTAAACGGGTTACCTCCAAACACGTCTCCCACGATTGTCTGTTTGAAAGCATATGCGACGCTCATCGGTGAAGAGAACGTGATGCCAATACTGAACGGTCCATTCGGCATATTGTTGGACCCATCTGTACCGCACTGCACCGTGTCGTGGTTGCAAACATGGACTTCGCCATGGACGTCGGGAGTGAAGTTGCGCATCATGCAGCCTGTTGCGCTCAGTTCGAGTCGTCACACGATGTCCTGTGGCTGCACGATGAGCATTATTCAACATGGTGGCGTTGGTGTCAGGGTTCCTCCGAGCCATAATCCGTAGGTAGCGGTCATCCACTGCAGTAGTAGCGGCCTGAGAGAGGCATGTCACCGACAGTTACTGTCTCTCTGTATTTCCTCATCTCCGAACAACATCGCTTTGCTTCACTCCGAGAGGCCTGGACACTTTCTTTGTTGATAGCCCTTCCTGGCACAAAGTAACAATGCTGTCGCGATCGAACCGCAGTATTGACCGTCTATGCATGGTTAAACCACAGACTATACGAGCCGTGTACCTCCTTCCTGGTGGAATGACTGGAACTGATCGGCTGTTGCACCCACTCTGTCTAATAGGCTCTGCTCATGCATGGTTGTTTACACCTTTGGGCGGATTTAGTGACATCTCCGAACAGTCAAAGGGACTGTATCTGTGACACAGTATCCACAGTCACCGTCTGTCTTCAGGAGTTCTGGGAACCGGGGAGATGAAAAACTTTTTTTGATGTTTGTACTTTGATTTTGATTTGCATCCTAAGTCCATGACGTTTCATAAACCACTAGCACCAACCAGCTCCACCCTTAAAGTCTGTTACGTTCCACAGTAGCGCTAGCTTAGGAGCGTGTATTTGAATCATTTTTGTATTAATTCCAATTCCATTTTGACGGTATCCTTGAATCCATTTCAATGGGTCATCTTCTAATTATGGTCATTTGCAAAAATGGAATTTTGTGGTAAGGACTATGGGGTCAAACTGCTGAGGTCGTCGGTCCCTACGCTTTCGCGCAACTTAATCTAACTTAAACAAACTTACGCTAAGGACAACACACACCCATGCCCGAGGGAGGATTCGAACCTCCGACGGGGGGAGGCGCGTGAACCACGACAAGACGCCTGAGACCGCACAGCTACCCCGTTCTGCCGGCCATTTGCATTTAGTCCTGTTTTAGTCTTCGTCGTAATTTTCAGTTTTTCTTTACTAGCCTGCCAGTCGCGAATGAGTTTTTCATTTAGTGGAGAGCCGAAATGCGCTTAGCTGCTCTCGTTCCATGTTCTTCTGAATATGCTATTACCTCCAACTTATAGCACGCATTTTTTCCATTACGAAAGCATCTACTAACAAAAATATTGTACTCTTACCGGTAACACAAATCACTTTCAGTTCAGATTCACTGGCACCGTATACTGCAGTAACGCATCGTAAGCTGGACAGTGTTCCGGGGTTGCGATGGCCGAGCGGGAGGGAGACAGTATTAGCAAGCTTATGAGTCCCAGCAACTCATGTTCGTCGCATTGGTGCACAGCTCCTACCAGCTGAGTTGAATGTTGCTAGATAGAGAAAGATTTCCCGCGGCATAGAATATATGGCCATTTTTAAGACTGGTGGGCATTTCATACCAAACACTGCACTTCTTTATATTAATTTCGACTATAAGACACACCTGTCCTTGCAGGCAATTTTTCGAAGAAAAAAGTGTGTCTTATAGTCCGTAAAATATTAGACGACAGGGGTGAATGACTGCTGCATAGATATGGGCGAATGATGAGCAACTGTTCAGCAACTATCCGCCCTTATGAATCAAGGCACTACCCACTTAGTCTCTTCAACGACCGTTCAGCGAATGTAGCTGCGTATGGGCCTCCACAGGTAGTGTCTGGTTCATGCACTAATGCTGGCTGCAGTTCATTGGCGATGAAGACTGGAATTTTCAGGCCAATACCACTGGACGTTCACTGAAAGGCGACAGGTGACCTTTTCAGATGAATCACTTTTTACGCTCCAGCGAACAGATGGTCCATTGCTGTTAGGACGTGAAACATCTGGCCGCGCGGAGTGGTGGCGTCGTTTCAGGCATCCTGTGACAGACTGTTCGGCCCTTCCGCTGGAGGTTCGAGTCGTCCCTCGGGCATGGGTGTTTGTGTTGTTCTTAGCATAGGTTAGTTTAAGTAGTGTGTAAGTCTAGGGAGCGATGACCTAATCAGTTTGGTCCCTTAGGAATTCACACAAATTTGAACATGTTTTTGTGAAACTTCTGAAAGCAAACATGCTGCAACATTCAACGGAAGAGTCGAGGCCGGAGAAGGGAGCGTTATGATTTGGGGAATGTTTCCACCGCAATCTCTGGGTGATATCGTCATTCTGGAAGGGACAATGAATTAACACTAGTATGCATCTATCCTTGAGGACCATGTCCATCCCCTGGTATAATTTTTTTCCCTCGGTATGATGGCATCTACCAGCACGACAATACAACGTATCACACAGCTCGCAGTATACGTGCGTGCTTCGAAAAGCACCAGGATGTACTCTAGAACCTCATTGACTCTATTCTTGCATGTCTCGCAGGAGGCCGCGCTGCAATAGGTTGTTATTCGTGCTTTTGACAGGTGGTCACATTAATGTGACCGGGCAGTGTAGGTGAAACATTTATTTACCTAATAACTTTATTTCGTTCCTTTGTATTCTTCACATTCTGTGTAGAAGCATTCGAAAATGTATCCACGTCTTATATTCTGCCCTCCACCAGTAAAAGAGAGACAGTGAGCTGATTGTCGTACGTTACATCCGTGTGAAAGTAGCACAGAAGTCACCGTGATCCGCCTATCTGCCACGCGTCGCCTCAGGTATCACGAACAACATTCATTACCTAACGATCCTAAAAAATTGAGCCTTAAAAGCGCACTAGGTCATAACGTAAGTAAAGTGCTTAAACCCATACAGCGGAGATGCTGAGTCGCAGACAGACGGAACAGAAAGACTGTCCTCGATTTTCCATTGTTTGATTTAAATGCTTAAAATATCGACATATTAGCCTTCGTTTTCTTTTTGCCCTCCATTCCCCGTGATCAGGCAGCAAGCTGATGTCAGCAACTTTTCTACAATGTATTGTAGTTGTAATAAGCTCGCTCTCTCTTCTCCAGAATTATTGCTTTGAGACTTTCCTGGCTGAATATCTGCCTAATTCGTTATTGCTCCCATTTTGTTAATATGACTGAAAAAGTACGTCTCACTTCCAAACAAGTTGTGGTACCATCCATGATTATTCTTTCTGTCCAAACAATCCACGCCTCTAAAGTTACTTATCTTTTCATTTCTTCTCATCTTCTTAATTTTATACTATCGCGTCCATATTACTTTACACTTTACACGATATTTTGTGCACTGTATACTACCACAAATTTTTCATTTTGCGTTTGCCATCAGCTATTGTATTACTCTCCAGATATTCATATTTTTATAAATTTTAGAAAGTACTGGAATTTGTGTTTCCCTTACAACAAATTTCGTAGTTTTTGCGTTATGTAACGTTTAATTGTAGCCAGTTAATATTCATTGGCCACATCCTGCATCTAAAATCTTTTCAGTATTGCCAGCTAGACACTTGCTTGCATTACTTATTACCTCGTTTACTCTAATACCTCTTTCACGTACCTGTTAGAAAGGACAATGGACAGAGAAAATCTTTGACTTACCCCTTATCATTTCTGCCTGTCGCTTGTATTTTCCACATCTTACAATAACATGTTTCCTCCATGAATGCTCCAAGACTTGGCCCATGTAGTTACTGTAAGTAAATAATCACTGAAACTAAGCGTGGATTATTCTATTCTAAAATGCCAATAAGCACATCGCACATACCATGCTGCCGTACTAACCGCCATCTGTATGACGTCCATGACTGATTTATTGATGAGGCCACTACATTTCATATTACCCGTTTTACTAAATTCATGTAAGTGTAACCCTTTTCCAGGATTAAGTGAAAATAATCGTATGTCTACAGGATTAAAGCAGTGAGACTGGTAACTTCGTTTTAAAATACAGGCCCTGTATTAAAAAGAGAAAATGGAGCTGTAAACTGAATTCGAATTTAGATTCATTAAACGATAATAATAGCATGTAATTGAATAAATAGAAAGTATCGTCATTCGCAATCGGACAAATAATTTCGAAGTGTTTGCCAATTACTTGTTATTTCCCTTTACGTTCAGAACTCAGAAATAAAACATTGCAGTTAGGCGAGAACATGTTAGCAATATGAATCACTCAGAGTTCATATAAAGCTCCCTATTGTAAAACATGAACAACTATGACATTTACTAACTGATCAGCACAATAAACAAAATACATTCTTAATGAAAATTTATCAATCACTGATCAAAAAATATCTAGAACATGGGAAAATAAGGGCTGTGATGCCATTCGACAACACTGTGAGTAGCACTTTTGATACACAGAAACGTATAGCACAAATGTAAAACTTTAAATCACTAATTTAAGAAAAAGTAATTTCTGACCAGTATGAAAGTTTAAATCAACTAATTTCTGCGAATAAATTGGTTTTTAGGTCACTTTGAGGAATTTGTGAACTACAATACCTTTTAAGCTGTCTCAGTAATTTGACTCATGTTATTGGAGGGTTTAATTATTAACGTTAACTAAAACTCAAATAATTAACTTCACATTTGCGGATACTCAGAAAGTTTCAGGAGCAGGAATAGGGCCCTATCACAAGTTACATGACGTAGGTCAGTGATGTTGTCGTTATTCACTGACATTGAAATCAACAAATGTGTTGGCGCAGTGCAACGATATAACTGGTTTATGCACTGAAAGAAGTCTAGTAAATATTAAATTTTCTGTACATTGCCTGGAGATATCGAAGAGTGATTTGCTGTGGCGATGGTGCTGGAAAATTGTGGCTCTTCATACGAATTACCCCATTAAATTTCTTCTCTTCATTATCATACATCACAGAGCATTCAGCGTTATGCAACGTTCAATATGCCAGTAGTACTTCCATCTGAGGCCCTTTCTAACATTTTGGATATGTTTTAGCCTTACGTTTCACTCCAGGATGTTCACATTTCAGCTACTAACTTCGAATCCTCACATCCACCACTTTTACACGCTGGCATCTCCCATACGTAGAGGGACTTCTCTCCACTTTTTCCTTCTTGACCATTACAGTTCTAACTAGCGATTTCCTATGTATGAATCTTTGCATTGACAAACAATGTTTTAAATATTTGAACTGTAAAAGATATATGTATCTTAATTAAATTCAGTGAAAGGAATACACAGATTTAACAAGAAACAATAATAATAATTCAAACATATATACTTAGACGGCATGGAAGTGTTATTGCTACAGCAGAAATGACGTGAAACACTGGAGTTACACGTTCTCCATCCTATGAGAGAGATCGAGAAACCTGCATTCGAGATTGTCGGAAAGCTTGGTTAACCCATCAAGTCTGCCCCAAACCAAGGTACTGTGATGGGGTACGTGCTGCAAACAGCAAGCCATGTTTCCGTACCAAGCGCGAGACTAGTTCAGAATACCATTTAAACTAGCTATGTGATAGGCGTTAGTGAGCTACGGTTTGTGAAAAGGAGCATCCATTACGTTCAATAGTCGCCCGAAGACCATATACATCCATCAAGAGAACTGGAAAATGTACCAAGAAGACACACACCTTGCTTACCGACTTCTTAGCTATTTCCGTTAGGGGCATCAATTAGCCGCCTCGCTTTGACGTACTCTGCATACCCACTCCCTGTGCTTGCCCATATTTTATAGGACAAGCAGCCAGAAGGCCACCGGACGAAGCATTCTATGCTGTCTCAGCTCAGCTCTCAACAGCGGGCAGGATTTCATACGTGCTTGTAAAGAGGAAGGTGACAGCTGTGCAGCCAACATCCGCATTTGCCTTCCGCTCAAAAATCGCTAACTCACCACTGTTTGCCATTCACCCTCCTTTGAGGAATAACTTAACCGCTGTATCGGACGGGTTTCCAGGGGATTTCATAGGTAGCATATGATGTTATAGTCACAGGTGCCTACATCGCTACAGACCAGGGCAGTAACCGCGGGCAACGTAGTTTCTACCTGTTCCCACAAAGCAGCCAACTTCCCTTGTCTCTGCTCGCAGCAGACACACTCTCTATACTTTTCCCTTTGTGCGGAACTGTGTAACAACACAAACTGAAAGGCTAAACCCTTCGGTAGGAGACTTATTGAAAGCTATGAAAACACTGCAATAAGAGATCAAACAACACAAATGTGGCGCTGTGAGCGACCTAAAGCTACAAGCAATGAAAATAAAATAAAAGCAGGCTCTTGTGTCTTTTAGGCAGTGGTAACGGCTATAAGACAAAACTATTTGTTGTTAATGTTGAAGCAGTCTTTAGCCAGAAATAAGATTTTCTGAAGTTCTCCACGCTAGCCTTTCCTGTGCAAGCACCTTCATCTCTGCGTAGGTACTTCAAGTTACATACTTGTTGACTGAATTCAAGCCTTGGCTTCCCTCTACGATCTTTACCTCCTATACCACTCTTCATTAAAAAATTGAGCATTCCCTGATGCCTCAGGATATGTCCCATGAATATATGTCTTGTTTTAGAAAAGTTGCACCAGCATTTATGTTCTTACTTTGATTAAGAGTCTCCTAATCAGTTAGCTGATTTATCCACGTATTAGCGTTCTCCTAATTGGTTTGGCTGTGATAATGATTTATGTATGAGAATATCGTGTGAACTGTGCTGCCCTGAGAAAGAACAAATTTCAGAAATAAGTTGATGTTACCAGAAATATGTTACTTTAATTGATATAACAGCACCCAGCCTCTCTATCTCGAACTTTTATAGCGTTTTGAAGCGTTTCTGCAAACTACAGTGCCACAGTGGAAGAAACAGTCTGTGCTGATGCTTCAGTTAGGTGGTATAGGCAACACTCGCAAAGCAAAGTGCCCTATCACCTACCGAAGTATATAGCAAAAGCAACGTTATTAATAATAATAATAATAATAATAATAATAATAATATTACCTGCTGGTCCGCTTACACACTCCAAATATAATTCCTTTAGATACAAATTCGCAACTACTATATACGTATTTAGTTTTATACGTTATCAGACTTCTAGTTTAGAGAAATGCTTTTCTTGATATTGTCTGTATGCATTTCATATCCTCTCTACATCGGCTGTGGTCACTTACTTTGCTGTCCTAACAAAATAACTCACTAAAATACTTTTAACATCTTATTTACTACTTTAATTCCATCATTATCACCTGTTTTAATTCAGTTACACTCTGTTAACCTTGTTTCACTTTTTTAGTATTCATCTATTAAGCTCTTTTCAAGAGTTATCCGTGCTCTTCCATGTCCTTTGACATCTCGGACAGAATGTCATCGGAAAACTTCAAATGTTATATTTCTTCTCTCTGAACTAAAATTACTTTTAGACATTTCGCACCTTGGTAGCTTTCTCAGTGTACTGATTGAATAATTTTTGGTATAAGCAACAAACCTTTTTAACATCTTTCTATATTACTATTTCCCTTTCATGTCCTTTAGCTCTTATAACTGCTGCATGTTATCTATACAGATTGTAGATGACTTTTCGCATCCTGTATTTTGTCGTTCACAGGTGCAGAATTTCAACATTGTAAAAATTGTTCAATATATCTGCAAGTGCAATACACTTAAGTTGGCCTTTTTTCAACGTATCTTCTAAGATACGTCGTAGGGGCAATATTGCTTCGAGGGATTGCTAAATTTCTCTGGAAACGTAAATGAACTTCCCAGTATCTGTTAGGTTTTTTTCCAATTTTCTGTCAATAATTGCTACACTGATTTGTAAATTGATGGTTTGGTAGCATTCTCCTCTGTCTTCACCTGCTTTCTTTGAAACTGGAACGTTTATATTACGCTTGAAAAAAAAAATGGTTCAAATGGCTCTGAGCACTATGGGACTCAACTGCTGTGGTCATCAGTCCCCTAGAACTTAGAACTACTTAAATCTAACTAACCTAAGGACATCACACACAAGCGACCGGAGCAGCAGCGCGGCTCCGGACTGGAGCGCCTAGAACCGCACGGCCATCGCGGCCGGCATTACGCTTGAAGTGTCAGGGTGTTCCGCCTGTCTCACATATTGTACAAAGCAACCGACACCGCAGACTAAGAACAGTCTCACTTAGTGCATGAAGTTCCTCCAAAATACAGGGTGATTCAAAAAGAATACCACAACTTTAAAAATGTGTATTTAATGAAAGAAACATAATATAACCTTCTGTTATACATCATTACAAAGAGTATTTAAAAAGGTTTTTTTTCACTCAAAAACAAGTTCAGAGATGTTCAATATGGCCCCCTCCAGACACTCGAGCAATATCAACCCGATACTCCAACTCGTTCCACACTCTCTGTAGCATATCAGACGTAACAGTTTGGATAGCTGCTGTTATTTCTCGTTTCAAATCATCAATGGTGGCTGGGAGAGGTGGCCGAAACAGCATATCCTTAACATAACACCATAAGAAAAAATCGCAGGGGGTAAGATCAGGGCTTATTGGAGGCCAGTGATGAAGTGCTCTGTCACGGGATGCCTGGCGGCCGATCCATCGCCTCGGGTAGTTGACGTTCAGGTAGTTACAGACAGATAAGTGCCAATGTGGTGGCGCTCCATCCTGCTGAAATATGAATTGTTGTGCTTCTTGTTCGAGCTGAGGGAACAGCCAATTCTCTAACATCTCCTGATACTGTAGTCCAGTTACAGTAGCACCTTCGAAGAAAAAGGGACCAAAAACTTTATTGGCTGAAATGGCACAGAAAACGTTCACCTTAGGCGAGTCACGTTCATACTGAGTTGTTTCCCGCGGATTCTCAGTGCCCCATATACAGACATTGTGACGGTTGACTTTCCCGTTAGTGTGCAAAGTTGCTTCATCACTAAACACAATCTTTGAATCGAACGATTCATCTGTTTCCATTTGAGCAAGGATAAAATCACAGAAATCGATTCTTTTAATCTTATCAGCTGCAGACAGTGCTTGAACCAATTTCAGACGATAAGGTTTCATAACTAACCTTTTTCGTAGGACTCTCCATACAGTTGATTGTGGAATTTGCAGCTCTCTGCTAGCTCTGCGAGTCGATTTTCCTGGGCTGCGAACAAATGCTTGCTGGATGCGTGCTACATTTTCATCACTCGTTCTCGGCCGTCCAGAACTTTTCCGTTTGCACAAACACCCATTCTCTGTAAACTGTTTATACCAACGTTTAATACACCACCTATCAGGAGGTTTAACACCATACTTCGTTCGAAATGCACGCTGAACAACTGTCGTCGATTCACTTCTGCCGTACTCAATAACACAAAAAGCTTTCTGTTGAGCGGTCGCCATCTCAGCATCAACTGACGCTGACGCCTAGTCAACAGCGCCTCAAGCGAACAAATGTACAACTAAATGAAACTTTATAGCTCCCTTAATTCGCCGACAGATAGTGCTTAGCTCTGCCTTTTGTCGTTGCAGAGTTTTAAATTCCTAAAGTTGTGGTATTCTTTTTGAATCACCCTGTATAAAGCCATAGGAGGTAAAGGAGTTCTAGCAAAGGAAGCAAGCCTTCGTGTACCAGTGTCAAAGAAAGCATTTTTTCTATAGTTAAGATGTCAACATCAATTTTCTGCACAAGACCCTGAACGTGATACTGCCAAAAAATTTTTTTGTCTACCAGCATTCCAATCAGTTTGCACTGACCGGCTTCACCGACAGTGTGACCATATCTTGACCGTAAAATTTCTCATTTACAAGATTTCCGTGTCGGATACTATATGTATTACATTAGCTGAATTTGTGAAAGGCGGTGCGCTCTTGGCTGTAAATTTGCTAAATAGAATAAATCCTTTAATGCGTTACAAAATGTTTGAGGCATTAAGGCCGAGCATTTGGAGTTGCATCGTAACAGTGGATTCTGCTTGATTCACTGTTTGTTCTTGGTAGCACCAGCAATAAAATCCATGTTGTGTCTCGACAGATCTCAGTACGATCCCCACAAGTCCGGTGTCTTGGAAACCTGTTAGCGCAGCAGTCGAAAGAACTTGGGTGAGCAGGCCAGGGGTTGCACATCTGTCTTGTGTCACCCCACTATCTTCATTACTGTCCGCAGCCACAAGCAATATATCTTGCCCACTTCCGGAAGGGAGCTTCTGGCACTCCATATTGCTGCAGCTCCTCGGAACGCACTGTCATCTCCCGTCTAGATGAAAGTGGAGCCACACTACCCGCGTGGCGAATTTTGTGCATCTACAGTTTGTAAGACTACAGCTGGGAGGTGGTTGTTTGTTTATTACAAATAATAGTGTGATTCAGAAACAAAGTTTTCTGCAACTACATTTTTCTTTACAGCTTTTGGTATGTTAGGTTTAAATGTTAGCTGACACCTAAGAGCTGGCCAGATATCTAATGAAGTTACTGTAGCGCATAGTTAATTGGAATGAAATTCACAGTAAAAACTCCTAGGTTTTTGTTAACATAATTGAGGATATCAGAATTTGAAAACTATCAAAGCTGCGATGTCTAATTGCTTGTCATGTCAGAACGCGAAGTGTATAAGCTATTTTTGTAAATACTTATACAATGTGTTGTGCTTGAGCATCATATAGTGTCATATTATGGTTATGTTAGTGAGAATTTCCTTTAGTTTATGTATGACCAGTGTCAGTGAGGTAATTATTAATGACAGGTATTAGATATTAGCTTATTACTTTCTTCATTGTTTTCTAAGTACGATCAGGCGTATCTCTTTGGCGACTTACGTGTACACATTCAACGAACAGAACTGCTTATACATTGCCTGACAAAACAAGGTGAAGAATCCACAAGACATCGTTGGATGTTAACGTAACTTTGTACACGTACACACCATCGGCGGGTGTGTGAATGATTAGAATTCCAATTCTCTGTGATAGGTAGTCTGCCAATCAGAGCGCATTGGTGTTGATCACGTTATAGCGTTGTTACCAGTCTGCATAGGGTATATAAGTGGCGTGGGTGGTGTGAAATGTTGGGTGATCTCTGTGAAGGACACGTAGATGCCGCTTACTCTTGTGAGATAGCACCGCGGGGGGTGAGACGCCTTGCCACAGTTCGCGGAGCTCTCCCCGTCGGAGGTTCGAGTCTTCCCTCCGGCATGGGTGTGTGTGTGTGTGTGTGTGTGTGGTGTGTGTGCGTGTGTCGTCCTTAGCGTGTTAGTTTAAGTTAGATTAATTAGTGTGTAAACCTAGGGACCGATGGCCTCAGCAGTTTGGTCCCATAGGTGATTACCACAAAATTTCTTTTGTGGGATAGTGTTACCAGCAACTTACAAATCTTAAGAAGGATCTCATCATGAGACCCCATTTCGTCAGCTGGTCCAATGGTGCAATATCCGTAATCAATATTTTGGGTCATTCTGATGTGAAACTGTCCCAAAGTTGGACTCCATGTGAGCATGAAGGCAGGCAAACTCATAGTCAAGCTTCCGGTCGACCTCGTGGTTCAAAATGGTTCAAATGGCTCTGAGCTCTATGGGACTTAGCATCTGTGGTCATCAGTCCCCTAGGACTTAGAACTACGTATACCTAACTAACCTAAGGACATCACACACATTCATGCCCGAGGCAGGATTCGAACCTGCGACCGTAGCGGTCACGCGGTTCCAGCCTGAATCGCCTAGAACCGCACGGCCACACCGGCCGGCCTCGACCTCGTGTGAGTACCACAAATGAGGATCGCCGTATTGTGCGTGTTGCACATCGTAGCCCCTTGACACCTGTGCTTGTTATCCGAGAACAATTAATGCAACACTCCGTGTCATACCGCACCATTGATCGGAGTCTAGGAGCAGTCAGACTGCGAAATTACCGCCCCATGCGTTGTATGCCGTTAATACCACAGCACAAACGGCTGTGTTTGGAGTGATGCCATGACCGAGAAGCATGCTTAACGCATTCAAAACAGTGAGGTGTTGCCAGTCGCTGATCGAGTCGTTACGGGAGATTAACGGCTGTTAGTGTGGTACATCGACAAGCCTGAGAGTGGTTTGTAGGCTGTTTCGCATACTCTTCTAGGGAATGAGTGGACTGATCACCAGTCTAGACCTTACAAAAAATCAGCGTAAAAATACATAAATCACGATAATTTGACAAATCATTATTACATTGACTCCTTGATCATGTGCTGTGCGATCGAACCTGGTAAAAAAAATTTTTCAGTCAGTAGCTTAGATTGCTGAATATGATGTTCCTCAAAAAAGGATTTTAGTTATCCTGAATGTAATATCTCTGTTCACAAAAGACCTGTGCAAGTACACTGCTCAGACAAAGGACTACTAGCACGTCCGTCCGCCTCTGGAACGCAACACAGCACTGATTCTGCGTGATATGTATTCGATATGTCCTTGATACATTCCCAGAGGTGTGTGGCACTATACGTCTTCCCACAGGTCACAGAATTCGCATACGTTACGGGCCGGCGATATGTGGGCGCGGAATGGGCGACCGATAGCATCCCACATGTGTTCGAATCTGGTGGCCAAGATATGGACGTTAGGTAACCATCATGCACTTGACTACTTCGCATGGTTTTGACCTTGTGACACGGACAGTTATTCAGCGGGAATCGCCATCACCATCGTGGAAGACATCAGGCATGAAGGGATATAGGAGGATCGTGATGATGTTCACATTGTCAGTTTATTTTATTGTGCCTTAGATTACTGCCACAGGCCCTTTGGAATCCTAAACGAATAGCCCCGGTAGCACAGTACTGGCTCCATGGAGTGATGCATGTTTCGAGCAGGTATTCGTCTGGATGGCAGCTTATCAAGATGCGATCATCGACAATAAGCAACGTTATTCATCCGACCAGGTCTCAAATTTTTGCGGTTCACTCTCTATGACTTCGTGGCCACTGTAATCGTAAGTAACGATGCAGTTGTACAACATGGGAACAGGTAGAGGTTGTCTGCCGCAAAGCCCCGTGTCCGACATTATACACTGACAACGTGCTCCGAAATACTTGTGCCTGCACCAGCATTCTACTCTGTCTTCAGATCTGTCAAATAGTACTGCCATTCCTCCTTTGTAGAGCGGGAAAGCCACCGACATCCACATTCTGTAATGAGCCGTGGACGTCCAACATTTTTTCGCAAATGGTTCCATTCTCCTTCAACCACTTTCCATGGTTGCTCAAGGCAGTAGCACTCTAGCAACCCATCAGCTTCGCTGTTTCCGAGATACTCGTTCCCAGGCACCGAACTGCTCTGTACCACAGTCGCTTTATGTAAATGAATTTTCGGTTGCAGTCCGTAACGTCGCTAGAATTATTCCCCACACCGTGCTACGGATTTTCACGGAGTTATCCATTACTCTCTGGCCCTTTTGGGAGTTCCCAACATGTAAATAATTTTCCTACCACTCTCTGTTGATTTTTCTTGTGTACGTCAGCTATGGCGTGTGCAAGAAGTGCATACATTATACGCTGACAACGTGCTCCGAAATACTTGTGCCTGCACCAGCATTCTACTCCGTCTTCAGATCTATCAAACATTGCTGTCTATCCTCCTTTACAGGCGGGGAAGCCACCGACTTCCACACTTCACAGTATTACTAGTGCCCAACTTGGAACAATGAATTCGTTTAAATATCTAGGCTTAACGTTTCGAAGCGATATGAGGTGGAACGAGCATGTGAAAACTGTGGTAGGAAAGGCAAATGGTCGACTTCGGCTTACCTTACCTTACACTTCTCGTTCACCCATTTAGTCTTGAGTCAACAGCAGCTGCCTGTGCAACTGGTTGTAGTGGTCATCTTGTGTAGACACTACGCTGAATATTTTGCCCTAGTGCTTGAATTTTCGTATTTTCCGACCTACCTGTTCTCTCGCAGATGATGCGGGCAGCAGCTCAAAAACGGTCTATTGCTGCATCTAAATCTAGGTAGATACTCCGCGAGCCACCGTAAGATGCGTGGCAGAGGGTACCCCGTACGTTTACTTGTCATTTCCCCTCCTGTTCCACACAAGAATTGAGTGAGGGGAAAACGACTGTTTGTACGCCTGCATATGAGCCCTTATTTCTCGTGTCTTATCTTCGTGGTCCTTACGCGCGATGATGTAGTCGGGAGGAGAACCGTTCGGCAGTCAGCTTCAAATGCCGGTTTTATAAATTTTATCAATAGTGTTTCCCTAAAAGAACGCCGCCTTCCCTCCAGGGATTTCAGTTTGAGTTTGCAAAGTAACACGTAAGTTTTGTTCGAACCTACCGGAACAAATCTAGCAGCCATTCTCTGAATTGCTTGGATGTCTTCCTTCAACCCGCATCCAAACCACTCGAGCAGTAGTCAAGAATATGTCGCAACAGCGTCCTATTTGCGTTCTCCTTTACAGGTGAACCACTCTTTCCTAAAATTCGCCCAGTAAACCGAGGTGCCTTCACTACCGCTGTTTTCACATGCTCGGCCCACCTCATATCGTTTCGCAACGTTACGCTTAGATATTTAAACGCTTTGATTGTGTCAAACTGGACACTACTAATACCGTATCTGAACATTACAGGTTTGTTCTTGCTACTCATTCGCATTAAAGTACATTTTTCCACATTTAGGGCTAGCTGCCATTTGTCACACCAACTGGAAATTTTGCCTAAGTCGTATATTCCTACAGTCACTCAACTTGGACTCCTTACCGCACACGACGGCATCATCAACAAACAACCGCAGACGGTTGCCCACCCTGTCCGCCAAATAATTTATGTTTATAGCGAACAACAGTGGTCCTATCACACTTCCCTAGGGCACTCCTGATGGCACCTTTGTTTCCAATGAACATTCGCCATCAAGGACAACATACTGGGTTCTATTATTTAAGATGTCATCGAGCCACTCACATCTCTGTGAACGTGATCCACATGTTCGTACCTTCGTTAACAACCTGCAACGGGGCACTGTGTCAAATACTTTCCGGAAATCTAGAAATATTGAATATGCCTATTTTCCTTCATCCGTAGTTCTCAGTACTTCAGATGAGGAAAGGATAAGCTGAGTTTCGCACGAGCGATACTTTTTAAAACCATGTTGATTCGTGGACATCGCTTTCTTAAGCCTCAATAATGTTTATCATCTTCGAAGTGAGAGTGTGTTCAAGGAATCTGCAGCAAACAGAAGTTAGGGATTTTGGTCTGTAATTTTGCAGGTCAGGTCCGTTCATTTACCTTCCTTATATACTGAAGTCGCATGCGTTTTTTACCAGTCGCTTGGGACTTTGTGCTGGACGAGAGATTCACGATAAATGCAAGCTAGGTAAGGGGCGAATTTCGTAGAGTACTCTTCGTAAAATTGAACTAGGATTCCATTCGGACCTGGTGATTCATTTGTTTTCAAATTTTTAAGTTGCTTCTCTACGGTATGTTTGTACGATTATTCTGCGTGAACGATTTATTGAACGTGAAATTTAAAACTTCTGCTTTCGTTTTACTATCTTCAACTACCACACCACACTGGTCAACAAGGGACTGAATGGAAGCCTTAGACTCGAGTTAGTCCTTGGGCCTCAGCCATTTCGTGGAGCTAAGCTGTCGCAAATGTCGTTGGTAGGTGCAGAGTCAACCGCAGTGCTCTTTTGCACTTTTTGTAACGTCTGTTTGTGCGTTTCGTAGCTTGACCCCAGCCAATGGCAGCGTATTCCTATATATTTTGATACCAAACAGCGATGGTTGTGTGTAAGATGGATTCTGCAGTGGGCACAATGGGCTGTGCATACCGTTGGCACTGTTCTAGCGTATCGGATGTGTTGGCGCCACGTCAGGTGGCGGTCTAACGTGTCACTAAGCTAAGGAAACGTGTTACCCGATAGAACAAGAGCGCTTGCACTGTTGACGGTGGGCTGCGCTGGAGGGATGATGCACCAAATAACTACCAATTCCTGGGTCTTGGAAGCATGGATTTTAAGGCGTCAGCTGACTAGCCAGTCGTACAGGCTACCAGAGACGAGCTGAAGTCGACGTTGGGGAGTGTATTGATACTGCAGCTGAACATCGCTGTATCATAAGCATACAGTGCGAGCTATATGCATTTGGTCTTAGGGTGTGTTTATGCTGTCACCTTGCTTCTTACTGTAATGGCACAGCGATGATAATCAAACCTGCTGCATCTTACAGGTCAAATTAAGCTGTACCATAGCTGCTCGCCCCGTTGCTCGCTACGATCGTCACCAGGCGATGATATCAATCTGGTTTGTGTTTCGTATGTCCTGAAACTTGAACTGTGACTGGCTAGTTCAAGGATACTCCAGTGGCGCTGCATTTGAGTCCGCTAACACTCTATACAGTATATGAACAGCTACAGGGTGATTATTCACGGCGGTCAGCGACCAGCGAAGCTGCAGTGTAAATGCGACAAAGCTACAAGCTAGCAGGGAGGTGTGATGTTCTAGCAGCGAGCTGCGAGGTGCCAGCAGCATAAACGTAGGTGTGTCAGCGGTGTAGAGTGTGTACAGGATCGGTCCAAGCACAGAGACCAGAGATACAGGTACGACAAATTGTGGACATTTCAACTGCAGCTTCATATGGAATATCCTGTCGTCGTGGTGGGATAGGATGAGATAACGTGTGACACCGCCCCCATGCTCGAGTAACTGTAACTAGATTCCGTCATGCCACACTTGTGAAATGCTCTGTAAACGTGTAAGAGCACCGCCCCAAAATATAGAGTCGTAGGCTGTCTCAATTAATCGTAGGAGCTGCTGCTCGATCGATTAGCCCTTCGAAACACGAATTACTCCTCTGGTAATATCTTCTCGGAAATGATGTGACGATATAGCCTCCTGACATACATCCTCTCGAAGACTTTGGATAGAGTTGGTAGTACACTTATTGCTCTATAATTCTACACAAGTCGCAGATCCTTATCCGTCTTTGGTACAGCCACTGTCTCTGCATGCTTCCATACTATGTGATAATGACTGGTCCGAAAATGCTGACCAGATGTGCAGTTGCGGTACCTTCTGCTTAAGTAGGTCTTTATTGACGTCGTCGGTACTTTCAGCCTTCGTGGTGTTAAGGTTGTGGAGTACCGATGTGACATTTTCAGCTGACGTTTCCTCTGTATCGACCTTTTCATCTCTCTCCTAAATGTAGCGTGATAGCCACTCATGTAGCAAAGAGATATGCGCTAGATCAGTGAAACGCCTCTATTTGTGAAGCAGGGCCGAAGACATCAGACATCGTGTTTGTTTCCTCATTTGATTCACTGATGGTCCTCTAACCATCATGGAGGAGATTTATTGCTGAATGCGTCGCAAGAAATCCGTGATTTGTCTTCCAGGAATAACTATCATCAAACAGGACTGGAGTGACCCTATTTGCGCATTTTCAGATTTGATGTGCTTCTATCGCCAACATGACATTCCAACGCAGGTGGGTGAGCAATCATTTAGTCGCAGGATTCCTTGCCAATCGTCACTCTACTCAGTAATGAATTCAATAATATCTTGTGATAGTTGTCGTGGGTTTCCTCTTGAAGAGCAGGTTGTTGGTGGAGTTGCTTCCATAGCAGCAGCTGGTGCTGCGTAACTGAATTGAAATAGCGCCACATCGATTCCGGTTTCTGCAGGTGAAGTGACTACGGCAATGTTTTCAATATTTTTGGCATGGTAGTGATCTCAGTTGATGCCATTCCACGTCAGGGCAATAGCCAGGCGTCCGAATCGATGTAAAAGGTGACCGGAAGATGATCTGAAGATAACGTGATGCGTGTTGATGCGTAAATTTGTCATGGTATGACTTCAATGATCGCGGCATCTGCTATATCAGATTGCCCTTTGTTGTTGGGGAAAATGATGAGATCGTATGGTCCCACCACTAAAGTCTCATGTCGTTGTACGACGCACACTAGATGCTATCCGCTGGAATTTGTATATCTTGAGGTCAAAGCAATAAGCTTGGGATTTCGGTAACTCATATTGAAAATCCTACGCCATAAGGTGAACAAGGCTTCGAAACCAACGGAATCGAGAGGTCGAGATGGCGGTCTGTATACTGCAGTAAGTGTGATACGTCCAATTAACGTTTGGACGTCAATGACACTGGCCGCCGCATTGCCAACGACAGGGGTTGAAATGGGTGAAGGTGGATTCTGTTTCGCATGTATACTGCTGTACTACAATCTACCATTGGTGTATCTGTGCAAAAACAGAAGCAGTTTTGAGCACAATTACTCTGGTATTAGAGGAGTTTCACACAACAAGCAAGTGTCAATAACTTTGTCTCAGAGAAGCTGACGAAGTGTGTACACCATTGATATTCCACATGGTTAGGCCAGTAATACTGTATGTGATGTGCCTTTTGCGGTGTAGATATAGTTTCTGCTTGCGTAGCTGACGTCACTACAGCACCAGTTTTTTTTCCGAAGAATCTCTATCTGCGTTGCTACGCTGTGTACCAGTGCAGTGACTTGCGCATTTAAGCCGCTGAGATAGTTGATTTGAGCGACTGCCATGACAGTGGTTTTCGTTCCAGTGTCCTGGACTGCTTCAGGGGCGTTGCTCGTGGACTGACGCACTTCAGTTGTGGTTGCTCTTAATCTTTATCCTTGCATCAGCTAATGTTATGTCAAGGCACAGCGCTTAGCTAGCTGCATTTGTGTTCTATCGAAATTGCTGCTTTGTTTCGCGTGGCTGCTGTGAAGAGGTGGCAGAAATTTCAGTCCTCTCAATGGGTTAGTTGGTGTTATTCTTCTGTGATGTGATCGGGTGATATTGGGCAGATGCTTCTGCATAGACTGTCGTGTCGACTCGCCAGCTGCGGCACAAGCATAGCCCGGTAGTGCGTTTACCATATTCTTGTGTTGCAAGCTGGCGAGCTACAGCGTGTTTCCATGTGGTGCAGCTGCGATAGCTAGCCATACATCCTTCCTCACCATAGAGTGAAAATGTCAGTACCATGTTACTTGAAAGACCATACTTGACACTCTGTGGTATGGAACGTGATAAATGCATTAGCACCAGTGGCATTGTGCTAGGTTTTATTTAGCTCTTATTGTATCTGCTGTCAACTGAAAATGGCTATGCGATTCAATCTGAAAACCTTTTTTTTTTCGGGTTGCCAGTTACAGAAACCAGGAATAATGTTATATCATTTATTTTTTCCGACAATTTGAGATTGATAACCATTACAAAAAACGCAGAGTTTCAAGTTCTTCCTTTGTCTGATCGGATTCCATATTGAACCACAGATGGCCGAGTGCCATGTTGATAACTTAGTCAAGTATCCAACTGTTAGCGTTCAACGACGCCTCCTGTGTCACTCGCCGGAAACCTTCAGCAGTACCCAATGATATTTTATACAGGTTTTTTCCGGCCACCTTAGTGTTGAACATAGGGCTTGTCTATCTTTGTAGGTGTTACTTACACTGCACGTAGTTCTCTTGAAGTTGAAGTACTAGCGATGGAGGAGGAAAATCGGATTTCGACATTGTTGAAGCCCGCTCTGGGTCTTCTTGGGTTTTTGAGAGTGGTGCAAATGCTTTATCAGTTCCTGCTGGGGATGTCGCTGATTATTCTACCCGTCCAGGAGTGTTTCAGACTATCACAAAGCCGTAGACATTGAGTAGTGTTGTCTCCCTTGCTCCTCTCTAATCCAGCGAGATTCGTATATTGGCGGTAATAACCAGAGTTCGTCGTTGGGTTCCCATGGCTTTTCCAGTTCGTTGACACCTAATGGTTTCCCCATCTCCGAAATCAGGCAGTGGTTCTGCCAAGGCGGTTACGTCCAAGCTACAATCCATTACAGTGTCCGAAGCCAGAGCCTGGTTTAAGGCGTTTCGAGTTCGTGCTCGCACAAGCCTTTGCACGTTTCCTCATCCCTGACTCAAATGAATAGAGTCGAATGATTCCCCATTCGTCTCTCATTCGCTTATATACTTTCCATCCCGCGTCGTGTGCTTGCGACGCGACTAGGCGGCATTCAGCCTGGCGGTGGGCAGTGGCCATAGTGTTTTGGCTCATCCGTGTACATTGATGCTAACAGAAAAATTACATTCATTCTCACCATGGAGATGTTTTGCCATAGCCGGCCGCAGTGACCGTGCGGTTCTAGGCGCTGCAGTCCGGAACCGTGGGACTGCTACGGTCGCAGGTTCAAATCCTGCCTCGGGCATGGGTGTGTGTGACGTCTTTAGGTTAGTTAGGTTTAAGTAGTTCTGAGTTCTAGGGGACTGATGACCTAAGATGTTAAGTCCCATAGTGCTCAGAGCCATTTGTTTTGCCATACATTAAACACCACCTACTTTTTGTATGACGCTACACTGTTTGAAATAACTGCAGGAATGACTACGGCTTTTTCTCCAGCTGTGGACAAAGATGCATTTTGAGGAATACGCCTAAATTTGGCTGCTGATCTGCTGTCCTCCTCCTTTTGTTGTGTTGACGACATGTTTCTGATCTGACCACACAGCGTCATAACACATCAGCAGGTTGTCGATGATACGAATACCTCCACCGTCATACCAAGTTTACATATACTGGCCGAAACAGAAGATGTTATACCATGAAGAAGCAATCCAATGTTTTTCTAACTTTGTGGAGATATTCATCTCATAATGGTTATAAAAGTGATATCTTTCATTCCATTCGAAACTGATGTCCATTATCAACGTAGATATGACGAGGCTAGACGCTGTCTGATCAGGGATGCCTTCGCCAGTTGACGATGCGGCGATGCTTCGCATGCTGCATTCTCTCTCTCTGTCTCTCTCTCTCCTTCTCTGTCTTCCTTTCTCTCTCTCTCTCTCTTTCTCTCTTTTCCCTCTCTCTAAACCGCCCCCCCCCCCCCCCCCCGTACACACAAACTTGCAAACATCTAAAAAAACATTATGGCTTCACAAGAGTGGCAAGACTCACAAAATACACAGAAAACAAATAAATATACATAAACATTGTGTTATCAGGCCATCACGTGAAACTCTAGTACAGCTTGGGACAAATGGTAGTGCCCCGGAGATCGGAGCCCCAAGGTACAAGAAAACACTGCAGAAGAAAGAAATGACATACTAATCTGGCTGTAGCAGAAGTTGAAAGTGATCGTCATTCATCTCCTGGCACTTCTGTGTCCTGGTCAAGAATTTACTGAAGACGAATTGGAGCTCGGCTGCCGGAATTGCTGCAGTCTCATCCGAAATATTCTGTCACAGTTCGCAGACTATGAAGGTGACGGCTCCCCACACAAAGCAATCGTACACTGTCAGACCATCTAAGGCCGCGACCAAATTGACCTCTGCTAACAACTTTGTCACGCGTGAAGGTTGTGTAAAATGTGCTCCAAGGTTCAGCCGGCTGTAGGGACAGTTGCTCGATCCTGTTGTAAGTAACTGTTGGTCTGTCCCTTCTCCGTTAATTCTGCCACAAATGGTTTCAAAATGTTGACAAAGTGACGCGCCAGAGTCCGGGCCACTTTTATTTGCACCATCCTCTACTATTCTTCTAATGAAGTTTGCAAAAGAGTGAATTGCAGTGGAAAAATACACAAATGCAGCATAAAAATGAGTAACTTCAAGAAACACGGTAGAGATTTGTAAGCACAACCATGATACTATATGCTTCAACATCCACTATCGACGACGAAAAATGATAGTAGACTCCAGAAAATGTAGAGAAGAAACAGAAACACCATATGTAAATTAAATTCCAATTTTACACATGAATTAGCGACCTGATCCGGCTTCCAACGGGTCTAAGTGAGTAATTCTTTCTACAGCCGGACGACTTTTCTGCTGTAGTGTTGATAAAATATATGTAGGAACATTCATCGTGAATCAGTCTATGTATTAGTTAAAACGATATCAAAAGCCCTACAGTAGTTGGTGAGATTAGGCAACATATATAGGCAGAAAAATGTGTTCGGACATAGTTCATCCTGTTTTTGCATATAACATGATGTAATTAACATGTTTACAAACACTTTAAATGCTCTATGAGAATCATGAAAGGAGGAAATGAAGCACTCTTGAAGTACACGTGTAGTCCATTTCTCCTGTGAAATTTAGTATGTGGTGATTGAGACTCGTTGTCATAATTCTTTCTTCAAGGCAGACGTTTTCACCCAACCATGCAAATAATCGTGTCATCTAGGTTTTAGTTAGCAAAAGCAGAAAGCTGAGCCACTTTTGCTTAAAGAATAGTGTCTGTTTGTTGGTAAATAAAAGTTTCATCCCTCGCTGAAGTAGTTTCTCTGAAAACCTTTTAATATTTCTATAAAAATGTAAGAACTACAGATATCTCATTTGCATGTTTTTTTTTTATATGGAAATGTTTTCAAAGAATTGCTTACGATATATCGAAGTTGAGTAAGTCACAGGCTGTTTGAAAAATGTGTAGTGAACTCCGAGTGTGAACAGCAGTTACTAATCAAGAGAAATAGTCGTATTAATACATTTCCCAATCAGCAGTAGAGGTCTTTCGAAATGTTGTGCAGTCATCTATTGAGAATTTCTGAATCCACTTCCATCGTATATATCTAACGCAGGCCTGGCCAAACAGCGCTCTGCGAGTGTGATGGCTCCGACTGCGCTCCTGCCTGGCATTTCGAGCGCAGCGACGAGTAGGCCTGAGGGATGAGGAAGAAGAGAGCAATGAAAGTTACGGGAGGACGCCGCTAGAGCTGGACAATCACCTTATCGAGCGCAAAGCGGTTTGCTGGCAGTACTACCTTCGTTAAATCAGATATAGTTTCTGCGTTAGGAGTACCATGGCATCCAAGCAATTGTCAAAAAAAGCAAAAGCGGAGAAGCCTCTCGTTCTTTGCCGAATGGGAATTATCTTACTTTTCGTACAGTTTAAAGCCCAAATAAAGGGGTTAATATCAACTGGAAAAGCATTTATTGGAACGTCATTACAACACCAGCCACGAAGATGATGCGATGCAGTAGTTTTCTGACGAATGACAGTGAATGGTGGCTGTATTGAAGGTGGCCATTAGGGAATACAACGGAGATAAGCGTGAGTAGAGCAGTGACATAAATTTGGCGGACAAGACTGATACTATCAAACAAAAATTAATTCTATCAGATTCAAGGGCATGACACAAAGCATATCCGATTACTCAAGGATATCATTTGTGGACAAGACGTGAATGAATTCGTTTCAGTGATTGAAACATATCATCATGAGTTCTCAAAGAAACAGCAAGACATCGCATGACTGAAGATGGATTTCAATTTATTTGTCAGACCATCTTCGCTCTTCGCTGCTGTTGTACTATCGTACCCGAAAGTATCCAAACGACCTGAACTGCATGTCGCCTGATTTTCATGCTGCCCACATAACGTAGCTGTCTTGCAGATCCTGTAAGCTCTTTGCAGTGCAGTCGTTTGACTATATTAAATGAATAACATAAGACATCATTAAAAAACACAGTTCTTGAAGACAATGAGACCAGATGTAAATCAACATCACGATGTAGGAAATACTAGGAAACGCTTCATTAGTGATGAGAATATCCTGAGCTCTTGTAAACTCGATCTTATTACAGTAAGTGTCATTTCAAATTCATTACCACACTCGTTAGCTAACTCCGTCACCTAACTCATTCCAGTAATCTTTAAGCGAAATCAAATATTTGATGAACAAGACATTTTGAGACAGTATCTCGACTGCTGAAGTGCTCTGACAATTCGATGTATTTTTTCTCTTCAATAGGTTTTCCCACACCTGTGAAACCTCGTTGATGGAATGTATGGTTTGCATAAACTGGATTTTGATCCAACCAGTTACAGCAACGTGATTAACATCGGCAAGCACTCTGTGGGAAACACAAAACTAACATTTTATCACCAGTAGTTTCTCTGTACTCAAGACAGAGCAATTATTTGTCCACCTGTCTGACCTTTAAACAACGTGACTAACTTTTTTTATTCTGGATCCGGATTCAAACGAAGCACATATAGCTATTGTAAGAAAGAAAAGCTTTCTTTTCGGATAGAGACTCGATCACAGAAACTTTCGTCATTGGTGATTAGGCATAAAAAGTTCTGAAATATCGAAGATTTCACCATATCTATGAGCAAATCTGAACTTTAAAAATTTTATACTCTGCCTGTAAGTATGTCAAGACCATTATCTCCCTGTTCACTAACCACCACAAACATTTAATATAATTTCAAGTAACAAAGTTTGCACGTGTTCATTGTGTAGTACAGTATGAAACGCTTAGCTTACAAATTGGACATGACGAAAAAAACTCTGTTCTCTATTGACTAGTTAAAAATCAGTAGGGTTGTGACACGGATGTTATGCTAGTCACATGTCAGCAGGATGTAAGGATGCTTTTAGGCATCACAGCCTCAGTTCGAAGCCGCTTTGAAATTCTCACTATTTAAAAAAAAAATTCTTAGATCGAGAAGTACCATTGCAAATTATATAGTTACCAAATACCTCGATTAATACTGCCATTATCGCTATTAACTGTTTCATTGTGCTGCTAGTACAAGCGTGCTTGAACGAAGCATTTACTGCTTCTTGGTCATTTTTAGAGTCAATTACCGAAAAACAGGTAAATATTTAGCTCGCAGCAAATTATGGCGGCGTTTTGTCGCAAGTGGACCGTAACAAGTAGTTATTTTGTTCTTTACATGTCTAGAGAATACTTTTAACGATAATACCGGGCATCTCCAATTATTTGAAGATTACATTAAAAACTAAATTACCTGATAAAGACGTTACTTCATAGCAGAAATCGTGTTGCCCTACTTCACTTACTTGCTCTTAGCAGCGGTGCTAGTAAAATGCTAAAACTGGCGGAATACCTTTTTCAAAGCGAGAGGATATCAATGTCTTCTTTTCAGTGTCACGATCATTCTTTCCAGATGACTTGGCCGACGTCATCTACCTCAAGTAGTACAGGGAAGCAGAAGATCAATTGCTCTCCTTGCAATAAATTCATTTAATGTGGTCCAAAGTTACATTTTCGCGGTATCACTCAAACTGTAGTTTTCACTTCAACAATGTAGAAAAATATTTCAGCGTTACAAAACTGACATCCAACTCAGAGTCCTCACACTTAGCCGACAACCGGAAATTATAGCCCTGTGGAAGCGAAGACTGTTTACTACTGCTCTTTCTCACCAGAAAATACGTTGCTGTGCCAGAACATTATGACCGCCGACCTGCTGTCGGTATAAACCCGTCCAGGCGATAGCAGCGTCACCTGGCAAGGAATGACTGCTAGTCCGACACACGCGCGGTGTATGTAGTATCGCAGAGGGTGCCGTCCGTGCGTAGAATAGTTTGACCAAGGTCAGATTTTTTAAGGCCCAGAGGCTCCGCAAGAGCGTTTCGGAAACTACACGGCTTGTCGGATGTTCTAGAGGTGCAGTGCTGAGTGTTTTCAATATGTGGGGAATCGATTAAGGGCGTTACAAGTAAAAATATTAAATATTACATATTTTACAAAACAAGTTTTATAACGTTGTTCGGCGTAACATGGTACGTAATTTGTCTGTATATAAAGGAATTTTTGGTTTTTAATTTGATTACACGACTTGCGAATCTGTGAAGATATCTATTTTTGAATACGTGCGCGCGTATATGGATGCCTCTGAAACTACTTGACACATACGACTTTGGTTTTCACTTACCGATGGAAGATATGTAGCGCTAAATGTTAACTACCTGCTGTTTACAAAATATCTGCCGGCCGCGGTGGCCAAGCGGTTCTAGGCGCTTCAGTCCGGAACTGCGCGACTGCTACGGTCGCAGGTTCGAATCCTGCCTCAGGCATGGATGTGTGTGATGTCCTTAGGTTAGTTAGGTTTAAGTAGTTCTAAGTTCTAGGGGACTGATGACCTCAGATGTTAAGTCCCATAGTGCTTAGAGCCATTTGAACCATTTGAACAAAATATCTGCCGATTGGCTTTGTTTCGGATGAAAGTAGGTAACTTTCGTGTGGAATGGTTTCTTTGGAAGAAGCTTTGAACAGTTTGACAGAATAAAAACACGTTTCGTGTAGAAACGTCAATTTACTGGTAACCAGCGTTCTAGAAATTCAGTATCACGTGGTACTCGTGAAGAAGAACCTACCAGCAATGTAGAAGCAGATCCACTTTGCCCGCTTGTACTTGAGCCGGTGGTTTAAAGAGGAAGATATATAAATGTGTTTAGAACACAAGAATTCTTTTCCTGGTGTTGTTGTGGAAGTCATCAAGCCAATTTATAAGGACATAGCTCATCCAGACCTCCTCCGCAATTACCTATTACATATGGGAGCACTCAGAATCTCAATAAGTCATTCAATACTTGTTTTGGAAACGGATTGCAAACAATACCTTTGTGGAGTTGCATACTCTGAAACGTTGAGCATTGATGCTGTATGATTTAATAATGGAAACATGGGAAGAATATATGTGCTAATGTAATTCATCAACTCTTGCTGCCATACTGTAAAGGGAAGCAACTTTTAGACAAAGTAAGAGTTGTGATTCGATCAAAATAAGGCTTGCCATGGGGGCGCAGCTGAGGATAACACCAAGGAATAAGGCCAGCCCGAAGGAAGATGCGTTTGGAGAAAGGGGACAAGGAACAGGATCCTGACTATTCAGCTAGGTACTTTTGACCCTTCTTTTAAAAATATTGGTAAGTTGTTATAATTTTCAGCTTTAAACTCGATTTTCTCTAAAGGATTATTTTACAGTTGATGTTATTCTATGTAAAAAATTATTAATCATAGCCACATGAAACCCTGTGAGCTCTTTTATTAAAACTTACTACATTTACTGAAGCACACTCATGGTAGTCGTTTCATTGGATATAAAGTTAGGAGTTTACACGTGGAAATGTTTTATGTAACAAGAGGCATTGTTTAATTAATTAATATCTTTGGTTCTTTTACAGTTGGTTTCTTATTTCTGCTTCAAGTATCATAAATGACATGAATATATTATCTTAAAAATTAGAATGTTATCTTCATTGATTCAAAACAAAAAGGTACACAGACTTGGTTTATTTATGGCAGCGCATATCTTGAAAATTCCCCGTCACGTATCTCTTCTGGTATCTTTTGCATCATCTACAAGATATTAGTAAGTGTCGTTATCAGTTTTGATTTACTACCACGTTAAGTAGTATGATTTCAAGGAAAGTATTTTTTCATATTTATATTTATAGAACTTTCACTTGTCTTGGGTTCATTAAACAAACAGGCCCAAACGAATGTTACGACCTTCGAACTCAGTTGGTGTGTTCTACTTAGGAGTTCTCCACGGTGAAACACTAACGAAAGTTGAAAATGATGAAAAGCTTCTGGTATAGTTGGAGTCAAAGCGTAAGACACACCCACTGTTGAGCCAGATCATACATACCACTCGACCAGTGCACAGACGAGCACGCCAAAGTCACGTGGAGGATACCATTGGAAGGTATATACAAGATGCGGGTTTATCGAACATTGACAACGACCGGATTGTTATGATTAAGTAACTGCTGGAAACAAATGCCATGGTGATAGGGACCTCTTTTCTGTGTATGAAAATAAAGCAATGATACCGCGACAGGTAGTAAACGACAAGTTGTTGGGTGTCATGTTCAGTCAAATAAAGTGAACATATAAGGAAAAAACTTTACATTTGCCAACATATACTCATGTTCAATTGCACTGGAGGCACCTACCAAGTAGCGTTCACCGTAACCTATTACATGACGGCAGCGTTGCGCAGCGGTATGGACTCCAGTGGACACTGAAAGCGTTCGGAAGTTATTTATATCAATAATTGGTTAATTCGCAATCAGATGGTAGTCTACGACGGTTATTTAATTTGAACGGCACGGGTGAGTACGATAAGATTGAAGACGGGAAGGTGCAGTAGTTGAGTGTACCAAGGAGAAAGATTTCATGACAGTACTTTGTTTCTCAGTGAGTTTCCTGACGTAGCAAAGAACTGCGTCGGGGCTTTATCTTCATTCGTAAGGGCCTAAATTAACGAACAGTTGAAAACGTGGTCGAAAAAGGGAGAAGTGAGGTGAGACGGCAGCAGCCATGCAAAGAGCAGGTCGTCGCGACGAGGAGCGGAGCGGCTGGGCCCGTCGTTAGCGCGTCGCACCTGCCGGCAACTCCTTAATGAGATTAGCTTCGTGGCCGCGCCGGCACGCCCGCTGTCGTGTCGCGCTCTCCACCTTTGCCTTACTTTCGGATAATAACGCCTTTCCTGCAATTAACGGAGATAACTTCGCTGCCAGGCTGCTCCGAGTACGGGACGCCACGAATTAACGACCTTTTGCAAGAATTTGTTCGCGCATTGTCCAAGTACTTTTCTTCGGCACAATTACCTACAGAATTGTGCACTAGCATTTTCATCCAAAATTCGGAAGATTTCAAAACTGACAAAAATTTTGAAGCCTTAATTGGTCATGACTTAAATGTAAGCTATGAGTGAAGTCGTTACCTTAGCGTCCCCACTTCCAGAGCCAACTATGTGGTCGCTGTCACTGCAGGGCCGACGGTAAATGAGAAGGTGTGTAGTGACGTTCCTTTCCTATGTATACCAGGTGTCCTTACTAAGAGCCGTCATGAGCTTTCTTTTCAGTGTTTCGACATATATTTGCCATTTTGTTTTTCCAATGTGTAGCTGGAGACAGCCCAAACAAATACTGCTTGTCAGCCTTTCATGTGATTCACAGTGTCGACGGAAAGCATTGCTTTGTTTCGCGTTACAAAAACAAATATTTTCAAAGAGGGATTTTACATTCCTATCCGATAGAGTTGTTCCAAACCGGCCTAGTATGATATTATTTTATCATTATGTGCTTACGGCGTCCGCCTCTTTAGCTGAGTGATAACGTGCTTGCCTACCATGCAGCGGGACCAGCTTCGATTCTGGAGATTTTCTCAGCTCGAGGGTTGAGTGTTGTATTGTCCTCCTCATCTTCTCATCGTCACCGATGCGCAGGTAACCGGTTGTAGCGTCACTCGTTTCTCTCGCACGTAGAATAGCTTATAATAGCAGTTAATGCAGCCCTTCCAGCTTATCACGTGGTCGTCACTGACAAGTGAGCACGACGCCGTGTAGTCCAAATGTAATGATTTGGATAACAGGCAGTTCATATCAACAGGTAAACTATTGCATTGCCATTCCTACAAAGTTGAACAGCAAAGGAAAATAAATCACGGCACTGTTTGAAGTCACATTACATACGACTTCCATCAATTGTGAGTTTATCGAAACGAAATATATCTTAGACATACATCGTTTTGTAATAATTCCTGTAACACAATTCTTATGATGATTGTCGAATAATGTATATTTTAATAACGATGTGTTCCTAAAATATACATTATTATATTTTAATAACGATGTGTTCCCCACGAACCTACTATGCTGTCATATTAGGAGGAGAGGTGATACTCCTACGTGGCGCGTCCCAGGTGGCGGATAGGGAAGTCCTCACCGGTTTACTGGCGGACTTGAGTGAAATAAAATTGCTCTCGCGGACCAAACACACCCTCTGCGATTAACAACCGGAGTTGTAAATCGGAGCTTGCTCCAACTAAGGTTGACAACCTTCGACAGTCAAAAATGGAAAGGTCTTTTAGGAAAAAAATTCCACCGTCCTGCTCAAAAAGGCAGGAAAATGCTACATCGGATTCGGTGGGTAGTCAACTCGAAGACAGCAACGAATCGGAGCGTTTGCAACCATCCAAATGCACACTAAAACACAAAAAGAAGTTTTAACATGAGCAAGTAAATTATATAGCAACACACAACATAAACTCACCACTTCAGACCGGAAAACTCAAGGAGCTCACAGATGAACTAAATAAACAAAAAATTTTAATAACAGGGATCCAAGAAATGAGAAACACCACAGAGGACCCATTCGAATCACGAGGATACAGAATTTATAATGGGAAACCAGGACCGAGGGCAATGAAACAATGTCCCCAGTTTGGAACAGGGTTTTTAGTAAACATAAAAATAATAGATTCAGTAACGGATTTCCAAGCAGTGTCACCAAGAATTGCGACTCTAAGCTTTAAAAGAATGAATAAAACCTATACAATAATAAATGCTTATGCCCCAAGAAATGAAAAAAATTGTCTAACAAAAACAAAGGAAGAGGTAGATAAATTTTGGGACCTTCTAGAACAAACTGTGAACAGAGTAAATAAAAAGAATGTAAAAATCTTATTGGGAGATTTCAATGCTCAGTTGGGAAAAGAAAGGAAATATAAAGATATGATTGGAAAATGGAGTCCACATAAATTTCCAAACAAAAACGGTCAAAGACTTGTAGAACTTTGCAGAGAACACAACCTTATATCTAAATCAACATACTTTAAGAGGAAGCCAAGTAAACTTAAAACATGGAAACATCCAGACTGGAGGAAGGGCGAGTGGCAGCTAGACCATGTCTGTATGGACAAAAATTTTCATAAGGAGATCCACAATGTTAAAGTACTGAGAGGAGTAGACACAGGCTCAGACGATTATATGGTTAAAATTAAAATCAAATTCACACCGTTAAAGAAGAGAACCGGAAAAACTAATAAAATAAAAAGGAGGTTTCACCCACATCAGCTAATTAAAAATAATAAGTACCAACAAATAACACAAACCATCAAATTAACAGATGATCTAGAACAACAAGTGCCTAATCTTAAAAAAGAAGCAGAGAATCTAGCTCCCTTGAACCCACGAAGGAAACATGCATGGTGGACATCAGAATGTGACAAATTCAATGAAGATAGACATCAAGCATGGTTAAAGTTTCAAACACATAAAACTGAAGAAAATGCCATCAACCTAAAAAATGAAAGAAAAAAATCATGGCAAAAGCATTTTACAAACTTCTGAATTGCGAGGAACCCAAAGAACCCTTACAAATCAACATAAATACCCCAATAAAAACCAAACCTAACAAACTAGACCCTCCAACTTTCCAAGAAGTAGAAGAAATTCTTAAAGAACAAAAAAATTATAAGGCATGTGGAGAAGATCAGGTTTTTGTTGAAATGTGGAAATATGCAAGTGACACAGTCAAGACCTCCTTACACATGGCTCTAACAAAACTTGGGGTAACAGAACAATTTCCCGAACATTGGACCACAGCTATCATCCACCAACTACACAAAAAGGGAGATAAGAGCAACCCAGACAACTACAGAGGACTCTCTCTCCTAGATTGCACATATAAAATTCTATGCAAGATCCTATATGAAAGAATCAAGGAGCAATTAGAACAGGAGTTAGGGGAATATCAGGGAGGTTTCAGACCATGGAGAAGCTGTGCAGAGCAGATAATTAGTTTAAAATTGATTATGGCATACTACAAGAAACGGAACAAACCTCTGGCAATAACATTTGTAGATTTTAAGAAGGCATATGACTGTCTCCACAGACCTTCAGTATTAAAAATTTTAAGAAATCTAGGACTCCATCCAAAACTAATTAAAATAATACAACTCACTCTGACCAACACCAAATCAAAAGTGAAGTTTAGAGGAGAAATTTCGGAACCATTCCTCATAAAAACAGGCTTAAGACAAGGTGACTGCCTATCACCATTACTTTTCAACTGTGCACTGGAATACATAATGAGAGAATGGTACAAGGACAATCCAAAGAGGATAAGAATTGGAAGTGCAAAAGATGATATTAGCTTAAACTGCTTGGGATTCGCTGATGATCTTGCTCTCCTAGCCAACACCGTTCAAGAAGCCAGGCAACAAGTGAAATCACTACAAGAAATAGCAGAGAATGTAGGCCTTAGAATATAATTTGAAAAAACGGAGATTATGCTAACTGATCCACCATTTGCAAACAAAATTACAATAGGAGAACAGGAAATCAAAATTGTTGATAAATTTAAATATATTAGGCGAAATAATAACATACAATCTAAATGAGAAGCTATCATGGCAAAATAGAATAAAAAACTGAACTATGCAAATTACATTACCAAAACAACATACAACAAAAAAAGCCTACCTATAGATGCAAAATTAAAACACTATAAAACAGTTACACAACCAGAAATAACGTATGCAGCTGAAACTATCTTCAAAACAACTAATACAGCAGAAATTGACAGAATACTAAAAATAGAAAGAAGAATAATTAGGACATGTGTAAATAAACAGTATAAAATAAATGGACATTGGAGAATAGCATCAAATGAAACAGTATATAAGAAAATAGAACCAGTCATGAGCACAATCAGGAAGAAACGCATCTCATTCTTTGGACATCTGATGAGAACTCCAGAAAACAGAAATAGTAAAAAAATAAGACAAAAATTGTGGACTAGCAAGAGCGACATTAAATGGATCACAGAAATTAAGGAAGATATAAAAGAACTTCAAATTACAGTAGATGACCTAAAAAACAAGACAGAGAAAACCAGAATACTGCAAGACCCGCAAACCAGACTACAAATGAAAATCAACTAAAGGAGTACAGGAAGAGATGTCTCAGATGAAGAAAGAAAGAAAATATCTGAAAGAATGAAGAAATATTGAGCAGACAGAAGAGCAAAACACCTTTCATATAAGAATAGCCTCTAATAATTATATTACCTAAACATATTAAGTTATTGTCGAACCAAATTGTATCCATGTGTAACAACTTGTTTAGAACTTTGTATTTTTGACTACAGTGGTCCAATGAAGGCCATAAAATAAATAATAATAATCATAACGATGTGTTCCTCACTTATTCCCCATATTAATTACCACAATAATACATATACGAATATTGGTATCTGTTCTTTCGGGCATGTCGAGTAATGAGTGTAATGGACGAGGGCACTACGAATGTAATGCGGGACAATACGTTGAGAATGTGAGTCTCGCGGGAGGCGTGCCAGAGATAAATCCCTGCAGTCGCACTATCCTCTGTGGCTCAGATCGATAGAGCAGGAGATCACGGGTTCGAGTCCCGGTCGGGGCACACATTTTTATCTGTCCCCCTTGACTTATGTCAACTCCTGTAAGCAGCTAAGGGTTGTAATTTCATAGTAATTTCATTTTAACGAGCTGCATGGTTACTGATGGTATCTGTTCTTTAGGACATGTCCGAAAGAACAAAGGTTCAAATGTCTCTGAGCACTACGGGACTTAACTTCTGAGGTCATCAGTCCCCTAGATCGTAGAACTAATTAAACCTAACTAACCTAAGGACATCACACACATCCATGCCCGAGGCAGGATTCGAACCTGCGACCGTAGCGCCTAGAATCGCTCGGCCACCCCGGCCGGCCCGAAAGAACATATACCAATATTCGTATATATATATATATATATATATACAGGGTGAGTCACCTAATATTACTGCTGGATATATTTCTTAAACCACATCAAATACTGACGAATCGATTCCACAGACCGAAGGTGAGGAGAGGGGCTAGTGTAATAGGTTAATACAAACCATAAAAAAATGCACGGAAGTATGTTTTTTAACACAAACCTGCGTTTTTTTAAATGGAACTCCGTTAGTTTCGTTAGCACATCTGAACATATAAGCAACTACGTAATCAGTGCCGTTTGTTGCATTGTGAAATGTTAATTACATGCGGAGATATTGTAACCTAAAGTTGACGCCTGAGTACCACTCCTCCGCTGTTCGATCGTGTGTATCGGAGAGCACCGAATTACGTAGGGATCCAGAGGGAACGGTGATGGACCTTAGGTACAGAAGAGACTGGAACAGCACATTACGTCCCCATGCTAACACCTTTTTATTGGTCTTTTTCACTGACGCACATGTACATTACCATGAGGGGTGAGGTACACGTACACACGTGGTTTCCATTTTCAATTACGGAACGGAATGGAGTGTGTCCCGACATGTCAGGCCAATAGATGTTCAATGTGGTGGCCATCATTTGCTGCACACAAATGCAATCTCTGGCGTAATGAATGTCGTACACGCCGCAGTACATCTGGTGTAATGTCGCCGCAGGCTGCCTCAATACGTTGTTTCATATCCTCTGGGGTTGTAGGCACATCACGGTACACATTCTCCTTTAACGTACCCCACAGAAAGAAGTCCAGAGGTGTAAGATCAGGAGAACGGTCGTCATCGTAAACATGTCCCTGCAGATGCTGCTCGCCGACCGTGGCCCGTGTTTGTTACAACACGCAACTGAAAGTCGGAGATTTCAAGCGTCAACTTTATGTTACAATATCTCCGGATGTAATTAACATTTTACAATGCAACAAACGGCACTGATTACGTATTTGTTTATATGTTCAGATTTGCTACCAAAACTAACGTGGTTCCATTTAAAAAAACGTAGGTTTGTGTTAAAAAACATACTTCCGTGCAGTTCTATATGGTTTGTATTAAACAATTACACAAGCCCCTCTCCTCACGTTCGGTCTGTGGAGTCGGTTCGTCAGTATTTGATGTGGTTTACGAAATATATCCAGCGGTAACGTTAGGTGACTCACCCTTTATATATATAAGGCTCACCGGCCACTTGACCATCTTCTTCTTCTGTGCGGATGCACAAACAGTGCCCGAACTCTTACGGGAATCGGCAACGCACCGCGAGTAGTGAGTGTAATCGGCGGGGGCTCTACGAATGTAGTGCGGGACAATACGTTGATAATGTAAGTCTCGCAGGAGGCGTGCAAGAGAGAAATCCCTGCAGTCACACTATCCTCTGTGTCCTCGGTGGCTCAGATGGATAGAGCGTCTGCCACGTAAGCAGGAGATCACGGGTTCGAGTCCCGGTCGGGGCACAGATTTTCATCTGTCTATAAGCAGCTAAGGGTGGTAATTTCATAGTAATAGCACAATAAACCGAAGCGTCATTTGAGTTACGAAAGCAGATATTTTCCTTGCACCAGGCGCACCATACGAAAGAAAAATGAAAGCTATCATGCACATCACATCACAGTGATTGGTAGTATTTTTAGACAAAAATTCGGTAAAGTAGGAAATGTTCCTGCCCGTTGTTATGCTTACTGTGTTGCATTCTGGGAATGCAGTACAGTAAAACGTGCCGACGCAAACTGTTAATGCACAAACTACTGCAGTTGAAGAATACTCTTCTCCTGATAAAACTGAAATAGCACGGAGTTGTCGGAAATGATGTTGGCTGACAATTTTCTCAAAAATATTTTCCGTAGTCGAAAAACTTCTTTATCGAGAGTGACATTGGTTTTCTGGGTGGAATATGAATTGTATCAGTAGTCCTTACGACGTCCTCCTGAATGACAGAGATATCGATCTGTCCAATCCAGGAGACCACCAAAAGTAATGAATTAATTTCTGCAATTGGTTTCTAATGAAATGTTGAAAAGTATTTCTTTCCTATTTATCCAGATTTTGATAGATCTATTATATGATTTGTGACGTTAAAAAGTTCTTTTTTTTTTATTTTTGGTCTTGGTACGCCTTAAGGTACCTAAAGATAGACATTAAGCTGCGGAAACAGTAACCCACTCATACTGATCACTGTCATGGCTATATATTATTGTGTTACAGTATAATCGATTGCACAACTGAATGTATTTTTTTTTCGCCTCGGAATGATAAAGTGCGCTTTGTACGCAGTTCTTTCATGAAACCGCCGGCCGGAGTGGCCGAGCTGTTCTAGGCGCTACAGTCTGGTACCGCGCGACCGCTACGGTCGCAGGTTCGAATCCTGCCTCAGTCGTGGATGTCTGTGATATCTTAGGTTAGTTAGGTTTAAAAGTTCTAAGTTCTAGGGAACTGATGACCTCAGAAATTAAATCCCATAGTGCTCAGAGCCATTTGAACAATTTTTTCACGAAACCTGATCGATCGGCGGTCGACACGGCAGGTATGGGGATAACATCAAGCCTCGTTTCCACGTCTGTTATGAATTAATGGCACCGACTTTACACTTTGGTACTGGCATCGTCTCTACCCTTTTATTTGAAGTAAACTTGGTTATTATGCGACTGCCAGTAGTGTATGATTTCTTGAATCTGCTCAAAATGGACGTAGAAGACTTCCGATCAGCAATGTTCATCTCAATTGCGATTTGGATGACTTCAGTAACGGTGCATTGACTCTCACGAACAGATCCACATGGTTCTTATCGCAAATAAACTCGTTTAAAGAACTGTTTCCATGATATTAATGTAAGTATAGGGCTTATTAATGGTGATGGCGGGGGGGGGGGGGGAGGGGGGGCGGAGGGGTATTGGTAACGGAACTTTGTGACCACCCTGTTCAGTAAATCTTTCGGATAGTTTGTCTTTAACAGTTTTTCGAATTTCATTTTGGAGCGTATTTATTACTTAGTTTATGATTTCCTTCCATTTATACAGTTCACGGTCAGATTTCACGAAGCAAAAGCAGGTTTGATCACCACGTAACATTAGGCGTCTTAGCAGCTAAAATATTGAGAGGGCCTTTCTTTTGGTGTATTCTTCCTGTACAAAAAATTTTACAGTATGTTGTGACATGTTGGATTGGACCATTTCCGTGTCATCCCTGGCTTTAACACTGCTGACTGCAGGAGTACTGGTTATTCTTTGTGTCTTACGACCCCTTTTAATACATATCGACGAAACATATGTCGCACTAGACTAATCTGAGATCTTTTTATGGAATGAGCACTTGACACTGCACTTAAAGTATAATTTTTTATGTAATGGGAAACAAACCGTCTTTTTTCTGTCGACGCTAGGGGTCGAATGAAAGTCGTGATGAGCAGTATTTCTATCGTATGTCTCCAGTTACACGTAGCAGAAAAAAACTGCAAATATCCGCGAAAACAGCGTAGGAAACGCGCCCGATGACTCTGTATATAAATTTCGGTCATCAGTCTTTTGACCGGCCTGATGGTACCTGCCAACCTCTTCACCTCAGCGTAGCACTTACACGAGTCAGCAGTTTAATGATTTTTGGATGCGAGAATTCTGAAGAAAAACCGACATAATTCAAATTACCAAGATAGGAAGACTTGATATGAATTGAACGCAACGAAAACGATCCCCATAAAACGTACATGAGGCAGCTAAGACAGAGCACCCAAAAAAATCCAGATCGAGGTAAATATATCGAGGTGCGATTTACACCAAATTATAATTGACAATGTGGCAAATTTTCTCATTGCAATACATTTTTAATGTTTAAAGCTGTCGATTTATGACACTGACTTTTTATATCGGCAGCAGTGGAAATGCCCTTGGCGGAGGACTTAAGAGACGGCAAATACGGTATTTGATCAGCTGGTAGCACTATAACAGCGCCGAAGCTGCCGTCCCGTCGTCGGGAGAAGATTTCACGCAAACGCCTGCCCCACTGTAGCAAATGCAATGAAACACGTCACTCAGGAACGGTTCCTATGTTTACTGTGCCCTTGAAGTATAATGGTCATATGGCAAGACTATGAGTTGCAACATAGATAGTGTCCAGACACTCGTGTATGACACAGAAACTGAAACTGAGAATAGCAAACCAAAAGCAGAAACGCTAAACTCCATTCTCAGTTATTTTCTTTACTAAGAAGGATAAAGATTTACTGCCATTTCTCGCAAAATTGCAAAGGTGTGTTATATAGATAGTAGTAGTAGTAGTAGTAGTAGTAGTAGTAGTAGTAGGGTGTATGGATTAGTTGTGAAACAATGGAATTGGACACGAAAGTCAGTGACTCCTACAGTCAAAGGAATACGACATGGTCACCCCCCACTTCTTCTGGCTTCACCTGCTGCTCAACCCAACCCACTCTCAAATGCAACCAGACAACTAAATTTGGTCAAAGATATGCGGCTCAATGACACCTTCAGTGAAGCAGAGGTCCCTCCAAATCCCATACCATTCCATCAGACTCATACTCCAGTAAAACCTGTGTATTAGAGCAAGAGAGGGAATAACAGCGGTTACCAGGGATAGGGGATGTAACTTGGCAGTTACACCATCTAGTTGAATCATATCAAAATGGCTTCATTGCTGTTGTTCTCTGGCACCTGTAAGGTAACCCACAGTAGCGAAAAAAGGTAATGGCGTGTCTAACAATGGATAGGGATTGTGAAGTGGTGACAGGAATCGAGGAAAAGCAAAGACATACGAAGGTCATATTATCGCAGGTGAAGTGGGACCACATGGTCAGTAAGTTGGAGTAAATATTGGAGCTGATGAAAACAGCCGAAACCCATTCCTATCACCCACCGGCGTCAGCATGTACACAGAAAAAGTCCATGAGATACGCGAGGACGATATGCTCAAGGCAGTGGCGAAAGCAGGTAGCTCTGCGCAGTGTACATACTTTCAAAAACCAAGTGTAGTGATTAAGCATTGATTGTAGAGTGCATTGTGGATATCCATAGACAAACTCAATCGATGCTAACCGCAACTGAAGGCACTCGTCAATTATGTTGTGAACTATGTGAGTTTATGACTTATAAAAAACAAATGCTTGAACAATATATTGTCTTGAAAACTACGCGAGTGGAGACAGGGGTGGATGTAGGAAAATAAGAAAACTGACAAAACACTTTGTGTAAAATAATTAATATATTTATGCTCAAAGTACACGTACAAAAATATGTTTTAGTAAACAAAGTGTAGGAAATAAGGGCACAGGTATGTGAGTCATATTGGCAGTATGTTTCTTCTTTTTTTTAATATAGAATATTTTCAATGAACAGAGAAGAAGATGAATTAATGTTGTTACAGTTCCTATTTAATAGAATATAATATTTCCAGTGAACAGAAAACAGTGTCTAAAAAAGATGTTTTCCTCACATTCAAATATGTAATCCAGTTACATGTTGGAAAAAAAACATAATGATATTCGGTAATTATGTGCGCCAAATTAAATCATACCTCTTTCATGTGAAACATATGTTAACACGGTATGCCGTAGTTACTCATACATGTTTTGCATGCCTGTATGTCATAGGATGCCAGCACATTTGTCCCCTGCCTCACCTAAACAATTATTGAAAAAAGTATTGAATCCAGTGTTTCTCTTTTCAAATGGTCTGTAATGGGTGATGAGGAGAGCACGTCATGGACAACCATCCAACTGTATAAATAGATATCTAGGTAACATTCACACAAGTGTCACACGTTATCAGTGTACTGACTGGTGACATTGCCTTGCCTCGCCACTAAAAAAGAGAAAAACACACAACTGTTACACATGTCATGCACAAATAGATAGAAAAAAAACATGAAAACTGTTTACTATTGCAAAAGTAATTTCCATAACTGTTAATACATACATTCACCCCACTGTGAGATAAGATGACCATGCAAAAACATATGCGTTTCCCTACAGAAACATGGTTCTACCATGATGTGGAGTTCTTCATCTGAAGCAAATTGACGGCCACGAATGTCTTTCTTCAGGACTTCAAAAATATGGAAATTACATGCGGAGATATCAGGATAGTGTGGAGGATGTGTAAGGGCTTCCCAGCGAAAGTTTTGCTGCATAGTCCTTGGAAACCTTGGCAACATGTGTGAGGACAGAAATTTATGTTGGAAAGCCCTAACACATCCTCCATACAGCCCTGATCTCTCCCGTACGATTTTCATATTTTTGGAGCCCTTAAGAATTTTGTGGCTGACGATTGACTTCAGATGAAGGGTGCACACCAGGGTCCAATAATGGTTTGGTAGGCAACTGCAAACTTTTTCTGTAAAGCCATTGACTGTCTTGTCTCACAGTGGGACAAATGTATTGACATTTATGACAATTACTTTTGAAATAACAAACAGTTTACATACTCTTTTCCACCTGCCCTTATAGTACACATACTGGTATATAAGCAATAATACAACAAACACACGCACACACACACACACACACAGAGAGAGAGAGAGAGAGAGAGAGAGAGAGGCACACACGTAAGCACACACATACACACTCACAAAACACACACACACACCAAACTACACAGATATACGAGGATCATTCCATAAGTCATGGCAACTATGGTATGTTGTGTGACAGTGTGGAATCACTGTAATTGCTGTAAATACATTCGAAACCCAATGCAAACATTGCCAAAATCAACCGACATATTGTGATTACATGCGAGAATGGCTCGGCAACAGCGCCTGAAACATCAACTAGAAGGTTGGCTGTGCTACAAGATTGATTCTTCCCCATCAAACCTACTCACCAGACATCAGTCCAAGCAACTTCGATCTCATTCCATGACTGAGGAAACCATTGCGATGGTGGCGCTTTATAAACACGCCGAATGTTCTTACTTCATTTTGACGACAGGTAGTACACATTCATGGGAATGCCAATAGCTATCAGCGCCTTCCCCATTGTTGTTAACGTTGTTGGTATGTACTGTGGGACTGTTTTGAAGCACAGTAGTTGATTCTGATTCTTTTTTGTTCCGTTTGTACTAGTGCACAATAATTTTAAGCAGAGTTCCAATGCATATGTTTAATTTCAACCACTACCGTGACCTCCTGTACTGGAACCATATTTTGTGCTGGCGTTCAGACACACACTGCTGTACTATTTCAATGAAGAACTTGAAATCCTCATGTTGTCACATTATCATAAAATTCACTATATTTGCCATGACTTATGGAATGTCTCTTGTACACATAGATACGCTTGCTATGTGGATAGATGGATCAGTTATTGTGATGACATGACAGGATGACCTTCAAGTGTGATGCACTATGTACCACATACGCTTGCAATTCAGTACTGAACTGCTACACTACATACAGAACATCATTTTCACCAGCACAAATGTACTCCAAGTAATCTTCAAACAATAGAGCGTTTGTCATCACATACTGCACACCCTAAGCCAGCGATTGAGTGCTACCTCTATATCGTATGGAAATATTCTTGAGCATAAACTTACAAGCTCTACAATCGGGAACCCACTAACCTCATCCTTAATCAAATCTTTCATGAAATCGAAAACCTTAGACATTATATTATACATATTATGAGCTTTATATTCGGTTATTTGTACTTAGGTAAACATTTTTTCAGGTTTCAGTAACTCTGTCAATAAACTTTACCATCTCCAAAGTCACAAATTCTTCATGGAAGAAAGAAAATTCTCTGTGTCTGACAAGCGTTATGAGCTAGGTTAAACTTACACATTCCAAATCCATCATATATGGGTCATCCTTGCTGACTCTATATGTCTCCCTCAGTATTACTGTGGAAGTTCACTGCGACAGTTAATGAAAATGTCAATAATATATTCTTCTCCTTTGATGATGCTATTTGTGATATGGGTTGTTTGCGAGAGTCGCTGAAGCGATTGTCTAACTGGCCTAAACACTTCTCTGGGTGACTGACCTCATTCCGACCGTTTTGCGCTTAACATTCGTTATTTTCATCGAAGGAGGGACGATTAGGGTTTAATGTCCCATTGGCAGCGAGTTATTAGAGAAGAAGTACCAGATCGGAGTCTTTGATGAATGGAGAAGGAAATCAGCGATGACCTTTCAAAAGAACCATTCGGCATTTGCTTGGAGCAATTTAGGAAAATCACAGGAAATCTAAATCTGGAAGGCCAGACATGAACATGAAACATTGTCTCCCCAAAAGCGAGTCAACTGTGCTAACTACCGCGCCACCTCACTCGGTAATTTTTGTGGAGGAGATTTAAGTGTGTCAGCAGCGTTGCACTTTGTGCACGATATGTTGTGTACTAATTATATCTGGAGTGGTACACAACTCATATATTCACTGACTAGTCACTCAGAACTTTCTCTTACATTATATCTAGTGCACATTCAAGTGCCTTGATCCTTAATACTGTGCCTCTAAGCAACTTTACAGTGTAACATTTATGACGGTATGCCAAGTGTAAAATTTATTAATGGCTATGCACAGTGATCCCAAGTGTAATATTTACGCGGGCTGAGCTTGCTAAATCTATATCCCCATACAAGGGATAGAAAATTTTTATTGGCTGTTTTACCATAGTATTCAAACTCTAACCCTTAGATATTACTCAGTGTGTTCTTGAACGCAACACTTTCCCCCAAAAAAGATATACAGGTGTATTTGTGAACATAATATCCATGAGTAGTAAGGCAAAGTTCATTCTGACACAGTTTCTTTGTTGAAGTTGCATAAATTCAGAGATATGTTATTAATTCAGAGGAAACCTATTATTCAATTAATTGATTTATTACCCCTGGCGTTTGGTTTATGACCCTCTGGTGATAACCCAACTTCTGAGAAACCCTCACCCCTTCTACTCCCCTTCCTCCAACCCTACCCCTCAGGGAAGAACAAAAACACCCCTTCCCCCACCAATACAAGCACACTTCCATTATCAAGTTAAAATGACTAATTAATTAAATCGGTCAATTAAGTAGCCCCTCCCCTTCTGGGAAATCCCCCAGCCCAGCATTCCCCTCCCCCACTCCGCCCATTCCCTACCTCATCTGGAAACTGGTGGGAAAAAGACTCAGAATGTACTGGAGAGAAAGTTTCTTACGACACAAAATCCAAATCAATGTCAATAAATAACACAGGGTCCAATTCAGTTTTCATATTCATTATTCAATAAGGTTGTGGGAGATAGGGATCCCACACTTGGGTACAGCGCATGTCTGTACCTCTCCAACCCCCATTTCCCATGGCGTAATAACTTTAAGCACCAAAATGGAATAAAGTGCAGTATATTAGCTGCCACTGTGGGTCGCCCGCACATACGTCTGTCGTCCAAGCAATGGACGAAACATCTGCCTGCCACTGAGGTCGAACACTAGTGAGACTCTAGCTCCACACACTGCCACCAGGAAGCAACAGTGTTCTAATTGGCGCCTACACCTAAATCGCTCTGTCTGTGCTGAGCTATCTAACAGGAAGGATCTCACTATGGAGAGCTCATCTGATGATGATGAAAAAAAGGGTGATGTTGTAGTATAGTATCCATTTTGTTGAATATTTTAGCTGGGTTAGGAACCATGTTACTTCAGTGTCTTAGTAAGTACCTTACTTCATTGAAGGTGCTGTCATAATGTCTTCACACAGGTAAGAAAAGAGGGTCGTTACACTTTCGCATACCTAGTTCTGGCTAGTTTTCAAGGTCATCGAATTACGAGCTTCCTCACCCAAAATACAAGCACGGAAATGATTTTAAATAGGAAATGTCTTAGGATTTTTAGCAGGTTAACGAATAAGACAAGCAAATAATCTTCTACAAAATCAATATTAATTTCTGCGTAAATATTTACACACAGAAAAAAAACCTTTTCTTTATATTTATTGGGTGTAGTCTTAATAACACCCAGCTTAATTTTTAACTTATAACTTAAATCAATATCTGAATCAGATAATTCTCTCTCCAGCTAGTAACGTGACAGCTACAAAGAAGGAACACACATCAAAAATGTTTTGCATCACCTCGCTTCCGAGACTTCCAGACCCTGTACAGAAAATCGGAATATAGATCAGCATGAACATCATTTCCACTCTTTTTATTGATATGAAAACCAGTCATTGCATATTGCACCACCATACACAGAGACCTTTAGAATTCATGGTCCAGATTGCTGTACACACCAGTATCTCTAATACCCAGCAGCACGTCTTCTTGCATCGATGAGTGCCTGTATTCGTCGTGGCATACTATCCACAAGTTGACCAAGGCACTGTTGGTCCAGATTGTACCACTCCTCACCGGCGATTCGACGTAGATTCCTCAGAGTGGTTGGTGGGTCAGGTCCTGCATAAACAGCCCTTTTCAATCCATCCCAGGCATGTTCGACAGAGTTCATGCCAGGAGAACATACTGGCCACTGTAGTCGAGCGATGTCGTTATCCTGAAGGAAGTCATTCACAAGTTGTACACGATGGGGGCACGAATTGTCGCCCATGAAGACGAATGCCTTGCCAATATGCTGCCGATATGGCTGCACTATCGGTGAGAGGATGGCATTCACATGCCATACACATGTTACGGGGCCATCCATTACCACCGTCGGCCCCACTCAATAACACCCCAAAACAGCAGGGAACCTCCACCATGGTGCTCTCGCAGGACAGTGTGTGTAAGGTGTTCAGCCTGACAGGGTTGCCTTCAAATAGGTCATCCACTGCAGTAGTAGCCCTTGGGCGGCCTGAGAGAGGCATGTCATCGACAGTTCCTGTCCCTCTGCATTTCCTCCATGTCCGAACCACATCGCTTTGGTCCACTCCGAGATGCCTGGACACTTCCCTTGATGACAGCCTTTCCTGGCTCAACGTAACGACGCGCACGCGATCGAACCGCGGTATGGACCATCTAGGCATGGTTGAACTACAGACAGCCGGCTGGAGTGGCCGAGCGGTTCTAGGCGCTACAGTCTGGAGCTGCGCGACCGCTACGGTCGCAGGTTCGAATCCTGCCCCGGGCGTGGATGTGTGTGATGTCCTTAGGTTAGGTAGGTTTAAGTAGTTCTAAGTTCTAGTGGACTGATGACCTCAGGTGTTAAGTCCCATAGTGCTCAGAGCCATTTGAACTACAGACAACACGAGCCATGTACGTCCTTCCTGGCCGAATGACTGGAACTGATCGGCTGTCTAATAAGCGCTGCTCATGCATGCTTGTTTATATCTTTGGGCGGGTTTAGTAACATCTATGAACAGACAAAGGGACTGTGTCTCTGTTACAATATGCACAGTCAACGTCTATCTTCAGGAGTTCTGGGAACCGGGGTGATGTACAACCTTTTTTGATGTGTGTATGTTCTCGAATTCTAATACATAAATATTTTTGTTCTTGTAAACTATTTCTTTTATGGCTTTAACTTTTACCTCTGTTCCTTCTTGCAGTTCTTCTAGCTGAGGGCGTTCAGGGATTTTATCTTTACCTCTCATTTCCTCTATTACATTGTTGTTTAAGCATTCCACATCTCCTGTGGCTAACAGCTCTTCTCTTACACGTTCTTGCGGAATTCTGCATAGAAATTAATGTTTACAGCTTTTGCAAACGAGTGTCCATTAACTGTAGATATTCCATAGATTAAACTCCGCAAATGGCTGTTCTGTTGGTTGGTTGCATAACATGCAACTCGCCATGTTCTTTTAAGCCAGTCCAAATGTGAACAGAGATTTATAAAAAATAGTAAGTACCATTAAATTTATAATGTAGGTTTGGAAGACCATGCGACCGTAATTGCCGCCATTTGGATCTTTAGAATGTAAAAAGAAGCCTGACAGCTGCAACTGATCATCTTCTGGGGTAGCTGTAGGTGTCAACATGGATTCCACCAAAGTTCTTAACGTCTCTCAGCTATTAGGGACGAAGACAAGACCAATCGACGAACGCTTTGGTTTATCATTATTACTCGAGGACCTGGACGATCTCGTTTCTGACATTGGCTACATGGCTTTCACCGAAAATGGTACCCTCCTTGGCAAGAAAAATTTAAATACGCTTACTCCTATTACAAAACCGTTTTGTGATAGCATTAATGTAGCTGAAATCAGTGATCTAGTAGACTGCCTGGATCAGTTAGAGAAGAGATATTCTTTAATATTAATGTAGGAGATATGTGGTTCATTTCATTATTATATGTTTACAAAATTCTTCAAGTTCGTCCTTGCAAGGCGAAACTACCATTTCTTCTACACCAGGACGACAGTTCAAAAAAATGGTTCAAATGGCTCTGAGCACTATGCGACTTAACTTCTGAGGTCATCAGTCGCCTAGAACCTAGAACTAATTAAACCTAACTAACCTAAGGACATCACACTCATCCATGCCCGAGGCAGTATTCGAACCTGCGACCGTAGCAGTCGCTCGGTTCCAGACTGTAGCGCCTAGAACCGCACGGCCACCCCGGCCGGCCGGGACGACAGTGTGACAAGCGCTAGAATCCACTTCAGAGGAATATGAAAAACTTGTGGCTATGTCATACAAAGTGGAACTAGCTGACGTTGAATGGGATGTTCTTATAGGAAAACTGGCTGGACTACTGCTGTGTCGACTTGCAGACGATTCTTAACTTTTGAATTTAGACATAATGCAAGACTTTGCTGGAATTTTTATAAAATGGAGATGTGGAACCACCTAACATAAACACACAACTTCTGCATGGATCGAGACCGCCAGGGAAGCAGCAACGATGTGACTGTGGCCAAAGATAAGACAGTTGGAATAGACTGTTTAATGTGGATGAGCTCCAAATGTAAAGATATATAACATATTTATATGTCAGATCACAAGTCCAGGCGCAAACAAAGTTATCGCTAACCACATTATAGATTTTATATAGTGTCCAGATATATTACTACAACGAAATTTTATGGCTTATTTGGCTAAGGAGGATGTGATTACCAGGCTGGAAGCAACAATAGACAACTACAGAATGGATCGTGTGTTAGACCCTGTGCAAGACTGTTCAAGTGTATTAGACTCTAACGGAGAGTACTGACAGTATGGTATGTTGCACTCTATGCCATTCACATCCATGTAGAGTCAGCTGACAAATAACTTACAGAACAGCTGCTGTGTGTTCCTCAACAACGTTTTACAGTTTGTCTACTGGGGTATAAGAATACTCGCAAACTGACTGTTGTGCAAGTAAGTCTGCCAGACTCTCAAAACTAAGGAAAGCTTATAGTTTGTTTTGTCTGCATACAGTTTTAATTACTTGCCTGTAAACTATGTGGAGATTCTTAACACTGACTCGAACAAAGGCGATAGAGATCTTTTACAGAAGTGATATATTAAAGTAGGAGAAATTTCTATACAGAAATTCCGCAAGAACGCGTAGGAGAAGAGCTGTTGGCGTACACAGGAAGATGTGGAATCTTTTAAAAATAGTGTCATGGAGGAAATAAGAGGTAAAATTAAAATTTCCAAATTCTCTCGTCTAGAATAACTTTCAAACAGAAATAGAGCTAACTCTTAAAGCCATAAAATTAGTTTATAGGAATAAAAATAGATATCTATTAGAATTCGAGAATATACCCTCTTCATATCTGTCAAATTACTGGCTGTAAGAACAGAAATCTGATTGAGTTGTGGATTTAAGCTCTAAGTTACAAATTAAGCTACATGTTATTAAAACTACACCCAACAAACATAAAGGAAGGGTTGATTTCTGTGAGTACATGTATATGCAGCAATTAATTCGACACGTTTTTTTCCGAAGACACTGTATATTTAAGATGTTGACGCTGCTGCTACTTCTGTTCCGTGTCAGATTTTAGCTGATTCACGATTTGGTGGATGCATGCTGAAACAGCAAGAGAAAACAGTTAACACCGAAATCTGAACACATGCTATGAAATCTGAACGTATGCTATCTAACTTACGAAATGTGAACATACAAAGGTTTGGTAGTACGACACTTATTTTTCTTCGAAATGTTAACATGCAGTAATTTGATACTACAAAACATTTTTACCAAAATTTACTTCACAATCTTAACACACAGTGACTTAATACCATGAAATTGTTTTACGAAAACACAATCTCATTCTATGAAACCTAAATCTGAACAAATGCCACCATACCAAAATATGAACACTGTGTGATGCAATACTACGAAACCTTTTTACCAAAATATATACAGCAGGGTCCACTCTCATACAATGAAATTAAATATGTGCTTACCTGGTAATTCTCCTTGCCTCAGCTGTTTGGCACTGCCATTGGTGCTGCTGCTGGCGCTGCTTGAAAAACGCTTCATCTTGCAACCAAACTAACTCAGAAACAGGCAAACTAACGTTCAAACTGAAGCAACTGTGGGCGGTAGCAGAATCAGAACGTGAGTGGAGAGGGTATGATATATACACCACCGATTTAGCACTAGCCCACAGGAATGCGGTATTCTGAGGAGGGATGAAAACCTCATCTGTATGTTTGGACACATTGGTTCACATACAAACAGGAAGTAGCCACTTGAGATAGACAGAGACCAGAAATGAGTCTGGAATTCCCTAGTCAAGGGAATGTCACCATCTGATGCTTTTGTTCAGAGTCACGAGAACAATGGTTTGTCCTATAGGCAGATAGGTACGTGTCTACTTCAACTGGTATTTCTGTTTCCCTGCAGTGTGCTCTGAGGCACCCAATAAGAAATTTCTCTGTGTGCAGTCAGCACAGTGGATGGCTGCTCTGTGCTCAATCTTGTGGTAGTTTAGCGTGGTGACACTAGAGAGGTATACATGCCATTAGCTGGCAGACTTCCACTGTGAATGGAGCTTTCAGCACTCAGCACTCTGCTCTGTGTTCAGCAGCACCCAGTGGACAGATGCAGTCACTACAGCGTCTGCAGCATGCAACCGCGCATCTCTGGTGTCTGCTCGTTTCCCAGACAACAGACACACATGGGGGCAACCCAAAATGGCGGCTAATATACCTAACTTCATTCCAGTCTTTGGTGCTTACAGTTACTACCTCACGGAAAGCAGGGGCAAGGGTGAGGCGCGTACAGATGTGAGCACAACACAAGTTGGGAAGCCCTGTCTCCCACAAACTGGTTACTTAAATATATGCAGACTGAATTGAACAATGTATTAGTATTGACACAGATTTGAATTTTGTGTCATGAAATCCTTCCTTAGTCAGTTATTTCATATCAAAAGTGTGTTTGTATCAGCAAGTTGAAAGGAGGCTTCAGAATTTCTCAGAAGGGTGCAGGAGGAGGAGGGAGAGTGGTGGGGTGGTTTTCAGAAGGACATAATATCCCTGGGGGCTCATAAATTAACCCCCAGGTGGCTATAAATCAATTAACAGTACAGCAGGTTTGCCCCTGAACGTGTGCTTGTACCTGAATCTATGCAACCTGCACAAACAAAATGTGCAGGAAGGAACTTTTCGCTACTACCTTTGGCCCCCTTCTCCTAGCACAATTTGGGCCACACTTGCTTACGTATTACCTTCCAAGAACGATCCGTAGTCGTCGTCACGATTGGTTTCATCTTAGACTGATGCAGACTGTAATGTGTTTGCAATGAACAGTCTATAACATAGCGGGAAAATGGAAAATCTCAACGCTACCAAAAACGAGAATTACATAATAATGGTATGAAATTGTATGTTTCCTGAGGCAACTTTTAACAAGTTGTTCGATCTTTAAACAAAATCGCACTTCAGACACTGGATCATGAATTGTCTGTTCAGAAACCGATCGTAAACTCCTCCACAAGGTCATAAGATTAAGGTGAGATTGCACACATGTCTCCACACATGTCTTTCTTCAGATCGCCAAAGATGTGAAACCCACATGATGTAAGATCCAGACCATACTGAGGATATTGCAGTGTTCCCAAACAAATCACTGAAGTGTAGCCTACGTCCGACTGGCAGCGAGGGGGGCAAGCATTACTGCGCAACAACATTCCGGAGAGTTTTCACTTTACAGTGCATCGCTGTTTCTGTGAAGTGTCTTCATAGCGTTGCGCACTGATTGTGGATCCACGCTCAAGGAACAATACGAGCAGAGGGCCGCTGCAATCGAAGAAGGAGCTCATCACGACCTTACTAAAGCTTCTGTGTGCAGCTTTGGATTTCTTTGGCAGGGTATATGTGCATCTTTACACTGTCATGTTTACCGTTTGCTCCCAGGCTCTCTGAATGCTGCCACACAGAATCATCCTGTTCCACAATAATTCCCGACCCACATTGCCAATCAGACGAAGCCTACGCTCGAGCGATTTCGTTGAGAAGCAATGCAACATTCTCCATAGAGACAGAATCTTTCCCCGTATGGTTTTCATATCTTTGAAGAACTGAAGAAATATATGTGTGGACGTCGGTTGCAGTCGGACGAGAAAGTGCAGGGGTGGATGCGGCTGTTGATCCGTCAGCAGCCGACCGCTTTCTACGACACAGGTGTTGATCGTCTCGTTCCCCAGTGAGACAGATGTCTTAACGCATGTGCTGATTATTTTTGAATGGAATTACACCATGGTCCCGTTGTGGGAGTGTTCGCTTTTCATGTGACAACCCCTCATACTATTATTTTATGTCTGTAACTGGTTGGAGTCAGTCAACTAATACAAATATGTGGATATAACAGTTTGTAGGAATATGAAATGGAATGATCACATTGAGTCAATCATAGGTAAAGCGGGAAAGAAGATTGCAGATGTGATTCAACCTACCATATACTTCTGCTGTGTTGGATCCATACGAAATTGCACAAACAGTGGACAGAACATGTAAGGAGAATGACAGTTCGAAAAGTGGAAGGTTTGATTAAGTCACAGGAGAGCGTCACGGAGATGCTGAAAGACCTAACTGTCAGACGTTCGAAGGTAGACGCTCTGCAAATATTACTTACAAACACCAAGAGTCAGGAATCTAACAATATACCACCACTGCTTACGTATTTAGAAGGCAAGGCTAGACTAACTACAGCGCACATGGAGGCATTCAATCAGTGACTATTTCTTTGCTCTATACCTGAATGGAAGAAGACGAAACCTTAATGTGTAGTACAGTGGGGAAAATCCCCTGCCATGCACTTCAAAGTGGTTTGCAGAGAGCAGAAATAGGTGTAGATCAAAATTGTGCTTGCTTTATGATAGCGCATTGATGCTTCTCTCTTAGAGTACCTCCGGCCTTTTGAGATAAAAGCGTTTCTAATAAGGATTATATTCTACTTTTTTACTTACTGATTCTATATGAAGCAAAATTCCAGTTAACGTTATAACAATTCATTTTACGACAGCGTGCTGAAAAGTAATGCCTCGAATATTTTATTCTGTTTTCGATATCGTTTGAGATATTCTACGTAATGCATGATACTCAGTTGACTTCGCCGCTTCGCTCACGCTAGTTGCAGTGCTCTGCCGGTAGAGCGCTCCGAATTGTAACATGTAACATGTTAGTGTGTAACTTAATTATGTCAGTGCGTGTGAAACATTCAGAAAAGTGAAAGCATGAATTCTAACAGTTCGCCCACACATGGAGCACACTCTCCTTCAGTATGACAATGCCAGAACACACTCGAGCGCTGCGACATCTGCAACAATTTGCCTTGGGCATCGATCATCCTCCATGGAGACTCGACTTAGCCCCATCTGACGTTCAGCTGTTTGAGAAACATAAAGAACTCCTTTGAGGACTCAATTTTGATTGTGGTTTAACATTCTACAGTGATTCTATCAATAAACTGGTCTGTCGTTGGGAGAAATTTTCTTGTCGCCAGGGTGACTATTTTGAGAAATGAATATGTAGACATGACGTAGAATATTAGTAACTTCTGTTTTATTTAAAACGATTTAAGAATTTTCACTTAAGTATTTCGGAGGCATTTTTTCCAGCCCGCCCTCGTAGATCGATAACTCCAGGAGCCAAATGCGAAGTCACTCCATTGGGACAACAGTTCTGTGTAATTTATTCCGTAGGCTTAGACGAATAATCTCTTGCGTATTTATTGCCATGTCACATTTTCGACTTTCCTGCAACGGACACGTGCAAGACAGGTACCTCGTGGAACCAGTCTACGCGCAATCGCATTTAGAAATATTAATTTTCTTTTAAAGTATTACGCAGGGCCACAAAGGAAATTTCGCTAGGTAATACTCTGACATATAGATATGTAAACTAATTTTCCGTACTGTAGCATATCTACACACAAAGCGTGGCCCTCCACTAGGCGGGATATCCTGCACGGACGGTCGTTGTTGGGTTAATTGACTTGGCGGTGTTTCTGGATGCGTTGCAGAACAGTCGAGCGTGTGCTACGTAGAGTAACATCAAGTTTAATTAACTTGCAAATAAGAGTAGCAATCCAATCCAATAGACGGTGCCTACACCTAACGCTACACGCATTCGCCTGGTCCGTTGTCAGGTAGAACCAACAGAAAGTCGTGTTCGCATACTGCTCACACGCAGCTCGGAGTTTCCAATTCAATTTCGCTCATGAAGACTGCTGCGGAAGTTATATAGGCAGATACGAGCTTTTTATTTTCAGGAAGTAACAAGCTGTAATTTCACTCAGTCTTGGTCTTTTTCAGCAGATTTCGCATTCTGGTATTACTGGGTTGATGCATGGGTTCACAGCATTTCCCCATTAGTTTAATAATCAGAAACATATACTGATAACAGAGACTGCAGTTGTCAATAATATATTGTCCTTCACTATTTACAACAGTCTGCCTAGCTGTGGTAACTTCACCGGCCGCTGTGACCGAGCGGTTCTAGGCGCTTCAGTCCGGAACCGCGCTGCTGCTACTGTCGCAGCTTCGAATCCTGCCTCGGGCATGGATGTGTCTGCTGTACTTAGGTTAGTTAGGTTTAAGTATTTACTAAGTCTAGAGGACTGATGACCTCAGATGTTAAGTCCCATAGTGGTTAGAGCCATTTTTTGTGGTAACTTTTCGATTCCATGACTGTAGAAATCACGTGCTTTTTGAGGTGATTAATTCATCGAGATATGTTCGGTGTTACGGCGTAAAGTCAAGCGCCGGCACGCCAGTCGGGAACGATACAGCAGACAGGGCTGTGACAAGACCTCAGCCAATTGCACACTGACCGACCTCTCTCCAGGACGACAACGCGACAGCAGCGACCCCTAGGTGCAGAAGACATAAGCACCGCGCCCGAGTGGTCGCGGCCAGTCGAATAGCAGCCTCAAGGCTAGCGACGTGTATAGAAGCGTCAAAGCCCATTACTTTGCTTGCATTAGAATTGTTATACTGAAGAATCTTGTTTATTTCGGATATCGCCCTTTGCTTACGACACATCTATGTAATTCTGAAAGCTAAGTATTGTCATTTACTTTTCGTAATAAAACTCATTAATACGATTTGTTTGAATTGTTTGTCTAGCGATCCGAGGAAACAGGTTTCCTAGGCACCGCATATTCGACGACTAGGCAGGATTTAACATTCGGAGTGCATTTTCATCCTGGTTCAAATGGATCTGAGCACTATGGGACTTAACATCTGTGGTCATCAGTCCCCTAGAACTTAGAACTACTTAAACCTAACTAACCTAAGGACATCACACACATCCATGCCCGAGGAAGGATTCGAATCTGCGACCGTAGCAGTCGCGCGGTTCCGGACTGAGCGCCTAGAACCGTTAGACCACCGCGGCCGGCTTTTCATCCTGAAAGGAAGTTCGTTGAAGGTTGTTCGACAGAGACCTGGAAAGTTAAAACACTGCCGACGCAACATCAAATGAATAAGGCGGATGGGGAATGACTTCCCAAGTGTGTTTTGTCAGCCAAGCGGAATACGGGCGGGTATTATCGTGGAGTGTAACCACTTCACGCATTCTTCCTGGTCGCTGATCTTGGTTCTCGTCTACAAGACGTCTCTGTTGTTGACAATAAATGTCAGCAGTGATAATTATACGGGGAAGTAATTCGTAGCCCGCCACACCGTCACCGTTCCATGAAATGCATAAGAAAAATGGCTCTGAGCACTATGGGACTTAACTCCTGAGGTCATCAGTCCCCTAGAACTTAGAACTACTTAAACCTAACTAACCTAAGCACATCACACACATCCATGCCCGGGGCAGGATTCGAATCTGCGACCGTAGCGGTCGCGCGATTCCAAACTCTAACGCCTAGAACCGCTCGGCTACTCCGGCCGGCCAAATGCATAAGATTATCTTTTGTGGATGTACGCAGGTCTTTGTACTGGGAGCTGCTGCTTTGTTTGGGATCAACCATTTCTTTCTTTTCCTTATGTCAGCATTAAACACCATTTCGCATCAGCAGTAACAATACCGAATTGGTATGGCCGGTGTTGTTCGAGTCAATTGATGACGAGCAAGCAGAGTTGCACATATGGTCACCAGCTGTTTTTGTGATTTTGCCTTAGGTAATGCGGTGCCAATATACCAGATTTTTGAACCTTTTCCATTGCATGAAAATGTCGCATGATTCTGGAATGATCACAGTTCATCACAGTTGCCAGTTCTCGAGTGCACTAACGTGGATCATTGTGGATTAATGAGTTTAAGCGATCTTCATGATATCCTGAAAGTCTTCCTGAACGTAGAGAGTCACTAGTGCCAAAACGATTCTCCTTAAAACGAGAAAGCCAATTTCTTGCAGTGCTCTGTTTAGTGGCATTATCCCCACACACGGCACAAATTTTTTTGGCCACTTCCGCTGCTGTCGTTCCTCTTCTGAGCTCAAACAACAGAATATATCGGAAATGTTCCGATTTCTCCAGAGGACACTCAATTTTCTGCCGTCCACAGCTCCACTCACTACGTCTAGAGGACAAAATGACAATATTTAAACTGAAATAACAACATTGAACTACACATAGGAAATGACAATCGATAAGTAAACTCATAGCAACCGGAATACCAAAATGCAAAACAGAAACGCTACGAACTTACGTAACAACCTAATAGTTGCCACCTGCCTTCCATATATCTCATATTCCACTTTTCCTTCTCTGATTTTCCAGGTCCTTATTTGTAACAACAACAACATCATGTCTTTCTGATAGACATTTGGTCCCATAAACATCTCTCCAACAGAATTTGTGTGGTACCATCATTTTCAACTGAAGGAAATAAGAATAAACATTCTGTCAGGCCAAGTTTCTAGATTGCTTCTGACGTAGAAGTTTAGACAAGCATGCACCTGTATCAGAACCTTGCCATCGAGCTGCCTAGTGAACTTCTCCCCAAAGACTCATAATTTATAATGTAAGTCTCCTTTTTTTGGATGCTCGTCTCTGATATACGTTGGACAACTTCCGCTCATTCGTTTCTCTTCTGGACAGCGTTCACCATTACATATTGCATAAACAGTTCTGCTATTATAATGATGTTTCTGGCTGTATTGTCTCTGACGTAAATTTTTTGAAATCTGAACAGCTTCATGTGTTATGTTACCAACTACCAGTGTTCTTTCTATCTCGGAGCTCAGCATTCTACTAGTTACAAAGTGGGAGCTGTAATTACTTTGAAAAATTTCATTCGTGTCTCATCCTTTACTTTCCCTTTGAGGATTCTTGTAATTATACCACATATTCTCTGAACGTTGAGTTTGTTCTTTATATTCGCGCGCTGTTAATAGGATATGTCATTGTTAGCCCGCAACATAAGGTAGTTTTTAAGCATAAGGACATGAATACCGCTAAAGCCAATGTGTTAATTAATGTTTACACTAATTACGTAAACACATCCTGTAAAGTGACTCGTTTCAGATTATTTCGTTCAAAGAATCGTTCAGATGATCTGTGGAGCATGTAACTAACTTGTTGGGTAACTAACAGGTGGAGTACTGGATATGAGACACCTATTCAAACGTTTTACCATCGACATAGACTTTTAATTTCAGTAGTCCCTAAGAAAATCATTTACTTTGCTTTAATTACTGAAATACATGGAGCTCGTGTGGAAAACTTTTAAGTATCCCTGATGGTATCTTAATTTTGTTTTCCAAAGAAGCATTATCACTTTTCCGGATTCTTATCAAGCCATTTATTTAAATTTCAAATAAGAAAGGGAACATACAGCATCCCTGCCTGGTTTATGTCTTTCTCTGACGATAACTATTCTCCGGTACCTATGGTGATTCCTGGTATTGGCAAGAAGACCCCGAGTCACTTACTTCAGGTATCTTGGGTAGCGTCTTTTACACATTATCTCCGTCAACAACTTTCTGTCCACAAGAGGTAATGCTTTTAGATATTCATGAAAACTAGTTGTGTATCCAAGTTGATTTCCTACATTTTTTTGACTAGCTGTTTTATTGTAAAACGATTGTTGTTACGGGCTTCTTCTTACTGGATCGTTGTTGGATCTTCAATTAAAATTACTTCGGAGACATTTTGAACGATTTCATACAATGTTTTTATGTAGGGTTTGTAGTACTTGTTTTCTCTTTTCTTCACTACATCCCATTTGTCAGAAATTTCGTATCTTCGCCAGCATATGTGTAAGCAGGTTTCTGAGTTTATATAATTTACTATCAGCAGTACAGAAAGAAGAAAAATAGCTAAAGCCACACATAAATAGCAGTGAATATCAAGTTCGGAATGAAAAATATGTCACAAACATAAATTAGATACCAGAAGATTGTGAATTTATTACTGTCAAACACTATCATTTCCTTTGCCGTAAATACCAACTCAACATGAAGAGTAAACTGGATGAAAGTTAGCGTCGAAGGCGGAGGAAAGGGTAAATTATTCTCTTTCAACGGCTTCTGTGTCCTCCACTAGTAAACAAAATATTTCAAGGAAATGTTCTTTTCTTTGTATGCAAGAGTTTGTGGCTGACATTTTTGTGCTTACCCAAACGTACAAATGGAAATCAATATTGAGCAACTGAATATGTGTGATATAAACATATTATTTTGTCATGAGTGGCAGACAAGAAACAGATAACTAACAAACACGCGATACTTTTAAGTAGCAATTTTTTGTCGTTAGCAACTAGAAAAACGCTTTCGCTTTAAAAACTGTTCTTATACTATGTCAGTGGTACCGTGGGAGGATGTTTTAAAATCAGAACAAAGAATTTTGTATCACTTTGTGTCCCGACCGCGTCTGCTGTTAGCTACATGTAGCTCACGTAATGCGACGAATGAGAAACGCCGTTGTTTGGAAGTGTTACCAGTAAACGTATCGTTTCGTGATCAGAGGCATGTCGGAATATCGATACACATCTGAAGCACGTAACGCACCGCTTTACATGACTGCTAACCTGCTCGGAATTGCCTCGTCCGTCTTCTGCTTATCTGATGCCCCATTTTCCCTGCGCCAAAGTGATATCAAATGTTCTCATGTAGCTGCTAGGTCATTTGCAGGCCAACACTCAAACTGGCGCCCACGCAGTGTAACTTTCCTCTGTGAATGGGGTACTTAAGTTTTTTGTACGGTAGATACGAAAGGATAAAAACTGCTTGTAGTTAGGATCGGGTAAGGGGTAGGGGATACAGTCTTAACTACACCACGAATGGTCTTTCGCACCGTGATTCTGCGATAATCGAGCCATTAAATATCGGTCATTGGTCTTAATATTCACATAAAAATCGTGACTTTCATAGCAAAATGTGTTGCACCATCCAAAGAAAGTACCGATAACTATCGGCGCCACGTTTATAAACTAACTTCTGAAACAAAACTGTCGTGTTTCTTCATAAATTTATGCCAACTTAGTATTGCTACAGGCTTTTCACCGTCATCGTACGCATTAGAATTCTGCCTAAGGCGTCAGTTTTCACTTAGAATGCTACATTTGAAGTTGTCATATTGACAGGTATACCTTGTTTTTCTTTTACGTAGATAAATAATACTCCAGAAGAGTCTTTAATTACACTTATGTGTCTTGACATTCCCGTTTTAAACTTTTCAGATGATGTATATTTCTCCTGTCCTTGGTGCTTGTTAGCTTTTTCAGTATGGAAGGAACGTAACAATAAGCGATTTTGAATGCATTAAATCTGTATAATAGCTCAATTTCATCATTTTGCCTACAGCCATTGTATCAACCCAGGGCACCCCAAGCTGTCCTTATGTTCGAACTCCGAAGAATGATTATTAATTGCTAAGGTATTTTATAACTATATGAAAACGTTTTCTGTCTTCTTCCTTTCCATGGACCAAAATAGGATTCCACCATTTTCCAAAGAAGGACTCGTGATTTTACATCTAATTTCTATCTCATTCGAGGCGACTAATAGCTCATGACGAGTTTATACTGAATAATGGAACCACCATTCTGTTCATGGACAAGATAATGAGTTTCATTCTCCCGTACCATGCGGGGTGGGAGGTGCTTTCTGCCCACCTTTTGAAAATTTTTGTAGTCTAGTCAGTTACTTTATACTTTAAAATTCAGAAAAAATATTTTCTGTTTTAATTAAGACTTTTACTAGATTGCATAAATGCTTTAAACTTTGCAGTTAGACTTAACTCAAAATTTTAAGTTTTATCAATAGAAGCCACTTTTCCCAGATAATGCCGTATTCAATATTTTCAGGTACAAGAACTTACCTGCACATAAGCAGCTTTTTAAAAATTATGTTGTGAGGAAGAGTCAACAGCAGTTAACCTAATTTGTATTTTTTACTGTTTTAGGGTGATAATTGGTGGTACACGCTATTGAATGTGCGCTGATGTTGCTAAGAGTGTGCTAAAAGTTGTTTTCTGGTTCTAGACACTACTAATACATCAGTACCTCTTCAAAAAATATGTTGTTAGTAGAAGTCAACATCAATTAACGAATTCAAAATATCCACGGGTGTACTGCCGGTCTACAGTGTCCAACGGGCATTTCGGCGATCATAGATGTCGCCATAATCAGGTGAACTGACGGACTGAGCTCTGTGAAGGGTGGTGGCACAGAGGAATGGGGTACTTAAGACTCTAGTACACAGGGCGCGCACTATCTCTGACGCAGAGAGTCTACCCCAGGAATTGGAACATCTGAGAACTGTATTTCGAAAAAATGGGTACTCAGAGTGACAGGTTCAACGTGCTCTCCGCCAAACCACTACAGCACAGCCTATGGAGATGGATGAAATCACGAGGGAGGAGGTAGGCATTGCGTTTATTCCATATAGAGGCGCACTCTCGGGGAAATTCGCCCGCATTTTGAAGAAACACCGGGTCGGAACTGTGTTCTGTCCTCCGAATAAAACTCTTGCACTGGTGGGGAGCGCCAAAGATGACCTCGGTTTGAGGATGGCTGGCATGTACCAGATTCCGTGTCAATGACGCAAGCCGTATATTGGTCTGACGATGCGTACCGTCGAGGATCGATGCCGTGAACACCAGAGGCACACTCGACTGATGTATCCGAGCAAGTCGGCGGCCGCTGAACATTGTTTGTCGGAAAATCACGCTATGGAGTATGAACGCACGAGGATTCTGATACAGACGTCGAGAGATGACAGACAGAAGGGTTCTATACTGAATTCGATCTTCCGAAATGTTTCCACCGCAGATCGTAACATGGTTCCTCCTTTCTAGCGTGGCGCGATCATCGAAATGTAATTCGTCGTCCTTATAGGAACAAAATCGTCAGATGTAAAGGGGGAAATAAAACGAGCGGATGGCATTATTAGCCGGGAGACCCCAGTCGGGAGGTTCGGCTTCCTAGTGTAAGTCTTATTTCGGTCGACGCCATATTGGTCGACCTGCGTGCCGGTGACGAGGATGAAATGATGAGGAGGACACCACAACACCCAGTCCACGAGCGGAGATCATCTCCAACATGGCCGGGAATCGGGCCCGGTGGCACGGGAGTCAAGCACGTTACCAGTTTATATTAATAATCAACTAACTAACGTTGGAGGCCCCATGAGGTTTTTCTCGTACGATGCTGTAGCCTACAACAAAACTGCAGCGCCAGAAGTATGTAACTAAACTCCAGAAAACAATCAGAGGATCTACGATTTGTGTAGGAACTGGCAGATGGCCCAGAATGTAAATAAAAGTAACGTGCTGCGCAAAAACAGATTAAGAAACCCATTACTGTTCGATATCACTATTGGTAAAAATCACAGTAAAATGTAACTTTCGTAAAATATCTAGTAGCAGACTCCTCGGGCGACCTAAGAGGAATTACCACTTACAAAACATTGTGGGACAAGCAGATGACACAGTGAGATTCATTCAGAGAACTTTTGGGAAATGTAATTCGGCCACAAAACAAGTGGCCTATGAAAGATGTATTCGACCGATTACTGCGTACTATTTATCTGTCTGGGAACCCTGCCAAGGCGGATTAGTAGAAGAGGTAGAGGAGAAGCACACAGTTGTTGCCACCAGATCCACGCAAGGGAAGTTAGAGAGAGCGTGCACCACAGGCAGCCACAAAGGATTTAGTCGGCACGAAAGCATTGCAGTCTTTCTCAACGAAGTTCTGTGGTGGACGATGCTAGAGAGGCGCTGTTCGTCATGATGAAGTTTAAATTGCGAGAGCTTTTGTTTCAACGAGAGTCAAGCAACTTACTAGCTCCACTCACGTATGTCTCGCGCATTGCCAACGACGAGGATATCACTTGACTCATACGGACCTTTACGAACGATCGTTTTCCTCGCGGTATTAGTGACTGGCAAAGGGAAGAGGGGAGTACGTGTGCAGGGGGAAATAGAGGTACTAGAACCTACATCTGCCTTATATTGCAAGGTGGCTCGCACAGTATAGATGATGCAGACGTATGTACCGCCTTGCCACGTAAAATAACAGAGGGCACAAAGTAACCAAGAGACCTCCTCGAAAAGCATTTACAGTGGATGAAGTAAATTACTCACAAACTGAAAGACACTTGTTGCTATTTACAGCGGTAGTGGTTCTAGGCGCGCAGTCCGGAACCGCGGGACTGCTACGGTCGCAGGTTCGAATCCTGCCTCGGGCATGGATGTGTGTGATGTCCTTAGGTTCGTTAGGTTTAATTAGTTCTAAGTTCTAGGCGACTAATGACCTCAGAAGTTAAGTCGCATAGTGCTCAGAGCCATTTGAGCCTATTTACAGCGGAAAAAAGTTCCATGTTTATGTGAACGGTAAAAAATTTCACCTTTTAGTGGATCTCATTGGTCAGCCATAAATCTACTCACCTCGCAGATTAAAGATAAGGGCTGATGAGCCGGCCAGCCTTGATGTGGACTGGACTCGCATTCGGGAGGACGACAGTTCTATCCCGCGGCCGGCCATCCTGATTTAGGTTTTCGGTGATTTCCCTAAATCGCTCCAGGCAAATACTGGGATGGTTTCTTTGAAAGGGCACGGCCGACTTCCTTCCCCATCCTTCACTAATCCGATGAGACCGGTGACCTCGCTGTTTGGTCTCTTCCCCTAAACAATCCAATCCAATCCAATCCTTGATGTGGTTTATATGCGGTTTCCCACTTCCCACTCGGTACATACAAGGCTGACATCCAGGTCCTTTCTCAGATACATATTACACAACATTCAACATTTAGAAAACATTCTTACACTTGCACATGAGATTTTCCTTAGATCGGTTGGGGCCAAAAATTCGCCTCGCAGGCTGTGCGCCGGCGTGAGTGCCATAGTACCGAAAGTCAGCTTCGCTGCAGGTTTTCCTCACCCTCACGGCCTGCTGTCTGAACGTGAGGGGGGTGGGGGTGGAGGGAGGATGGGAAAACTGGGAACACGCCATATTTAAATGACAGTGCGGTCGCACTGCATGCCACTTGTTTTATATTTCACATTTCATGATAGCACTCAAACGACAAGAAATTTCAGTATTATTTAATTACTTTTGGCACGCTGAAGACATAATATAGTTTTCATCTGGTACAGACTGTCGGTATACGGACAGACGTAGACAATTTCACTGATTTTCGCACTCAGGTTGCCGCATAGAAGGGGCATTTAGTTTATGTTCGATCAATTGGCTTTCACACAAACATCTCCATCGAAATATTGTAGCACGTTTACACAATCATCATAAAGAGTTGGGAGCTCCACGTGAGGAAAGCAACGTAGACGTCTAGGACAGTTTTAACGTAAAGCAATTTGCTATTAAAACGGGAATTACCTTGGAGGTCAGTCACATCTGCATACGCACAAGGACGCTTTCAACTGAAACGGCAGACGGTCTCAAACACAGCTCGGAATGAGATGTAAGACTGACAGTGTCCTCACAACGCTTAGGAAACTTATCTTCTAATTCTTCCCAAAGCCACAATGAATTCTTCAAACTTCGCTCTTTCTTTAACGGTTATGATCTTAGGGAAACGGACTGTGTTTTTCAGTCTGGGTGTTGTGTGATGTCCTTAGGTTAGTTAGGTTTAAGTAGTTCTAAGTTCTAGGGGACTGATGACCACAGATGTTAAGTCCCATAGTGCTCAATGCCATTTGAACCATTTTTTTTTGTGTTTGTCAGAAAGTATCTATTCCATAACGCGAATTTCTTTTCAACTGCATTCCCATCAGATCAGAAAGACGTTTTCCACTTCGTAGTATCATGCCGTGGCCAATGTGCAGTCAATTCCACTTAAAATCTTATGTCCGCAATCCACTTCAGACGGTAAAATTTTCGTACCTGCACCCCTTTTTCCCCTCATACATTCTACAATAGCGAGTTTTAAATCGAAAATCGTTCCAAACACGCCCCTTGACTTAACCAACGTACTTTGTGTACTTGTACTGTCCTGTCGGAGATAGTTCTCTCGTTCACTCGTCGTGTAACGCGGACTCAAACCTCAAGCGATCATGTATTTATTGTCAATAACGCCTTGTAGGGCTCATTCCAAGATTATTCGTCATTGGCATGATAATATAAGGCAGTGTTAGAAGCTGCTCAGGGTGTGTGCTTAGATCAGGTCCCCGTTGGTTGTATCCCTAACTTTGACTGCAGAATGTACCTGATGAGACAATATATTTAGCAAAGTATGTATGGATTGAATATCAGTCTTTTAAAGAATCATCCAGATTGAATGTTTAGGCATTGTACGTTGATCACTCAGTATATTGTTGTTGGTAACCAACCGTCTTTAACACAGTGTCAATTTGCCATTTAAAACTTTAGCAGAGTTGCTATTTTGTTGAAAATGGGCATCGTGTGACCACAGCTGCCTGAACATACTTGTTGGTACAGAGGTTCTGTATTCCACCTTCTGACGGTAAAGCTCCAATATTCAAGGCTGCTAAAGGTAAATGTACAGTCACAATATACGAGGGTTGGAACTTAAATAGTGGTAACTATTTATTCACAACCGATACAAAAGAGTTACATGTTTGGACCTGTTACTATCCTTCAAAGCCGGCCGCGGTGGCCGAACGGTTCTAGGCGCTTCAGTCCGGCACCGCGTGACTGCTACCGTCGCAGGTTCGAAACCTGCCTTGGGCATGGATGTGTGTGCTGTCCTTAGGTTAGTCAGGATTAAGTAGTTCAAAGTTCTAGGGGAGTGATGACGTCAGACGTTAAGTTCCATAGTGCTCAGAGCGATTTGAACCATTTTATCCTTCAAAGTAGTCACCAGCGTTGTGTAGAACCCGTTGTAATATTCACAATCGATGCAAAAGAGTTACATGTTTGCACCTGTTACAGTCCTTCAAAATAGTCACCAGCGTTGTGTAGAGCCCGTTGCCAGCGATGTGGAAGGCGAAGTACACCGTTAGCAGAGCCTGTTCTGTTCGTGGTGCGACTGTCTAAAGTTTTGGTGATTCTCCTGTGATGGTATTATCCTAACGCATTACCTTCCTCCACGGCAGACCGTCAATGCAAATTATTACTGTTCGGCTTTTGTCGCATCACCTGCGACCAGCTTTGCAAAAGAAGCGGCGACACTTTCTGCGGTTCCCACCTATCATTTTGCACGACAATGCGCAGGCGCATACAGCGCAAACTGTGGCTGCTCCGTTTGCTCGATGGGACTGGGAAGTAGTGTACCATCCATCATACTCCCAGGACTCAAGTCCTTGTGACTTTGATTTGATTCCGAAGATGAAGGAACCACTTCGTGGCATTCGCTTCAGAACTCTTCCAGACATTCGACAGGCAGTAGACCGCTACATTCGCACCATCAACATAACGGGCTCTGCTAACGGTATACTACGCCTTCCACATCGCTGGCAACGGGTTCTACACAATGCTGGTGACTATTTTGAAGGACTGTAACAGGTTCAAACATGTAACTCTTTTGCATTGATTGTGAATATATAGTTGCCTCTGTTTAAGTTCCAGCCCTCGTATGATATGACTACACTGACAAAACGATGACATTCTAATAGTGATAACGTCAGTAAATGTTGGCCTAACATCTAAATTCTAAGCCAAAATAAAAAGAAACACTTAAGACAAATAGTTATCGTATGATTAAACGTGAGGTAAGTAATTGCGTCTCTATGAACCCCACTGCACAATGATTTCTGTCATAACTCAATATCCATTAGCAAAATTATTCCATCTGCCCTATTGAAAATTCCAGAAACAGCTCTTCATATACATAATATAAAAACTTGTAGCTGATCGCTATAGCCGGCCGGTGTGGCTGAGCGGTTCTAGGTGCTTCAGTCTGGAACCGCGCGACCGCTACGGTCGCAGGTTCGAATCCTGTTTCGGGCATGGATGTGTGTGATGTCCTTAGGTTAGTTAGGTTTAAGTAGTTCTAAGTTCTAGGGGACTGATGACCTCAGATGTTAAGTCCCATAGTGCTCAGAGCCATTTGAACCATTTTGATCACTATATTCAACATTCTCTTTATAACAACTTCTCCCTATATAATACATATGGAACCTATCACAAAATTATTGATTTTTTCGTTTCAACATCAGCAATGTTTGCATTTATGGATGTCGTGAACCTTATGCCCAAATCTCTATAGAGTAAACCACATTATTAGGACTAATCTATGAAACATAAGAAGTTTCTGTTAAACATAAGAAACTCTGTATGGCAGCAAACCGTGAATTCCTGGAGCTACTTACTCTGGTGCTGCCCTTTCATTACTTTTACCTTAATAACATAACGTATAATTAGACAGACATTTACTCATTGGGCAGCAGTGTAGCTGAGATGTTAGCAAATATTTACTGTGTATAAACCACTGAGACCAAACTCTTCTGAATGCTAACAGCCATTTTAACGTTTAAGCCATAAAGCAGATGATACAATAAATAACGTGGGTACAATGAATAGTGATGATATTAGAACATAAGCTACAAATCTGAACAGAATAATTTAATGTATTACATTTACTGTAGATTTGAGACAAATAACAGCAATAATATCACACTCAAACATCTCCAGCAGAAAGTTCTTCAAAACATCAAGTGGATAATGTGCATCAGTTGCACAATCTTCCCTACCAAACCAACATAAGAGGCATACTGAATCTTTTACATAAATTGCACTAGAAACAGTGTAGAGCTCCTGTTCTCGTTATTGAAGTCTTTTCTCAGTTTTCCTTTAGACTAATTTGTGTGGCTATCGGACTATAGGACTCAAGTATGGGAGCTTTGCATAGAGATCGCGCTTCATTATGAAACGATCCTGGCCATATGCCTGCTATGTGTACATGTCTCTTTCACTTTTCGAATGTTACACTTACTTAATCAAAGAATGAAAAAGTCTCTTCAAAATAATGAAAGTATAAGTCAAATTATTTTCTTTTATTGTCACCTTTCCACGTAACACACGTTCCTAACAATGCCTAATCTAGTCTTATTTAACAGTTATGTTTGTTTCACATTCACGCTGAATTAACTACTACTACGTTGCATCTCCATATTAACGAAGCACTAGTCACGGAAATCGTTTTCATTTATGTTCTATTATCAATATGTTCCTGCATGACAATTACCGATTCTCACGCATCACACTATATCAACAACAAATCTCTTAATTAATCTCGTGCAGCAGTCTCCTGAGTTGTTGTAATACTGAAATACTTTTCTTCTACTACCCGACGTCACACTTTGAGCTATTAATTCCTCCTTCTGCCAGTTCTTCCCACCACTTATCCTGGACACAGCTGCACGCGAGAGCTATGTGCGGAAGCCCAACACCGATGCTCCTGCACAAACCAACATGGTGTGTGAACATTAGCGCTGGGCATTGTTGTCGTTATACAAGAACATCTAGACAATGCTCCCTCAGAAAAGAGGCGCGCTCGGCTTCAAAAGTTCCAGAAGCCAGTGATAAGTAAGGAGTACCATATGTATACAGTATGACATCAATGATGGCTGTACCCGTTACAAACATCCAGTAACTTTTTTCAGAAACACAAAAAATAAACCGGACAACATGCCTAACTTTTCAGGTATTAAAGTTGCTCTTATTAAAAATGAGAAATGACACATGGACACAGTAAAGTAAGGGTAAAAGTCAAATCACTTTCTTTTATTTTTCCGTTTTGCACGAAACACACTTGCCTAACAATGCCTAGTCTCATCCAGTCTCATTTAACAGTTAAGTTCGTTTCACATTCAAACTGGAGTAACTATTGCTACATTGCATTCCCAGGTTAATGAAGCAGCTAATCACTGGTTACGGAAGCGTTTTCATTTACGTTCTATTATAAGTACGTTTCTGCACAACAGTGATTCTCAAACGCGACACAGCATCAACCATAAATATTTTATTTAATCCTGTGCGTCATTCCGCAAAATAGCTGAATTACTAAAATACTTTCCTTCTAATAACAGACGTCAGACTTCCAGCTGTTAATTCCACGCTCTACCAACTTTTCGTACTACTTACCCTCATTCCAGCTGCGCAGGACTGCTCCATGCAGGAGCCAACAGTGACTCTCTTGCACATACTAAAACGGCGTGTGACCACTAGTGCTGGCATGTTGTTGTCATTATACACCAAGAGAAGAATGCCTCACAGAAATGGTTCACTTAACATCTGAAGTTCCAAAATCCAGCAACATGTAAGGTGTACAATACTGATACGTTATGATTTCAAGGATAGCAGTACTCCTTACAACAATTGTAGAACAAAAAGAAATTCATATCCTTAAATCCACAGCTTCAGACAATTGATGACCAATTTCATGATAAATAAACTACTTAAAAATGACGTCACACAACAAAGCTTCATACCAGACACAAACGCAATCCGTACCAAAGACAGTGGAAAGCAGCCGAAAATATTTTGCATTGAATTCTTAGGAAGCTTATTCTACGAAATCACCAACCTGTATATAAATAAAAATATGAAAATGAGTTTCGACACAGTAATGAATTCCAGCAAAACAGCCATTCATTACCAAAAGAATATTTCTACATATACATCTACACTCCTGGAAATTGAAATAAGAACACCGTGAATTCATTGTCCCAGGAAGGGGAAACTTTATTGACACATTCCTGGGGTCAGATACATCACATGATCACACTGACAGAACCACAGGCACATAGACACAGGCAACAGAGCATGCACAATGTCGGCACTAGTACAGTGTATATCCACCTTTCGCAGCAATGCAGGCTGCTATTCTCCCATGGAGACGATCGTAGAGATGCTGGATGTAGTCCTGTGGAACGGCTTGCCATGCCATTTCCACCTGGCGCCTCAGTTGGACCAGCGTTCGTGCTGGACGTGCAGACCGCGTGAGACGACGCTTCATCCAGTCTCAAACATGCTCAATGGGGGACAGATCCGGAGATCTTGCTGGCCAGGGTAGTTGACTTACACCTTCTAGAGCACGCTGGGTGGCACGGGATACATGCGGACGTGCATTATCCTGTTGGAACAGCAAGTTCCCTTGCCGGTCTAGGAATGGTAGAACGATGGGTTCGATGACGGTTTGGATGTACCATGCACTATTCAGTGTCCCCTCGACGATCACCAGTGGTGTACGGCCAGTGTAGGAGATCGCTCCGCACACCATGATGCCGGGTGTTGGCCCTGTGTGCCTCGGTCGTATGCAGTCCTGATTGTGGCGCTCACCTGCACGGCGCCAAACACGCATACGACCATCATTGGCACCAAGGCAGAAGCGACTCTCATCGCTGAAGACGACACGTCTCCATTCGTCCCTCCATTCACGCCTGTCGCGACACCACTGGAGGCGGGCTGCACGATGTTGGGGCGTGAGCGGAAGACGGCCTAACGGTGTGCGGGACCGTAGCCCAGCTTCATGGAGACGGTTGCGAATGGTCCTCGCCGATACCCCAGGAGCAACAGTGTCCCTAATTTGCTGGGAAGTGGCGGTGCGGTCCCCTACGGCACTGCGTAGGATCCTACGGTCTTGGCGTGCATCCGTGCGTCGCTGCGGTCCGGTCCCAGGTCGACGGGCACGTGCACCTTCCGCCGACCACTGGCGACAACATCGATGTACTGTGGAGACCTCACGCCCCACGTGTTGAACAATTCGGCGGTACGTCCACCCGGCCTCCCGCATGCCCACTATACGCCCTCGCTCAAAGTCCGTCAACTGCACATACGGTTCACGTCCACGCTGTCGCGGCATGCTACCAGTGTTAAAGACTGCGATGGAGCTCCGTATGCCACGGCAAACTGGCTGACACTGACGGCGGCGGTGCACAAATGCTGCGCAGCTAGCGCCATTCGACGGCCAACACCGCGGTTCCTGGTGTGTCCGCTGTGCCGTGCGTGTGATCATTGCTTGTACAGCCCTCTCGCAGTGTCCGGAGCAAGTATGGTGGGTCTGACACACTGGTGTCAATGTGTTCTTTTTTCCATTTCCAGGAGTGTATATCTACCTAGATAATCCACAAGGCACAGTACGGTGCGTTGTGGAGGGTACCCTGTATCACTATCTGTCATTTCCCGTCCTGTGCCACTCTCAAATAAAGCGAGGGGGGAAAACTACTGTCTGTATGCCTCCGTATAAGCCCTATTTTCTCGTATGTTACCTTCGTGGTCCTTAAGCACAATGTATGTTGGCGGCAGTAGAATCGTTCGGCAGTCATCCACAATTGCTAATTCTCTAAATGTTCTCAATAGTGTTTCTCGCAAAGAACGTCGGCTTCCCTCCAGAGGTTCCTATTTGAGTTCACGTAGCATTTCCGCAACACTTACGTGTTGTTCGAACATACCGGTAAGAAATTTAGCCGCCCGTCTCTGAATTGCTTCTATGTCTTCTTTCAGTCCGACCTGGTACGGATTCCCCCCGCCCCCCAGCTGAGGATCTAATGGTGGCCAAAAGCTCACCTCCAGTAATGAAGGCGAAACCGAAAGACACTTCGAGGTACATATGAGTGAGTCACACATCAAAATACAAATTTTCAAAACGCACAGCTCTCAGTATGCATGGCGTAAAACGCATTGAAGAAGATCTATAACTATTGCACTGTACTGAAAATGGTAGCCGGCCAGTGTGGCCGAGTGGATCTAGGCGCTTCAGTCTGGAACCGCGCGACCGCTACTGTCGCAGGTTCCAATCCTGCCTCGGGCATGGATGTGTGTGATGTCCTTAGGTTAGTTAGGTTTAAGTAGTTCTAAGTTCTAGGGGAATGATGACCTCAGATGTTACGTCCCATAGTACTCCGAGCTATTTGAACCATTTGATTTGAAAATGGTAGCTTCGAGACTCAGTCTGAAGCGACAGGGTATTCAGTGTGTTATGGAACCTATGGGGAATGGATAGCGTTAAAAGGTAATAAAAAGTTCAGATATATACGTGGTCAGTTTTGCTTCATTTTCTTAGTTACTGACCCTTTATTGTTATAGGTTTCCTTCGATTCTTTCTTCCTGTTCACAAATTAGCGCCTTGGTTCTATAAGTATTATTTATTGTCAAATATTGTCCTCAGATGGCTAAACGTTTACCATTAGCACTAACAAAAGGTACTAAATGTCACATCGTGGACTGTTGCACTTGCTCCCTTATCCTAGTTGTTATCTGAATCTAATGAAACCATCCTAAAACACACTGGCAAGAAATGTCAACATTTGCAATAGGTCTTCAGTTCACTATGTTCTTTAAATTCATTCAAAAATGAAAATACAGTGGACTGACACCAGGACTTTGAGTAGGCCAAGATGTTGAAGCCCCACGACCTATCCATATTTGGGAAGCGTTAATTTAAAATTGATCCTACTTGCAAAGTGAAATGAGATGGTGTCTCATCATTCATGAACCACAAGTAGTTACGTAAGTATAATGGAGCATCTTCCTCCAAAACATTTATATTTTCAATTTAAAATTCACTGTATTTCCATGGGAAATGAAACGTCCAGTTAATCTGTCTCCAGTTATGGCAACTAATTTGTTGCTGATGTACTGTTTCCAAAACTGCAAAAGGATTCTGAATTGCTCACATCCAAATGATATGAAAATTCTGCACTCTGTTCCTAGCAAACTTAGCTTCTTCACTGAATAGTGTGCCAGACACAAAGTGTTGACCGAGAGCACCCATCCCCAGTATCCGAATATAAAAGGCAATTCTAGGTAGAAAATCTGTTTCATTAAGACCTTGCACTCTCTGCAAATGGTATGGATAAAGGAGATGAAATCATAACACGTTTCACACCGTGACATGACTTCTATTCTCAGTTTATGCTTTTCTTAGATAATGCTGTCGTTTTTTACCTCAGTATGACGCACACTCTGTCTCATAAAACAGGTGTTGTAACAATATTTGGCTTTCCACAATGGAAAGACCTTTTCTCAAAAGAACCTATTTCCACAAGACACTCATTCATGTATTGCTCGAAATGTCTTATTCAAATGGTTCAAATGGCTCTCAGCACTATGGGACTTAACATCTATGGTCATCAGTCCCCTAGAACTTAGAACTACTTAAACCTAACTAACGTAAGGACAACACACAACACCCAGCCATCACGAGGCAGAGAAAATCCCTGACCCCGCCGGGAATCGAACCCGGGAACCCGGGCGCGGGAAGCGAGAACGCTACCGCACGACCACGAGATGCGGGCTGAAATGTCTTATTGTTCGGGAAATTTCTCTTAGGCTATCTTTTGCATACAAACGCATGGCTTCAGACATATTGTAATTTGCAAGTCTGCACATGAGATGCATGTGCATCATATGCTGATCAGAATATACTATAACCATAAATGTACAGTACTCTGCTCCAATAAGATTATATCCTAACAGGCGTTATGCCCGTGATTGGAAGTCACAAATAACGCGTCTTTCTCCAGCTAAGTCGCTCAGACACGCTTGTTCAGTTGCACTCTTCTCAGAAATAGCTGTTTCGATTCCTGATGGGCGAAAATTGTTCGGGGTACACTAAACACTAGTCCAGAAAAAACTGTATATTAAGTATCTCCTTTTGATTGTGTTAACAATGCTGAAAGGGTTAGTATAATTACTAGTGCTGTGGCAACTAAGATAATCATAAGAATGCACTGACGTTTCACTTGTAAAAACTAACAACATATGAAAAGAAAAAAAATACCTGTAGAGACAAACTGTAAATCTGAAAAGAAAAATACAAAAACGAAAAAGCATACAACAACAAGAAGTGTCAGTACTTAAGAAAATGAACTGATCAACGTAAACAGAGCTGTACCAGAAGGACAAGGCAAATGGTAATAATTGCTGGCAGGCACGTAGATGGTGCCACACATGTGAAATGATAACAATTTCAACCTTTAAGGACCAACTTTTATTCCGCTACCATCTTGATTGTAGTACTGGGAGACTCCATCGCATGCGCCAAGCACATCAGTGAGCCATTCCACCAGACTGGTGGGTGGAGGTGAGTCCTGATAAAACGTACTGAGGCAGCCCACACCTTCTCAATCGGAGTGAGATCAGGTGACGTGCCAGGCCATGGCAGAGCATCTGTAACTGAAAGGCACACTCGGGAGTTGGCACAGGTATAAGGACATGCATTGTCCTGCCGATATGGGGCATGTTCGTTCACGAGCGACAGTACCACCAGTTGCAGGAACTGCTGTACGTATACTGCAGATCTCAAGGAGATCGTTACGAACACTGACGATGAACGGGAGTGAAAGGGGGGGGGGTTGATGGTAAAAAAAAAGCTGATATTTGAGGCAAACACCACTGCACCTCCACACATGGTCACTGTGGTCATCACTAGAGTCCTGCATGACCGAGTAAGCGAGCACAAAATACGGGATGGGGCGAGCACACCCTAACTGGATAGGCTGCCCGCACTAGTTCTAGTGACCGAGCATAGATGCCGTGACCGAATACGTAGCACGTAAATTCAAACACAGTACACGTGTCATTATCCGTGTGAGACTGCAGCCAGTACGGGCTTCTCATTTGTGGCGTGTCTCTCTGTTATCATGCAGCGCGAGGAAGCCAGTGCAGTAAGACGTAAGATTGAAACCAATGTTTAAACATTGAAGAAACGGGAAGGTCTAAAAAGCCGAGTATGGAGTAAATTTCTGTTGGTTGTAGATGAAAACAGTGCGTCTACTGGGTATGTAGCGTGCATAAACTGCTCCACATTATTGTGCTTCCAGTCGGGAACCACTCATTAAAAAAAACACAGTTGCAAGAAACCTCACAAAGATGCAGCACCTTCAGGGATACCGGCAGTAATAAAAAATATTGTTACAGAAAAGTGTGTTGCAATGTGTGCTAAAGATATGAGGCCTTTTAATGTTGTTTCCGGTGAAGGTTTCAGAGAATTAGGCCAAGAATTAATACATCTAGATGCGCATTATGGAGAAGTTAACGTGGCTGATGTCATGCCACATCCCTCTACTATCAGCAGACATGTCAAAGAACAAGCCGATGCAATACGAAACAACATAATGCCTTCTGCTATTGCGGAAGATGTTAATAAAACATGTGCTGCGACAGTTGATATGTGGACTGATTCGCATAATCAGATGCACTATTTGACGCTTACAACACATTACATTAAGAGAGATTGGTCTCTTGTGAATAATGTTTTATTTACAACAAAATTCCCGGACGTTAAGAAGACGGGAGTAAATATTATGAAAGGAATTGAAGAGAGGATGGCTGATTGGGACATTTCGCCGGACATGTTGCACGGCTTAGTTTTTGTCTCCGACCAGGGTGCCAATGTAATAAAGGCTTTGGAAAATCACGAAAGAATTCCTTGTGCTGCTCATTGTATATACACAGCACTTAGCCATACTTTCGATGAAAACTTCTTGTTACATCATGCCCCCAACATCGCATAAACAATAAATACTGCAAAATGCATCGTAAGGTACATTAAGAAAAGTGGCCTCTGCTCGTCTTTGAAATCATCGTTGAAACAAGAGGTCTGCACACACTGGAACAGCTTGTACACTATGCTGTAATCCTTACACACTCAGTATAACGAAGTTGCTGCCTTGTTGGCGGAAAAGGACTCCGCTTACAGATTGCAAGGATATGACAATGATCTTGCAGGAAAAATTGTGCATTTTCTGAGACCATTTAAAGACGCCACACATGAATTAGAAGGCGAAAAAGAACCGACAATTCAGTTAGTTCTTCTTTGGTTTCACAAACTGCAACAAGTCTGCAGTGTCAGTGACGCTGACTGTCAGGTGAATAATTACTGCAATTAAAGGCCCTGTTTCATTATGATACGCGATAGATTTATAATTAACTAGCGTAATAGAAGTGTACTAACAGATATGTATTTTTTAACAGGAAGTACAAAGGATTCAAAATCGAGCCTTGACTTTCGTTTGTGAGAAGATTGTGATCACTTCCAGACATAAAATTGCTACGTTTCTTTGGCCATCTTTCCGTGATCTTAATATGCTTTAAATAAATGAAAAGCAGGAAATTCTTAGCAATGTGCGACAAATGTGTGCTACCTACGCAGGTACAACATACAATCAATAACATAATCGTTTTTGCATAGACAGTGCATGGTGTATTATAGAGAAACGGGAATGTTATAATTCGTATAATATTTCATTAACGTAAAACACCTCGTTTTTAGGGGAACGTTTCGATGATTTCCACATCAGTTCTGTATTACTTGTCTCTTTTGTTTATTATCATAGATCCTTCAAGTACTGTGTCATCACCGCCCAGAAAGAGTGATCGTTTCAAGGAATGGAGAAACAACAGATCCTCCGCAGCAGATGAAGTAGATCTCTACATTTTAATGCACCCCGGAGATGATGATGACATCTTAAAGTGGTGGAGCAGACATGAAACAGATCTGCCAGGCCTGGCTGCAGTTGCAAGACGTATTTTATGTATCCCAGCAACAAGTGCACCAAGTGAAAGATGCTTTAGTAAAACCTGCATGTTACTAACAAATCGCCGCAGCCAATTAAATCCGGAACGCGTTAGTGATTTACTGCTGATCAACAATAACTATAATTTTTTTCTGTTGTAAACAAGTGAAAAGTATGACAAATTACGTCTGTAAATGTTTAATGTTCTTTGTATGCTTTCTTTATGAAGATGGTTGTCTTCTAGACAACAGGGAAAGCACTTATTTAATGTTTCCTGTTAATGAAAGGAAAAATATATCTTCTGTTTGGAAATGAGACTCGTCTTCTATTCGCGATTGTACTGAAATATCATTTTACTTTTCAAGTGCTTTATGAATTTAGCAGTGTCACGTACCCATTCTTGGAAACATTACTTTTGTATTAAAAGAGAGAGACATACAAATACATTGTGTGTGTGTGTGTGCGCGCGCGAGAGAGAGTGAGAGAGAGAGAGAGAGAGAGAGAGAGAGAGAGAGAGAGAGAGAGAGAGAGAGAAGAGGCGTTGTATTTGTACAGTGCAGTGCAGCGAGGCGAGGTGAGACGTCAGCGGTGACCGGTCGTGGTCGGTTATCCGCGTGTCCGGAATCCGGACAACAGACATGGGGCGAGTACGTGACCGAGCCGAGTCGTGTGGGGCCGGACACGAGCGGCTCGGTCCCCCCGTCAACAGGCGAGCCGTGACCGGTCAAACACTGAGCGTTGCAGCACTCTAGTCATCACCTCTAAGACAGAAGTCAGTTTCGTTCTACAGATGACCCAGCACCAGTCTGTAGGGCCTCATTTCCATCGGTGCTGACACCAGATGAGTCAGGCACTACCCTGTAGGGGTGTCAGTGGCAGGGACTATAACAGTCGGTGTGCAGCATGGTCCGAGCCATTTAACTCCCTGAAAATGGTAATAGTAGGTAGGTAGAACAGTCCTTGGAATGGTCCCTGCCGATGCAGTTACATCTCTTCATACACGGCGAACAATATGTTGGTCTGTTGTCATTTTGGTGTGTATCAGACCTCCACATTGTGTAGGTCGTGCATGAGTGCCTTACTGTATTCATCGCCACTACGCATTGTTGAACCGGCGAGCTACGACGTCATGGCTCCACCCACGCTCTACGAATGACCCGCCGACTGTCCAGAAGTAATTATAGGCATAGTTGATCGTGTGCAAGAAACCTATCAGTATAAAAAATCGAACATTTGTGTATATGAACTTTTTTACTTATTTGTAAGCCTATGTCCATTCCCAAAGGTTTCCCATATATTATTTAATCGTGTATAAACCTCTATCAAAAAAATGGCTCTGAACACTACGGGACTTAACATCTTAGGTCATCAGTCCCCTAGAACTTAGAACTAATTAAACCTAACTAACCTAAGGACATCACACACATCCATGCCCGAGGCAGGATTCGAACCTGCGACCGTAGCAGTCCCGCGGTTCCGAACTGGAACGCCTAGAACCGCCAGACCACCGCGGCCGGCTATAAACCTCTATCACCACATCATTTTTTCAACGAAGAGATTACGTTAGCGAATTTCAATCTGATAACTGCTTTGTAATATAAATAAGCACTTCATACACTGACAGTAAATACTACTGACAATAGCTTATCATCAAATATCACACTAAAATATAATAGCCTCTTAAGTCTTGCAACCCATTTGCCATAGGTCACTACAATTTTTATGTTAATTCAGACTTTCAACATGATTTTATTACATTAATTAATTGTCTACTCTCATGATATATATGTGCATTAATTTATATCTCTTGTCTTATTTCTTAAATAGTATGCAGAAATTGCAATAAAGCTGTCAGCAAGCTCTCATAATATTTACTGGCATTACATTCACATATACAGAAATTGCCTGAATTATGTTTAATTAAAGTTCCCTACCACTGTGGAAACGTTGCTGATAACATTCCTAACATAATGCAAGTGAGAACCAAGTACTCAAGAGAGCATAGAGCATTATCAAATTCGTATAGTGTGTGATGGTCTAGTGGTGGAGTATGTAGCTCGAAACTGACAGATTGTGGGATCGAATCGAAGCTGGATGACAATTTTAGTCTTCCTCTTAACGTCACATTCGCCCTTCAGTGATGTAGATATTCGCCAGAAACGAAACGTAGTTCGAAGCACACATTACACTACATTTCCCCTTTCTCCGGATGGGAAACTGTAGTACTATGTTTACATACACATTTTTGCAGCTGTGCAGCAGATGACTCAGCTTTGAAGACTCAGGTCTCTTGAAGCAAATATACAGAGTCCGCCAGAAAAATGTATACACTCTCTGTCAGGCTCTATCGACATACGAACATTGTCGTTCGATCTGAGTTACGCGTCCTTTCATCTCGATCTTGAGAAAACAAGGTGGCTGGAGCACGCTTGACATTCGAGCAACGAAAATGTATTGTGAAGTGCTTTTTGAAGCTAGATAATGCCTTTGCAGCGCACTCATTTGCTGTGAATGAGAAATAAAAAATGATATAAATATTCTTAACAAGGACACAGAAATTAACATAAATATAAGAGGTGGATGGCTAATCATGCTCAATTATACATGAGATTTAGGAGTGTTAAAGCTAATGGATCAGAACACTTAAAATATTTAGGAAAACCAGATGAAAATTTTATTGACAGTTATGTGCCAAAGTTGATTTTATAACCATAAAGAAGACAAACAGCAGTATACTTAGAACTGAATATCCTTTTATTTCATCATCAGTTTTGTTACATTTAACTTCACCTCCTGCTAATAACATAAGTATGGAAGGACATACACTTTATCATGGAAAAATAGAGTTAGTAAAATTAGGTACATTATCCACAGGCTGGTGAATTTTTCAAAGATTATATGGAAATTATGCGGGGGAGGGAGGGTGATGTTACTGTAACATATAACACAGCATTGTGCTGAAGATTCTATTCTTAGATGGGCTGATGACAAAGATGCTGGAATTGAAATAAAAGGTACATTACCGAATGAAGGCCAACTTGTAATATAATCTCTAGGAAGCTGAGTGTCTATTGTTAAATATGAATCGGAATATGACCCTGAATAACAATGAAATATAATGAAAAATCCTAAAGTTCCTATACCTTTTTACAGTTTCAAAAGTGAGAGGAAGCAGGATTATGTGTGATTAAAAATTTCGAGTTAGACATCGTGAATTACAGTAGTTCAGTTGAGTTTGATATGCGGCTTTTTGTGTTTCAAACTAATCATGAAAGCAATCAGTTGCTTCATTAATCATTGTATGATAATGTTAAACTACACAATATCCATTTTAAAAATGGAAGGAATGAAGTTTTCAACAGGAAATGTGGACAGTTAATCGACCAACTAATTTTCTCAAAGTTCCTGATGCATTTCTTGATTTTAAACGATTTACACAGCTGAAAGGCGATGTAGATGTGAATCCATACCATTTCATTACAAATTATCCTATCTACAGTATCAATATGACTTATAGAAAAAATATTGTTACAAGTCTGAAGATGGCTATGAAGCTTTGAGCTACATTTAACGAAATATTACGAGATAATATCTCGGCATATGTAATTATGGATGGGAAGAAGAGTTTGACATATAACACACAATACAGAATACTAACTCGGAGTTAATAAACTACTTAGAAAATGATATCTAATTATTGTCATTATTTCTTCTGGATAGCGCTTTTTATGTAGCTTGTTTTAGCTTTTTATTTTTTTAAACCTTTTAAAATTTTGATGAGAAATTACGATTCTGTGATCTACGTGAAATAGTGTTGTTAAATTGAATGGCTGTTGCATGTAGCACTCGCCAATGAATTCACTGATGGCACACAACAGTGATTTCTTGAACGTTAGTGGGAAAGGAAATGAGATGTAGATAACACCAACTGCCTGGCTTTGCACTGTTTAATATATGAAGTTACATTGCCATAAAGTGCCTTCCACAAATACTCCAATGCCAGTGTGAGTACGTGTCAATCCACAGATTGTTTCCTCTGGATTATTCGTGGTGCAAGTCTTTCTTTATCCTGGGCATTTAAAAAAAATCACAGGTAGTGTGGCCCAGGGTTTCTGGAAACAAGACAGAAGTCTTGTTGAAAGAAACTATGCTTTGAGTAGTATTTTACTTCATTTTATTAGAATTATCTCTATATTGCTCATAATTATTTTGAAGCTGGTAGTAGTAGGAATGAAAAACCTTAAATAATAATGATAATTAATTTCATGACCTGTAATTTGTTTTCAATTAATTCTAGTGCACTCAAAATCGCTGTAGATTTTAATCTAATCGCAGTAACTGGGTACGTTGAGTGCAGTCAGCAAGTTTTTATTGAACACGTTTTTTGATGAATTAATTAATTTAATAAAATTAATATCAATTCAAAATTAGAATTTCGTTAATTAATTCGCCAAAAAATTGGGTGTGCAATAAAAACATGCCAATGACGCCACTTACTACGCACAAGGAAAATAAAATGAAAAAAAAAAAAGAACAAGCTTGGTATAAACTTGCAGTATATGATAGCACTCCAGTTGTAATGTTTTGTATGCAAAGATTCACTGTTGAGATGAACTCCCACAGTTTTGTATAGTCGATACTTTATGGCAGTGGCAGACTTTTTCGCTCCGCCTCCCTAAAGATTATTTTTGGTTCTGTTTCCGTCAAGGGAAGCAGAGACTTTAATGTTGAGTCATCTGCTGCACTGTTGCAAAACTTTCTGTATATAAACAAAGCACAGCTGTATCCTATATGCAGAAAGGGAAATTACAATGTAATGTGGACTTCGATCCACTTTTCGTTTCTGATGAGTCTCTACATCATATAGAGGTGAATGTTAGGTTAAAAGGAAGAGTAAAAAGAGTGGTCCAGTTTGGATTATATCGCTGTTGGTTTTTAGCTACATAATTAATGTTATCAAATCTGGTTGAGAGTGTGAATTAGCATAACAATTGTACTGACCAATGGCTGATGAGCTGCAGGACTTCAGAGGCTCTTGTATTTTACTGTGTTGTTGGATGAAAAGCTATTTGTCTGTTGTATGTATTGACAGTGTATGAAGTGTTCATTCATTTTTCGAAGTAGATATCAGATAGCCAAAATTCTTTAGAATCTTTAAATTGGCAAACACAATCTCTTCATTGATGTGACGATATAGGTGTATACATGGTGTTAACCAATATATCGGAAATTTCTGGGAATGGATAGAAGACTTAGAAATGAGTAAAAAATTTTGTATATACAAATGTTCGATTTCTTTCACTGATCAGCATGTTGCACATAATCAGCTATGCCTACCGTTACTTTTGCACAGTCAGTCAGTCACTTGTAGAGTGTATGTGTGGGGAGGTGAGGCATGATATAGTACTCCACCAGTTTAATAGTGAGTAGTATCACTAGAACATCACCAGAATATGCACTATGCACAGTAACTGTTCGAGAGAATCCACATCTTGGAACTGTGGTGCCGTAGGCTGGGTGGTCCTATCACCTTACTGTGTGCCATACCAAATGTATGGTCACCACCATTGCGTCTTGTTGGTGGCAATGAATACAGGAAGGCACGCACACATGACCTGTAGGATCTGGAGGTATGATATGCATCACAAACTGGGCAGATCAATAGATTGTTTGCCATGAATGAACAGATCAAATTGCAACGACAGGGCCCGTTCCAAGGCTGTTCTACCTTACATGTTAGTACCATTTTCAGGCAGTTACATGACAGTGACCTTGCTGCACACCGACTGTTACAATACCTCCCACTCACCGCCCCCATCCCCCTCCCCCCGCTCAATGTAGTGCCTGACTCGTTTGGTGTCCGCATCAATGGACATGAGATGAGTCAGACTTCCGCCTTAGAGGTGATGACCACTGTGTTCACTTGTGGCGGTGCAGTGGATAATGCCACAAAGATCAATTTATGGTCTACCATCAGACGTTGCCCCCCCCCCCCCCTGTTCATCATCAGTGTTCCTAACGATCTAATGATCTTCTTGAATGCCGCAGCGTATGTAGAGCAGTTCCTGCAACTCATGGCACGGCCTTTCCTGAATGCCCATGCTGAGAAGGTGTGGGGTGTCACCGAGCATTTTATCAACTCTCCACCTCCACTCACTAATCTCCTGAATCTATGCAGTGAAGCGCATGGAACATCACCGGAATATGCAGTATGCCCAAGGTCGGAATTCGAAAGCATTCACATCCGTGGGAATTTGCACACCATAAAATCTTCATAAATAGAATTAACTTAAAATTTAAATTAAAATAAAATTACTTCACTAAATCGCCAAAGAAGGGTGCGCGATATAAACATGGTGACTGTGCTCAGTTTACTTTCTACTGTTGGGGACTTCAAGTTAACAAATTCAGCCATAGTCTGACACGACATAATACTGATATTCTCTTCCTATATGAACTGATGTCTCATTCTCACATCTCGTTTCGTATTTGGGTTTATCTTAGCAATTACTGTAGAGACTGTCACACGCGTTTTATGAATACGTTGACAGATCTACGAGAAAGATTTGTCTGTATCTTCTTCCTCGGTACATAAGTTGAAGCCAGCTGCTCGCTTCTTTTTGTATATTTGGTCTAATATCAGGAGTTACTGCAGCAATTTTGATACAGTTTTTATTAATACACAGATAATACGTAGGCTGACCCATGAGGAAAGTTTGCATATATCCCTTCTCTGTCTGTCTCTCTCTCTCTCTCTCTCTCTCTCTCTCTCTCTCTCTCTCTCTCTCTCTCCAAATAAGAAATAGAAAGTTGAAACAAATGACCTGTCACAGGACAGAATAACTACAAAAACAATAACGATTTCGAGATGGTAAGCTTGCTATCACAGTACAATAACACAACGTATACTTGGCATTTATATTACATTTAACGTGAGCCCTCAGATCTCGCACACTAGCACCAAGTGACAATAATAAATTCCATATTAACGACTGCATGACCGCAGCAAATCTGCGTCTGCTGTAACTAAAGCAGCATGAACACACACTACCAATTCTTCCACATTCGTCGGCGGAGTAGTACACGTGTTCCTTCAGGTGTCCCCACAGGAAGAAATTCAGGGTATTTAGGTCAACTGAACACGGTCACCATACAACTCGACCTCCCCGTCTGAGCCATACCTTGAAAGTGCTCTGACCAAATACTGTCTCGCATTAATTCCAGAGTGTGGAGGTGCACCACCATGTTGGAACCTTATCCTATGCCGAACATGTAGTGGAACATCTTCCAACGCTTCAGGCAGATAGTTCGAGAGGAATGCATGATACCTTCATGAAGCATCCGGTCAGGCAACATGAAGGGGCACAAACACCTGTCGCTCAATATTCCTGCCTAGACATTGATACCAAAGCGAACTTATTCACAGTCGCGGGTGAGTGGGGGTTAACATCACACCAATGGTGAGCATTGTGCATATTGAAGACACCCTCACGAGTGAATTCTGCTTCATCCGACCATATTACGGTCTTCACGAAGTAATCGTTGGCTTCTTGTTGCTGTTGGAACCATTCACAGAACTGCATCCGCTGATGGAGATCTGTAGCATGCAGGTGTTGCGTGAAAGCATATTGATAGGGGTGGAGCCCATGCTCGTGCAGCACGTTAATGACCATGCATTGCGAGACACGCAGCTGCCTTGCTACGCTACGTGTACTTCACTGAGGTTCTTGTTGTATAACCTGCACAATAGCTTCTTCAGTAGCTGGAGTTCGACGAGTCCGTGGATGATCACTGTCACGTGATGGGGGAAGGAGAGAACCTGACTCCCGAAGGTGCAGCTCCAGATGACGAAACACATTTCTATCTGGATGACGTCGATGAGGATATCTAGCAGCATATTCACTGGCCACAAAACCAGCCCAGTTATGAAATGCACCAAGGACCAGAAGCATATTCACATATTCAACGTTTGTGTATGCCATATGTCTGCCACACTGGTTTAGAGGTTTACAATGATAAAATTCGATACGTGTACGCAAGTACGTTGGAGTCTGTCACAGGGACGTTACTCTGCTCACAACTAGTCGCTGTCTGGTGGACAGCGCATACAGTATAAACACACTGTCAGACCTGCGTGCTGTTCCACCTAATGCGTATTCCCCGTCTGATTGATACTGTTCTGCATGATTCATCCCGACACCGCTAATTGTAAAATGTTCGGTTTCGAATTACACTGTTTCTCTAACTTCAATAGACGTGTTTTTTCCACAAACTCATCGATAGAATAATAATAATAATGCAGCACGTGGTTACCAGAATCACTTTCAATAGGCATAATTAGAGGGACCATCACGATAACACTTACAAATAGTAACCGAGATTATACATTGTTCGGAAAGCACGTTGCTAGTCCTACTGGTAACGTAAGGCCCTAACGAAATGTAATGGACCTGAACGAGGCAGGAATAATAGTTGGTACTAATCTATCGAACAATTGGAGGAGAGTACAAACAAAATATGTTTCGCAGATGAAGTGGTGGCAATAAGTTCACGCCCACGACGTGGAAGGGCTTGTTTCAAAGCTGACCCATCTTCCATTTCTACTCTTCAGCGTGTAATTGCAAATGTTTTCTAGAGAATCCACTGCAATCGCAGTTGATGATTAAGGTGCCAGGTACTGTACCACCTGGACTTCATTTACCTTCAAGGGAGGATTGAGCCATTGGCCTCCTGCATGTGAATCGAAAACCCTAACCACTGCACCAACTGAACAGCACGATTAACATGTTCTCACAGAGGTACTTACGATGCATATGGTTACAGTGTTAGCTGACTGCCGCTCTTGAACGCCCTTCTTCTGCCGGATGTACTAGCTGGACGGAATTTTGTGAGTGACTTTTTTTATTATCACTGGCATGTGAGGAGTCGCGCTGCGAAGCCCGAGTGCGCGAATTTCGCTTCGCCCTGCATATATAAAATTTCGGCTTCCCTCACATTATAACGCTAAATTGACAGCAAAATCTTCCAGAGATGGGCAACGAATTACTCAGATTTGAAGTATCGTAATATATATGTCCAATAATGAAAAGATAACCAACTCTTCCTTGGGTTGTAATGTGAGACTTACAATTTGAAAGATTCAAATATTTGAATCAATAGCTTGAGTTGTGTGTTAGTGGGTTAGACGCACTCAGTGTAGAGGTTATCAGCGCCCTTATGAAGATAAGAAAAACAGAATGTAGTTAAAACGTAGAAAATGCAATAGAAGAAACGAAAGGAAAACCGTGATAAAGTCACACTCACTCTCTCCAAATCTCACCCATATCACCTTCTCAATCACACTGCTCACAACATGAAGAACAACGTGGCAAACGGGGAACTGTTGGAAACCTGTTAATAAAAACACAGTGGCAACTAGAGAAAAACTAAAACAGATTCACAGCAGTGTATGACTGGCTGGACACTTATTAAAAACGTGGATGAGCCAGCCACCCCGATATCATATTAAAAACGTTATCCTAAAATTTTTCGGAGCAAGTGTTACAATTCGCAAAATTTTAAAAGTCATACCTCATTCCTTTTGTTGTCAGCTAAAATAGCGGCAAATCTGCCGCCCTTTGATCTGAAAGTGAAACACAGTCTAGAAAAATGTGCCGCACTATGAAAGATACGCCACAAGCACCACAAATTGTTGGTTCCTATTGCCAGGACCAGAAGCCATGCATTATATCGTCTATGCAAAGATGAATAAGGAGGACCTCATATCGCTTGTGGGGCTGTAAGGTGTAATCCCATGACCGAAATGTGGTATGACTAAACACAGTTTATTATCTGCCACTTCCAACCATTCTTCATCCCACTAACACATGAATCTGTACCTGAACAGAGAGGTGAGACAATGCTTGGAGATGGCACAGTTAACTATCTGAGGATTGCAACAACCCACCTTATCTACTACATCTGTCTTTTCATTCCCTGGAATACCTGTGAGGACTGGCAGTCAGCAGGGAGACACCTCCTTCCCCAGCCTTTGTAGTTGTAGGAGTTTATCCTGACTGTACTGGACTACCTTATCTACTGGGAACAGGTACTGTTGAGGGTGAAGGGCACTCAGGGAATCGGAAGGGAGAAGACATTTAGCTTTCAAAACACGTGTCATCTGCTTCAGTATCAACGAGATCGCATATAATTTGGTGTCAAAGACAACAGTCGGATCTTTTAGGATATGATTGGGGAAATCAAGAAGGTGAAATGAAGAAGCTACAAATCTAAATTTTCCAGTACTTCACATTTAAAAAATATATTTGTTTTCCATGACAACCAAGCTCCTATTTGAACAAATGATCATTTTCATCAAGAAACTAATGTTATTGCTTCATTTAGCCTACTGTGATATTTGGGGTACCAAATAATAATTTAATTATTATAGTCCATGATAAAATAAGTTTTGTAAATGATAATTTGATTGACTTCAATGGTGCTACTGTAACAGTTATTTTAGAAATGACTTAGAATAAAAATTTTCGATTATATTAACATTTTTCCCTTATAAATGAGAAAGTCTAAGGTATCAGTTTTTCTCATTGCCTGTGATTGATAAATCAATAAATAACCTAAATATTCCTGACAAAGATTCAGAGATTAATCTCCATATTGGTGATGGCTGGGTTCATAATAATCATACTCAGCTGTACGTGAGTATTAGAGTTCTTCAATCTGATGGAAAACATTATAAATCAAAGAACGGAAAACCTAATAAACTACAAATTGATAGCTATGTGTCAAAGGTATCTGACTTTATAAGCATGAAGAAAGGCAATAATATTTTATGCAGAATGGAACACCCATTTATTTCATCATCAGTTTTATTTTATTTCACTTCGTCTCTTGCCAATGAATTAAGCATGGAAAAAACATGTAATTTACAATGATAAAATAAAGAGCAAGGAAAATGAAGAACTTCATGCATTAGATACGGTTGATTCATTTATTAAAGATTATAAAGAAGATTTATAGAAAGTAATCCTATTATTTGTTGTATTTGGAGTTCAGTGCAAATGATTATATTCTTAGTTGGGCTGATTACACTGAATCTGGAGTTGAAATAAAACATACACTTCCAAATGATTGTAAAATTATGGTAAAAAGCATGGAAATTCCTTCGCCTGTTTAAATATGAACACAAATATAAGCTACAGCGATAAAGTCTTTTAAATCTCAAAATATCAATATATCTTTGTATGGATTACAAACTATAGAGATTGCAGGATGAAGCCATAACAAAAATTTAGAGGTAGGTATCACAAATTATGATATTCTACAGTGTTGGATGTGTCTCATTTTATGTTTGTCATGCTTCAGCCTAATCGTAAAAATAGCCAGCTGAATGATTTTTCACTATTTGTTCACATTAAACTACAGAACATCTATTTGAAAAATTGAAGAATTGAAGTTTTCCCTCAAGAAATGTTGAATTTAGATCTCTCAAATAACTTTGTGAGAGCTTATGACCCATTCCTTGATATTTGGAAACAAACACTAATGTATAGCCATATAATGTTATAAATGATTATCCTGTCTATGTCATAAACATAACATGTAGAAGACAAATTTCTTCCACATAGAAAGTGACTCTGAAGTAATGTGCCATTTTCAGTGACAACATTCAGTGGTGGAAAATGCTTGAAAAATTATGAAAAAGCAGCTATTTTTCCTCCACAGCAACAGTCTTACGTTTTTGACAAAATCGTCGATTTTGCTTGAGATTTGTTGACTTTTAAAGTTTTTCTTCATTTTTCCTTGATTTAGCCAGTATATAGGATTTGGGGTGGTACTGGTAAAATCTGTCTGCTACTGTTACCAGGAGGTGCGTGGCAGTTACCGAGCCTTGGCACTTACACAGGGTATACATGTGTTCCTATTAGCAACTTTGGGCAGTCCAAACCCCGCATGCTGGATAGTATCAATAATCTCCAGATAAGAAGGCTTCTCCAATCCATACGCTATGCATCCAGTATTTTAGCTGCGATCACACAAAAGTCTTATAAAAGTGCAGCAGACATGCCCTGTCCATTCCCCAATACCTGTGGCTAAGGCTCTTTAAAGTGTTCAGAGTTTTCTGTGTTCCTTCGGGTCTCACAGTTGGGGTAGCCACGACAATTGGGAGTAAAAAATAACGCATAATCACCTCACTGAGTCTCTAAAATGTAGAATGGTGTGTGTCATATGCAACTCAGGTAAATAAAAAATATGATAAGAGTAATTAAAATTATCACAAGGACACTTATCTGCAAATAACCTAAACCCTGTCTTTGCAACCCACTAGTCTACTTTTTGCACATTTTTTTAAGTTGCAACTGACTAGTTGCTGTTGCAGTATTGGACGGGGAACAGAAAGCTGCTAAATCGCCCACAAATAAAGAGCAATGTACACGACTTATGACTGTAAACATGATACTGTTTACAGCAATGACAAAAGGTAAACACCTGAAAGACTGCCCTGAGGAACCCCACTCTCTTGCTCAAAAGGAGCCGAAAGTACGTCACCAACTTAGTACTGAAAAAAACACTTAGACAGGAAGGAGTGTATGGGGATGGGAAGGTGACCACGGAAGTCCCACTTTTGGGACTGCCCTACTGTCTCTCCATGTAGTGTCGTATGCCGTACTTGTGTCAAAGACTACACCAAAACTTTGATGTCTACATACAAAAAACTGCTGAATAGCCACCTCTAGCAGATTCAAGCTGTCAACATTGGATAAAAATCTCCTGAATCCACCCTGAGGGCGCTTATGGAGTAGCCTCGTTTCTAACATGCAGACTAGACGAAAGCTAACCATTCGTTCCAGGTTCTTTCGTACACTACTCATTAATGTAACACTCCAGTAGCTACTGGGACACATTCGGTCCTTTCATGGTTTGTGAGACGTATCACAATGGCCTCTCTCTCCATGAGTCAGCAAAGTGGGTTGTCTACCATCTCAGATCAATACATTTAAACAGAATCTCTTTTTATACTGTTTGTAAACGTAGAAACTTGCTGTGGTAGGTTTGATCATAACTAGGTTTAGCATCATGAGCTTCAGGCAGTGCCAGATCCATTTCCCTCATGGAGAAAGGGCACCTGTAAGACCCAGAACTGTTGGACATGAGGTCTATCTTGGCCCCCTGTGAGGTTGCACAGTTGCAACGGAACGAGAGATCCTGGCTGGCCTTGACAGGAGTCTGAGAAATGTCACCAGGCATTGTTTGGAGACATTCCTGTTTCAGCACTGCTGCTATTGGTAAACGACTGTATTTACTGGAAATCCTGAGAGATTGTCCGCTGTTAGGCAGCATTTAAACCTTCACAGAGCTCCACACTTGACCTGTATTGCTGAATGGTACTCAGTGATGCACCAAGGTTCGGTTTGCCTCCTAGCTTGACCTGAGGACTTTGTGGTGTGTATGCCAGTGAAATTATGGATCACTTGTATGATAGGGTCCACCCTTCCTCGACTTCAACTCAGTGTTCAAACAGCCAGCTGACTGAACAGCGTTCAGTTAGCCGTGCTGACCATCCATTTTCGTAGGCTCAATTCAAGTAATGCTCCGTCCAGCAGGTGAATCCACAGCTGTCACCCGAATCTAGCTCATCAGTGGCTTGCCACTGAGCAGAGTCTGCCAGGGCTGGAGGGTAGATGCATGGGTCGATGGCTGGTGATTGCCCAGCAGCAGCATAGAAATGAGTGGGACTGCCTGTGTTGAGGATGCACAACTTCTGAGACATAATGAGGCTCTCCAAAACTCGACCCCCAGTGCAAGTAAAATTCGGTGCCTTATAATATATTATGGGCACTGCAGTCATCCAATAGGAGAAATGTGTGTGGGAGCAGTTCTATAAGGCTCATGAGAGCCTCAGAGTTTTTTGCAACCTATGATAGTAAGTACCTAAAGCAGATAGTGATCTTCTTCAGTGAAACTTCAATGGCTACAGCTTGTAAGTCAGTAACCAAGGAGAGAACCAAGAAGTGGAGTGTGTTATTCACCAACACAGACACCCTTTCTTTGTTCTTTCCCCAGCCAGATCATCCCTGTGGTAGAGACACAAAATGTTCTTCTTATGGGGCGGCCGCAACTGTAATGACATCAAGACAGTTATTTAATCCGCAATCTTTTATTGGGTACACAACCAGTTTAGAAACAGTTACAGTTCCATCATCTGGTGTACCAAAAAGAAATCACTTACTCATCTGTAGTAAAAATTGTAAGTAACTGGCATTTGCTTGATGTGTGTGTGTGCCACGCGGAGTGGCCGCACGGTTTGAGGCGCCAAGTCACGGATTGCGCGGCCCCTCCTCCCACACTCCGCCACACACCGTTGGGTGGCTTGCGGAGTATAAATGTAGATGTAGATGAGGTTCGAGTCCTCCCTCGAGCATGGGTGTGTGTGTTGTCCTTAGCGTAAGTTAGTTTAAATTAGTGTAAGTACGGGCGATGACCTCAGCAGTTTGGTCCCTTAGGAACTCACACACATTTGAACATTTGCACACTTGATGTGTGCTCTCGTGCACTTGTTTTAAAATAACAAATGGTAGCCATTTATTGTAGTGGCCTTCTGAATATGGAATTGTTTCAAATATCACTGCTATGCTATTCGTAATCCGACTTTAACTTCCGTGACAGATGTCATACCAAATCACATGCAGTATGGTAGTAATCAGACAATATCCCTCACTGCACCCCACATAGAAGTTACTGAAACAGAATTACCACAAATGATACGTAAACTAGTGAAATTCAGCCGATTAAAACGAGCTTTAACGTTAGTGTATGTGCCTTAACAGAGACCGTGATTTCTGTGGTCTCATTGGAGTCGGACTTGTATTTGGAACCACATGTTATTTCTTTTGTTTTACAACAAAGTACCTGATATGCACTATGACTGCTTTTTTCAGCATATAAGATAAGTTAAAATAGGTTCCCACCACAAAATTACACTGATTAACAAAATAAATAAATGTATCTGTGATTGTGATATATTGTAACTACTGGTCAAAATCAGACTGCTATTGTAATTTTTTGTATTTATGTACATGAATGGGACTAATGTTTCCTATACCTGTAACCACTTGTTCGATAATGGTGCTGTTCAACGTACAGTTTGTCGCATCAGGATTATGCAGGCAGTGTCAGTCCAGAATTAATGATAAATGTCACAACGTGAGGGTCTTTTTTCGAATGTCTGATGATGAATAGTTGGCGTAATATTATCATATGCTTCATTTCACACAGATGAAGGTTATTTGTAAATAAACATTACTTCTTTTTTATTACTAACTTCGTTGACATTGGTTGAATTTCATGCTCAGTTCGTTCAATATCGTACACACTTCGGAACATCCTTTTGGGCCATAGCATGCAGATATTTATTTATGGATTAAGAACAGAAGGATTTAGCGACAAAACAAACTACTGTTCTGTCTGAGAAATATGCTGCAGTGAATGTCTAATTGCGTTTAAATTATGTATTAACAAAATAAGGTGTCTGTCATGGTGCACTGAATGATGACACAAAAGCTAGTATTAAACGTTTGTTTCAAATACACTAAGGCATTACAGATAACTGTATTACAGCGTTACAAAAATCAGTCGATAACAGACCCAAATAAATGAATAATTTTATGTGGCCAAAACATGGTTCAAAAAATGGTTCAAATGGCTCTGAGCACTATGGGACTTAACATCTATGGTCATCAGTCCCCTAGAACTTAGAACTACTTAAACCTAACTAACCTAAGGACAGCACACAACACCCAGCCATCACGAGGCAGAGAAAATCCCCGACCCCGCCGGGAATCGAACCCGGGAACCCGGGACCAGCCAAAACATGGTCTAAATTGTAAGTAAGAAGAAAAGACAAATGCAGCCTATGTTGATAATATGTCAAGTAGAAAATTAATTACGTTCTGTACACTAATTACACTCAGATTTTTTTCTTTCTTTCTTTTTTTTTTTTTTTTTTTTTTGCTACTTTTGAGAATTTGCTTTGAAAAACCTGGTCTCCCGTCAGTGTTACCAACTTTACGAGAAGTTTATTAATCGTATGTCGGTATGAGCTCACAAGATACTCAAATAGACAGGAGACTTTCATCACTGAAAGAATAATATCAAGCGAGAGTTGGAAGCACTCAGTATTCTCGGCACCATTTAGACCGACGGATGAAAACAAATATTTCCCTTGATCGAGTGATACCTTTATTATTCAGAAATCTACTCGGCAAACACATAGCGATCCAATAACCTTTTATTTACCATCTTAAATCACTTCCACTTTCTTCAATGTAATATCAGAATCTTTTCAAATATGATATGTGTATATAAAGCTGTCCCAGACACTTGGGATTTGAATTATATAGGGTGTCTCAGTAGCGATGGTGAATATTCAGCGATATGATAGGAACGATCATTCGAAGCAAAATAGTCTTGTAAACATGGATTCCAAAATAGGTTCCTTAAGTACTAGAATCACTTGTTCATTAGAAGAGACGTGTTTCACAATAGCGAAGATGGACAAGTGATCACAGCTAGCCGCCCGGGGTGGCCGAGCGGTTATAGGCGCTTCAGTCTGGAACCACGTGACCGCTACGGTGGCAGGTTCAAATCCTGCCTCGGGCATGGATGTGTGTGATGTCCTTAGGTTAGTTAGGTTTAAGTAATTCTAAGTTCTAGGGGACTGGTAAGTCCCATAGCGCTGAGAGCCATTTGAACCATTTGGTCATAGGTCCTAAGGTACGTACTTCAAATCCCATGTTCACTAAATATTTTTTTCTTGTATTGATAGACCCCCTCTCTACGTATGGATGGCAAAGAGCTTGCAGCAAAACCGATTTTTTTCCCAGCTATCAAGATATGCATTTTGAGCCCATATTTACAAGTCATTTTTGCATCGAATGGTCATTATTTTCATATTACTGAATATTGACCATTCCTTCTGGGACAACTTGCGTAGATGATAAATGTTCGTAAACTTGGATCTGCGAGATAACTAACTAATAGTCGAGAATAAATATATGGTTTTTATTGGCATTAAGAACTTACACCTTACTTAAGTGCCTAACAACTGTTTTAAGGGACGACCCTGTATCAGTGCATGGATAATCACGTAAGCCACTGACCCATTTCACTCCATTTCTATCATACGTTGAATATGATAGGGGTGTTTATTGATGAGTCTTCTCCTACACGATGAAACTGCATCTCATAAAATTCTACTACTGTGAACAAATGTTAGCCGAAGGACTGACACATCCTATATATCAGGTGAAATCACGAATTACAGTGAAATGTATTATTTCTGGACTGCCTACAGGAAATATTGTCTGAAATTTAGCTTTGTGTAGGACTCACTATGTAATATAAACTCCAATAAACATTATGGCCTACGCAGAATTCAGCTATAGTATGAGCGTATGAAACATAGTTCACACGAGGAAAAGAAAAAAGAAAATGCTCAAATGTCCGTAGATGACGTCATGACTAAGTGGCGGGCTACATGCCCTCTTGGGGAAGATGCGGCGATGCCGTCACTGAATGAATGTGTGTGAAACCTTATGGGAGTTAACTGCTAAGGTCATCAGTCCCTAAGCTTACACACTACTTAACCTAAATTATCCTAAGGACAAACACACACACCCGTGCCCGAGGGAGGACTCGAACCTCCGCCGTCACTTAGGGCACTGGCTCGCCATTGGCGATACGTTTGTTATGGAAATCACAGTATGAGGTTTTTAATCCTACACCTCACAAGTACAAGTACAGGGCCTTACCTTCTGCGCCAGCTCTACCTCACTAGGTAAGTACATTGCAATGCATTTTAATTTCGAACACTGTTCTCTCAGCCAACCACCAATACAACTTCTTCCGCTTAATGCACGACAATTGGAGGACTGTGTTTTTCTTCGGTCGTTATGCGGCTGCCAAAATCGAATGAGACAATTAAGCGACATTATGCAACGAACAAAAGCATGTTCCTGACACAGGCTTTCAAATATCTGACTTTCCTGCGGAAATTTATTTCTTGCAGCACTGACAACAGCGGTGTACGGTGCTTGTAAGCATCAAGAGTCATTCAGAACTTATCGATTACTCTTCCATTTGGACGCAAATTGCGAATGGCTCCAATACTTCACAGAGAGGCTTATCTCCTTTCTGGGAACAGCTATCTCCTTAGACTTCATGTTTTAAAATGCGGCCGATGGGGTTGGCATCTCAAGCTCTTATTTCAAAATTGTGCTACTCATTGCTGTACTTGCTCATGTAGATAACGCATCTTCTATAGTCAGAATTTGAAATGAACACCGTATAAATAAATATTACTTTCTTGAGTTTACTGCAGTTATTTACAAAACCAACGATTAGCATGAGAACAGCCTTTCTTTATCGATACTCTAATTACTTTTTCACCTCTATGAATATTTTTCTGTGCTGAACCGATCAATTTCTATCGTACGTTCAAATAATTCATATGACACTTAGAGAAAGCATACAATTATATATTATCTCAAGAATGGCAAAAAATTAATCAGTAGTGTTCTAGTAGTAGCTCTCAAGATTTGTACCACCACCGCTTGAGTCGGTGCTGTATTGAAGGACTTTTGGGGGCGGCGACCAAGTCAGAGCCTTAATTAGTTGCGACAAGCTCCACTAAAGTTGATTACTGTCATCTTCTTCCCAAATGCGTGTAGTGTAAAACTCTTACGAGAGCTTTGCTTTCTGCCTTTACAGAGTACTTACTCCTTTCCATAACTTCCTTACAATGAGATGAGTCTTTGTGGTTACACAAAGTTTAAAACCAATTACTCTCAATACTCATAGTGGATCTCAAATTGTAAACTGAATTTGCAAGTCGAACGTAGATCTGTAGTTCGACGATTTATAAGTATTCTATTAGGTAATTCTGTAATCAATGTATATCTCAAAACATCAAAAATCAGACGAATGAGCACGGCCAAATGCTCGTTGTAGTATTTGTACCCCTGTTTCAAGAGATTGACATTCATCCAATTTATTAAACAGTAGATACTAACAAAGGGCAGTCGATCCCGACATGCAAAGTTTTACGCAAGGTGGAAAACAAAATTTACAGGCTCATGAGTGTTCATGTTCCAACTCATGTTGAAAATAGAACTAATACGGATGGAAAAGAAACATTTTGGGATGATCTTTATCATTTGGGTCTAGAGGAAATTTTGAAGTGCGGTGGGGCGATGGCTTGCGCAAACAGGTATTGAGAACGGTTAAAAGAATTTTGTGGTATACTTGGGTTGATTTTGGAGACAACAACGTTCAAGAGATCAAATAGGTTAATAACTTGGAAATTTCTCGAAGTCAAACTATGAGAGCTTCAGATAGATCATGTGGCCATGGATCTGAAATTTCATAGAGAAATTTTTAATTTTAAAATCCTCCAATGCGTCGATATTGATTCAGACCACTACCTGTCAAAAATTGAAATCAAACTGACACCTAAAGAAAAACAAACCTCAAAAATTAGGTAGAGAGATCTGGAACACCTTTAAGTGACAATCTAGCAGCATCTGACATTGGACTACAAGGTATGGCTGAAGAAGTTGTTCCCTTACGGAAAAGGAAGAAACATGCTTGGTGGAATTATGAACGCGTAGGCATCAAGGCTGAAAATGACCAATGAAATAAAATAAAAACGTTGCTTGGAGGAATTAATCAATGGCAGAAGATCCACAGCTAATGAAATTAGTAGAGTAGAAAGGAAATTTCACCAGGACTCATTAAAATCTTACGGCGAGGCTTTCAGTCGCCATAAGAAGAAAAATTACTATCTGACTTTTAAACAGTACTAATCGAAATATACTCCACCACTCTTATTATGAAGGATGCGAACGAAAATGTAGCACACAACTATTATGGCAATACAATAACTTCAGTAACTTTGGCTGAATACTTCAAACATTTACTAAGTAGTGCACAACCTAAACATTATTTGTAATTTGACCCTTATCCAAGAAATAAAACGCACCCGGAAAAAGTTACGCCTCCACATCTAGACAAAGTACAAGCAGCGACTAATCCGCTTCGTAATTATAAGACACCTGGTGATAACCAACTTGTGGTAGAAATTTGGAAGTATGCAAATGCACCAACTATTCTGAATTTGCATTAATATCTTATTGACATTTGGAGCACTAAGAAATCGCTAGAGGAAAAGAATTCTGCGATAACCTATCCACTACACAAGAAATGAGACAAATAGGGCCTTTATAATTACAGGGATATATCTTTGCTGAATACCGTTTGCTAAATTTTCTCTGTGGTTCTGTACTGCAGAATTCATGAAAAGCCTTGTGTCGAATTAGGTAAATGTCAAGTAGATTTTCGTCCAGGACGAAGCTGTCCAGATCAGATTATTAGTGTTAAATGGATAATGAAATTCCGAAAGGTGAGGAACATGAAATAAAGCTTATGACAGTATCCATCATGAATCTCTCGTGTCTATCATCACGGAATTTGGTTTACTACAGAAACTTGTCAACCTTAATGCGGCCACTCTCAGAATTGCTAAATCTAGAGTAGGATTCAGAAATGAATTCTCTGGAACTTTCGAGATTCGAGCTGGCCTTCGACAAGCTGATGGATTGTTTCCATTACTGTTTAACTGTGTGCTGAAGAAAATCATGCGCGAATGGAACAAGACATGTCCACTACCTATTAAGGTTGGAAGAAAGATTCGACTTAACTCTCCTGCATTTTCAGATGATTTAGCGTTGTTAGCAAACGGAATCCACGAAGCAAAGTTTCAGATAGGAGAACTAGAACGGTTAGCGGCAAAGTGGCGTTGCAAATTTCTTTTGAGAAAACAGAAATGATGCCTTCCCCAGTTGACACATTCCATATTATAGTCCACAGTGTTCAAAAATTTAAGGAGGTACCAAAGCTCAAATATCTTGGTGAGATTATTACTTGGAATGCCAATGAAGGAGCATCAATAGATAGTAGAACATTAAAACGACAACGAGCACACTGAACTACGTGGGCAACTTACAAAAAATCGGTCTCTTTCAGTATACGCTAAACTTCGATATTAGTCCTTCGTTGTTAAACCGGAGGCAAGATAAGCAATTGATGCATTATTTAAGGTAAACCCTCAAGCAACAACTGATATGCTGTAAACGTTTCAGAGATGAATGATCTGAAGGATTAACAGTAAAAAGCACCAAGTTTATGGTTTACGAAGAAAGTGAATCCATTGTTGATGCATCGAGAAAAACAATGTTTGCATTCTGGGCTACGTTTCTCATTTACCGAATACTGTACTCCTGAAACAACTTTTTGACTCCTTTTGGAACAGCAAGACAAAAAAACGGCTGGCTAAAGGAAACACAAATGGATCTAAATAAAATGAACTTAACAAAAATAAAATCGAACATAAACAAGAGAAGCTGTTGCTGATGAATAAAAACATACGACTGATATTCAAAACATCACAAAAGAAGAAGTAGGTCGTATCTGCAGAAAAACGAGTCTCCGGATTACTTCGAATGAAGAACATTTGGGAAAGGAAGGAACTGTTGACTGTTATGATCTAACCTTATTCATTGCAGACTCTGTGGTATAATGTGTGGTTTCAGTGTACCAGTGTGGGCGTAACCTACGCAAATAAATAAATAAATAAATGGTTGTTGATTGTGAGTGGATGCACCTTTCTGCACGTGCTAGTCACGTTTTGCTCTGTGTTCGAGAAACAGGAAACACCTATGACAAGCTACAGAGAGAACTAAACTTGGTCAGCATTCTAATTTCCGTAACATCAGATATACTTAAATAATTCGTTCAATAATCTGTTAATGTTTTTTTTATTTTATTTGGCCCTATCTAATTACGTTAATAAATGAGACAACTTTTGGTGTTCGCAAGAAACGTTTGTCACAAACGGAGCCGGGTTAACCCGTTTGGTGGTCCAGAGCTAGAAAAATGTGTGATCCCTGCTGACTTCACGCATTTTTATGAAAGTACGGCAGGAAAGCAAGGGAATACGAGCAGTCTCACGACATCAACCATTCCACGCATTAAATTATATTGTCACGTAGAAGAAGGTGTAACTATTTGAATGACGAACACTAACTTCAATTGATGGTTTATTCAGCACTTGCACATACAAGAGCTCGGAGCGAAATACCTCCGGCCAGTACACAGACAGTATATATGTATATGTATATAGTTACGAACTTGCCAATACAATGATCCTTGACATTTGTGGATACTTCTAGAATGTACTCGAACCGAATATAGAAATTAGAATTGTATAGTCCAGTTGAGTTTTGAACTCACGACCCTCCATGCAACACTTCAGTATCATAAGCGCTACACCACGGGGCTACTCAGATTCTGCTGGACACTATTATATCTAAAGGAACTTTCCGAATGCATGAAAACAACCACTAGTTTATCCTATTATACAAATGAAATAATTGAGTAAGTGAATACAGGGTTATTACAAATGATTGAAGCGATTTCACAGCTCTACAACAACTTTATTATCTGAGATATTTTCACAATGCTTTACACACACATACAAAAACTCAAAAAGTTTTTTTAGGCATTCACAAATGTTCGATATGAGCCCCTTTAGTGATTCGGCAGACATCAAGCCGATAATCAAGTTCCTCCCACACTCGGCGCAGCATGTCCCCATCAATGAGTTCGAAAGCATCGTTGATGCGAGCTCGCAGTTCTGGCACGTTTCTTGGTAGAGGAGGTCTAAACACTGAATCTTTCACATAACCCCACAGAAAGAAATCGCATGGGGTTAAGTCGGGAGAGCGTGGAGGCCATGACATGAATTGCTGATCGTGATCTCCACCACGACCGATCAATCGGTTTTCCAATCTCCTGTTTAAGAAATGCCGAACATCATGATGGAAGTGCGGTGGAGCACCATCCTGTTGAAAGATGAAGTCGGTGCTGTCGGTCTCCAGTTGTGGCATGAGCCAATTTTCCAGCATGTCCAGATACAAGTGTCCTGTAAGGTTTTTTTCGCAGAAGAAAAAGGGGCCGTAAACTTTAAACCGTGAGATTGCACAAAACACGTTAACTTTTGGTGAATTGCGAATTTGCTGCACGAATGCGTGAGGATTCTCTACCGCCCAGATTCGCACATTGTGTCTATTCACTTCACCATTAAGAAAAAATGTTGCTTCATCACTGAAAACAAGTTTCGCACTGAACGCATCCTCTTCCATGCGCTGTTGCAACCGCGCCGAAAATTCAAAGCGTTTGACTTTGTCATCGGGTGTCAGGGCTTGTAGCAATTGTAAACGGTAAGGCTTCCGCTTCAGCCTTTTCCGTAAGATTTTCCAAACCGTCGGCTGTGGTACGTTTAGCTCCCTGCTTGCTTTATTCGTCGACTTCCGCGGGCTACGCGTGAAACTTGCCCGCACGCGTTCAACCGTTTCTTCGCTCACTGCAGGCCGACCCGTTGATTTCCCCTTACAGAGGCATCCAGAAGCTTTAAACTGCGTACCATCGCCGAATGGAGTTAGCAGTTGTTGGATCTTTGTTGAACTTCGTCCTGAAGTGTCTTTGCACTGTTATGACTGACTGATGTGAGTGCATTTCAAGCACGACTTACGCTTTCTCGGCTCCTGTCGCCATTTTGTCTCACTGTACTCTCGAGCGCTCTGGCGGCAGAAACCTGAAGTGCGGCTTCAGCCGAACAAAACTTTATGAGTTTTTCTACGTATCTGTAGTGTGTCGTGACCATATGTCAATGAATGGAGCTAAAGTGAATTTATGAAATCGCTTCAATCATTTGTAATAGCCCTGTACTTCAGAAATCTTTTTTTCCCGGTTTCGTTCCGACCGAAGTTCTCTGTCACAGACTGGAAGTCAGGAGAACTGGTCACCTCCTGTCCAGTCGCTGGCAAAGCAACAGCTGAAATGCGTTCTTCTTGCAATGTAGAGCGTTTTTTCTTCATGATGAGGGCTAGTTTAATGAAACCCCTGTCAGTTTCACTATTCGCGGCTGGTACTGAGATGAAATTCGCGTAAGCAATCATTAAATTTAGAGAAACATCACGGAGACAGTTTCTGAACATTGAATGATATAATTTGACTGTTGATATGTTAGCAGGCTTTTCTTCTGTAGCTTCCTGATTCAGTATATTGTTTCTTAAAGGTCAGAAAACATCGTCTACGCGTATTTCGCAATACTTTTCTTCTCGAGTTTTAGTTCTGCTCGTAGTTTATCAACAACTATAATAAATTCCATATGAAATTTTTCACGTCCACTCATTTCTTCCGGTTTTTCACCAACAGGGCTTCTTCTTCTTCTTCTTGTATTGCATTTTCTTTCGCCCCTACATTCTTGATACACATGCTCACTTATACTCCTAGCTTGGTTTTCATATTCATCAACATTTTTCCTAACGCTCAAAAAACGGAATCAATGATTACAACGTTTGTAACCGCCTAATTAAGTCCAGTCCAGGCTTTTGCAGATATTTGTTGATTTTATTCTTTTGTGAGATTACGTCATCCCTGAAAACAATCAATATAGCTGCCTCCAGTTTTTTTAGCTTCCCCAAAGCGATTTTGCCTCATTTATTGTATGTGACTTTTCCCCAGTTGTTCTTGACAATTTCACAACCATCTCGTATCGGTCAGTATGCACCCATAATGTAAACGCCGTGCAACGAGAGCGCCACTGGCGCTGCGACCAAGGCTTTTTGATGAGGGGGTGGGGGCCAGGGGAAAAGAGAGCATGTTTTCGATAGCCAAGTGCATACATTTTAGATTAGCATAGAAATTTAGTCGTGGCCGCACTATAATGGCTCCTTCACACTCTTTCAAATGTCGTCACATTCCTTTCGAACAACTAGATGAATGGTAGTTGTCATATAAACTTTAGAAGCAAATATACCCGCGTCACCAAGAACCTCTAATTATTTCAATCTTAGCGTAATTACATCGTTCCTTTCGAGGACTTGGTGGAAAACAGACATGGTTTACATTTAAAAATATCTATTTCTCTGTAACTAATTTTGGTGCATAAAACGCATATGAAAACATTGCCTGAAAAATCAGTGCCGAAAGTTGATAGTGAAATTATGCTGTGAATCGTTATTGTATCCTCGTGGTTGTGCACTACCAGCTGGGTTCCTAGAAGCAGTTTACAATTATGAAGCCTCGAAATAAAGTTTCTAACTTGGCGATAGAAACAGACAACACAACGCTGCCTCACAGGCGTGCAGTTTGGCAGTATTAGGTCTACCGTGAAAGTCGTTTGACTGTCACCATCTATAAGCACGCTGTCATACAGTACAGTATTGGCTTTTCCACCCCAGGATTTAATACCAGGCAAAAGTTTTTTTCAGTGACATATTGTTTTAAAATATTCTAAGGACATGTTGTGTGAATTTAATTTGTCACTTTACCGCATCTAGAGGAAGTGACAAGAAATTTGTTACGGTTCCGTTAAATGATTGACATAATCTATAACCCGAGGTTCAAACTATGTTTTTCCTTATAACCACAGGAGAACTTAAGCCAAGGTTTTTCCAGGTGCTGGAATGGAATATTGCGCCGCGAAGGAATGCGTTATATCATGTATAAAATGGTTCAGTTTTCTGTCTCACGCGATCAACCGCGTCGAATGCACATCTCCGAAGCACTCTTATGCGGAGTTGTTGTCGTACAATGTGGTTTAAAATTTTAATTTTTTTACTCATTCATGTCGTTTGAGAAGATTATTTGCCTACCCTGTTATCATTCTTCATTGATTTTCTTGCCTTATTAACTCTCCTATTCCTACCAATTTCTGAATAGAAAATATACAGATGAAAAAAATCTAGTGACAATCGAACACATGTTCTCCGCTCCTGCGCCACATGTCTCTGTAGCTACACCAGCGGTGCTCTCATTGCACAGCGTTTACCTGAAGGATACAGTGGCAGTCAAAAAATATGTGTTTGTGGAGCCTCTATATGAGGATGAAAAATATTCAGTTTTCTACTGTCTACCGATCCAGACAGTTTTGAATCTATCACGAGTCGTGAAGTTTAGGAGCGGTTTCTCTTTCAGTTACGTAACACAACTATTGTACATAGAAGAATATGAATGAGTTAATAATCACTTTAGATGATGCCCTTAACATCACATTTGTTTGTAGGCGATACCATTAGAGGCAGAACACCGAGAGGATCTCAACATGCTTTACGGAATTTGTAACAGCACAATCGTTAAATATGCTTTGAAAACGGAACAGTCACGAAAACTGCATGCGAAAGAGAAAGAAACGAAGATTAAGGTTGAACGTCCAGTCGACAGCGAAATCGTTAGAGGTGAAGCGCCAGTTCCGATATTTTCTTTTATTTTTATTTATTTATTTGTTTATTTATTTATTTATTTAAGAAGGAGGAGGGAAACCACATGATTTCTTTCAAAGGACCCTTACGAACATTTATCAGGAGCGATTTAGCGAAACGACAGAAAACCTAATTCAGGATGGCAGGCCAGGGATTTGAGCAGTCGTCCTCCTGAATGTGAGTGCCGTGTGATAAAAAGTATGCCACACTCGCCTGATATTCGCACATGATTAGGGGCAACAACCTTACATTTAAACTTCGTGGCCTTCGTGTAGTACGTCGCCTGAGTAGTACATACATATGTATAAACAGTGCTGCTACCTCATGGTATATCTACTTGTGACTTGTCACGCCTCAGTTACCTGCATACGGAGGCAGGTGGCGTACCGATGAGGGAGAAATTGCGGGAGGGGGGTGGGGGGAGGTGGCGTCTGCACGTTCACATAGAAACACCACACACACACACACACACACACACACACACACACACACACACACGCAAACACACACCCTACACTCATATATGAGTAAGGGGCAACCAGAAGGTTTCCGTTTGAGAGCGTTGGTGCAGCCTATGTGCGACGTACCGTGACTCCGATGCTGGTATATAAGCAAAGACATGACGGCAAACTGTGTAGCACTCGTGTTTTTCCAACGTGCATGCGGTAAATGCGTAAACGAAAACTATGGCGTAATTAATAACGATTGCATCCAAACAGTACCAACGTGATGTTACTCTTTCCTTGGCTGTTGAAGGAAAAACACCAGTGTAAATCTATTGGAGAATGAATAATATTTATCCATAGTCCCTTCGTCCAAAAACGTCCAAGAGTCAGCCGGCTGCTGAAAAGGTAATTCTCCCTATGTTCTTTGATTACCTACGCCAATTGTTCATTGATTTGAAGAAAACTGGTGTCTCCATCACCAGGGAACGGTATTGAGCAGCACTGGAGAAATTATGGAGTGCAGTAAAGTCGAAACATCAGAGACCACTGTGATAGGGCATGTTGCTGCTTCGTTATAACGCATGTCCCCATATCGCAAATGTCGTAACGCCGAAGTTATAGCAACTCTAGTGGGAGATACTCGAGTACCCGTCCTATACTACTGATCTCTCCCCATGCGATTATCACACCTTCGGTCCTTCAAGAAAGGCCTTGAAAAGTCGACGATTTCTGTCGAACGAGGTTCTGAAGTAGGTAGTTACGGACTTTTTCATGCTACAGGACGCATTGTTAAACCAAATGGGTATCTTTGACCTGATGCGTCGGTGGGATGATTGCCTCAAAACTCACAGCGGTTTATCTTGATTGGCCTACCGATCCTGGACTGTACGGTTTCGAAACGGAGTTCTGCTTATAATGATGTCCAGTTTGAACACTATATTACTGACAAAGGGGGAAACGTCAAGGAACAAAAATAATTAACGAAATTTTTACTAATAGATGTTGCTGTAAACGGCTTAACGCAAATGGAGTCTGCTAAAAATGCCAGTTGGATGGTAATACGACGCATATGGTTTGAATTGCGAATTACACCATCCGTACTGTTAAATATGCATGATCGCACAAGTTCGGAAAGCAACAGTTGTGGTACTGTTAGTTAGGGAAGCGTATCCACCAAGGCAAGGTCGTATATCATCTGATGGGAAAAATCGGTTTTTAACTGTCCTGAGGCCAAGAACCGCGTAAGAAGCCGAATGACATCAGCTTGTAACTGCCGTGGGCCTGGTGGAAGACATGTTCCATATGCTGTCCACCGTTTCCTGCAACAAGTTAAAATTGTGAAACAGCGTGTTCCACAACTGATGAGGTTGTCTCGGAGGTCACGTTCATAACTGGTTGCGCAGTTACGTTCGTAATTAGATAACTGAACACAACCTCTTTCATATAACACCACAGCTACGAGCCACACAGGTTATGATCAGGCGACCTGGACGGACGAGCTGTAGGGATATGACGGCTGATAATTCTAGCATTTTCGAAATTCCTCTGCTACAGTCGCTGCACTGGCTGTGCTGTGTGCGGAGGAGCACCGTCGTGCATAAAAGAGATCCTCCCCACACATCTACGCTGTTGCAGGGTTGGAATGACGTTGGTGAGCAAAAGACCCTCATAATGTTTGCCAGTAACGATACAGGTAAGAGGACTAGCAGGCTTAATCACCTCGAACAAATATGCCCAACAATACACGATGCCGTCTACCCGCACCACACATCACCTTTGCAGAAGTGGTACGTTCGTGCGGATTTTCAGTTGACCATATTCTACAATTCTACCTGCTCACATGTCCTTGGAGAAGAAAAGGGACTTCATGTCTCTACAGAATGATACATGGCCATTCATTGTCCACTTCCATGAGAGCAAGAAATTCCAGAGCGAACGTTTGCCTTGCTGTCAGGTCAGCAGGAAGCATCTCCTGAAGATAGGTGGTTTTATATGGATAACAATGCAGGATGTTTTGTAGGTTTTTACATATCCTGCTCGCACATACACTATGTGATCTAAAGCAACTCTCTCTCCATGCCCTCACTCCCTGTGCCAGATGCCTCGTATCCTCCCAAACTCTAGAAATTACAAGTGTATTTACCATCAACATTTACAACACTAAGTTCCGGTTACGCTCACTCTCATCCTTCAAGGATCGATCCTACTGTAGTCTGTACTGCTGGAGGACTCCACTTTAGATCGATGAAGGCTACACACAGCAGAGTAAGAGCCACTGTGGCGTTAGGTATTGTGACACTCAAGGTCACAGTCGCACGCCATTTCCTTTACCTGTACTACTACAACAGCTCGTCCAAATCCGCTGTGAGTTGGTTCAGGGAATGGATTAGGTTTGGCTTCAGTTTTCTATGGAGGAAAGTTAAATTCTGCATCGGAAACATCTTTAGTTGTTCATCTGGCCAGTACAGCTGTGGCTGTGTTACGTTCAACCCACTTGATCGGGGTGGTAGCTGGACGTTTGTCCCCGTTATTTCACATTCTATCCCGTTAATCAATAACCCAGTATATTCCTTTTGTACTCTCAATGCCCCTTTTAGGCTGCTCTGCTTGTAGCAGTTTTCCACCTCTACGACAGTATCATACGCGCAATCAGTCCAATGTAATGTCACTGGCTGGAAGTAAGGTTTTGGTTCCGTAATGTACTTTGGGCGATACCTGCCGTTCGTTACAACTAAGAATAGGTGCACAGTGCATAGTTCTGCGCTGAAAATATTATGTGAATATTATTTCAAAAATTTTTTACTAGATTTTACGATTGAAATTTCATGGCATTCTCTGAAAATTTTAAATCTAGATTTCTTGCCTGAAATTTTACTATTTTTCCTGAAAATATTACATGCATATTTTGACATTTTATGGCACATATTGTTAATATTACAAAGTTTAAAATTAATATAATGGTAGAATAATTAGTAAGAACATGTAAAATTGATAAAAATAGTCGAGAAAATACAGAAGAAGTTCGAAATAAATGGTGGACAACGTTTATTTTATTTTTCTTGCACGTCTTTTTCATCATAGTTGCCTATAAAATCTAGTTTTTGGAAGAAATACTGTTTTCTGCAGCATTTTGCCGATTGTGGGAAAAGTGCAAAGCATACAACGAGGAAATTGTTTGCACGTTAGAAGAGTAGTGCCATCAACATAGACGTTGCACTGAATCTCGCCAGACCACCAAGTCAATTGGGGCCAACCATAGTACAAAAATTGGCCATACTATGGACTACAACAACACCAAAATAGGCATTCCTCTACCTTTCTGGAATTGTTTGACTTCAGGAGCCACTGATATCAGTGTCCAAGATGGTCTAATTAATTAAAACAGTACCCAACAGCGATAACATGGACACTGGAGACCTGAGTTCAGTGCCAGACGCTGCTCCCCCCCCCCCCCCCCCCCCCATCATCCATCGTGACAGCTGCACGGATAGAAGTAGTAGTAGGGTGCTGATGAGGGCAACGGCAGGCATATGTAGGACACTGACGGGAGTGGAGCAGCAGTCACCAGAACCACCTTAAGATGGCAACATTTTCCCGAAATATCGTGGAATGGTTACGAAATGTCTTCGTTGAACACCTGAGAATTTTACAAATTCGTCACATGCTGTTTTAGAGAATTGCCCAGGATGGAATCTAATCCACATATAAAGGCAGATGATTTGATAATGAGATTTTCACTCTGCAGCGGAGTGTGCGCTGATATGAAACTTCCTGGCAGATTAAAACTGTGTGCCGGACCGAGACTAGAACGGAACCTTTGCCTTTCGCGGGCAAGTGCTCTACCAACTGAGCTACCCAAGCATGACTCACGCCCCGTCCTCACAGCCTCACAGAAGACGAGAGAAGCAATGCTGTGACGTCTGCAGCTCGTGGTCGTGCGGTAGTGTTCTCGCTTCCCACGCCCGGGTTCCCGGGTTCGATTCCCAGCGGGGTCAGGGATTTTCTCTGCCTCGGGATGACTGGGTGTTGTGTGCTGTCCATAGGTTAGTTACGTTTAAGTAGTTCTAAGTTCTAGGGGACTGATGACCATAGATGTTAAGTCCCATAGTGCTCAGAGCCATTTGAACCATTTTAAGGCTGTGACGACGGGACGTGAGTCGTGCTTGGGTAGCTCAGTTGGTAGAGCACTTGCCCGCGAAAGACAAAGGTCCCGAATTCAAGTCTCGGTCCGGCACACAGTTTTAATCTTCCAGGAGGTTTCAGATGATTTGATATTCGACCAAAAGAGCAGACGTTTAAGTTTTTAACTTCTACCAGATGCTGTAAGTGCGGTATTCTTTCTGCATTATGGGTGCTTTTCTGTCTTCCGAAAAGTGGAACGTAAGTCGACAAATGAAACTACAGTAACTCCAAGAAAATTTTACGAAAATTCTTAAAGTTTCTTGGGTGTGTCTATTTCTGTGTCTGTTATCATGTTTGTTTGCCGTGAGTCTATGATAAGGCAAATGAAACTATTCTTCTTCTCAAACACAGTCAATATATCGACTTGGCAGGTTCAATTACACCACCATCTGGCACCCTATGTATTTAGAGGAACATCTCTACCGTTTGGTGAGGGGAGTGACGTATGGTGGTATGAACAATGTCTTAAGCTCCTGCACTCTGAACTGATATTGCAAGTACTTTATTATGTCTGTTTCCAACAGCACGTCCCATAATGTCTCTTTCTCTCTGCAGGTTTGATATTCCACAGGGTCCATAATTTCTCTTTGATCACTTCATTTACAGCTTTCTTCATCCGCGCCTTATTTTGTTCACAAGTTTCTCAATAGTACCATCAGTAACTGCCTTCGCCTTTGTTTCGACTGTCAGCTGGAATATGCGCTCAGATATCGTGTTCTTTGAAATGTGTATAAACGACTGAACCTTTCTGTACTATGACTTTGCCTCTCCTAAGGTCAGGTATCGATTGTTGATCAATCGAAAAGACAACGCCAGTCATCGGGTCAATTACCACTTTCTCCTCAACAACAATGTTTGCTTGTAACGTTTGTCCATTATATATGAATTCTAACCTAGTATGGGTGTGTTACTTCCATATACTTCCCTGCTAAGGGCCTTTTGATTCTAGTCCTCTTCGGCGACAGAATCAGCCAATATCGCTTATCGGTATATCTTTGGTATGCTGTCCGCGATATGGCTGTTAAGTGGTTGCCACTGACTAAAATCTGCAAATCTCTTACTGTGACTAGCGTCACGGGATGGATCCTGCAAATTCCCGTATGCTATATTGTTATAGTCCAACATGTTGAGTCAGATGATTCCAATTACTGCTATGGGTCTTTCCTATATCTACATCACTGTCATGAGAAGTGCCACTGTCCTGGCACTCTTTTGTCAGATTTGGTGATGATATCCCCACGATTCTGCCAGTTGGTGATTCCTACCAGGTTCAAGGCAGTCCCGCTCAAATCGGCAACTACTTTTCTCCATTATACTTGTTACAGTTGCCACTTCGCTTTTGTTTCGCTTTATAGTTTCTCCACTTCTCTCTCACTTTATGTGTTTCGTATATGAACTCAAATTCATGGATAATGCTCTTGAAAGCATCCACATTATCCCCGCATCGTCCTGCAACTACCTGCCGATAGTTAACGGGTAGCTCGATCTAAGAGAAGCTAATTATGCCCTTGCACGACATACCATAGCCAGGAACTTATTTTCTTAACTAATGGCTCAATGAGCTTCACTGGGCCTCTCAATACTGACGATTCCAAATATTTGCACATCATATCTCGTGTTAGATTCAGTCCTGCATCTCCTGTGACCAGTAGTTGGTGAAGAATGCTTCTCTGGACTCATTGTATGCTAGTGACCGCAATTTGTCGCGTTTACATGGCTACTGAACCTTCCATGTGGCAGCCAATGGCCAGGATGGTGATACTGACCTGTCAAACTGGACGATCCAAGCATTTGGATGTAGCATATTTCAGCTAACCCGACAGGTCTGTAATTTCTACATCGACATAAGGTGTTTTTAGTCTAATCCCATGTCCTATGTTCTGCTCGTCTTTCTCTCCGCTTCTGATATTGTTATTTCCTCAGTATGATACGTAACCCTGTAACGCAAGTGGCTTCTAATTTGTCCCGTGTTATTACCATGGTTACTGTGCATATTTCACTTCTAGAGAGGGACACAATTGTGTGACATAACTGGTACGTCGGACAGTGACCCTCACTTTCTCGGTTCCTTCTCCATTCTTTCCAGGTGGTTATCATACTCTTTGAACTTTTTGCCAACTTGATCTTCTACCTGTTCTACTTGACCCCTCATTTCTTCACTATTATAATGTATATCTATTTGCTGTGTATCTACATCGTCTGTTTTCCTCGTATTTTTGTATATTTCTTCTCTAGTTTTCTCTACTACGTTTTGACCATGACCTTTCAAGAGTGGCCACAACTTATTTCAACTCGCTACATCTCCAGACAAAGTAACAAGGTACTTGGCTATTAGTCCAACTTTATGGCCTTCTATTCTCTCCATCGTGGCTACACGCACATCTTTCTTTTTTTCAATCGCCACTTACTTTTACTCGTCTGATATCTTCCTAGGGTCTGTCACCTCGTCTCAGATTTCGTTCAGGTATCCTGCCAACTTGTTTTACAATTCTTTAATTTCTTACTGCCTCCTCTTTTTGGACTCATTAGTTTCCTATATTCCCATTCTTCTAAGTCTTTTGTTTGCTGCCTCATATTTTCTGACTCCTGCCTTCTCTCTTCTATCTGCCTTAGTATTTCTAGGACGGTACGCCATCAAGTATTTTTTCCACCATATATTCTGGTGTGAAGGCATAGATTCCGGTTTCGGCTTATTTTAATCCCCTACAGGAATGTTTCTTGTTTTTACTACCCCATCAACGTGTCGAAAATCGTCTAAATCTTCATATCCACTGATATCGTTTACTTCTTTCAACTCCCTGTAATCGGGTGCTACTGTTTCCATATCGTCTACACTTGTCTCCTACTGTTCCGTGTGGAAGATAACCATTTCCTCCCCGGGCGTGTTTTCGTCTCTATTCTAACAATGCTCCCTGCCGCTGAAACGTTCACTCTTATTCTCTACATCTACATGGATACTCTGCAAGTCCGGCAGAGGATTCATCGAATCACCTTTAAGATAATTCTTTATTATTTCAATATCGAACAGCGCGTGGCAAAAACGAACTCCTATTTCTTTCAGTGTGAGCTCTGATTTCCCTGAGTTTATTATGATGATCGTTTCTCCCTATGTTGGTCGATGTCAGCAAAATATTTTCGCATTCGCAGGAGAAAGTTGGTAACCGAAATTTCGTAAGAAGATTCCGCCGCAACGAAAACCGTCTCTGTGTCCATGACGTACACCTGAAAACGTGTATCATGTCCGTGACACTCTCTCCCTTTTTTCTGATAATAAAAAACATCATGTTCTTCTCTGAACTTTTTCAATGTACTCCGTTAATCCTATCTGGTAAGGATTCCATACAACGCAGTAGTACTCCAAGAGAGGAAGCACAGGCGTAGTGCAATCAGTCTCTTTAGTAGATTTGTTACGTTATCTAAATGTTCTGCCAATAAAACGCTGTATTTGTTTTCGCCATCCCCAAAACATTGTCTATGTGTTCCTGCCATTTCAACGTGTCCATAATTGTATTTCATAGGTATTTAGTTGAATTTACGGCCTTTAGATTTCATTGATTTATCGTGTAATCGAAGTCGAACGGGTTCATTTTAGTACTCATGTGGATGACCTCACACTTTTCATTATTGAGGAGCAATTGTCAATTTTTTCGCCTTACAGATAACTTTTCTAAATCGTTTTGCAATTTGTTTTAAACATCCGATTACTTTACTAGACGATAAACGACAGCATCATACGTAAACAACCTAAGACAGCTGCTTAGAGTGTCTCCTAAATCATTTATATAGATAATGAACGGAGTGCCTGAAATCACTTGTATCTTACTAGATAACTTTCCATCAGTTACTGCGAACTGCTCCCCAATGAACCATGGACCTTGCGGTTGGTGGGGATGCTTGCGCGCATCAGCGATACAGATAGCCGTACTGTAGGTGCGCCACAACGGACGGGTATCTGTTGAGAGGCCAGACAAACGTGTGCTTCTTAAAGAGGGGTAGCAGCCTTTTCAGTAGCTGCAGGGGCAACAGTCTGGATGATTGACTAATTTGGCCTTGTAGCATTAGCCCTCACGCCCTTGCTGTGCTGGTACTGCGAACGGCTGAAAGCAAGGGTAAATTACAGCCGTAATTTTTCCCGAGGGCATGAAGCTTTACTGTACGGTTAAATGATGATGGCGTCTTGTTTGGTAAAATATTCCGGAGGTAAAGTAGTCCCCCATTCGGATCTCCGGGCAGGGACTACTCAGGAGGACGTCGTTATCAGGAGAAACAAAACCGGGGTTCTACGGATCGGAGCGTGGAATGTCAGATCCCTTAATCCGGCAGGTAACTTAGAAAATTTAAAAGGGGAAATGGACAGGTTAAAGTTAGATATAGTGGGAATTAGTGAATTTCGGGGCAGGAGGAACAAGACTTTTGGTCAGGTGAATACAGGGTTATAAATTCAAAATCAAACAGGGGTAATGCAGGGGTAGGTTTAGTAATGTATAAAAAAATAGGATCGCTGGTAAGCTACTACGAACAGCATAGTGAACGCAATATTGTAGCCAAGATGGACACGAAGCCCACGCCTATCACCGTAGTACAAGTTTATATGACAACTAGCTCCGCAAATGATGAAGAGGTTGAAGAAATGTATGATGAGATAAAAGAAATTATTCAGATAGTGAAGGGAGATGAAAATATAATAGTCATGGGGACTGGAATTCGATAGTAGGAAAAGGAAGAGAAGGAAAAGTAGTAGGTGAATATGGAATGGGGATAAGGAATGCAAGGTGATGCTGCCTGGTAGAATTTTGTACAAGGCATAACGTAATCATAGCTAATACTTGGTTTAAGAATAATGAAAGAATGTTGTATACGTGTAAGAGGCCTGGAGATAATGGAAGGTTTCAGATAGATTACATAATGGTAAGACAGATATTTTGGAATCAGGTTTTAAATTATAAGACATTTACAGGGCAGATGTGGACTCTGAACACAATCGATTGGTTATGAATTGTAGACTAAAACTGAAGAAACTGCATAAAGGTGGGAATTTAAGGAGATGGGATCTAGATAAACTGAAAGAACGAGAGGTTGTAAAGAGTTTGAGACAGAGCATTAAGGAACTGTTGACTAGAACAGGGGAAAGAAATACAGTAGAAAAGAATGGGTAGCTTTGAAAGATGAAATAGTGAAGGCAGCAGAGGATCACGTAGGTGAAAGGACGAGGACTAGTAGAAATCCTTGGGTAACAGAAGATATTTTGAATTTAACTGATGAAAGGAGAAAATATAAAGATGCAGTAAATGAGGCAGGAAAAGAGGAATACAAACGTCTCAAAAATGAGATCGACAGGAAATGCAAAATGGCTGAGTAGGGATGGCTACAGGACAAATGTAAGGATGTAGATGCATACATCACCAGGGGTTAAATAGATATAGCCTACAGGAAAATTAAAGAGACCTTTCGAGAAAAGAGAACCACTTGTATGAATATCAAGAGCTCAGATTGAAAATCAGTTCCCCCTCAAAGATGGGAAAGCAGAAAGATGGAAGGAGAATATAGAGGGTCTGCACTCGATGGAAATATTATGGAAATGGGAGGTATGATACTGCGTGAAGAGTTTGACACAGGACTGAAATACCTAAGTCGAAACAAGGCCCCGGGAGTAGACAACATTCCATTAGAACTACTGATAGCCTTGGGAGAGCCAGCCCTGACAAAACTCTACCATCTGGCGAGCAAGATGTATAACTGAGGTGAAATACCCTCAGACTTCAAGAAGAATATTATAATTCCAATCCCAAAGAAAGCATGTGATGATAGGTGTGAAAATTACCGAACTATTAGTTTAATAAATCACGGTTGAAAAATACTGACAAGAATTCTTTACAGACGAATGGAAAAGCTGGTAGAAGCCGACCGTGGGAAAGATCAATTTAGATTCCGTAGAAATGTTGGAGCACGTGAAGCGATACTGAACATACATATTAGAATATTGATTAAGGAAGGCAAACTATGTTTCTAACATTTGTAGACTTAGAGAAAGCTTTTGACGATGTTGACTGGAATACTCTCTTTCAATTTCTGAAGGTGGCAGAGGTAAAATACAGGGAGCGCAAGGCTATTTACAATTTGTACACAAAACCGATAGCAGTTATAGGATTCGAGGGGCATGAAAGGGAAGCAGTGGTTGGGAAGGGAGTGAGACAGGTTTGTAACCTATCCCAGATGTTATCCAATCTGTATATTGAGCATGCAGTATAAGAAAGAAAGGAAAAATTTGTAGTAGGAATTGAAATCCATGGAGAAAAAATAAAAACTTTGAGGTTCGCCGATGACATTGTAATTCTATCACAGACAGAAAAGGACTTAGAAGAGCAACTGAATGGCAAGGACAGAGTCTTCGTAGGAGGATATAAGATGAGCATCAACAAAAGCACAACGACGATAATGGAATGTAGTCAGATTAAATCAGGTGATGCTGAGGGAGTTAGATTAAGAAATGAGACACTTAAAGCAGTAGATGAGTTTGCTACTTAGGGAGCAAAATAACTGATGATGGTCCAAGTAGAGAAGATATAAAATGTAGAATGGCAATGGTAAGAAAAGCGTTTCTGAAGAAGAGAAATTTGTTAACATCAAGTATAGATTTTAGTGTTAGTCTAAAAATGTGTGTATGGAGTGTAGGCATATATGGATGTGAAACATGGACGATAAATAGTTCATAGAAGAAGAGAATAGAAGCTTTTGAAATGTGGTTCTACAGAAAAATGCTGAAGATTACATGAGTAGATCATGTAGCTGATGGGGAGGTACTGAATAGAATTGGGGAGAAGAGCAATTTGTGGCACAACTTGATTAGAAGAAGGGATCGATTGGTAGGGCATGTTCTGAGGTATCAGGGGATCAAAAATTTCGTATTGGAGGGCAGCGTGGAGGGAATACTCGTAAAGGGAGACGAAGAGATTAATTCACTAAGCAGATTCAGAAGGGTATAGGGTGCAGTAGTTACTTGGAAATGAAGAGGCTTGCATAGGATAGAGTAGTACGAAGAGCTACATCAAACCAGTCTCTGGACTGAAGACCGTAACAACAGTTACTACGAACTGTGACCTCTCTGACAGGAAATCACGAATCCAGTCACATAACTGAGACGATATTCCATAAGCATGCAGTTTTATTACAAGCCGCTTATGTTGTGCTGAGTCAACAGCCTCCTGGAATTCTTCTCCCCTGGTACTAACCCAACTTTGCTTCAAGGTTTCGTTCACGGGGCTATCTAAAAGATTAACACTTAAATGAAATCAATTCCCAAACTATGCTTAATAAAACATATGCAGATGTAATCAGCCCTTCCAAAACAATACAGCGCTTATGTCAAATAGGCGTGGAACAGAATACACGGAGCCAGACAGCTCAACGTGACAATATTCCTTTGTGCCATTCGTGTAATCAAAAAGTAGACGCACCGTCTCTTCCCAGGAGATGAGCGAAAGACACTCCCGGTATTGAAAACCTTGTCAAAAGTTAATGACGCAACCTGTATGTCCCTGACGTCATCTTCTGATTCCCAATCGTGGTGCTTATTTTTTAACATGCATGGGAAATCACTTAGTGTGGAAACCCAACTTTCCGAAAAATACTGCGGTTACTGCAGAGAGATACTGTGACATATACAGCAGCGCGGGACTATCTCAGACTCAGAGATCAACGTTTTACTATGGTAGAGGACACGTTCCTCTTAAGGAAAGTTCATTGGCCATCCGGTCTGCAGGTAGCTGCAGATTCTAAAAAAATTACTCTTCCAGCTGGGAAAAATTTTGAGGGCCCTGGCCACAAGCCCTAAAAGTCATAAAAGCACTCCGGCCAATATGTGCGGGCTCCGTTGGTTGAAGGAAAATTATGGTCACTTGGCGACTTCCCGTAACGTCATCGCCCCCCCCCCCCCTTTTGACCTTTGCACAAACTCTCGTAATGAGAAAAGAGCCACGAGCCCCCACGTGCTTTCCGGCACTCTACCTGCGGCTAGGCGCTTCCGCTTACCCCGGATTCGACTCATTAAGGTGGCGTTCAGGTTAGAATAATATGTTTCCGTCCACGTAACTGCAGCACAGACAGAACAGAAAATCTTAAGCCAGGTGAAAGCAATACCCGTGACCTCCACCCAGTGTAACTAGATGTCGAGGCATGCAATACGCAGTCACCGTCATCCCTTCTCATTAAAAGCCATAATAATAATAAAAAATATCGAGGCAAGCTCTCAGGACTTGCCGTCCTTCACATTGAAGTCACCAAGCCAATTGTGCATTTTAATGCAAAGTGAAATTCATTCCAGATTTTGTAAAAAGAGATAAATATCGTTTTGGTGGTATGTGGGTACAGTATTCCGTTCACACACACGTTACTCAAGTATTTTTCAGTGCATTTCCCCTGCTTCAGTTTTATACAGCGTGTTCGGAAATTCCCGTTACAAACTTCTAGGACTTGCAGAGCAAAGTGAGTCATAATATTTTGAATAGAAACCCATGTCCGGAAACGTACCGTTTCCGATGTACAACGGTTTCAGTTCAGATGTTTAGTTCATCCACTTCTGCTTCTGGAATTGAATCAGGCGTTAAGAACTACAAGAAAAATTATCGTATGGCATTGATGGCCGATAGGCCCCATCAGGGGAAGTTCGCCCGCCGGGTTCCAAGTCTTATTTCAGGCGACACAACATGGGGCGACTTGGTGTGGGTGATGATAATAAAAGGATGGTAGAAACAACACAACACCCAATACACGAGCGGAAAAAATTTCCAATCCAATCGGGAATCGAACCAGGGCTCGCTACATGGTAAGCAAACACGGTATCACTTCTTTTTTTAATCTCATTTTTTCGCTTTTGTTCGTTGCATCTGCTCGGGGCGTACGTCGTAAGACATCCGTTTAAGTTCGTTGTTGATCGATTAACTCAGTTTTTTATTACAGAGGGCAGCTAACCCTCTGACCGAACGCCCTCTGAGCTACCGTGCCTGCTTAACTTATCAGTCGAGGGAAGACTTGAACCAATGACTTCTCGTTCCGCAGCTGCTCACGCTAACCACGGGACCACGGCGCTCCTATACCACTCAGCTAAGCAGGTGGTCTGCGTAGTACCTCTAATTTGTACGGAAACATAACGAAACAATGTGAGCGGTCGCCACGTCGAAACACTGTTGTAATGCATCAGTGCTCTTCTGTACGTGCAGTTTGCAGGGCTCTTTTCTGTTTTGGAATGTTTGAGTGTGAATACAAACAAATATGCTTAAGTGATAAATGGATGTTTCATTATGTTTCCTTTCGAAGTGCTACCTAATAATTGTACTACGTCACACCTAATTCAATTCCTTAAGCAGAAGCGGATATGCTAAACATCTGAATTGAAACCGTTGTAGAACGTAAACGGACTGCTTCCAGAGATGAGTTCTTATTCAAAATATTATGTACTCAGTCCTCACTAGAAGTTCTACAAGTCTGAAAGGGGAATTTCAGAACACCCTGTATGTTTTGATTTATAGCTCTCCAAAATAAATACACATCTTCTAACACACCCAAAATACAAACTTTGTAATTGCAGCAGTATATGCACTCCTGGAAATGGAAAGAAGAACACATTGGCACCGGTGTGTCAGACCCACCATACTTGCTCCGGACACTGCGAGAGGGCTGTACAAACAATGATCACACGCACGGCACAGCGGACACACCAGGAACCGCGGTGTTGGCCGTCGAATGGCGCTAGCTGCGCAGCATTTGTGCACCGCCGCCGTCAGTGTCAGCCAGTTTGCCGTGGCATACGGAGCTCCATCGCAGTCTTTAACACTGGTAGCATGCCGCGACAGCGTGGACGTGAACCGTATGTGCAGTTGACGGACTTTGAGCGAGGGCGTATAGTGGGCATGCGGGAGGCCGGGTGGACGTACCGCCGAATTGCTCAACACGTGGGGCGTGAGGTCTCCACAGTACATCGATGTTGTCGCCAGTGGTTGGCGGAAGGTGCACGTGCCCGTCGACCTGGGACCGGACCGCAGCGACGCACGGATGCACGCCAAGACCGTAGGATCCTACGCAGTGCCGTAGGGGACCGCACCGCCACTTCCCAGCAAATTAGGGACACTGTTGCTCCTGGGGTATCGGCGAGGACCATTCGCAACCGTCTCCATGAAGCTGGGCTACGGTCCCGCACACCGTTAGGCCGTCTTCCGCTCACGCCCCAACATCGTGCAGCCCGCCTCCAGTGGTGTCGCGAAAGGCGTGAATGGAGGGACGAATGGAGACGTGTCGTCTTCAGCGATGAGAGTCGGTTCTGCCTTGGTGCCAATGATGGGCGTATGCGTGTTTGGCGCCGTGCAGGTGAGCGCCACAATCAGGACTGCATACGACCGAGGCACACAGGGCCAACACCCGGCATCATGGTGTGGGGAGCGATCTCCTACACTGGCCTTACACCACTGGTGATCGTCGAGGGGACACTGAATAGTGCACGGTACATCCAAACCGTCATCGAACCCATCGTTCTACCATTCGTAGACCGGCAAGGGAACTTGCTGTTCCAACAGGACAATGCACGTCCGCATGTATCCCGTGCCACCCAACGTGCTCTAGAAGGTGTAAGTCAACTACCCTGGGCAGCAAGATCTCCGGAACTGTCCCCCATTGAGCATGTTTGGGACTGGATGAAGCGTCGTCTCACGCGGTCTGCACGTCCAGCACGAACGCTGGTCCAACTGAGGCGCCAGGTGGAAATGGCATGGCAAGCCGTTCCACAGGACTACATCCAGCATCTCTACGATCGTCTCCATGGGAGAATAGCAGCCTGCATTGCTGCGAAAGGCGGATATACACTGTACTAGTGCCGACATTGTGCATGCTCTGTTGCCTGTGTCTATGTGCCTGTGGTTCTGTCAGTGTGATCATGTAATGTATCTGACCCCAGGAATGTGTCAATAAAGTTTCCCCTTCCTGGGACAATGAATTCACGGTGTTCTTATTTCAATTTCCAGGAGTGGACTTGTGTTTCCTTTAACCAGCGCTCATCGATTTACAACAATGACCCTCCCTTTAAACTATTACTCACTCCTTGTGGTATTTAATCACTGAACGTTCTAGTAAAGTAATGATAAGGAACCAATTTCTCGTCCACTGTTTAACTTAGCAAGTTCTTGGCGCAATTTGACACTAGTATCTGCTTCAGATGCAATGGTTCTATTCCTCTCCTCTCGTATTCTGGCAACTTGGTTCCAGCCACTTCTCCTAGTGAATGTCTTTATGTTCGTTGTGTTCTTCCTTGTTTTTTAACAAAAGAAAGCTCTCCTAAATGCAGCAACAGGATTTTGGAAATGGAGTGACTCAAGACACCCCCCCCCCCCTCATCCCATTTCGCATTTCCCAATGAGTTTAGCATATTTTCCCTTATTTGACCTGTTGGGGTATAGGGCAATCCTTGTGAAAATCGATCCACTGATAGTCCCGTTAAGCTCCAGGTCAATAGGCACCAAGTCAGCCGTCATTAAACCCATTTCAATCTCAATGTATATCTACTGCGCAGCATTGATAATACACTACTGGCCATTAAAATTGCTACACCAAGAGGAAATGCAGGTGATAAATGGGTATTCATTGGACAAATATATTATACTAGAACTGACATGTGATTACATTTTCACACAATTTGGGTGCATAGATCCTGAGAAATCAGTACCCAGAACAACCACCTCTAGCCGTAATAACGGCCTTAATACGCCTGGGCATTGAGTCAAACAGAGCTTGGGTGGCGTGCACAGGTACGGCTGCCCATGCAGCTTCAACACGATACCACAGTTCATCGAAAGTAGTGACTGGCGTATTGAGACGAGCCAGTTGCTCGGCCACCATTGAACAGAAGTTTTCAGTTGGTGAGAGATCTGGAGGGCAGCAGTCGAACATTTTCTGTATCCAGAAAGGCCTGTACAGGACCTGCAACATGTGGTCGTGCATTATCCTGCTGAAATGTAGGGTTTCGCAGGGATCGAATGAAGGGTAGAGTCACGGGTCGTAACACATATGAAATGTAACGTCCCCTGTTCAAAGTACCGTCAATGCGAACAAGAGGTGACCGAGACGTGTAACAAATGGCACCCCATACCATCACGCCGGGTGATGCGCCAGTATGGCGATGACGAATACATGCTTCCAATGTGCGTTCACCGTGATGTCGCCAAACACTGATGGGACCACCATGATGCTGTAAACAGAACCTGGATTCATCCGAAAAAATGACGTTTTGCCATTCGTGCACCCAGGTTCTTCGTTGAGTACACAATCGCAGGCGCTCCTGTCTGTGATGCAGCGTCATGGGTAATCGCAGCCATGGTCTCCGAGCTGCTGCAAACGTCATCGAACTGTTCGTGCAGATGGTTGTTTTCTTGCAAACGTCCCCATCTGTTGACTCAGCGATCGAGACGTGGCTGCACAATCCGTTACAGAAATGTGGATAAGATGCCTGTCATCTCGACTGCTAGTGATACGAGGCCGTTGGGATCCAGCACGGTGTTCCGTATTATCCTCCTGAACCCACCGATTCCATATTCTGCTAACAGTCATTGGATCTCGACCAACTCGAGCAGCAATATCGCGATACGATAAACCGCAATCGTGATAGGCTACAATCCGACCTTTACCAATTCGGAAACGTGATGGTACGCATTCCTCCTTCTTACACGAGGCATCACAACAACGTTTCACCAGGCAACGCCGATCAACTGCTGTTTTTGTATGAGAAATCGGTTGGAAACTTTCCTCATGTCAGCACGTTGTAGGTGTCGCCACTGGCGCCAACCTTGTGTGAATGCTCGGAAAAGCTAATCATTTGCAAATCACTGCATCTTCTTCCTGTCGGTTAAATTTCGCGTCTGTAGCACGGATCGTGATGGCGAAACAACTCCACAATTGTCACTAATTAAGGAAGCTGTAATGTCCAAGCCCTCAACTATGTTGCATGGTCTGTCTCTCTCGACGCGGTTGCCGCACATAACAATTATTCTTGATCTCGCTTTCAGAATTCCTTACATAAAACCCCCTAGGTCTTCTGTCATACGACTGAGTCCTTCAATAGGTTTAATCATCCTGATGATTAGGTTCTCTGAACCTAACATTTTGTATAGCTGAAGGTCTGCACAACACCTATGACTATTACTTTCTTAATAGCCTTGCCTAACTTGGGTTTCCTGATAACGACTGAAATTTGACTTGTGTTTATGCACTTCCTTCTGCCAGAGCGCCCGCTCCACTGAACTATGACAACTGGTGAATCCTGTTTTTATGTCCGATAAAGAACTCTCGGTACGCATTTTCATTCACCTTCTTCCTTGTCAGCTGTTAGTTCTCAAGCAACCTCCTCCTTCCTAATCCTAGACGGTTCACTTCCGACTTCTTCCAACTGTACCTGAAGGCCACAAGTCTTCCTTTCCCGTTTCTATATAATATCGCCGTATCTATATGACGCAGCGAAAGTTGGTAGCCTATTTGACATCCGCACTGACTTTGTAGCTAGTACATTATGGTGAAAGTTTTACTTTTCAACTAATTGTAAATGAGCATTATGCAAGCTCAGTCCCCTGTTTACAGTCTTTATTCTCTTTTTTCACGGAACTGACACAGTTTCAATATACAAAGGTCTATTTTTCTCTTTACTTTGTTATACATTTCTAATGATTTTTCCAACATAGCAATTAGGCCCAAACATAGCCATGTATATTTGGCTGATTTTCACTCAATAAATTCTAGCCCGAACTCAGAACACCACATGAAGAATACGCTGCTTGACAGAAAAAGTGAAGCACCAAGAAGACAGGTTCAAAAAATGGCTCTGAGCACTATGGGACTTAACATCTAGGGTCATCAGTCCCCTAGAACTTAGAACTACTTAAACCTAACTAACCTAAGGACAGCACACAACACCCAGCCATCACGAGCAAGAAGAGAGGGTCGGATGTAACTTCGTACACATGCACACCATTGGTGGGTACGTAAATGATTAGAATTCCAATTCTCTCCGACAGTTTAATAGTGTTGTCCGTATTTATTGTGGTTACCAGGCCTGCCAGGGTGTATAAGGGATGTAAACAGCATCACACATTGAGTGTTCGCTATGAGGGACATAGGCGTGCTGTGTACTCGCCTGAGACAGCGTTATCAGCACGGACATACTTTGAAAGAGCCTCAGTGTGGGTATACATTTGGTCAGTTGGTATAATCGTACAGTATCCAGATCTGAGGTGCATTCAAATGTGACAGTGACCCAATGTTTGTAGTCATGGAAACGTGAGGGTACGCATACCCGCCGTCAAGGTTCTCGTCGATCAAGTCACTAAACACAACGTAACCCCTTTACATCAGAGTCTGCCATCCGAGGACTAGTAATGGATTCTCTGCAACAGTTTGTGTAATCCTGCGATATTGGTTGGATAGTAGCAGCAGGTGGATTAAGGATTTAACGTCGGGAAGCAGGAAGGCTGATTAATGGCGTCACACAGCGTTTAGCGCTGAATCGCCTTCTGCACTGCCACGGGTGACAATCAACGGCGAGTTTAGCGGTGACCTGGGTAGAGGTCTCATCGTTCTGATTTATTAGAGAAGCACAGTGATGTTACTCCTGTTGTCAAGGGGTGGGCAGCCGTCGGGTACGACTTCAGCTAATAGATGCTGCAGTAATTGATCGATCTCTGGGACACAACGGTCAAAGGCATACTGTGTCCTCGTGTGTTTATCTCTCATGTAACAGCTTTGGGTTGCGAGTTTTCAACAGGGCAATGCTCGTCTACATATGATACGTGCCTCAGTAAATTGTCTACGTGATGCTGAGGTACTCTCATGGTCAGCAACATCCGCAGACTTCTCCGCGATAGAATATGTATGGGACCAGCTCAGACATACACTTCGTCCAAGTGCCAGCTTCCAGATTATGTAGGGCAAATTACAACAACTCTGGGCCAGCTTGTCCAGGAGAGGATAAATGCCTCTTCCAAACCAAATCACTGCATTCATCTAACTTAAAGGGGCGCATCTTCATACTGGTGAGCTCATATTGCCAAATTTTACTTGATTTTGCAATCACTGTAGTAGCATTAGGCCTACATACCTTCTCAATCATGAAGTTTCATTTCGTTCCTCCCCTCCATCTTGTTGCTTCACTTTTTTCGCTGTTAGTGTATATAAGCATAATACACTTATAAAAACTCAGCGCCTGCACAGTTATTCTGTTCCTTTAAGGCCTGTCACTGTGTCCAGACCGAAGACAGACTTGATGTAGCTCGCCACTCCATTCTATTCTGTGAGGAGTTTTTCTTCTCTTACAACTACTGTAACCTACGTCGATTAGAGCCTCATTGAAACCTTGCCCTCCCTCTGCTCTATGGCCGCCATCTCATTTCCTCCATTGACAGTTTAATTATTCCTTTTTCCATAGAGATATCTCTAATGAACCTATCCCTTATTTCTTGCAAGTGGTGACATAAGCCTTTTTTCCCCCGTTAGATAACCTGTTTCATAATTTTTTATCTGATTTGGGCGTCTGTTCTTCAGTACCACACATCAAAAGCTTCTGTTCTCTTCTTAAGTGCACTGTTTATTGTCCACATTTCTCTTCCATAAAACGCTTCACTTTAGATAAATAACAGGGCACGCTAAAAAATAATTCCACCGAATTTCTTATGTGAAAACTCTTAACGCTTTTTAAATAACACATGCGTTATTAACGTCCTACGACATTTTTCGTCGTATCTACTTACCTGCAGCCTTCTGCCGCTAGAGGACTCAGACTTGTAGCGTATAACAAGGTGACCTGTAACATAACTATATAGGTGTGTGACAAACAGTGTTCTGAAATCGAGTTTCGAATTAGAAGATTTCGTCAACATATGGAGCTCCCTCTCCTTCAGCATGACGATGCCAGACCATACAGGAGTACTGTGACATCTCCAACAGTGCGACGCCTTGGGTTCACTGTTATCGGTCATCCTCACAGCCCTGACTTGGCCCAATCCGCTTTTCATTTGTTACCGAAACTAGAAGAATGTCTTCGAGGACTTCGTTTTGAGAGTGATGAAGCAGTGTAAGTAGAGGAGAGGATATGGTTCGTCAATAAATTCAAACACGCTTCTGTGACGGTATCAAGAAACTGGTCTGTCGTTCGGAGAAATGTGTTTGTCACCAGTGTGACTATGTTCAGAAATATATATGTAGACATGAAGAATAAAGATGTAGAATCTTAATAAAGTTTGTTTAATTTAAAAAGCTTTAAGAGTTTTCTCATTAAAAAATTGGAGACGTTACGTTTCCGCACTAAAATGGCTCTGAGCACTATGGGACTTAACATCTGTGGTCATCAGTCCCCTAGAACTTAGAACTACTTAAGCCTAACTAACCTAAGGACATCACACACATCCATGCCTGAGGCAGGATTCGAACCTGCGACTGTAGCAGTCGCGCGGTTTTCCGCACGCTCTCTTACTTTCAGAATAATCTTAATAAAACACTGAATTATAATTTTATGTTAATTTATTTCTCGTTTTCAGAAAAGTTTCTTGGTATTCCAATCTTAACAAGTCTGTTGCTTTTTTGTTCATAAATCATTTAGAAAATGACCCCAGACGTGTCACCTTTATTTAAATGACGCAGTTCTTTTTAAATTTAACTGTACTCTTGTCCTCTTTACATCTGTTATCGTTAGTTAATTTATTGTACAAATTGAACACTTTTTTTACTATTTTTAGAGTTCCAATTCCCGATCTTGTTTTCTCAGTGTAGTCTGACCTAATAATGCTGAACTACTTTATACATTTTATTTCTATTGATGTTCGTGTTACTATCCGTTTTCAAGAAAATATCAGTTTTGCTTAACCCTTCTAATAGTGAACCCAGTGGTACTCAGTGCAAAGACCATGAATAAATTTTAATGTGTTGCAAATATACAACTGAACGAAACGTCATTGAATGCAATTGACTCACAGGAAGAAAGTAACATATTTTGAAAATAATAGTTTTGAAAACAAGGATATATTTTGTCAATGAGTTTCTGTTGTGTCACTAGGAGAGTTAACTGATCTTCTAAGTTCTTTGCCATCAGAAGGATTTACAATGTTATTCTGAAACCTTAAAGTTAGCATTTCTTCTCCCTAATCTTTAATTAATTTTTCAAATATCTCTTTAGCTTGCTTTACTGCTTACACAGTGGTCAGATTGCATGAAATCGTGATAGGCTACAGTACAGTCCTTTCTTATCTACTGCCTTTCATGTCCTTGAGCCCTTAAACTGCTTTATGAGTCCTGTATAAATTGTAGGCAGACTTCCGCTCCCTTTATTTAATTTGTATGACCTACGGAATGTAAATCGATGTCGGAATTATTTTATAAATTCACAGATACTGTTAATAGGGATATCTCTTTCTTCAACCTATCTAGCAAGATTATCGCATTCATCTAAGACATACTGAAAACGTATTTGTGTGATTTCTCTTTCAAGCTTTTTACTTCGTTTGTAAAGATGAATGAAACGTTGTTGGAATAGCTTTACAGCTATTATGAAATACTTTTTCCTTTCTTTTTTTATAGCAATGCAGTTAACACACAAGAATCGTTATTTCAGCAGGGTTATCCGATAGTACCTTCTCTCGCGTTTTTCGATACTGACGCAACGCTCTGTAATATCTTCGCCCGCATCTCGTGGTCGTGCGGTAGCGTTCTCGCTTCCCACGCCCGGGTTCCCGGGTTCGATTCCCGGCGGGGTCAGGGATTTTCTCTGCCTCGTGACGGCTGGGTGTTGTGTGCTGTCCTTAGGTTAGTTAGGTTTAAGTAGTTCTAAGTTCTAGGGGACTAATGACCGTAGATGTTAAGTCCCATAGTGCTCAGAGCCTGTAATATCTTCGCCGTCGACGAGAAAATCTCTTAACCTAGCTACAGCCTCGAGAACACCAGAAGACATACTCTGTTAAATTCCTTTAATCGACCATATCAGAACATTGATTTCTCTTATTATCCAAAACTGATATTAATTTTGAAGCTTGTTATAACGACATCTCGTCACCTTCATACTGAAGCTACATAAAGGGCAAGCGAATTAGGAACAACTACTATTTTGGAAACACCTCTTGGCGTCACGTCTACCCTTTCGCTACGGTGAACTTCTGTAGAAGTCGGGAGCGAATGTGCCGCTGAGCCGGTGGACTGCTGTAGCAGTCGAGTGAGCCCGTGCCGCCCAGCCGGTGGACTGCTGTAGCAGTTCCGCTTCGCGTGATATTTCTCCGCTGCATTACGCTCGACTTGTGTGGAAGTTTGACCTAAGCACCATCTAGAGGCTTTGTTCAAAGTCTGTAGTTAACAACAATCAGTAGCTGCAGTTGCATTCAGTTTCAAAGCGTTGGTTTCGATTGAGTTGCACTGATAATTTACCGCCTTGTTTCTAATCTGTAGTGACGTGTTGTCACCCTCAGTTTCTACTAGAAGTTCAAAAAATGGTTCAAATGGCTCTGAGCACTATGGGACTAAACATCTGTGGTCATCAGTCCACTAGAACTTAGAACTACTTAAACCTAACTAACCTAAGGACATCACACACATCCATGCCCGAGGCTGGATTCGAACCTGCGACCGTAGCAGTCGCGCGGTTCCGGACTGAGCGCCTAGAACCGCTAGACCACCGCGGCCGGCTTCTACTAGAAGTGATATGGCAGATAAGCTCTTTCTCTCATGCTTGATAATGACTTTGAAGATGCAAGGGAATCATCGTCCAAATCTGACAATGAACATGAAACACTTATTGTAGCTCCTTCTACATCAGGCACAAGTGCTACTCCAGCTGTTATATTGACAGTTCCCGACTTGGAATTGTGCACAGACACAGACATCATCAAAAACATGTGTGATCTGATTAAATATTTTCCCTAATAAATATATCGTATAAAGTCCAATAATTGCGATAACAATACGAGTGTAAAAGGAGGACAGAGTAATGCCGCGAGCAGCGCGAAAAATGCGCCGTACACCGGGCACGGCCGGGCGGGACTGGCGCTCGTCCACAGCGCACGACGCAGTAATGACGGAGCCGGCGTGAAAGGGCTAATGGTGTAGTTCAGTGTGCTATGTGATTTGCGCATCACTAAACTTTAAACTAGCATCAAGCGTCACATTGTAACGCAAGATGTGTGATATCACCCAGTTGATCGCTCCCAAATTGTGGATGCACGACGTATAGTACATTCCGTCTCCGATTCCGTAAGGCAACTAAGCCTTTCGCGGGTCATTGTGGCAAAATTGCACCTTGAGTACTTGGATATGGGGAAAACGGAGCTAACTGCTATGGGAAACGACATAGTGATGACAGCGAAGGTTATGAAGTGGTAATGATTGTAGCAACTGAGAAACGAACACCATTGGAGCCCATCAATCGACAGTTCCATGCTGAATAACACGAGCAGTCATAATATACATTATTTCTTCACGGCCCCACACTTGTACCTCGCTCATGTCACTGAATTGACACGGACTCAGTGAAACCACCATTAGATAATCGAATCACGGAAAAACGTCTACTGGACTGAAAAGTCGAGGTAAACGTTGTTACACGTCGATGAAAGATATGAGTACTGTAAAAACGGACAGCTCTTTGACACACTTAGCCGTTTTTGTTACATATAGAAAGATGTACTGAGACATCTACGTTCAGCATATTTGGAATGTTGTAACCTTTATCCTTTATTTTCGATAAAGATAAATTTTTTGTGTAGTGGGTTATTCAGAGAATGGATTATCAGTGATCACGAAGCTATCCCCCCAGCTCAGGACAACATTGTGACTTGAAGTCTAAGACAAGTATAGCTCCGAAAATAAACTCCGTCCGGACGGGCCTTGGAAGGCCCAATGGTACCGACCGGCCGCCGTGTCATCCTCAGCCCACAGGTGCCACTGGATGTGGGTGTGGAGGAGCATGTGGTCAGCACACCACTCTCCCGGCAGTATGTCATTTTACGAGACCGGAGCTGCTATTTCTCAATCAAGTAGCTCCTTAGTTGGCCTAACGAGGGCAGAGTGCACCCCCCTTGCCAACAGCACTCGGCAGACCGGACGGTCACCCATCCAACTGCAAGTCCAGCCCGACAGCGCTTGACTTCGTTGATCTGAGGAGAATCAGTGTTACCACTGCGGCAAAACCGTTGGCAAGACAATTACAACATACACTCCTGGAAATTGAAATAAGAACACCGTGAATTCATTGTCCCAGCAAGGGGAAACTTTATTGACACATTCCTGGGGTCAGATACATCACATGATCACACTGACAGAACCACAGGCACATAGACACAGGCAACAGAGCATGCACAATGTCGGCACTAGTACAGTGTATATCCACCTTTCGCAGCAATGCAGGCTGCTATTCTCCCATGGAGACGATCGTAGAGATGCTGGATGTAGTCCTGTGGAACGGCTTGCCATGCCATTTCCACCTGGCGCCTCAGTAGGACCAGCGTTCGTGCTGGACGTGCAGACCGCGTGAGACGACGCTTCATCCAGTCCCAAACATGCTCAATGGGGGACAGATCCGGAGATCTTGCTGGCCAGGGTAGTTGACTTACACCTTCTAGAGCACGTTGGGTGGCACGGGACACATGCGGACGTGCATTGTCCTGTTGGAACAGCAAGTTCACTTGCCGGTCTAGGAATGGTAGAACGATGGGTTCGATGACGGTTTGGATGTACCGTGCACTATTCACTGTCCCCTCAACGATCACCAGTGGTGTACGGCCAGTGTAGGAGATCGCTCCCTACACCATGATGCCGGGTGTTGGCCCTGTGTGCCTCGGTCGTATGCAGTCCTGATTGTGGCGCTCACCTGCACGGCGCCAAACACGCATTCGACCATCATTGGCACCAAGGCAGAAGCGACTCTCATCGCTGAAGACGACACGTCTCCATTCGTCCCTCCATTCACGCCTGTCGCGACACCACTGGAGGCGGGCTGCACGATGTTGGGGCGTGAGCGGAAGACGGCCTAACGGTGTGCGGGACCGTAGCCCAGCTTCATGGAGACGGTTGCGAATGGTCCTCGCTGATACCCCAGGAGCAACAGTGTCCCTAATTTGCTGGGAAGTGGCGGTGCGGTCCCCTACGGCACAGCGTAGGATCCTACGGTCTTAGCGTGCATCCGTGCGTCGCTGCGGTCCGGTGCCAGGTCGACGAGCACGTGCACCTTCCGCCGACCACTGGCGACAACATCGATGTACTGTGGAGACCTCACGCCCCACGTGTTGAGCAATTCGGCGGTACGTCCACCCGGCCTCCCGCATGCCCACTATACGCCCTCGCTCAAAGTCCGTCAACTGCACATACGGTTCACGTCCACGCTGTCGCGGCATGCTACCAGTGTTAAAGACTGCGATGGAGCTCTGTATGCCACGGCAAACTGGCTGACACTGACGGCGGCGGTGCACAAATGCTGCGCAGCTAGCGCCATTCGACGGCCAACACCGCGGTTCCTGGTGTGTCCGCTGTGCCGTGCGTGTGATCATTGCTTGTACAGCCCTCTCGCAGTGTCCGGAGCAAGGTGTAGTTCAATTAATGTTTCACAAAGCTGAGCTGATGTAGTCTTTCCTTACGACAAACAATTATAACAAATTTGCCCAGCTATATGAGCTTTGTTTTATACATACGCAGAAAAAATATTTGCCACAAAGTTTCCAGTATGCTGAAATATATTTTGCAAGTCTTCTTAAAGGGAGTTTCAGGCAAAAACGAAATGTTCGAAGTTTTACGAAACAAGTCCTGCAGTATCCTTCACTCTTTCCTGCACAAAATGGTGTGTAAATTATCTTTTCCTAACGTTGAGAAGTATTTTCATTTCAATTTTATTGTTTTACTTGTGTATCTCTCAGATTACCTAGTTTGGGAAGTGCATCTCTTTATATACGGATATGTTTGAAACTATGCCATATAGAAGGTTGTCATATTCTCCTATAGATACATTATGTGATCAAAAGTATCCGGACACCTGGCTGAAAATGACTTACAAGCTCGTGGCGCTCTCCGTCGATAATTCAATGTGGTGTAGGCCCACCCTTAGCCTTGATGACAGCTTCCACTCTTGCAGGCATGCGTTCAATCATGTGCTGGAAGGTTTCTTGGGGAATGGCTGCCATTCTTCACGGAATGCTGCACTTAGAAGAGGTATCTATGTCGGTCGATGAGGCCTGGCACAGAGTCGATGTTCCAAAATATCTCAAAGGTCAGGACTCTTTGTAGGCAAGCGCATTACAGGGATGTTATTGTCGTGTAACCACATCGCCATAGGCCGTACATTATGAACAAGTTCTCGATAGTGTTGAAAGATGCAATGGCCATCCCAGAATTGCTGTTCAACATTGGGAAGTAAGAATGTGCTTAAAACATCAGTGTAGGCCTGTGCTGTGATAGTGCCACGCAAAACAACAAGGTTTGAAAGGCACCTCCATGGAAAACACCATCACACCATAGCACCACAGCCTCCGAATTTAACTACTGGCACTACATACGCTGGCAGATAACGTTCACCGGGCGTTCACCATACCCACACTCTGCCATCGGATCGCCACATTATGTACCGTGATTCGTCACTCCAGACAACGTTTTTTCCACTGTTCAATCGTCCAGTGTTTACGCTCCTTACACCAAGCGAGGCGTCGTTTGGCATTTAGCAGCGTGATGTGCGGCTTATGAACAGCCGCTCGACAATGAAATCCAAGTTTTCTCACCTCCCACCCAACCGTCATAGTACTTGCAGTGGATCGTGATGCAGTTTGGAATTCCAGTGTGATATTCTGGATAGATGTCTACTACACATTACGACCCTCTTCAACTGTCGGCGGTCTCCACCAGTCAACAGACGAGGTCGGCCTTTACGCTTTTGTGCTGCACGTGTTCCGTCACGTTTCCACTTCACTACCTCACTGGAAACAGAGTACGTAGGGGTGTTTAGGAGTGCGGATAACTCGAGTACAGACGTATGACACAAGTGATAACCAATCACCTACCACGTTCAATGTCCGTGAGTTTCGCGGAGCGTCCAATTCTGCTCTCTCACGATGTCTAATAACTACTTAGGTCGCTAATATGGAGTACCTGGCAGTAGGTGGCGGCACAATGCACCTAATATGAAAAACGTATATTTTTGGGTGTGTTCGGATAATGTTGATCACATAGTCTGGGAACTAAGTTGCACTAAATGTTGGCCACGATCCTGGTTACAGTGTATCTGCCCCTTGGCAGAAGTTTTGAGTGCAAGAGTCACTTTCCAGGTGATTTGATGCAGTTTGATATTATATGATGGGGGTTCAAAATAAAAGGTACGAAACAACAAGCCGCGCGGTGTAGCCGCGCGGTCTAGGGCGCCTTGTCCCGGTTCGTGCGGCTCCCCCCTCTGGAGGTTCATGTCCTCCCTCGGGCATGATTGTGTCTGTTGTCCATCGCGTTAGTGAGTTTAAGTTAGATTAAATAGTGTTTAGGCTTAGGGAACGATGACCTCAGCGGTTTGGTCCCATAAGACCTTACGACAAGTTTAAAAAAAAAATTGCGAAACAATACTGAAGGTATAACTGAAGTCTTCCTTCAAAAGTAATCACCAAGGCCTAAGCACAACTATCCCGTTTATTCATGAACCGAAGGATTACTTGTCCCCAGAGTTCCTGTGGCTGTGAAAGGAACCAGTAATCCACTATGTTCTTCAGTTCGTGGTCCGAGTTGAAGCGCTTCCCTTTAAGATGCTTTTTAGCGGTCCAAAAACATGAAAGTCGCAGGGTGATATGTCTGGTCTGTAGCAAGGCTCAAGTTCTTTCTACTTGAACGTGGTCAGTACAATCTGTCTCACATTGAAGATATGTGGACGTGCTTTGTCGTGGAACAGAATCACTCCCCCCTCCGTGAGCAGCCGAGGCCGTCTGCTCTTCGTAGAGTTGTGAAGGCTTCGAAGTGTCTCACTGTACACACCACTGTCAATGGTTCTTAAGTGCTCGAGAACTTCCATAAGTATCCAATCTCGGACGTCGAACGAGACCTTGTGCTTCCCCTTGTCTGCTGAAAGAATAGCTTTGAAATTTTCATGGGGATGTGAGGAAACTATGTTATCGCAAAGCTGCTTATGCGAAGAAGAACCAGTTTGTTTGTTATGACGATTAGTACCTTTGCATTTGTTTAACAGTTCTTCTACTGTGTGGATACAAGTGTTCAGGAATGTTTCTTACGGTTAAATGAACTAAAACGTGAAGTTAATGATATGTGTTAAAAGTAAATGATTGAAACATGAAGGGTATGAGAGTTCAAACCCATGTTAACATTGCTACAGGCTGTAAAGTGGTTGAAATGTTGCAACATGCCAAGAGACAGCGTGTAGCCGAGTTCACTACCAGAGGAGTAAGGTCAACCAGAAGGGGGATGGCAAAAGAAGATGATGTTGACTATGCTGCAAGGTGTTTAAAACAATGAGTGTTTTTAAAATTTTGTACATGAAATGCGATTTTGTGAAAAAGGATTTTTTATTTTATCCGCTTATATCAAAAACTACTTATGACACCTACACGAAAGTTCGCGACCTCTTTTATTATACAGTGCTATACCCGCTGAAGCACAATCATCATGGTGATTTGAAAAGGCATGTATCTTGGGGCTTACACGTACGTCTATTCATAGTAAAACATAGCATAATTTAAAAAATTTATATCTCCAGTTCATTTGTATCTTATCTCCCAGTTCTGTTTAATTTAACACACATGACACGGATAAATTACCAGTATAAATTTTAGATCGTTTTCTTCTTTGGTTCCAGAAATCAAGGTACGTAAACTTGGTTTATTTAACATTGATCGCATAGGCCCTCCATTGTCCTTTTAAAATCGAAATAATTATAGGCCTGTAGTCACTGAAGCAAAATAAGAACGAAAATATAACTGACCCAAACTAAGCTTCGTAATTCAGCAAAACTACTACAGACATATTTATTTTGTGGTAGCGTATGATATAAATAAATAGAAAAGGCAACTTACATTTCACACAATATTCTCTAAGGAAGGCAGTTTCTTACTAGCTTGTTGGTGTGAGTGAAAACAAAATTATGAGACATTTGATATAATACTCTGAGAAAAACATATTTCGAAACTGGCCTATAATGGGAAATAAAACATTGCATTTTTTAACAAACCATTCACAAAAGTCCCTAATTTCATTAATGACAGTTTTTACAGTTAAATTTTTTTTGTAGGAATATGTACTGTCACAATGTTATCCCTTTCATCTACAGAAATACAGTAACATTCTGCGCTTTCCAATGGCTGAAGAAAATATTATTAAAATCAAAAGCCTTTACAGAACTATCAGCACGTCTAACTTATTTATATCGACATATCATCCGTTAGTCACTTCCTTAAAGCCACAGGCAGTAGAAGAAAGTTTCCAAGGAAACCTCAATCACGTTTTTCCGTGTACCGACATTACAGTTTTGTGACCAGCTCATTTGTAATGCTTGTGCTTGTAACTTCCACGAGAGGCATCTGTTGCATGCGCGCCCGGATCTAGGGGTCATAAACCGGGGTATCTACCACGTGTGGCAATCTCAGGGGGCACCAAATTCATATTCTTGAAGAAAAAAACCTTGTTTCACAAAACGCGCCGAGCATCCCGCGCACGCTAGTCTATCGATTGTTCATACGACTTTGAAACGCATCCCTGCTGGTTTTTGAACATTGCTGCAGATGTTTTAAGTTGATATCTGAAAGAATCGTAAGTTGATTTTTGAATGCCTCTGCCAGGGGAATCCCTGTCGCATCTACAGGAAAAAAACCTTTCGCCTAGACAAAAGGGGTCGCGGCTATACGAGCTGAGCTGAATAAACTCGAACGAGCCAATGCCAATCACTATTTGTTTATGTAGTTGATTGGATGGGCGAATGATAAGCGTTGCTATAATTGTTAGTGAAATACATGCATTCAAACTGTCAGAGTGGAAATAAACGACTAACAGCAATAACGGGTAAAAATGATCATTTATTATCTTCTCGGTGTATGCAAGAAAATGAAATTTTGACAGAATACTTTTGCCTGGTCGCTACACTACTAAGAGCCAGTTCTGCAGTCTCTGGTTAGCAGACGCTTCATTGTATTCTCGGAATAGCGCGGAAAACGTGTTGTATAAATACGTAATAACGCCTAACCGGAGAATAAATACTGGGCAACTAAAGCGGTGATTCTGGCATGTTTAGTGAAGTTAAACAGAGAGTAATTTTTGACTGTGGTAGGAATAGTTACAGAATTAGTGGTGACAATATTGTTTGTTGGAACGAGGAAGATGAAGAATCTGGGACATCACACAAATTATATAGAAGAATACGCCGATACCAAATCTATATAAAAATTTTGTATTACTACTGCTTTTCCATCTCATGTTTGAGAAACTGGGGCATATGAATGAAATGTGAAACTATACCCTAACATAAAACTTTTGGCTTCTAGTAGGCCGAATAGACATCTGATATTGGTACTTCATGAACTATATTCTGTCGTGTTATTTATGTAAATGAGGTAGATTAAATGACCATTTGTGGCAAAACAGTCTCACTTATTTTGCGTGTGTTACAACTTCTGCAATAGCATAAGGACATATTTCGTTTTATCTAGTAGGCAGTGAATAAATAGACGTAATCAAATCGACAAACCACTCTAGTCATGGGTAGTATTCGTATTAACAGCTTCTCCAGTATTAGGTGAAGCCATTTTGAGTTTTCATACAACAGAATCATTGACCAACTTTGATGAGGTAATAGATTCCTTCACAGAAAGGAAAGCACACGTCTAAGGCTGTAGCAAGACTAGAGACAGATCAATGCTGGAACCTAAGGGTGCGAGCTAACATCCAAAAGATGTTCGGGCTCCATGCGGTTCCTCTTCGTCGAAATGCCTTGGCTCAAACTCGTCTAGGGGTTGAACCACGCGTGTCGCATTATATGCTCTAAATTATAAACTTGCTACCCTTTGGTTAAATTGTCTGGCTGATGGCAAGTTCGCGAAATACAAATTTAATATAACATATAATAACAGTAATAATAATGTCGGGAACTAAATTAACGACCCATAAATGATGTAGGCCACTCAGTTACGATTTGGTTAGAATACTGTTCATTTAGAAAGCAAACTAATAGCGAATGTAGTCGTATTTAGAGTTACTATTACACTCGAGCACATATCCATTTGACACACCTAGATCATTCACAATCTCATCGCGAAACACAAGTCCTGTACTCCACCCCGTCATTTACACGAAAAGTTAGAGTTCACACCAGGTGCGCAGCTGCTCACCGCTCAAAGACTAAGTTCCGCGATACCACTCAACGCGAAATATCGTCAGTAGTTTCACTTCCGAGCTGCCTAAAGACCGACTGTCCGCTACCGCTTCTCAATCCGAACTGTACACTTTGGGGTCTCCAGCCGCACTGTCCCTCTGCCCGTCCCCGGCCGCGTTTCCCGCGCGCCTAATATCATCGCTCAACTGACTAGGGCAGTTCCCTTTCCTGATGCCGTCCATCTGATTGGCTACAGCTTATTCGACGTTATTTTACACTTTAACATATTTAAATAAACAGAGCTTGGCCACTTTCACGTTCTAAATAAAGTAACAATAATATCCATTACATAATAAACGTTACATTATTTTACATAACCAATAAAATTTCTCTCTTAACTTTGAATATCACGGCCAGTAGCCTTGAACCAATGTGCTTACTGTTAAATAACTAAAGAACTGAAGTAACTATTATGCACTAAATATTACAACAAATATTCTATTACCTAATGATTTAATAAGGTGTCATGATGTCTTCGTTCAATGTGTTTTGTCTGGAGGAAATGATGATTTGATGCTTAACTGAAAATACTGATAATTTAAATTTACGGTATCTTTTAAACAAATGGAGGTACAGAATTGATATTTACAACATTTGTCATTTTAATGATGCGCTTCTATGTGGAATGTCGAGCCATGAGATCGACTAAAACGTTCAGATTTTAGCAATCCGGTCTTTGTTACTAAACTTGTGAATTTCACTTCAACAGTAAATCCTAAATTTTTATAGATATGATCAATATTCAAGTTTTATTGGGATCACAATGAAAATTTATGAAGGAAGGTAGATTAAAATTACTGTGGCTTAATTCCATGCATTACTACAGAGTTAAATAGTTTCCACAACTGTTTCCCCTCTATAGCCGATCATAGGTCAGCCATATTTAACACTGCTGCGTCTCCTCGCCCGCAAACAGCTTGTACTGGGTTTCCCTATGACGTAGGTTCTCGTCTATCTATCACACACACTGCAGCGCTTAGGCCTCAATAGACAGTAGACGCCTGTGAGATTCCCCATCGCGTGGTGGATCTGTGCTCCTTTGTGGCACGCGGTCCTGGACGACCGGGTTCGTTTTACAATTCCTGTAGGCTGACTCTTTCGGCCATATTTTTAAATGAGAGTGCAATGCTCGTTAACTCACAAGGGCTAAAGAAGTGTGTACTGTCTGCTTGTCTTTTGTCTTTATTGCTTTTAGGTTTCCCATGTTTAACTTTATGTCACACAAAAGAGAAAGCCTTTACTGCTTTTAGGTTTCCCATATTTAACTTTGTCACACAAAAGAGAAAGTCTTTACTGCTTTTAGGTTTCCCATATTTAACTTTGTCACACAAAAGAGAAAGTTATTAGCGAACAGACACTAACGAGTGCAAATTTTTTGAAGAGTTCTTAGTCTCCCAGTTACAAATAATCTCACGCAGTATTAATTGTGAGTTTTTTTAAAAGGGGGTAGGATGTTAAACTGGCCGACTGGGAGCAGGAGAGGCGCTAAAGGATATTTTAATTTCCAGTGTCCTGAATATTGGTTTGAAGACCTCCATTATAAAATATACACGTTTGAATTCCACAGAGCGAAATACAGTGACGTGCGATAGAACAATGCTGTGCAGAGAGGCGTGACACTGCACATGGACACACTTGAGACTAAATAACATGTTTCACATTTCCTTGAATATATGTGTTTTATATATCAAACTCTTCAGAAAGATGCGCGCTTCAAAATGAACGTATTTTTTAAAAACTATTAATTTTATTTTTGACGTCCTGTCTCAAACACTCGAGGGGGAGAGGGGCACCGCTGTGAAGGTTTTGCCCTCGTTCGGGAATATCGTAGATCCAGGGTTGGTTACGTGTTAACCTGGGTTACAGTGTTTAAAAGTAAAAATCTAGAGTATGTTGTTGTCACAGAATCCTCACTTTATGGTACATAAGAAACAACTTAGACGCTACATCTCACTTATCTGCAAATAACCACTGGAGCAGATGGTGTACGTATTCTGTAGTGAGAGGGATGTTTACCCTGGACTTCTTGTGCATCAACCATCGCCTCTCTTCGGAAAACTATGCAGGACCTTTATTTGCTGTCATGTGTATAAGTTTCCTCATCTGCAACAACATGCAGGCGATCTATGCTTCCAGCCAGGCAATGGACCACCCCATCGTTCCCAAATTATCAGACTGGTTTGAGGAAAGCTCAAAAGACTTGAGGATGTTGGAGTGTACATCCTCCGCTCCCCCCACCCCTCCACCACTTTCTGTCTGCCGAGTTTGACCAATCTCCGTTAGCTATGGAGTTGGTTGAGTGGTTATGTATCTGGCTACCCTACGATTTCAGTGTCTTTTAGAATTCATGGAATGACTTGTAAGTATCCATGAACGCGGTCTGGCAAGAGGGTGGTATACACTTTACCAGGGCATCTAATACAGTTTCTCATCGATAAATAACAAAACAATTCACGAACGGTGTATCCTATATTTATCTGCAGTGCTGATAATACGCGAAGAAACCCAAAGCGTACAACGTCAGTCGTAAAGGACTTAAAGTTTATTTGATCGACTTACACGGATGGTCCAGAATATCACGAACGCTACCCACTGAGATTCTCAAAGCCACCTGGTGGCGTTGCGGACATTTGGCGAGATATAAAATCCATATAAATAGGGAAAAGACAATTTGGGAATCATCATAGCTTCGACAGGGAAAGCAAATGGAGAAAACCGCTGGCATAAGCGTTAATGGGCAGATTCTTACTGCCCGGCGGCTGGGAACAAGTATCTGGGAAACGGTTAAGCTGATCGTTTGTTCGCTTGCTGTTGTGTTGAGAATAGGTGGCAAGTCGTTGAAGGACTGTAAAATCACGTGTGTAGGCGCCACAGCGTTTAAAGACCGCACCTAATGACAGAACGTAGATGTGAGAGATTTGCGGCTCTGTACACCAGGACGAGAACTGTGTCAGGTCTGGAGGCAGGGTACACTGCTGGCGCAGGTACATTTGTTTCGGAAAACACCGTTCAGGGTAAACTGTTGAACATGAGCTCCATAGGAGACGACTCTTACATGTTCCCATGTTGTCTCAGCAGTATCGTTAGTCAAGATTGCAAAAGACATGGGATCATCCAAATTGTGGTCGTAGAAACGTGCCTCTTGGTAGGACGAATCATATTCCTCTTTACAGCGGCTCGAATGTTGTGCCCAGATACACCGTCATACAGTTGAACGGTTGTTCGAATCATTCATCCCACCACGAACTAGTTCGCACGAATCGACAGCGTAAACTAGTACATGAATATAAATACGTGTAGACCGTTCGCCAGGTGCAAGTCTTTCGATTTGACGCCACTTCGGTGACTTGTGCGTCTATAGGGATGAAATGATGATGATTAGGACAACACAACACCCAGCCCTTGAACGGAGAAAATCTCCGTCACAGCCGGGAATCGAACCCTGGCACTTAGGATTGACATCCTGTCGCGCTGACCACTCAGCTACCGGGGCTCGGATAGTGTAAAATTGTGTAAATCAATGAATTTGTTGTTATCAGACGTCATATCACAGGTGGAGTCATTGCATAATTTTCAAACTAAAATTTGAATGATTCGCCGAAGTGATGACGGGCGAACCAAACTTGTAACGTTGCTAAAGTAAATTAAGAAGTGACTCTCACACCAAAATGTTTTATGAATCAGATTAGAAGCACCTTCAACATGAACAGAGCATTAATCTGAGGTAACAGAAGTCATGGGATACTTCCTAACACCGTGTCGGACCTCCGTGTCGACATAGTGCAGCAACTCGACGCGGCACGGATTCAAAAAGTCGTTGGAAGAAGTCTACAGAAATACTGAGCCATGCTGCCTCTATAGCCTTACATAATTGATAAAGTGTTGCCGGTCCAGTGTTTTAGTTCGAACTGACCTCTTGTTTACGTCCCATAAATGTTCGATGGGTTGCCATATCATTCGCTCGAAATGTCCAGGATATTCTTCAAACCAATCGCAAATAATTGAGGCCCTGTGACATTGCGCATTGGCATCCATAAAAATTCCATCGTTGTTTGGGAAAATGAAATCCGTAAATGACTGCAGGAGATTTCCAAGTAGCCGAATATAACCATTTACACTCAATGATCGGTTCAGGTGGATAAGAGGGCCAAGTCCATTTCAGGTAAACACAGCCCACACCATTATGGAACCGCCACCAGCTTCCATAATGCCTCGCTGACAACTTGGATCGACGTCTTCTTGGGGTCTGGGCCCCACTCGAACCCTACTATCAGCTCTAATCAACTGAAATCGAGGCCCATCTGACCAAGACACAGTTTTCCATTCGTCTAGTGTCCAACCGATATGGTCACGAGACCAGGAGAGGCACTGCAGGCGATTTCGTGCTCTAAGCACTTACGTCGGTCGTCTGCTGCCGTAGCCCATTAACGCCAAATTTCGCCACACTGTCCTAGTGGATACGTTTCTCGTACGCCCCACACTGATTTCTGCCGTTATTTCAGGTAGTATTGCTTGTCTGTTACCACTGACAACTCTAGGCAAACGCCTCTACTCTCGGCCGTTAAGTGAATGCCATCTGCCATTGCGTTGAGGGTACTGAGAGGTAATGCCTGAAATTTGGTTTTCTCGGCACACTCCTGACGCAGTAGATCTCGGAGTACTGAATTTCCTAACGATTTACCAAATGAAATGTCCCATGCGTCCTTTCGTGCGGTCTTAACATGGCAAACCTTTTCACATGAATCACCAGCGTATAGGTAATAGCTCCTCCAATGCATTGCCCTTTTATACCTTGTGTACGCGATACTACCGTCATGTGAATATCGCTAACTCATGATTTTTGTCACCTCAGTATAGGTTGTTATGAGAAATAGCCATTATAAGCTTACAAGCTTATTCTATCTAGGTTCTTTAGAACACCTTTTATAGATCATTCATCTGCTCACGAGGGTTGTGTTGGTGCTGACAGTTCCTATTTCGGATTTACCTTGCATCGATCGCAAATTTATTGCATGTCCCAGTGAGTAAGCTCTTTCGTTTCTAGCTTGTCTAACTAAGATATTCTTCCCATTCTAATTACGTTCCCTGTAATAAAATTTATTTTAACGCCCATTAAAGCAGATGTGTCAGTATTATCAATAAATAGCCTATATTAAGAGTATGGTTTGAAGGTAATTAATTGAATGTAGGTCCCCTAACTAGTACTGAAGGTATAGTTTTCGCGTTGTGGCTTATGAAATAAACTAAAGTTCTATACTGACACATTTTTGAGAGAAAGCGGGGCATTGGTTAACGGATACAAGTTTCACTGAAAACATTTAAAATGTGTATGTAACTGAATCAGAATGTCATAGTGCTAGAAATTACATACCATCAAACACCTGCACGTCGTCACGCCCGTTAATCGAGTCCTGATTTTGCAGAATAATGTTGTCAGTCAGCAGGCAGGGAGAGGCGGTCGCACAGCCAGTCTGCAGAGCACCCGCCTCCAATTTCTCGCTGACGTCTGCTCCGAGAGGTTCCCCGATCGTCGCAATTTCACAGCCGATTCCGCTGCCATACTTCAACTTCAATACCAGCGACCGTCACTCACAGCCAGTGATGTCAATCGCATGACGTGACGTCACTCTCCTTTTTTACTCCCAATGTGATGGCGACAGCGTTCTTCGTCACAGTTCGGCGTGAGTAAATCGTTTAAGAATAGAATTAAATTGTTGTTTACCGAGCTTTCTCATCGTTCTGAGATTTGACGCAGTTCTGTTCGAATAAAAACGTTATCACTACCGTTAACGAAATCATACCACTTATTTAAAGGTTGTGGATGAGGAGAAGGATAAAGATAAAAATGTATATGTCGCATTCGTTATTATGAGGAAAGAAGTATAGGCTCTTCGTGTGTGTGTAAGTTCTTAAGGGATCAAACCGCTGAGGTCGTCAGTCCTAGGCTCTTCGTCCTGCTTTACATTTTATGTAGCTCTTTTCTTCCAGATCAGTGTACATCTACATCTACACACATACTCCGTAAGCCACCGCACGGTGCGTGGTGGAGGCTACCTTTTACCACTGCTAGCGCTGTAGCCTCTGGATCACGGGGTCCCGGGTTCGATTCCCGGCCAGGTTGCGGAATTTCTCATCCCGGGATCTGGGTGTTTGCCCTGTCCTCATCATCTCATCATCATCATCATCATCATCATCATCATCATTCGTGGCAGTGCCTAGACTGGAATGTGAAAGAAATATGACTGTGTAAAAATTGTGACTTTGTACGGGCGCTGATGACCACGGAGTCGAGCGCCCCACAAACCAAACAAGATCATCATCACATTTTACCACTGCTAGTCATTTCCATTCCTGTCCCACTAGCAAATAGAGCGAGGGAAAATAGACTTTCTATATGCCTCGAGATGAGCCCTAGTTTCTCGTATCTCATCTTCGTGGTCCTTACGCGAAATGTTCTTTGGGGGCATTAAAATCGTTCTGCAGTCAACTTAAGATACCGGTTCTCTTAATTTTCTCTTCGAAAGAAAAGTCGCCTTCCCTCCAGGGAATCCCATTTGAGTACCCAAGGCACTCCGAATTGCGTGTTGTTCGAACCTATCGGTAACAAATCTTGCAGACCGCCTCATGACTGCATCAATGTCTTCCTTTAATATGACTTGGTACGGATTCAAAACACTCGACCAGTACTCAACAACAGGTCCACTAGCGTCCTACATGTGCCTTTTACAGATGAACCACAATTTCCCAAAATTCTCTCAATAAACCGAAGTGGACCATTCGCCCTCCTTAATACAGTATTCACATGCACGTTCCATCTCATATTGATTTGCAACGTTACTCCCAGTAATTTAAACGACGTGACAGTGTCAAGCCGGACACTGCTAATGCTGTATCCAAACATTAGGGGTTTGCAGTAACTTACATTTTTATATTTTTACAGCCAGCTGCTAACGATCACACCAATCATAAAAAAATTTTGTATCATCCTACAGTCACTCATCTTCGACACAGCGTCATCAGCAAACAAACGCAGATTGCTGCTCAAGCTGTCAGCCAGGTCATTTGTGTTTATATGTAGCCGTCATAAACACATGAACAAACTTCTTACTTTAGAACTGTCAGATAACCATCAATGTTTAAATCTCACTAAACCTCAGATGTCATTTGGTACCTTTTCCCTAAACGTGCGTAAATTTATAAGATCATCAAAAATTTTGTTACATTTGAGAACAACTAAAAGGAAATGGTTAATTGTTACACAGGGCATACAAAGTAAATATGGCGTAATTCACGGGTAGAACCGATTAATAAAGCAATTGATAATAATTATTCAAACACCGTCCTTTACCTAAATTGTATTATGTGCCAGTCTTAATTATCGGTCCTTGTAACTGGTACGCTAACAGATATATCGTACTGTCTCCAGTATAACAAATTAAAACTCTACTAGAAATTAAAGTAACTTCAATTCACAGAAATTTCTTTGTGGTGTAAGTACTTTCCGTTGCCGTCCGAATTTCCGTTCGAGTTCCAGGCGTTACAGGAATGAACAACACTGTATATCTAACTGTTGTTTGGATATCAGTTCATTAACTTTCTTAAAGAAATAACTAACATTAACAGTACCGGATCAGACGGTTGATTATTTGGGAATATCAATAAAATACTACCTTACTTCTAGGACGACACGTTTCATTTCGGCGCGTATGTCAACTGTATCCTAAACATTTTATCGATGTTGTTTATCATCCAGAAAAATCGTGTGAAATGTGAGTTCCCTAAGGTCCATATTATATGTGTCGAACGTATCGTCATAATATTTAATAGCATTCTGCAGCATGATTCATGGGTGGGAACATACCCTTCTGAAACAAAAACATATGGATAGAAAGAAACTTAAAGTAAAGTAATATGAGATGGGAACTTAGATATAAAAGGGACGAATTCAAGAGAATTATGCTCTTCACAACCCGGTTACTTCTTTCGGAGAAATTACAATATTCAGAACCTAGGACTTAGGTGTTTTGGAAACGAAACCGATTTCTGTCTTATACGGAATTTCGTGTTGTAAGCAACAGTCGCGACAGGGTCATGAGATAGATGTTATTTGCGCATAAAATGCCAACAATGCTGGACTGACCTATACCAGAGGCGCTCTTAATTTTTCTAGGTAACATGTGGACTATGTACAACTGCTGCCATAAAATCTATTTCGTTCGCTCCTTTCGTCGCAAGCTTGCTTCTTACCATCTGCCTGATATTTCAGTGCTCTTTCAATAAAAATTATTTGCGCATTCACTGAATTGTTATTCTTGTTGAACAGTGTCAGTCCTATCGTCGCAAGCTTGCTTCTTACCATTTGCGTAGTATTTCAGTGCTCTTTCAATAAAAGTTATTTGCTCATTCACTGAATTGTTATTCTTGTTGAACATTGTCAGTTTCGATATCTTTGCACGTCCGACTTAGCTGTTCTCTTCCCGTTCATTGCAAAATCTTAGTAAAGAGGTAGTACATCTAGTTCCTCTTGGAATGTCGAAGACATTTGTTGTTTTATACTAAGGATCTCTAGACATGCATGGACGACGAAGACAGACTGAAAGTTACAATTCTTCAGTGCCACTTTTATACCGGTATGGCAGCGGTAAAACATTTAGTTTACTCCTTCTCCGACGTGACATATTTCCTTACTTGGGTACAAAATCACGATCTTTCACAAAATTTTATAATTACTCCTAAATTAGAAATCGAATTCTTAAGACTGAAACTCCGTTAAATTTGCCTTTTTTAGAACTGAGATACTAACAGCAGAAATTACTATTCATCCATTTCATAGCCGAAGTTGATACCGATAAAAGAAGATATGTCGTTTAGTTGCGATTTTCTCACATATCATCAGTTCACCTGGGTGAAAATACAATTAAGATATTTTAAATGTTTCCACAAATATTTGGGGAGACATTACAGCATAAATGCACCGTATAAACGTTAGAAAAATGTATTGAAATGCAGGAACACCTCCAGAGGATCGAAAATTGGTGCAGTAGTAGGGAGTTGACACATTATATATAAACAAGGGTGACATATAATCCCTTTTTGGATGGGTATAAGATTGTCGATTAATCGGTGAAAGCCGTCATTTGCATTAAATGTCTGCAAGTATGCATTATGAGCGATTTAAGGTGGAAAGATCACAATGAAATAATCATATGAAATGCTGATGTTAGGAGAGCAGTGGGCATACGTAACAGATAATCGCTGATATCAGCGGGGACAGATTACAGAAAAGGCATTTATTCTTACTATATTCATAGGCTCTCCTCGTCTGAGCAACTTCGCTGCCTTCCACACCCTTCGCCACCCCTCCGCCGGCTGTAGAAACTGGCGAAAGTGATAAAACGCTAATTAAAATGTGGTGGTTCGAAAACGAGTCTGTTGTTTTTTATATCAGACAAAATAGGGTTCCAGTATAATATTAAGTGTTTTTTGCCTTTGGCCAAGACTAGAGACCTGTTTTGTTCTGTTAGAGATGATTTGGGATTGAGAAAACCTGGAGTTTATAAAATTCCCTGTATTGTGGAAAGGCCTCTGTTGGACCGACTATTCGCACTGTTCATGCCCGATGCGTGGAACATCAGCGTCACGTACGTTTGCTCCAGCATGAAAAATCTGCCGTCGCCGAACATTGTTCCAACGAAGGGCATAACATGTCGTTTAAAGAGACGCAAATTGCTGCTCCGGCTTCTCGTTACTGGCATTGTCTACTCAAGGAATCCATCGAAATACGATTATCCGATGACATTATTAACAGAGTTGGATTTTCCCTTTAAGTAAGATATGGAACCCAATTATGTCTGATATAAAACAACAACAGTCTGGTTTTCGACGCGCCACATTTTAATTTACGATTTAACACTTTCGCCAGTTTCTACCACCGGCGGCGCTGTAATTCTTCGCCGGCCCTTTGAGGCCGAGCGGTTCTAGGCGCTTCAATCTGGAACTGCGCGACCGCTACGGTCGCAGGTTCGAATCCTGCCTCGGGCATGGATGTCTGTGGTGTCCTTAGGTTAGGTAGGTTTAAGTAGTTCTAATTTCTAGGGGACCGATGACCTCAGATGTTAAGTCCCATAGTGCTCAGAGCCATTTGAACCATTTTTTAAGTCCCATAGTGTTTAGAGCCATTTGAACCATTTTGCAACTCTTCGCTTCGCAGGAGGCAGCTCCTCCGCTTCTCACGCGGGCGCAGTGGTCTGGACCTGGACTATACTTGTTTCTGTCGTTCATTCAGTTTCGGCATGATTGTGTCTCACCGATCGCACCTGAAATGGCGGACAAATGGATCGCCGAAATATCGTGTACTGAAGACGATTGTATCCGGCAGTATGCTCGTGAAGAACATAATCAATGAGTGAAATTCTTTCCATATACTATACTAATCAGTATTACAAACATGTATACGTTCCATGGTGTTCATTAAGGACATACCCTCCTTGCAAATCCTGTCACATATTTTATTCACGTCACCAGGCTTTAGTGGCTGCCCATTTTGTGATTGGCTATTAGCCAAAATGGTGTCTCTGTTTGAACGTTGCAGCCCATCTATGAATAGATCTAGTGAGTCGAGTCAGTCCTATTTCTCGAGCCTTTCCCAAACCCCAAGCACATGAATATTAGCGCCTATAACTGTTCTCACCATCGTGAACTTTCCAGCTACATAATCGTCATGCACGGGAAGGTTTGACCACCGGCCTTCCTTCCCTTTCTCTACCACTTGAGGTAAATATGATAGGTGATGTGTGTCTTGCACCATCCTATATCGTTCCTGCGCTGTATTAAAGCATAGTATTTTAGTTTCCCCAGAATACTGGAATGTAATTATCTGCTTTGCCTTTTCAAAAGATATAGTGTATCACCCCACTTCCTCCTCTTCAGTGGGTTTCGCACATGAACAGACGAATAACGTCCATCACTTCGTAACAACTCTAAGTCACTATCAGGTTCTAAATCATTCGTAAGTTTTTCACAATCACACAAATCTTATTTTGCGTATTCATATTATTCAGTATAGTCTAGTGCAGTCTCGCGATGTATATTATTACATTGGCTGGCACTGTTTCAAAATAGTTGAAATGGCTCTAAGCACTTTGAGACTAAACATCTGAGGTCAACAGTTCCGTGATCTTAGAACTACTTAAACCTAACTAACCTAAGGACATCACACACATCCATGCCCGAGGCAGGATTCGAACCTGCGACCGTAGCGGTAGAACGGTTCCAGACTGAAGCGCATAGAACCGCTCGGCCACACCGGCCGGCCGCCACTGTTTCATCTGTCACATTGATTATGGATGAAGCTGCATTTCTCTCCTTATTGTTATTTCTGTGGATCTTCTTTGGTGTTTGTAATGGCTAACAATCATACTCACTACATATTCAGGAATCATTATCACACTTTTACCTTGACAGTCAGAGTAACGTCATGCGCTGCGAAATCAGTTACACCACAAATGGACGTACTAACTATCGAGTTGATGCAACACGTAATGGGGTCACTTTTATTCTGATTTTTTTGCTCTTATGCGGATGCAGGCTGAGTTGGCATCCCTTCGCTCCCAGCGTCAGGCACTGTTGGCTTCGGTCACATAGCTTGAGGCTGTTGCCAATGGGCATCACTGTGGGGGTCCGGATGGGGGTTTGTCGGGGACGGCCAGCTCGTCCCATGCATCCCCCGATCGGACTACGACTGTGGCTGCCCGGGATACTGCCCACATCGAGGCTGATCCCTCACCTGTGGTAGAGTGGGAGGTCGTCTGGAGGTGTGGCAGGGGGCGAAAGACATTCTAGAGGGCTGAACGGAAGGCCTCTCCAGTTTGTCTGACGAACCGGTTTCAGGCTCTGTCTCCGGCTGATAGTGATCTTCGGCCGGAGATGGTTGCTTGTCCTGTTCCAGAGGTTGCCCCTCAGTCTGCAAGATCCGAGCAGTCGCAGAGGGTGGGCTTACCGGTAGTTGGGAGCTCCAACGTCAGGCGCATAATGCGGCCCCTTGGGGATATGGCAGCAAGAGAGGGGAAGAAAACCAATGTGCACTCCGTGTGCATACCGGGGGAGTCATTCCAGATGTGGAAAGGGTCCTTCCGGATGCCATGAAGGGTACAGGGTGCACCCATCTGCAGGTGGTCGCTCATGTCGGCACCAATGATGTGTGTCGCTATGGATCGGAGGAAATCCTCTCTGGCTTCCGGCGGCTATCTGATTTGGTGAAGACTGCCAGTCTCGCTAGCGGGATGAAAGCAGAGCTCACCATCTGCAGCATCGTCGACAGGACTGACTGCGGACCTTTGGTACAGAGCCGAGTGGAGGGTCTGAATCAGAGGCTGAGACGGTTCTGCGACCATGTGGGCTGCAGATTCCTCGACTTGCGCCATAGGGTGGTGGGGTTTCGGGTTCCGCTGGATAGGTCAGGAGTCCACTACACGCAGCAAGCGGCTACACGGGTAGCAGGGGTTGTGTGGCGTGGGCTGAGCGGTTTTTTTAGGTTAGATGGCCGCGGGCAAGTACAGAAAGGGCAACAGCCTCAAAGGGTGCGGGGCAATGTCAGGACATGCGGGGACCAAGCAGCAAGCTGCGTTGGTAAAGTACCAGAACTTCAAGCGCTGATAGAAACTACCGAAGCTGAAATCGTTATAGGTACAGAAAACTGGCTAATGCCAGAGATAAATTCAGCCGAAATTTTTACAAAGGCACAGACGGTGTTTAGAAAGGATAGATTGCATGCAACCAGTGGTGTCGTGTTTGTCGCTGTTAGTAGTAGTTTATCCTGTAGCGAAGTAGAAGTGGATAGTTCCTGTGAAATATTATGGGTGGAGGTTACACTCAACAACCGAGCTAGGTTAATAATTGGCTCCTTTTACCGACCTCCCGACTCAGCAGCATTAGTGGCAGAACAACTGAGAGAAATTTTGGAATACATTTCACATAAATTTTCTCAGCATATTATAGTCTTAGGTGGAGATTTCAATTTACCAGATATAGACTGGGACACTCAGATGTTTAGGACGGGTGGTAGGGACAGAGCATCGAGTGACATTATACTGAGTGCACTATCCGAAAATTACCTCCAGCAATTAAACAGAGAACCGACTCGTGGAGATAACATCTTGGACCTACTGATAACATACAGACCCGAAGTTCTCGACTCTGTAAGTGCAGAACAAGGAATCAGTGATCATAAGGCCGTTGCAGCATCCCTGAATATGGAAGTTAATAGGAATATAAAAAAAGGGAGGAGGGTTTATCTGTTTAGCAAGGGTAATTGAAGGCAGATTTCAGGCTTCCTAACAGATCAAAACGAAAATTCCTGTTCCGACACTGACAATGTTGAGTGTTTATGGATAAAAGTTTAGGGGAATTGAAAAATGCGTTTTAGACAGGTACGTGCTGAGTAAAACTGTAAGGGACGGGAAAAACCCACCGTGGTACAACAAAGTTAGGAAACTACTGCGAAAGCAAAGAGAGCTTCACTCCAAGTTTAAACGCAGCCTAAACCTCTCAGACAAACAGAACCTAAACGATATCAAAGTTAGCGTAAGGAGGGCTATGCGTGAAGCGTTCAGTGAATTCGAAAGTAAAATTCTATGTACCGACTTGACAGAAAATCCTAGGAAGTTCTGGTCTTACGTTAAATCAGTAAGTGGCTCGAAACAGCGTATCCAGACACTCCGGGATGATGATGGCATTGAAACAGAGGATGACACGCATAAAGCTGAAATACTAAACACCTTTTTCCAAAGCTGTTTCACAGAGGAAGACCGCACTGCAGTTCCTTCTCTAAATCCTCGCACAAACGAAAAAATGGCTGACATCGAAATAAGTGTCCAAGGCATAGAAAACAGAGGAAAGTCCACTGGACCTGATGGGATACCAATTCGATTGTACACAGAGTACGCGAAAGAACTTCCCCCCTTCTAACGGCCGTGTACCGCAAGTCTCTAGAGGAACGGAAGGTTCCAAATGATTGGAAAAGAGCACAGGTAGTCCCAGTCTTCAGGAAGGGTCGTCGAGCAGTTGCGCAAAACTATAGACCTATATCTCTGACGTCGATCTGTTGTAGAATTTTAGGACATGTTTTTTGCTCGAGTATCATGTCGTTTTTGGAAACCCAGAATCTACTCTGTAGGAATCAACATGGACTCCGGAAACAGCGATCGTGTGAAACCCAACTGGCTTTATTTGTTCATGAGACCCAGAAAATATTAGATACAGGCTCCTAGGTAGATGCCATTTTCCTTGACTTCCGGAAGGCGTTCGATACAGTTCCGCACTGTCGCCTGAAAACAAAGTAAGAGCCTACGGAATATCAGTCCAGCTGCGTGGCTGGATTGAAGAGTTTTTAGCAAACAGAACACAGCATGTTGCTCTCAATGGAGAGACGTCTACAGACGTTAAAGTAACCTCTGGCGTGCCACAGGGGAGTGTTATGGGACCATTTCTTTTCACAATATATGTAAATGACCTAGTAGATAGTGTCGGAAGTTCCATACGGCTTTTCGAGGATGTTGCTGTAGTATACAGAGAAGTTGCAGCATTAGAAAATTGTAGCGAAATGCAGGAAGATCTGCAGCGGATAGGCACTTGGTGCAGGGAGTGGCAACTGACCCTTAACATAGACAAATGTAATGTATTGCGAATACGTAGAAAGAAGGATCCTTTATTGTATGATTATATGATAGCGGAACAAACACTGGTCGCAGTTACTTCTGTAAAATATCTGGGAGTATGCGTGCGGAACGATTTAAAGTGGAATGACCATATAAAATTAGTTGTTGGTAAGGCGGGTACCAGGTTGAGATTCATTGGGAGAGTCCTTAGAAAATGTAGCCCATCAACAAAGGAGGTGGCTTACAAAACACTCGTTCCACCTATACTTGAGTATTGCTCATCAGTGTGGGATCCGTACCAGATCGGGTTGACGGAGGAGATAGAGAAGATCCAAAGAAGAGTGGCGCGTTTCGCCACAGGGTTATTTGGTAACCGTGATAGCTTTACGGAGATGTTTAGCAAACTCAAGTGCCAGACTCTGCAAGAGAGGCGCTCTACATCGCGTTGTAGCTTGATCGTCAGAATTCGAGAGGGTGCGTTTCTGGATGAGGTATCGAATATATTGCTTCCCCCTACTTATACCTCCCGAGGAGATCACGAATGTAATATTAGACAGATTCGAGGGCGCACGGAGGCTTTCAGACAGTCGTTATTCCCGCGAACCATACGCGACTGGAACAGAAAAGGGAGGTAATGACAATGGCACGTTAAGTGCCCTCCCCCACACACCGTTGGGTGGCTTGCGGAGTATAAATGTAAATGTAGAATGTAGATGAATGTAGATGTAGAATATCTGTCTTGTTCCCCTAGATGTCAGAACGGGCACTTTGTCAGATGACCTTCGTTACGGCACTAGTACACTAGCTAGAGAAACGCAGTTTACGATGACTATAGTCACTAATGTCACGATATCACGTTGGGTATGGCCAACTGTGAGCAGATTATCGCATATTCGTAGCTTACAGTGTAACTGAATATGGCACTTCATTTATACACTTTTGTGATCAGAACTTCAAACATATTCATACAAACCACAACTCAACTGCAATTGTGATCGCAACTTGCGCTAACGCCCTTGTTAGAATGTAACTACGGGTATTTAGAAGCAGTGTCATGCTCTGTAATGAATATGCTGGGATTTTGCAGAATTTCTACAACGTCATTAATTTATACACATACAATATAATGTCGTAATATCTTACCTCGAAAATTACGGTAACGTTTCTCAGCTGCATTTCTGTATTCAGTAATTCAGGTATGTGCTGTGGTCCACGGCAACAGTTTTAAGTAACACACTGCAAATTGGAGACATTCATTTATTTAATTTTTATACAATGTCGGCTTGCGTGGTAGGGTATACATGTATGTAGAGATATGCACGTAATGCTCCATCTACGTAAAAGAGCTATAATGTATGATATGTACTGTGTACATAAACACAACACTAACCAATTTTTTATTTTATTTTTTTTATTTTATTTTTTTTTTTTTTTTTGTAAAACCCTTCTCTGATGTGTTATGACGTGTGACTTCCATAAGCGCTTGCTCACATCAACAGAGATCTTCAACCACAGCACGCTGAACGGTTGAGCTAGCACACTCCTGTCTGTTTTTTTTTTCTTTTTTTTTTTTATAAATGTTGATTCTTTTGTGTGAGTGTACTCTTCAGTATTCCAGTTGATATACATCATAACTATTCTTGGGTAATTACCAACACGTACCAACTCATACTAGCGATACTTTGACTGGTGCTCTCGATTGTGACAATGATAACTCAGTGTGTTGAGTCATCCTGTGGTGTATACCATGTAGTTGTTGGGTTCTATAACACAGAGCAAAAGAATGATATTCACACGTAATGTTTGGTAAACTTTTATTAAACTTTAAATTTCCAGTAATAGGTCCACATCAATAAACAGTACAAATCAGAACCAGTCCGTACATCCACAGTAGCGTAGGAGTTGAGTGTCGATGTATAACGATTAGACTGCGAGCAAGACTACACTAGATAGACGGGCACGTGCAACGTACGGTGTTCTTTCAGTGATTATATGTTGAATTAGACACAGGAGGGAAAATAGCGGTTTGTTGCTTTAATTTTGGACACCAGGGTACGTTTTTGATGTCTTATTAATCCGAATAAAGTGTAATACGCCTTTCATTATCATGTCTTTCCATTATTGATGTACAAGGCTGTGAATACGCTTCTTGTCCCTTGGCTGTTTATTAACGTATATAGTCTCTCACTGACAAGTGCAAGACACCTGCTGTTGGCAGTTCATCCTTCAGTTGTGACGAACTTACCTCAAATGACGGGCAACTGAACTTCTGTAACAAAAATGGTGAGAGGAGGGGAAATTCGATTCCTATTGGCCGAGAGCAACTGAGCCTCACAGCTACTGGCCGAACTCATCATGGGGGAATATATTTATTCTTCCTACGTATACCTGGCAAAAAGACAATCAAAATAAAACTACACGTGCAGGCTTACCAACAGTCTTTCTTCCTGCTCATAGTTTACAACTGGAACAGGATGTGAGGGGACAGTCGTACTTCAGGTAACTTCCACCACGCCCCATAAAATGGCCTTCCGAGGACAGATGTAGACGAAACACTCGCATAAATACATTGCTGTTTTGTATTGTTCTGCTGAAAGTGCGGTTTCTTAGTACGTTGCACATTAACACTTAAACGTATTCCGTTTCTTCGTGAGTCACAATGGTAGACCCGCCAAGGATCACTGCTGATTCTTTAAGAACGTTCTTCGCCAGCACACAGAAGCTGCGTCTAATTTTCCCTACGGTTCAGCAACATGCATCGTAATTTTAAATTACAATTGCCTTTTAAATACTTAGACTGACCTGTAGTGATATCTCACAGACTGCGACTGATTGTCTCTGTTTCCTGTGGCGTACTGTTGACACAGTTACTTGTACGAAACAGTTGTTCTATTCAAAAGCGAGGATAAAAATCTAGTTAGTATGGGATATTATCTGGGTAATGAATGGCATATAACTAGAAAATAAGTCATTTGTGTTAAAAATGCAGTAGTAAACTGGTTGAAACAGCTTTGGCAGGTATTCCCAAGTGTGTCTAGAACGAGTAAAAATACAAAGGTGTGGTTTTCGCTAACTTATAGCGGACATTTTTGTAAATTTTCTGATGTAAACAAGGAACTTTTATAATTTGTAGTTACCGAATTATGACACCAGTGTAATTTCTTTTATTGAATTTCATACTTGTTTCAATGGAACTGGAATCCACTTACGAAAACAACTTCATCATCATAAACAGTGTGGGGCTTGATCAAATACTAACAAGAAAAAAATGGTTCAAATGGCTCTGAGCACTATGGGACTCAACTGCTGAGGTCATTAGTCCCCCAGAACTTAGAACTAGTTAAACCTAACTAACCTAAGGACATCACAAACATCCATGCCCGAGGCAGGATTCGAACCTGCGACCGTAGCGGTCTTGCGGCTCCAGACTGCAGCGCCTTTAACCGCACGGCCACTTCGGCCGGCAAATACTAACAAGACAACAGCGCTGCGAACCTGTGTTCCGCCGTCATGAGAAGAGGGCTGCCTGCTGTAGACTTCGTGCAAACAGGGGACACCCATACGCACAGGAGGCGAATGGAAGGAAGGGGAAGACGTATTGCAGTGTAGCAGACGAACAAAGAAGTCATAGGTAGCAGGACCATACATGCGGAACTTTAAACGGTTTATTTAAAAAAAAAAAAAAACCTATCCATGTGAAACATATAATTTGGTCGTAAACAGTAGCTTCAGTGTTACGAAGACGTTCACAGATATTTAGAGTGGTTCCAGACGTAATTCATCGTCATCATCTTGGACAGTTTCCAGCCTCTGGCAGGGTTTGTATTGAACATGGGCCTCTCCATCGTCTTCTGTCTTGCCACCATCTCTCTGTCTTCACCTTGGTCCAGTCTTCTCCTTACTTCTGGATGCAATACTATATTCCTTTAAGCCATTTGTCTCTCGGTCTTCCTCTTGGTCTCTTTCCTTCCAGTTTCATGTCGTGCATCCTCCTGGGTATCCTCTTCTCCTCCATTCTTTTAACGTGTCCATACTATCTCAGCCTTGATTTCTAGATTCCTCCTGTAATGGTTCCACCTTCATTAACTCTCTGTTCCTCTGATTTCTTAACCTGTCTATCTTTGTCACTCCAATACTTTCTCTCAAGAATTTCATCTCACTAGGGGAAGACGTATTGCAGTGCAGCAGACGAACAAAGAAGTTATAGGTGGCAGGACCATACATACGGAAATTTAAACGGCTTATTTAAAAAGAAACATATCCATGTTTATCCTCCAAATATTGTGTTTTGCTACTCTTCTGTTCTCCAGCGCTTTCCACACTTTGCTTCTATGTACACTTTCATAGGCTTTTTTAATGTCCAGGAACGTCATTAGTAGATCTTTTCCATATCCAAAGTGCTGTTCCTGAAGTTGTCTTACAGCAAAAATTAGATCCACTGTGGACCTTCCTGTTTGGAGGCTATGTTGCTCTTCTCTCATTCTTCCTTCTAATTTTGCCCGAATTCTTGATTCCAAAATTTTCTCAAAAAATGTTTTCATAATGACTCATCAATGTTACCCCCGACTCTTCTTGCACTCTTTTCTATTTCTCTTTTTAAAGATCGGGGCAATTATCCCCTTCTTCCAGTCATTTGGGATCATCTTCTGTCTCCACACAATTTTCGTTCCTCGATACAGCCTATGTATCCCCACCTCTCCTAATGCTGTCACTATCTCTACACTTAGCTCATCCAGACCTGGTGACTTCCTTCCCTTCATTTTGTCCACTGCCTCTTCCACTTCTCCCCATGTAAGGTATTTTTTATTTCTGTTCCTCCTCTTTTTTTCTCCCCTGCTTGATCCTCCTCATCCTGGTCTCCATTCGGGTTCAGGACTTCTTCAAAATACTCCTTACATATATTCTTGAGTTCCTCCTTCTTATTCTCTACAGAAATGTCACTATCTTACTCTTTTTTGTGCAATAGGAGACTATTGCAGCTGATTCCTGGAATCCGAAGACACATGAAACTGCAGTTCTTCTCCTTGCTTCGATAAATTCTGCAGGTAGTTCACGACGACTTTTTCTTAGCGTTCCTAGCAGAGTCATTTGCTTTCGTTCCAGTTCTTTTGCGAACTCCAAACTTGTAAATAAATTATCTGTTCTGATATTTCTACCACTTCCAGATAAATGTTGTGTCAATTCTAACACTACTCTTTTTCCCTGATTTATTTCTCTAGTCTAGCCTTTGCCCTTTCCTCTGTACACCTGCAGGTGTGTGACATAGTTATTAGTGCTGTCACATGCAGCCCATATCTTTATACCATACTTACCATGTTTTGAGGGGATGTACTGGCAAAATGAACACCTACGCCTAAAAGTTACCAATTGTTCATTAATTGTGATATTCTCGAGTGGTTCGTATCCATCATGTAATGTGCTTACCCACTTTTCAAATAAATCCCTTATGGGAGACAATTTATCAGAGCTCCGATTCTGTCGCGGTGCTGAGCATCATGAAAACCGAATACAGTGTGATAATTCTGTAAAGCGGTTCCTAGCCAAAGAACTATTGAAAATACGTCGGCCATGCTCTTTGTTCCATAAATTCACTATGTCCTCATTGTGACCTATTTACACTCCCACAAGAATAAGCAGGCCAAGAAATCATTTAAATTCTTCTCTATCAAGATCTGTCCATTTGTTACCGAAAGTAATGTCACCTTATTTGTTAATCAATTTCTAAATAATCTGGGAAATGCTGACCTTCATAAATAATGCAAATGTTGACTGCATGATACTTACATTCCTTACAGCATGTCTTATCGGACCTGGAGCCGTCTTCAGTAAATTTTATGCTAGCTGTCTCCCATGTAATCAAACAGAATTTTTTCCCATGTTTCACTTCCATTTCTCAACCGAAAAAGTGGGATATGTACTTACATATTATTATTAGTACTATCATTAAAGTTTTTCAAAACATATGGTAGATTATATATACTTACTTGAAAACATTCTGATCTTAAATGTCAGCAACTTCAGGAAGTAGTTTCTAAATCTCCAACGTCTTCATCAGAATCCTCAGTTGATTCCCTACCTCCAGAAAGAATAGCATCAATTTTCTCATCGTCATCAGACAGTATATCTCCTAATTCCTCTTCTTCATTCGAAATTCCTTGTATTTCAGCACTACTCAAACGTTTTCTAGTCATAGCGTTGTTTTTGCACGCGCTGAGTCGAAACACTAGCAACAAATGAGGTAATACACAACAATGGCTGAGGGAAGGAACGGCAACAATAGGTATGAACAGTAAGTGTGAAATGTTAATTTCACCATTGCAGATGTTTCATATAACATCTGTTCAGTGTAACATTCGTCATTCTGTTTTTATTGTTGCATTCAAGAACCAAAACAAAAATTTAGGTTGGGGTCATGCTGACGCCAGTGGTACTCAGTGCACAGCCCATGAATAAAATTTAATATGTTGTAAATATAAAACTGATCAATATGTCATTGCATACAAGCAACTTACAGAGACAAAGTCATACATTTTGAATATAATCGTTCTTAAAACAAGGGAGGTATATATTTCAAATGTGCTTATGTGGTCATATTCACCCCAAAGGTACTAGGGGGGTTAAAGAAAAAACTTCACAATTCATATGTACAGACATTATATACTCACAGTTACAGTTTGACAAGAATTGGACAGGTAGCCAGCTATGGCCTTATGGCAGGAAGCAGGTTGCGTGGATGGATATGGAAGTCTACATCATCCTAAATACAAGGTCAGTCTACTTGTAACGGTGCAACATCATTTAGTTTGTCTCTAATGCAAAATAATGTGTTGTGAAGAGATAATTTCCTAATGTTAACTGACTGTGTGAGATTTATTTCCCACTACCAGTTACTATACACACTATACACACATTATCAGAAAATGTAGCACTACATACACTGTCAACTCACGTAAGGGCCACAGAGGCCATGTTAGGTCTCCATTTTGTTCCCATTGAGAAATGGGACACTATGCCTTCACAATGAGAGAGAAACTGAGTTCCGAAAGACGAAAAGGTGTTAATAATACCCCATGCAGAGCTTTGGAGTAGCGTTTTCGAAAAATAAAAGAAATTGCTTAAATGTTATGAAAAGTGGCAATTACGTTTTATTATTATTAACAAACACAAACATTTTTTATTGTCTGAGTAATCCTTTACCGCATGATATGCAGAATTTAACAGGACTTTTTAGCTACATTTTTATTTAAGTTCGTTTTAGAAATGTCTTTAATCTCCACAGTTAATTTATTGCGCGATTTTATTCATTGGCAGTAAGTACTTGTAACCTTTCCTTCCCACACATCACTATTAACATTCTCTGTCTTTGCACAAATTTTGAAAGCTTCGAAGGGCGTAAGATGTACAAAAGAATAACTTTTTAAGTATCTTGATTTTCTCTTCTTATTGTTGGCCCTAATACTTATTGTGTCTACGGGTACATTCTTGAGGCTGTAATTTTTATAACGTTGCGCGTTCCTGAAGACGAAATAACTGAGGAAGATTTGCCTGATGTTAAGAATATTTTTGTTTATTTTATCCCATTTTTCTAAATCACACCCAATTTACAATTTTCATCTCTATCACATCACAAGTTACATTATTGGTGACACAGTCAAAAGCATGTCTGATTCCATCAGAGGCATGCCCACCACTACTAACATTCTGCCGTATTCATAATTTCCAGAGTTTACAAAGCAAAAGAGTTTACAAACTTTCTCAACAGGAGAAGAATTTTTACCAAATTATATCATTATTTTATAAATAAATTAATCAATGAAATTAATAATTAGTGTTGCATTGTGCAATTAATAATATGAATTATAAGTTGGCCAGAAATTTCGTAAATTCAAATATTTTTAAAAGAAGAGAAATTTTAGCTGTACAAACAGAGTACTAACAAACTGATTCCTTTTTACATATTTTAGCCTGAGACATAACACATCATATAGAAAATCATATGAAGTTTATTAAGTTAGCCAGCTGATATAATGTTCACCTATACAAGAATCGATAGTATACGTGGTATCGGTTATTTCTATAAAGAAAAGGGAATGTTAGAGGAGGATGACCCATTATATACTTCAGTTCTTTCTTGGCGAAAGTAAGTTCATTCTAGATCTTGTTCCATGATCATGGGCAGCGCGTTTTGTGTAGTAATTACCAATGTCCTACTGATGTACATAACTGATTGGTAATGCATCCACTTGATATAGCTAAATTACAAAATACATTTAACACATATTTTCACTGATCCCGATTACTGTTTTCGCCTATTTTTATTATGGTCCATTCCTGTACCCTGTACACTTTATCTATATTCAGTGCGTTCAAGTCCCAGAAACGAGTTCCATAGCTAATAAAACTGAACTTTATGGGCATAATATACTGATAAAATGCTGTTTATAAGTTCTTTTTGTGTTCACACCGCTTCAGCTGAGAATCAGTAATATTCATTCCCAGAAATTTTGTGTTCATTGTGCTCTGGAGGTATCGTTTAAATGTAATTTGACTTAGTCATTTCCCCTTTTCAAACTGAAAGTAATGATATTCGTTATACTGACATTCTGTTTAATTTTATTACACATTGACAAAGTGTATAACTCCTTGATGGTTATACTTGCTTTCATGCAAGGAGTTCTCTTCTATTCTCAGCGATTATAATATTTCTGTCATCATCAAGTTGAATTTTATACCAGTGACTGATACAATCTGCGAAAGTCGTGATGTATTTCAGAAAAGATATCGTTCCTAATAAACTACCCTGAGGAAATCATGCATTAACGTATTTCGGCTCAAAAGAGTGTCTCACTAAAGGTTTATCATATTTGAGGTTTGTGTAATCTCTTCTCATTGCAACGTATCTGCTAGGAGCAGTTAGTCCACGAACCCACGCGAATTCTAAATGGTTGCGAAAACACACTTGACCTCTTAGCCACAAACAATCCAGAGCTAATAGAGAGCATCATGACTGATACAGGGATTAGTGATCACAAGGTCGTTGTAGCTAAGCTCAATACTGTTTCTTCCAAATCCACCAGAAACCAACGCAAAATAATTTTATTTAAAAAAGCGGATAAAGTGTCACTAGGAGCATTCCTAAGAGACAATCTCCATTCCTTCCGAACTGACTATGCAAATGTAGACGAGATGTGGCTCAAATTCAAAGATATAGTAGCAACAGCAATTGGGAGATTCATACCTCATAAATTGGTAAGATATGGAACTGATCTCTCATGGTACACAAAACAGGTCCGAACGCTGTTGCAGAGGCAACGAAAAAGCATGCGAAGTTCAGAAGAACGCGAAATCCTGAAGAGTCGCTAAAATTTACAGACGCGTGAAATTTGGCACGGACTTCAACGCGAGATGCCTTTAATGGGTTCCACAACGAAACATTGTCTCGAAATTTGGTAGAAAATCCGAAGAAATTCTGGTGGTATGTAAAGTACACAAGCGGCAAGACGCAGTCAATACCTTCACTGCGCAGTGCCGATGGTACTGTTACCGACGACTGTGCCCCTAATGCCGAGTTATTGAACGCAGTTTTCCGAAATTCCTTCACCAGGGAAGACGAATGGAATATTCCAGAATTTGAAACACGAACAGCTGCTCGCATGAGTTTCTTAGAAGTAGATACCTTAGGGGTTGCGAAGAAACTCAAATCACTTGATACGGGCAAGTCTTCAGGTCCAGATTGTATACCGATTAGGTTATTTTCAGATTACGCTGATACAATAGCTCCCTACTTAGCAATCATATACAACCGCTCGCTCACCGGTAGATCTGTACATACAGATTGGAAAATTGCGCAGGTCGCACCAGTGTTTAAGAAGGGTAGTAGGATAATCCATCGAACTACAGACGTATATCATTGACGTCGGTTTGCAGTAGGGTTTTGGAGCATATATTGTATTCAAACATTATGAACCACCTCGAAGGGAACGATCTATTGATACGTAATTAGCATGGTTTCAGAAAACATCGTTCTTGTGCAACGCAGCTAGCTCATTATTCGCACTAAGTAATGGCCGCTATCGACGGGGGATCTCAAGTTGATTCCGTATTTCTAGATTCCCGGAAAGCTTTTGACACCGTTCCTCACAAGCGACTTCTAATCAAGCTGCGGGCCTATGGGGTATCGTCTCAGTTATGCGACTGGATTCGTGATTTCCTGTCAGGAAGGTCGCAGTTCGTAGTAATAGACGGCAAATCATCGAGTAAAATTGAAGTGATATCAGTTGTTCCCCAGGGAAGCGTCCTGGGACGTCTGCTGTTCCTGATCTATATAAATGATCTGGGTGACAATCTGAGCAGTGCTCTTAGGTTGTTCGAAGATGATGCTGTAATTTACCGTCTAGTAAGGTCATCCGAAGACCAGTATCAGTTGCAAAGCGATTTAGAAAAGATTGATGTATGGTGTGGCAGGTGGCAGTTGACGCTAAATAACGAAAAGTGTGGGGTGATCCACATGAGTTCCAAAAGAAATCCGTTGGAATTCGATTACTCGATAAATAGTACTATTCACAAGGCTGTCAATTAAACTACATACCTGGGCGTTAAAATTACGAACAACTTCAGTTGGAAATACCACATAGATAATACTGTGGGGAAGGCGAGCCAAAGGTTGCGTTTCATTGGCAGGACACTTAGAAGATGGAACAAGTCCACTAAAGAGACAGCTTACACTACACTCTTTCGTCCTCTGTTAGAATATTGCTGCGCGGTGTGGGATGCTTACCAGGTGGGATTGACGAAGGACATCGAAAGGGTGCAAAAAAGGGCAGCTCGTTTTGTATTATCACGTAATAGGGGAGAGAGTGTGGCAGATATGATACGCGAGTTGGGATGGAAGTCATTAAAGCAAAGACTTTTTCGTCTCGGCGAGATCTATTTACGAAATTTCAGTCACCAACTTTTCCTTCCGAATGCGAAAATATTTTGTTGAGCCCAACCTACATAGGTAGGAATGATCATCAAAATAAAATAAGAGAAATCAAAGCTCGAACAGAAAGGTTTAGGTGTTCGTTTTTCCCGCGCGCTGTTCGGGAGTGGAATGGTAGAGAGATAGTATGATTGTCGTTCGATGAACTCTCTGCCAAGCACTTACATGTGAATTGCAGAGTAATCATGTAGATGTAGATGTCGATGATGTAGATGAACCAGTCTTCAGCTACACATCTTGATCATGATGATTCTATCATATCTAGTTTCATCTTATAGCCAACAGGATCAAAATACATGGAAAGCTTAAGAACATGTCTGTGACACACTCATCCTCGTTTTTAGTATTAAATACAACTACTGTGAACTTTGAAATTTGTATTTATTCCACCTGCATGAACCATGGATCGTTAGGAGATAGGGTGGGTTGAATGCGTCAGTGATAAGGCTAGCTGTATTGTAGGTGTAACTACAAAGAAAGGAGTATCTGTGATAAGGCCGGACTAACCCTTGGTTTCTCAAGAGGGGCAGCAGACTTTTCAGTAGTGGCGGTCCAGACGATTGACTGCCGTGGCCTTGTAACATTACTGAACATGGCAATACGGCACTGGTACTGCAAACGACTGAACGCAAGGGTAACCAACATCCGCTTTTTCCCCGAGGGCATGCCGCTCTACTGTATCGCTTAAATCAAATAGAGATAATGTAGGAGTAAGCTTAATAATGGGTAAGAAAATAGGAATACGGGTAAGCTACTGTGAACAACAAAGTCAAAGTAGTCCCACACGCAGGAAATTGGCGTAGCAGAGCAGATGAAGGAATCCTGAGTCCACCATTCTAGGCAAGTTCTTAGTGGAGGTGGTTGGCCATTGCCTTCCTCCAACATGTTATAAAGTGTCTCGTGTGTATCTGTGCCGTGTGGGTGACTGTGACTAGTGCTCTTAGACTATGCTGTTGGGTTTGTGTTGTTACGGATGAAGGGAAGGCGGAGAGCGAAACCCAGTTCCGCCACATGGCGTAATTCTTTCTAATAGCACCCACAGGGCCGCCTAGCTTAGCATTTCCATCTGAATGATGGATAACTATCAATATTATCACATGCCCTCACGTCATAAGACTCTGCAAAGAGGTTTGGTATTTAATCTGGAACAATGGCGTATAGACTGCAGATGGAGAACTTTGCTCTACCACCTCTCTACTCATTGCTGCCAAATACTGGCAGCGAGAAATTTCCACGACCAGCATTCGAAACGGTGTATCTTCGAGACGATTGTAACCGCATGAGTGAGCGTCAGTGGCCGCGGCTGCGGAAGACGGTTACGAACAACACAGTGAACCCATCGTCGGAGTCAACCTGGACGGAAAGCCAACACCCATCACAGAAGCACAAGGCTACATGCTAACTATCTTCGCAGACGACGAGGAGATCGAAAGAATGCACGGCGAGATAAATGAAATTATTCAGGCAGTTAAGAGAGAGAAACATATAATTCTGGTGGGACACAAGATTTTGGTTCCAGGAAAAGGGAGAGAAGGAAAAATAATAAGAAATAACGGCGTAGGGGAAGGGAACGACAGGGGTTGCCGACTGTAGAAATTTGCACAGAGAATAATTTAATTATCGCCAACACTTCTTTGAAGAATCTTCAAATGCGGCTGTGTACGCAGAAGAGACCTCGGGACACCGCTTGCTTTCAAACTGATTATGTAATGGTAAGACGAAGATTTGGAAATCAGGCTTTAAAACACAAACATTCCAGGAGCAGGTGTTAAATCTGACCATAATTTACTATTCATGAACTGCACATTAAATTTGGAAAAATGTAGGATGCTAAGGAGATAGGATCTAGATAAATCAAAAGAAACACAGATGTTTGAGAGTTCGAGACATAGCATTAGGTAACGTTTGACTGGCACCAGGGAAAGAAATACAACATAATGCGATTGGATTGCTTTGAGAGACGAAATAGGGAAGGCAGTAGAGGACCAAATAGGATAGTTCATTAGGTAGTGTCATGTGTCATGAATAATTTTTAAGATTATTCTTAATGATATTGTCACAGAAGAAGCTGAGTAGCGCCGTAATGTAGTGGATATGATGCTAAACTGTTGCATCGTAGGTCGTGAGTTCAAAACTCACGTGGAGTGTACAGTTTTAACTTCTGTATTCGGTTCGAGTACATTCTAGAAGTATCCACAAATGACAAGAATAATTGTAGTGGAATGTTCTGCAGCTGTATATATATTGTATGTGTTCTGGCCGGAACATAGAAATAATCCCATACAGTCAGGTCCAGTGACCATGGAGGCCACTCATGTAAGATCGAATCATTTGGTCCAGTGCGACCCATCCGTCGTTCAGTAATCCTTTGATTTAAAAATTTCTGCACTTCCGGATGCCAGTGTGGCGGTGCCATGTGAAACTCAAGAGTTTGTTCTTTCCAACAGTATGTTTTCCACGCACATATCTCAAAGGTCATAACAGTTATGAATTTATAAAAATCCCATGATTCTTTTTGATTCAATCCTGAGTTAATAACGAGCATCAAAACCGATACAAGGATTAGTGAACACAGGGCTGTCGTAGCGAGATTGATTGTTGTAGTCCCCAAATCCTCCAAAAACAAGCGAAAAATATACCTGTTGAAAAAAGCAGATAAAAATTCACTTGACGCCTTCCTGAGAGACAATCTCCACTCATTCGAAATTTATAATATAAGCGTAGACCAGACGTCGCTTGAATTCAAAGAAATAGCGTCGGCAAAAATTGAGAGATCTATACCAAATAAATTAACAAACTACGGAGCTGATCCACCTTGGTGCAACAAACGGGTTACAACATTGTTGCTGAAACAACGAAACAACATGCCAAAAATAAACAGACGCAAAATCCCCAAGATTGGCGATCTTTTACAGAAGCTCGAAATTTAGCGCTGACTTCTATGTGAGATGCTTATAACAGTTTCCATAACGAAAATTTCTCTCGAAACCTGCCAGAAAATCCTAAGAGATTCTGGCCGTATGTGGAGTATGTTAGCGGCAAGAAACAATCAATGCCTTCTCTGCACGATAGCTATGGAGATACTATCAAAGACAGTGCTGCCAAAACAGTGTTACTAAATACAGCCATCCGAAATGCCTTCACAAAGGAAGACGAAGTAAATGTTCCAGAATCCGAATCGAGAACAGCTACCAACATGAGTAACGTAGAAGTAAATATCCTCGGAGTAGTGAAGCAACTTAAATCACTTAATAAAAGCAAGTCTTCTGGTCCAGAATGTATACCAATTTGATTCCTTTTGGAGTATGCATATGCATTAGCTCCATACTTAGTTATCATATATAACCGTTTGCTCGACGAAAGATCCGTACCCAAAGACTGGAAAGTTGCACAGGTCACACCAATATTCGAGAAAGGTAGTAGGAGTAATCCATGAAATTACACGCCCATATCGTTAACGTCGGTATGCAGCAGGATTTTGGAACATACATTGTGTTCAACCATTATGAATTACCTCGAAGAAAAATGTCTATTGACACACAGTCAACATGGGCTTAGAAACCATCGTTCCTGTGAAACACATCTAGCTTTTTCTTCACATGAAGCATTGAGTGCTATTGACAAGGGATTTCAGATCGATTCCGTATTTCTGGACTTCCGGAAGGCTTTTGACATTGTACCACACGGCCGAAGATTTTTAATGATTTTTTTTACATTTCGGCGGTACGAGTGTTTTGCTTTCCCAAAGATTCACCCCCCCCCCCCCTCCCACCACCATCACTACTGGTCGTGGACTGAACTCGAGGCCGCGGGCGGAGATGAAGTTAGCTGTCGCGCTAACGTCTGAAGGCCTTTTCCTTGTCATTACCGCTGTGGCCATTAGCATGTTATTTTCAACGGTTGTCCTCTGCATTACAGGAATTGAGCACCTTTTTACATTGACAGTTATGTCTTTATTGTTACAAATTTTGTCATGTTTGTGATTTTATCTTACAGTACTGATAAAAGGGCGTAACAGCCTTTCCCCACAGCAAGAACCTGTGAGTCGGTGACACATATTGTCTATATGACACATCACGTACACCAGAACCACAGATTCCGCCACGTATCCCAACCTGGAACACCGTTTATGTTCGGTCATCCTGGTACTGATGTATCGTCTAGTAATTCCAAATCAGACTTTTCCATATGTACACGGCAATCTTTGTATTTGCCAACCATAAGTGTTGGCGAAATGTCCTAAAACTTTTTGAACAAACTTCGGCCAATGACTGTGAGACACAAGCCAACAAGCAGCACGGGATGTTTACTACTATTCAGAAACTCATGGCTATAATACATGTGTATGTTTAAGTTTCATCGATACAGACCATATCAAAAATGAACATTAATTTTTTCGGAAGTGGCACTTTCCCTGTATTAATAGCGCAATAGAAATGCAATCATGGAACATTAACAAGGAATATATGATAACATTAACTAGTAAGCATATTGCTCTTCATTGCCCGTTGCTCTTCATAGCTATAGTAAATCCTGGTTATTATTTTTCCTAATAATGATATGCTGACTCATCTCGAGAGTCGTGGCTCTTGTGTAATGCAATATATTCCCAATAAAACAGCAGCTTGGCAGAGTTTGTCAAACTACTGTTCGCAGTGTAGAATTCAACAAAATTAATCATCAGACATCTTAAATGCTTTCTCGTTATAATCACATATAGCGACTTTCGGCAGTGGTGTTGTAGTAAGAAAAGTAAAATTCAACAATGAAAAACTTGAAAACCACGATGTGAAATCGAGCTTGCATTTGAAACCTCGTCATCGAAAGCAACATGTGTTAGTTTGCCACCAGGCTTACTGCTTAAGCTGGAAAAACTTTTACTAAAAGTCTTCCTAAGGATGTTCGAAAGTAGTTTCGAATGACAAGTTATAGAGTATAAGTCGTACGTCTTAGGTATATTTATATGAAATTATTACGAATTACTTCCGCATTAATTTTGCTTGTAGTACTCTTATCATTAGCAGCGGATTCCCTATCAACGTAATCACGAAATGCAAAGACCATGCCTTTCGTCGTAATGCTAGTCAACAAGTGGAGCCTACGTGTTTTATCGCGGAGATCAGCGGATACCAATATGCAGCTGCAAACACAGCGAAGCGCCGAGTAAACATCTTTCCGATGCCCCCATTCTCTGCGCCTCATATTCTGCCAGGCGGCTGCAGAGGCATTTACACACAATATTTTATGAGGCTCTCTTTACTTTAGAGATGCTATACTCCTCCAAGCCACAGCCATTTCTTAAAATGTTGGTCAGACTACATCGGTTCGGTGCTTTCTTTTCTACAACACCAAAACGTTTAAAAATTATACTACTCAGATGCAATACATTCTTTGGCAATTTTCAGCACCACTATTAACACAGAAAACGGAATTTTAAAAATTATTTTCGTATACCTTTTATGTCATGCACCACATATTTTGCTTATAGTATAAATTCGAAAACGTCTAGTGACAACCGAAATTTAACGTTGTTTTCTATTGTTTAATATGGAATACATAGATTGTAAGCTGCGCAGCAAATAGTAAAGACTCATTATTGGAAAGAAACTGTTTAATCAGAGACTCCCTTTAATAATATTTTCTCTTAAATACAATATCACAAAATCAACCGCAATATGACCTGTATCGGAATGTTCTGTTCCATATAGGTGAGAAGAGAATTTGTATATTTCGAAACAGTATTAGTTTTATTGTAGAACACGTGATATATTTCTGATACAAATTCATCACTCTCTTTCTCCGCTAAATATTGTTCTAGAATTTCAAAAAGTAATAGAAACTTACTTTTCTTGTCGATTCTATTTTATTATTGCCTGGCACTAAATTTCAGAGTCACACAGACTGTTCATATTAATTATAGAACAGCCGAGATACACTATGATTTTCCGTAAAAAATAATTCTTTGAGGGCAGTCGATTGCACAATCTGTACGTATGGCTCGATGAAGTGGAAGAATCCCGTTACCTAATCTTGATACGCAAATTACTAAGTTGAAATCACAGTGAATAGAGAGAAAAGTGCTGAGTGTCACTAAAGATAGTTCGGCTTTAAGGATTATCGGTATTCAGTGCATGAGTTAAGTCCGAGATGAGTACCAAGAATTTCAGGGCGTAATGTCTGAATTGTACAGACTACGAGTGGGCCAGCAGTTTTTATTTGCTGTTATCGGTGTGGCAAACGGACGACGTACATTGTTAGCTTGACTCGTTATGATATCATACGGGTCAGTTATCTAAAATCACTTTAAAACCCATGCATTTAATTAAAAATTGATCCTAAAAACCCTTATAAGTAGACAGGTTAACGAATAGTATATGAATGTGAAATAGCTGGATATATCCCATAGGATTAACGATGCTGACAATATCAGAGGACCACAGTTTAAACCAAATAATGGTTTATTCACACACGTGTAAATGATGGTCTCACATAAATTGGGGATTCAAATATGAAACCACTAAATAATCATCGACCACAAAAATCTGAGTGACCAAAGTACAATTCTCTGTACATTAATAAAAAGCAAATGTAAGAGGCCAAAAGTACAGCTTCCTGCTGTCAGTGACGATGCAAACTATAGTTCATTATGCTGACTGACTAGAGCAAAGACATACATGAAGCACATCACACACGATTAAAAATATCAACTTCAGCAAATTATTACGGTACACAGCTGCCTCAAATCGTGTAAACAAAACTAAAATTCAAAAAGTCCCACAAACTCACTTACTGAAAACATAGTCAGATAATCTAGCTTTAGTGAAACGTGGAAGTATGTATCTCATCTTCACAAATTTATTCGAAGTCCAATGAAAAGTGAAAGCACTTAAATCAATCGGCTGCTCGGCCACACATTTCTGTTAGTCAACTCGTGAACAATGATTGACCAAAGCAAAATGATCACAAACAACAAAAAGTCCAAAACAATGACCACCGACCACTGAAAGACCTACGACCATGTGCAACCAGCTGCCTGCCCATAAGCATGTTACTGAATCCATGTAAGGCTCTAAAAATCCGACCACCATTCATATCTAAAGCTAACTGCACACATATACACGATAGTAAAACACCATTAAAATTGGTGTGGTCATTTTATGAGCTTTCATGGAGAAAACAATACAATATTTAAGAAGTCATTAATAAAATTCGCCAAGCATGACTGCATCCAGTCTTAAAATGTCTTCAGAGATTATGCAAATTATAAATGGATATGACCAATTTGAAGAGGGAGTTTCTTGCTGTTCTTCGGTAACAATGCGTTCTATTATCATGTTTTATGCATTACAATTCCCACTTCCTTTTCGATTTTATCCTGTTCAATTAAGGACCACTTCTATTACTAATCAATCAAAACATATCAAATACTAAACTGGCGGCACTCATCCACTAGGAAGATAATGAAAGTGTGGAGGAAACTTACGCTACAATCATATTGTGGGCAGCTGTTGAGGATTTATAGTATTGCCACATTTAAATATAAGCTTTTATTATGTTGGTCTGTAATTATCTACACATATAAACGATTTGAAAAATAACTTGTTATGGTGTTTACTGATGTCGTCATATTTCATAATTCATACGATATAACACTTTACTTCAGTTGCTATTAATTTTATAATCTACTATCATTGTAACAATAGTGACTTTCTTAATATATATCCTAACATGTTGCTTTAATTTGCAATAAGTTCGTCCCATCGCCAAGATTTTTGTGGTGTACTTGGTTTTGCATATTGAATTTTTATGGTCTCTAACTTAAGTTCGTTGAAAATATAATATTCATCTTTCATGTCACCCATCTTGACAGCCACTGAGTGGTCTTGATCTTACAGTGGAGTGTGCAGGCGTGGGCCTCGGGAAGAATTTCATAATTGAGGTCCAGCTAACATCCTACCTGTATTCCTCACCCAGCCAGCTATCCACCACAAGCTGTCAAAGTACTTATCACTGCCTGTCGCTCAACAAAGGAAGGAAGAAGATGTAGGGTAACAACCTGTCAATACTGAGGTCTTTAGAGATGGAACGCAAACTCAGAATGTTTCAAGAATGGGAAAGGAACCCAGCTGTGCCCTTCCAAAGGAGCCATCCTGACACTTAACGTGGAACGATTCAGGGAAATCACGGAAATCTGGTTGCCCAGACACAGATTTGAACCGTCATTCTCCCGAATCTATCTCCGGTATAGTAACAACTGCACCAGCTCACTTCGTCTCGCTCCATGAGTCGGCAATGTCACAAGTGGAAGCTTCTGATCTGACTACATTGTGCCAGGATTTAATTTTTTATGATGAACGTATGTTTCAGTTTTCCTGCTGTCATTCAAATGGTTCAAATGGCTCTGAAGACTATGGGACTTAACTTCTGAGGTCATCAGTCCCCTAGAACTTAGAACTGCTTAAACCTAACTAACCTAAGGACATCACACACATCCATGCCCGAGGCAGGATTCGAACCTGCGACCGTAGCGGGCGCGCGGTTCCAGACTGTAGCGCCTAGAACCGCTTGGCCACTCCGGCCGGCCCTGCTGTCATTATTCTGAATTTTCAATATAAATTTTAAGACAGTGGTCTCTTTAAATAAAAATTTTGGTGAGTTAGAGTATACTGGTCTCAAGAAGTAATTATAAGATAATTGTGGATGGAAGGACATCGAAGTACATTCCCTACAGCCTTGATGATTTTAACATATACTTAGGTTGTTCTGTGTGCACTTATAACGAATAAATGTAAGACTGATCTCTACAGGCAGTATGCTTACTATAAGCATGTTATAAGGGATAGCTTAAATTTACAAATATTTTACTGTAACTGTAAAGTTTTCCAGTGTGTTACAAATATTACACTTAAAACATATTCTACTAAAATCATGCTATATTTTCTTGGATTTATAAATGAATTAATAACGAGGTGTGACTGAAGAATTGACAGATGGTTTACTTGAGCAGTCTCTTTTCTCATTTCTATGTCTTTTTATGATCTTAGTACTGATGACGCTAAATATATTTACAAATACCCCGCAAAATCATTTTAGAAAATATTAAATCCCAATTAAAACACATTCCCATTTAACTGTATAGAGGGAACAAGCTGTCACAGTCATCGACCCTCAGCCACCAGTAGTATGATTACAACCAAAAGTACCTTGGAAGAGCTCCCAATAAGACCAATTACCATTTAGAAAAACAATATTACGTATAAACTAAAACATAATAATGAAATGTCACTCAGCATGTATGCAGATATCAGAAGCTACACACTAAGAAGCACTCAGCAGATAAATGATACAAATTGAAACATTAGCAACCCATTCAACAATTCAGTTGATTTCATGTGTCATTATCAACATAATGGAAACACACTCATATTGCAACAGTTAAATATTATGAAGTCACAATTCATAAAACATAAAAAGCTGTCACTAACAAAAATAGCAGAATTTATGCTCTACTTAACCTACTATTCAGCTAAAATTATTTTACATTCAATAAAGGCATTGCATCCAAGTGAAAGATCTTGAAATGGGTTTAAGTTTAGCGTGTACAATTTCTAACATACATGTGTAGTAATCATCCTGAAGAAGTGGCCATGGCAATAAAGTCATAATCTACACATAAAATAATCGACAACTACCACTATGATTTAACAGTTCTGGTATTTGAAGTCTTAAACTTTAGAAAGAACATACTTGACAACTTAAGAGACAATGTGAAACATAAAAATTTTATTGACCTAAGCTTTACAATGTACAAGGAAAAGACTAACACACGAAGGACCACATGGAGGGAACATCAAGAGACATCATTATTCAATATTCCTCTCAATATCTGCCAACAATTGTGTCATATAGAGCTGATTTAGCAGTCTAAAAAAAATAACCATATCAAGCTGTCCAACGCAATTAAAGCTCTTACCACTGGCTACTCTGTCAAACTTGGTGACAGTCTCATCGCAAAATGAAAATAAAAAGATTACCCAGCTTCTATAATAAACTTAAAAAGCCTCACTACCCAAATTTATTTATTTGAAAATTAATCTACAGAACTCCTAATACTTCAAACCTCTATTTGTGCTGTCTATATGACTCTGTATAGGCACAACAGATGTAGATATTTATGAACTACCAGTGTGTTTTCATCACCATCTATCTCAAAGACAATTACTCAAAATCAGCCATAGAAACCTAGATTAGGGACATTGTGTCATCATTTCTGTGACAGAAAATATATTACATGACATGTATAAGGGATATCAAATGGATTTACCACCGAAAACCAAAACTGTTCACAACTCTTGATTAGCTGGGTTACCTTTGGTTATGTACTGTTTGCTCCAGTGGTAATGCAACACTTAATGGCAATGGTGACAGCACCATGCATAACACACTATTAACGTGGTATTTGTTCCATTCTTATTCTAACGAGTTTACTTGTAAACCTTTATGATGGCATTTCTACACTGCATATTGCTTTAGGTGTGCGTTACAACGCTTTCTTTTATCTGTGAGGAGTGCTTCTCTCTCCAATAAATAAATCTGGGCAAATCTGTATAATTACAATGTAGCCGGGTGGCAGCGTTTAAGGCCTTGAAATTCTACAGACTTCACTAACGTTCGCGTCCCCTAAAATACCACGTTTTTAGTACTGTATTGGTTGTTGATGTGCTGCAAGGGTAACGTGAATGTAGCCCAGGTATGCAGAACCGCGTGGCCTATCCTCATGGCCCGCACGCGGCTCTGGTGTGCTAGTGAGAGCGTTAATACACTTCGTGAATGTTGGCGGAAGTTGCTGAAGATTACCGATGTTAATGACGGTCGCGTGAGCGCATTTGCACGCGGCTGGCACAGCCACGTGAGCCACGCGGATTTCATCGGCTGCAATCACTTGCACACAGGCAGTGAATTTACAGTGCGCGCCTGCACTATGCGCTTCACTCAGCACCAGACTTTGGCGAAATTTATGCGAATGACGAATAACAAATATTATTCGAAATATTCTTCTCTTACACGAATAAAAATACTTAATCTTCATCTGTGAATAAAAAATGTTAGGATAATAGTTAAATTTGAAGTCCAGTAGCATTTATAGCCCTAGTTCGTTCTCATTTATTAAAACGAATGAAATTTTCGTTTCTCTTACACTCGTTTTCAGAACAAGTCATTTTTTGAAACATCTCATCAGGAACTTCTTTTTATTTACGACGATTTACCTTTGTGACACTAAGGAAAATATGTTCCACACGTGCAATGCACTCCTGAACTCGTCCTTGTTCGTGACTGCGATTTATGATTTCCAGCTCATAATCTTCCTCAGCAAAAATTGAGAAATCATCAGTTCCACTCCAGTTTTTGACAAATAATTCGTTGTAATTCCACTTTACTTTTCAGATCACATTCGTTATAAAATGTTATTTTTACGTCAAAAAGCCTTTCCCAACTGGTGATCCGATTTCTTTGACATATCTTTGGCTGCTATATGTCTGAGATAAGTAGTAAGCCTACCTTAGTCACGGACAGGAAGAGAGGTGAACTGTTAGTTTTTAAATTATAAGACTTTGCTGCAATAACTGTAGTTGCATACGAAGGAGAAACGCGTCTTACTACCGTCTCTTGCAATTTCACGAAACACAAGTTGCAAGTGTGCTGCAATGTTACGAGCTCTTTTCTATAGTCGAACCCAGTGGCTCCTCCGAAATTTTTGCAGCTCAGAGCTCTACGTAATTGCGTGGAAAGATATCGGATCGAAAAACTGTTCCATATTCTAACGGCAAGGTTACTCACAGTTAATCCTAAAATGCTTTGGATGACTCTGGACTTCCAGCAGCATTCCGTTAACGCTTTAGAAGAAATTGAGTCAAAATTTGAGTGACGTTAAACGTTAGAACTCACTGAGTTCTTGCTTGGTTCACTCATTTTGTAGCTCGTCACCAAGAATTGCTTACTTACACTAGGGAGGCATGCATAGCTGATTATATTAGCAGTACGAGATTTGTCGGCTGCATCATTCTCATTGTTGGCTGTTTCTATAGAGTTCTTATGCCATGTTAGCAGTAGGAATGGGAGACCTATTGGCAGATGCTCAGACAGATGCAGAGGGCCGAGGCAAGAGTGTAGTCAGGGTAGTAGGGAGGTAAAGCACTAGGCAGGCCGTCTGCTGCAGCCAATAAAAGAAAGACGCGCGCTGGAGCCCGCTGCAACAGCCAGATGACTTCGCGCTGCCAACTGTGGAGAACTTACGTCGCTGCTTTCAGTGTCCGTGCACTTGTAAAGACTACCAGACCTTCCTTGATCCTCTAACAAAATTCATGATAACTTTCCACAGCTTGTAGGACTTGCGATTTCTAGCCATCTCTCTCTGGCCCGTTATTTTACAAAACGCAGCATGCATTTAAACTGAAGATCCAAAGAAATTGGTGCACCTGCCTAATATCGTGTAGGGCCCCCTGCGAGCACGCAAATGTGCCGCAACACGACGTGGCATGGAATTGAGTAAGGTGTGAAGTGGTGCTGGAGTAAACTGACACCATGAATCCTGCAGGACTGTCAATAAACACGTAAGTGTACGAGGGGGTGGAGATCTCATCTGAACAGCACATTGCAAGACATCCCAGATATGCTCAATAACGTTCATGTCTTGAGAGTCTGGTGGCCAGCGGATGCGTTTAAAATCAGGAGAGTGTTCCTGGAGCCAATCTGCAGCAATTTTGGACGTGTGGGGTGTCGATTTGTCCTGCTAGAACTTCCCACATCCGTCGGAATGCGTAATGGGCATGAGTGTATGCAGGTGATCAGACAAGATGCTTACAGAGTCGTATACAGACGTATCAGGGGCCCCATATCACTCCAACTGCACAAGCCCTACACCACTACAGAGCCTCTACCAGCTGGAACAGTCTACTGCTGACGTGCAGGGTCCATGGTTTCATGAGATGGTCTCCATACGCACGCACGTCCATCCGACCAGGCAACATGTTTCCAATCATTAACAGCACAATGCCGGTGTTGACGGGTCAAGGTGAGACGTAAAGCTTTGTGTCCCGCAGCCATCACAGGTATAAAAATGGGTCTTCGGCTCCGAAAGCCCATATCGATGATGTTTCGTTGAATGGTTCGTACGCTGATACTTGTTGATAGTAGTCCAGCATTGAAATATTCAGCAATTTGCGGAAGGGTGGCATTTCTGTCACGTTGAACTATTCTCTTAAGTCGTCGTTGGCCCCGTTCTTTCAGGATCTTTCTCCGGCCGCAGCGATGTTGGAGATTTAATGTTTTACCAGATTCTTGATAATAATGGTACACTCGTGAAATGTTCCTATTGGAAAATCCCCACTTCATCGCTACCTCGGAGATGCTGTGTCCCATCGCTCGTGTGCCGACTATAACACCACGTTCAGATTCATTTAAATCTTGATAACCTGTCATTGTAGCAGCAGTAACCGATGTAACACTCAGTGTCTTATATAGGCGTTGCCGACTGCAGTGCAGTATTCAGCCTGTTTACATACACTATGTTACCAAAAGTATCCGGACACCCGAAAAACATACATTTTTAATATTAGATGCACTGTGGAGCCACGTACTCCCAGGTACTCATTACTAGTGACCTCAGTAGTCATTAGAGATCGTGAGAGAGCAGAATGGGACGCACCGCGGAATTCACGAACTTCGAGCGTGGTCATGTGATTGGGTGTCACTTGTGTCACACGTTTGTAAGCGAGATTTCCACACTCCTAAACATCCCTAGGTCCACTTTTTCCGATGTGATAGTGAAATGGAAACGTGAAGGGACACGTACAGCAGAAAAGCGTACAGGTCGACCTCCTCTGTTGACTGACAGAGATCGCCGATACTTGAAGAGAGTCGTATTGAGTAATAGGCAGACATCTATCCAGACCATCACACAGGGGTTGCAAACTGCTTCAAGATCCACTGAAAGTACTATGACAGTTAGGCGGGAGGTGAGAAAATTTGGATTTCATGGTTGAGCGTCTGTTCATAAGCCACACATCACGCCGGTATATGACAAACGACGCCTCTCTTGGTGTAAGGAGCGTAAACATATGACGATTGAACAGTGGAAATCGTTGTGTGGAGTGACGAATCACGGTACTCAATGTAGCGATCCGATGGCTGGGTGTGGGTATGGAAAATGCCCGGCGAACGTCATCTGCCAGGGTGTGTAGTGCAAATAGTAAAATTCGGAGGCGGTGGTGATATGGTGTAGTCGTGTTGTTCAAGGACGGGGCTTGAACCCCTTGTTTTTAGCGTGGCACTATTACAGCACATTCCTACATTGATGTTTTAAGCACCTTCTTGCTTCCCCCTGTTGAAGAGCAATTCGGGGATGGAGACTGCATCTTTCAACACTATCGCCGGCCGAAGTGTCCGCGCGGTTCTGGCGCTGCAGTCTGGAACCGCGAGACCGCTACGGTCGCAGGTTCGAATTCTGCCTCGGGCATGGATGTGTGTGATGTCCTTAGGTTAGTTAGGTTTAACTAGTTCTAAGTTCTAGGGGACTAATGACCTCAGCAGTTGAGTCCCATAGTGCTCAGAGCCATTTGAACCATTTTTTTTCAACACTATATCTCACCTGTTCATAACGCATGGCCTGTGTGGAGTGGTTACATGACAATAACATCCCTGTAATGGACTGGTCTGTACGGGTCCTGACCTGAATCGTATAGAACACCTTTAGGACGTTTTGGAACGCCGGCTTTGTGCCAGGTCTCACCGACAGACATCGATACCTCTCCTTAGTGCAGCACTCCGTGAAGAATGGGCTGCCATTCACCCCGAAACCTTCCGGCATCTGCTGGAGTGTAGGCCTGCGAGAGTGGAAGTTGTCATCAAGGCTCAGGGTGGGTCAACACCATGTTGAATTCCAGCGATGGAGGGTGCTACGAACTTGTAAGTCATTATCAGCCAGCTGTCCGGATACTTTTGATCACATATTGTATCTCAGTATTGGAATACGCAAGCTTATACCAGTTTCTTTGGCGCTTCAATGTATTATGTCAGTTACAAATTCATCTCGGACATCCATTGGGCAACGAAAAATTATCCGTTCTCCATTTATTTGCCAGAGCGTATTCTATAAACCGACTAGTCCGAGACAGACGGCTTTTAAAGGTTCTTTTATTGTTTGTTTAACTACTTCCTCCACAAGGACGCATCAAATTTTCAGATACACCAGATACTTTGTCTCCGACAATGACGCACGTAATCGGTAGTCTCTTGTGTGTTATGAGGCTTTTCTCCGATATTTGTATATTTTTGCTAACGAGGTTTTCATGCTAAAGTGATTGCATAAAAATACATGAGTCACTGTATTTTCCGTATGCTCCAACATCTATGTAAGTGAAATTACAATCCATAGCGCATAAAACAACTGCAACAACGAAAAAGTTATTTTTATAGTTACAGTAAGGTACGTTCGTTATGAGGAAAAAGGCATAACATATTTCACGTTATTCTCGCTCGTCTGATTGGCCACGACTGACCGTCATCCGGTTGAATAAACTGGCTGCTTAATATTGCGGGTGCCTGATGCTTTTAGACCAGTTGCTGATTCCGCCCACCTATAAGAATTTTTGTGTTTCATTTGCTACGCTGTATATCAAGTAAATCTGTGTTTTACTTGAAGGGTGGAAATCTGTTCGAATAATAACTATATCTTTTCGCCACTGCACCTTACTCTTCCTTTCTCTTTCTGTTCAAATCATCAAGTGTAACGAGTTCAAATGTGTGTGAAATCTTATGGGACTTAGCTCCTAAGGTCATCAGTCCCTAAGCTTACACACTACTTAACTTAAATCATTCTAAGGAAAAACATACCACCTAACCTAAATTATCCTAATGACAAACACACACACCCATGCCCAAGGGAGGACTCGAACCTCCGTTGGGACCAGCTATAACGAGTCTTACCAGATCACTTGCTCAGTTTCCTAGGCATGGTGGTGTGCCTTTAACTTCCTCCCACCTTTGAACAGTTACACCCAGTTAGAGGGGGATCTACTTTTCGACATGTACTCCGAAACATTGACTTGGCGTTATTGTCATGGGTAGAGGTTAAAGAAGTGATAAGAACAGAGAAATCGTAGAACCAACCACAGATCGGACCCTAAGCCAAAGTATTTAGTCTGTAACTTAAGCCACTGATCCACAGAGGCACATTTCTGGACAAATAATTAATAAGTTATGTATAAAACAGGAATTGCATTGAGCCAAGGGGACAAGTACTAATTTTGTACAAGAAAGAAACAATGAAAATGCAGTGGAATTATGTATTATGCGTAATATAATTCACAGATACTTTATTGACGAATAAATTGGTTTGATTGGCCTACTTATTGGAATAATTATGTAGATGGAGATCTATTCGAATAAAAACTCATCTCTTTTCACTACTACACCTTACGCTTGAATTCTATTTCTGTCCATATCACCAAATATAACAAGACTTACAAGTTCACTTGCTCAGTTAACTCACGAAAGACTACAGTGTACCTGAAATGAAGGTTTTTAGTTAATTGTAAACAAAGTTGACTATTACGGTCTGTTTTCACATTCTCACACATAAATCTTTTTAATTATGCTCAAAATACGTCTAAATGCCAGTGCGATTTTAGCAGCTGACTAAAATCGAAAATTAACTAATCAGCTGTCATATCACAGAAATACATAGTTACAGAACTGAAGAATGACCTTGAGCAACATTGAATATTCAGTTATCGCCTTAATTTTTATTATACTATGGTAACACTTGGTGAATCTCAGGTATAGAGCGCTCACGTTCTCCACAGAAAACATGGAAAATCAACGGCTGTAAAGAGATTCTAATTTTAAATGCATTTGAACGTTTGCCGGGCCCATTAGTACTGCGACGTTGTGTCGAAGCTGGAAACGTAGAATGTATGTTTCCTTACCCACATGGCAAGGCCATGTGGCTGTTGCCCGTCACTCATTGTGTGAGCACCGCATGATACCGAGTGAATGATATGCAAGCCACGTGCTCCCTGTTGCGTGTCCATAGTGAGTGTTGTAGACGAGCGTATTCACGCGGACTTGCCACGCGGCTGCAGTGCTGTATGACATACTATGCCACAGACGGATATATGACAAACAAGCCGTTACTCCCGGGGTGTCCCAGCATGCGCAGGCCACGAGAGATAACGTCCTGACACCTGACCAGTATGGTGATCTGAGTGCGCATGTAGGGGCAGCCAGGTGCGGCGTTCGACCTCGCAATGCCCAAAAGTAGATTAAGCGGTGGCGTGAGACAGAAGTAACTGGCTGGCTTCGAGATTCAGACTTAGGAAAGGTTTTGACGCCACAGCAAAACAACATGTTACTTGACGCCTGTATGGAAGGCCTTTTTTTAAAGTCCAACTCAAGAACGAGACCAATGTCCCCGAATTCTAGCAAACTGTTCGAAAACCGCATATGGGATACTGGACTTAGAGGCCATAGGACTGCTAATAAAGAGGCCCTCTCTGATGATCTCAAGCTTTATTGGACTACCTTTACTGAACTAAATGTAGGCAGTGACTGGTGCTACGTCATCTTCCAGGTGAGTCAATACGTTTCTCAGTGATTTAGGGACCGATAACAGTTTACAGGCCATAAGGAGCAAGTTACAAACAATAGTATGTGGCACAACATTCACATGTCGGCTTCATCACAGTCTCGCGCTGGAGATGTCATCTGATGGAGATGGGACACACAATCGAGTTTATGGTCACCTTGCTGCATATTAGTATATGGACATATGAAACACACTGTAGTGCCGAGTATGAGAATGCACAGTCGCTATGGAGTGATCCAGTTCCAGTTGGGCCCCTCATCAGTTCACTCGATTCGAATCATTCAACAATGGGTTTTGAAACACCCTGAAGTCGATCTTATCAACTGGCGTGTATCGTTTATTGAACAAGTAAACTGCTACATTAACTTACACTGGCCAACACCACCTCGATGCACGCCTGAACAACTGTGATACATAGTGCTGCATATTTGAGAGTCTCGTGGACTATGAACGCCTCCGTACATCGTCGGAAGAGGCAGGTAATAGATGCCACTGTCGCATGGACCGCGTGCTAGACTGATCCCTGATGTGAAACTCTCGTCGTTCACGTTACTCTTCTTTATATTACAACATTTCAGATAATTGTATGTTAATTGGAAACATTAAATGAAATCATTGTACTTTATATTTTATTAGTTAAATTCGTGCTACGTAAAAGATGCAAACTTACAAAAAAAATAAAAACGCAAACCAGCCTACTTGAATCGAAGTTGAAATGCTGTTCAAAAATGAGACAGCCAGGGAAAACACATAATATCTACCGACAGAAGACCAGTAGAAGAACAAGCAATGCCTAAAATAATAACATTATCCTCTTTACTGACTCTTCACCATTTTCTGCGTTTATTGTCCAAATGAAGTGGATTTGGGGCATACCAATTCTCTGTTTCGTATTGGCATTCTTCGGGATTCCAACGATAGAATTCCATGTACAGTCGTGCTCAAAAGTATCCGAACGACCGGAATTGCAATTCGCCTGATTCGCATGCAACCCACATAACGCAGCTCTCTAGCAGGTCCTCTAATCGCTCCTTCGTTCAGTCGTTTGACTATTGATAATGGTTCCAACAAGTCACCACTAGAAAACACTGCTCTCTATCGCAATAACTCAAGATGTAAAGTAATACTACGATACTACAAATATCAGAGAACACCTTATCACAGGTAAGACTGTCCTTAAGGCTTGTAAGCTCACATTTATTACAATAAATGACATACCTGAAATGTTACCACTCTCATTATTACGTCAGATAGGTAATCCACGTAGTGAGTTCTTCGTATTCACGATGTCCTCATCAAAACAACATACCGTACTGATTATTTAACACAATATGGCATTAAAAATTTACGTTATTGACGAGCAGCAAGTTGGGAATGTGTATGAACTTCAAATAACACAACGAACCGTCTCATTCTGCATATGGATTCAAACCCAGGTCATGCAGACCAAGCAAAGATTTCGTGACTAACGGAAACCAACGGTCTTTCCAGATTAGGCATACAGAGAGTGATATACCTCGATTTTAGACTGTATCAGTTAGCAAATATCAACGTTAAATTACATAACGCAAACATTTTTAACGGACGCGAATTCCAACCCAGCACCTATTGCCCCTGTTAACGAACTACGAGAGATGTTAAATATTGCTTCTTAACAAGTAACTTATTTGAAATGCCGTGAGGTAGAGCTTTGTGTTGGACAGGGATTCGAACACAGAACCTAATCGGATAGATATCGAAGCACAATCAACTGTGACATATCGCATTTTCTCGGCAGTAGCTAGATGTTTTAACTGAAATGATGAGACGAAACATTAATTTTCCTTCCCAGGACTGCAACCCATCACCTATCGCTGTTATATTCTAGAGATAACGAACGTTAAATATGGGATTGTTGTCCCAGCAACGACATGTGAGCATGTTTGAACTAGAAAGAATGTGACGAAGAGTTCAGTGCTGACTGGGAATAGAGCTCCACACATATCGTTGTTGACTACACACAAAGAGACGTCTCCACCAGCAGCTCGGAATAACATCTTGAACTTACAGTGATCTCGCAAATAGTTCTGTCTCACTGAGAGTCAAAAACATCAAATATCGTTAGTGTTGACAACGAATGAAAATACATTAAAAATCGAAATTATTATCCACCAGCAGATAGGTGTTCTCATGATAGATCTTGATAATACATAATGAAATCTTTAGTGCCGGGCCAGGATTCGAACCCATTCACGCGCAATATGTGCAGATGTTGAGGAATCTGCAGTTTTGAACAAACAACAAATTGTAGCCGAGCTGTATTGTCGCGAAGGGATCAAATTCCGCGTTAAGGGCGGTCTGAGTTGCATTCCCAGTTCAGAACCAATTTTCAAAATGGCTCTGAGCACTATGGGACTTAACATCTGAGGTCACCAGTCCCCCAGAACATAGAACTACTTAAACGTAACTAACCTAATGACATCACACATATCCATGCCCGAGGCACGATTCGAGCCTGCGACCCTAGCGGTCGCGCGGTTCCAGACTGAAGCGCCTAGAACCGCTCGGCCACACCAGGCCGGCAGAACCAATTTTATCGACATACAGAAGCTCAGATAAAAGATGGAATAAGTGTCCTGTGAGCCTACGTAGCGTTTGTTTCGTCACCAGAAATAAGTAACTAATATAAGAAAGGTTACTGGTGATAGATTTTCTACATGGCGCCACTCCAGACTTTATTGTGGCTCAACCTAACGTCTACTTGGCAGAGAAGAAATATCATTTTTAATGTGAATTTCAGGCCATAATGGCATTATATCTTCTTCACTTGGTGTAGCTAGAAGAGAATGGAATCTGTCTCTCCCTATCTAAATTCACTCACCGAAGTTGGAATCGAGCCCAGACCATAGATATATGAACCTATCATCAGCCCAACAGACCACCCAATCCTCTTCTCAGTGGCTCATTTTTCTATCATAACCCCGTTGTGCCACACTGGCTGAGAATTCTGACACAAGGGCTCCCTGTATCAATTTGCAGCATGTTCAGTAAATTCATTTACTTCGTTGACCGAATCACCATGAACTAGCTGCCTCGGGTACCCAGTGCATACATTCAACTTTATTTGTAATCACCAAAATAAATTCCGGTAACTGACAGCAACACAGAACTGCCAACAGTGTAGGATGCAGAAATTTAAATAGGAAGTGTTCCTTTCGACTTGAGCTACTCTATTGCGCTATCTGTTTGTTAAAAACGTCGTGCACTGAGAAAGAAAAAGTATAACTGTTTGTCTCCCATAAGTGTTGACCTGGCCATATGCATTATCCCACAGCGCTGTGGAATGCAGAAGTTCTTGACGAACTGTTGTTGACTTGTGGAGCTATCATAGCTACGTGTCAGCTAGTAGCGTAATGGTAAGTATCGCGCACGGTAGATCAGATGTCGCGAGTTCGAGTACATTCACTGCTATGTTTTTTAAAACACGATTCTGCTGTCTGCTAAAGTTATCAATCTAATGGAACTTGTAGCATAATTCCCTTCACTTCTCAACCCAAAATAGTCGTACGTGGAAAAAGGGCTAACTTCTGCGACATTTTGTTCATTTCAGGTTTAACAGACAGCCAGACAGTAGATGCATCTCGAAACTTTTGTATTATGTATGGGTAGAGCGCATCGTGCCAAAATACGTCGGAAAAATATTTTCTACATTACCTGTCGTCTGGTAGTGGCATTTTATTCTTCTTCAAACCTTGTTTGAGAGCTTTAACTCAAAACAAGTTTTCTACATGCATGTAATCAATAAACCGAATGTGCATTTTCAGACTGTTGTAGATAACATCAGAGAATTCGCATGTATCGTTGATGATTAATTTCTCTCTCATGTTTACTATTGTTTTAACAACACTAAAGGAAACCTTACGAAAATTATGAACTGTATTACAAAAAATGAAATAAAACTACCCACGATAACCTTACGACGAAAGTCTGTTTTATTAAAACTGAGTATCTGTACACAAGCGTGCCTCTATCGTCACGAATTGGTAAAACACTACTCACTTAGATTTTGATTGGGTCTGTGTTTAATTGGTATGCTGTGTCATACTCAAGATGTATGCAAATGTGGCATTTCATAAATAATGTTATGTATTCCTAGAAACCCAAAATTTCCTCGTCAACAGCGGAAAGAGCCGTCTCCTGTTGTGCAGCATTGTAAGATTTTCACGATGAGCCGAAAGTATTTTTTTGAGACTTCCTTAGCGATGTTTGATCTGACTGCTTGTAGCTCTTTCACAGAAGGGTTAATAACGCTACACTCAGTGAGACTGGAACTGCGAACCATATCAGAGGCTTTTTCACAGGTCAGCACGTTACCACAGAGCTGGCGAAGAAGTGTGTGTCTTAGCTTCCTCTTACGAGATCAATAGTGGCTAGAACTCGTAAACCGCTATTTGAAGCACGAGATTAGTTGCGATTTCCACGTGCAACGACTTTCCTGGGCTGAAAACCGTAAATTTATAATCTTTTGTTACACCTCAAGCGATAATAACTCAGATTATTCAATGGAAATGACAGGTAAAACCAAGTGAATTTTGAGGCTTAATTCCGTGCACACCAGGAAGTAACTCATCGATTACAGAGTTGCCAAACATACATTGCCTTGTTGCCAAATTTCAGTTACAATACCAGCAGGAAGAAGACGAACCGATGTGATCTTACAACGGGCTGGGAAGTGACCATAGCTGGTGTATCCAAGTCGCAGCTGCTACGGCCTGGAATACGTAATGCGTCTGATTCTCATTTCTGTAACTAGGTTTAGGGACTGGAGCGTAGTTACTAGTAATACTCAGAATTGACTGCGAACTAAGCATCATATATCAGTAACTCTCACAGTTGTTTTTATATTTCTTTCGTAAGTGTACTCACAACTAAGAAACTCATTCACAGACGTTTTTCCGTGCCTCCCCGATAGTCGAGCACAACAAACAAATAAAAATAAAAAGAATGTGTGTGTCTTGTGTGTGTGACAGAGAGAGAGAGGGAGATAAAAATCAAAAAGAATGAGAGAGAGAGAGAAAAAAAAATTGTAATGAAATTGAATCATGGTATGCACAGAAATCTTTCATTACAGTGATACGTTCCACATCATTACGAAATATCGTGTTCATGATCTATGAAACAAGAATTAATCTAATGTAATGTAATCCAATAATATCATATTGATGACTAGCCAAGAAGAGTCATGAATTACCGATGTTTTTGCCAATACCAGTAACCAAATCTAAACTTGAAAATAAAAGACGACAATTTTTGTAATAAACTGGGACTTCTGTCAAGAACCTTTCGTCTCTGTTAATTAGCCACGAAAGATGTCAGATATACATCTATTCTGAAGTAACAAAGTGTGCATGCATTTAAAGATGAAGTGCATGATGTGAAGTTCTGTGACACAGATACGAACCCAACACGGTTCTTTCCCTGTCTACAGAATCCTTTTCATGTTAATATCAAACATCAGTAATTACTCGTAGATTACATTAAAACTAAAGTAATTGATGAAGACGTTACTTGATAACAAAAACTCGCTGCCTTTCTTGGTTTACCGGCGCCTAGTAAAGGCTATCGTGTACTGCCAAACCAAAAGGAAAGAGATCTTACTGCCTTCCGATATACGTCGCTGTCAGTTCTTCCATATGATTTGGTCGACATGACCTGTTTCAAGTTGTGCATGACAGACAATGTTTTAGAAAATCAATTGTTTTCATTTGCAATAAACAGAAAGATTTTCATTCTGAGCTATCCAAGTACAAAATTTTCGCAATATTGGTTCAAATTTAGTAATCGCTTCTATAATGTAGGAAAGTATTTCACAGTTGCAAAAACCCACATCCAACTCATTGTCCTTACACTAAGCCGCTGACCATAGATTCTAGCTCAGGGTGACACCAGTTTGAGTAACCTAATGTAACGAAGACTGTTTGCCAGTGTGTTTCTCACCGGAAAATACGCAATTCACTCATCAGAAGTACACTGTAAAAGTAATTTTTGTGTGTATGCAATGCATACGGATTGTAGAATTTAGCGGTGCTCTCTCTTCCACTTCTGTATGCAATATGCCTGACCTAAACGGGCCCTTTATCATTACAGGCCCTGGGCAGTGCAATATCATACTGACAACAGTAATGTGCTTATACTGACAACCTGACTGTTCGTTTTACCTTATTTTGTAATCATTTAAATAAAACAACATGACCTTCCAGTTGGAGACATTTCGTCCCCCATTTCCTTCTGTGAAATTTGTCAGTAAGCATTTTGCCTTCGAACCAGTGAAATGCGGCAGAGTACGGCCGGTAAATGATTCACAAACCACGATTTAGTGCCGTTAAGACGATTTCTTTAAACATTGTCGTAGCTGAAGGAATTTAGTTTCGTCTTAAATCGTCTCAAGCAGCAAAATTCACAGACATCTCAAACAGGAAAAAGCTCATTATCCAGATACGAAGGTTGTAAAACCAACTTCCCACAGTTTGTGTCAGGTTGATCTTTTCCTCTGATAGCACTGCTTAAGTATTTTGTCTCTGAGGTATCACAACTGGTGTTCCTGTAGCTGTGGGAATCATTGGTTGAAAACGAGTTTAACACCAATGGGTACAGTACTGCTAAATATTCAAAATGATTATCAAACTAAGACTGAGTTCACCCGCAAACTGAGGCGAATTTTTAATATTGGAGCTAGACTGTGTATCCTTGTCTTCCTTGAGTGGGCATTCGAAGGCGTTTACACACACGTATACAATGCTATGAATACTTCGAACGCTATAGTTAACGTTGCTCTCATAACCCACTTTTGTTTTTTAATTCTTCTGTGTCTTCAGCGTGCAATATGTGTTGTAGATACAGTCTTAGAGCAAAAAATGGACCGCCGAGTCGTTCACGTAAGGCGGGCAATACAGTCGTGCTCCTCTCAGAATCCTATGTCCGGCAATATGCTCGATCTGGCAACATTGTAGACTGCGGCACTTCCCAGAGGAAGTCTTGACTTCAGTCTTAGTACTTTATTCTTGACTACGACCGTAATCTTGAGGTAAAACGCGAGACTAGCTAATACGACGTCTGATAACTAAAAGCACACGTCGACAAAGTTTTTATCATCCGTTTCCTCTCGGTGCTGAAGCTATGAGTGTAATTCAAGCAAATCTAAAATAGATTTCGCTTTCTGTGACACTGGTAATAACAGTTTGGTCCAACAATGTTTTAGCGAAAGATTTCTTTGCCGACCATCTGCCTCTGAACATCGCATGCGTCTGAGTTCTCTAGGACCCGTTTACTGCCTGCCGGAGGAGGCTGAGGCAATGCATTGTCTCGCCTTCTGCCGACAACGTCTGCTCCACTCCGCACTCTCGACCATGTAAAATGCTTTAATGTTGTTGAGTGGTGACCCATAAAATCTTTCTACGATTTGTGTTTCACTCTTGAAAGCAAAGGAGGCACAAAACCGTTTTTATTTGATGATTATTTTATTACACTAGAATGCAATACATCAATGTGACACAGAATTAATAACATTGTTTCTGATCCAGTGCACTACAATTAAAGCGTCACATTCTGTTCTTTTTCCTTTCATGGGAGGTTCCTCAAATAATTTATTATTGTCATGGATTCATATGTGTTAGTCAAGGCACACAGCGTAAATGCAATGTAATGTGTTTGATTTCTTTCTTTTATCCTCTATGGTAAATGGATGCAAAAGATTGTCTCAATACCTATCAGAACCTGCTCTATAGCTACTCAGGCAAATTGCTTGTTTTGAGGTCTATACCTTAATTAATGGAGAAGTGAACGCTGTTCACAAGTGATATTTAAAATATTCAATTGGATTTAAGGCGACAAAATTGCCCATATTTGAAGGTACCCATAGAAAAAGTAAGTTGCTAGAGCCGCTGTTAGCAAATGTCTGCTGGGAGTTCCTAATTGCTACTGTGGAAATTTAGCATAGAGGCCCTGTAGTAATCAAGAGGTTCATTTCCCTCATACTTATCACCCTGGCATGTGAGTCTTAAGTGAAGAACAATATTGAAATTCGTATCGCTGATGGTCGATTCGAATTCCTTCAGAGACTCTGGTATTGCGAAGCAGCTTGCCTGTCAGAAAGCCAAGATCTATGAACATGAACACAACTTACTGAGTCGAGCTACCAAGAGGATTTGATGTGTAAAGATTTTCTTCCGATTTCAATACAGAATTTTTTCTGCAAATTCGCAGTTCCATAAAATATACCAGAAAAAAAAGCTCACATACGCTGCCCCTACCACGGTTAGAACTGACGACTGATTGAGCCGTTCAGACCCGAGACACGGGCGGTACCACCGGACTACGGACACAGCGCCGCCTGTACGCCACTCTCATCATGGTATTTGTCACTCAGCCTCATAACGCATTGTGAAAGATAATAAAAGTTGTCACTTATGTGAAGAATAGCATTTCTTTAGGCAAAAAATTGAATTTTCTGTCTCATTGTCTTAGTTTACATGAGGATTATATAGCACAAGTCATTCAAATGGAAAGGGAATATCAAGTGAATTTAGCGAGTCAGTTAAGTACCATACGCGGAAGTGATTGCAGTGTCACAGTGTTGCCTAATGTTTGTGACGATGTTGCCAATCCTCAGCTGTGCTAGGAACAGCTCTGTAGCGGTATGCGAGGAGAATCCCATGCTCGTGTCATAGGAGGATATGGAGAGGAGGCGCGGGGTTTGGTTAATATGCAGCGTTTTCTCCTACCAGTTGTGTTAAACATTCAGGTGTATAATCTTCCATCACGATTACAGTTTCCTACATATATACGAATAAAACACTTACCTTGTTACTTTGTGACAAAAGATTATTTCAGTACAATAAAAAGTCTTTGGAAATCACTTATGCCCACCTGTCACAAAAGTAAGATAACAAACACTTTGCACATAGAAATCGATTGCACCTATGTGCAGTCTTGTGACGTTTAAATACATCGTCTTAACGGCACTAAAATGGTGCAAATGGCTCTGAGCACTATGGGACTTAACATTTATGGTCATCACTCCCCTAGATCTTAGAAATACCTAAACCTAACTAACGTAAGGACGTCACACAACACCCAGTCTTCACGAGGCAGAGAAAATCCCTGACCCCGCCGGGAATCGAACCCGGGAACCCGGGCGCGAGAAGCGAAAACGCTACCACACGACCACGAGCTGCGGACATAACGGCACTAAATCGTGGTTTGTGAATCATTTACCGGCCGTACTCTGCCGCATTTCACTGGTTCGAAGGCAAAATGCTTACTGACAAATTTCACAGAAGGAAAAGGGGGACGAAATGTCTCCAACTGGAAGGTCATGTTGTTTTATTTAAGTGATTACAGAATCAGGTAAAATGAACAGTCAGGTTGTCAGTATAAGCACATTACTGTTGTCAGTATGATGTTGCACTGGCCAGGGCCTGTAATGATAGAGGGTCCGTTTAGGTCAGGCATATTGTATACAGAAGTGGAAGAGAGAGCACCACTAAATTCTACAATCCGTATGCATTGCATACACACAGAAATTACTGTTACAGTGTACTTATGGAGCCCAATGAGTGAATTGCGTATTTTCCGGTGAGAAACACACTGGCAAACAGTCTTCGCTACATTAGGTTACTTAAACTGGTGTCACTCTGAGCTAGAATTTATGGTCAGTGACTAAGAGAAATGTCAATGAGTCGGATGCGAGTTTTGCAACTGTGAAATACTTTCCTACATTATAGAAGCGAATATTAAATTTGAACTAATATTGCGAAAATTTGGTACTTGGATAGCTTAGAATGAAAATCTTTCTGTTTATTGCAAATCAAAACAATTGATCTTCTAAAACATTGTCTGTCATACACAACTTGAAACAGGTCATGTCGACCAAATCATATGGAAGAACTGACAGCGACGTATATCGGAAGGCAGTAAGATCTCCTGCCTTTTGGTTTGGAAGTACTCGATAGCCATTTCTAGTCGCAAGTAAATGAAGAAAGGCAGCGCGTTTTTGTTATCAAGTAACGTCTTCATCGATTACTTTAGTTTTAATGTAATCTACGGGTAATTACTGACGTTTGATATTTACATGAATAGGATTCCGTAGACAGGGAAAGAACCTGTTCTTGGGAAACTACTTCTGTAGTGACCAAAAGGCATCAAATGATCTTCACGTACTGTGTTCCAGGAGTGGTATGAAGAAAATGATAGTAATAATGACGGTAATAATCGAATTATCCGGTAACTTCACACTTCACAGCGGATTTTCTCGAACAAAGAAATCTGCTGAATTGGTGAAAATTTCAAAATGGCTTCACATCGATCCTATAATTCCTAGAAGAGTGCTTATATCCTGCTGACATGAGAATAGCATAATCTCCGCTTCAGAAGCTTGCTTCTACTTAACCATTTAATAGACTCGCATTTTTTCCACCATGACTAATTTTGTAAGCTAAGCACATCATCTGTTACAGCACACTCCTGGGGCTGGGAAATGTGGCCACAATGGTCTGGCGGAACGAACTATCACAGGTGCAATGCGTGGGTTCAGGCATTTATTTTTAAGAGGCTCAAACAGATTTACTTTACCCCTGGTAACATCAAGAGAAAGGCGTTACAATCCAGAATCCGCAGTAGACATCACGTTCCTTCATTACCAACTGGGCAGAACCCGTTTACATTGGGAAATGACATAGCGGAAGTCGTGGTAAACAGAAATACAGTCGCCAGTAAACTCACTTACATTAGAAAATTTTATTTTATTTGATGAACCGATAGCCATTTAAAGGAACAGGGCTCTTACTGTACTTGTACTTGATTGAACTAGAGACGTTGAAAAATTTGGTGCTGGACTGTGATTCGAATTCGTATCTCCTCTTTCGAGGATCTGAATCTCTCGCAATAGTATAGTTCAATCATATCGTTCCTTTTCTCAAAACTGCAATCTTCTCTAGGCCTCCTCCAAAGCTAAGTATGTGGGTCCGAATCCTGATCCAGTACAAAAATATTAATAATTTCATTTCAAGCCCTATTACGTGCACACCGGCCTGTTAATGAAAACTAACGAACATTTTTCATGTCTGTTCATGTGTTGCCAACAATCGGAATAGGTGTCATTATTTCTGGTGAAACACGCACACATCTTACTATTGGTGAGTAAGCAACTGATACTGAAGCTATATTCGTGGATGAGTGATAGGTGTGCAGTTTGATTCTAGCTTAGGCACAAAAGTTTGTATCCATATTTAGGTTCAAACACCCAGCATATGGTAAGAAAAACTGATACAAAACATTTGATTTAACTTAGTTAACAATCCCATTACGTGTTGGGCTCGTATCTCCGTCACAGAACTTCATATCATGCACTTCACCTTTAAATGAATGCACACTTTATTACTTCAGAATAGAGGTATATTTGACATCTTTCGTGGTTAGTTAACGGGGACGAAAGGGTCTTGATAGAAGTCCCGGTTTATTACAAAAACTGTCATCTTTTATTTTCAGGTTTAGATTTGGTTACTGGTATTAGCAAAAGTTTCGGTAATTCATGACTCTTCATGGCTAGTCATCAATATGACACGATTAGATCACATTATTTTAGACTAATTCTTGTTTCATAGATCATGGATACGATTTCGTGATGGTGTGGAACGTATCATTTTAATGAAAGATTTCTTTGCATACCATGATTCAATTCCGTTAGAATTTTTTACTGTCTCTCTCTCTCTCTCTCGCTCGCTCTCTCTCTCTCTCTCTCTCTCTCTCTCTCTCTCTCTCTCTCTCTCATTCCTTTTGATTTTTCACTCTCTATCTCTCTGTCTCTCTCTCTCTCTCTCTCTCTCTCTCTCTCTCTCTCTCTCTCTCTGTCACACACACACACACACACACACACACACACACACACACACGCACACACACACACGCATTCTTTTTTATTTATATTTGTTTGTTGTGCTTGACTATCTGGGAGGCACGGAAACGTCTGTGAATGAGTTTCTTAGTTGTGAGTACACTTACGAAAGAAATACAAAAACATCTGTGAGAGTTACTGATTTATGATGCTCAGTTCGCAGTCAGTTCTGAGTATTATTAGTAACTACGCTCCAGTCCCTAAACCTAGTTACAGAAATGAGAATCAGACGCATTACGTATTCCAGGCCGTAGCAGCTGCGACTTGGATACACCAGCTATGGTCACTTCCCAGCCCGTTGTAAGATCACATCGATTCGTCTTCTTCCTGCTGGTATTGTAACTGAGATTTGGCAACAAGGCAATGTATGTTTGGCAACTCTGTGATCGACGAGTTACTTCCTGGTGTGCACGGAATTAAGCAACAAAGTTCACTTTGTTTTACCTGTCATTTCCATTGAATAATCTGAGTTATTATCGCTTGAGATGTAACAAAAGATTGTAAATTTACGATTTTCAGCCCAGGAAAGTCGTTGCACGTAGAAATCGCAACTAATCTCGTCCTTCAAATAGCGGTTTACGAGTTCTAGCCACTATTGGTCTCGTAAGTGGAAGCTAAGACACATACTTCTTCGCCAGCTCTGTGGTAACGTGCTGACCTGTGAAAAAGCCTCTGTTATGTTTCGCAGTTCCAGTCTCCCTGAATGTAGCGTTTTTAACCCTTCTGTGAAAGAGCTACAAGCAGTCAGATCAAACATCGCTAAGGAAATCTCAAATAAATACTTTCGGCTCATCGTGAAAATCTTACAATGCTGCACAACAGGAGACGGCTCTTTCCGCTGTTGACAAGGAAATTTTGGGTTTCTAGGAATACATAACATTATTTATGAAATGCCACATTTGCATACATCATGAGTATGACACAGCGTACCAATTAAACACAGAACCAATCAAAATCTAAGTGAGTAGTATTTTACCAATTCGTGACGATAGAGGCACGCTTGTGTACAGATACTCAGTTTTAATAAAACAGACTTTCGTCGTAAGGTTATCGTGGGTAGTTTTATTTCATTTTTTGTAATACAGTTCATAATTTTCGTAAGGTTTCCTTTAGTGTTGTTAAAACAATAGTAAACATGAGAGAGAAATTAATCATCAATGATACATGCGAATTCTCTGATGTTATCTATAACAGTCTGAAAATGCACATTCGGTTTATTGATTACATGCATGTAGAAAACTTGTTTTGAGTTAAAGCTCTCAAACAAGGTTTGAAGAAGAATAAAATGCCACTACCAGACGACAGGTAATGTAGAAAATGTTTTTCCGACGTATTTTGGCACGATGCGCTCTACCCATACATAATACAAAAGCTTCGAGATGCATCTACTGTCTGGCTGTCTGTTAAACCTGAAATGAACAAAATGTCGCAGAAGTTAGCCCTTTTTCCACGTACGACTATTTTGGGTTGAGAAGTGAAGGGAATTATGCTACAAGTTCCATTAGATTGATAACTTTAGCAGACAGCAGAATCGCGTTTTAAAAAACATAGCAGTGAATGTACTCGAACTCGCGACATCTGATCTACCGTGCGCGATACTTACCATTACGCTACTAGCTGACACGTAGCTATGATAGCTCCACAAGTCAACAACAGTTCGTCAAGAACTTCTGCATTCCACAGCGCTGTGGGATAATGCATATGGCCAGGTCAACACTTATGGGAGACAAACAGTTATACTGTTTCTTTCTCAGTGCACGACGTTTTTAACAAACAGATAGCGCAATAGAGTAGCTCAAGTCGAAAGGAACACTTCCTATTTAAATTTCTGCATCCTACACTGTTGGCAGTTCTGTGTTGCTGTCAGTTACCGGAATTTATTTTGGTGATTACAAATAAAGTTGAATGTATGCACTGGGTACCCGAGGCAGCTAGTTCATGGTGATTCGGTCAACGAAGTAAATGAATTTACTGAACATGCTGCAAATTGATACAGGGAGCCCTTGTGTCAGAATTCTCAGCCAGTGTGGCACAACGGGGTTATGATAGAAAAATGAGCCACTGAGAAGAGGATTGGGTGGTCTGTTGGGCTGATGATAGGTTCATATATCTATGGTCTGGGCTCGATTCCAACTTCGGTGAGTGATTTTAGATAGGGAGAGACAGATTCCATTCTCTTCTAGCTACACCAAGTGAAGAAGATATAATGCCATTATGGCCTGAAATTCACATTAAAAATGATATTTCTTCTCTACCAAGTAGACGTTAGGTTGAGCCACAATAATGTCTGGAGTGGCGCCATGTAGAAACTCTATCACCAGTAACCTTTCTTATACTAGTTACTTATTTCTGGTGACGAAACAAACGCTACGTAGGCTCACAGGACACTTATTCCATCTTTTATCTGAGCTTCTGTATGTCGATAAAATTGGTTCTGCCGGCCTGGTGTGGCCGAGCGGTTCTAGGCGCTTCAGTCTGGATCCGCGCGACCGCTAGGGTCGCAGGCTCGAATCGTGCCTCGGACTTTAATGTGTGTGATGTCATTAGGTTAGTTACGTTTAAGTAGTTCTATGTTCTGGGGGACTGGTGACCTCAGATGTTAAGTCCCATAGTGCTCAGAGCCATTTTGAAAATTGGTTCTGAACTGGGAATGCAACTCAGACCGCCCTTAACGCGGAATTTGATCCCTTCGCGACAATACAGCTCGGCTACAATTTGTTGTTTGTTCAAAACTGCAGATTCCTCAACATCTGCACATATTGCGCGTGAATGGGTTCGAATCCTGGCCCGGCACTAAAGATTTCATTATGTATTATCAAGATCTATCATGAGAACACCTATCTGCTGGTGGATAATAATTTCGATTTTTAATGTATTTTCATTCGTTGTCAACACTAACGATATTTGATGTTTTTGACTCTCAGTGAGACAGAACTATTTGCGAGATCACTGTAAGTTCAAGATGTTATTCCGAGCTGCTGGTGGAGACGTCTCTTTGTGTGTAGTCAACAACGATATGTGTGGAGCTCTATTCCCAGTCAGCACTGAACTCTTCGTCACATTCTTTCTAGTTCAAACATGCTCACATGTCGTTGCTGGGACAACAATCCCATATTTAACGTTCGTTATCTCTAGAATATAACAGCGATAGGTGATGGGTTGCAGTCCTGGGAAGGAAAATTAATGTTTCGTCTCATCATTTCAGTTAAAACATCTAGCTACTGCCGAGAAAATGCGATATGTCACAGTTGATTGTGCTTCGATATCTATCCGATTAGGTTCTGTGTTCGAATCCCTGTCCAACACAAAGCTCTACCTCACGGCATTTCAAATAAGTTACTTGTTAAGAAGCAATATTTAACATCTCTCGTAATTCGTTAACAGGGGCAATAGGTGCTGGGTTGGAATTCGCGTCCGTTAAAAATGTTTGCGTTATGTAATTTAAAGTTGATATTTGCTAACTGATACTGTCCAAAATTGAGGTATATCACTTTCTGTATGCCTAATCAGGAATGGCTGTTAATTTCCGTTAGTCACGAAATCTTTGTTTAGTCTGCATGACCTGGGTTTGAATCCATATGCAGAACGAGACGGTTCGTTGTGTCATCTGAAGTTCATACATATTCTCAAGTAGCTGCTCGTGAATAACTTAAATTTTTAATGTCATTTTGTGTTAAATAATAAGTACGGTATGTTGCTTTGAAGAGGAAATCATGTATACGACGAACTCACTACGTGCATTACCTATCTGACGTAATAATGAGAGTGTCAACGTTTCAGGTATGTCATTTATTGTATTAAATGTGAGCTTACAAGCATTAAGGACAGTCTCATCTGTGATAAGGTGTTCCCTGATATTTATAGTATTGTAGCATTACTTCACATCTTGAGTTATTGCGATACAGAGCAGTGTTTCCTGGTGGTAACTTGTTGGAACCATTTTCTATAGTCAAACGACTGTACCAATGATCGAGCCGGCCGCGGTGGTCTAGCGTTTCTAGGCGCTCAGTCCGGAACCGCGCGACTGCTACGGTCGCAGGTTCGAATCCTGCCTCGGGCATGGATGTGTGTGTTGTCCTTAGGCTAGTTAGGTTTAAGTAGTTCTAAGTTATAGGGGACTGATGACCACAGATGTTAAGTCCCATAGTGCTCAGAGCCATTTGAACCATTTTTGAACCAATGATCGATTAGAGGACTTGCTAGACAGCTGCGTTATGTGGGTTGCATGCGAATCAGGCGAAATGCAATTCAGGTCTTTCGGATTCTTTTGAGCATATCGCGCGAGGTGGCGCAGTGGTTAGACACTGGACTCGCATTCGGGAGGACGACGGTTCAATCCCGCGTCCTGCCATCCAGATTTAGGTTTTCCGTGATTTCCCTAAATCGCTCCAGGCAAATGCCGGGATGGTTCCTTTGAAAGGGCACGGCCGACTTCCTTCCCCATCCTTCCCCAATCCGATGAGACCGATGACCACGCTTTCTGGTCTCCTTCTCCAAAACAACCCCAAAGTTTTGAGCATGACTGTACAATGCCGCTGTGCGTTCAATTGTTTCTTCTTCAGATTGCGGATCTGAGGTATTATCCCCAATCAGATTTATATCAGTCTCTGAACTACTGGCAGATTGATCCCTGTGTTTCTCTATTTTTCTTTTCCTTGATTTCGCAACAGCTTTCCTCTGATTTAATTGTTTCAAACCCTCCTTGCATGGAGACAATGTATCTGCTTGACAGATGTGAAACGTGCTGATTTTACCATTGTGTGTGGATCTTGACGTGGTTTCCTCATTTTGGGAGCTTGCCTGATACCATTTGGACTCAGACGTACTGCGCTGTTTGCATCTTGTATGTCAAACTCCTGATGCACTGCAAGTGCATTGTCTCTCGGTATACGCCTGCTGGTACGAGTCCCGTTTTCAGAGGCCGTCTATTGCCTTGGCCATTGCTGTGGCTCTCAAGTAGCCCCTGCAAATAACTGCAAAACAAATAAGGTTAACACTTGACCTGGGTTATTTGCCAAGAAGGTTTCTATTTCTTGGGGTATTCCTCTTTAAATTGTCCCATTTATTCCTCACGAGGATCGGCATCTTATACGCGGAAGAGAGTAATAAACAGATGATGTAGACAGTTTCCTCTTGCTTTGTCTATCGCACAAATGTGATATGTTGGCCACCAAATATTAACACAACAGGATCATCAGCAGATAACTTCACCAGATGTTAAAACCACTTAGTAAAAACAAGAGTCTGTATCAAGCCACTAAGGTGGCGAGCTTAAAGTATCTTGATATGAGATTATTAGGGTACCCATCTCATGGTATCGCATATTAGGCATAAGCCATACTGCGCAAGGTACATGGTCTTATAGCCACTCTGCTTAGTTTGAAATACAATTCATTCTAGTGAATGAAAGAGTACTTTGTGGAAAGTTAATCATGTCATAATTGCTGCAACAGTCAGTCAGTTTCTGATATTTCAACCTTACAAGGCCATACACGACTACTCTAAAATATGGAAATTCAACGATTAAAATCAAGGATTCCCAAAACTGTCCTGCTCCATAATTCCTCAGGCGCTTTGGGAACTGAGTTCTTGTACTTCCTAACAGGGCTGAACACTTACTTCAGGTAGACTCTACCTGTCTCACATTAGCCAACCATCCCATAACAGGTTCGTTTCGTATACATTCAGAATGTTTTTCAGTAGTTATAATATTACCACGTAGAGGAGGGTGTAAGCAGATGAATGACGAACAATAACTTCATTTAACGAGAGTTCATTCAGCACTTGCACATACAAGAGCGCGGAGCGAACCGCCTCCGGCCAGAACACATAAGGTATATATACAGCTACAGAGTAATCCAGTACAATGATCCTTACCATTTCATACTTCTAGAATGTACTCGAACCCAAGGTAGAAACTAAAATGCTTCAGTTCAGGTGAGTTTTGAACTAGCGACCCTCCGTGCAACAATCTAGTAATATAACCACTACACCACGGCAATTGCGCTGTTGGAGTTCTTCTGCGACAATATCTTTTGGATAAATTACAGCAATGTTGTATCAGAACATAGATACTCATTTATTCAAATTAATTTCTAATTGTATTAAGGCAAAGCGTGCCTTCTGTCATCTGTAGTCCGTAGTATCATACCCACAGATCACCATAAATATTAAGACTTATTTTAATTGGAAGTTAGGGAGAAAACGAACTATAATTTCAGTTGCAAAGCACATAACATGTGTGACACAAAGTAAACATCTTTTTCAGGTCCATTAGGCTGAAGAGTTAACCGTATTTTTCCCAAAATATTTAATTTTACTTAGAGACCAAAATTTATTAGCTGATTATGACGGATTTATTTTTATTTCCTCCTACTTTATTTTATATTAACGATTTCTTCCCTGCACTTTATTCCCCAGTCTGGCTGCTACTTCTGTGTTAATTTTATCCTTACAGACAAATCTTTTTGTTCAATAACTTCATTTGACCCTAACTGTTGTTCAGATTGAGAGTGATAGTGGTCCGGTTCCCCGCGACTGCTACGGTAGCAGGTTCGAATGCTGCCTCGGGCATGGATGTATGCGACGTCCTTACGTTGGTTAGGTTTAAGTAGTTCTATGTTCGAGGGGTCTGATGACCTCAGACTTAAGTCCCCTAGTGCTCAGAGCCATCTGAATTGAAGAGTGATAGTGAGTTTTATTTTTAATGGGGAAAAGAGAAAAACTAAAGAATTTCTGTTGAACTTGGATATTACTTTTGAGTGCACGATTAAAGAAATGTATATCATTACCAGTTTCGTTCGTGTCAAGTAACTAAAGAAATATTCGATTAGTTACCCTCTCCTACATGTGAAAAATGAGCTCTGTAAAAGATAAAATTTCTCTAGAAGCGTGATTGATCTAATCTTACTTACACCTCAAAATAATAGTATTCTCCCACTTCAATGAAACGAAAGCCTCCAAAATAATTTGGATGAGTTATATCTAAAATTTTGTAAGATTTTGATACCGTTTTTGTTAGCTCATATTACGATAGCTCTTTCAAAGTAGTAGTAGTAGTAAAGGGGTTTTGTGGGCGCACGACAGCAAGGTCTTCAGCGCCCGTGCAGTATCATAGTGAGGCGGGTGTCAAGAAAAAGAAAAAAACCTCAGAACATTGACATAAAACGTAACATAAAACACGGGGAACAATCATTGAAAAAATGTGCTCACCCACACCGAAGCGTGGGATGAAGCAGGGCGTCAGCAGTAAAACATGGACAACACAGGAAGAAAATGATAGAGGGAGCTAAAACAATGTAGCAGATGGAAGTGGCTGGCTGACCACAAGGAAAAAAGAGAGGAGTCAGCCACTCTGCAACACAATAAAACCTCCGGCCTAAAAGTTTAGGCCAGAGTCCAGACACATCACAAAACTTAAAAACCCTAGACACACACGCCTCATCGTTAGCTAAAACACAAGGTAGATCCCCATCAACTTGTGCTTCTGCCCGTGCATCACGGTATAAAATGCAGTCTGTTAAAATGTGCCGGACAGAGATGGGAACACCACAAGCATCACAAAACGGAGGATCCTCCCGCCGTAATAAAAAGCTATGTGTGAGAGGACAGTGCCCGATCCGAAGACGTGTGAGGGCCACCTCTTCCCGCCTGAGCAACCGGCAGGAGGAACGCCACGGCCGAGTGGTTGACTTTACCGACCGCAGTTTATTGGCCGTCACCGCCAGCCATTCGTCCTCCCACAACTCCATGCACTTCCTGTGGAGTGCAGCGATGACTGACTGCAAGGGGATAGGACACTGGACCACACCCTGCTCCCTGCACGCCTCCTTGGCAGCCCGATCAGCCTGTTCATTGCCCCATATGCCGACATGACCAGGCACCCAGCAGAAGGATACCTCTTTACTCCGCTGTTGGAGCAAGTACAGTTGGTCATGTATCAGCTGGACCATCTCCTCAGTCAGGTATAGGTTCTGCAGCGATTGTAAGGCACTAAGAGAATCGGAGCAGAGAAGAAATCGATCGCCCCGAACATGATGCACCTGCTCCAGTGCCTTCAGGATCGCGTGGAGCTCTGCTGCGAAAACGGTATATTCAGCAGGGAGGCGAATCCGGGTAACATGATCAGGGAACACCACAGAACAGCCAATGAAATTCTCCTGTTTGGAGCCATCCGTGTAAACGACAGTGAAACCGAGATGCACATCTAAAATGTTAAAAAACAGTGACTAGAATGTAAAATCTGGCGTGCCATCCTTCTTAAAACGAGTCAAATCTAAAATAAGTTTGGGTCGCCGGAGGAGCCATGGTGGAGATCTGCTCCAACCGCGACATAAAACACGAAGACCAGCCACAGACATCGCAGCGAGGCAGTCCTGTGCGCGAATCCCATAGGGCTGCGTCGCACGTTGCCGGGTATGAAATAACCGTGCCAGAGGAGGCTGAGCAACGGTATAGTAGGCAGGTGTGTAGGGTGTGGACAAAGTTTTATACGCGTGGCGTACCGTAAGTAGCCGTCGCCGCATATGAAGTGGCGGTTCACCTGCCTCTGCACAGAGGCTTGGTATGGGGCTAGTTCGGAATGCCCCAGTGGCCAACCGAAGCCCTTCATGGTGGACATCGTCCAAAATCTTTAAGTACGAAGGCCTCGCAGACCCATACACCGTGCACCCATAACCGAGCCGAGATCGCACAAACGCCCTGTAAAACTGGAGCAGACAAGTCCTGTCAGCTCCCCATGTACAGTGGCTAAGACATTTTAAAATACTTAAGGCCTGAAGCGACCGCCGTTTCAGGTCTTTAAGATGAGGTAACCACGTGAGCCTCGAGTCAAAAATGAGACCCAGAAATCTCACCGTGTCTTTAAAAGTAAGAATAGTGTCCCTCAAGCGCAACTCAGGAAAGGTTAAAATCGAACGAGAACGGTTAAAAAGAACGCATACAGACTTCTCGGTGGAAGACTTAAATCCACTCTTCTGCGCCCAGTCATCCAAACGCCTAATCGTAAGTTGCAACTGACGAGTTGTCGTTGCAAGGCTTGAAGAAGAGCAGAACAAAGAGAAATCATCCACAAACAAAGAACACTGGACAGGACTTTTCACTAGGGACGTAATGCTATTAATAGCGATGGCAAAGAGAGTCACACTTAAAACGCTACCCTGAGGGACACCATTCTCCTGCTCAAAGCGATCAGACAGGACGTCAGCAATTCGGTATCTAAAATATCGTGGCGAGAGGAAAGACTGAATAAAAAGAGGAAGACAACCACGAAAACCCCATTCGTGAAGCTGCGCCAGGATGAGACACCTCCAAGTGGTATCGTAGGCCTTCTCGATGTCGAAAAATACACCTAGAAGGTGATGACGGCGGAGGAAAGCTTGTTGTAGAGCCGCCTCCAGGAGGGCAAGGTTATCGAAGGTGGAACGAAACCTCCTGAACCCACACTGAAAGCGACTAAGGAGTTGCCGGGATTCTAACATCCAGACAAGGCGGCGGTTGACCATCCGCTCCAAGGTCTTCCCTATGCAACTAGTGAGGGCAATACTACGGTAGCTACTTGGGCTCGTGCGGTCTTTCCCAGGTTTCAAAAAAGGGATTAAAACTGCCTCACGCCACGCGTCAGGAAAGTGACCCGACGCCCAAATGTCATTAAAAAGTGCGAGGAGGAGTTCTCTGTTGCGCATTGTGAGGTGCCATAGCATACTGTAATGGATCCTGTCGTGACCAGGGGATGTGTCACGAGCTCCAGACAATGCAGAATCCAGCTCCCACATAGAGAATGGGCAGTTGTAAACTTCATGAGAGGTGGACTGGAAGTTCAGACTACATCTCCCAGCAACCGCTCTACGGCGCTGGAAACCTGGATCCTGACTGGTTGTTGCAGTAACTGTGGCAAAATACGCTGCCAGAGTCTGGGCAATGTCTCGCGGAGCCGTGTGGAGAGTGCCGTTAGTCATTACAGCAGCTATGGGGCACCTCCCTCCTCTGCCAGAAATTCTCCGGATGGTCTCCCACACAATGGAACTTTTGGTGGAACGATTAATGGTGTTCAGGAACGTTTGCCACGACCTCTTCTTGCTCTCACGAATAATGCGGCGACATCTTGCCCTCGCCACCCGAAAGGCTGCAAGATTCTCTGCAGTCGGCCGACACTTGAACCGACGCAGAGCCGCACGCCTGGTCCTGATTGCAGAGCGGCAGTCGGCGCTCCACCAAGGCACAGGCGGCCTTTTCCGGTGGCCTGTGGACTGTGGAATGAACGCTGTAGCGGCGTGGTGGACCGTGTGGGTAATATGATCCACCCACATCTCAACATTCGCACAGTGTTCGAATTGGGCCAACTGGCTATAAAGCGTCCAGTCAGCTCCACTGAGCACCCATCGTGGTGGTCTCCTTTCGGGGCTCACGCTATCTGGCAGGTGAATCCAGATAGGGAAATGATCACTGCCGTGCAAGTCAGCGACCACTTCCCAGTGAGCACTGGCGGCAAGAGCTGGAGAGCAAAGCGAGAGATCAATGGCAGAGAACGAGCCGGTCGCCGTGCAGAAATGAGTACTCTGTCCTCCATTGAGCAAGTAGGCACAGGATGACAGGAGAAGCCTCTCAACTGCTCTACCCCTGGGGCAGGTAATTGCAGAGCCCCAAAGCACATTGTGGGCATTAAAATCACCACAAATAATGAATGGCTGGGGGAGCTGTGTAAGAAGGTCGGTGAGGGCCGCTTCATCAACAGCATCATGTGGGGGCAAGTAAAGTGAACATACAGTCAATGGATGACGCACGTGCACGGACACAGCGACGGCCTGTAAAGTCGTCGTAAGTGAGAGAGGCGAGGAGTGGTAGTCCGTCCTGACGAAAGTACCTACGCCTCCTCTAGCTCTCTCTCCACGCAGGTCGTCCTTTTTGTGGAGTGTATAGCCTCGTATCTCAGGGGAGTATGATGGATGGAAATACGTCTCCTGGAGACAGAGACACAGTGGTCTACCCTGAGAGAGTAGACGAAGTTCCTCCACATGCGTCCTGAACCCTTGCAAGTTCCACTGGAGTATGGGAGCCATCTATTATGGGGGTAGCACCTTCATCCTGTCTCTCCGACGGGGCGGGGAGACTGCAGCAGGTGGAGGGGCAGGCGTGGGGCGAGATGATTTCCCCACACAGACATCGGATTCCATCAACTCTGGGGAAGAGTCAGAAGAAGCCTCACGGAAAACCACATCTGCATGGTCAGACGGTTTACTACGGGATTTGACCCGCTGTTGTTGCTGTATGGGAGCTTTCTGCGGTTTGGTGGGCTTTGGGGGAGCTGATGTTGGAGTGGTAATGGCTGTACAGGGCTTCGGAACATCCTCAGCTGTTGGAGGCGTCAGGGGCAGGCCCAAGTTCGCCACTGTACCTTTGTCTGCCATTCGAATAGGGGCTACTGGCTCTGAAACACTGGCTGCGTTGCAAGTGCACTGACAGCTGCATGTATTAGTGCCAACACTCACCACCTCTGTCTGCGTGGAGGCATCGACTTTCGGAGTAGGCTTCTGAACCAGGGAGGCAAAAGACGTAGCAAATGTGGGAGGTTGCATCGACTTAAAGATCTTCTTGGCCTCACCATAGGGGATACGCTTAGTTGTTTTTATTTCCTGGACTTTGCGTTCCTCTAAAAATATTTGGCAGTCCCTCCTCCAAACAGGGTGGTTCCCAGAGCAATTGATACATTTGGCTGGAGAGGAGCAACCAACTCCGTCATGAGCAGCGTTACCACAGTTTCCACAAGTCGCGTCGCCTTTGCATCCTAAGGTGGTATGCCCAAAACGCTGGCATTTGAAACAGTGCATTGGGGTCGGGGAATAAGGCCTCACACTAAGGCGAAGAAGGCCAGCTTTCACATGTTCAGGAAGTTTCGTGCTATTGAAGGTTAGAATAAAGGAGTCGGATTTGACAAGATTGCCATCAACCCTCCTCATGATATGTTGGACATCAACAATACCTGCCGGAGCCCACTCACGTTGCAGTTCTTCCTTGGGAATGTCAACTAGATCCCGGCACGTCACAACACCTTTGCTGTAGTTCAAGGTGCTGTGCAGTTCAGTGTCTATGGCATACTCTCCAAGGCATTTAGCAGATTGGAGGTTAGTTGCTTGCTGGGAAGTGGGAGTTTCCACTAATAAGGTCCCATTACGTAAGCGCTTCACCGATATTAAGGAGCCACAGATTCCCTCCAATCCCTTTTGTATATAGAAGGGCGAAACCTTCTCAAAACTACCCTCCTTCCGTTTCACAATGAGAAACACATTCGGATTACCAGAATGCATTCTGTTACCTAAGACTGGACTGTTTAAAGAAGCGCCGGAGTGAGGGGGACTGACTGCACGGGCCCTCTTAAGAGACTGGGTGTTAGAACCTTCCAGCGGCCCACCCTTTCCGCTGGGAGGAAGAAAAGAGGATTTCGAAGGATCCATCTCGGTCCCACGAGCAGCTAGGGAACTACAAGTCCACCTAGACAGAGCCCCGCGTGCCTAGGTAAGCCTTATACAACTGAGGTGCGGCAGGTTCCCCAGAGGTTGCCCGCTATCGACTGTTCCACCTCAACAGCCATGCATCTCATCAGCGCGCAGCACACCTTGAGATTGAGGTTTTTTTTATAGAGGTTGATTCCATCCTCGCGATCCGGGCGGTCAAGCCAAGATCCCCATTCCCTGAGACACACAACGTTCCACCGCCGCGTCGCACGGTGGTCGCTGAAGTATGCTCAGAGGCTACGGTGACAGGGGACGGGCGGCGCTTACCAGTCCCCAGCTCAGGAACCCCGGGGTCGCCAAGCCCGTACCCAGCAAATGAATTCTGAGCCCCTGGGGGTGATAGCTCTTTTAAAGGCTACAGATAGTACGCACCAGTGTTGGACTCATCAAGACGAGAGAAGCTACCACCGGAAAGCCGTTGACACGTACCACGACGTAAATTTAAAGAAGACTGTTCGCCAAGCAGCGGAACCAAAATATGATGAACCGAGTGACGACTTGGCTCTTTGACTGTGTGCTACTTGCACAGCGATGCCTCCTTCTCCTTCGGATTGCGTGTGGCGGTGCCAGTCAAATCACTGAATATTTCACAGCCGCTGTCGACGTCCTATGCTTCCGCGTACACACCGAGATGAAAAAAGTCATTAGATACCTCCCAGTATCGTGACGGCCCTCATTTTGCATCGCACAGTGCTCAGCTCGACCTGGGATGGACTATACAATTCGCCGGAAGTCCTCTGCAGACATATTGAGCCACGCTGCTTCCACAGCCGTCCATAATTACGAAAGTGTTGCCTCTTCAGGATTTTGACACAAACTGAACTCTTGTTTACGTCCCACAAATGTTCGATGGATGGCCAAATCATTCGGTCGAGTGGTCCATAATTTTTTCAAATACATCGCGAAAAAATGAGCCCCAGTGACATGGCGCATTGTTAACCATAAATTTCCATCATTGTTTGGGAACATGAAGTCCATGGTCTCCAAGCAGCAGAAGGCAACCATTTACAGTCAATGATCGGTTCAGTGGACCAAACGACCCTGTCCATTTTATGTAAACACGGCCCATACCACTATGGAAGCACCATCACCTTGCACAGTGTCTTGTTACCAACTTGGATCCAAGCCTTTTATGGGTCTGTGCCACACTCTAACCCTACGTTCAGCTCTTACCAACTAAAATCGGGACTCATCTAACCAGGCCACTGTTATCTAGTCGTCTGTTGTCCAACCGATAAAATCACGAGCCCAGGAGACGTGCTGCAGGCAATGTTATTCTGTCAGGAAAGGCACTCGCATCGATCGTCCGCTGCCATAGCCCATTAACGCCAATTCGCTGCACTGTCCTAACGGATACGTTCAGTGTGCGTCCCACACTGATTTCTGCTGATTTTTTCGCTCAGAGATGTTTCTCTGTTAGCACTGACAACTCTTAACAAACGCCGCTGCTCTCGGTCGTTAAGTGAAGGCCACTGCGTCGAGGATGGTGGGAGTTAATGCTTGAAATTTAGTATTCGCGGCACTCTCTATGCATCTCGGAGTACTGAATTCCCTAACGATTCCCAAAATGAAATGTCCCACGTGTCTAGTTCCTACTAGCACTCGGCATTCAAAGTCTGTTAGTTCCCATGGTGCGTCCATGATCACGTCGGAGACCTTCTCACATGAATCACTTGATTACTAATGACAGCGCTGCCAATGCATTGCCCTTTTATACCTTGTGTACGTTATACGACTACCATCTGTATATCCCTTACAAACGATGTGGTCCCATTTGAAGCGACCCATGATTTCTCATTTCGTGGAATATGGACAGTCCTACATCTGTAGCCACTTTTTAGGTCTCCAGTAGGGGCTGCTTTCTAGCAGCTGGAGCTTGAACTATTTCGTATATTTCAAACTGTAGCAGTTAAGCAGCAAACGTAGGAGCCATTTTTGTATGCGGTGCACGATTGTCTGTCTTTTCAAATTGTAGTTGAATTTCTCTGTAATCCATGTTTTGGGCATGGTTCAAAAATGGTTCAAATGGCTCTGAGCACTATGGGACTTAACATCTGAGGTCATCAGTCCCCTAGAACTTAGAACTACCTAAACCTAACTAACCTAAGGACATCACACACATCCATGCCCGAGGCAGGATTCGAACCTGCGACCGTAGCGGTCGCACGGATCCAGTTTTGGGCATGGATTAGATGCAGAAATCTGCCCTTTTCACATTTATACTCTGTGTATTGCGACGATAGTTGAATTCATGTCTTTATTTTCGTAATTATAACGGTGACTCCTTTTGAAACCACTGCCGCTTCAAGGGCAACATGACTACGTGCGACAGGTTGTTGCATTTCCAAATTCACACTACACACTCTCGAAGAATAAAGGAAGAGGAAATTCTGACGTTCCTTTTTGAAGGGATTTCTTCTGATTCCGACTTAGAGATTGACAGCTGCAGTGAAAGTGGGGATGTGTTAGCTGAAGATCGTAATATCTATTTGGGGTAGTATGCTATAACAGATAGTTTTCGAGACTAATCACAAAGTCCTGCACGTCCAAGTGCGTCATGAGATCCATTAGCAAAAAAATGTAAAATTCTTTTTTCAGTTCAAAAACATACAACAGGAGTAAAGCATCGACGAATTCCTGACACGTCAGTTCCTTGTGAACACTGTAGCCCAAAGAAAGAGCTTCACGGAATCAGATGAAAGAGTGTTCTCCATCAAGTACCCTTGTGCCTATCAGCAGAAAGGAACTGCATTTTAGGTTACCACCGAAGGTAAGGACACTTGATGCATGTGGCTCCATTTCAAACCATCCTATGTGTGTTCAGTTAATGTATGTAACACTTCTTTTCACACTGTTCTGTCTTAATGTAAGTCTAATAACCCAATTATAAGGAGGATGTTAGTGTTGTTACCGCTGGATGATAATTACATGAAATATTTGTCAGGATTCGTAAGCAGTGGGTCCCTGGGGTACAGAATATGCGAACAACCAGAAGTAAGTTTAAGCAGTTTATTAACAAAAGACTGATTTTAAAACATGCACTCCACTCGCACCCATCATCACTGTGTCTGACGTCCTAACACCAGTTAATCACGGTCGTATCGAACGGCTCCATGGTGAGCTAAGAAAAGAGACATATTCGCGCCCAAGGCCGCGCTAGTCATACGACGCGCTGCGGACGGCGGCCAGAGGCTTACTATCTTGTGGCGCACTGCGGCCGGACGCACGTCTACTGACCAAGCAAATTATCATTCCAAGACACGTCGGCTGGCGAGCGCGTGTTACGTACTTCATGGCTACGTGCAAACCCGTAGACCCTTACATCGCTCTCCGCAGAGAAAGAGAGCAACCATAGGTGGCTCAAAACGACCTCCTGGGCGTTATGAATTTATTATGAATTTATTTCGCCATTTGTGGCATCAGGAGGCATTGCAACATGTATTTAATTTGCAGACACAGTAACGTTCTGAACAGAAAAGCAAGCTTTCAGTATGACAATTTCATACATGACAAATGTTGTTGACAAGAGACAAATTATTAAAAGCGATACAAACACAATACTGACAATCAAGTATACATTAACATTACTGTATGAATCGAAGGACTTAATTCTATTGTCTGCTTCAATGAAGTTTAACTCATTATTGGGAGAAATTACATTTTCATGTATATCCTTAGTTGAATCATTGTCTTCAGAAAAACTTGACGAGGAATGCTTTCTATATGTTAACATGTATAAATCATTGTAATAAACAGATAACATTGTCGTTAATGGCAAATGTCCAGCTGCATAAAATGTAGTTGACAGTACAATAGGCATGTCAAATAGTGCACATGATAAATCACAATGTGTGGCATTCATAATTAATTCACTGTTATTCAATCTGAGTGTAAAAGGCTGCTCAGGTGTATCGTAAATTTTACATGTAAATGTGACGTCAAGGGTAGAGTTAAATGAGAAAATTATACCTGCAGAACATCGTTTAAGAAATGGATGACAAAGATAAGTTAAAATTCTAGGGTAATCATCTCTTGGGGGATGATTCATAAACAATTCCTTCTCACAGCTGTACACTCTAGTATCTATGAATATTGCCGATTCTGGCCAAATTAACTTATGACTACGTTTACACATCTGCAAATGGTGTTAATTTAGGGACACAAAATATCTTCGATCCCTGCTGATCAGTAGATAATCATTTAGTACATACTCTACAAGAATAACTGTCTGTCTCAATTTCAGAGGGTAAGTATAAATCACATACATTTCAAAGTTATACTTTGATCTGGCAATGGGTATTGAAACAGTAACAGTTAATTCATGTTCAATCATTAAAGAGTTGTGGTAGTTAACTTGTAGTAAGCATATAAATTGTAAGAGTTAATAGGGTAAATCATAGTATATGTTGCATCTAGCTTTCGTTCAATTGATAGTAGGATTTGTAAAAATTGTTCTCCATGTAGTACTACACTGCTCAAACAATCATTTGAACTACTCTCTAATACTGTTCTTAGGTTAAGGGCATCAATTCTAGCATTTGATAAACTATCAGTAATCCTTAACAAAAGAGTGTTTAAAGCGAAGTGTGCACTCACAGCATTTAATCCTTGGAATAGTTCTTGGATATTTGCGTTCGTTTCATTACGAATTACATGGAAATGTGAGATAAATTGCTTTACAATCTATTCTATGAAAACTGTGCGGTTATTAATGGTTCTTTGCATATTCTTTAATCAGATAATTTCATTAGAGAGGTTAGTTGAATTTGTGCTGGACTTTTGTTCAAGAGCTAATGTTTTGCCTGTAACTCCCAGTATATCTCGACTAGTTAAAGTACCAAATACAGTACGAAGGATACTCTCTCCAAAATCAAACCAGGCACGTTTATTCCTAATTAAAGCTTTAAGAAAGAGTAAATCTCTTGTTCATATTAGCAAATGTATACTCTACCTGCATTTTGGCTGTGATCCAGTTGTTACACGAAGATGTACCCATTTCCAAAATTGTATCATTACCCTTAACAGAACGAATAGATGAATTTGCTTCTTTACAGAATTGAACTGTTGCTGGCTTTCACTCAGATTGTACTTCAGTACAAGTTTTGCATTACTTGTCGAAACTACCATGTCTCATCATGGTTCAAACAAAACATCTGTACTCTGTGGTACTATTGCTACAGCATTAGTAGAATATGCTATCATAGCAAACATTAGAACAAAAGTGAACATGGTTAATTAGTTCTAAATACTAGAGTTAACAATGAACATAAAATAAATGAATTACTTGTGGTAAGCTGTGGAATAAAAGGTTTAACTTCACTTGTGCACTTGTGTAATAAGTTCAACACTAAATTTTCACAACACATTCACATAAGCACATGGCTGAAATAAACACACACATTGCACTCTCACACACTACACACATTTACGCAGATTGTAGGGGTGTATGGAACAGGATTGCTCGGAACGTGGCGATGCTTCAGCCTTGAAGCCTGGACTGCGACCTCGTGATTCTCGCTTCCTGGGTTTGAGAACAGCAGGTCTGACTCTCGGTCAGTCCTCGTCGTCTTGCGATGCTACAGTAAATCTACAAAGAAATGACTTTACACGATTGGCATGAACGACAACCGAACGAGAGAGCTGTTGGAGTTTAAGAGTGACTGGTGGCAACACCTGCAAGATTGAATATAGTCCTTTCCAAAACTGCTTACACTTTTCTTGACTCTTCTTTAACACCACGTTGCTGAGATACACAAGATCTCCAACTCGATACTGTGGCACTGCTGCTTGGCGGTCGTTTTGTCTCGTTTGCTGAAGGAAGGATTCATGATTTTGCTGTTTCCATCCACTCAATACTTACTTAAGTTTGCGTGCAAGACTCCTTGCACGTTCACTGCTGATTCCGGCAGTCGATCGTGTAAAGTCCAAGGGTGAATGCATTCTTCTTCGGTAGACGATCTCATATGGACTTAGGCCAGTTGAGCTGTGCATTTTGGCATTGTAACAACTTACCAAGTATGGTAAACAGACTGCCCACATAATGGCTAACCATTTTTATAACTGTTCTGTGGACTCGCTTGACTATGCTATTTCCTTCAGGGTGTGCTGGTGTAGCACTTAACTGAGTTATTTGCATGAGCTTACGAGACTGTTTAAGTAATTCACTCATAAAATTCGTTCCTTGATCACTAATTATACTTAATGGTGATCCAAACTTAAAAATCCATTCTCTTACAAAAGCTTTAGCTATAGTCTCAGCAATCTGATCAGGTATTGGTATCATGGGAAGGCATCTAGAGAAATGATCTAACATTGTCAATATATATCTGTTTCCATCTTTAGTCTTAGGCAACTGTCCTACAACATCTAGTCCTACTCTTTCGAATCGTTCACTTGTCTCTGGCAGTTCTCCCAATGGTGCTCTACTTTTTCCTACATTATTCCATCTGTTACAGGAATCACATTGTGAAACGACCTCGAAATCGTCAGCTTTGCGGCTCGGCCGCCAAAACATTTGAGGTATCTTAATGTTTGTTGTTTTTTTACCGCAATGTGCTGATAATACAGAATCGTGTTGTTCTCTCATGATTTGTTCTTTCATGCTTTCTAGAATAACTAGGCGGTTTTCTTTACTAGTGATTTTGTACAATAATCAATCTACACTCCTGGAAATGGAAAAAAGAACAAATTGACACCGGTGTGTCAGACCCACCATACTTGCTCCGGACACTGCGAGAGGGCTGTACAAGCAATGATCACACGCACGGCACAGCGGACACACCAGGAACCGCGGTGTTGGCCATCGAATGCCGCTAGCTGCGCAGCATTTGTGCACCGCCGCCGTCAGTGTCAGCCAGTTTGCCGTGGCATACGGAGCTCCATCGCAGTCTTTAACACTGGTAGCATGCCGCGACAGCGTGGACGTGAACCGTATGTGCAGTTGACGGACTTTGAGCGAGGGCGTATAGTGGGCATGCGGGAGGACGGGTGGACGTACCGCCGAATTGCTCAACACGTGGGGCGTGAGGTCTCCACAGTACATCGATGTTGTCGCCAGTGGTCGGCGAAAGGTGCACGTGCCCGTCGACCTGGGACCGGACCGCAGCGACGCACGGATGCACGCCAAGACCGTAGGATCCTACGCAGTGCCGTAAGGGACCGCACCGCCACTTCCCAGCAAATTAGGGACACTGTTGCTCCTGGGGTATCGGCGAGGACCATTCGCAACCGTCTCCATGAAGCTGGGCTACGGTCCCGCACACAGTTAGGCCGTCTTCCGCTCACGCCCCAACATCGTGCAGCCCGCCTCCAGTGGTGTCGCGACAGGCCTGAATGGAGGGACGAATGGAGACGTGTCGTCTTCAGCGATGAGAGTCGCTTCTGCCTTGGTGCCAATGATGGTCGTATGCGTGTTTGGCGCCGTGCAGGTGAGCGCCACAATCAGGACTGCATACGACCGAGGCACACAGGGCCAACACCTGGCATCATGGTGTGGGGAGCGATCTCCTACACTGGCCGTACACCACTGGTGATCGTCGAGGGGACACTGAATAGTGCACGGTACATCCAAACCGTCATCGAACCCATCGTTCCACCATTCCCAGACCGGCTAGGGAACTTGCTGTTCCAACAGGACAATGCACGTCCGCATGTATCCCGTGCCACCCAACGTGCTCTAGAAGGTGTAAGTCAACTACCCTGGCCAGCAAGATCTCCGGATCTGTCCCCCATTGAGCATGTTTGGGACTGGATGAAGCGTCGTCTCACGCGGTCTGCACGTCCAGCACGAACGCTGGTCCAACTGAGGCGCCAGGTGGAAATGGCATGGCAAGCCGTTCCACAGGACTACATCCAGCATCTCTACGATCGTCTCCATGGGAGAATAGCACCCTGCATTGCTGCGAAAGGTGGATATACATTGTACTAGTGCCGACATTGTGCATGCTCTGTTGCCTGTGTCCATGTGCCTGTGGTTCTGTCAGTGTGATCATGTGATGTATCTGACCCCAGGAATGTGTCAATAAAGTTTCCCCTTCCTGGGACAATGAATTCACGGTGTTCTTATTTCAATGTCCAGGAGTGTATTTTGACAAAACGTTGATCATTTTTCCATAATTTGCATTGTGGAACTTCATCTTGAGCTGCCTTTAACTTTTCTTATCGACTTATTGTAACACAAACATTGACCATTCGACTCATTGCATCAGCATTCCCATGTTCTTAACCAGGTCGGTGAATAACATTAAATTGGTACTAACTCATCCTTAATGCCTATCTTGTTAATCTGGAACTTGGATCCTTTAAGCTCAATAACCATGTAAGTGCGGCGTGATCTCTAATAACTGTAAATTTTCCTTCTGTTAAGAAACATCTGCTACGTGTTATACCAAAAACCAAAGCACAAAGCTCCGTCTCAGTAGTAGTATAAATACATTCGGCTTTACCGAGCGAGGTGGCGCAGTGGTTAGCACACTGGACTCGCATTCGGGAGGACAACGGTTCAATCCCGTCTCCAGCCATCCTGATTTAGGTTTTCCGTGATTTCCCTAAATCGTTTCAGGCGACTGCCGGGATGGTTCCTTTGAAGGGGCACGGCCGATTTCCTTCCCCATCCTTCCCTAACCCGAGCTTGCGCTCCATCTCTAATGACCTCGTTGTCGACGGGACGTTAAACAACACTAACCTAACATTCGGCTTTGATTAATTGTCTGTAAACAAATGAGATGGAATGTTCATGACCACCAACGTCTTGAGAAAAGATTGCACTTATGGTAAAACTGGATGCATCTGTTGAAAGAATAAAAAGTTTACTGAAATCCGAATAGGCTAACACTGGGGCTGTGGTTGGGGCAGTTTTATGTTCTTCCATTGCCTTTTTTCATTCAGTTAACCAATTAAATGTGGCACCTTCCTCAGTAACTGTGTCATTGAATGTGCTATATTCACATTCTGTAAAAATTTGACAATCCCAGGAATAATTGTAGTTCTTTCAAATTCTGTGGTTCAGGAAAAATCTCTACAGCTTCAATTAATTTAGGATCAGGTCGAACACCTTCACTGGTTATAGCATGACCAAGGTAGTTAACCTTACTTTGTGCAAAATGACATTTACCTATTGACAAAGACAGGTTTGCACTTCATATACGCTCAAAAACAGCTTGTAGTCTCTCAGTATGCTGCTTCATGTTTTCACCAAAAATTATTACATTATCAAGGTAAACAAGTGCTTCTGTTGGGGTTACCCCTCGTAAAACTGAATCCATCAGGCGTTGTAATGTAACTGGAGCATTACGAATTTCAAATGGCATACGAAGATACTTGTATACTCCTGCTGCAGTTACAAATGAAGTTTTTACTTGATCTTCTCGATGCACTGTTAACTGGTGATAACCACTTGTGAAATCACATATTGGAAAAAATCGACATCTGCCCAAGTAAGCCAAGGTTTCCACTAAATTTGACGAGGGTAAATGTCGGGTGTGCTCACAGCATTCAAAGATTGGTAATCAACACAAAACGGAACTGTGGTTCTCATGAAATTGATTTCTTCTTTAGAATTATAACAGGCAAACACGACGGTGGGTCTGAAGCATCACTTCGTTTTATTATTCCGGCTTCTGATTGTTCTTTAACCATGTCTTCAACCCACTATCCTTGACTAAATTGTACTCGGTAATGTTTCTGTGTGATTGGGGCTGCATTCCCTGTAGGAATACGATGCTGAACTAAATGAGTGATAGGTGAATTTGCACGTTCTTGGAATGAATCTGCATACTCCCACAAAACAGTCGCTAAAATCTTCTGTTCATCAGCTGTCAAATGTTCTACCTTCTTCCAAATCTTGCGCTTCAGTTCAATATTAACTTTGTCTCCTCGTTGCAATTTTCTGAACTGTTACCAAAATCTGTGTTTATAACTGCAGCGTTTGTTACTTCATCTGGAATCTGTATTACGTCACTTTTACTTACACTCGACACTTCAGCAACTTTCGTTCCTCGCCTCGTGGCAAAGCAAAATCCTAATTGCTCATATTCGTTATTGTAACCGGGACTTTTGCGTCATTCTGTGTCACCATTGTAGCAACACATACACTTATAGAAACATAAAAATGCATTGCACCCTGTAACTCACTTTTCTCGGATCACTCAATTAAAAACAAATTTCCTTCCTGCATCGGGGTGACTTAACTTCAACGTAGATTGTCTTTCCTGTTCACCTGGGAATTTGCTGAGGCTGATCAATTTGAACATCGACTCGGACGATTTGAAATGATGCATCGTTTGGGCGGTCCATTCCCACGACGTCAATATTGCTGCTTCTTTGAGCACGATCTGAAGAACGATTTCCTAGGTTGCAGTTGGTACGGTATAGTCTGATCTTTCGTTCTGTGACAAATATCTCTCCCTCGTTAGCGGACGAGAAATCAAATCCAAGTACATCGTCATCACGCGTTTCGTTATTTGAAACTACTTGCACCCTTGCTGTGTATTTATCTTTATCTCTATTTTCACCTTCATCTTGGCCTTGGCCAAGAATTAACTCTACGTCAACTTCGCCATAGTTACGTAGTTTTTCTCCGTTTAACCCTCGCACTTTTAATAGCGGCGTTTTTATATTATCCCGTTTATATCTACGACACCACATTAATGAGGTGTGAGCTCCTGTGTCAGTGAGTAGTTTGATGTTTCTCCCACGATGTACTGCACCTATCACGAAATCATTTTCGGTCTGATTTTCACTGGAACTGACAGGAATCACCGTCTCTCGCAGGGGCGGACGGTGTGGAGGCCCGTACATTCCCGTACTCGTTTAAAGATCTGACAGATTGTCTGTTATTCGCATTACGTTTTTTCTTGCTGCGACAATCTCTCGAAACATGACCCTGCATCCTGCAATGATAGAAGATTCGATTCTCTTTACAGTCCTTACGCTTGTGGCCCAGCTTATTGCGTCTGTAGCATTGTCCTGTTGTCTTGAAAACTTTGCGTTCTTGTTTCTGCGTCTCATTCGGTCGTCTTAGTGCTTCAACAAAACCAACAGCCGATTCTACTGCTTCCTGAAACGTTTTACATCGTGCCAATCTTACAGCTTTTCTTACTCCCTCTCCGTACAACCCATGAATAAATGTGTACAAGGCTCTCTGGTCGGCTTTGAACAACTGAATGCGATTTTCATTTTCATCTTCTACTAACTCGTACGTTTGAGCGTTGATGTTTCAAATTCTGTCAGCAAACTGCTCGATAGATTCGTCTCGTCGCATTCGCAAACTATAAAACTGCTCTCTGTAAAATCTGATCGCGTTTTTATGTTTAAATCTCTGAACAACAACCGTTCTAAACTCACTGCAATCTTTTGTTTTCACGCAAGTAGGCTCCGCGCTAATGAAATCTTGTGCTGTTCCCTGAATTCTTAATTTGTCAACCACTAGCTTATGGGAATCTGTCCATGATCGTAACAAGATCATGGAAAAAACACTTTCACGTCATTTTTGGGTTTCCCGCTAAAAACATTAGTTCTGATGGCAATAATGAAAAGTTCTGTATTGTAGTTGTACATGAACTATCATTTGACAAGTCTATCGGAAAGTTACGCCCGCTTCGTTCTGCTTTTAACTGCCGAATCTCTTCTTGCAATTCATTAATAATAGCTTGTAGATCGACAACATTACTCTGACTGGATTGCGGCATTTCGTCTAATTTAACGCTGATGAGTCACTCAAGTGTAAAAAAAAAATCCATCACTGTCTTTCGTATTCTAGCAAATCTGGAGTAGACCAACCTGAATTCCAGCGTTGGATGTCCCCACTTAGTCGGAAGGTGTCCATGCTGCTGCTTCTCGAAGTTCATGCTGTGCTGTACCTCTTCAGGACTGTAGGTTTTCCATTATCATCCCACATCTAAGACCACATTTCACACTTTTCTGTCTCAATGTAAGTGTAATAACCAAATTATAAGGAGGTTGTTTGTATTGTTACCCCCGGATTATAATTACACGAAATATTTGTCAGGATTTGTAAGCAGTGGTTCCCTGGGGTACAGAATATGCGAACAACCAGAAGTAAGTTTGAACAGTTTATTAACAAAAGACTGATTATAAAACAGGCACGCTACGTACACCTATCATCACTGTCTGACATCGTAACAGCAGCTAATTAGGGTCGTATCGAAAGGCTCCATGGTGAGCTGAGAAAGAGACACATCCGCGCACGAGGCCACGCTAGTTATGTGGCGCGCTGCGGACGGCGGCCAGTGGCTTACTTTCTTGTGGCGCACTGTGGCCGGACGCACGTCTACTCACCAAGCAAATTGTCAGCATTCCAAGATAGGTCGCTGGTGAGCGCGTATTATTTACTGTTCGGCTACATGCAAACCCGTAGACCCTTACATAATCAAAGAAAGAAAATTCAAAGAAATCTATCTTTGATATTTTGAATCTGAAAGTGATATGTGCATATCGCTATCCCATGACTTTCGCCGCCTCACTGTATATGATGTTGGTTTTTACGTACGTTTTTATCTTAAGAGCATCGAAATTAAGTTGGTGAACAAATGTGAATTCTTAAACTTCGTTGACTAGGATCTCGTTTTCCAACTTTTGCCTATGGAGTAATATTCCCTTCTCCTCCAAGATGTCCATTTTCCAGCTCTTTTCTTGGGAAGTTAGTACTCTAAGATAGTTGTCTGTTACAACACTGAGCAGTGTTTCATTTATATGTTTCACTATAGATGACCTGTTAGCTTCATCGAATCTGAAACAGTCAATATATTCTTTAAAACTTTTGGCCAATGTAGTATTGGATGCAATGAGTGCATTTAACTTTATAAATTCTTGGTACAGGGATGGAACCTCGAAACATGTTGCTCATAAAAGAGTTAAAGTAATCACAGGGTTTTGGTATTTGAATAACCTTTCTACAAACTCAGAGGGAAACCAAACACCCACTATAACACACAGACCGTGCGACAGGTGTCCCCACTGTTGTTACACTCCAGTATTGTCACCGCTGCGACAGAGGACCGGCATAGTGGCACATCATAAGTACACGCATTTGTTGTTTGACCTTGGTTGTTGGTGGACTGTCTAGTAAATTGTAAATATGTGGTATGTTCCTATGGGACCAAACACCTGAGGTCATCGGTCCCTAGGCTTACACACAACTTAATCTAGCTTAAACTAACTTATGCCACAGACAATACTCACACCCATGCCCGAGAGAGGACTCGAACGTATGATGGGGCAAGCCGAGCGAACCATGGCAAGGAACCTCAGACTGTGTGGCTACCCATGTGGCTAACTGACTAGTGTGGTCGCCCAGCTGCCACAGTATCGCACTTCTAGGGCCTATGATTCGACAAGCCTTCAGACAATTGTGTAGCAGAAGTGGCCTGCAGTCTTCGCTCTGTCGCTATAGAAAATAAATTCTTCATTCGTGGAATCACAATCGGACGAAACCTATGCTTCAGCACTGTGACTGTGAAACAGCCGGCCGCGGTGGCCGTGCGGTTCTGGCGCTGCAGTCCGGAACCGCGAGGCTGCTACGGTCGGAGGTTCGAATCCTGCCTCGGCCATGGGTGTGTGTGATGTCCTTAGGTTAGTTATGTTTAAGTAGTTCTAAGTTCTAGGGGACTTATGACCTAAGATGTTGAGTCCCATAGTGCTCAGAGCCATTTTGAACTGTGAAACATTGCGACATCTTCAGTACAGCCTGGAGGTTTCGCTGTGTGATTTCCACATCCTTAGCGACGGAAGAAAGAGATTCGTTGTCGTTGGTTTCAGTCAGACGAGTGTGCACAAGAGTGGATGCTGTTGTAGATCTGTCAGAACCTGACCTCTTTGTACAAATCACGCTTTGCTCAGTAGTGGGACAAAGTTTGTATGAGCGCATTTAGTCAGTGTGGGTCACCTGCATCAGGGACAGGTATGCACTCAGAGGCAAACGTATTGTTCTTCTTTGATTGAGAGGTCGTTAACCTTTTGTTCTCCTTAAGCTACTGTTCTGCTAAAAGAACCCTTCCGTTTGATTGACAGGTCCTTAACGTATTGTTCTGCTAAAAGGATACTTCCTTTTGATTAATAAGTCCTTAACCTATTGTTCCCACGCCCTCTCCCCCTCCCGCATCCCTCAGGAAACCTCCAACCCATTCCCTCACCCTTGCTGCTACAGGTACATTGTCAGGACTCAGTAATTGGAATAGGTACTGCTACTCTCATCAGTTTGATAGACTAATTAATTAAATGTATCATTTAATTAACCTCCCCATCTGGTAAACGCCCCCTCCCCATACCTTCCCCAGATAATAGCAGGAAAATCAAATTTTGGTGGGGAAGAAAAGTCAATTGGGCTACCTCCTCTAGCCTAAGAAAATGGTGGGAAAAAGGTCACTTCGCCTTCATCCACTAACCTAAGTCGTCTGACCGCCACCACATCCTTGGAATTGGTGGGAAAAGGACTCAGCTTGTGCTGGGCTGCTGGAGGGAGGAAGGAGTGTACTTAATTATATTTTTGGGACAATTAATTTAGGGATGGATTTCATGTAGTTCATTTTTTTCGCTGTTACAAAACACTCTCCCTGAAGTGCTTGGAGTCATGCTACATGGCCTACAGACCTGCAAACTACTCGTAAATTATCGAAATAATGCGGTACACTGATGTACAGACACGCAATCTACTCGTAAACAGTCGAAATAATGCAGTACACAGCATACAGACCTGAAAACTACTCTTAATCACCGAAATAATGAAGTACCCTGACGTACAGACACGCAAACATCTCGTAAATTGACAAAAAACCCGTTCACATAGCTTAAACTGCCAAAACTAATGCAGTGCAGAAACACTCATTGTGCACAAGAAACATATTCAAACTATTGTCAACGGCAACATATCAGAGACTCCAATGCACGCACACACTGATGCCGCCACGAGCCATCGCCAGACAGATGAATGCAGGGGCGTGAGCTATTGTCCTCAGGCCGCTACCCCATGCAGCTAGCAGGTGAAAGTCACATCTGTTTTCGGATATACAGTTAGAATTCTTCAAGTGTTCTACTGATGTCACATGTCTATGTAAATAATTGCTGGCGCGATTCCTCTCTATCTATGGTTCAGCAGAGTCTAATTGCAGAGCGACTCACACTTGCAGACACAGCTAAAAGATTCTCAATGCTATACTGGCGTCACAGGTAGCGCTATAGAAATCTGTTGCAATGCTTCCCAGAATAGCACAGGGTGCAATGTTCATAGCAGTCATAATTGGACTTGTGAGATTCCTCCAGCCACACGAATGTTTACTGTGACTGACATCAAACTGCAAGTCCAGTGTCAAGCAAGAGCTGTTCACACAGCAACTCAGCATTGCAGGCGCATCTAAAAGGTTCTCAATGTTATTCTGATGTCACCTGACTATCTAAATAAGAGTCAAGTCTACGTCTCAGAAACTGTAAGGTTTCACATAAATAGTTAATGGTCGCTTTTTTAGGAACTTTTGTGATGTCTCAACTTGTCTGCATGGACATTCTTGTCCTAACAGAACTTGTTTACGAAAATAGAAAATAATAATGCGGAATGCATTCCTCCAGATGCTCCTAACGTGACACCCCACCCATCATGTGTTACCCCTCCTGGAAATCGTTAGGTCCTGCTTTCAACAAACATCTCCAAAATGCAAACGTTCCTGCTGCTATGTTAAGGTGCTTAAGTCCTGGCACAAGGGATGACTTGTGAATGAATTAAGCATTATGATTGGCTCTTACTGAATTTAGGCACCCAATTATTGATAACGCTGCAGTGGAAGCACTCTAGGCCTTTTTCTTTCTGTAGACGAGACTTTCAACGACAAAACTATTTTGTACAGATCGCCACATTGGCTTAAAGATAAATGCGGCAAAAGTGACCTATATGTATATATTCAAATACGGAAAGGTTCTTGCACAACTGCACTGTTCTGTCACTGAGGATAGAAGCATGAATATTAGAGCGTGTAACTGATCTCCAACCTAGCAATTTATAACCATGTACCATTTCGATGTAGTAAACATACATTTCGTATCCTGTGCCATACAAAATCGCCCCTTCTGCATCATGCACATAGCTATCGACCGTCAGACACTCTTACATATACCTTGAAGACTGTTGTACAAAGGCTGGGTCGGTTGTTTGTTACACTATAATGCCGTTTTTTCTACGACACAGTGGTATCACTCGCAACATAAACTTATGTCCACCCATCGCTGATTTTTGGTCAGTACTATTTCATATCTTCAGCAATCAGTTATTGGTCAAGTATTATACTTAGTAGTAGGGGAGGCGATAAATAGGTTCGCCTTGAACATGTGTGTGTGTTCTGAAATGTGCATAGGAAATGACTATGTCCTGTCGTAAGGAAGGTATGGATTTGACATGGAGTACTGTGACACCAAAGGTAAGAGTATGTCAGGTCATAAGAATGACACAGGTAATCATATTTCTGGAGCCACCGCTGTCAGCAGGGCGAATTTCCAATACTTCACTCACTGTTAATCCTCGTCCAATTGAGACTGCAATTGTAATACTTAATTGTAAGTACAGTGATAAAGTATTTATGTGACCAGTTTCCTACGATGATAACGACAGTGGGTGCCGGCAGCAAGGCACCGGTTTCCTGTGGCAGGAATGATTCACATTTCTAGCTAACAGTAGAAGCTGTCCGAAAGTAGAGACCTTTTGATGCAGGAATGTAGCTGCCTTAACTGTGTCGTCCTGTAGACGGCCGAATGTCGAACTTACACTTCGTATGTGTTGGACAACATTCGTCATCTCCTGGAAATTTGAGAAGATTCAATATGGACTTGTGTTTGTGCACTACCACTACTCCCTCACGTGTAAATTGTACGATTGACTGCTCCTGCACATTTCGCACCTTCATTTATTTGAGAGAACGTCGATTGTGGTATGCGCATTTAGCTGGTGAAAGGCAGGTGGAAGACAGGTGTTCCGGTTCTCTAGACATGAGAAAGACCTCGTTGACTTTGTAAATTATAAGGATCATTTGGAATTTGTTACATTACTGACAGCGGTTCTCGTGAGTGGAAATAAGTTTCCTTTTTTTTTAATTTCATGTAAAGGTCTTCACAGACGGGATAACTTTCTAGTTACTCTGTGTTTTACAGCCGGCTCCACCTCTCTAAAGTTTCAGATTTCTAATTTCTAGAGAAATAATTTCCAGTCTATATCTTCGGAATTATGTTGCGCGAGCGGTACTGCTATGTTAGTGGATTGCTATGTGCTTAATATCGAGTAGTATATTCGGGCAAACCATGTAAAAATACATGTGTTCTTGTGATCCCAGAGTCTGGAGATTGGTGTAGAAAACAAGCAAGCAGGCAGGCAGGCAGGCAGGCCGGGTCCAGAAATGGTGACGCCTTTGTGTTGAGGGGAACCGAACCAGAATTCGTATGACAGTCTTCGCGGTATATGTACGAGTGTCTCACGAAAATGGTATGATATTCTGTTAAACCATGTGAAATTACATATGTTCTTGTAATTCCAGAGTCTGGAGATCGATGTAGAAGGCAAGCAAGAAAGCAGGTCAGCACTGGAAACGGTGTCGCCTTTATTCCGAGGGGAACAGACCCATCCTTTGTACAACAGTCTTCAAGGTATATGTATGAGTGTCTGGCGGTCGACAGCTATATGCATGATGCAAAATGGGCGATTTTGTATGGCACAGGATACGAATTGTATGTTTACTACGTAGACACGGTACGCAGTGATATATTACTGGATTAAAGATCAGTTTCACACTCTAATATACGATCTTCTACGAACAGTGAAATTGAGCAAGAGTCTTTCCGTAACTGACGATATGAAAGACTTGTTTCAGTAGTGGTACAAGTCCATTTTGGTTCATTGTGAGATACAGAGTCCTGAAGATAAATGAGCGCTGAAAAATCTGCAGTTGAGGTACCAGAGATATTCAAGCATATGGCTTCATGCTAGAGATGAACCTTTCTTTCTGTTTGTTTCGATCATTAATTGCGGAAGCATTATAGGCAGAATAGTGGGGGTAATGGACTTGTACCACTATTGAAATAAGACCTTCATATGTAGGGTTTACTGGGTTTAACTGTCAGCGCAATATGGCGATCTGTACAAAATAGTTTTGGCCCTGAAAGTCTCCTCTGCAGAAAAAGAAAGGCTGATAATGCTTCCACACCGGCGGCATCAGTAACTGGGCGGATAAATTCAGTAAGAGCCAATCATAATGCTCCATTCATTCACAAGACATCCTTTACACTTTGACATAGGAGACCCTACATAAGGGTGAGATTGTTGCATTTTTTTAGATGTTTGTTGAAAGCAGGACTTAACGCTTTCCAGGAAGGGTAACACGTGATGGACGGGGTGCCACGTTAGGATCAGCAGAAGGAATGCATTCGGCGTTATTCTGGGCTATTTCTGTAAAGAGGTTCTGTTAGGACAAGAATTTCCATGCAAACGCAATGAGACATCATAAAAGCTCCAATAAAGTGACAGTTAACTATTTCTGCCACACTTTACAATTTTGGAGAGGTAGACTTGGCTCTTATTTACACAGCAATGTGACATCTGAATAACATTGTGAACCTATTAGATGCGCCTGCGATGGTGAGTCACTGTGCGAAAATCTCTTGCTTGATGCTGGACTTGCAGGTTGATGTCAGTCACAGTCAACATGTGTGTGGCTGGAGGCGTCACACATGACCCGTTAGTATCTCTAAAGACATTGCACCCTGCACTATTCTGGGAAGCATTGTAACAGATTTCTATAGCAGTACCTGTGACGTCAGTACAGCATTCAGAACCATTTGGCAGCGTTTGCAAGGGTGAGTTGCTCAGCAATACGACTCTGCTGGACCACAGGTAGGGAGGAATCGCGCCAGCAATTATTTACATAGACATGTGGCATAAGTATAACACTCAAAGAATTCTAACTGTATACCCAACAATAGACTTGATTTTCAACTACTGGTTGTATGTGGTAGCTGCGTGAGAACAATAGCTCACCACCCTCTATTCATCTGTCTGGCAGTGGCTCCCAGCGCTGGTGGCGTGTGTGTGCATTGGAGCCTCTGATACATTGTGGTTGACGTTAGTTCGGAAACATTTTTTATGTGCAATGAGTGTTTGTGCACTTCATTATTTTGGGCTGTTCAATCGATGTGAGGATGTTTGCAGAGAAGTTTACATTCAATATTTTTGGACAATTTACGAGTTGTTTGTGTGACTGTACATCAGTGTACTTTATTATTTCGGTGGTTTACGAGTAGTCTGCAGGTATGAAGGCTATGTACTGCATTATTTCTACAGGTTACAATTAGATTGTCTGCTGAGCGTTTTACGTCCGTTGTTCTAACAGTTTTTGAGTTGTTTCTGTGTCTGTATGCTCTGTTCTGAAGTATTTCGGTGATTTACAAGTTATTTGCGTCTCTACACATCAGTGTACTGCATTATTTCGATAATTTACGAGTAGTTTTCAGTTCTGTAGGCTGTGTAGGATAACCCCAAGCACATCAGGACGATTTTTTTGTATCAGTATAATAAATGAACTACATGAAATCCATCCCTGTATCATTTGGAATCTGGACCTCATGGTCAACACACTGAATGGAGCTCCTGCTTCAATTTGTTTAAATAAAGACTGCCTGCAAAATAAAGACTTACGTCCATCCTATACAGCAGCCCAGCAAAGGCTGAGTCCTTTTCCAGCCAATTCCAAGGAAGCGGTGGCGGTCGGACGACTTAGGTTAGTGGAGGTAGGCCAAGTGACTTTTTTTCCCGCCATTTTCTTAGGTTAGTGGAGGTAGCACAATTGACCTTTTTTCGCCACCTGAATTTGAACTTCCCACTATTTTCTGTTGGTGGGGTGGGGGGAGGGCAGGGGTTTAGCAGATGGGGAGAGGTTGATTAATTGATCAATTTAATTAAGTAGTCTATCAAATGGCTCTGAGCACTATGGGACTTAACTTCTGAAGTCATCAGTCCCCTAGAACTTAGAACTACTTAAACCTAACTAACCTAAGGACATCACACACATCCATGTCCAAGGCAGGATTCGAACCTGTGACCGTAGCGGTCACGTGGTTCCAGACTGAAGCGCCTAGAACCGCACGGCCACTTCGGCCGGCAGTAGTCTATCGACCTGATGAGAGTGAGAGGGGGTATTCCAATAACTGAGACCTGAAAGTGTACGTGTAGCAGCAAGGGGGAGGGGGTGCGTTGGAGGTTTCCTGTGGGGTTGGGGGAGGGGGAGGGGCGGGGGAAAATTAGGTTAATGACCTGCCAATCAAAGGAGAACAATAGGTTTGCCCTGATTGCATACCTGCCCCTGATGTAGGTAACCCGCACTTACAGAATTCGCTCATATTAAGTTTGTCCCACTTCTTTGGTCATCTCATCTCCCACTGGGGTAAATGCCTTAAAGTGTGTGATGAGAGAAGGATGTTCGGTTTTCATTTGGCTATCTCTAATACAGTATACATTCAGGTATGAATTTCGACCTACTTTCTGTTCTTTTCCCAGGTTCGATTCCTGGCTAGGCTGGGGATTTTCTCTGCCCAGGGACTGGGTGTTTGTGTTGTCCTCAACATCCGGTCCTCATCATTATTCATGACAGTGGCTAGATTGGACTGCGTAACAATTGGGACTTGGTAGTTGGCAGTTGAGCGCCCCACAGTACAAACATCATCATCATCATAATCATAATCATCATCTTCTTTTCTATCACGAATTTATATTATAATTAAGTTCATTCAAAATATTAGAAAACCTGAGAGTTTTATTTCTCATCTTGCTCTTCCTGGAAATAAATCCCGAGAGTTCCTCAATACGGCTAACGTCGTACTTTGAATGTGTTGAATGTACACTGTGTAGACATATGTCTATAAGAAATACAATTTAGACCCTGAGATCTACAGAATATATACGTAGATGAGCCAAAATATTACAACCCATCCCAGATGCGGTCCATCGAATTCATGTCAGGCGAATTTGGTGTCCAAGAAATCAAAGTGACTTCACTAGATTGCTCCACATACTGCTTTAGCACGATACTGTGTTGTGATGGGAAGAGTTATGCTGCTTGAAGATGCCATCGGTCGTGGAAGACATATACCATGAAGACTGCCAGTGGTCGGCTATACTAACGTGTTTATCAATTTCCTATGGGTGTAACCCACAGCTTCAAAAATTTGACGGATATTATTCGATATGGCTGTGTTATAAATTATTTTATTTGCGTTGCTGGTTTCAAACACTGTCAATTCTCGAGTATGAAATTTTCACTCTACAGCGGAGTGTGCGTTGATATGAAACTTCCTGGCAGATTGAAACTGTGTGCCGGACCGAGACTCGAACTCGGGACCTTTGCCTATCGCGGGCAAGTGCTCTACCGACTGAGCTACCTAAGCACGACTCACGCCCCGTCCTCACAGCTTTACTTCTGCCAATACCTCGTCTCCTACCTTCCAAACATTACAGAAGCTCTCCTGCGAACCTTGCAGAACTAGCACTCCTGAAAGAAAGGATATTGCGGAGACATGGCTTAGCCACAGCGTGGGGGATGTTTCTAGAATGAAATTTTCACTCTACAGCGGAGTGTGCGCTGCCAGTTTGGAAGGTAGGAGACGAGATACTGGTAGAAGTAAAGCTGTGAGGACGGGGCGTGAGTCGTACTTGGGTTGCTCAGTCGTTAGAGCACTTGCCCGCAAAAGGCAAAGGTCCCGAGTTCGAGTCTCGGTCCGGCACACAGTTTTAATCTGCCTGGAAGTTTCAATTCTCAAGTAGTTCCGTCGTAACAGATGTGGGCAAACCGTCTCTGTCGCCAAAAAACCACATCCCAGGCATATTTGCGCACTGCACGGTCGTCAACTTGCAATGTTTACTACAGACCGTACTACCTACACTTGTACATGTAACTGACAAATGGGCGTTGAAAGGTGAAGCTTTGATAATGCCAGCCACGCATGCTGACGAAACTGTAGATAAATCGCCAAACAAACGTCTGCCAAAGAAACTGAGAAGAAGCCAACAAGCAATATGTAAAAAAGTGATCACGAAGGCTTCATCATTTTTGTAGTGATCGAAGTGTTTTGTTTCGTGATTGTAGGAGACAGGGTTGTATCTTGGAACATGCTTCAAACTTTCACCTCTAGCCGGCCCTTTAATAGAAGCGTAATATACAGAGTGAGTCACTAAATACTGCCACCAAGAATAACTCCGGAAGTATGATAGGAGCTGAAAAGTATGTGGAACAAATGTTGCATCATATTATTACGTTGGTTTTTTTTTTTTTTTTTTTTTTTTTTTTTTGTTGCAAGGTGTGGTCGCTTCGGAGATATGGTCAACTTTGTTTTATTAAATTGGATGCTATAGTCTGGTACTTATTTTCTGATAGCGCCTATCAAGACGAATCCAATGATGTGTAACAGTAAGGTCTTTGAAGGTCAACGAAAGCTAAAAGGTGGCATGAACGTCCATTTACAAAAGGTGTTAGAAGTGATGACCATTGGTATCAATGCAGTGGTGTAATCTTATTATTGTGGATTGATTTGTATTCGTTATCACATCGGCACTTATCGAAGCACATGCTCTGACAATTCTGTGTCCATATCTTCAGGTGTAGTTTGAACGTCTTTATAAACAATGTCTTTTACGAATCCCCACACGAAAAAATCCAGAGGCGTCAATTCTGGCGAACGAGCCGGCTACGACATATCTCCTCCGCGTCCAATCCAACGATTAGGGAATTGTCTCAGGAACTCATTTCAAGCCATTAGCGAAAAATTTGCCGGGCACCCATCGTGTTGATATCACTTTCTGTTCCTTGTTCCTAAAGGTATTTCTTCCAATAACAGACCTAATGTTTCTAGCAGGAATGTGGTGTACTTCCTACCATTCAGATTTCCTTCGATGAAATAGGGACGTATAATTCTGTCCTCCAGAATCCCACACCACACATTTACCGACCACGGTTTTTGGTGTGCTACATGCCGCAGCCAACATGGATTTTGAGTTGCCCAATAATGCATGTTATGAGAATTAACATTTCCATGGTTCGTGAATGTAGCTTCGTCAGTAAATAAAATCAAATTGATAAATGTGTCATCCCTCTGAATGTGAAGTTGAGCCCATCAGCAGAATTCAGTGCGACTCATATAATCCGTACCAGTTAATTTCTGGTGGAGACAGATATGGTAAGGATGTTATTTATGGCGATGCAGAACGACACTACTCTGACTCATGCCAGATTCAAAAATGGTTCAAAGGGCTCTGAGCACTATGGGACTTAACATCTGAGGTCATCAGTCCCCTAGAACTTAGAACTACTTAAACCTAACTAACCTAAGGACATGACACACATCCATGCCCGAGGCAGGATTCGAACCTGCGACCGTAGCGGTCGCGCGGTTCCAGACTGAAGCGCCTAGAACCGCTCAGCCACACTGGCCGGCATGCCAGATTCCCCTGCGATTTTACGTGAACTAAGACTAGGATCTCGAATAACAGTGGCAAGAGTACCAATTTCCGTTTCCTCGTTAGTAACTTTCCATTGCCAGATATGTTTCCGATGCGTTAAAGATCCAGTTGTTCTCAATTTATCATACACATAGTTAAATGTACAACGTGTAGGGTGACTACGTTGAGGACATTTTTCAGCGCGTAATTCTCTAGCTCTCACAGAATTTCGTTGGCATTTTACATAATTGAGAAGCATATCGACTCGCTCTTCGAAGGAATACATCATTCACATTCGCTTGATTTGACGAAACTAGTCTTACCGTTCTTATTAGTGTCGTATTGCGAAACCGTCGAATGGTGTTTACATGTCAATGGCACGTTAGATGGACTCGCCGTATTCGCCGAATATTTACTATTTGTTCGATATGCTAGAGAGATTTGTCAGAGCATGTGCTTCGATAAGTGTCGGAGTATTAAGGAATACTACCCAGTCGATGATAAGAATATTGCACCACTGCATTGATACCAATGGTCATCACTTTGAACACCATCTGTAAATGGACGTTCATGCCACCTTTTTGACCTTCGTTGACCTTCAAAGACCTTACTGTTACACACCATTGGATTTGTCTCGATTGCCGCTGCCAGAAAATAAGTGCCAAACTGTTGCATCCTATTAAAAAAATCAGTCCTTCATATCTCTGAAGCGACCCCACCTAGCAACAAAAAACCCACGTCATATTATGGCCCCGTTGTCCCATGCAACATTTGTCCAACAAACTTTCCAGTTACTGTCATACTTTGGAGTTATTCTAGGTGGCAATAGTTAGTAACTCACCTTGTATTTTCTTAACCCATTTGGAATGAGGACATTTACTTTATGTATGCTCCACTATTTTTATGAAGTTATAGACAGTACGCTAGAAAAATAAGGTTACACTAAATGTTCAAAACTGTTCCAAAGTATAAAACGGTAATGTATCTAAGAACAAATAGTCTGTTCAAATTCGAAACTGTTGCGCTGGAGCAGATCTTGTCAACAATATAGTTAATGATCTATGTGTTAAATCATTACTCTACTACACACACATGAACAGTGAATGAAATCAAATTAAGAGGAAGTATTACCAAAAAGCAGTTACAAGCGAACAACTTGTTCTAATAGAAGATATTGGCAACTAACACAGATTTTCATTTTAAAGATAGGAAAAATTATGAAGACATTAAAGTAACTCATTTCATTTGCAAATGTCACGTGCCCCATGGTTAAAGATTTCCTTTCAAGATACAACATTGTGCACGAAAGACGAAGTATGGCTTAACCGTTCACACGTTATGTGACTAGTTTAAAAAATACGCAGCATTTTAATAACCATAAAACTCTGTAATTCAAGAATGGACACTGTCGTCCAAATAGCTTTAATATATTATACAACGCTTAAATATATAGAACTCAAACTATTTACAGACTCTCCTCAAAATACAACCTCATGTTTCACAGCAACAAAAACGATTGTAGCATACTGGAAATTATTTATGGCTGGTTTCCTGTGCACATGCCTCTATGCGATTAAAAAATCGACCACTAGATTGAAACACCGACCAGAAAACATCACGTGTTCGTAAGCACACTATCCTTCATGTCTTACAATATTCCCTACATGATAATGAAATTTTTGTTGTCTTAGCGATGAACGGGAAATTTGATACATCAAGCGACTAGGACGTCGTTAGAGCTTGTGCTGGTTGTCTGTGTGGTAATGGAGGTTAGGGTAGGCGAGTCGTGATTTACAAAATTTAGTCAAACAGTGGATACTTCGGGTCTATAGGACACCTAGTCACCGAGGGAAGTAGGCACTGCGTTTTTCACGCGCCATCGTATCAAGTGCGTACCGTGAGGACATCCATTTGGGGAAAATCGCCAGTCCAGAGTTAAATGACGTGGACTACAACATGTCAATGACAAATGTCGTTGAGGTATATCGCGATTCGTAACAGTCCATAGAGTGTCTTCACTATTGTGAATCACTCGGCAATGCAATGCTGAACAATAACAACCATAGAATATCCTTACGGTTTGAAACTTCCCCTTCGCAAGTGGATATAGAAGCCGTTGCTCAGCTCACGTCATAGGATGTCCGCAACAATAATGATATTGAACAATCCTAGCTGATAGTTCGTAGTACGCGTTGGTAGACACCGATGGGGGGTGCAAGTACGTTTTCCGCCACGTCTCACTTGCCAAAAGGTTACCACTCAGTAAGGCAGTGGTGATATTATCTGAAAGGGAGAAGCAAAGCAGAATAGGTTTTTACGTCGCGTCGACGACGAAGTCATTAGTGACGGAGATTACGGTAGGATTGTGGAAGGTTAGAGAAAGAAAATAGCTGTGCTCTTTCAAAGTTATCACCCCGGTATCTGCCTTCGGTGATTTAGTGAAAGGGGGTAGAATTTTCTAAATCTATTAAAAACTATGGTAAAAATTGAGATAATTAACAATAAAATTTGAGTTTTTTCTAAACATGAAGTTTAAAATGTAACAGCTCATTCTTTTTTTCATAAATTACGTAAATTCTAGTGTTTGATACACCTGTAAATATGGTTAGTATGCTGTGCAAAATTCATCGAAGAACCTCTTACTTATGAAGAAAAGTGTACCTATAGCAACAACTGCAGCCAGTAGTAAGTGAAAAAATGAAGATGTTTCAGATGTAGGCAATATATATTTTGTTATTTTTTGAAGTTACACTGCTATGAATGTGAATCCTGAATCCTTACTTGTCATTCTGACGAAGTTTTATGAATCTACTCGTAAAAGTATAGACAGTGGATGGGTATTAAAATTTCCTGTGGTGCTTCTCCTGCTCCAAGCCGGCCCGTTTGACGTTCTACCCCCCCTTAAATCTGGATGACCGGGCGTGGATCTGAACTGTTGTCTTCCTAGTATCTCATCACTGCTTCGTCTCGCTCGGTAGCTATTCTCGTGGTGGGGGAGGATATATGTGAGATGACATGGCGCCCCCGACACTTCTGCCAGCATTCCTCACTGGAAGAGGCGATACAGGGACCTTCTGCCCGATCTTGTGGAAGTCTTTGTACGGCTACTGCTCCACACAGGCGACCCGTAGATTTTGTAAACAACCGCTAACGAGTTGTTTCAAAATGGTTTCAGGTACACTCTGCTTGATGGTGCTTGTGCTTGTGTGGGTCCCTGAGTGATCCTTTTCAGCGCATCAGGGGAATCATCGACCGAGATGTGCTCGTCTCGGACCCTACTGCGAGCATTCTGGGTGAGTACCGAGCGGCCGTGGACGAGCACGACTCGCCCACCCTTTTTATAACTCTCGGAGTCAGTGCTGGCGCTGTCGGGTTACGCGATTTTCTTTCAGTTGCTCGTGAGTGAACCATCAGATATTTCTATCTTCCGAATGATCGTACAATATTTCGCTATAACTATTACTAGACATTGAAACCTTAGATTTGGTGTGAAGTGTTTCCACTTGGAATCGTTACATGATAGTTATGATTTTTGGAACATAATTTTCACGTTAAAGTGTAAAAAGGAATAATAGTGGTCACCGATGTGGTGGCAGACACTAGACACAGTGGCGGGGCCGTAGCTGCGTGCGCTATGTCTGCCAGAGTGCGCGGGTCGATCACAATGGCGCCCATCTGCATCCAGACCAGCCGCATTGATTTTGGCTTCCCAGCCGCGCACTCCCCGCCACCTCTCTTTGCGGCTTCCTAACTTCACTTGCAACCACACTTTGCCTTTCACAAACCGCAACAATCAGCTTAATTTCCATGATGTGTCGACAAATTTCCGGGCACAAACCAGTGTGAGTGATAGACAAAAGTGGTATGCTGACTGACAGGAAAGGAGAAAACTTGGAAAAACTTCCGAAAAGAGAGAGCACTAGCTCAGATTGGACAGAGACGTAGATAGGTAGGGACCATGGTGTATTCCGAAAAAAACATGCCAGTGGCCATCCCATATAATTAAGCGATCCCATGGAATACATAGATAGCATGGTTCAAAAATGTTCAAATGTGTGTGAAATCTTATGGGACTTAACTACTAAGGTCATCAGTCCCTAAGCTTACACACTACTTAACCGAAATTATCCTAAGGACAAACACACACACCCATGCCCGAGGGAGGACTCGAACCTCCGCCGGGACCAGCCGCACAGTCCATGACTCCAGCGCCTTAGACCGCTTTTTTTTTTTTTTTAGACTGAAGCACCTCCTTTTTTTTAAAGGAAAAGTTTTTTTCAGAATAAAACAAAGACTCCAATTATACTTGTTTCTCCTTCCAGTAAACAAAAATGAGTCTCCTTCGTCTTGTTGGCGAAGAAGCAATCTTTTGGAACAAAAAAAGAAAAAAAAAGTTTCTCAAAGCCAAAATCAAATTTCTTTTTCCTTTAAGCAAATTATAAGGAATAAATAAGGTAAAGTGAATTTTTTAAATTAAATTAAAGTCGTCGTGCGACTTGTAGTTTAAGTCCAGTTCTTACAGGAGCTCCTGAAGTGTATCCGCCTACAGCATGCCAGCTCGTCCAAACGTGTCTTCTCATGGCGTAGGCGTGGGGTCTGGGTAGCAGATCTATTCAGTTCGGTTCGGTTTATACGGTTTTCAGCTTCTCAGGGCTTGGACGTTCCAGCTACTACGTGAGTCATCGAAAGTGCTCCGTAAGAAATTGGAAAAATATTGTTTATAGCGTGGGTTGCGTATCAGGACGCAGTGTCGTTCGTTGAGATAAGTCCAATATCCTAGCGTAGACTTGTCGCCAGAAGTAAAAAGATAGCGGATCGTGTGGCCACAGATCCAATTCACAGAGTGAGTTTTGGCGGAGGGGTAGAAAGTCTTATCTGGGTACAAAAGCATGTGGACGTCGATCTGAGCCGGTGTCTGGCGAGTAAGAAACGACAAAATTCGCCGCGCAAGTGTCCAGACGTCGAACGCTGTGCCACAGTGGAACCGGTGGACATCCGTGTCATCCACTCCACAGTGGGTGCAGAGGGATGAATCGGCGAGATGGATGCGGTGCAGACGATCTCGGTTAACTTGTTTGCCATTCACGGTGATGTACTACGCTGATTGAACGTCTGATTCAAGAAAACGCGCATGGATCGCCTTCCATATGTGTCGCCACACGTACTGTGGGCACTTACGTTCGATGGGGTGGGACGGGCGGCACTGTTGTAACAATTCGGAGACTGTTTTCGTGAGGTACAAACGTGTAAGTGGTAAGGACCGGTAGATATAACTGAACTCCAGGAAAAATCGTTGGATGTAATAAAAGAGGGTTGGAATGGTCGATACCAGTACTGGGGCGGACAAGGAGACCGGTGCAAAGTTGTGAAGAAGGAGGCTAGTAAGGCTCTGCGGGCAACGATGCCAAAGTTTTAGTTCGGAGCTGACGTATAGTGCCTTGACACGAGTCGGCACGTGGATGAGTCTCACCCCGCCACGATCTCGTGGCAGTGCAAGGGATTCATACTGCACCTTGAATAACATCCCCGAGCTGACGAAGGAGCCGAAAGCCATCAACAGTCGTCGGGCCAGGAGACTTGGGACTGGTAGTACTTGAGCCACGTGTGGTATACGGGAAGCATGATACATGTTCACGTATTGCACGCGTTGGATAACGTCGAGAGCTCGTAGCCGGTGATCTGCGAGATTTGCTCTGATTGTCTGTAGCAAGCGTCTACCATTGATAGTCGCTGAGCGGCGCAGGTCTGCTGTGAAATCAAGTCCAAGACACCGTATGGTGGCGGCGACACTAAGGGGAGCAACGCGTCTCTCCGGCAAGCCCTCACCAATGAGGAGGACCTTGGATTTTGACACGTTGAGGCAGCTCCCCGAAGCTTCGCCGTAAGTTGCCACCCATGTCAGTGCTGCTCGTACTTCATCTTCACTGCGCAGATATAGTACTATGTCGTCTGCGTAGGCTGTACAACAAAAACGGTGGCCTTGCACAGCCATTCCTTCCAAACGTTGGCGCATGGCCTGGAGCAGGGGTTCCAAGGCGAAAGCATACAAAATCGTGGAAAGAGGGCAGCCTTGTCGTACAGATCGTGCAATGACCAGGGACGTTGTAAGGCGACCATTGTACATGATGTTAGAGGTTGCACTACTCAACAGGCGCATAACCACTGTGACAATACCGCCAGGAAAACCCATATGCTAAAGAACTGTTCGTAAATAGAAGTGGTCAACACGGTCGAAAGCCTGACTAAAGTCCAGTGAAGCCAAGGCGCCAGGGAAAAAATGGTTCAAATGGCTCTGAGCACTATGGGACTTAACAACTGTGGTCATCAGTCCCCTAGAACTTAGAACTACTTAAACGTAACTAACCTAAGGACATCACACACATCCATGCCCGAGGCAGGATTCGAACCTGCGACCGTAGCAGTCACGCGGTTCCGGACTGAGCGCCTAGAACCGCCAGACCACCGCGGCCGGCTGGCGCCAGAGAGACGCTGATAATGCGCTAATGCTATCATGTCTCTGTAACGGCCAAGGGCCGTACGGATGTTGTTGTCGCCTCCTACGGAAGTCTGGTCGCAGGATGTGACGTAACGGGCGACCTTCTTGAGTCGCGATGCCAGTAGCCGTGTGAATATTTTCATGTCGCTGCTAAGCAAAGTAATTAGTCGATAGTCCTCGATCCTCGATAACCCGCTCGGTTTATGTACGGGGATAATAATGCCTTCTAGAAAGGCGCTCGGGACCACTGTCATCGGTGACATCAGCTCTTGTGCGATTGCCGTCCACGTGGAAGCCAACAAATAGTGAAAACTTATATAAAATTCGATGGGTATACCGTCAGGTCCAGGAGATCTGTTATCGGAACCCGCCTTGATAGCATCTACCACTTCATCTGTGGTTACGTCGTCTTGGAGGTCATGTACTGCATCCTCCGGAAGAGTGTTCGTAGTAAGCTGAGCGACTTCTGTGATCAGTGCTGCAGAATGCGGTACTGCTGCGTATAGCCCGGCAAAATGAGCATGGAGAGTACGACCGATGCTTTGTTGGGTGTCGTGTCGGCGCCCTTCCACATCAGTGAGGACTTGGATCAGAGCTCGTCGTCGTCATTGTCTTTCCTGAAGAAGGTGGAACATCGACGGACGTACTTGAGGGATGAGATTAAAAGCTCGAGAACGGACTACAGTGCCTTCCAAGTTACGCCGCATGATCAAGGAGATCTGCGCCTTCGTGCGATGGACCATCGACTGCCGGGCTGGCGAGAAAGGCATCATCGTACAGTCACGTAGAATGGTGTAGTAGAAGTGCAGGTTATGAGTTTACCACGCCTTTAATTCCTTCCCATAACTCATCAGAGTCTTCCTGAGGATCGGCTGTGCACAGGAGAGCCACCATGATAAGGTGGAGTCATAGGCTTCGCGACGATGGTGGCAGCGTGCCCACGCTTCTTCGACCATACGGCGACAGTCTGAGGAGGTCAGGTGAGCGACATTGAGTTTCCACAGACCACGACTATGCCACACTCGCTGTCGGGCGAGAGTGACGTCACAGAGGTACGCATCATGGTCTGAAAAGGGCAAGGGCCAGACTTCCGCATGACGTGTGCCATCAGCAAGGGAGCGGGTAACGTAGATGCGATCTATGTGGCTTGACGAGCGAGAGGTGTAGAATGTATAGCCCGGTTGAATTCCGTGGAGCTTCTTCCATGTGTCAACAAGTCGTAGACGGTCGATGACCACTGAGAGAGATGCACAAGGGAAATGTCGCGGGAGTTGGTCGGCGGGTTCTTGTGTCGAGTTAAAATCCCCACCGAGTACCAAATCGTCCTGCGGATCGGTGAAGAGGGGTGTGACGCTTTCGGCAAAAAAAGTTTGTCGGTCATGACGGCGGCCAGTGCCGGACGCAGCGTAGATATTAATAATACGCACGCCGAACAGTGTGAGGGCCATACCTCGCGCAGTGGGGAGGTAGATGACGTCCTCTGCAGGGAGTCCGTCGCGTAGCAGGATGGCGACGCCGCTACCGGTATCGGATGCGGGGGAAACTTGGGCGTTGTATCCGGTGGGAACTAGGAAGTCAGCCACAAACACCTCTTGTAAGAGTGCTATATCCACATCCGTAGAGTAAATAGTGTCTCTGAACATGGCCAGTTTATGGGGGGCACGAATGGTGGCAAGATTCATCGTGGCGATACGCTATTGCTGTGTACGGCCATCCTCAGTATTTGCAGAACGTGCGGTAGAAGTAGCCGGCAGGTGGAGACCCGCCGGTGGTCCCGCAGTGGTGATTATTACTGGCGGGGCGCCAGCCCCAGTGTCGCTGAGGTGGACTCCTGTGCAGACAAGCTGGCAGTCTGTTCCACTTCTTCTTGAACGTCATCGGCCCAGGAAGCTGACGACGTGGACATGTGACGGTCACGTACTTCCGGAACGGGTGTTGTGGATTCCGCAACATGAGTGGCAGGGGGACCGCAGTCATCATTCGTTGACAACGGCGAGGACACGTCCCAGGCCGGGAGAGTAGGCGTCACTGGAGGGGCGCCTGTTGCTGCCACATCGCGTGAGTGGACGCAATGTGGGAGATCACCGTCAGACATCAGGTCGACATCTCGCGGGGCCGTCTGAGAAAGGGCGTCATCGGAAGGCGTTCGTCGTCGTTTCCTGTGTTTGCGAGGCGACCGTTGTTTTCTGACGTGGCCTTCTGAATCTGAATGTGGTCGCCCGTCGTCGGACGCCGAACCCGTCTGGACAAAGGCAGACGTCGGCACGACACCGAGGTCGACGTCCATGGTTCCAACAGGAACATCGGTTTGGTCTGCAACCCGGACGGTCCTGAAGCGAGCACGCGAGGCGACGCCGTGCTTGTGTCCTCGGCGCTTTGTGCTGCGGCGGGTGGCGTTGACGATGCTGCTGGCGCAATCGAGATTGGTACGACGGGGTCCTGCGCAACCTTGGCGTAGGTGATGGGTAAGGACGTGACCATCGAAGCCTGGGTCTCTCCACGTAACGGCGTCTGTATTAAACGGCGGTGTAAGCATTCGGAACGTACATGTCCCTCCTGGCCACATCCTGCGCACGTTCGTGGCTGTCCATCGTACATGACGATGGCCCTCACACCGCCAATCAGCACGTACGATGGGACATGTTTGGTCAGCTCAATTTTTATTTGCCGGACGCCATTTAATACGGGGTAGGTCGTAAATGTTTGCCACTTCTCCGCGACGTGACCCAAGACGGTGCCATATGGTTGGAAAGCGGCAATGACCACATCCTGAGGCACCTCGAACAGGAGCTCAAACACCTGCAATGTCCAGAGACCGAATCCAGCGTGGGCGACTGTGACAGCACCCATATGTCCATCAGAGTGTTCAAATTTCAGTCCGGTGGCATGACGGTGAATGATGTCATTGCAAATTTCCTCCATCGACATCTTGATGTAGACAACACTTCCAGTGATGGAAAAATGTATGCCGATTACGTCCTGGGGGTTCAAACGTAGATCCTCACGTATGAACTGTTCGACTTCGAAAGCTCTGGGTCGTGGATGTTCGGCCTGAAACATTACTTTGATCGTTGCACGGCGGTACGAGTGCGCCATGGTGTACGTTAGTACTGGACTCGATAGACACAAACACCGCGACGCGGAAGTAAACACCGCCGAGAGCGGAGCGTCAAACGGCGCGCGGAGCAGCTCCGCACGCTAGCACGGCTGCGAGCCGACGACCGCTCGGCTAATCCCGCGCGGCAGATAGCATGGTAAAACTGAGACTTGGACCACGCTGCTTCAGAATATTATCCGCGCCTTCTCGTCACTGCAGTTATTATTTATGCCATAAGGTCTGCCTCACTGTAGCTAAATTCATTCTCTTTCAGGAATGCAGACATATTAGGCAATAAAAGAAGTTTTATTGATGAGCTTGCGAGTGAATATCACCATGCTGTAAAAGTATTGCTTTCACAGCATGTAAACATACATATTGTCATTTATATATATTCGCTAACAATAGCATATACGAGAATTTTTTTGTTTTGTTTTGGATATGATACTTTCATTTGTATGTTCCTGCCGCCATCTGGATAGTATATGATGGAATTAGCACGTGATGGTAAATTCTGATATTACTGAGACTGGAGAACATGGTCGTATTTTGACATCATCTGAAGCTAGAACTACGATTAAGCTGAAGTAATGGCCGGGAAGAAGATCGCATCACAAAGGAGGAGAACGGAACACCACCATAAAACTTCATGTCGTAGTGTTGTAAATGTCTAGTATTGAAGCTATTCGGTGAAATAGCGTTTCGACATACCAGTCAATAACATTTCATCAGTGTGTTTCGAAGAGACACACTGCATAATTAACTGAGCTTTTATGTGCTTAAAAATTGAGCGCCAAATTTAAATAACTCGCCAAGAGGTAAATGAAATAATAAGGAAAAACACAAATGGATGGTCATAACACGATCATACAGTTCCTCATTTCTCTCTTCACTTGATGTACATAGGAGGATAAAGCATCCGGTTAGAATATTCAACGTTAAAAATTGTCGGTTAAGTCACTGCTTCTGCTGTAAAACTTTTAAAAATACTGCATCACCACGGATGGGGCGGAGAAGCTATTTACTTGGTTTCGTCAACTTATGCAAATGACATTCAGGGCCTTGACGTACTTAACGTGTATGTAATTTGAAGTCATCAACGAGTTTATTATAGTCACAGCAAAGACAATGATATCATCTAGTGTTATTACGTTATAGCGATTATGTCCACCAAAGAAAAAATTTTCTTTTCGTTGAAGACTGAGAGATTACTTGCGTTTGTTACAGTAAAGATACGGTTTATTAACATCCTCTGTAAAAGATGAATTGAGATCACTTACTTCCAGCGTGACTTACTCTGACGAGTGGCAGTCAAATCTAAAACATATCACAAAACGCGCTCTGAATAAATAAGCACTAAGGAAAGTAATATACAATGGCAAAGGCCGAATGATATATATCGTTACTAACTTCCACATATTGTTATTCTCTCACTTGAGAGAATCTCGTGAACTGGTAGCTAAGGCCTTGTTTACAAATAATACTGGCTGTGCGTGAAGCCAGCGAAAACTCATGTAAAGTTTTGGTCCTCTGTAAGTGAAACCAACGAGACATTCTAATCATTCCGTAGTACATCAACAAACATAATTTAGAAATACTAGGATATGCATTCATGCGAGAAGACCATACTACCTGTAGTGATAACCTACGAAGGACAAGAGTGAGGAGACGAGATTATAGTTATTATTTACGCACTGCCAAACTTAGTGGGAGACCGCCGCCACCTTACGAGTAGCACGGTGCCAAGAAGACGCACCAGCTCACTATGGAGCCACACTACTCCATTGATTCGTTTTGGCCGAGGGCTGTGGCTCACCAGAGAAGCGTCCTCCAAAAACCCTCTATGTTTATCATCTTGCTTGCAGCCACGTTCCCCATCTACCAGGAGCCACCGTCGGAAACTGTATTTATGTGTGGACCTAATCAGATCATAGTTGTCAATTGCTTAAAAGTACATTTAAGCTTAACGGAAAATTCATAGCAATCTAACTTCATTGACGCCCATCGTGAGAAATTTACTATACGTTCACTTATGCCTATTGATCCTGTGGTGTCACCGCCAGACACCACACTTGCTAGGTGGTAGCCTTTAAATCGGCCGCGGTCCGTTAGTATACGTCGGACCCGCGTGTCGCCACTATCAGTGATTGCAGACCGAGCGCCGCCACACGGCAGGTCTAGAGAGACTTCCTAGCACTCGCCTCAGTTGTACAACCGTCTTTGCTAGCGATGGTTCACTGACAAAATACGCTCTCATTTGCCGAGACGATAGTTAGCATAGCCTTCAGCTACGTCATTTGCTACGACCTAGCAAGGCGCCATTACCAGTTACTATTGATACTGTCAAGAGCAACGTTCACCATTAGAGCAACGTTCACCATTAATGGATTAAAATTAAGTATTCCACCAGCTACGTCCTTTTTTTCTAAATTCTAAATTCCTTGTCCTGTTCCAGACCTCACGCCAGCCTGCGTGAGCTAAAACGCGTGCCTTTCGGCTTCCTCTAGTAACACGGTGTTGGCTCTCCTGCCAACCGCAACAGATCCATTTATAGGCAGCAGACTTCAAAATGGTTCAAACGGCTCTAAGCACTATGGGACTTAACATCTAAGGTCATCAGTCCCCTAGACTTAGAACTACTTAAACCTAACTAACCTAAGGACGTCACACACATCCATGACAGACGCAGGATTCGAACCTGCGACCGTAGCAGCAGTGTGGTTCCGGAGTGAAGCGGCTAGAGCCGCTCGGCCACAGCGGCCGGCGAAGCACACTTCATATCGATCCATACTTTCACTGCCGCTAGAACTCGACCATGTGTGATATTAAAGTAAACGCCCTCACTGCTGTAAAATAAAAGAAAATACTGAAGACTCGACAATGGCGCTAGTACCTGTATGAATGTCTACTAGATTTTGCATTAAACTACCTGTTCCCTAACTCACAATTTGTCGAGTACCTCTCTGGCGGTGAAGAGCCACATGTGCCTGGGAAAAAGCACAACCCTCTTCCGTTTTGTAGAAGAATGTGTTGAATGTTTCGCAGAATCACAAGCCGATATGTCTATCGCATGTTTGTTGCACGGTTCTACAGCATACTCGAATCAACTTAACATCGAACGAAGGATGGTCTGTACTCCTCACAAATGAAAATGAATTCACAAAACAACTGTGGGGTGACCCACATCTTATTTTCTCCATGTACATTATCTTTAAAAAATAAAAAAAACAGACGAATAAGTGTTCCTTGAATGGAAGGAATTGAGAAATGCGGTGATGGGAGCTCAACAACGCTGTGTTACCAGATAAAAGTGCAACAGATATCTTCGTGATACCCTGCTGGGTAAATTTAGTAGGGCGGTATTGAAGATCAGATGGTCAACAGTTCTTCTGTCTTCATTATTATATGTAGTACAGACGTCATGAGAATAAGGAAAAATAGTTTGTGCGCATATGGTATATGAAGCTATAGAATAATACAAAAAACGAAAAAAATTGGATCAAATAGCCCTCCGCCATGCACCGTACAGAGGCTTGTGAAGTGTATATGTACCGGCTTATTATAATTAATGTACATCTACTCACGAACGTTCATTGTGGGCTGTAATTATCATATGACAGCAAAACTTTGTAGATATGCTAATGTGTTAATATGGAACCAATTTACGCTGGAAAACATTAGTTCCAGTTATGGCCACCAGGTGGAAATCTGGCTCTGTAACCTGTATGACGGTATGATGTCCACGTTGTCATTTGACTAGTCATAACGTGAGTGACCAGTTTGGCTATCGAGAAGAGAGATCATGCGTTGGTAGTGAAAACCGTTTTATGTGAACGGCAGCAATTACAGTGCTACATTTAGAGAGTATCGATGACTGAAAGGTCTGAGGAGACGTCCAATGTTGGTAAATGGCTTAAAGATGATGAGAATGAAATTCGAAAACACAGGTGCTCTTGGTGGGGAATCTGCAAGAGGAAGGCGTCCTATCCCGCTGGGAGTTACTGACGAGCTTAGTGTCGCTGTACCTGACAGTGCGGCACGTGTGCCCAGTAGTGCTACTACTCGTGCACTGTCACGAGAATTTTCCATGCCATGGTCAACAGCACGGGAAGTTTGCAGTCTATTTTACACCGGTGCCCGTATAAGATCCACACGCTGCAGCAGATGAATCCTCAGGATCAGCAGCAACGTTCTGAATCTGTTCTTCGGTTTCTGGCACGGATCGAAGCTGATGACATGTGGCTGGGCAATAATCTATGGAGTTATGAGGTACATTTTAGATTACAGAGGTAGTGAATACACAGAACTGACGAATTTAGGGTACTGTTAAACCGCGTGTTTTGCATTAAGTGCCACTGCATTCGTTGTATGTGACTGTGCGGTGTGGATTCACAAGCAACTTTATTCTCGGTCCGTTTTGTTCTACACCCAGAGTGCCTCTTACGTGTACCGTGACATTTGCACGTTATCGAGAACCCCTTGCACAGCATGTGATTCCTCCTTTGGAAGGACACAACTGAATGGAAACCAATATTTCCACGCAAGATTGGCAATGTCTCATGTCGCTCACCCAGTGAAATATCTGCTTAATGGTACCTACCACGTACATGTTATCTTCAGAGCGTTTCCAGATGCATGGCCTGCAAGACAGCCTGATCTGAATCCAAGTGACTTCTGGCTCTAGGGTATCAAAAAGAACGCGTTTACTAGGAGACGATCGCTCTGTACCTGAAAGTCAGCGTACAGGAACACACTGCTCAGATTCCACCGAAATTGCTGCAAGCCACTGTTCATCACGGATGCAACAAGTAGTCGACGTCTACGGTGCTCTTGTTGCACAAATTGCCCAAGCGATAGTTAAAAATAGAAATCAACTTTCTGGCTTTCTCACTTTCACGTTTTCAGACCACGTACAGTTCGTAATCCATTACATATGGAAATATTTTTACTCGTCTTTCTTGGATTCACGGCGCCAGATTTGCAGCTGATAACCAAAATTCAAACTGTTTTTTTTTTTCAGCGTAAATCAGTTCCACATTAACGCATTGGCGTATCTACCAACTTTCGGTTCCATACGGTAATTAAAGCCCACAATGGACTTCTGTGAGTAGCTACACTTAAATAATAACCTCCCTATAGATGTAGGACGACCTTAGAAGGCATCATTGTTAGCGCTCATCCACCACCACTGACAAAAAAACATAAAATTAACTTAACCGACGAAGATATGCAATCTATATAGGCTATACTTATTCATTTCCGTTATTCTGCAGCTTTTAGTAGATCGTCTGTTCTTCTTGTACATTGTTTTGGTGTTGTTGTTTAAATCCACCATACTTGACATAGTTTATTTTAGATTATCGTTATTAAAACATACATTAAAAATTCAAATTCACAGCACTTCTACATTCTACTTAGGCTGAATTTTATTTTATTTTATTTATTGCCTTGCTTACAGTCGATTCGTGGAATCATTGCTGGTATTTGAAATCATAATCAAAGTCCATTCGTACTTTCATGGTACGTGTAAAGCAATTACAGTAATTTCATGTTGAGAATGGAAATTGTAGACACAAAGCCATGCATAACCACAAGTGACTGAGTTCCCTCGTTTTAAATTTAGAGATGAATCACAGGATAGAGTAAATAGTATTTCTCCCAGGGAGAATTGACTTTTTCGTGTTACATTTCTTACGTGGGGGAACAGTTTACTACCGCCCCCCCCTTACACTATTTCAGTGCTTAAGTATTACATGACGTGGATGTATCTTACGGACTTACAAATAACAGAAAGATAAGACGCTATTACAGTTGGATTTAGAAGAAAATAGAACTCTCCTATAGCGAATGCTCCTAGAAAGTAAATAATGAAAGAGAAATACACAAATATTTGCGGATCAGGATTACTGCCTAGGGACTATTGTTAACCATCCTTCCTTAGAAGAATTAACAGCAAATAGCGTAAGCAGTGATATATTTGTGCAGGAAGATAAAGCAACTGAAGGTCAGAGAGAATCTACCCTAGAAAATTGTTCAGTTTTGGGTGCAATTGTGTGATTAGCTACAAAAATGGCTGTCTTGAAACACTATATACAGCAATGTTACATTTAGTATGATTTATTTGACTGCTTTCATTGTGACATATTACGTTACATGTAACTTCCTTTTTCAAAATATAAGAGATTCCTCTAACTTCTTCGAGGCATTTCTCGCACTGCACGATATTCAGAAAAACTGAGGCGTTCCTCTGGATAGATCAAACTGTGATTACAATTCGATAGCGGTGAATAGACTGTCAGAGCATGAATTATTCGTGTAAAATCCCGGTGTTGTAATGTATATACGGCGTGTGTATGAGTGGTTGCCATTCTTACGTCCGCAACGGAAATAACACGCCCATAAATGAATTAAAAACAGCCTTGTCATTGACAGCCTATAACTAGAAGAATAAACTGGACGAGATATCTAGTCGTGATGATATTCCACTCTAATTAGGAAATCGATAATGTTGAATAGATATCCTACTAGTATTGTTGCTATTAGATATCATAAAATTATTTACATTCAGACAACAGAGAAATGAAATAAATATATATACATAATCAATACAGAATTTTAAATCTCACTCACATCTTAATCAAGTTTAGAGACTGAGAGAACGTCTGCGACTTTCCTCAAAATCGCGCCCCCATTTATTACATGGACAGATTAAGTTGTTTGTTAGCGATTATCTCAGTCAAATATAAGTTGTCTCTGACTAGTACTGACAGTAAAGAGCTCAGATGTACGTTGTGTACCTTTGAATTCTATACACACATTGAACGTAATATACCGTCCGCAGTCTACCAGAACTGAAGCAACTTCAGTACGACACAAAACACTGGTAGAGACTTCTGTTTACTCATAAGCCAGGAACAGAAACTCAACTCAAATATTCGTTCGTAACAATGCAGTTCAGTACGCCTCAGACACCACGAGAAGCAAACAATCGTCACTTAATTCACAGAGAAACGACTGAACTCGCTCTTAGCGACGACTCTTCACTGACGCTCTTGGCAGCAAAGTATCTAAACCGCTCCTTGGGCGTGTACCTTTTCGACATTCACAGGAGAATCCCTTTGACGCCGTACGCTGGTTTCCAGCAAGGCTCAAGGCGTCGGCGTGTGTTCTCCCTGCAATGAATCGTGGCGCCCGTCACAAAGGCAATGCCTCACACTACAAGTGTCGTAAGCTGCCAGCCAATCGCCTGCAGTTCGTAATACGTATAGAACACTGTTACATAATATTCTAAAACTCCACCTACGACTAAAGACACAGCCAGTCAAATTCACTTTCTCTGTTCTTTGCGGGAAACGTCGCCCGCCGTTTCTCGTGACAAGATCTGCGGAAGGACAACTAGCGTCCGCCGTTTGTGACACCAACTCATTCCTCTGTATTAAAAGAATGTCTTCCTCTCCTATAAGATGTTATCGCTCTCCACCCACGGCTACTAGCCTCTAGCTGTTATTTTAGCGGCAAGAGTGCGTCTAGCCTAAATTCATTGGCACCACCAGAGGGAGACCGCCCGTAGGGCTTTTAGGCGGCTGCCTACAAATTTTTTTCCATAGAGCAGTAAACCATCCCTCTCTGTCGAACACGACGCGTCCACTTTCCCAAACTGCCTTTGTACTGATCACCACTCCCTGTTGTCAGAATCCAGCTGAAATTAATTCCCAGTCTTGCAACACTACAGAAAGATGTTAGTAGGTGGGGCTACCCAGTACCAACCAAAGAAATGATTAATTATTTGATAACTCATTGTCAATCATATTCTTATATAGAATGAAATATGAAAACCAACTGGTATAGTATTATTACATGTATGGAGGCAAAATACTGCCGCCTTACAAGTGCACGCACTTAGTTAATTGTAAGAATATTTTCTAAAACGTACGATCATCTGGTCGAGTACCAATTCGGATCACAAACAGAGCGTGGACTTCATAAAGTTACGAAACTAGTTGCGAAGCGCTCAAGCACAATGAAGTCCAGAAGTTCGTTTCCTTCTGGTAAAACCGCACTAATGCTATACTAGGCACTGATAGTTGTCTTACACAAGAAATAACTTAATATCACAATCAGAAACTTATCGTATACCGGAAGATAGTTTACCATCATAGTTTTACCACCGAGAGAGGTGGTGCAGTTATTAGTACACTGAACTCGCATTTGGGAGGCTTATGGTTGAAATACCCCTTCCACCATCCATATTTAGGTTTTCTGTGATTCCACTAAGTCGCTCAACGTAAATGCAGGTATGGTTCTTTTCAAAATGTCACTGCCGATTTCCACTCCCTTTCTCCCTTAATCTAGGCCCTTTCGCCATCTCTAATGACCTCGTTGTCGACGGGACATTTACCTCTAATCTTCCGTCTTTCCTTTTTCATACTGTTATTAGTCACTAGACTCACCTACCACAACAGTAGACTCATTGAAATATACTTTAAACTGGACAACACGGAAGTGCTTGACCGTGCAGATGTGACGGAAGATATTCCTAGCTATCCTGGCATTAATGGAAAACATATTAATGCATTGTCGACATGTGAGAGAAAACAGAATTACAAGATAGTACTCAATGCATTCTTTCGTTGATTTCTAGAACAGAACTATGTGACCGTTGTTGTTGTATCTCCTGCCAAGCTATAGAGACGTCCTTCTTGATGCTCTTACCAATGAGATACTGGTAGACGTCCAAAATGATCCATTACGGACGATATTTATTAAACTAAATGAATATATCAAGATAAATTAAAAGAATTTTCGTATGTTTCCTAGATCAGGTCAACAAACACTGATAATGCACCATATAATGGGCCAAATATGTACCCATCGTCTATCACACACTGGATAAATTAGTTGCACCCGAAGTGTTGAAGGGCAGTAACAATCTGAAGTGACGCTGTAGCAATATATGAGAACTGCTGAGAAGCAAACATTGTTTAAAAAGGATTGCGAGGCAACAGACAGTAGAGGATAACACTATTGTACATGTGGGACGTGCTATAGTAAGGCCAAGAACGGCTTTCAGCGGCGGAAAATGTCTTTCAGAAACATCGAGAAAATCAAGGGCAAAGTACAATTGCTTACTCGGCCTAGCAACCTCCTAAATTTTAATTTCTGCTGAAGATGCTCTTTTTAGCTAAACTTTGCCGCAAATATCTCGTCCATCTAACAGGAAAAGGAGACGGTACAAAACTTTCTGTGAACACGAAAAGAGAACAGATATAAAAGTTTAGTTCTAAGTTTTTAACGTTCTTCAGTTCTGTTTCCAACACAGAGAAATTAAGAACACACTAAACCAAGCATACATGTAGACTTGGGGATTTTTTTTTTTTTTTTTTTTTCAGTGAAACTTGTATTCGCCAGTACTATTTGATTATTGCACTCGAGATAAGTGACTTGACTCAGTCACAATGATAAAAATTAACATTAAACGTTAGTATTACACATCAAAATAAAGTCCAGCAAATCTATAGATAGTAAGAGTTAGAGCAAGACACATCAACAGAAAAGGGGAGATAGTTTTCTATTTCATTGATGTACTTAGATCCTTACTTGCGAGATTAACTGACACAACTCTTGCTCAGCTGAATGTATTACAGCAGAAATGGCTATTTATCCGCTGCATATAATTACGTAAAAAACTATCGTTAGTGAAAATTTCAACACATGAAAAGTATGACGCAAATAAATTCCAATCCTGAGAATGTGTATGACGGTGTATGAGCAATAACTTACTGTGGATGCACAAAGATGGCGTACATGTTGTTCCCGGCAGCGTCCTTACAATATTAAGCCGCCCTCATACAGAATCAATGAGTAGCGGATCTCAGTGGCGCTTACGCTATCAAAGCATTGTCTAAGCGCTCAGCGCCGGCCTTCATATGACACAACTGGGTGGCTCTACTGACTGGCCAAGCAGCAGCTAACAGCGCATGTTAAGAGTCGACTCGTGGCTCACTGGAGTAGCTGCTCACTGTTATTTGGTGAAAAACATCCATCGATATGCAGCATGGAGAGTGAGGAAGAATCAGATAAAATGCAGAGAATTAAAATTGGAGAGAGGCAGAGGCACGTGGTCTTCAGCGAAGACGATGACTGGTGAGCGTCACTCTCATTTATTCCCGCTTGTATTGAGTCTGTTGACAGGTCATGTAAGACACAAGCGCTCAATCTTCCAATATGCATCTTTCTCTATCACGAACAACATTGTGCAACAAGCAGCAAGTCTTTATAATATCTGGAATACATTCGAAGACTGACCAAAAACTCTGCACTCTTTAACAAGAACTACAAAAATACGTTAAACTTGTCTTACAGAGACCGTTTATGAAAACTCTTTGAAAGGAGTCTACGTAATAAGGAAGATGACATACTGAAACCTTAATCATCAACGATTACAGGAGGAAAGTGATCACAGACTTCATACAACTGGCTGCTTTGAAGAAATTTAGTTTCGTTGTCAGATCTGGACCACAGATCTGTCTGGCAATACTCTGACACTCGTATTTGCTCCAACCTCAGGGAACATGACTCTGTCACTCCTACTGAATACGATTCCAGTTCATTAAAATTGACGAAATCAACGTGTAACTGGTAATACCTATATTCATCCATTTCATAATGATACTGTATACAAAAAATTGTGCCAACCCAGTTCTGAAAACTTATTTTGGTCACATCTCTGCACTTGTAGACAACGATTTGAAAACTGAAGGCAGAGAAATTTTAGTCTGGAATGTCTGAAGCTAATAAACGTTCCATTTTCTTATTTTTTCCTATATAAAAGTATTTTTTGAAGCCAATAAAGAAACTAAGTCTCAAAAGCCTTAAACACAAGATACTATTATCTTAAATCTGTATCTGTACTAAAAGCTAAATAACTTTTCTTGGTATAACAAGAAATTCGATGATACCGAAATTTTTTGAATAAAAAGTATAGTCCATTTGATTTCTTATGACTAAAACACATTATCTTGAATCACGTCAATGCCTATCCAAAAACATTTATAGAAAGATATCGTAAATGTCAAAACCTAGGAATTCAATAACATAAATGAAAATAACCTTAGCAATAATTATAACACTACTAATAAATGTTAAATATAACAATTTTCCTTACCTTGCAAAACTCAGGTGCTAACACAGAATGTGGGGTGCCTGTGATCTCATATGAGTATGAGCCCTCCAAACATTCTCCTGGAACGAGTAGGAAAAAGAATTAAAAACACAAACAAGAGTAGATAAACCAAGTAAACCAGCCTAAATCCTGTTTACGTGATCAGTTTCCGTACCTTTCGATTCATTTTAATGAGTTACACTACCCTATAACACACTTTAAGTGTAATAATCTTCGACTCCTATATAATGGCGCTTTAGAAACATAAAAGATATATTCGATTTTGTTTATTGCTCTGTGGGGAAAAATCTGAATGTATCTCCTCACGAGATGTGAGATATAGATACGAAATGTTAGACTGTAACTGACAGGAATCTTCTTGGTGAAACTGATGAAATTTCGACACATACGCTCGCTTGCACACACAACATCCCAATTATGTCTAACACTGTCATAAAAATTAATTTGTAGTTAGAAGATGAGCATGTGATGGAAGCAGAATACTGCCGAAGCGCTTCACGCCTAACAAAATATTCTTATTAAGACACAAATGAAGCAGCTAATTTTGCTGTTCATAAGATTCGCAAGACAGTCGCAGACCTCATCCAGTGGGATGTATCGCCAATACATTTGTTTAAATTAAGGAATGTATGTCGCATTGTACATGAAGAGTCAACTATGATAAAGCTTTATGCCGGATGTATGCCGTGATTATTGATAACGCGAATCATAAAAAGAATTTCTTGGCCATCTTTGACTGCTTTTAAAAGAAAGTAGTGTGTTAAGACGGTTTCCAGGCCAGATAATGATCTTATTTCAACGTCTCGCATACAATTCAGCTGCCCACGCTTCTTCAAAAATTGTGTCACATTCATTTATAGTCAGATACAATCGGGTACATATAAGGTATCAAGATAAGCCATCCTGCAAGTTCATCCACGCAACTTCGGCAATTGCATGACATAAAAATTGTGGAAAACTCGAGGTCACACATCAACTGAGCGGATTGTAGCCCAGAAAATGTTATAACAGAAGGTTTCGCTACCCCCACTAATCTGGGCCAATAGGATGCCTTAATAATGGCTGGAAACACACCCCTTTGCCCTCTGTCCGTAATGTTCTCGTGGTCGATGGGACGTTAAACACTAATCTCCTCCTTTATCTCCTCCCATTTCACCCTTTTCTTTCTATACCAATAGGAATAAAGTTTCCCTCCCCTCATCGCTTTTTTTACTATTAAAATACAGTGAGGTTTGTCACTGAAGGTCGCGCAAGGTTGTGAAAGGATCATCAGTAGCAGAGCTATTATATTTAAAAAAATGTTAGTAAGTATTACGTTTCACGTAAGACAATTTGATATTACAGTATCTTGCCGAACAGCTACAACCTCGAGATGCCATAGCATATTCCGCAAAGTGGTGGTACAATTAACGTAATTTATCAGCTTTAACAATTTAAAATTAAAGTAAGGCGAAATACTATGATGTAATGACATGATTACCTGCTATTCGAAGTGGCTTTAAATACGGACACAATGTGTGGCGTAAGGACCTTTAACATTACAGTGTATGACTGGAGCACTGTGAAATTTGCATAAATTAATGACGCCTTGACATTTTTAGCAAGCTCTACAAAGTATGAGCACATGCCATTGTAATTTGCTGTAATTTTACCAATTTTCTTTCAATACCAGTGTTTACATTCTGATTTTAAATCTTTAAAAATTACGTCAGTGAATTACTTTAACAATATAAACCAATACACCACGTTAAACAACTACCACAGTGCGATAATTTCAATGAACACCTTGATATCCCTCGTAAAACAATTATTTCAGTGTGATACTTTAACAGTTACATAGATTGATCACTTTATACAATCATCATAATGTGAAATATTTTAAGAAATACACGGGTATCACATGTTAAACAAATAGCACAGTGCAACAAATTTGTACCAACTCCATCAACACATACCCCCTGTATTATTAGTGAGTGACATCAATGTGGAGTTACCTTGGAGGAGCTGAGCTCTATTGGATTAAATCAAACTTGTAACTAATGACGGAAGAAAAATCCACACACAACACATAGCTAAATTTACACCATAAAATAGTTATCTCCACTGACATACAATACACGAGCACAATATTTAAAACAAACTAAATAAAAGGGCGATGGAGGCCAATAGCTATTCGTATCCTTAGTACACACAAATCTCGCCATAGCACGCCGCCGCCATAGTGAAGTACTGCAAAGGCCCAATGTCACTAGAGCCGCTCTCTATCTGAGACAGCCAACGCCTCTCTATCTTTCATAAATACACTGTGTAGACCAGGAAACTACCATCCTCCTGCATCTGTACTTGCTTCTAATATTACATGCCATCACAATCGTCCACAGCTGATGCATGTCAGTCTCTTTGTAGCACTTGATGCTGCCAACGGTGATGACAAATCCCACCGACACCCGCAGTAGAGCCAACAGAAAGTATCCTATCATTGGTGAGGCAGCCAGCTTACACAGGATGCAGTCGGTCTTATGAAAACCATCTAAAGTACTTTTATTGCTCCCGAATGTTTCCAGTAATGAAACACTAGTAGAAATCATCACATGTGCGTAATCATACATCAGTGTCGTATTCCCTCGTTATTTTTCTACATCTCATACCACAGCAATGAAATTGATGGGTTTTTACGAATGATGCACGACAGCTAAGAACTGCTGTGGATTCTCGTCCCTCGAAGATGATTATACATTGATCTACCCAATAGCTGGTAATAAATAAATGTCGTGTGACTAGGACCTCCCGTCGGGTAGACCGTTCGCCAGGAGCAAGTCTTTTGATTTGACGCCACTTCGGCGACTTGCGCGTCGATGGGGATGAAATGATAATGATTTGGACAACACAACACGCAGTCTCTGAGCGGAGAAAATCTCCGAACTAGCCGAGAATCGAACCCGGGCCTTTAGGATTGACGTTCTGTCCCACTGACCACTCAGCTACCGGGGGTGGACAATAGCTGGTATGTCCACATTTCGCACGGATAACAGTGGTGACGCATAATGGCATGGAAGATATGAGGCCTAAGTAGGTCGCTGGAGGGAGCTGGCATCATATCTGTGCGCACAAGTCACCTATTTCCCCTACATTCCTGAGGGGGGGGGGGGGGGGGGAGGGGATGAGCTCTGACGCCACATTAAGTCATATCACATATGTGTTCGATCACGTTCTGATTTAGCGAATTGAGTATCCAGCACATCAACTGTTCCTGAAACCACACCATCACACTCCTGACCTTGCGACATAGCGAATTATCTTCTTGAAAAATGCCACTGCAATCGGGAATCATTATGGTTATGACGTAGACACTAGTTGATTTTTAGGTGTTTATTTTGTTAAAACTTGTTGATTTAAACCATATTCAGCTCTACACAAATGCAATTTGGCTGTAATCTGTTGTTTGGTGTGTGGGTGTGTGAGTAATATGATAGTACTGGCAGTATGGGTGGTTTGAAAGTTGGCAGTGCTGTTGGGGTTAAATCATTTATGAACAGATATATTGCTGAGCACACGTGTGAGTTGATGGATTCACCCATACCGACTTGCTGTGTGAGGCTTTGCGTTTATCTTGGCCTGAAATTACCTTCTGAATGTTTCCAAATATTGTATTCGTTGAATATTTTCTTTACAACACGAATATTCTCTAATACCCATGTTGCGGATTGTAAGTTCTGACATATAGTTGCTGGCATCTGTCTGTAACCTGTGTTTCCCCTGCTGCAGTACACCATGCAGGCTCTAGTATCCAGCTTACAGGATGTTTCAGTGTATTAATTACATTTTTCATGAGAAGAGCTGAGTATTTTGTCTCTCAGTCTGTCTCCGAAAATCCAAAGAGATTCTGGTCGTATGTTAAGTATGCTAGCGACAAGGTACAATCAATGCCCTCTCTGCACGATAGCAGTGGAGATACTATCGAAGACAGAGCTGCCAAAGCAGACTTACTAAACACAGCCTTCCGAAATGCTTTCACAAAAGAAGACGAAGCAAACATTCCAGAATTCGAATCAAGAACAGCTGCTAACATGAGTAACGCAGAAGTAAATATCCTCGGAACTTAAATCACTTAATAAAAGCAAGTCTTCTGTTCCAGACTGTCAGAACAAACTGCAAAACGATCTAGGAAAGATAACTGTATGGTGCGAAAATTGGCAATTGACCGTAAGTAACGAAAAGTGTGATGTCATCCACATGAGTGCTAAAAGGAATACATTAAACTTCGCTTACACGATAAAACAGTCAAATCTAAAGGCCCTGAATTCTACTAAATACCTAGGAATTACAATTACGAACAACTTAAGTTGGAAGGAACACACAGAAAATGTTATAGGTAAGGGTAACCAAAGACTGCTATACTACGAAATCTGAACATTAACTGCGAAAATATACTACGAAATCTGGCCATAGCCTATGAAAATATACTACAAAATCTGATCATACACACACACACACACACAAACACACACACACACACACACACACACACACACACACACACACACCCAAACACGTGCGCGCGCGTGAGAGACACAAAGAGACAGAACAGCAAACTACCACTGAAATGTAGGAAGAGTTGTCTCCTACCGACGTACAAGTGAAGTAGTGCTGAGGGAATTGTACACAGATACATGGTAAGAAGGGGTAGTGCGGCAGACAAACACTTAAGTGTAAGAAGAGTACCCTCCTACCGCTCTACAAGTGTATAGCTGCTGAGGAACTTGTATGCATATATACATGCACACGTACATACATGGTATGAAGGGATAGGACAGAAAACTATCACTGAAGTGTAGCAAGAGTAGCCTCTTACTGATCGACAAGCGTATAGCTGCAGACTTACCTATACACAGACACACAGATTCACAGTTTTAACGGAATCTGAATTGTTTAAAACGAAAATATGTACTCATGTGGCAGTTACTTGTTCTTCATCTAGTCTCAGGTGTTTGCCACTGGCACTGTCAGTGGAATACTCAATTTTCACAACCAATGGGCTCAGATTAAAAAATTATGATCTATTAATGTCGATGTCGATGTGCAAGTACAGATCACTGTGTTTAAGACAGCAAAGCACTGTAGGCAGTTATGCACACACGTAACATGAATTGGAGGCTCTCAGGAAGAAAAGCCAGGAAGCATCCTGAATGCCTGTTCATCACAATCTTTAGTCTTCAAGAATTCGTAAATGAACAGTCCAAGCTGTGATTTTCTACAAGATCGACGCTGCTGGAATCAGTACGAATTCCTGTAAACTAATACAATAAAACTGAATATATGTCAGAGGACTAAACTCGTCAGCACTCCAGACCTGTTCAAACTGCAGAATGTTGCACAAACCTTACCTATTAATAGAAGATATATAGCATAAGTTAAAAAATACTTAGAATGGTTCGTTTGGAAAGGTATGCTGTCTTATGTAGCAATGGATCACCTGACGAAATCACCTACAGAATGCGGCTTCGATGTTTCAGACTGAAAGAGGAAATATTCAGCCCTCCTCACGCAAAATCTAATAAATACACTAAAAACTGCCTGCCAGTCGGTTACATTTGCTAAAGACTGCATGTGGTACTGCTGCAGAAAAATCATAGCTTACACACTGATGCCAGCAATTACAAATTGGACAGTACAATGTTATGCAACCGTTTTGATCAAAACCACCACATATCGTACCAAAATTTCATTCAGTTGATAAACCCACCTAATATAAATTAATTCTCATCTTTTAGGGAAAGTATGTGCAATGTTAAAGTAAGACCAGCGATTGCCATATCTGACTACTAGAATTTCACATTAATTTTTTATTCTGGACGAGTTTCCAAATGAGTGATTGGGAAGGTGCTGCAGTTCTTGTCAAGAGACACACGTTATCACTGCAAGGGGAGAAGGTAAGCCAGGTAGAAGCCACTGGGTCCAGTTTATTGAGTGTGGGATGAGGCCTACCAGACAGGTGCCATCTGTGTTCAAGTCCCACACACCAATAATACACACGCTAATTCTTCATAGAGTTGGTATGTATTTGTTTCAGTGTGCTATTTGTTTAATATCAGATATGTACGTTTTGCTTAAAATATTTCACGCTATGCTGATAGTTTAATGTGTGATACCAGTTTCTTTGTTAAAGTGTCACACTGTGATAATTATTTAACGAGGGATACTAATGTAATCGTTAAAGTTATTGTGCTGTGGTAGTTGTTTAATGCGCTATGTTGGTGTATATTGTTAAACTAATACACTGAAGTAATTTTTAAACATTTCATATCATGTATTTAGATGTCTTAGAATGTAAACGTGAGGATTGGGAGAAAATCGGTAAAATTATAGCAAATTACAATAGGAGGTGTTCATACTTTAGAGTGCTTACTGAAACTATCATGATGTCCTTAATTTGTATCAATTCAGCAGTGCCCTAGTCACATCCTGTAACGTCAAAGTGTCTTACCTCGTAAATAATATACTAATATTTACCGCCATTTTGCAGAATATATGCTGATATCATTAAATTAAAGTAATGAAGCCACATAATATAATGTAAAAGTATCTCGCCTCCTAATTTATAATATTGTATTGTATTGTATGGAACTGGGGACCTATAAACGACGGAGAGGCTTCGTCCGTAGCCCTCAGTGGTTCACAACCCCACAACGTGCTACAACCCCACCGCCGCCAAACACCGGACCCAGGGTTATTGTGCGGTTCGGCCCCGTTTACCTATTCCTGTATCCAAAGATATTTGTTGGTGGATTATGTTTGGATCCAAAACGAAGCAATGGTGTCTTTGGAAGAGCAGTAAGCAGAACATTCGATTTCTACTTCAGGGACAATTTACTTACTAGATGAAATTTGTCCACAGCAAACTGACCTGAAAGTGGATTGAACCAATATGTATTTTGTAAGTTGAAAATTCCTGTCTTTCACTTCCATGCCACTAAGTTTTCACCTTGTCTTCGTATAGCGATATGTAAGTCTAAAAAGCCTTGAAACAATAGTCTTGTCCTTTTCTTTTAAATCAATTCCGAATATGTTATCATTATAATCGCCAAACTACCCATCCATACACGTAATTACCCAGAAATCGTCCCTTACCAGAAGCATGCTAGTCCATCTGTACACATCAATACATATTTATTGTACGCTAGAAAATATATTGGAAACAAATATAGTCTATTGCGTTAGCAAAAAATTTCTGTGGACAATCCCGGTGTTCACTTGTTCCCCGTGATTAGATAAGATTGTTTAAGATCTGTATCCTGTTGTATATACTTCATTTAGAACTGTGAGAGCATTACGACGCTAGTTTGCGAGCTGAGTGCTTTCTCTTCACAAACAAAAGAGCTATAAAAGCCATAACTTGGCAGAAATATATGCAGATCACAGCAGGAAGAAGCATAATTATTCGAGAGGCGGTGTGATGTACGAGTGCAACGCCAATAACTCTGCAACCCAAATCGTGTGTTGCCGTAAATCAGGGGCCGCGTGCAGCTGACTGTAGCACCACCTCCCCCCACTTCCCCTCCAACGACCGTCCCACGAACCACCCCACATCACGCTGTGTTGCCGTCAGCGTTACTGCATCGCTTTTAACTGAAGAGAGAATGACGGATATGAAGCCGTTACTCAGTAATAAAAAACGCTTTGAGCTTCAAAGACATATTGTGAAGAATGATTTTCTGTGCGCCAGTGTATTCGACCATCGTCGGATAAAAAGTTAAGCTAAATACAATCAGGCTAGTTTTGTTGAAGAACTCCTGTCGAATATGCAACGTTTTCCATTAAAGAATGAAGCTTCATAATTTCAAGTGGAGTGTGCACTGAGTGGTCTACATGGAAATCCGTATTCCCCAAACCCACCTCTCAGAGTATGGTGGAGGGCAATTATAATATCACTATCATTTACCGCATTTCCTAATCCATTCAAGTACATTGAGGTGACAAAAGTTATGAGACACCTCCTAATATCGTGTCGGACATCCTTAGCCCGACGTAGTGCAGCATGGACTCAAGTCGTTGGTAGTTCCCTGAAGAAGTACTCAGCCATGCTGTCTCTAGAGCCGTCCATAACAGTGAAAGTGTGCTGGCGCACGATTTTGTGCACGAACTGATCTCTGGATCATGTCCCACAAATGTTCGATGGGTTGCCAAATCATTCTCTCGAACTGTATAGAATTTTCTTCAAACCAGTCGCCAACAACTGTGATCTGGTGACACGGCACATTGTCATCCATAAAATTTCCATCCATGTTTGGGAACATGAGGTCCATGAGTGACTGCAAATGGTCTCTGAATGGCTGAACATAACCATTTCAAGTCATTGATCGGTTCAGATGGACCAGAGGACCCAGCCAATTCCATGTAAACGCAGCACACAGCATTATGGAGCCATCATCAGCTTGAACAATGGATTGTTGACATCCTGAGTCAATTCCCTCGTGGGGTTTGCGCCACACTCTAATCTGACCATCAGCTCTTCACCAACTGAAATTGGGACTCACCTGACCAGGCCATGATTTTCCAGTCGTCTAGGAGAGACCCTGAAGGCGATATCGTGCTGTTAGCAGAGGCATTAGCGGCGGTCGTCTGCTGCTAGAGCCCACTAACGCCAAATTACGCCGCAATGTCTTCACAGATACTACTGTCGCACGTTCCACATTGACTTCTGCGGCTGTTTCTTCCAGCGTTGTTTGTCTATTAGCACTGCCACTCTATGCAAACGCCGCTGCTCTCGGTCGTTAGATGAAGGCCGTCGACCACTGCGTTGTCCATGGTGAGAGGTAATGCATTAAATTTGATACCTCCGGCACTCTCTTGACACTGTAGATTTCGGAATGTTGAATTCCGTAACGATTCCCAAAATGGAAAGTCCCATGGGTCTATGTCCAGCTACCACTCCACGTTCAAAATCTGTCGCGCCGTGCCGCCGTAATCACGTCGGAAACCTTTTCACATGAATCGCATGAATATAAATGACAGCTTCGCCAATTAACTGCCTTTTTATACCTTGTGCACGCGATACTACCTCTGTCTATATAAATGCGTATCGCTATCCCATGACTTCTGTCACCTCAGTTTATGGTGGTATGGTACGCATGAAAAAAGACTTGTAATTTCTCTGACTTTCCCCTGATCGCCATGTTGCGAGATGAGTTAGGTAAGAAGTAATGTTTTGCCTGATCATCTTGGACGTGCTCTCTCGGCAGCAGACCCCACTGTGATGCACAACGCCTCACTTGCAGATTCTGCGACTGGATTTTCATAACCATCTCTTTGGCACCCTGTACTTACATAAAGGACCGTGACTAAATGTGCCCTTTTTGGGATCTTCTCTATCTCCTCTATTAATCACACCAAGTGTGACCGAGAGAGATGATGCTCTTGCTAGCACAATGATCTCGCATTTAAGAGGATGACGATTCAGTTCCAATACTGAGTATCCAGATACTAGTCTGTCTTGGTTACCGTAAATCACGTAAAGCAAATTCTTGGATTAATCTCCTGTAGAGGACGGGACCAACGCCTCCTTAAGAGAGCTAGCAGTTCATGGGCCATCTTCCTCTACCAACAGTCTAGTAGAGCGTCTGATGTCATCATTCTTGTGAACGGTAACGTCTGTAAAACACTTTCTAGGAGCTCCATAAATTACTTCTATTCCTGATGTAGGAAGATTATTTTATTCACTTAAAAAAAGGTGAAGAATTTGTCCACGAAAGTAATCTGAAACAGTACAACGAATGCAAGTTATAACGTTATCCCTAAGTACTTCTCGTTGTATATTATTAATCAAAATGTATTGCGTATTAGTGATGCATTATATGTAGAGAAGATCTAAGAGGGGAGTTCTATAATGGAAAAAAGGTTGGTCAACTCGCAGTTGATGCCACCGTCTAGTTAGTCTCTACTTGGTAAGCATAATGAAAGTAAAAATTGGTCCCAGAATTAGTTTCAAAGATGACATAAGTATTTTTTGTTGATTTTTACACATCCGCTTTTTATTTCCACCCCCGGCAATTTGGTAAACATAAAATCGCAAACATTTTCACATGAGGTAAAACGACAGTCTTCGTATAATAGCATTATGCGTAGTTGTTCATTGTTCTACGCTCTTCATAGCAACGCGCCGAGACGTAGGGAGTGTGTCGACTGACATGTCAGACACTTTCTATGGTTTCCCGCAGGTATAGATTTCCTTAACCGGCGCAGACGATGGACAGTATAGGTAACATCGCGCTCTGAAAATACACTCCTGGAAATGGAAAAAAGAACACATTAACACCGGTGTGTCAGACCCACCATACTTGCTCCGGACACTGCGAGAGGGCTGTACAAGCAATGATCACACGCACGGCACAGCGGACACACCAGGAACCGCGGTGTTGGCCGTCGAATGGCGCTAGCTGCGCAGCATTTGTGCACCGCCGCCGTCAGTGTCAGCAAGTTTCCCGTGGCATACGGAGCTCCATCGCTGTCTTTAACACTGGTAGCATGCCGCGACAGCGTGGACGTGAACCGTATGTTCAGTTGACGGACTTTGAGCGAGGGCGTATAGTGGGCATGCGGGAGGCCGGGTGGACGTACCGCCGAATTGCTCAACACGTGGGCCGTGAGGTCTCCACAGTACATCGATGTTGTCGCCAGTGGTCGGCGGAAGGTGCACGTGCCCGTCGACCTGGGACCGGACCGCAGCGACGCACGGATGCACGCGAAGACCGTAGGATCCTACGCAGTGCCGTAGGGGACCGCACCGCCACTTCCCAGCAAATTAGGGACACTGTTTCTCCTGGGGTATCGGCGAGGACCATTCGCAACCGTCTCCATGAAGCTGGGCTACGGTCCCGCACACCGTTAGGCCGTCTTCCGCTCACGCCCCAACATCGTGCAGCCCGCCTCCAGTGGTGTCGCGACAGGCGTGAATGGAGGGACGAATGGAGACGTGTCGTCTTCAGCGATGAGAGTCGCTTCTGCCTTGGTGCCAATGATGGTCGTATGCGTGTTTGGCGCCGTGCAGGTGAGCGCCACAATCAGGACTGCATACGACCGAGGCACACAGGGCCAACACCCGGCATCATGGTGTGGGGAGCGATCTCCTACACTGGCCGTACACCACTGGTGATCGTCGAGGGGACACTGAATAGTGCACGGTACATCCAAACCGTCATCGAACCCATCGTTCTACCATTCCTAGACCGGCAAGGGAACTTGCTGTTCCAACAGGACAATGCACGTCCGCATGTATCCCGTGCCACCCAACGTGCTCTAGAAGGTGTAAGTCAACTACCTTGGCCAGCAAGATCTCCGGATCTGTCCCCCATTGAGCATGTTTGGGACTGGATGAAGCGTCGTCTCACGCGGTCTGCACGTCCAGCACGAACGCTGGTCCAACTGAGGCGCCAGGTGGAAATGGCATGGCAAGCCGTTCCACAGGACTACATCCAGCATCTCTACGATCGTCTCCATGGGAGAATAGCAGCCTGCATTGCTGCGAAAGGTGGATATGCACTGTACTAGTGCCGACATTGTGCATGCTCTGTTGCCTGTGTCTATGTGCCTGTGGTTCTGTCAGTGTGATCATGTGATGTATCTGACCCCAGGAATGTGTCAATAAAGTTTCCCCTTCCTGGGACAATGAATTCACGGTGTTCTTATTTCAATTTCCAGGAGTGTATATGGTGCCTGTAGCTGCCTCCAGTGATCATACCTCTGCTGATGATTTAAGTTGGTGTGTTGTTTCCCATGCGGAACATTTCAGGTGTCATATAATCTTCTACTGAATGAGTATCTTTTCCTGAATGAAACCCAGTGAAAGGTGTCACCCAACTTTCCACGGTAACCCTAAAAAAATAAAAAATAAAAGAAATTTCTTAAAGCTGCGAACCCCTGCGTGCTCTGAGAGATTCCTTCGTACTTGGATTGTGGCAAAAATATTTGTGTAATAATAGTCAAATGTCACACCACTTCGTTCTTTCTCTTACTGTAGAAGATTCCAAATTCTCGAAATTGTAAGGCAAAAGTGAAACAAAAAAGAATTGTTATATTTTTTAATTTTGAATTAAAATTTTGAGAATTTAATGGCTTTTAAAGTCGGAGAATTAACGGTAAATGGAAGTTAAACTACACAGATCTTACTTAAATGGGCATATCACTAATTATTACTGATATTATTCATGCAGACCCTACAGAAAAAATGAATGCAAGAAAGAGCCTTACGTGTCGGATTGCATGTCTCTGTCAGTTTTAAACTTTATGTTTTAATTCCCTGCCTACCATAAAAAATTAAGAAATCTGTCATGATTCAAACTAATTACTCACCTTCTTCAAATTTTTTCAAGCGTTCATTCCATCTACCAACCTTTAACGACAGAAGAATTGTTCGGAATACAGTTACTGTTACTGGTATATGACAGTTTAATGAACGTGAAGGTATGCTTATAATCTGGGGGCTGATGCCCTGGCGGAGAAATTGCTCTCGTAGCCAAAACTATTCAGTCGCGCGATTCGAATACAGAACGCCTTATAATTACCAGAGAGAAGGTTAGGAAAACTACACGCCGGCCGCGGTGGTCTTGCGGTTCTAGGCGCGCAGTCCGGAACCGCGCGGCTGCTACGGTCGCAGGTTCGAATCCTGCCTCGGGCATGGATGTGTGTGATGTCCTTAGGTTAGTTAGGTTTAAGTAGTTCTAAGTTCTCGGGGACTGATGACCACAGTAGTTAAGTCCCATAGTGCTCAGAACTATTTGAACCATTTTTTTTTTGAAAACTACACTTGCTTCTTCGCAGTAGACTGAAAAGGACAAACCTAAACTTATAGCATTTGTTCTTGCAAGAAAAAGATTTTGAAAGTATTGACTGGAATAAATTCTTCAGAATTCTGCAAGTAGATAAGACAGAGACCGACAGTTTACACACAGCTTGTAGAGAAACTAGATTCCAGTTATATGAGTCGAACTACCTGAAAGAGGAGCTGCAGTTGAGAAGCGTGTGAGGCAGGTTTCTAGACTAGCCCCGATGCTATTCAATACACACATGCAGCAAGCAGCAAAAGCAATTCTGAAAAAGGACTACAGTCCAGGGAGAAGAAATGAAAATTTTAATGTTAGTCGAAGACACTGTGCCCGTGCCACAGGCAGCAAAGAGCTTGAAATATGAGGTGAACGAAACGTTAGTGTATTAATAAGAGGTATCAAAATAAACATCAACATAATTAAACGTAGGAAGATTTGTAACGTAGTAAAACTAAGTCCAATGACGAGGATGGAATTAGATTAAGAAAATAAACATTAACAGTGGTACGCAAGTGCCGGCCGCGGTGGCCGTGCGGTTCTAGGCGCTCCAGTCCGGAGCCGAGTTGCTGCTACGGTGGCAGGTTCGAATCCTGCCTCGGGCATGGGTGTGTGTGACGTCCTTAGGCTATTTAGGTTTAAGTAGTTCTAAGTTCTAGGGGACTGATGACCACAGCAATTGAGTCCCATAGTGCTCAGAGCCATTTAAACCATTTTTTTTTTTTGGTACACAAGTATTAATATTAGGCAGCTAAACAACTGACAATGTTAGAAATAACCAGGAACTAAGAGTAAGAATAACAATAGCAACAAACTAAAATGTTAAGAGCGCTGTTATGGAAGTATTTTTGTGGAGTTTAGCCTTGAACGGAAGGCAAATGTGGACACTAAACGGTTCAGACAAGATAACTGTACAAGCTTATAAAATGTGGTGTAACAGAAGATTGCTGTATATTTGATGTGTAATTAGATAACTAATGAAGAGATACTAAATTGAATCACAAAGGATGGAAAGTACACTGACAGAAAAAAGTCTCAGCACCAAAAAATAGTTAATATACAGTAATAAAATTTCAGGAATACATTTGTCTAGGTACCATATGTAAGTGATTAACATTACAAGATCACACATTAGCGTAATCACGAGAAAAGCCGTTGCAAATATGGAATTCTTATACATTAACAACCTATGAAACCACCAGAATGTTGAATGCAAGGATGCAAACATGCATTCATTGTCTCGGATGTCAGTTTCTGGGATGGAGTTCCATGTCTGTTACGCTTGGTCGGTCAATACAGGGCACGAATGACGCCTGCCGCTTGGGTTCTGAGGCCATCCACGTCTCCCGTCGGCGGATAGCTGATTTGGTGAAGGCAACGTGCACGGAATGCAGACTAAGCTGTCTATTTGTGGCATCACACCCAGGGTTGACCGCGGTCGTCTGGTTTGGAGCAGAGTGGAAGGTGTAAACCACAGGTTCAGACGGCTCTGGGACAGTATCGGATACGAATTTCTCGACCTCGGCTATCGGTTGCAGAATTGTAGGGTTCCCCTTAATAGGTCAGGTGTGCACTACACGCAATAAGCGGAAACTAGGGTAGCGGAGCACGTGTGGCGTGCACGTGGGGCTTTTTTAGGTTAGAGGACCCCACCCTTGGGAGCAGACACGATTTGCCGGTTAAATCAGCCACAGCGGCCTCAGAGAATCTTGGTCCTCGCAGATCAGAGATAGAAAAGATTAATATGATTTTAGTAAACTGTAGGAGCATCCAAGTAAAGGTCCCAGAAGTACTATATCTTATTGAAGGTTATAATGCACAGATAGTATTGGGAGCAGAAAGCTGGTTGAAACCAGACGTCAATGACAACGAAATCCTAAGTTCAGACTGGAATGTTTATCCTTAAGGACAGGTTATTCGCCAATGGTGGCAGCGTGTTTATTGCAGTAAAAAAATGCATAAAAGCTAGCGAGTTCATCACAGATTCCGAATGTGAAGTAATGTGTGTGAAACTGAGTATCAAAGAACGGTCAACAATTGCGATCGGATGCTTTTATAGACCACCTTGGTCAGGATCTGTGGTTGTAGAGCGCTTTATACAGAGCTTGCAGAATTTCATTACTAATTTTCCTGATCATGCCATTGTAATAGGGGTGACTTCAACTTGCCAGGTATAGATTGGGAGTGTTATGCCATCAAAACAGGTGCCTGCCAGACACAGGGAATCGTGTGGCATTGTTCTGGATGTCTTGTCCGAAAATTACATTGAGAAGATAGATAGAGAACTCGTGGGGATAACGTCTTAGACCTCCTGGCAACAAACAGACCTGAACGTATCGCTTCAGTTAACGTAGGGGAAGGTATCAGTGATCATAAGGCTGTGACAGCATCTATGGCGACTGGTCCTACAAGGAATTTTAAGAAAGGTAGGAAGATATATTTGCTCGGCAAGGGTGACAGGACACGAATTTCAGAATATCTTAGCAGTCAGCATCAAATATTCGGTGATGAGGACGAAGATGTGGAGACAAAATGGAAAATATTCAAATACTTCGTTCAGTATGCCCAGGACAAGTATGTTCCGAGTAAGGTTTTAACGGATGGGAAAGATCCACCATGGTTTAATAGCCGTGCTAGAAAGGCGCTACGTAAACAAAGAGCACTTCATCTCAGATTCAAGAGAAGTAAAAACCTAGCTGACAAACAAAAGCTGAAACAAGCGAAAATGAGCGTAAGGAGACCAACGAGAGAAGCATTCAATAATTTCGAAAGCAAGACGTTGTCAACCGACCTGAGTAAAAATCCTAAGAGATTTTAGTCGTATGTAAAATCAGTAAGTGGCTCAAAATCATCTATTCATTCTCTCAGCGACCACACCGGCACCGAAACGGAAGATAACAGAGAGAAGGCCGAAATACTGAATTCGGTCTTCCGAAGTTGTTTCACCGCAGAAGATCGTAACACTGTCTCTCCTTTCAATCGTTGTGCGAACGTCGAAATGGCAGATATTGAGATAGCCGATCGCGGAATTGAAAAGCAGCTACAATCGTTTAGTAGTAGAAAGGCTTCAGGACCAGATGAGATACCTGTAAGATTCTATAAAGGTTAAGCGAAAGAACTTGCTCCCCTTCTAGCAGTAATTTATTGTAGATCGCTTGAGCGACGAATGATACCTAAGGACTGGAAAAAAGCGCAGGTCATTCCCGTTTCTACGAAAGGCCGTAAGACAGATCTACGCAATTATAGACCTATATCGTTGACGTAATCTGTTGCAGAATTATGAAAAATGTTTTATGCCCAAGAATAATGACGTTCTTGGAAAATGAACGGCTCCTCTATAAAAATCAACATGGTTTCCCCAGAGTTCCTGAGAAACTCAGCTCACTCTGTTCCTCCATGAGATCCACAGCGCAGTGAACAACGGCGCTCAGGTTGATGTGTTCCTTGACTTTAGTAAGGCATTCGAAATCGTCTAGGATTGCCGTTTAATGAAAAAGAGATTAGCTTACGGAGTATCGGAGCAGACCTGCGATTGGATTCAAGACTTTCTCGCACATAGAACTCAACACGTCGCACTTAACGGTACTAAATCGACAGATGTAAAGGTAATATCTGGAGTACCACAGGGAAGTGTGATAGGATCGTTGCTGTTCACAATATATATAAATGATCTAGTAGAAATCGTCGGGTGCTCTTTGAGGCTATTCGCAGATGAGGCAGTTGTTTATACGAAAGTAGCAACGCCAGAAGATAGTATTAATTTGCAGAACAACCCGCAGAGAACTGATGAACGATGCAGACTCGGGCAGTTGACCCTGAACGTAAATAAATGTAACATGTTGCGTATACATAGGAAAAGAAATCATCTACTGCACAGCTACACTATTGATGATAAACAGCTGGAGACAGCGTTGGCCGTAAAATATCTAGGCGTAACTATCTAGAGCGACCTTAAGTGGGATGAGCACACAAATCAGACAGCGGGAAAAGCAGACACACGACTCAGATTCATCGGAAGAATCTTAAGGAAATGTAACTCACCCACGAAGGAAGTGGCTTATAAGGCGCTTGTTCACCCGATTCTTGAGTATTGTTCATGTATCTGGGATCCCTATCAGGTAGGACTGACATAGAGGAGAGCCAAAGAAGAGCGGAGCGTTTCGTCACGGGAGTCACGGGATCGTTTAGCTGGAGAGAGAGAGTTACGGAGATGCTAAACAAAGTCCATTCTTAGATGTTAAAACAGATACGTTGTGCATCACGGAGAGATTAACTACTGAAATTTCGGGACAGCACTTTTCAGGAGAAGTCAGACAACATATTACTTACCCCCACATAGATCTCGAGTATTGACCACGAGGAGAAAATTCGAGAAATTAGAGCCAATAGAGAGGCTTACCGACAATCATTCTTCCCACGCACTATTCGCGAATGGAACTTTGTTGGAAGAATCAGATAGTGGTACCGAAAGTACCTCCGCCACACACCATTAAGTGACCTGCGGAATATGATGTAGATATACGTAATGCTGGTTGTGGATGATGGTGGAGTCGTAGTCCGATGATGTTCCATATGTCGCACAACTCCTTCTTCGTTTTGTGATTTTTCTTTCCGTCAGTATGTATGGTATAACTAGACAAAAAGAAGTGATATGTTTATGGGAGGTAATTGTGGAGGGGTATAATTGTAGCGGGAGACAAGTAATGCCTACGCCATACAAGTTAAGAGGGGAATAGCTCGCAGAAGTTATGCAAAGTTGAAGAATCTTTCACTATTTAAAAGTTTTTGTGGTATCCAACACTATTAAATCTCCGCACCAAGCAGCGGCGCATTCCAATACGCGCAGCTTAGAAATGCATCGTTGGTCGCACGTCTCCGTGTGCGGCCCGCTACTATCATCGCAGGCCGCCTTCGCGCGCGCACGCTCTTCAAATACAGCGATTGGCCGCCCAGAATAGACAGCAACCCCAGCCGCCGGCTCTAGTTATGGAGCCATATTTAACGCCGCTTTTGACGTCTACAAGGTAGCTCTCATGGTGCTATGTTTTTACTCCACAACTCGGAAATGCTGCTCTGCGGTGGACCTGCTGTTCGATGTCGATTCGGCTGCACTGTGGACTTAGAATCCGATTGCTGTACTGGAACTTGGATTTCAAAATTCACTAGGCTTAGTATATCGACGGACTTTTCACTTCCGCCGGAATTCTGCATTTCATTTGCATTTTCTGTAGATTGGTATAACCACCATAAATTTATATAATTTTCCATGGAGTGTTCATCTACAACTTTGTGCATGGTAACAGAATTATTTGTATCAGTGTTGTGTCAATAAAACGAAGGACTGTGATATATTTATTGTGTTATTCTTAGCTTTATCAGTTTTCAATAATGTTAGCCGCATTTGGGCACTGAAATGAATCAACGGTAACAGGTGAAAATTTGTGCCAGGCCGGAACTCAGATCCGAATCTCCCCCTTAACGCGAGCGATCGCTTTAATCGCTTCAGCCATCCGAGCACCCTTCGCATAAGAGTCATATTCCCAGCCTAACACACACTACTACCCTAGAGTCAACTACCCATGATCCACTTACTAGCCATTTCGGATTCCCGTAAGAAATCGGGCTTAGCATGCATCAGCACCGAATGAATGGATCTTTGGTCGTAGAACCGTATTGATATATATACACACATGTAGTTCTGTTTTTTTCGGACATGTCCAAAATAACAGACGCCAGATATGTATATATGTCATCCTTGCATAAGATAAACTTGCGTGGAGATCTGCATCGATTCAGTCTTCGTACTAAAGGCCGCAAAAACAACATCCATGATAGTCGAAATGGTTACGACGGACAGGGAAACGTGGGAAGCTTGATGCTAGCTGGCTAGACGACATAGTTTATGGCATACATGCAGCTGCCTTCATACCTGCTGTACGGAAGTTATGTCTGGCTCGTGGAACACAGGAAATGGTCCATCGTTGTGGCTGGCATTGCTCCCATTCTAGACTGTGTAGTGATTCTTTTCAGTTGTGAGAATTTAATATGGAACTGGAACAGAGTTGGAGTTTCATTTTGATCGGAACTCTCTCCATTATCCAAGCTGTAACACTAGTAATGTGTGCAGAAGTAAAAATAAAATAGTAATAATGACGATGTAAATATTTGAAGTATCACACCAACTTTTACACATAAACCAAATTTAAAAAGTTAAAGAGTCCAGGCATCCTCGGAAACGGCCCTCTCAAGATGTGACCGTTGACAGAGCATTTGAGAAAACTACCAAGAAAATGTATGCAGCATATGTCATACACAGAATTGTTACCGAAGAGCGTTGTAGTAATGAGTGCCAAATACAGATACTGTAACCCAATAATTAGACCAGGATTTCTTCATTTCTTCATGGACCCAAATCGATACTGTAACTTACTGTTAGCGAAACAGCCATCCTGAAATTAATAACTGTCCTGAGGATAAAAAAAGGAGATACATAGAGCTAATTATTAATTCTATCTTCAATAAGAAGTTTTTGGGTGCACTTATAACAATGCACATCAATTTTTATGGACACCTGGAAAGAATGGGTGAATCATAATCGGCCGGCCTGAGTGGACGAGCGGTTTTAGGTGCTTCAGTCTGGAACCGCGCTACCGCTACGGTCGCAAGCTCGAATCCTGCGTCGTGCATGGATGTGTGTGATGTCCTTAGGTTAGCTAGGTTTAAGTAGTTCTAAGTCGTAGGGGACTGCTGACCCCAGGTGTTAAGTCCCACAGTGCTCAGAGCCATTTGAACCATTTATTTGAATCAGAATCAACCTGTCGGCCTATCATTCATTGAGCCATAGAGCGTCTAACGAAATAAGGTCTCTATTGCACAAGTAGGGGAATGGGCAACGGAAAACTCTCACTAACTCGTAAGGGACATCAAAAGCTTGATCTGAAAAACTTTACAAATAACATGTGTATTGTTAGGCACATATGACGAGCAAACAAACGAACAACATTGATAGCATTAACTTGGACTTTGAACCTGCAAGCAGATTTAATAAGACTGCAATAGTTCATCTCACTAACGGCACAAATGTAGCGAGTGTTATCATTGGATAATTTACGGAAATCGCGAACAATTTAAATCTGAGTGTTCTGATGCGGAAACAAAAACCCGTCAGCGGGGTAATGAGCAGCCACAGCCCGTCCCTCGAAGGCACCTAGAGAAACCCTGTTAGTGTAATTGCGTGATTTATATATTGCTGTTTACGCTTGCAGCCTCTCGATCAAATGAATACCAAATAAATTTCGCCAATGCAGTCAGTTAACAACTGTTTTGGTTAAGCAGAACGAAATGCGTTAAGCACTAAAAGAGCAATGATTTTCATCCTGTGTTATGACAAACCTTTTATGATGTGCTGAATTTTATCCACTTGACAATTTAGCTTGAGGCTCAACGTAAACTGAAGACGTTTCACATGAAATATTTTATACGATCTAGGCTGTTGAACATTTTTTAGCAAGTAAAACATATCTCCCCTTCAGTATTCTCTAGAATAGAAAATTCAGTTTAAATTATTTTTGTGGCAAGTCTATAAAAGCGTTAGAATCAGTATCGCTAAACAAATTCTAATGCAGTGACCCATATATTTCCCCTGTTAGTGGAAAACGAGCGTTAGATGAAGTATAACGATATTTGTTAATGATGCAGCATCCTGTTGTGAGGTATTTCGTCGCTGAGGAAAAATATGTTCGTTGAAAACGAGAGTGCAATAAATATAATATGAGATGTCACTCTAGAATCTCTTGTAGACAGCTCCTTAAACATCTCGGGTATACTGGCAGCAGGCTCGCAGTGCACTTATTCTCTTGTGGAGTTTGTTGCCTACAGTCTGTCACAGATTCCAAACAACAACGAAATCTGTATACATAATACTAGAAGGAAAAACAGTATTACGCCAAAAAATTCTTTTTCCATTTATAATGAGACTTGGAGAATTTAATAGATGATAAATTTAGCTTCAAACACAAACTGCAACGATATCTCATCGAAAACTCCTTCTTCTTCATAGGAGAATTTCTGATTGTTTATTTAGTGTTTCGTGTGCGTGTGTGTATTTTAAGACAGGTACAGAGAGACTGAAAATGTTCCGTTTTAAACATAGCAAGGATCGTAATTAAGGTTCACAGAAGATGCAAGTAATTACCTAGCTGACTGTACTGACCTTTATACTCTCAGTCTGTAGCTGATCGTAACCTGTCACGTCGCTTGGTTAATTAATAATCAAACAGTTCCTCAACGTCCTTGGGTCATAATTTTTTATTAAAATCTTGTTAACTGAGATTTCTGAAGTACTGTTTGTAACAGAATTTGTACATCACTCAAGTTATACAACTAGTCGGTAGGGTTACTACTCCAAATATGTGGTCACTTCGTTCAATGCGATACTTAATTTGAAACATAATGAGAAAGACATTTTATTACAACTTCCGCCGATCTTTTATCAGTTTCATTAAACTTCCAGTAACTTGAGCTACATTATGAACAACCTTGCAGCATATTTTCCCTATACCTAAATATAGTGGTAATCTTTTAAAAGCAGACTGACATCTTTACAGAATGTGTAACGAAATGGATACGGAAACAGCTGAATAGCAGATATAAACACCGATGCTTCACCAGCTTGGTGAGAGCATGAAATCCAGTGAACGAGTATTGGAAAGGACCATAGCACTGTACTATAGGACTTCCTGGTCATTGCCTGATGCGTGCGGGCAGAGTACAGTCTGTTCATGATTTGATCAATAGATTTCACTTTGAAATATACTGCAACAAGACGAATCGCATAATATGGGGAAAGGTATTGATTCCGAGCATCATTATGAATATTATTTGAACGAAAATGATTATATTTTCGGCTAAAGTATTTCCACTGTTGTGCTATTGCTGCGATATAGAGATTTTCTAGTAAACAAAATTTTCATTTAACCGATACAAAATTGTTCTAAAATATCACAAAAGTCTCAGAAACCTGAATGGAACTGATTATGCTCATTGCAACAAATAAGATGACATCTTGCCTCTTATCAAAGAATTCTGTTTCCTTACATCAATGCAGAATGTAATGGAACAGACAAACAAAAAATTTGAGGGTAATCATATAGAATGAATAAGGAAATAAAACATGAATTTCCCGTTACAGACACAGCCGACCTCAAGTCAAATTTCATTGGTTCGAACAGCTTTGGTTTTGGGAAATACTGCTTTAAATTTTTGAAAACATTCCGTAGTACAAGAATTAATTCAGTCTCGCAAAGTACGAATGTAATCTCAGGTGTTCCCAAAAGAAGCCTAATAGGACACCTAATATTCGAATGCAAACAAACTATTTATCAGACAGGGTCACCAGTTGTATCGGACTGTTTACTGATGATGCTGTTCTGCATAGCAAAGTATCGTCGTCGAATGATCGCAAGGATATACAGATCAATTTCAACAGTATTTCCTTGTGGGCATAATATTTACGGCTGCCTTTAAGTGTTGATAAAGGGAAGATAATTTCATATCGAAGAGGAACAACCCAATATAATCCGATTACAAGATTAGTGGTGAATCTCTGGATATCGTCAGATCGTTTAAATATCTGTGAACAGTACGACGAAGGGATATGAAATCGAACGTGCACGCAGAATCAATAATTAGGAAGTAAATGGAAGGCGTATTTGCAGATTGAAACCGGCTGTGGTGGCCGAGCGGTTCTAGGCACTTCAGACCGGAGCCGACTGCTACTGTCGCAGGTTCGAATCCTGCCTCGGGCATGGATATGTTATGTCCTTAGGTTTAAGTAGTTCTAAGTTCTAGGGGCTGATGATCTCAGATGTTAAGTTTCATAGTGCTCAGGGCCATTTGAACCATTTTTTGCTGATTAAGTTCTGGGAACATACGGTCCATCTCAAGGAAGGCAAGAACAGTACTGTTAAAAGTCCAGTCGACGATGTCGTCAATAGAGAACGTGCATTACATCTGTGAAAGAAACAACATACGAAACGCTAGCTCGATTAACACTAAACCACTGTTCGACAGTTTGGAATAATTATCAGCAGGCCACTAAAGCAATCAAAGAAACATAGGGATGCTAGAATTATTAAATTCGATATAGCCAATACGAATGTATAACTGAAAAGCTTACGGATATTAAATGGGAATCTG